>NC_035435.2:165959213-167332516 GCF_002127325.2 Helianthus annuus
AAAATTTTATTTTTTATAAAAGAATACCAAGGGCATTATAGTCATGTTATCAAGACATAATGAATCTATACTAACGGTGTTAGTGATGTGGACTGAAACAGTTAGAATCAGCAAACTAATGGACGATAAATGCAATTTTTAAACTATTGGAATAAGAGTGTTAAAATCAGCAAACAACAAGGACGAAAATTGAGGTTTACTCATAAAACTATTTTTGCCTACTTCACTAAAACTCAAAAGTATAGGGACTTAAACTGCCATCACGCGTTAAAACATAGAGAAACAACACATCACCTCAAATCACAATCGATTCCTTCACTCACAAGAACGACGATATCAAATCAAACACCATAAAATAACTCTTCTTCCCCATTTTTTCTCAATCACCGCCATAGCTACATCTCTCTGACCTGCTGGACCTCATCTCTAATCATCCGCACTGTTTCTCACAGGTTTTTTTTTATAATCTCTTACACTTAATTACGAAGTTATGACCTATATTGTTGAAGATCTGATGTTACTGCATCTTAATTAGTTGTCAAATTGTTATGCTGTTTATGTATGATTAGCTTACTTGATTGCTGATTTGAGTTAGGAGAGTTTAGGTTTAGCGGATCCGAATTTGGCTATGAAAACCTAGATTTATACGCGAAATTAGTTGTGGAATTGTTATGTAACCGCTATCTGCATATGTATGATTTGGTTATGTGTTTGCTGATTTGAGTTAGGAGAGTTTAGGTTTAGCGGATCTGAATTTTGGCTGTGAAAACCTAGATTTGTACGGACGTGAATATCCTAGGGTTTAGGATGGAAATTGTTTCCGTTTATGTTGATTGTAGTGCTTCTGTATTGGTATATGACTGTTTGAGGAGTTTATATTAACCAGATTTGAATTAATTTTGGTTTGATTGTGGTTCAGTTTGTTGAGGATAATTTGATTTGGCATTTGGCATTTGGAGGATTTGATCTGAATTGGCAAGATGGTTGGCTTTGAGATGGATGACTGGAAAAGTGAGTTTTAACTGCTTTACTCTTTTTTCTGCATTGTTTTTGTTGGCTTGTTGCTGCATAGTAATGTGATGTGTACGGGCGTGTACCTTCAATCGGTTGTATCTTTAAGTTTTATATATGTGAAGCTGATATGGATGTTTCTGTCTTTATGATATTATGTCATGTAGTGGAGTTTTAGAACTTAGGTTACCTAAAAGATGTGTTTACTATCTAAGATTTGGACTAATATGTGTATCGTTTATGTATGCCACTTGAGGCGGTGATACAGTGTTTTTGGTTTGCTTATTAGAAAGTTAACTAACTTATCGACCACATAAGTATGGTACCTGATGATGATGATAGAATACATGTTCTATTTTGATGTGTTTGTTAAAAAGGAAGTTATGGAGCATAGAAAATTATTGCCACAAACTGATTTCAAGCCAACTGTAAGCATATTGACGTCTAGGGTCATATATAAAGTTAGACTTGATGGTTACTGAAATCTGATTGGCGTTCAAGATCTGCGGGAATCCCCTTGTCCATTACCCAAGAAGCATGTTATCCGTGTTTCATATCAGTTGCATATATTTAAGCTTCACATATAAACGGTTTTTCGTGTTTTACATCAGTTGCCTATACTTAGCTTCACATATAAACGATTTTCCGTGTTGTATATCAGTTGCGTATAATTATTAAGCTTCACATGTAAACGGTTTTCTGTTATTTATCAATTGTGTATAATTAAGCTTCACATATTTTGATGTGTCAGCTTAAATGAAACGTATTAAAATTCCGTTAACTTATTACTACTGTTAAACATATCTGTCTTCAATGGAACAGAGATTGGGCTCGGATTGACCGGATTTGGTGTCTTCTTCTCATTTCTGGGAATCATTTTCTTCTTCGACAAGGGACTACTCGCCATCGGAAATGTTAGTGTTGTTTCATTGCCATCTCAGTTTCTTTTGCTCATTAATAACATTTTGTTGACAATAACTAATATATGACGATCAATCTATTGTGGTAACGAACCAGATCTTATTCATCTCGGGAGTGATTATGACAATCGGTGTCAAGTCCTCTTTGCAGTTCTTCATGAGACGCAACAACTTTAAGGTTTTCATGGTCTTCTTACTATTTACATTTTGACCCGCTGTCTTTGTGTGTCGTCATTCTAATTAATTGTTGCTCGACGTCTTCTACAGGGTACCATTTCCTTTTGTATTGGCTTCTTCTTTGTGATAATCGGATGGCCTGTAATTGGAATGGCTGCAGAGGCTTATGGTTTCATCATACTTTTCAGGTTTATTAGATGTGATTATGACACGATTACGTTTATACTGCTGTACGAATGTACGATTTACATTCGGTTGCTTACTACAAACTTTTTTTTTGCAGCGGTTTTTGGCCCACACTTTCAGTTTTTGTGCAGAAGATACCGGTTATCGGTTGGGTGTTTCAACAACCTTTTATTAGATCGGTATGTTTTTCCCACCCTTGTTACTATTCATAATGTAGTATTTTGGAATCTGTGAATGGATTATAATTTAATTTTTTTTTCTTTCTGTTTACAGTTCTTGGACCGTTACCGCAGCAAAAGGGCACCTGTATGAAATTGAATTTGCAGTTGGACAAAATTGTTGCAAAATTGTATGAAATTAAATTGAGGTTTTGAATGTTTGGTGTTGGTTTTATTTTTTTCTCAGTTTGTTAAATATTAGAAATCATAGTGTAAAGATCTCAATGGACTTGGGTTTTTGGTCATAAATTTGGTATTCTGATACGTTACCCGGTGTCATAGCTCCTACCTTTTTTTTTATGTCTTAAAAAGTATAGTTTGACTTCTGAAGTCAAAACATAATGGTAATGGTATTTGTCAAGTGTTTGAAGGTGGCTGCCCCTTGAAACATCATTTAAAGTTGTATAAAAAATGGATCTAATTATCATTGAAAATCAAGCAAGAGAATTCGTCATGGATGTATTACTCAACTGCTAGACATGGAAGCAACGGGTACCACATGATAATTAATTTCAATTATTTTTTCACGTTTTCTTTTTCATTAAACTGTATCATCTCCTAAACGTGTAACAATAATCTTTAGAGTTGAATGTCATTTTAGTCCCTGTGGTTTGTGTCATTTTGCTAGTTTAGTCCAAAGGTTTCATTTTTCTTCTGTGGGTTCAAAAAGGTTTCATTTTAGTCCATTGTGTTAACTTCATCCATTTTTTCTGTTAACGAGAAGGGCAATTCGGTTATTTTATATGGTCGAATTGCCCTTCTAGTTAACATAATTACATATAAAATGACCGAATTGCCCTTCTCGATAACAGAAAAAATGGATGAATTCAACCCAGTAGACTGAAATGGCAACGGTGAAACCTTTTTGGATCCACAGAAGAAAAATGAAACATTTAGACTAAACTGACAAAATGACCCAAACCACATAGACTAAAATGGCATTTAACTCTAATCTTTATTTATCAATAAGAAAAATGTTTTAAATCTCCGTTGAAAAACTATTAGTTTCGGTTTTCCTTCTTCCCAGTGATGAAATTCTTGAATCTAGAGTAATTCACAAGTCAAAAAGAACAAACGTGGTCAAGGCAAAAAGGTAGTCATGACTCATGAGATCTACTGGGTTTTATGCAATACCATTGTTACTTAGGGGTGTCTTGTGGAAATTCTAAACGTTGGTTGATGTGATAAGTTTTTTTTATAGTTGTGAAAAATAATCTCATCTACAAAAATTCTCACCTGTTACCTGTTGTCCCACCTATTAATTATTTTTTCTCGTTGGACTTTTGTTAGTTAAGTTCTTTTTTCGAATTTTAAACTAATATTTTAAGAATTTTGATAAAAAAATGAGACGAGTCGATTGATGTAAAAGTTACCTTGAAAGATGTTTTAAACGGTGAAAGGGTGCTTCAATTCGGGTATTTAAACTTCCAGTTAACAAAAATCAAGTCGTTTGAAACACCGTTTCAAGATAAGTTTTACATCAACGGAGATCCAGTGATATTTTTTTTAAACGGGATTGCTAGTTGGGACTTTTGAAGGTGGGGATTATTATTGGCCAACTATCAAAATGTGGGATTATTAAATCCAATTTATTACTAAAAATATATAAAAACTATCACAAATGAAAATTATTAGACCACTTGTAATGAAAATTATTAGACCACCTGTACTGGTGGTTTGTTTGGGCGTGGATGGGCAAAAAAATGCCCTGTTCACATGGTAAGACCGTGGGGTATGTTGGGGCGGGGGTTTGGGGCATGGGTTGACACGTGAACTTCGAGCCCCCCCTCCCCCCCCTTCGCTGGTGAGTGACGTGTTGGGTCGGTATGGCGGGGCGTGGCTAGCCCGCGTGGGTTTGCCGGTTTTATAAAAATTAAAAAAAAACCTAAAATTAAAAAATACACACAAAATTAAAAAAAAAAAGCCTAAAATTATTATTAAAATTTCCTAAAAATTACAAAATTCTACAAAAAAAAAAGATTACAAAATTTAAAAAAAAAACCTAAAGCGTTGGTAGATTTCGAATTGGGTGAACCGTTTGGCTTGGCCAAACGGTTATTTTTTAAATTTTAAACATAGCCGCTATGACCTAGTCAACCCAGCCAATGAGAGTCGGCCAAGGAAGACCGCTAGCCACGCCCAACGCCCGGGCTAAAACCCCTGCCCAAGAGGCCACACCGAAACCCAAGCCCACCCGGAGTGGTGACTTGGGCATTTGTACCCAACCCACGCCCCATACCCCATAGTCTAACACCGCCCCCTAAGGCCTTTTTTTGGCAAATTTTGGTTGGCTGTTTCCATGAAAATGCCGGAGTTTTGATTGTTTTCATAATAGTACCGTCAGACAACGGTCAAATAAAAAAAATTGTTTTCAAATTTTTAAAATCATTTTTTACCTATATAAACCCCAACTCTATCCGATTTTCATACACCCTTCTTATAAATCTCTTTCTCTTCTTTATAAAAAAATCATGCATCCATTACGCCCCCCTTTTGGTGTTTCGTCTCGGCCTATGAGTCCAAATTCTTATCACCCGAACACCAGCCAACCGCTACCAACTTTCAATTATCAAAATACTGACCCGAATACGATGGGTTACACACAACTATTAAATATACCACACCAATACTTTCAAGGGCCACTCGGTTTTGCATCTAATATGAACATAAGCATGTGTGGTACGCATGGTACTCAAGATGAACCCGAGATCGAGACGGTGCCGGAGACACAACCGATGCTCGAAGCCGAGGGCGGTTCTCAACTTGGAAACCGCTACCATAACAAAAAGATCCTAACGCACCGCGTACTAAAAAGAAGCTATCTAGCTTGTACCAAAGACGAGGAGTATACGTTAACACAGGCATGGCTCAACATCTCGGAGGATCCGTGATACGCGCAAAATGCAACATATAAATTATATCAAATATGGCATAAAACTAAGCCTTTTTTAGTACTAATGTTGGAAAAAGTGTGTTTTTATCTTCCTTTTGTATTTTCAGGATTAAATGAGCTCAAATTGACAAAAGAAGCAAAAAGACAACAAAATCTAACATAAATACAAGAAAAGGGACAAAAGTGGATTGCCCGACCCCTCGACAGCATGCTCCCAAGCAAAACAAAGAAAGCAGAAGACGGAACACGCCCCGTGCTCAGCGAACACGGGGCCGTGCCCAGGAAGCAACAGAAAAGACAAACTAATAGAAGCTTCTATTGCCCACCACGGGGGCGTGGTCAGAGTACTGCAGGCGCATTTATTGTAATTGCGAATTACAATTAATGAAGAAAGAGAGTGTCAGACGGCCACGGGGCCGTGCCCAGGCTTCTGTTCAGCCTATAAATAGGAGTGCTTGGAACTATTTCAACTCATCCATTGGCACACCACCTCTCTCACACTTCACCCACCACCCACCACCACCATAACACCATCATCCACCACCATCATCCATTGTCCATCATAGAGTGTGTGAGTCGTCTCGGGATCCAAGATTGATCATAAGAGTTCTTGACAATCAAAGGCCATGTTTACCTAAGTCTCTTACATCACTTGGTGAAGACAAGTGTCTAGTGTAATACTTTTTAGAGTAAACCGCCATTTTGGTCCCTATGGTTTGGTCACTTTTGCCATTTTAGTCCAAATCTCAAACTTTTTAAATCTGGGTCCCTGTGGTTTCACTTTTATTGCCGTTTTAGTCCAAAATCAAATTACCTGATATTTGGATAATAAAGTCTGATTATTTTATCTTTTTTCTCAGGGGCAAAATAGTCCATCTAAGTTAATTATAGCCTATTATTAATTAAATTAATTAAATAAATATCCCTTTACCTCATTAAACACCCAGATTTAATTTCATCTTCCCCAAATTTCTTTATCTTCCCCCAAGTTTCATCCTCATCAGGGAAATCACCACCATGGTCTGCATCAACAGCAATCATAACAAATAAATAAAATATGATGTAGGTTGATTGGGATGAGCCGGAGCCGTTACAAAATGTGAAGCGCGTAAGCCCATGGCTAGTTGAGTTAGTTTCAAGCATGCCACTAATTCATCTCTCACCATTTTCTCCACACAGAAAGAAGCTAAGACTACCAAGATCACCAGATATACCAAAAGACGGTTTTGCCCTTCCACCGTCCTTTTCAGTCAACCCTCATACCCCCAACAATTGTTTTCCTGCAGGAGGTATACAGGGAGCCAGGCATGCTCGATTTCACATCCCGTTTTCGGATCTTAACCTAACCCAACTTCAGTTTAAACCTTTTCCCTAAACACTTTGATTCACCTAAAGGTGGTAAGATTTAACAAAACTTACCAAATTACTTAAAAACGGTTGGGGGCTAATACGATGGAGAGAGAGGGGCAAGGAGAAGGAGAAGACAAGGAATTCCAAGACGGCGCCGGAGATGAAGAAGCTTCTAAAACTACAACGTTCTTCTTATCTAATCTTCCAGATGGGGTCAAAGATAGCGACATACGGGCGGAATGTGGCAGATGTGGTTTCTTGGTAGATTCATACTTGGCAAGGAAAAGGGATGTGTATGGGAAACTTTTTGCTTTTGTGAGGTTTAGCAGAATCAGAGACATGGAAAAGCTTATTAAGGCCTTAAACAGAATCTCTTTTTTTGGGAAGAAGAATCTTTGCAAAAGTGGTGAGGTTTGAGAAAGATGACCGGAAAGCGCTCGATAAAAGTAGAGGTAAGGTGGCGATCTCCAACACATGGTGGTGATTATCTCCAACACATGTTTGTGATTTCACTGATGAGGATGGAATTTGGGGGAAGATAAAGAAATTTGGGAAAGATGAAATTAAATCTGGGTGTTTAATGATGTAAAGAGATATTTATTTAATTAATTTAATTAATAATAGGTTATAATAAATTTAGATGAACCATTTTGCCCCTGAGGAAAAAGACAAAATAATCAGACTTTATTACCCAAATATCAGGTAACTTGATTTTTTGACTAAAATAGCAATAAAAGTGAAACCACAGGGACCCAGATTTATAAAGTTTAAGATTCGGACTAAAATGGCAAAAGTAACCAAACCTCAGGGACCAAAATGGCAGTTTACTCTACTTTTTATTTTTAATCTTTTGCACTTTTTATTTGGTTTTGTATTAATGACTTTAATAACTAGTTTTTTATGTTGAAGGTGATTCTTCCTTATCGTTTGTCCATGGTGTCTTGACATTATTTTACTGTCTATATAAAATAAAAGATTTTCATCATTCATATCTCCACGGTGTATATGGAGGTATGTTGGCTACCTGGTCGGGGGTTAAGGGAATGGTTTGGTAAGAGTCTTGCCCTTGTTCAGTGTTTAGAGGTCCTGCAAGGGACCTGGGTCAAATTTGGTAGGGTCTCCTTCAATACACAAAGGTATTGGATGGCGGGGATCCAAACTCTTTGACCCCATCATAAGTAAACTACTATTAATACTATAACCCGACTATTTAGGACTGTATCCCTGCTGACTCAGACTACTAGTCGAGGGTAACGTCACCTTCAAAAGAGGGGCCTACCATAATTTGCATTAATAACTTAATTAATTATCTTTCAATAATCCGACCCTTTAGGATTGTATCCTTGCTGACTCAAACTACTGGGTTGAGGGTAACGTCACCTTTAAAAGAGGTGCCTACTACAATAACTAAGATAATTTCTTAAACAAGTGCAAAAGTGCGAAAATAATCAAAGGTTACACTATACACGAGTCGGATCCAAGTGATTCATCTTGTCTATCTGTTTTTATTTTTATTTTTATTTTTCAGCATTTAGTTAGTTTTATTTTTTTAGTTTTAAAAATCTTTTCTAACATTTTGATTTGATTAGACGTTGAGGATAAACCGGTACTAAAAGATCTTGTGTCCTTGGACGACCTCGGTATCTTACCAACACTATACTACGTCCACGATGGGTGCACTTGCCCATATGTGTGTGTAGTCTTAGTAAATATCGTGTTTTATAAATTTAAAACTTGGCTAAAAAGTGTAAAAAGGGTTTAAAATATATACCTAAAACATATAGACACTTGCACACATCAATCCGAATGTTGGTAAGCGTTATTTTTTTAGTAGTATTTATTTTTATAAGTTGTATTCATTTTTTAAAATAGTTTTTTTTTTTTTGGTACTATTATTTTCAAGTTTAATAATAAATATGTGGTATTTTTTAGCCAACTATCAAACGCTACCTCTATTTTGGATAAAAATTTGAGAAACTTTTCTTAAGGAGATGGGTAAAGGTGAATATCGGGACAAAGATTTGTTATCAAGCAAATGTGTCACACCCCAACCGATGGCGGAATCATCGGGGCGCGGCACTGAGCGAAACAGATTGTTCAGAAGTTTCCATAACAACTATCATACAATTCAGTTATATAACACGTCCCATACCGTGTCCCAAATAATAACAAGTTATCATAGAAATCAACTAAACAATATGGGAACTGCTCCGACAACTCAAATTCTTAATTATTACAGACCGAATTAAATATTGTTTTAAGACTTCTAGACGGCTAACTGTAGATCTTACTGACTACAGGTGCCAGTACAAGATCTACAGAGAATTATGGCCCTGGAGCAGGTATGTGGACACTGTCCTAAGGTCACAGGCTCCTAGAAGCTTATTATTGCCTCGCTTCCCTAGCACGCTAGTAGCTTAAACACCTGTCACATACGTTAAAATAAAAGTCAATACATATAATGTAAAGGTGAGTACACAAGTTTGATATAGCATATAAAGTTCGAAAGTTTACGCATAACCAAGCACGTACACAAGGGCAAACGATGCATGTAAATTATCAACATGGGACCATCGATACCAATGACTTCGAGTTGACTGTCCGAGACAGTTCGCAATACATGATTACCACCGTAATCCATGCAAGTAATTGTCCTTAGCAACCCCCGTGTGAACGGGTGCTGAGTCCAAACTATAGTACTACGTTGCTAAAGCAGGCAGATAGCACTCCACGTGTAAACATAATAAACAGCAATCATTTAGACAAGTAATACATGCAAGTAGGTTAGCGTTCAAATAGTTTGTGTTGTTTGTGAATTTGATAGATTACGTATGTAACACCCAAAAGTGCGGAAAGCAAAAAGGGATCGAGTATACTCACAGTGGTTGGTTGTGGATTGAAAGGAGCACTGAGAATAGGTTAGCCTGAATAGTTCGATAACAATACAATGAGTAATGCGGAAAAAGTGAACAGTGGAAACTGGATCGGATAGACCATTCGATCGGACGGCTGTTCGATCGAGTGGGCTGTTCGATTGGGTTAAAGTCCGTTCGAACGTCCCGTTCGATCGGCCGGCTGGCTCGATCGGCTGATTCTTTCAAGTGGATTGTTTCTTCCTTTGATGTGAAGGATGTGTTTGTGTATGATGGTTTGTATTACCTTTCAAGTTGGCCGATCGAACAGTCCGTTCGATCGGTTGGTCCAACCGATCGGTTAGCATTGCACACTTGGCAAATTGTCACTCGATCGGGTGGCATGCTCGATCGGGTGACATCCCAATGTTTCGAAGAGGTTTAGCGTTGAAGTGTAGTATCTCATGATTCGATGAGTAATGTTTACAATCGAGTGGCTCGATCGATCGAACAGAACCCTGTCAATACTACACCTCATGAGTTTGTGGCCAGATGCTAGTCGATCGATTAGCCTAGTCGATCGGCTGGCGTAGTCGTTCGGTTGGGCTGTTCGTTCGAATAGCCTAACCGTTCGGCCAGCCCCTGACCTGGTTAGTCCATCGCCTAGCACTTGGTTATTTCCCGTTATTTTATTGATGTTTTAGAGATAGTTGGACCACAAGTTGAAACATAAAAACCTCAGCCTTTACTTTACTCACTGACTCGGCTGGAATCACCCAAGCTCGGTCAGGGAGCTTTCAAGGACCTAAGTTTAACGTTTAACTCGTAATCGGTAATCTCGTGGTGAAGTCCGAATCTTGAACCATGTGTTTGTTTAGAATGATTTATAGGTCGGTTCAAGCTTCGTTTTCGCCGGTTTGAGTGTAAAAGAGTTGAAAGATAGATGGAAACCCGTCTTTCAATCCTTTTCCACCGTGAAATGTTAAGATCTTTGGTAGATTTTAGGTTGTTCATGTGGAAATCGGTTAGATCTAAGTTATTCATGGTGGAATGATGCCGAACTTAGTGTTCTTGAAGAACACCATGATGACATCACCCAAGAACACCTAGATCTTGGTGATTTCACGGTTGGAATTCAGATTTTGAAAGATAGAAAGATGGAGAATCGATTAAGGATCAAAAACGTACAAAGATTGGAGTAAAATACTTACAGGTTTGAGAGAAATCTGAGAAATGGCGAGAATAGAAGGCTGGTCGGTCAGAGCTTTTCCAAAAGTGGAAAGCTTGACAAGGACAGCCCTATTTATAGGCTTCCAAAAGTGGAAAGGGTTAGCTGATCGAACAGCATCCCTGATCGAGCGGCTGCCCGATCGAACAGCCTGTTCGATCGGCTAGCCTGTTCGATCAGGTTGCCCCGTCCGATCGGCTTGCCTGGTTTTGAGTGTTTCGCGACGATTTTTGATATTTCGATTTCGATAGATTGAGGAGTAGGGTAGGATAGAGTTTCTATTCAAATTACTTTCAGTCCCAACTACTATTTCTAACATACAAGCATCCTTACAACCTATTTTCAAAGTCGGTTTCGATTGAGTTTGATTATCCTTCGATTCTTGATTGATTTTGATTGATTCACCACACACTTTAACATAAAGTAAGCATGCACAAGTAACACGTAAGGCACACACACGTATAAAAGCATTAAAATTATCCACACTTGAGTTCGATGATTGATTTGATTAGCTTGATTATTGATTGACTAGCTTTATTGCATTGTTACTTCCTATCATTCACAGTCGGTCGTTGATTCACAGTTCGATTATCGGCCGATTAGTTTGATTATACAACACTTACTCCAAATAATATGAAAATCAAAATGAAACTAAAATAAAATTAATCTTTATTGATCTTTAATTCCAATAACAGTCAACTCTTGACTTTGACTTTGACTTTTGGGAAAACACGGGGTGTTACAGTCTCCCCTCCTTTAGGGAATTTCGTCCCGAAATTAGACCGAGAACCGTACATCGCCGTGTGCTTTTACCAATTTGATGCTTCAGATCTATCTGAACAACTGCGGGTACTTGGCCTTCATGTCACTTTCGAGTTCCCAAGTGAACTCCGCGCCTCGTTTGCCTTCCCATCGTACTTTTACAATAGGAATGCGAGAGCGTCTGAGTTGCTTGGTCTGTCGGTCCATGATTTCGACAGGCTTTTCCACGAAGTGTAGCGTCTCATTGACCTGAAGATCGTCGAGTGGTATTATTGCGTCGTGGTCGGCTACGCATTTTCGAAGGTTTGAAATATGGAAAGTCGGGTGGACATTGCTGAGTTCCTCCGGTAATTCGAGTTTGTAGGCAACTTTACCGATCCTTTCCAGAATCTTAAAAGGTCCAACAAATCGAGGCGCAAGTTTTCCTCTTTTGCCGAATCGGACTACTCCCTTCCAAGGTGATACCTTTAGGAGTACGTAGTCGCCAACTGCAAATTCGCGGGGCTTGCGTCGTTTATCGGCGTACATCTTTTGTCTGTCCCGGGCCTTCACCAAGTTTTCCCTTATCTGGTGGATCTTGTCAGTCGTTTCTTGCAGAATCTCGGGCCCAGTCAATTGTGAGTGACCGACCTCGTGCCATACAATAGGCGAGCGACATCTCCTACCATACAAGGCTTCGAAAGGTGCCATTTCAATGCTGGAGTGATAGCTATTATTGTACGAAAATTCGACCAACGGTAGGTGTTTGCTCCAACTACCACCAAAATCGATAACACACGCACGGAGCATGTCTTCAATAGTACGAATCGTTCTTTCAGTCTGCCCGTCGGTTTGCGGGTGGAATGCGGTACTCAAATTCAGCGTCGTACCAAGAGCTGCTTGAAAAGTTTCCCACAATCTCGATGTAAACCGAGCATCGCGATCAGAAATGATGTCTCGAGGCGTACCATGATTCTTAATGATCTCGTCGGTGTAGATTTGGGCTAACTTGGCCACCTTATAGTCTTCTCGTATTGGCAGAAAGTGGGCTGATTTGGTTAGACGGTCGACTATAACCCAAATACTGTCGTGACCTGATGGCGTGGTCGGAAGCTTAGTTATGAAATCCATAGCTATGCTTTCCCACTTCCATACGGGTATCGGCGGTTGTTCGAGTAAGCCTGAAGGTCTTTGGTGTTCAGCCTTGACTCTTGCACAAGTTAAACAGCTACCAACATAAAGAGCAATATCCCTTTTCATCCCAGGCCACCAGTACTTGTAGCGAAGGTCCTGGTACATTTTGTCCGCACCGGGATGAATGGAATATCGGGATTTGTGGGCTTCGTTCATGATGATCTTTCGCAAATCTGTCCTCCTCGGAACCCAGATTCGGTCCAGATAATAGAATATCCCGTTGGCTTTGCTCACGAGCTGAGTTCCATCGTGATAGATTCGTTCTTTCTTCAACGTACGCTCGTTAAAGCAAGCGTGTTGTGCTTCGCGGATGAGAGCTTCGAGGTTATACTGAGCCTGGATGTTTCGAACACCTATTACGTAATTCTTTCTGCTGAGGGCGTCTGCAACTACATTCGCCTTGCCTGGGTGATAACGGATCTCACAGTCGTAATCGTTGAGAAGTTCTACCCATCGGCGTTGACGCATATTGAGTTCTCTCTGGTTAAAGATATGTTGTAGGCTCTTGTGATCGGTGAAGATCGTACACTTTGTACCATACAGGTAGTGTCGCCAAATCTTTAAGGCAAAGACAACTGCGCCTAGCTCGAGGTCATGGGTTGTATAGTTCTTCTCGTGGATTTTGAGCTGTCGAGATGCGTAAGCTATAACCTTGTCTCGTTGCATGAGAACACAGCCAAGTCCAAGGTTTGAAGCATCACCATAGACAACGAAGTCATCGCTTCCGTCCGGCAGTGTAAGAACTGGTGCATGGCACAACATGTGTTTGAGGGTTTGGAAAGCAGTCTCCTGCGCGGTTCCCCACACAAAAGGCTTGTCTTTATGAGTAAGGGAGGTAAGCGGTACAGCAATCTTTGAGAACCCTTCGATGAATCGCCGGTAGTAACCGGCTAATCCGAGAAAAGAGCGAACTTCTGACGGATTCTTTGGCGTAACCCATCCCTTGACTGCCTCAATCTTTGCAGGATCAACGTGTATACCCCGACTATTCACAATGTGACCCAGAAATTGAACTTCCTCCAACCAGAACTCACACTTGGAGAACTTGGCGTAGAGTTGGTTTCCCTGAAGCAACTCGAGAACCAATCGTAAATGCTGCGCATGTTCGGCTCTCGATCTGGAATAGATCAGGACATCGTCGATAAATACAATGACGAAACGGTCTAAGAACGGTTTACACACGCGATTCATCAGATCCATAAAGACCGCGGGTGCGTTGGTCAAACCAAAAGGCATGACAACAAATTCGTAGTGGCCGTATCGGGTTCGAAAAGCGGTTTTGGGTATGTCTTCCTCTTGAATCCGTAGCTGATGGTAGCCTGAACGTAGATCAATCTTGGAGAAACACTGAGCACCTTGTAGTTGGTCAAACAGATCATCGATTCTTGGTAAGGGGTATCGGTTCTTAATGGTCAGCTTGTTCAATTCCCGGTAATCGATGCACATTCGGAACGACCCGTCCTTCTTTTTGACGAAAAGGACTGGTGCGCCCCATGGAGAAGTGCTCGGGCGAATGAAGCCTTTTTCAAGTAACTCTTGGAGTTGGTTTGAGAGTTCTCGCATCTCGGATGGAGCGAGTCGATACGGAGCTTTGGCCACTGGGTTGGCTCCTGGAATAAGGTCGATTCGAAAGTCGATATCACGACTTGGAGGTAATCCAGGAAGATCATCAGGGAACACCTGAGGAAATTCTCGGACAACAGGAACATCCTTGACTTCAACTTTCCTTTTCTTGTCCGTTTCTGCTACAACAATGTTGGCCAAGAAGGCTCGATATTCCTTGCGGAGATATTTGCGAGCTTGAAGACATGACATGAGCTTGAGATCTTTTGCAGCAGTTTCACCATAAACACATAGAATATCACCACTAGCTAGCACAAAACGAATCATTTTATCGGAACACACAACTTCAGCATGGTTTTCACGAAGAAAGTCCATGCCTACTATGACATCGAAACTTCCGAGCTGCATTGGAATGAGATTAATCGGAAATATATGATTGTTGAGCTCGAGAGTACAATCACGGAGCACAGAGTTGACAGCAATGGTTCTTCCGGTAGCGACTTCTACTTCGAAGGGTGACGAAAGATAAGAGCGCTTACGTCTAAGAAGCTTCTCAAATTCAATTGACACAAAGCAGTTATCGGCTCCAGTATCAAACAAACATGATGCATATATACCATTCACAGGGAACGTACCATTGACCACGTTGTTATCAGCTTGAGCCTGGCGTGCGTTGATGTTGAAAGTTCTGGCGTGAGCGGCTTGTTGTTGAGGCTGTTGTTGTTGCTGGGGTTGTTGGGCTTCTTGTTTCACCACTCTGTTCGGGCACCGGTTTGCGAAGTGGTTAGGGTCACCACATACAAAGCAGGTCCGAACATTGTTTGCCGGGGCCCGTGCAGCTTGAGGAGCTTGAGGAGCAGGTAGCAGGGCTTGGTTAACAGCGGCTTGAGCTTGCGTTTGACGAGGACCATAGCGGCAATCCGCAGTGAAATGCCCGTAAACGTTGCAGTGGGCACAGTAACGGCAGGCCACACCCACCGGGTGATGATAAGAACATGTAGCACAGAGTGGGTGGGGGCCGGTGTACGCACGCTTAGCCGGCGGCGCATTGATCACTGGCGCAGCGCGCTGTGGTTGTTGCTGTTGTGGCGGTACTGACTGAAGAGGAGCAGCATTGGTTGCGGCGGCGCAACTCTTGTTCTTCTTTCTTCTTCTCGAGGACTTGGAGGCTTGAGCAGTAGGGTTGTCGGTTGATGCGGCAGTCACTTGATGCAACGACTTGGATGGCTTATCCCAGACACCAGCCTTAACTCGCTTGTCGTTAATCTCGGCAGCGAGTAGGTAGGTTTCCTCGATTGATGCGGGTTTGGCGGCGAACACAAAATCTGCAACACAATCCGGAAGAGCACGGATGTATTTCTTGATGGTCATCTCAGGAGTCTTGACCTGGTCTGGACAGATAATGCTCAGTTGTTTGAAACGGGCGGTGAGACCAGCGTTGTCGCCCTCCTTCTGCTTGATGGTCCAGAACTCATCCTCCAACTTTTGGCGTTCATGGGGAGGACAGAACTCGTCCAGCATGATAGCCTTCAGTTCCTCCCACGTCAGCTCGTAGGCAGCGTCGTTCCCGCGCTTATTCCTTTCGGCTGTCCACCAGTCCAATGCCCGCGACTGGAAGACACCGGTAGCATTGAGAGTTCGAAGATGATCCGGGCATCCGCTTTGACGAAGGGTAACTTCCACAGAGTCAAACCAGTGAAATAAGCCTGTAGGGCCCTCTTCACCGGTGAACTCCTTCGGTCCACACGCCTTAAATTGCTTGAAACTGAACGGAGCTTTGCTGGATTCAGTGAGGGTTCGGGATTCTTCCGACGACTTGCTGGTGTTTTCGTACACCTCACTGACAGCTTTCGCTACAGACCTCGAGATGAGCTTGGCGAGACGTCGGTCTCTCTTTTCCTGACGGGAAAGGTTTTGGCGAGTTCTTGATGATGACGACATGGTCTGCAATAGACATCGCCATAGGGCTCAACACAACGAATTCGAATCTCGCACGTCTTAGTTCACTAAAGCTTAGAATCACGTCGCATCTCACGTCACGTATCACATATAAACACATAAGCACATAATCATAGAGGCACATAAGCACAGAAGCAATTAGCGCACATAAGCAATTAAGCAAATAGAGCACTTAATTTCCTAAACACGTACGCAATTTTATCACAGAGGCTGTCAGAAAACAGAAACCTATAACCACAAGTCGAGTGTCGTTCGTTTTGCATATCGGATAGCATCACATTGTATCGTTTAACTTAGTCGTATAGCGTAGCATAGCACACTGGGTTCGTTTAGATCACATCAACAGGGATTCGAATCGAGATAGGATAGCAACAAAAGTCACGCAGATTGATAACAAATGGAGCAGTCAACGAATCTTAAAACACGTAAACAGGTAAATCATATAAAATCAACGAAGCAACACTCAAAATCGGAAAATGGATTGTCTGCGGCTACTAGACTTTGACTAACCATGGCAATTTAACTATTCACAGTTGACTTGTCGTCACTTTCGACTCTAGGGGACATGTTTCTGCCTCGATTCTTGGGCATTATGCATGCGCATTCTAGGCCATACTCGTGAGTTCAGGTCGTTGGAGTCCGTCAATTGCCTTGGCGAGATAAAATAAAGTTGGAATAACTGCCAAGGTTAGGGTTTCACCCCTAGCTCAGCAATTTCTTCCTTGTTTTAAGGAAATTTAGAGGAAAGTTTTCATCAAATTACGGGTTTCAGCCCTGATTTGGTATAATTCTCCCCCGTTTGTTGATAGAAATTTGCACAAAGTAATTGGCAAAATTTGTAATTTAGGCAGAAATTCGCGGGTTTCACTCCTAATCCCGTCCAAACTACAAAATTTGGCTCGGAGTTCGGATGTAATGATAGAATAGAAGGAAACAACATAAAATAAGCACATAAACTTGGTCTCTTGGTTCCTAGCTATAGTCTAGGTCTCTAAGACAGCGATCCGGACTAGATCGTGTCTAACCTAATTCCCTATAGTTATGGCTCTGATACCAATCTGTCACACCCCAACCGATGGCGGAATCATCGGGGCGCGGCACTGAGCGAAACAGATTGTTCAGAAGTTTCCATAACAACTATCATACAATTCAGTTATATAACACGTCCCATACCGTGTCCCAAATAATAACAAGTTATCATAGAAATCAACTAAACAATATGGGAACTGCTCCGACAACTCAAATTCTTAATTATTACAGACCGAATTAAATATTGTTTTAAGACTTCTAGACGGCTAACTGTAGATCTTACTGACTACAGGTGCCAGTACAAGATCTACAGAGAATTATGGCCCTGGAGCAGGTATGTGGACACTGTCCTAAGGTCACAGGCTCCTAGAAGCTTATTATTGCCTCGCTTCCCTAGCACGCTAGTAGCTTAAACACCTGTCACATACGTTAAAATAAAAGTCAATACATATAATGTAAAGGTGAGTACACAAGTTTGATATAGCATATAAAGTTCGAAAGTTTACGCATAACCAAGCACGTACACAAGGGCAAACGATGCATGTAAATTATCAACATGGGACCATCGATACCAATGACTTCGAGTTGACTGTCCGAGACAGTTCGCAATACATGATTACCACCGTAATCCATGCAAGTAATTGTCCTTAGCAACCCCCGTGTGAACGGGTGCTGAGTCCAAACTATAGTACTACGTTGCTAAAGCAGGCAGATAGTACTCCACGTGTAAACATAATAAACAGCAATCATTTAGACAAGTAATACATGCAAGTAGGTTAGCGTTCAAATAGTTTGTGTTGTTTGTGAATTTGATAGATTACGTATGTAACACCCAAAAGTGCGGAAAGCAAAAAGGGATCGAGTATACTCACAGTGGTTGGTTGTGGATTGAAAGGAGCACTGAGAATAGGTTAGCCTGAATAGTTCGATAACAATACAATGAGTAATGCGGAAAAAGTGAACAGTGGAAACTGGATCGGATAGACCATTCGATCGGACGGCTGTTCGATCGAGTGGGCTGTTCGATTGGGTTAAAGTCCGTTCGAACGTCCCGTTCGATCGGCCGGCTGGCTCGATCGGCTGATTCTTTCAAGTGGATTGTTTCTTCCTTTGATGTGAAGGATGTGTTTGTGTATGATGGTTTGTATTACCTTTCAAGTTGGCCGATCGAACAGTCCGTTCGATCGGTTGGTCCAACCGATCGGTTAGCATTGCACACTTGGCAAATTGTCACTCGATCGGGTGGCATGCTCGATCGGGTGACATCCCAATGTTTCGAAGAGGTTTAGCGTTGAAGTGTAGTATCTCATGATTCGATGAGTAATGTTTACAATCGAGTGGCTCGATCGATCGAACAGAACCCTGTCAATACTACACCTCATGAGTTTGTGGCCAGATGCTAGTCGATCGATTAGCCTAGTCGATCGGCTGGCGTAGTCGTTCGGTTGGGCTGTTCGTTCGAATAGCCTAACCGTTCGGCCAGCCCCTGACCTGGTTAGTCCATCGCCTAGCACTTGGTTATTTCCCGTTATTTTATTGATGTTTTAGAGATAGTTGGACCACAAGTTGAAACATAAAAACCTCAGCCTTTACTTTACTCACTGACTCGGCTGGAATCACCCAAGCTCGGTCAGGGAGCTTTCAAGGACCTAAGTTTAACGTTTAACTCGTAATCGGTAATCTCGTGGTGAAGTCCGAATCTTGAACCATGTGTTTGTTTAGAATGATTTATAGGTCGGTTCAAGCTTCGTTTTCGCCGGTTTGAGTGTAAAAGAGTTGAAAGATAGATGGAAACCCGTCTTTCAATCCTTTTCCACCGTGAAATGTTAAGATCTTTGGTAGATTTTAGGTTGTTCATGTGGAAATCGGTTAGATCTAAGTTATTCATGGTGGAATGATGCCGAACTTAGTGTTCTTGAAGAACACCATGATGACATCACCCAAGAACACCTAGATCTTGGTGATTTCACGGTTGGAATTCAGATTTTGAAAGATAGAAAGATGGAGAATCGATTAAGGATCAAAAACGTACAAAGATTGGAGTAAAATACTTACAGGTTTGAGAGAAATCTGAGAAATGGCGAGAATAGAAGGCTGGTCGGTCAGAGCTTTTCCAAAAGTGGAAAGCTTGACAAGGACAACCCTATTTATAGGCTTCCAAAAGTGGAAAGGGTTAGCTGATCGAACAGCATCCCTGATCGAGCGGCTGCCCGATCGAACAGCCTGTTCGATCGGCTAGCCTGTTCGATCAGGTTGCCCCGTCCGATCGGCTTGCCTGGTTTTGAGTGTTTCGCGACGATTTTTGATATTTCGATTTCGATAGATTGAGGAGTAGGGTAGGATAGAGTTTCTATTCAAATTACTTTCAGTCCCAACTACTATTTCTAACATACAAGCATCCTTACAACCTATTTTCAAAGTCGGTTTCGATTGAGTTTGATTATCCTTCGATTCTTGATTGATTTTGATTGATTCACCACACACTTTAACATAAAGTAAGCATGCACAAGTAACACGTAAGGCACACACACACGTATAAAAGCATTAAAATTATCCACACTTGAGTTCGATGATTGATTTGATTAGCTTGATTATTGATTGACTAGCTTTATTGCATTGTTACTTCCTATCATTCACAATCGGTCGTTGATTCACAGTTCGATTATCGGCCGATTAGTTTGATTATACAACACTTACTCCAAATAATATGAAAATCAAAATGAAACTAAAATAAAATTAATCTTTATTGATCTTTAATTCCAATAACAGTCAACTCTTGACTTTGACTTTGACTTTTGGGAAAACACGGGGTGTTACAAAATGGGGATATATAAATTCTAAATGTCATTCTTTTCAAGAAGTTTTCCAACGCACGAATGATAATTGGGGTGGCGGTCGAAGTGATGCGGGTATATTAACTAAAGCGTTGGAGTAGTTCAATGTAACGAGAGGGGTATTCACGTACATGAAGTGTTGGGAACTTTTACGTTGAAGTCCTAAATGGTCTAACGTACCAACCATAACGTTTAGTAGTAGACGTAAAGTGAAACAGTCCAAGACCTCATCTTCGGTCGATCCGGAAACACCCACTTCAGACGCTCGTCGATTTAAACAATCCTATTAACATTAACGAGGATGAGGAAGTTGAGTTGCCCCAACCGCTCGGTAAAAGAAGTGGGAAAAGGGGGGAAGGGTGTAATCGTCTTCGGCGGGTGTCGAAATGAAACAAGATTTTGAAGAGATGAACCGACGAATACAAGACATACGAGACCTTGGCCATAGGTGTTATGGAACAATGCAAAAAAGAAACGTCGAAAACAAAAGGTTCGTCGCGCTCAGTAGAGGTGTACAAATCGGTTTTTTTCAAAAACCGGTTTTTTTCAAAAACCGGTTTCGGTTATTAACCGGTTTCGGTTTTTTTACCCAAAATAAAAACCGGTTTTTTTTATAACCGGTTCCGGTTACTAACCGGTTTTTGAGGTCCAAAAAAATAACCGGTATAACCGGTTGGGACCGTTTTTTTCAAAAAAAAAAAACGGTTTTTTTCGGTTTTAACCGGTTTTTTAATAACCGATTCGGTTAATAACCGGTTTTTGAAGTCAAGAATAGTAACCGGTATAAAAACCGGCGGTTAAAAAAAACCGGTTATAAATAAAACTAAATTTTCGAGGGGGCGTAAAGTGATGGGACCCAATTTTTTTTTCCTATCGTTATGTTTTGGGTCGGGTCGGCTATCGATTCGGGTCAGGTCAAATGATAATAGTTCCAAATAAAACTAAAAATTTCATTCATTAAAAGGACCCGTTCTTACACATAAAAACTTACGATTAAGTTTATTGTGTGGTGGGTAATCTAGGGTTATACAAATAAGAGTTAAAATATATATATACAAAACTACCCATCACTTATATACAAAGTGTTAACAAACTTTACTTTAATTTATATATTGTATAAATATTTAGGATATACAAGGTGGTAACAAACTTTACTTTAATTTATATATTGTATAAATATTTAGGAAAAATAATTGAGGGGAGGCGATCCTATATAATTTTTAAAATTTCCGGACAAAAAATCAGAACCTATACACTTCTAACCGAAATATTGGGGTGGGCGGGTGCACCCCCAGACACCAACTAACCTTCGCCCCTGGTCGCGCTACAAGAAGCGAGGCAAATTGAGAAAGATATCGAGTTTCTGTCTAAACCGATGGATTACCTTTAAGGAGATGCGTTGATCCTAGCTCAAATGCGTAGACAACAAATCCGTGACAAATACGGACTTTATATCTAGATTTTGCATTTTCGTATTTAATTATTAGTATTTTAATTAGTGATAATGTAATTTTTTTATTTAATGAAATATTATTTGTTTTAATTTAAAAATACTAATAACTGGGTACGCATGGGGCATTATGAGGCATTAGAGCATTTACAATGGATTTCTTAAATTTATGTGAGTGAGTTAGTTATACTAAAAGGAATGGTTGTGAGTGGTTTTGAGTGGTTGTGAATGAATGAGAGAGATAACATCTTAGTGTTCATCTGTAAATATATGGGAACATTGTTCACCCTTAATATTTTCTTTAATATTTTTGAAAGTGGTTGTGAGTGGAGGAGAGATAAAATGTAATGATAAAGGTATAAAAACTATTATTTAATTGAAAACAAGAGAAAAAAAGTAATGGTTTTTAGTGTAATTATATGGATATGGGATAAAGAATTCATTGTGAATGCTCTTATACCGCTACACTCATTTTAACTTTAAGCCTCATAATGCCCTATTGCTGATTGGACTGCCACATGTCAGTTCATGCCCAAGGAAGAAGCTTGAAACTAACTCACCACTACACATGGTCTTAAGAAGAAACATGCTAAAGATGCTCTAATGTCTCATAGCAACCATCAGTGATGTTTATAGATTTGTTGCATCTACAAATGTAGTAACTTGTGCCAATATTCTGGTTTTTTTTTTCATCTTAAAGAGAGTGAGTAGATATAGTGATGAAAATCAAGTTGCTGATTGTAAAACCCATGGTCACATGGTTTGCGGTATGCTCTGGTACGTGAACGTAGAAGGGGGTCACAATTCGCTAAGTCCCTAAAATTTAGTACAAGGAGGGGTAGTCTCATTTCAAATCACAATTCACCAGTTAAACTTGATGCTATTTTTCTGCAACACAAGTAACTTCAAGACTTTAACGTCCAAAACAATTACTTCAAAAGTCAAAACATAATGGATAACATTGGTGGAAACAGAACTTCTTTGTCACGGGTCATCATTTTTCTACCGACTACAACTAGAAAGTCTAAAACATGGTTTTTCGTAGAAAAATCTTAGATTGTACATATAAAAATCTTACAAATTTCGATGTCCGGGGGGTCAGCGGACCCTTTTGACCCCCCTTTGGTTCCTCCCTTGGTGGATAACTTAAAACTTTAAAAGACATAAACGATAAAACTTGAAAGTACTAAAAAAACAAGACATGATAAAACTCAAAACATTAGTCCACTCTTTGTTTTTTTTCCTTTACCATTAGCGTTGTCTTCATCCTTCTCTAGATCTTCCCATACCATGTCTTCTATTCTTAAGCTTTCCAAGTCCGTAAATTCGAGATCCATATCCCACTTCTTGTATAGTCCTCCTTCAAATGCTTCTAAAAACCTTGAACTCAAGCGGATATTAGAATGAACATAAACAAGTTTGTCCACCCTTTTACAGTTGAGCTGATTCCTCTTCACAGGCTGAGGAACTACATATAGGTTGCAGCAAGATCTTTTTCATCGTCACTTAAGCTAATTCTGGTGTTTATGCACCATAAGTAGATCACCAGTCAACTATGTCCATTGTAACCACATCCAATTGAGAGTAGGTAATGAATAAAGACCAATCTCATTGTGAAACGTAGTAAATTGTTCTCGTAACATCCACTCCTAATCTCAAATTGAGTTTTGCGTGATAATGTACGAGATAACAAAACACAAATGTACAAGTCATTAAAAAGAAAAAAATTAAAATGCTTTTTCTTTCTTTTTTTTACACATATACTTTACTTTTAATAAATGTGATTTTCTTCTTCATTGTCGGTAACAGAACAAACGTTGTGGTGGGGTTGTTATAAGTAACATATGGGTTTACATATATTACACCTTATAGCTATAATTCAACATTATGGACCTGAAAAGTTTTGCACTCTAATCGCCTCTTTAAAGTACTTAAAACACATTACTCTCCCGCACACCTACACTTTTACTTTTACTTTTTATGGGTGTGGTTTTTCTTCTTATTTGTCGGCAGAGACTAACATTATGGTAAGGTTGACTCTGATTTGGGCTCCCATGTAGCTGTTATGATTACACCGTCTATCCGCCTCTTTAGACTACTTAATAAGTGCATTACACACCGTAAACAATAATCCAAACTTGTTGCACAAGCCAAACAAACACCATTCCCAATGACCTCATGTGCACCTCACGTGCAAACTCAACCGAACCCAACCCAAACGAGTCAACTCAACACGCCCTCTCTCACTCACCTATACATACACAAGTCTGTAACAAAAATCGCCCCTCTTTCTTTCATCCTTCATACTCCAAAACCGCTTTCTTCCATCCCATAGAACCCTAATTAACCACCATCCTCACATCTCCTCCTTCACAAACCCTAATTCTCCATCAATTCTCATCAGAAACAATGGATTCACAACCGAACAACCTCTACGACACCGCATCGCAACCGGACACCGGCCACGACGACGCCTACACATTCCTCGAATTCAACACACAAGGCGACGAAGACTTTGATTATCCAGAGTTTCAAGAGCTTTCTCAACCTAACGCCGTTAGATCTTCTCCGTCTTCCTCCGTCTGGCCTACGCCGTTAGACTCCGTCTCCGTTGACGCCGTCGATCATCATTCCGACACCAACGCCTCACCTGTAAGTTCCGGCAAAGGCGCCGGTGGTGCTAGGTTAAACAACAACAACAGCAATAACAATAATAATAATAATCATAATAATATTAATAATAGCAGTAGTAGTAATAATAATAATCAGGCATCGGCTGTTGATGCCCTAGCTGCGGGTATGAGCGGGTTGAATTTCGAAGAAACAGGGGATGATGAAGGTTATGAGTATTCAAAGGGGGATTTTATGGAGCATGCCTGTAGGTATTGTGGTGTGCAGAATCCGGCTTGTGTTGTTCGGTGTAACGTGCCGTCGTGTCGGAAATGGTTTTGTAATTCGAGAGGGAATACGTCCGGTTCGCACATTGTTAATCATTTGGTATGGTTTAACTAGCTATAAGTAATTGATTTGTTAATTTGTGTTTGAAATTGATATTGTAAGTTATGTGTTGGTGTGTTTGTGTCTAGGTTCGGGCGAAGCATAAGGAAGTATGTCTGCATAAGGATAGTCCGTTGGGAGAGACGATTCTCGAGTGTTATAATTGTGGATGTCGAAATGTGTTTATTTTGGGGTTTATATCTGCGAAGACGGAGAGTGTGGTTGTGCTGCTTTGTAGGGAGCCTTGTCTTAATTTGAATTCGTTGAAAGATATGAATTGGGATTTGAGTCAGTGGTGTCCGCTTATTGATGATAGATGCTTTCTGCAGTGGCTTGTTAAGGTTGCTATATTGTTATGTTTATTGTATATGTTTGTGTTTATGTTTATGTAATGGAAATACGAAGTTTAGCATGTTTCGTGTAGGTTCCATCTGAAACAGAGCAGCTGCGGGCTCGCCAGATTAGTGCTCAGCAAATTAATAAGGTAGAAGAACTTTGGAAGACGAACCCGGATGCAACTTTGGAAGATCTTGAGAAGCCTGGTGTGGATGATGAACCTCAGCCTGTAGCCATAAAGTATGAAGATGCTTATCAGGTTCTAATTTTCTAGACTTTGAATTGATTCCTGATATTGATTTCAAAAAACAATTTAAAGCATTCATCTTTAGAGTTGATCAAATAGTAATGGTGCATGTTTGATGTTCTTGTATTGCAGTATCAAAATGTTTTCGCCCCACTTATCAAGCTTGAAGCCGACTATGATAAAGTAAGCTGTACTTTTAATTGTTTTCTCGGTGGTACAACTTTGTTAACTTAAATTTGAAATGTATGATATTGTGCTTGACAGATGATGAAAGAATCTCAAAGTAAAGACAATCTCACGATTCGGTGGGATATTGGTCTTAACAAGAAGCGCGTTGCATATTTTGTTTTCCCAAAGGTGCTTCATTATTTTTATTATTTACAACCACATCAAGCCTTTTATATTCTGTGTAAGTTTATTAGCTTACTAACCTTCAGTTTGATAAAAATCCAAGTATTGTTAACACTGTAGGAAGACAATGAGTTACGTCTTGTACCTGGTGATGAGTTAAGACTTAGATACTCGGGGGACCCAGCACATCCAGCGTGGCAGTCTGTTGGACATGTGGTATGTGCTTGCTGCCAGTTAGTGGACACGTGGAATGCATTTTCTATGAAACTTTATGATATTGTGGGTTTTTGTTGTTGCAGATAAAGCTAACTGCACAAGAGGAAGTAGCACTCGAGCTTCGTGCAAGTCAGGTAGGTAGTTGTATATTGGTATTAACGTATCATGATCTGTGATATGCTATAGCCGTTTTGTTAGTAGCATTACTTATTATGAAAAAAAAGGTTAAGGAAGGAACCCTGTCCCTGGTACCCCATAGGATACCCATCATCCAACCCCACAAGGGTTATGATGCCGGCAGATTACCTCTGCACACCATCCACATGATCTGGGCACCACAAGGGTCGAACCCGCGCCACTACAGCTTCACATGTGGGCAATGAACTTCATTGGTAGTGGGTACCACTGAGCTATAAGCTCATTGGTAGCATTGACTTTGTATGGAAAAGCACAAGTTTTGACTTTGTAGCGTTGACTTGGTAGCGTTGACTTATTATGGTTTTATATGTAGGGTGTTCCTGTTGACCTGAATCATGGTTTTAGCGTTGACTTTGTATGGAAAAGCACAAGTTTTGACCGGATGCAGGGGGCTATGAAGAACTTTGCTGTTGATGAGACAAGTGTCAGTGGGTAGGTTATATACAATTGGCTTGCATATGAATTTTTACATGCATATATTGATGCCTTTTTTGAGTATTTTCTTTTTTAAATATGGAAAATACGTTATGCAGATATATATACCATCATCTGTTAGGCCATGAGGTTGAGATGCAAATGGTTCGTAATGCATTACCACGTCGTTTTGGTGCACCTGGTCTTCCCGAGCTTAATGCATCTCAAGTATGGTTTCTTTATTGTGTACATACACATAATTAATTGTGTTATGTGTATATATTTGTTGACTAGCTGCATAACTGCATTATTGGTAGGTTTTTGCTGTAAAAAGTGTTCTTCAGAGGCCAATAAGTTTGATTCAAGGGCCACCTGGCACTGGTAAAACAGTTACTTCTGCTGCACTTGTTTACCATATGGCCAAACAAGGCCAAGGACAGGTATTATCCCTTGCATGATGATATTATGATGATGAGTGATGATAACTGTGATGATGATCGATGATTATTCAACTTAACTTAGGTTTTGGTATGTGCTCCGAGCAATGTGGCTGTAGACCAACTTGCAGAGAAGATAAGTGCTACTGGCTTAAAGGTAACTTATTCACTTATTTTTGCTTCTTTGAAATTTTAGTAATAAAGCTCAATATATATAATCAGGTTGTAAGGCTGTGTGCAAAATCAAGGGAAGCTGTAAGTTCACCTGTCGAGCATTTGACACTTCATTATCAGGTTAGTTTGTCTTATAATGCTTCAAAATATGTGCATTTATGACCTTTACATGCTTCCTGATTTTTTAATTGTTTGAATTCATTTTTATTATTTAAGGTTCGGCATCTTGATACATCTGAAAAGAGTGAGCTTCACAAGCTGCAGCAACTGAAAGATGAACAAGGTGAGGGTCAAATACTCAAAGCTATTCATCTTTTAAGCATGTACACTAGCGAGTTATATTATGCATTCCTCATTATATATGTATGTGTGTGTGTGTAGGTAAGTGATAATTATAACATGTTATTTCTTTTTTATTGAAAATTTATACAGGGGAGTTATCAAGCAGTGATGAGAAGAAATATAAAGCATTAAAACGGGCTACAGAACGGGAGATTTCTCAGAGTGCTGATGTCATCTGTTGCACATGTGTTGGTGCTGGAGATCCTCGGCTGGCAAATTTTAGATTTCGTCAGGTTGACTTGTCATGATGTCATAACAAATATGATTCTATTACTTTCGTTTTTTTGGTGATTAACACATTCTGTAAAACCATATGTAGGTGCTTATCGATGAATCTACTCAATCAACTGAGCCTGAGTGCCTTATCCCACTTGTTCTTGGGGCAAAACAGGTACATATTTAGTTATTTACACAAGTTATACAATGAAGCTCTTTGTTGTGATTATTATGTGTTGTAATGGATATTGCTTGTACTAGGTTGTTCTTGTTGGTGATCATTGTCAGCTTGGTCCAGTCATCATGTGCAAGAAAGCAGCACGAGCTGGTTTAGCTCAGTCTTTATTTGAGCGGCTTGTGCTTCTTGGTGTAAAACCAATTAGATTACAGGTTCAGTACCGTATGCATCCGTCACTTTCGGAATTCCCTTCTAACAATTTTTATGAAGGCACCCTTCAAAACGGAGTGACCATAAACGAAAGGCAGTCAACGGGCATTGACTTTCCTTGGCCCGTTCCAAACCGGCCCATGTTCTTTTATGTTCAGGTATGCCCATTTAATCGATTTTTTTATTAACATAAATATAACCGTATATCATATAATGTCACTTCTGTTGTAGATGGGGCAAGAAGAAATCAGTGCTAGTGGGACGTCGTATCTTAATAGGACTGAGGCTGCAAATGTTGAAAAAATAGTGACCACTTTCCTAAGAAGTGGTGTAGTTCCAAGTCAGGTATATACGTTTGACCATATTTTTTCTTTGACTTTCTGACTTTCACAGACATATTAAATTAAATAAATACAATGTAGATTGGGGTTATAACACCATATGAAGGTCAACGTGCATACATTGTTAACTACATGTCAAGAAATGGTGCGCTTAGACAACAACTTTACAAGGACATTGAGGTAAATTCACATTTCGTATTTTCGTTATATATTTTATGGTAGATTCAGATTTTTAACTAGTTCTTTTCAGGTTGCGAGTGTGGATTCGTTTCAAGGGAGGGAAAAAGATTACATTATTTTGTCATGTGTGAGAAGTAATGAACATCAGGTTCGTTAATGTTATTGGTCAAGTTTTTTTTGGTTATTAGTTTAAGTTTACAAAATGACAATGATTTGTGTTTGTGTTTGGTTAGGGTATTGGATTTTTAAATGATCCACGCAGGCTGAATGTCGCACTTACTCGTGCTCGTTATGGTATTGTAATTCTTGGTAACCCTAAAGTTCTTAGCAAACAACCATTGTGGAATGGGTTACTCACACACTATAAGGTATTCTATACATGCTGTCTCTCTTACTTATGCTGCCGTATAATTTATTTTTCAACTTTATTCAGATATGTCATATGTATATAACTCCTTATGTTTTGATAGGAGCATGAGTGTTTGGTTGAAGGACCTTTGAACAACCTGAAGCAGAGTATGGTTCAGTTTCAGAAGCCAAAAAAGGTATCGTTTTTTTGTCTGTCTAGTATACAGTCAACTGGTCAAGAAATATCAACAGTGTAATATTTAGTGATGTCTGTGTTCGTTTTGACACAGATGTACAATGACCGAAGGTTTTTCTTTGGTGGCGGGCCCGGTATCGTACCTAACGACAACTTTGGATCAACAAATCCCGGTGCCGATAGAAGAAACAGTCGTTCTAGGGGTATATTAATTTCTGAACAACTGATTTTCAAAACTCAAATATTAATCTATCTCAGCATATATTTACAAAGTTTTTTACGCATCATTGCTTTATTTATACAGGTTCGTACATGCCACCTGGCCCACCTAATGGGGCTCACAAACCCGGTCTGCATCCTGCTGGGTACCCAATGCCACGTGTGCCTATTCCATCTTATCATGGTGGTCCTCAGCCTTACGCCATACCAACTCGCGGTGCAATACACGGACCCTTTGGCGGTGTTCCGCATGTCCCACCACCCGGAAACCGCGGTTTTGGTAGTGGCAGGGGGAATGCTGGTCATATTCCACACCAACAAGGTTCACAGCAACCGATAGGTGCAGGCATGGGCTCGAGTTTTAACTTCCCTATGGAAAATCCAAATAGCCAGCCGTCCCCTGGCGGTCCGTTATCTCAGCCTGGATATGTATCTAATGTTAGTACTTTTACTATTTTGCCCTTTGATTTTTTTAGAGTTCTGGATTTGTTTTTGAAACTTCTGTTGCGTGTTGACAGATGACTCAAGGCCCTAGTCAAGCCTTTCGTGATGGGTTTTCTGTTGGCGGCATGTCACAGGTATTAGTATCATCATTATTAACTGAACTATAACTTCCCCAAGTTTAAATTAGAGGTGGCAAAATGGGTGGGTCAAACGGGCCGCAACTTTTAATATCGAGAAAAAGGCCATTTTCGTCCCTGTGGTTTGGCCAGTTTTATGACTTTCGCCCAAAGGTTTGTTTTTTTTTCGCATTTGAAAATCTTGCCATTTTCATCTAGCTCGTTAACTCCATCCATTTTTCTCCGTTAAATCAGGGGTATTTTCGTTTTTTTGTTAACTTAAAGGGCAAAACGGTAACGGATTCGGTCAGGGGTATTTTTAATGCTTGTACATTAAGTGAAAACGACCTAATTGCCCTTTAAGTTAACAAAAATGACCAAAATACACCTGCCATAACGGAGGAAAATGGATGGAGTTAACGAGCCGGATGAAAATGGCAAGATTTCAAACCTTTTGGATCCAGATGCGGAAAAACAAACCTTTGGACGAAAGTTGCAAAACTAGCCTCAGGGACGAAAATGGAATAGAATGATATAAACCTGTTTATGCAATAAAAAAGTATTAGGACTCGTACAACCTGTATCCTTTCAACCTGCTCTGTTATTTTTACATATTATATATAGAATGCAAACTGAATCAACCAATTCATGTTAAAGCAAAAATCAAAATTTCTATAATTATGTGCGCCACTTTCTATAATCTTATTTTTATTGACAAAGCAGGATTTCTTGGGTGATGATTTTAAAAGCCAAGGATCACATGTTCCATATAACGTTGCTGATCTTTCCACACAGGTAACTGTTATCAGTAGCTCTTTTTGCTACCTTAGATACTTTTGTCTTTATTACAACAAAATTGACAAACACAAATTTATGAAACTATTGCATCTGTTTCAGGCTTCTCAAGGTGGATATGGTGTGGACTATGCTGCTCCGGCAACCCAAGCGGGTTTTCCGGGTAGCTTCCTGAATCAGAATTCTCAAGCGGGATTTTCTCGTTACGGTATCGGAAATGATTTCATGTCTCAGGTTAGCACGCTGATTTATAATAAGATATTGTCTAATTGTCTACTTTACTGTATTAAACACGTTGGGTTTTATTATAGGACTACATGGGTCATGGTTCACAGGGTTTGTTTACGCAAGCTGGTTTTAAAGATCCATCACAAGATGATTCTTCACAGCCCCACTTCAGTGCGGACCCCACCTCTTCCCTTCAGACACAGGTCCCTTTTCTGAATCTTTAATTTGTAATAGGGGTGAGCAGAAAACCAAAAAAAATACTGAATTGAAACCGAAAAAACGGAACCGAAATTTGCGGTTCGGTTACGGTTTTGCATTTTATAAAAACCCAACCGAACCCAATAACCTAAACATCATTTTTTCTTAATTTATGTTATATTTTGATTTAGGAATTATTAATTTTATGCTAGTGTTGAGTATTTATAATAAGAACATTAACATATTTATTTATCATTCAGATGATTTATCTATTGTCTGCAAGAAATAACAAAAATTAATATAACAGTTAAATAATTTTTAAAGTATTATAAAAGAAAACATGTTAATAAAAACTTTGAGAACATTAAAATAGCTTAGAAGGGTAGATTTATGTGAAGAATATTAATTAAAAAGATTATAAATATATTAACTTGAATGTAAACATCTAAGAAAGATTCTTAAACTTTGAATTATATTTTTATTTTTAAATCTTACTTAATTTGTTTCAAAAACTGGAAAAACCGAATCGAATCATTGCTAAAACCGAAACCGAACGGTTTTCAAAAACTGAAAACCGAACCGTGCACACCCCTAATTTGTAATAAAGATAACTATTGTTTCTTTATACTTAAATTGATTTCACATACAGGGTGTGATGAATCCTCTATACTCCCAGCCATTTACGCATTACAACTCCCAACCGTTAAACATGCCAACTCAGCAACAGCAGCAGCAACAGCAAACACAACAGGGACACGCTTCCCACTACAAGGGTTAAGAGGTGATTTCGATCTTGTGAAGGGTTATACAATCAGCAACTTGATTTTCATCACTATATCTATCTACTTCCCTTAAGATGACAGAAAAGATCAAAATAATGGACATGGGATCAGATTGAACATATGGTGAATCAAGGGCTGAGATTGTCTCATAACCCCATCAGAGATTTTGTAAGGAGGCACAATACATGGATTTAGTTTTGTTGGTGATTGGTTGGGAGAAGATACATTGAACGAGTGATGTGCAGGGATGCTTGCTTTCGGGCTATATATATAACCGTTAGTAGGGGGTGTTAGCGTGTGATTCTAGTTAATGAATGGAATTTTAAATAAATAATATGATGTTTGTGTAGAGGTTAAGAAGTGTGGATTTGAAATTGGATTTGGTTTATATATTTATCAACTGTGTGATTTTAGGACTTGATACCATCATTTGGGACCGGGACCGATAGATCCATGTTTTACAATACCGCGTTTGGACATGTTTTTAGTTGTTACTTAAATTTTTGTTTGAAAATATTTTCCTCGTTTGTTCATCTAAAAGCAATTCTAGATGTAAGGCGGAAATCTTAACATACCAAAAAATGTACGTCTAAGCTTGGGAGGTACGCATATGCCCATGCTATGCAGTTAATATCGGTGATATATCAGTTATTGGTCCCCATGGTAAAATATTGGTGTCATGCATGATATTCGATATCTCATCGCGATTATTGATATTTCAAATATCAGTCCTTGACCGATATCTAATTTTTTACCGCATTAACTGCATAGTACACATTTAACACATAACATCGAGTATCATTCAGAAAATCCAAACAACAGCTTTTCAACCGAGATTTAAACACTTTCTGATTAAAAAGAAAAGTTATCGTTACACATTCAGAAAATGATACACTTTGTTGAAAAAGAAAACACAGAAAATAATTAATAATCGTCATGTTGCGCGTGATGAGCTTGAGGAGAGTTCAAGGATACATTTTGCCGAAAAAGAAAACGTGGAATAATTGTCATGTGGGACCGTTGCTTCCGAGTCTAGGAGTTAACCAGTCCGAAGATAACAAATTTGCTCGCTCAATTTGTATGTTAGATCAGTTTCTATAACTTTGAATGCTGTTTCAAGGGGCAGCCACCTTCAAAAGCTTGTTCAAGTACATCCTCCATTCTCTTAGCAGGTAGTATCTGTAAATATCAAAACAATCCAAATACCATTATGTTTTGATTTCAGAAGTCAAACTTTACCAATATCGAGTTTATAATACACACATTAACTTTTCAAGACACCATAACGCTTTGTTTTGACCCAAGAAGTCAAACTGTTGACTTATTGAATTTTTAATAAAGTGCCTGACTTTTCAAAGCATCACTGCACTATGTTTGACCTCATAAGTCAAACTGAAGTGGTTTAAATAGTCAAACTGTACCTATATAACGCTTTGTTTAACCACTTGGGGTGTCCCAGTGGCCAGCCTCACCCACCTCTTCCCAGAGGACCCAGGTTCGAATCCTGGCAGGCACACCCTCCAGGCTATCGCTTCCGGTTGGGTAGTAACCGCCAGGCAGCTATGGGGCTAAGCTAGCTTGTGGAGTGAGATCACTCCAGCGGTTGGGAGGACCGTGCAATACCCCCCCCCCCCCCCCCCCCCCCCTCTACGGAATAAAAAAATCAAAATATTTGTGGATTGTATTTACCTCCAAACTTGCAAGAACAGCTGAAGGAACTTCAGCCAAATCTTTCAAATTTCTCTCGGGTAGGATAACTCTCTTAAGCCCATACCGGTGCGCAGCCAGCACCTGTTAAAAAAAAGAACAAAACCGGAATCGAGTCGCTTATATAACTGTAGAAAAACGCGCAGGTTGGTAATCACGCAGTTAAAAAGCAGTTGCTAACCTTATCTTTGATACCCCCAACGGGTAAAACCAAACCGCGCAACGTCATCTCTCCTGTCATTGCTGTATCTGATCTGACCCTTCTGCGACTGAAAAGAGAAACAAGCGACGTGACAAGTGTCACACCCGCTGACGGTCCATCTTTCGGCACCGCCCCTGCTGGAAAATGTATATGAACATCCCTTCCTTCTAGAAGATTACTTTCTTCCACAACCGCCAAATTAAGTTCACTTGCCCTAGCTCTTACCTAATAATAAGAGTTAAAACGCATTAGCGGCATTCGACTTTAACTGCCACTTAAGGTGTATAAAAAGTTAAAAACTAATGAAGATAAGATACCCATGTGAGTGCTATCTGGGCTGATTCTTTGATGACATCACCCAGTTGCCCGGTGAGGTGTAGATCCCCTTTTCCCGGTGTTGCCGTAGCCTCCACAAACTGGACTTCTCCGCCAAACACGGTCCAAACGAGCCCAACAGAAACTCCGGGAGTCACTACCCGCTCAGCCGCTTCATTGTCGTCATACTTTGGAGGCTGCACCCAAATTAAGAAATCAAGAAAATGAGTAAACATACACTTAGACCATAGTTATTGATAGCGAATGGCGGACGATAGCGATAAGCTACCTATACGCTACGTAGCGATAGCGATGAAAAGGCGGGCGCTGTTCTATGTTTTAGCGACACACTAGGAGAACATTTTAGAAATATTTTATATGTATATTATATCCAAATAAGTTGTTTTATACGCTGTTTTATATGTATGCTTAACAAAAAACCTAAAATTATACTCTATAAAATCTCGCTATTTACATGTAGACAACCTTACCTCTACCCCGTAGGAATAGAGAATAGAGAGGCTGCTTCCAGTGAGACCCCCGGCTCGATAGTAGTTTTGCATCAAGCCTTGGACATAAGGCACATAACACTCAGCAATCGGGACAAAGACCGATTAGTGCATGTACCCTTTTGTCTTTCAGCTATCAACGCCACCACATGATGCATGATTAACCGTCCTCAGCTTTTAACGTTATTTTCACGAAATTAGTAAAATAACGTTAAAATTAGTGCACTTTCACTTTTGCCCCCCCGATGGCCCACACATATATACATTAGAGGTGGCAAGATGGGCAGGTTAAAACGGTACATTTTTTAACTTACCCCTAGTACTTTTTCGAGCATTTCTTCATCGACAATCAATGGAGACATAATCCTAAATACATTTGATATTTCATGATTGTTAACACCCATCGGTATGACTTCCATCTCCACTTCACCTCCTCCTCCTCCCCCTGTAGCGGAAATTCTACTTTCCAATAACGGTGAAGAAATCGGGTGGTTAAGCGGAAGACCATTATGCTCTTGCTCCGCCACTGCTACCGCTGCTGCACGAGCTAAAGCCGCTAGCTTTCTCTCCAGATTCCTCACACCAGCTTCTCTCGTGTATTGCTCAATAACAAGTTTCACCATTGCCTATCATGGTAATGGTTGAAAACGGGTCAAAGTATGTATATTTATTTGAAAATAAATTACTAAATTAAATATGTTTTGCATAATTTATAATTTTGCCTACATCACCTGCTAGCAATGTTTTGAGGACCTGACCTGTAAGGAGACCGGACGTCGAACCGGTCTCCTTACAAGTCCGGATCGGATGTAAAAACGGGTTATGCAGTAAATATTATAATACGTTAAATTTGAAAAATAATCAAAATCCGGTTCGACCACCCGGTTTTCAGGTTAGAACGCCGGTTCCCGGTCCAACTCAAAACCGGTCTGATAGGGTGAACCGGACAAGTTAGACGCCCGGTTCCGGTCCGGTTTTCAAAACATTGCCTGCTAGCCACATTCCCGAAATTGACCCATTTTTTCACATAATGGGTTGAAAATGGGACCGTTGCTGACATGAACATATAACAAAAATGAAAATCACTGCATACCTCGGGAAATTGAAGGAAATCAGAATTTAAGCCATGCTGATTAAGAACTCGTGGAATTAGATGGCGCATCGCGATTCTAAGCTTCTCTTCAGACGTATACCCCGGAAGCTCGATGACTTCCATTCGATCTAAGAGCGGCGGCGGAATTGGTTGTGCTCTATTTGCAGTGGCCACAAATATCACTTTTGATAGATCAAACGGAACATTTAAATAGCTTTAAAGTACAAATTAAGGAATTACGTATCGGAATAAAACGTTATAGCTATTTCCACATCTACAAAGATATAAGTCAAGCCAAAAGGAAACCGTTACGTATATAACATTTTGACACAATCAGTGACGACGTTAGCTAAAAGAATCAGATATAAGGATACTGATCATTGAATGTTTTGTTTTGTTCGGGGTCGAGAACCTCAAGCAATGCTGATGCAGGGTCACCGCGAACATCAGATCCCGTCTTATCAATCTCGTCCAGCAACATAACGGGGTTGCAAACAGCTACTTTCTAAAAGTCAAAACAATGTTAAAAAGTCAAAGTAATAAAGAAATAGATCACTAATATCATTTAACTCACTAACTCACTGAATATGCTTGGAAGAAAGACGGCAGGTTATAATATAATAGAGTTAAATGTCATTTTAGTCCCTGTGATTTGGGCCATTTTGCCAGTTTAGTCCAAAGGTTTCATTTTTCGCCTGTGGGTCCAAAAAAGTTTCACCGTTGCCATTTTAGCCCACTGGGTTAACTTCATCCATTTTTTTTGTTAACGAGTGTGACAACTCGAACTTTAGACTTACTTTGTGTAACGTATGTGAACGTGTTATGATTATACGGGCTTGATTTAAATGAACGTTATGTTATCATGTGCTACTTGTGCTGTGTTTACGTGAATTATATTGAGTGAATAATACTATGTGTTACATGTTTATGTGATTACGAGATATGGTTACTTAAACCGAATAGTAATTCGCTTACAAAACCCACTCGGTCCATTTAGTGGACTCGAGACCATGAGAAAACCCATGTGGGTTTCGGCCCACATCCCTTGTACGCATATATTTATACATGCACATCATAGGGTTTTAGTTTTTTTTACAACCTTTGCAACCAAGAGCACACACATACTCTCTCTCGATCGGAACCCAAGGCAGCCGACCCTCTCAAGTCTCGAAGTTTCTTGTAATCGGATCATCCCTCGTGCACACCCTAGAATCGGTTAGTGTTTATGGTTGGTTGTTTATACATGATGTCATATGATGATGTTTATCTCATGATAATCTAGGGCTATTGTATGTGATTGAAGATGTTCATGTAATCGGTTCATGTATAGATCTGATAGTGTTGTTATAGCTTAAACGGATTGATAATCATATTAACAGAAGTAATCACGCATAGGCTAGGGTGTATGTTAGTTAGAATCGGCTGGTTTGATAACCCGATTGCATGTTTGTTTGATTTAATTGCTATTGTTCTTGATGATAATAGGAAACTGTTTGAATGCGGTTGAAATTGGAATTAAAACTGATTTGATCTGTTTCTCCGAATTGCTGATTATGTTTGCTGAAATCACGGTGTTAATTGATGGAGATTAAGGAAATCAGTTACATACTCGGTTACGACACATGATTGCGAGTCGGGACCCTAGTTGCGAGTCAGGTTACGACTCGTAACCAAGCCAGCACAAGCCGAGACCATGGTTGCGAGTCCCGTTGCGACTCGTAACCAGACCATGATGAACCGAGATCACCATTGCGACTCGCAACCAGCTGTTGCGACTCGTAATCTCCGGTTGCGACTCGAGATCTCCGTTGCGACTCGAGACCACCATTTACACGCACACTGTTGGGCCTTCACTGTTACAGGCCCAATCTATTGAGTCCAACGATTGAATTTGTGGACTGTTTGCTATTGGACTTTTACTACTACAGGCCCAACTGATTGGGCCGGACACTTGGCTATTTGTTTAACTGTTTTGCTTTGGGCTGCTATTGGGATACGTGTTCATTGCCATGATCAATACGTGTTAGTAACTTACGTGTTTTATACAAACCTGACTTGCGTAATAACCATGATAGGACGTGAGTGACCATTTACTTGCTACTTGTACTTTCCGTGTATCTGCCGAGCAAACCAAGGTGAGTTCACACAGCCAAGGCATGGGATTCCCGGGTTGGGAATTGGGTTGGATATGTTATTGTAAAAGGAGTTACTCGTACTTACGCATATACCAGACTATAGACCATCGTCCTCAGGTTAGTCAGGACACGTTACGTAAAGCCTACGTAACCCAGTATATTTGCCATATGTCTCCCGGGTCGGGAGGACACGTTACGTAAAGCCTACGTAACCCAATACCATCTACTGGCTTCCAGGTCGGAAGGCCACGCTGCGTAAAGCCTACGTAGCCCCCACGCGTACCACTGTCCTCGGGGAAGGACACGTCACGTAAAGCCTACGTGACCCTGTACGTTTTCCTGTTCTCGGTAAAGAAGAACACATGGTCGGAAGTTAGTCTAGTAAGTACCGTTAATGAGAAGCCCTCATTAGTAAGGATAATCGTGGGAAGCCCCCACCTTTAGTACACACTAGTATGGGAAGCCCCCACTAGCTAAACTTATGCACTATGTTATGAACTTACTTTCTGTGAACTCGCTCAACTAGTTTGTTGATTATTTGCTGCATGCCTTGCAGGACCTTAGGTACATTAAGGAGCTTGCACAGGGAGGAGCAGGTCGTTGTGGGATACGGATCATGAACGTTATCTGAACTTATAATTATTTTGAGATACATTACTATGCTTCCGCTACTTAAACGATGTTGGTTTTGAAACATCAATCATGTCATGATGATTTACATTAATTTCTTTTATTATTGAATGCTATGTTTGATATGATTGATGGCTTGATCCTGGTCAGTCACGCTCCCAAGCGGTGGTACTCCGCGGGTGGATTTTGGGGGTGTGACAACGAGAACGGCAATTTGGTCATTTTATATGTAATTTTGTTAACTAGAAATGCAATTCGGCCATTTAAAATGACCGAATTGCCCTTCTCGTTAATAGAAAAAGTGGATGAAGTTAACCCAGTGCACTAAAATGGCGACGGTGGAACCTTTTTAGACCCACAGGCAAAAAATGAAACCTTTGGACTAAGCTGGCAAAATGGCCCAAACCACAAGGACTAAAATGGCATTTAACTCTAATATAACACTATGCAGTCAACCTCATTTATACCAACCACATATAAATATACCATATGCACACCAACTAACTCATGGTAGCATGAACTTCGGTAAATTAATATATTCTACCTCATATCAGTGTTGTAAGAATCGCTAGGCGCTAGTTGGCCGGTGGGGAACCGACTAGCAATTAATCAGATTGGGATTTTATATGTAATTTTCAGTTTTATATGTATATATACGCATTTTTATATGTAATTTTTTTAAGTAGACATGTTTTAACACCTTTTTCGACCCGTATTTTCAAGTAGATAGGATTAGCTACCGGAATTTACATGTTTTGGTCAAGAATCTGGCCAGAATTTGGCCGAAATCCCTAGACTGCCACCGATTTTTGTCCAATTAGGTCTGGATTTGACCATTGTTGACCGCCTACTGATTAATTGCCAGACTAGATAAAAATTACCCGGTGAACCTCCGACTAGCGATTAATCGAAGGCTAGTCGGGATTTTTACAACCATGCTTCATATAGTATGTCAAAGTAAATAGTTAAAATTGAAAAAAGAAAACGATATTCAAAATTCAATTTCACCTTTAGTCCATCAATAAGGCGCCCGGGCATACTTCCAATGTATGTCCTCCGATGCCCTCTAATGTCAGCCTCATCCTTCACACCACCAAGGGATATCCGTATGAACTTTCTACCCAGTGCGGCAGCTATAGACGACGCCAAAGATGTTTTCCCGACACCCGGCGGACCCACGAAGCATAATACAGGGCTTCTGGCATCTGGTTTCAGCTGCATTTCGATGATTAAGTTAGTTACTTCCAATCAAGTTTCGTCAATTAGGACTGGATTTGAACACTAATGACCGCCTACTGATTAATTGGCCGATTAGATAAAAATTACTTGGTGAACCTCTGACAAGCGATTATTCGGCGACTAATCGGAGGCTAGTCGGGATTCTTACAAGCATGGTTTTAAGGCTAGTTAAATAAGTTTGGTTGGACTGGGCCGATCCGTCAAACTTAATAGTCAATTTCTTTGACTATACAAAAGGATAACGTATGAAATAAGATTATAATAACTATACTGTGAAATAAATAAATAAATAAATAAATAAATAAATAAATAAAGTAGATAGATGGTCAACCTTGCGGACGGCTAAATATTCAATAATCCTTTGTTTGACTTTGACTAAGCCATAGTGATCACTGTCAAGCCGCTCTTTTGCGGCTTTTAGGTCTAACTCAACTTCTTCACTGGTTGTCTGCCATGGCAAATCGGCAAGAAGCTCAAGGTAAACACGAGAGCTATTATACCCGGGTTGCTGCGGTTGCATTTTTTTCAGTCTCCTGATAAAATAAAACATGTAAATAACATAATTCATGAAAAAAAAAAGAGTAAAATGCCATGTTCGTCCCTGAGGTTTGGCTACTTTTGCGACTTTCTTCAAAGGTCTGTTTTTCCGCATCTGGATCCAAAAGGTTTAAAATCTTTCCATTCCATCCATTTTTTAACGTTAAGACAGGGGTATTTTCGTCTTTTTAGACATTTTTTTTTGTGATGATTAAAGGGTTTGGGTGGGGAGAAAGTCAACAGAGGTGATCTTTATTTCTTATAGTGTACGCCCCTCATTTAACGGAGAAAAATGAACGGAGTTAACGAGAAAATGGCAAGATTTCAAACCTTTTGGATCCAGATGCGGAAAAACAAACCTTTGGACGAAAGTCGCAAAAGTGGCCAAACCTCAGGGACAAAAATGGCATTTTACTCAAAAAAAAAAAAAAAAAAAACTAACAAGAAATATTAACTGTCAAGATTAAACAAAACTACCTTAATTCCCTTTGTGCATGCTTCCAGATATTTGGAGGCATTCCGGCATCTTGCATCTTTCTTTCAAGGGCTGCCACATCATCATCTTCATCATCGTTGTCACCAAGCTCTTCTTTAATAGCCCTCATCTGATTCAAATTCGATAATTACAAAAACAACTTTAAATACTAAAACCGGTTTATAAAAAAATCTATGTTGTCAAAAGCGCAAAAGCACGCGCCCGGGCGCAGCGAGGCGCACCTATAGCGCCTGGTGGTAGCCTAGGCGCAAAAATGGGATTTTTTGAAAAAACGGTGCTAAGGCGCAAAAAGCGCGCGCCTAGGCGCAAAAAACGTTGTTGAGGCGCAGGAAAAAAAGGTTAAAAACGAAACCGAGTGCGTGCAAAAACTGCCTCACGCGGGCCCGGGTTTTCGGAGCTGCATGCGTGTGGGCACGCATGAGTTCAACCAAATTCCAGCTCAGAAACTCATTTTCGGAGCTACATGATCTTAAATGGCATATATAATAGTTTTTTTAATTTTATATGTGGAATGAAATCTTATTTATTTTCAAAGCATAACATATTTTTTATATTTTTTTTCTCTAAGTGCGCTTTTTTTAAAAAAAAGCCCACGCTTTTTTTGCGCCTTGCGCCTAGGCTCCGGGCGAGGCCGACGCGCCTCGGCTGCGCCTTGCGTCTTTGACAACATAGAAAAAAATTACCTGCTGGCGTAGAAGATATTCCTTTTGTGATTTAGACAGCTGCCCTTCCACCTTTTGCGTAATTTTTTCCGCCACACGAATAGACTGACACAAGTAATAAAAACGTCATCGTAGGACTCGTAATTACTATTTACAAAAAGTAAAAAAAATGAATATATCAAACATACCTGTAAATGCCGATCAACTAATTCCGTGGCTTTCGAAAGCCGTACTTTTAAATCAACAGAATCTAGCATAGACAGTTGCTCTTCAAAGCTAATCTCGAAACTAGCGACGAATATATCGGCCAGTTTGTGCACGGGAACGGTCTCGAGAAGAACTTTAGTTCTACCCCCGGTTTTTTGTTTCTACGCCAAAAGTCATGCAGTTTGTATAACATTATTTTCAAATAAAAAAATTTTAAAAATTTTAAAAATTTAAAATACCATTTATTAATTATACCTGCTCAAGAACGGTAATAAGCTCCATGGCGGTTAGTTTAAACTGACGCGACAACGCGATGTAGTCCGCATCTTGTTCTATTTGCTCCATCTCTAATCAAGATTAGAAAACTGTTCACAAATCCATTTTGACGCTTAATTTGAAAGTTAAAGTTAAAGTTAAATCCCTCAGTTACGAGTGACATAAACTTAAGCGCTTAGATTTAGGGCTGCAAACGAACCAAACGTTCGACGAACAGTTTGTGAACCGTTTGGCGGGAAGTTCGTTTGTGTTCGTTTGTTTATTAAACAAACGAACATGAACACGAACAAGAAATTTCGTTCGTTTAGTTAAATGAACAAACATGAACAGAGGTCGTGTTCGTTCGGTAATGTGTTCGTTTGTGTTTGATAGTTCATTAGTTTTTTTAGTTTTTATATTTTTTCAAATACTTCAAAATTCCGACAAATTAAATATCTAATAAGTGTCAGTGTATTATATATTCTGTTCATCAACAACTGTTTGTGTTCGTTTGTTTCCATTTGTGTTCATGAACATTAGTTTGTGCTCATTTGTGTTCGTCAACGTTCGTTTTTGTTCGTTGCCTAAAATTAACAAACAAACACAAACGAACACGAAAAAATTCATTTCTATAACAAACGAACACGAACATAAAATCTTGTTCGATAAGTGTTCGTGAACGGTTCGCGAACACATATATTTCTTAACAAACGAACACGAACAAGGTCTTGTTCGTGTTTGTTCGGTTCGTTTGCAGCCCTACTTAGATTGCATAACATTCAATGATTTAATAATGTGGTTGTATAGAATACCGGATTTGGTCATGTCGATAGGGGAAATTCTTGCAGTGGTGTATGTGCCTCTTGTGTTGAGCTCCTGAACGTTAAATCGGCTCAAACCTTCTAGAACAACTATGTATGTTACTCTCCCGCTCGGTTTCTCAACTCCTCGTGATAAATGTAATGCACGCGCAGCAACTCCTCTTAAGAACAAATTTCAACTTTAGACGTAATCGAAAAGACATTTTATTATAATTTATGGTCGTAAAATAGCGAAACTTTTCATGCATACCTTGTATGCCAATACAAGGGCTCATGTTGACTTTTCCCGTCAACTTTGTTAGATTCCGATGCTTGATTCTTGGAGATTTTATCACCTGAATCAACCCCTACGTTTAATAGAACTAAAAGTTAGTTGCAATGAGGAGATGATCCAAGAGTTGACGGTTTCTTATATAGACCAACTCGATAAAAGGAAACTTTAAATGGGCATAACTTGGGCTACGATTGGAGTTACGGGGCCCGTAACTAGTGGATGGAAAGGTCTCGACGAGACGGATCATCTGCCCGGCTGTCGGACCCAAATTCCACCGTTTAGGGTTCCGATATTCCCAAAAAAGATTTTTCCCCAAATTTTGTAATATTCAATCTTTTACTTATTTTACGTCTTTATTTATATTTATACTTATAATTTCAATAACTTTGAGTTAATTTATAATTTCGAAAATTTAGCAAACTTGTCGAATTTATCAATCCACAAAATGGCACCTTATGTATTGTTAAACACATTCTGTTATCAGTTAGGGATAAACAGTGGCGAAGCTTGGCGTTTTCGACCGGGGGGGGGGGGGGGGGTGTTTATCAATTAGGGATAAACAGTGTCGAAAACGTATATACCCAAAAATTTCTATACGAAAACTACATATATAACACTACTGAGCGAAAAGCTCAGCGTCAAGTAATTACGCCACTAATTCCCAAAAAAAAACATAAAATTCATAACAATTCACCTTGTGTGACCACAGAACCAACTGCCATTGCTTCTGCAGCATCTCGAACCGGCAAAATACCAATCAATCCTTTCTCCTCCCTCTGCCACAGTTCTTGTTCCACCAATTTCACACTAAACCAAACCAAAACACCAACTAATCAAACAACCAAATCATAAACAACTAAAACCACTAACTCAACTAACTCCCACCAATCAAATAGTTACAACTAAACAATAAAACTGAGCTAGAAATTATAAAGATACCTGCTTGGAGAAGTGCATTGAATCCGAATAATTGCTCCAGGTAACAACACTTTGTTCCTGAATGGAAGAATCCCAATTCGGGTCGGAAGCTCCATGGGTTCCACCATCAAAAAGATTACTTTTTTTTTTATTGAAGTGGGTTTGTGTGATCTTGATTCTTGAGAGTGTGGCTGTGGGGGTGTGTGTATATATAATATGTATGTATGTATGTACAGGATTGAGAGGGGGGGGGGGGGGGATCAAAGATCAGTCAGTTTTCTGACAGCTTTGTGTTAGTTAGAATTTTCTTCAATTTCAATTATTGTAATTAACGCTATATATATATTAAATTTAAATGATTAAATCCTTGTTTTGTTGTTCTTTAGTCAAGCTAGGGGGTTAGAATCAATTATTAACCATCTAATCTAATAATTATTTGCTCCCCAAAAGGGATAGTTTTTTTTCCTTTAATGTGACTAAACTGATACTAGTACAACTCTATTTTCTCAACGTGTTACAATTAGGGATGAGCCTTTTTTCCCCACGTATCTGTACTCGTACTCGTATCAATTTTAAGTATTTGGTACATGTATTGGTACCTAGTTTTATTGATTTTGGTATTCGGTACTTTCAGTATTGGTACGGATACGGGTAAAAATGGGTACTGGTACCAAATTTTATGTAGACCTTTAAAAGTTTTTTTTTGTATTATGTTTTATTTTGTATTATGGTATTTATACTACTCGTATTGATTTTACCTATATTACTCATATCGTATTGGTACTGTATCAATTTTACCTATTTGGTACTAGTACTATATTGGTACTCATCTCAATTTTACGTATTTAGTACTTGTACATGTGCTCAAAAACTAAATAAAAACAAAATAGTACCAAAGCGGGTACCGTACCGAAATTACCCGTATCGTACCTATATATTTGGTACAGTATTTGGTATCCAGTTTTATTCAAATTCGATACCGGTACGGGTATGGATACAGGTAGTGTACCAATCCCATCTCTAGTTACAATAGAGTAGTCTTTCTACTTTAAGCTATAAAAAGTGTTGGTAACAGGACTAATGTTCGCTGAACAATATCGGTACCGTTATTTGAATTTTTGATTTTTGATTGATGTAAAACATGTGTCAATATTTTTTTGAACATATCTCTTTCTGTTACTATATCGAGTGCTAGAATCGTACCAGTACTAACAAGTTGAACTGATACTGACCGAAAGTCTGTTGTGAAGCACAAGAAATCCCACTAGTTATACACAACAATGGTGAAGCAAGTTCTAATATGAATCGAGTCGATTTGCTCAAGTGTGTCAATGATAGCTAAAAAAGAGTTTGAGGGAAAAATGTTACAATGTCATCAAACACTATTTCCAATGCATTCGTTGGTCTTGTTAGAAAATTTAGATTCTTATTGTCACAAATTGTTTTTTCAATTCTTTTAATGCAAAAAAGAATTGTTTAAAAATAGACGGAAGAAAAGTGTTTATAGTTTAACCTAAGTTCGTTTTGATAAATCGTGGTAGCCCATTTTGCCCATCTACCACAATTTAACTTCTTAACTACAAGAATGAATGATGGGCACACCTCACAGCTCACACCAACATCCAACATCTTCTAAAAAAATAGCTAGAGCATCTTCTTCCCGTCAGGACTTCTCATAAGGTTGGCTTGCCAAGATTTACCACCATGGGTGTAGTTGTCAATTCGTTAAAGGTGAGCTGATAGTGCCTATGTTTTGAGTCTTTTACATGCTCATTAAGGTCGGCGATCAGTACTCATTCGAGAAGTAAAAAGGATATCTTGCCCATGTTGGGAAAGTGTCGTATGCGCTAAAACACAGAAAAGAAAGATTCTTTTACATTAGAGAGTCGGTTATTTTAGGGGATATGTACATTAGAACAACCGTAGATTCCCACAAAGATGAGTTGTCAACGAAAACCCTATACCATAATGATTTGTATACACTTTTGTATGAACATCCAACAATAATCAATCCAATCCATGAAGTCCTTACGTCCTATGGCATCGCCAGGTGTGGAAACATCCCACATACAAGCTATTTTTTTTTTTTTTATAAATATGAAGATGTATCTACTCTTCTTTTTCCCTCTTAGTGTTGGTAAACTACTTCTTTTTGACACAATAAATTAATTAAAATTTAGTGTTGGTAAACTATTTTTTTTGCACAATAAATTAATTAAAATTGTAAATTGACATACATGCCCTTACAACAATATTAAATGAAACATTTCTATTGGTTTAAAACTTTATTCTTTATATTCTTACAAAAAAAAATTCTCATTTGAACCATCCACTATGTGTGTGTGTGTGTCAGGAGTCGGCTACAAAGTCCAAAACCCCTAAAAGTGTAAAAAGTGATGTGGCCTTTGGACTCGAATAATTTATGGATTCTTAAGGTTCGAATATGATGTTTTAGTAACTTTTACTATGTAATATGTGGGTTTATTTAATGATATGGCTCTGATCATCGAATATCTGATACTATGGTGTTTTATGTTTATTATAATGTGGCGTTTTATATTCATATATAGTTGTATGATAGTATGTTTGAAGTTTTTATAGACCACTAAGGTTCGAATATGGTGTTTTAATAATATTCACTTTATAATGTGTTGGTTTTGGGTGTTTTACCACACTCTTACGAAAGAGAGTTTGTTTTCTTGAATTTTACGTGAACTATATTCCTGTTTTTTTTTTTATCTATATACCCTTCAACATTTAATATTGGCACTTACAACACTTCAACTTTCTAAAAACTTTATAATAATTTTTGCGTGTTTAATTTTATGTACGCGTGGGTATAAATTCAAGTTGATTACGTTTTTTTGAAAATGGGTAGGTTCAGATATAATATGTTCTTTTTGTTTTTTTATGTACGTTTTCAGTTGATATACGTTTTGGCATAAATTTTGTTTTACAACAAGCCGGGTCAAATATAATACGTTTTCATTAAACTGTATAAATTCGACTTACATTACGTTTTGGCGCCACTGCAACGCGCGGTACCATTTTTAACTTAAAAACAACATAATTTTGTATTTATTTTTATGTACGTGTCGGTATAAGTTCAAATTGGTTTTCGACGTAAATTTCTTTCGCAAATAAGTCGGGTCAAATATAATATGTTTTCGTGCTTATTTTTATGTACATCTTCAGTTTATCTACGTTTTGATGTAACTTTTGTTTGAAAACGGTTCAGATCTTCACGATACAAATCCGAGTTACTTTAAATTTGGACCTACCACAACGCGTGAGAAATTTACTAGTTGTTATGACAAAAGAAAAAGGAAAAGACAAAGTCAAATGAACAATGTATACAATTTGATATATGCTTGTTTTATGATGGTGATGAGTGAAGAAAATTCCACAGATATATGTGGATGATAAGTGAAGGGTATTCTCGTCGGCCACGTGTGGGGCTTTGATCCTTGCTTTCCCCTCCTCGCTAATGATCAAGATCATTGTTGGACAAACATGCAAACAAACATTTTGATGTCTTTAGAGATATTACACAAACAGATGTTTTATTTTACAGCTTAAAACCAATCTGCATACTGAATAGTAACAGTAGTAAAATAAATATTATTATTTTATAGATCGATTTATTTAATATAAAACAGGAATATGGATAACTACAAATAAATGTAGAAAATGGGTATCTCATATATTGGATAAAGTCCTTATCCATCGGCATCTTCTACTTGTCTCAAATTTGGATTACTTTCATATGGTGTACAAATTTCAAGTTCTGTTATTTATTTATTTATTTATTTTTTTGAACAGAGAACTTCATTAGAAAAAAGGGCATGCCTCAAAACGAGGGCCACCACACCAAACAATTACATCATATACAAAGGATATCTAGACCAATCTTTCCATTTTATCGAACCAAACGACGATCTATTCCTTAACCATAAAAACGACCAGGACTTTATCAAAGCCAGCGCCTCAACAACCTTGTGTCTCACCTTGTTAAACACCTTATCGTTCCTCAGCTTCCAAATAACCCAAGCAGCGGTATATACAATTCCTCTAATCACCTTTTTCGACCATTTAGAACTAACCTGATCTGCTACTTCCAGAAGATCTTTGAAATCGAACACCAAGAGCATCGAGACCCGACACCACGATCCCACCGCCGACCAAACACCATGCGCAAATACGCAACCAGTGAAGAGATGGAGAACCGATTCATCACCGTCTTCGCATAAAGGGCAGGAAGCATCCTGAATATTCATTTGCCGTCTGATCAGCGCGTCTCTAGTCGGGATCCGGGCCATTTCTGAGCGCCACACGAAAATGTTCACCTTTATAGGGACCCAAGATTCCCACCTCATGACATGATCCCGCTTGACTTCTGTACCATCCTTAATCCATTGTTTAACGCTAGCTACCGACATCGAATCTTTCTCTTTCTCTCCCCAGAACCATGTATCCGGACCGCTTGTCAGATCAACATTATTAAGAATGAAGTCGACGTCTTGCATCTCAGAGATTTCCTCCACAGACAAAAGACACCGCTTCCACTCCGAAGCCAACCGCCATTCACCTCTTTCCCACAGCAACCTATCCGCAACCAAAACTTGTTTATTCTTCTCTAAAGAGAAAAGCCTAGGCCATCTTTCTTTTAGAACCGTCGAGCCCGCCCAACAGTCCGTCCAAAACTTAACCGAGCGACCATTACCCACTTTCACCGACAATAAATCTCTAAACGTCTTGCCATTTATAATCCTATTCTCAACCGTGTGAACCAAGGTATACCAGCAACCTGTGAATCGCCTATTAGCCGGCAAGAAAGACCACCTACCTCTTCCCCCATGTATCGCCTCCACAACCTTATGCCAAATACTTCCCGATTGAGTCTTAAACCTCCAAGCCCATTTGGCTAATAAAGCATAATTGGTATCCCTGAGCCTCGTAATCCCCAAACCACCATTTTTCTTAGATTTCGTGACCGTATCCCAGGCTACCCAACTCATCTTTTTATCCTCACCCGAGCCACCCCACAAAAAATTCCTCATAAGCTTCTCAATATGATTCTGTAACCGACACCGGGGCTCTGTAAAGCGAAAGGTAATAAACCGGAAGACTAGCTAGAACCGACTTAACCAATGTTAGTCTCCCCCCATCGATAAAGTGTTAGCCTTCCAAGAAACTAAGCGCCTTTTCACAGTATCCATAACCGCCTCCCAGTGGCATTTTTTGTTCATATTAGCTCCCACTTTTATCCCCAAATAATCGAAGGGGAATTCTCCAAGCCTACATCCCATAATCTCTGTCAACTCCATAACCTCTTGCGTATTGACTCCAATGCCATACAAAAAAGACTTCTTAAGATTAATTTTTAGGCCCGAGCACATATAAAAAACTCTAAGCAACCGAGTCGTTGTCACTATATTTTCTTTAGACCACTCCCCCAAGATCAACGCATCATCCGCATAAAGAAGATGAGAAAAACAGATACCTTCATTAAGAACCCGCATGTCTTTTATTTCCCCCAAATCACAAGCTTTTCTGATAAGACTTGAGAACGCTTCCATAACAATCAGAAAAAGGAAAGGGGAAAGAGGGTCACCCTGTCTCACCCCCTTCTGGCACTGAAAATCAAACGTCGGGGACCCGTTAACTAGAACCGCCGATCTCGCCGAAAGAAGAATCCCTTTAACCCAAAGGCACCATTTGCTAGGAAACCCCATTTGGTTTAAGACCAAAAGAAGGAACTCCCAATTTACATTATCGTATGCTTTCTCAAAATCAATTTTTAATAAGAAGGCTTTCCTCCCCGACTTCTTTATCCACCCAAATAACTCATTTATAATTAAAGGCCCATCTAAAATAAACCTGTTTTTGAGGAACGTCGTCTGAGTCTCTGAGATGATCTTTCCCATAACTCCCTTTATCCTTTCCGCAAGCACCTTAGAGATTATTTTACTAATGACTCCAATCAACGTAATAGGCCGATAATCCTTTAAACCAACCGGGGAACTGATTTTTGGAATCAAAGTAATAAAAGCTGTACTACAACCCCTACTAATCTCCCCCGCAGTGGCGGACCCAGGAATTTTTTCCTGGGGGTGCGGAATATTTTCAAAGATTTTAGGCCTCTAGCTCTATAAAAATATCGGTTTATAGCGGGTCGGGTCGGATCATGTAAGACAAAAGAACATCAAACTAAAATTTATAAATTATCAAAAACACGTCAAACATTATTACAAATTACAAACATATTTAAAATTGTGCCCTACAGGTTTTTTTTTAAATATATCCAAAATATCGTCTAAAGATACTAAACACACCATAAGTTCATTACATTGTACTCATTGTTCCTAGCACATATAATTTGCTCCATAAGTTCATAAAACAACACTAAACACTTAAACAAAATAAACAATCATGTTCAACCATTGCCCGTAACTTTCAATTATATTTTTAAACATTAAGCCCTAATATTAAATGTTGATTACTTGTAACTAATCATTTAAACAAACAAAGCTATAAATAAAACAACAAAATCATTTAACTACAAGTCTAGAACAACAAAAAAATCAAAAAAAATATAAAAAGATTAAACCCTTACACATCTATATTTTCTCCTAATCATCACATAAAACAAAATAAATAAATACATAAATAAACCATACTAGTTCTATATTGGAATTCTGACGTAATATGGGTCGGTCCAACCGATTTTGGGTTTTCCGGTAAAAAAAACCACCGGGTCGTGAGCAGTGGCGTCAAGTCGCTTGGAGTTTTTTTGGGGGCGGGATTTGGAAATGGAATGGGTGGATGGGTTTGTGTTATTTTATTTAGTTCAAATTTCTTTAGGTTGGGTTTAGGGTTGTGTTAATAAAAATTGATTGCAGATTGGCCTTTGATTGGATTAAATAATTAAGTGAATAAGTGGTTAATAATTATTTTTTTTTCTAAGTGGGGCGGTTGAAAATTTTCAAGGGGTGCGGGTGAAAAATTCCAAGGGGTGCGGTCGGGATTTCAAGCGAAAAATAACACTAAAAAATATTTTTTTCATGGGGTGCGCCCGCCCACCCTAGGCTTAGGGTGGGTACGCCCCTGCTCCCCCGTCTCATGAAATGCTTTAAACATCTTCATAAAATCACCCTCCAAATCATTCCAGAAGAACTTAATAAATTATATCCTTATACAATTAGCAACTTGGGTTATGTCCCATTTGTTTAAAAGTCACACTCTTTAGTTCATTTTACTCATACCCCTTCATTTTATATTACAATGATTTGCATCACACCTCTTTAAAACGTCACAACCCTTCAAACTACTTTTAAATATAACATATCTCTTAAAAAAGTCACAACTTTTAAATACATCACACCTCTTCAAAAAGTCACAACCCTTCAAACTACATTTAAAATCACATCCCTTTAAACTATTTTTAAATACATTACACATTTATAAGAAGTCACAACCCTTCATTATATTATATATACATATATATATGTGTATATATATATATACAATTAATAACTTGGGTTATCTACCCCTTTGTGAAACATCACGTCGTATGAATTCAAATAGCAGTTGAAATTTAACTTTAAATAAACACATCGTATGGTTGTCATTTTAAGTATTTTCACATACCGTTTAAAAAAAGTGAAAAGGAATAAAGGATGTAACCCGACTATTCCACTTATTCAAATTAACCCACCATCTTACGATAATATTATTAATAATTCCTCGCAACGGTTTTGTTTACTCTATTTTGGTGTCTTTTCCGTTCATGTTCCATCGCTTCACATTTTGTTCCTATATATATATATAGTGTAATAACAGTATTTGATGTAACAATTATACCACTCTATTGTTATTCATCCATATTTCATTTAATATTGATTAGCGTTTGAAATTGATGTGTGATTTAAGTTTCTATTACTTACTTTTGTATATATTGTTATTATGCATACAAGAAATGCATTGGTAAGTATGTGTGAGAATGGAAACGCCAGTTTAATAAGAGGGAAAGAAAGAGGGATGGTTAGAGTTGTCATGTTGAATAACCAGATCTGATGGGTTTGTGTCCGAAGCGAACCAACGCCGAGTGGTTTGGTGACATTGCAATATCAAAGATCTGCCATCCAGATCTGAGCGAACCTCCATTCACTTGAAAATAATGATCTCAAGCACGCCACTTGGTTCACAGATCATGAGGCCGAAATTCAATTCGATTGTGGTTCTATATAGGCTACGTAAAATCTCTTTGATACAGTGTGATGCTCTCAAAACCGTTGATTATTGAGTTGGTGTGTCGGTTCATGCGGGGCATGATACAAAATGACATCTTTCTTTTAGTTGCTTGCAAAGCATCATTTAATCAATGAAGCCGGTTCGATTAAAGAGAGATTTTGACTTTCGTGTAAGGATGAAAAGTTTCATGCAAATTTTGGTGCAAGTCTCTGATAAGTGGTTTCACCGACTTTATGTTAATCTCTCTAAATTTGCTGTTTCTCAAAAAAAAAAAAAGTTTATAGATGTGTTTGTTCTTTGAAGAACAAGATGAATGATCGAAGTTATGAAAATCAACCAAGAAGAACAACTTGAACTTGCTTGATTTAACTAAGTGACTTTGAATTTGATTATACACATATTGTTCAGATTTGACTAATCGAATCAAGTTACGTACCAAACTTTTTTATGAACTCCATCTGATGACTTTTATACGATCACATAATCTTTGTAGCACCAATTTCAAAGAAGGTAAAAATAGTTAAGTCGCACATAAAATTTTAATTTTCAAAGAATTTAATTAATCACTTGAAACACAAATTTAAATGACTGTGCGTGGAACAAGCCAGTAGAATTTGAACCGACCACAGATGGGCGATGTGGTGGGTTGATTTTCATTTGGGATCCAGGTGTCTACAAACGTTGAAATACAATCAAGTATAGAAACTTTTAGGTATTGATCAGGTAAGTATCCCAATATTGCAAATGGATATGCTCACACGGCTTCTAGGATAAACGACATTTTGGGATGCCATTGCTCAAACTATTGATCCTTTGGATGGTTTATGTGTGGTAGTGGGGAACTTTGACGCCGTTAGATCCATAAAGGAAAGATTCAAACCGAATTCAACTGTGGGTGTGCTCCAAGCATCAACAATTTCATTAAATATGTAGAGGATTGATAGGATTTTTTAAAAATTCTGACAACGCCGTTTCGACACGTATCGGTATAAATTTAGTTTAAACCATTTGAACGGCACCCAATACCGATACACATTTTAATAATCTAACTTATAATAAAAGACTCCAAATAATGCCAAATGGCATTCTCTCCTTCAACCTCATAAATTTTATTTATATTTGTTTAACAAATTTCTTTTGATATTAATATTAATTAATAATCAATATATAGATATCACTTATTTTTATCTAAAATTAATAAATAACTTCAATTTTGCAATTTAGACCATTTGTTTTTTTTACTTTTAAATCAAAGTTTTTCATCTTTTACAATTTAATACCAACTCTTTTTTATTTTTAATTTTGGTCCACCATACTTTTCATCTTTCTCAAGTTTTTCGTTTCGTTCTAAATTTTGTGAGTTAACGCACCGCAACGTACGTGTGGGGTTCAACATTTTTCCGTATATTTTTTTTCCGTTTGACTGACCCGTCGCGTCACATCTATTTTTCTGCGCTTGACAAGTTCGTCAAACACGCGGGTCCTGTATGGGCTTAGTTATTTTTTTCTATGTTTTATGTTTCGGTTTAATTTCTCAGCAATGAGCGTGCGTGATTCAAAGATTTTACGTCTATTTTTTGCTCGACGTTATTTTTCTCCCATTTTTATTTATTTTGTTTTTTGCGAGTTTTTTCGATGTTGGTAGTCGCTGACAATGGTATAGTATTGCTACTACTTAACACAGTCTTATGACAACCGCTGCAACACGCAAATTGACGTTAACTTGTATATATACATTTTCAAACCATTTAATTTCACAAGTTAGTTAGTGGATAATTTTATTAGTCTGAAATGAAAATATAAATCAAAGAATTGTAAATGAAAATATAAATCAAAGAATTGTGTTATTCATGTGTTTCAAATACCATTATTATTATTCTCCATATACAAAAGGAAGCTCGGGGAATAGTGCCAGGCATGGCCTGGCACTCCCTTATTGAACCAAATCAATTTTTAATTTAATTTTATTTCTAACTTAAAATTATGATTTCATCCTTTGTTTAAAATTACATTTTCGCCCCTAATTCAAAATAAAATTATATTTTTGCCCTAACTAAAAATTTACGCTTTTACCCTCAGTTCAAAAACCCATTTCTAATTCTATTCCCAGTTTAAATTTATGGTTTCGCCCTCCGTCTAAAATTACGCTTTTGCCCTCCGTTCAAAATAAAAATATGTTTTTGCCCCTACCTCTAAATTACGATTTTGCCCCCCACCTCAAATTTACGTTTTCGCCCACAATTCAAAAATAAAATTATGTTTTCCCCATAGCTCAAAATTATGATTTTACCTTTAGCATATACAAAAAGGAGTTGAGGGAATAGTGCCAGACTTGTCTGGCACTCCCCTGTTGGACCAACCAATTTTTAATTTAATTTTATTCATAGCTTAAAATTACGGTTTCGTCGTTTGTTTAAAATTACGTTTTCGCCCCTAATTCAAAATAAAATTATATTTTTGCCCTGGCTCAAAATTTACGCTTTTGCCCTCAGTTCAAAAACTCATTTCTAATTCTATTCCCAGTTTAAATTTACGGTTCCCCCCCCCCCCCCCGTCTAAAATTACGCTTTCGCCCCCGTTCAAATAAAAATATGTTTTTGCTCCTAACTCAAAATTACGATTTTGCCCCCAACTCAAATTTATGTTTTTGCCCACAGTTCAAAATAAAATTATGTTTTTCCTCATAGATCAAAATTATGATTTTGCCCTCAGTTTAAAATTATGATTTCGCCCCCAGTTCAAAATATTTTTACGATTTTGCCCACTGTTCAAAATTATGATTTCGCTCCCATTTCAAAAATTACGATTTCTCCCCAGTTAAAAATTATAATCTTGCCATCGTTTTACTTTTTTTTTTTTTGCAAAACTATAGTACTGTTTTATTTTGCTTGGTTGATTCAATGTAACTTTTATTGTGTCATGCAGTTGTCTAACACTCGCTCATTTGTCCTGACAAATTAGTATTTTACCCCCGACTCAAAATTACAGACCTGTTATTGTTTTAATTTTTTAGCAAAACTATGGTACTGTGTTTGTTTAATTGGTTATCTCGATATATTTTTTTAGATCGTGTTATATGTAGTATGTAAAAGTAACCTAAATACAGTCATATATGTTATGAAACTAAGAAATATTTGATTTAACGCCCCGCAACGCGGGCGGGCATAGGTGTAATTTTTATTCGTCCAGGCATGCCTGGTACATGCCATTTGTTCTGAAAAATTACAACTTTGCTTCCAGTTTAAAATTATAGTCTTTCCATCGTTTTAGTTATTTTTTAGTAAAAGTATAGTAGTGTTTTTGTTTTAATTGGTTGACTCGATATATTTTTATTTTTTTTGAGATCGTGTTATGAATGATATGTACAAGTAACTGAAACACATCCAAACATATTATGAGAGAGAAATTTTCGGTTTATTGCCCCGCAACGCGGGCGGGGCAAAAACTAGTTTAAAATTAAAACCATAATACATGCCACGAAGTAAGGTGGCTTTTCTTGTTTAAAAGTTTTAAAGTTAATAAATCAAGTCTAAGAAAGTCAAATTTGATTCATTTGATTCCTTTAATTCATAGTTAAGAATTCAAACTCAATTAATTATAAGGTTTATGTTTAAGGGTTAAGCTGGTTAGTAGTGTTTAAGTTTTACAAACTTGGGGGTGGAGTTTGAGTCTAATTGGCAAAACCATTGAAACTAAGGTATTGCTCCCCTTGAGATCAAGGGTTCGAGCGCCGCTGACGACGGATTTGGTGAAATTTAAACGGTTAAAAAAATGTTTTGCAAACTCGGATTCTACTTATATTCTTAGATACTCATTATTTTGTTCCTTTAATAGTGTCACGGAGCGAGTTCATTAGAGGATCATAAAAAAATGGACTAAGGTACCATAAGTAAAAATGTAAAAACTCATAAAATATCATTGTTACATGTAAAAAATAATTTTATCTAATATTTTACGGAGCTTTTATATATAAGCGCGTTTAGAAGCCATTTTAATATAACAATAGTAATAACAATATTTTTTTTACATTTGAACGGATTCTACTTGTGTTTATATGCAAAAGCTCCAAAAGAGTTAGGTAAAAATCATTTTTTCAATATGTAAAAAAACATTTTATGAATTTTTTAAATGTAAAACTAATTGATCTTTTCTTTTTTATGATTCCCAATGAACTTGTCTCTATATTGTCATAGAATAATTATAATCCTGTATAAACATAACTAGGTTATAAACACGTATACCACACAGGACCAGGTTCAAAAAAGGATACAATAAAAAGACATTTATAATAAATAATTACATATTACATTACGTGTAATAATGAAAAAAATACAAATTAATGTTAAATTTATGGTTTACAAATATATTAATACAAATACAAGTTACAAATATCTAAAACTTCTTTGTAAACAACATTGAATGTCCTACATGGAAGATTACCTTTTTTTATCAATAATTAATAGTTTAAATTTATCTCTATGAATCTGGAAAAAGCCATATACAGACCATGTGATAATACTAATTATTTTAAAAACAAGCCAACTATGGTTAACAATTGTCCTTGAATTTTATTTATTTTCATCGTGAAACATGTAGCGAGAGAATGTTATATCTTTTTTTTAATCTCATGTATTACAATTGGACTGAATAAATAAATGATACAATGTGAAATGGAAGTGTATATAATATTTTTGAATTTTTTAGATTGTTATTTTTTAAATTGAGTTTTTACTATATATCTTTTTTATATAATTTAAACATATTATCAAATTCAGTAGTAAACTTGTTACTTTTGGAGGTACATAGGAGAATTTTAAATCATAAACCTAAAGTTATAGATAACAATGAAAATTAGTTTGTAGATAATTTAAGTATGGATATAAATTTGGAATTATATCAATTTATATTTATATTTATATATAATAAAATTCAAACTCAATGAACAGTGTTCATTTATTATTAAATTTATATATAATTATAATATAATTAGAATTATTTATATATAATAAAATTCAAACTCAATGAACAGTGTTCATTTATTATTAAATTTATATATATTTATATATAATAAAATTCAAACTCAATGAACAGTGTTCATTTATTATTAAATTTATATATAATTATAATATAATTAGAATTATTTATATATAATAAAATTCAAACTCAATGAACAGTGTTCATTTATTATTAAATTTATATAATATAATTAGAATTATAAAGAGATGAGCAAATGATATCGGGTATAGGTACCAGTCTCAAATTTACTAAACCGATGTATTTTTTGTACCGGTTCTGCACAGGTATTCACCGGTTTTTACCTTCAAATACCGGTGCCGTACCAGTATCGACCGGTACCGAACCGTACCATACTAGGTATATTCGGTACCGGTACCCACTTTTGGGGATTTCGGTAACGGTATTTTCGGTACCGGTTGGTACCGAGCTAATCAAATCCTGTAGCAACGCAGCAATGCAAGTAATTGCACCGTTTAGATTACTTTTCATACACACAGTAAGTAAACTGTATTTCGTTTGAATGAAGTTTTATAAAACAACAACTTATTTTGCTTTCTTTTTTTGTCTTTTTCTGTAATGAATGAATTGTAACATGTAAAATTAACCTGGATATTTAGAATACTGATGAGCAAATCGTATCAAATCCTGTAAACGAAGATACGATCCTGTAAACGAACCGGTATCGCATTGATACCAAATTTACTATACCAAATCATTTTCGGTACCAATTTGGTACCCACCTTTTGGCGTTTTCAGAATCGTTACTTTCGGTTCGACACCGGTCTAGCACCATACCTGTATTTATTGATTTTTACCTTCAAATACCATACCGTATTGTACCGAGCATTTTCGGTGCCAGTACCTAATTTCGATGATTTTTCGGATCGGTACTTTCACTACCGTTACCGGTACCAAGCTCATCCATATTTTAGCGTGTTAGTACCGTAATAACTGAACTGAAAACAACCGAATTTCCAACGTGTAGGATGTGTGAGTCCTATTATTATATATTAGGTTATTTAAAATCGTTTTTTTATGACGGAGTGACCATCCTTACCACGTCATTTTATTTATGTTTTGATATTCGGTATCTGTTTGTTGTTGCTGACACGCCTTTTATAGTCATTGGGTCCCGCCGCAACGCGCGGGCGGAAAATAACTAGTTTATATATGATAAAATTTAAACTAAATGAACAGTGTTTATTATTATATTAAATTAAAATTAGAATTAGAATTAGAATTAGAATTATTTAAAATTAGAATGGAATGAATAGTAACATTATTAAGAGATGAGCAAATGGTATCGGGTACAGGTATCGGTCTCAAATTTACCAAACCTGTGTATTTTCGGTACCGGTTCTGCACAGGTATTCATCGGTTTTTACCCTCAAATACCAGTGCCATACCAGTACCGAACCCTACCATACTAGGTATATTCGGTACCGGTACCCACTTTTGGGGATTTCGGTAACGGTATTTTCGGTAACGATTGGTATCGAGTTCATCAAATACTGTAGCAACGCATCAATGCAAGTAATTGCACCGTTTAGATTACTTTTCATACACACAGTAAGTAAACTGTATTTCGTTTGAATGAAGTTTTATATACACAACAACATATTTTGCTTTTTTTTTTGTCTTTTTCTGTAATGAATGAATTGTAGCATGCAAAATTAACTTGGATATTTAGAATATTGATGAGCAAATCGTATCAAATCCTGTAAACGAACTGGTATCGTATCGGTACCATATTTACTATACCAAATCATTTTCGGTACCAATTTGGTACCCACCTTTTGGCGTTTTCAGAATCGTTACTTTCAGTTCGACACCGGTCTAGCACCATACCTGTATTTATTGATTTTTACCTTCAAATACCATACCGTATTGTACCGAGCATTTTCGGTGCCGGTACCTAATTTCGATGATTTTCCGGATTGGTACTTTCGCTGCCGTTACCGGTACCGAGCTCATCCATATTTTAACATGTTAGCACCGTAATAACTGAACTGAAAACAACCGAATTTCCAACGTGTAGGACGTGTGGGTCCTATTATTATATACTAGGTTATTTAAAATCGTTTTTTTATGACGGAGTGACTATCCTTACCACGTCATTTTATTTATGTTTTGATATTCGGTATCTGTTTGCCGTTGCTAACACGCCTTTTGTAGTCATTGGGTCCCGCCGCACGGGCGGAAAATAACTAGTTGTCATAAAATACAATATGTGACTTATAGAAAATTTCGGTATTCATTATTATTATAGGTCATGAAAAAATTATTTCTACGTTTATAATAAGTGATGTTCATTATTAATTTAATAAAAAATAAGTAAAAATTGTGGGTTAAAAGACACCAACTTGACTTTGATTTTATTTTTTTAAATTTAAACTTCTTCAATTGCAATATAATTAATTTAAACTTCACATATTAGAATTAACTAACTAGAATAATCAACGAAGCATATAGCCACGTATCTTAGAGCTTACCCTTAAGTCGCGTATCACTCCCGGCTTATCCCTTGAGTCACCTATAGTGTAGAACCCGAGTAATCATTAAATTGCCATTATGATGACCATTTTCATTATATTTGCTAATAATCATTACATATAGTTCTCATCAAGTTTTCTCATACATTATTAGCGTATAAAATTTCATTTAGGCAATTTGCCATGCACCTTACGTGCATAATTCTCAAGTTTCTATTTCAGTTAAGTTAAGTTTATGAATTCCTTATGCCCAATTTCAACGTTATGAACATGCTTTCATTAGAGTTCAATCAATGTGCAATTATATCTATCAAGATCATTATATCAAGCTAGTTCATATAACAAATCTAGGGTTTTTCATGTTAAATCAAAAACCCACTTCCTCATGTGAACACGTAAAACCCTAACACCTCTTTTAAGCTAATTTTCTCTCAAATTTAGCAAACATGGTGACCCTAAACACATATATGTCATGACTTTCACCATACAATCCACAACTCATCCAAGAATTGAGATTCATATTTCATTCTGATTTATATTTCACCAAAAACAGAAATTTAACATACCTTATGATCTCATAGTTTAGGTGATCACTAATTTCAATTTATACAATTGATTCTAACATTTTTCCCCTTTCATTTTATAAGAATTGTTGGGTTAGATGAAACTTGAAGGTTCTCCCTTCTCTTTCTCTACTCCAGGTCGACACCCACACACACTATGTGTGTGTTATGTTTTAGTTTTCACATTTTAAAACATATGTTTCCTTTTTTGTCGGTTTTGGTCCCTCGTGTTCGGTTTTCATTATAAAAGTTATAACACATTCTTTTATTAAAATTTTCATATGCATCTAACTAGTCTCAAAGTTCCTAGTTGTCCTGTTTATAATACTAACCACACACACACATATATATATATATACATATAATTTAATATTTTTGTGGTGTTACATAATAGTCTCTAGCGTAGATGGGGTTAATTTTGTTAGTTAAATGTCAGTAAAATGACGAAATTGCCCTTACTATCAATAATAATAATTAAAACAATAAACCAATTATAATATTTTTTAAAATATGGGCTCCACATTTTTCCTACCCCACCCCTCATCCCTTTCTCTCTTCCTCTTTCTCTTTCTTTGTCGGCAACAACTCCACACCACCACAATCAAACCACCATCACAACCGTAACACTCCATCAGGGCCGGCTTGGGCCAAGTGTAGAGTGGGCCACCGAACAGGGCCCAAACTCTCAAGGGGCCCATAATTTTGATTATATATAGATTTTGTGTATATATAGTTTTTTAGCAGAATCTTAAACATCAATGGATTAAGGGTCTGGTGGTTTTCCCCAATTATTGCACATAAGAGGCTGAAGTTCGAAACTCATTCTTTACCCTTTTTTTTGTTTTCATCAACCTATTCTTTAGGTTTTAATCTCTTTTCTATTTCCACCAGCTTTCTTTTATTTTTTTTTCTTTATGGCTCTTGTTTTTATTCCCTTTAGTAAATGTCACCCATTGTTTTTAGTTATCCCAATAGCTTTCTTTTATTTTTTATTTTCTATATGCCACTTATTTTTAATTTTCTTTCAGTAAATGTCACCCACTATTTTTAGTTAAACACATAATTGTTCTCTTTTAGATGTTTTATATAACTAGATTTGTAATATACTTTTAAGTTTTATATATACAATATTAATTTAGTAACTTTTTGTCTAAAAAGCGTATTATAATGCACTAAGATCTTAAACATGTTTAGTTTTGGTTTATTTTGGGCCCTATATATCGTCATATTATTTATGTTTTATAAGTTTATAAATAGGCCCTCTTCTTCTCTACTTGCACAGGCCCCTAGAAGGCTGTTGGATTCTCGGAGACGGCTCTTGTCACTTTAATAATAAGAAGACACGGGTTCTACTCTCGGCGTCCTCAGTTTTGTTTTTCATTTTTGTGACAACCCGAACTTTCAAAGTCGGTAATGTTGCATCTTTTGATCTTTACTTCTCGTTATTTTTCCCTAATATGTTAAAGCGTTCTATTCGTGTAACCTTGTTAAAAATTGATTTGGTACAATAACTTATGTTTTGACGTTTGGGCCGCACCTTCACACCCAAGCCCAATACACTTGGATTGCGTGCGACTGGAAACCCTACCCCCTCTCTCGATCTTGCAAACAGCAGAAGACCCCACCCATCGTCCCTTACTTTGAAAACCCTATGTTCCCCTAAACCAGTGACGGCAGCAGATCTTATCCAAACATCATCTCCCCTAGTCAAGCCCCTCTGGTTAGTAGTTTACATCTGTTGATATTCTAAATTATTTGTTTTGTTTATGCATGAACTTGAATAACAGATGTGTATGTGTATATGTGATGCTCGTGTAGATTAGGGTTGGTTGCATGTAATCGTATTAATCAAACTGATAATAGCATAGTCTTTCATCACCTTATTTGATCGATGATTATATTAGGTTTCATGATATTGTGCAGTTAGAGGAATGCATGATTGGGTTATTGCTAGTGTTCAGGGAGTCTTGTGGTTGATGGATGGCGGCTATCACATATATATTGTCATGTCATTTGTGTGTCAACTTTGGTTAAATGTCAATGTGTTGGTCAGTTTCTATGAAAATAACATTGTGAGTCAACTTTGGTTAAATGGGTGTATGGTATTGGATGAATGGTTGGCTAGTGAAAGGGGGTCCAATCGAGAATAAACATGTTGCACAATTACATCAAAAATTTAATGGAAGAGGCATGTGCTTGCTTAATCATTGTCTAGTTTTGCATGTGTGATAGGGACTGATACATATTGGCGGTTATATGCGTGTATCACATGTGCAATGGTTTAGAAATTTATGATTTCATATATATGTATGTGCACACAAAAATCTAGAATTTTGGTCCAATCATGTGTGGGCGGCCATTTTTGTATTTAGTGCATGTGAATGTGAAGTATAGATTTGATCATATGAATGATGTATATAACCGAGTTCTTTTACTTTGGGCATGTTATGTTCCGAATATTGTAAAGACTTTATAATGACTCAAGGCCCGAGTTTTAAATCTGTGGGTATGATAGGTGACTCGGATTGTTAGTTTGATTGGTGAACTAATAAATCAGATTGTTCAAAGATGATTGTTAACCAAATGTTGATAAGCGGCCGTATGTTGTGTAAGATCATATGATGAGATGTTACACGATTGCTAGATTAATCCAACTGTTCGATTATGTTACATAGGAATTCGGGTTGTTAGTTAAATGGATATTGTTGAATGAATTATGATTCGATTAGGGTTCATGTAAATTGAATGTTGGATAGCTTGTTTGATCGATATGGGGTTGGGTAGGATTGTTGATTGTGTTGATTGATTAATGTAAAATTTGGAAACTATTAATGTGTAACTGATTGGCATATTAATCGGAAATTGTAAACAAAACGCACAAGATCACACGTACAAGGGAGCCCACTCGCACAAGGGCTCCGATCGCACAAGCTAATATGTTGGGCCGGGTGTACCGTTTGGGCTGGTCATATGATTTGGGACGGGCACAAGGCTGATCGCACAATCGGTTGGGCCGCTTGTTACTGGGCTTTACCTTTGGTTGTGTATACGTGTTAGCATGATATGAACTTGACTGACAATATGTGATACATGTTTGCTATGATCTATACGTGTCTTTAACGTGATTAACTCCGTGTAACTATACGTGCTCTACTTGAATCAAACCTGACGCATATGATAAACATGCTAGGACGTGGTTGATCACATTGTAGCTTAACTGAATCTTTTTGTGTATCATACCGAGCAATCCCAGGTGAGTTCACTGCACTTTTCTCAAGCATGCGTCCCGGTGGTTTGGGACAACTGGTAAACATTTGGAAGGGAAACATTGGGTAAACAACTTAATCGGTTTTGGTAATTGCCTGGAGGGCAATGGGGGTGATTAGTTGATAGCGCTATTAGGTACTAATTATCTGGGTTTCACTATGGTTGTTTAGAGGCACACTCCTCGGTTACGTAAGGGCGGTTCCCCTAGGGTAACTAACTGAACAACATAGTAGGTTGCTAAGAGGCACACTCCTCGGTTACGTAAGGGCGTAGTCCCTAGGGTAACTAACTTGAGCAACATTGTAACGCAACATTGAATCGCATTAACATATATCTGGTAATACAACACGTAAGCAACACTTTGAACTCACCAGCGTAGTCTGACACACTTGTTTGCATGCTTGTAGGTTGTTAACGTTTGGAACATGGACTTGCTATCTGGGAGTGCTGGAGTGGTCATGGATCGAGACTCTTGGGTGACTTATAAACGTTACATTGATTTTGAATGTTATCATGAAACTATTACTAAACGAATTAATACATGCTTCCGCTACACAACTTTCGAGAATTGATAACATGTTGACATTTTATATTAGTAGTTAATGTCATGACTTATTTAATATCTATCATTGGTTCAATGTGATTGGTGGCTCGAACTCTGTGCGTAACACGCCCCGCAGGGTTTCCGCAGGTGGAATTTTGGGGGTGTTACAGTTGGTATCAGAGCCACTGGTTATAGTGAACTAGGTTTTAAAACGTTTTGTAAAACCAGACTATAACCGAACAACTTCGAAAAATCGATCATGACACTCAGCTCCGGATTGCAAGGTCCGTCTCTCTCTCACTTTATACATTACTTGCTTAGCAGTCGCACACTCACAGCATACATGAACTAAAACATTTAACACCATAGTGACTCGATAGTGTGGCACTACTCTTTGACTCATGTAAACCATAAAACTGTGATATCATCTGTTGTGTTGTTTGAACGAGGGGAAGCTTTGAGCGCAAGCTAAGAGGCACTGAGATAAGCATGCAAATTGCCTTATTATTATGGGTGCACACTTAATAATAACGCGGGGTGCATGCAAGTCCCAGTGAGGCTTATCGAGCGTGAGAAGGGTTCTGCCTTACTATGTGTGAACTTGGTAGTACGTAAATATCAGTATGATACTTGACTCCTATCTCGTTTCGATTCCTAAATCGGTTTATTCCCAACTATAGAAACATGAGTGGACGAGGACACGGACGTGGTAACATCACCATGACTCAGGCTGAGTTGACTGACCTAATCAATACTCGCGTGGCTGAGGCTTTAGCAGCCTATCAAGCTGGTACGGAATGTACCAAGTACTTTTTACTCTTATACCACGTACACGTCTTTTCATTCCTATAATGTGTTTCCTCCCGTTAATTAGGTCAACAAGCGCAACCTCAACCTAACCAGCCTGCGTGTACATTCAAAATGTTTATGGACTGTAAGCCACAGACCTTCACCGGGACTGAAGGGGCTGTGGGACTTCTAAGATGGTTCGAGAAAGCAGAGTCTGTGTTCGCTATCTGTAACTGTCCCGCTGGGGACAGGGTGAAATATGCTGCGGGTACCTTGGCTGATGGTGCCCTAACGTGGTGGAACGCCCAGGTACAGTTGTTGGGCATCGAGGCAGTGAATGCCACAACTTGGGAAGATTTTAAAGAACTGATCAGGGAGGAGTACTGTCCCCGGGACGAGGTCCAGAAGTTGGAAAATGAATACTACAACTTGAAGATGGTTGGATCTGAAGTCGAAGCGTATGTGAAGCGATCGTATGAACTGGCCGACATGTGCCCGAACTTGTCTCGGCCTATGTCCCGGAGGATTGAGTTATTTATAAAAGGGTTGCCCCCGCATGTGAAGAGCTTGGTCACTGCAGCCCATCTCAATGATTTGACACAGATCGTTCGTCTGACTCACAAGATTGTGGATCAAGAGGTGGAAAGCGATTCGTTACCCCCGCGTATCTCGGCCACTAAAGCTGCTACACCCACTGCCACTGCGTCCGCTAATGGCAACAAGCGGAAGTGGAGTGATTACGATAAAGCATCCAGTGCTGGTCAGACTCAGAAAAGGCCAGACAACAGCAGCCGCAACATCAGCCAGTCGTCTTCTGTCAATCCAGGCCAGGGAAGCGACCACAGCCAGGGTTCGTATGTAGGGAGGAAGCCACGATGCAACAGGTGTGGCTATCATCATTGGGGGCCGTGTGGTCGGACGTGTAACAAATGTGGTAAGGCAGGCCATGAGGCCAGGGATTGTAGGGCCTCACAACCCAAACACCAGCAGCAACAGAACCAACAAAACCAAGGACAACAGGGGCAACCACCCCAGCAGAACCAGGGCTTCAGGAAGGGGTGCTATCAGTGTGGTGATGAGGGTCACTTCAAACGGGATTGCCCTCAGTTAAACCAGAACGCCAACAACAACAACCGCCAGAATAACGACAATGCTGGGAACAACAACAATGGCCACGAGGCAAGAGGTCGAGCTTTCGTGTTAGGACAAGGGGAAGCGATGAACGATATTTGAACTTATAACTTATTTTGGGTTTTCATTATTATGTCTTCGCTACTCAGACAAAGTTTGGTTTGAACATCAATCGTATTGGGTTTTATGAACTATTTTAACTACTATACTTTATGTTTGATATGATGGATGGTTGATATTATTGAACGCACCTATCGTATATCACGAACAATATCAACGGAAAATCTCTTTTCTCTCTGACGAACGAGTCAAGATGATACCAGTCTGAAATAGGGATTAATGCCTAACTTGAGTTTTCATTCAATCGATTGATTGAGTTGCTTGAATCACTTGTTCCAAGAAGTTATATTTTCTTTCTCGAATTCTTACATACGACAGCATCATCTTTGATCTTCGATAGGGGTGACTGCACCAGTTCTGATCGCCGGTAGCGATACCATATATAAACACATATCTCTTACACTCACTTTATCACATTCACATATGTTGCTTCGAGTAAGTCTGGGTGGTGCACCCAACACACGTGACTTTAGGGTTGAGCATTTTAGCCTGTAACAAACTACCTTAACACATTTCCAGTTCGGTTTATTTCGTCGACCCTTCGTTTATGATGTACGAAATTCGCCTCAATTCTGGTAAGCTCTAGATATACATTAGATACACTTGCTTCGTGAAGTGTTGGCAACTTAATATACAACATCCATGAATACTAAACACTGCCTTTTTGCAAGTCCCCAAATTCGAAGGCGTATAGCTCCCCCAAGTTATATTTAGTGCAACAACCCCCCCCCCCGGTCGCACATGTTGAATGCATCAGGCAATGCCATACAGATGTATGACACACTCGTATTTCAACTTTTGTGAGCATCTCTTGAGCTTAGCATAACTTGTCACAACATTCTTCATTATCAAGTTCCTATTAACCCAACTTGTGTTTCTACTTAAGAGCAAGACATTTTTAGGTTAACACAATTAACACAAACTCTATTACCTCAAACACTCATTCATGCATAACACTCACATAACGGTAATTCGGGGAATTACGGAATTACACATGGGTTGTACTCGAACGTTGATGAACAATTAAAACACTATTTCTGAACAAATAAAGAAATATAACTTATGTGAATTTATATGTTATCTGACTTTATATGCTATATGACTTATATATTATTTGATGAACTTTCGTGAAACCGTATTTAACTACGTGTTTAGTGAATTATCGACAAACTCATAATTGGAGCCTAGAGTATAATATAGCCTAAATTTCGGGGACGAAATTTCTGTAACATGGGGAGGATGTGACACCCGAGCAAAATCCGCAATAATCCTAATTTCCTCACTTCACTCCTCGGTTCTTACTTGTCAAATTTCGGGACGAAATTTCTTTCAAGTTGGGGATGATGTGACAACCCGAACTTTCAAAGTCGGTAATGTTGCATCTTTTGATCTTTACTTCTCGTTATTTTTCCCTAATATGTTAAAGCGTTCTATTCGTGTAACCTTGTTAAAAATTGATTTGGTACAATAACTTATGTTTTGACGTTTGGGCCGCACCTTCACACCCAAGCCCAATACACTTGGATTGCGTGCGACTGGAAACCCTACCCCCTCTCTCGATCTTGCAAACAGCAGAAGACCCCACCCATCGTCCCTTACTTTGAAAACCCTATGTTCCCCTAAACCAGTGACGGCAGCAGATCTTATCCAAACATCATCTCCCCTAGTCAAGCCCCTCTGGTTAGTAGTTTACATCTGTTGATATTCTAAATTATTTGTTTTGTTTATGCATGAACTTGAATAACAGATGTGTATGTGTATATGTGATGCTCGTGTAGATTAGGGTTGGTTGCATGTAATCGTATTAATCAAACTGATAATAGCATAGTCTTTCATCACCTTATTTGATCGATGATTATATTAGGTTTCATGATATTGTGCAGTTAGAGGAATGCATGATTGGGTTATTGCTAGTGTTCAGGGAGTCTTGTGGTTGATGGATGGCGGCTATCACATATATATTGTCATGTCATTTGTGTGTCAACTTTGGTTAAATGTCAATGTGTTGGTCAGTTTCTATGAAAATAACATTGTGAGTCAACTTTGGTTAAATGGGTGTATGGTATTGGATGAATGGTTGGCTAGTGAAAGGGGGTCCAATCGAGAATAAACATGTTGCACAATTACATCAAAAATTTAATGGAAGAGGCATGTGCTTGCTTAATCATTGTCTAGTTTTGCATGTGTGATAGGGACTGATACATATTGGCGGTTATATGCGTGTATCACATGTGCAATGGTTTAGAAATTTATGATTTCATATACATGTATGTGCACACAAAAATCTAGAATTTTGGTCCAATCATGTGTGGGCGGCCATTTTTGTATTTAGTGCATGTGAATGTGAAGTATAGATTTGATCATATGAATGATGTATATAACCGAGTTCTTTTACTTTGGGCATGTTATGTTCCGAATATTGTAAAGACTTTATAATGACTCAAGGCCCGAGTTTTAAATCTGTGGGTATGATAGGTGACTCGGATTGTTAGTTTGATTGGTGAACTAATAAATCAGATTGTTCAAAGATGATTGTTAACCAAATGTTGATAAGCGGCCGTATGTTGTGTAAGATCATATGATGAGATGTTACACGATTGCTAGATTAATCCAACTGTTCGATTATGTTACATAGGAATTCGGGTTGTTAGTTAAATGGATATTGTTGAATGAATTATGATTCGATTAGGGTTCATGTAAATTGAATGTTGGATAGCTTGTTTGATCGATATGGGGTTGGGTAGGATTGTTGATTGTGTTGATTGATTAATGTAAAATTTGGAAACTATTAATGTGTAACTGATTGGCATATTAATCGGAAATTGTAAACAAAACGCACAAGATCACACGTACAAGGGAGCCCACTCGCACAAGGGCTCCGATCGCACAAGCTAATATGTTGGGCCGGGTGTACCGTTTGGGCTGGTCATATGATTTGGGACGGGCACAAGGCTGATCGCACAATCGGTTGGGCCGCTTGTTACTGGGCTTTACCTTTGGTTGTGTATACGTGTTAGCATGATATGAACTTGACTGACAATATGTGATACATGTTTGCTATGATCTATACGTGTCTTTAACGTGATTAACTCCGTGTAACTATACGTGCTCTACTTGAATCAAACCTGACGCATATGATAAACATGCTAGGACGTGGTTGATCACATTGTAGCTTAACTGAATCTTTTTGTGTATCATACCGAGCAATCCCAGGTGAGTTCACTGCACTTTTCTCAAGCATGCGTCCCGGTGGTTTGGGACAACTGGTAAACATTTGGAAGGGAAACATTGGGTAAACAACTTAATCGGTTTTGGTAATTGCCTGGAGGGCAATGGGGGTGATTAGTTGATAGCGCTATTAGGTACTAATTATCTGGGTTTCACTATGGTTGTTTAGAGGCACACTCCTCGGTTACGTAAGGGCGGTTCCCCTAGGGTAACTAACTGAACAACATAGTAGGTTGCTAAGAGGCACACTCCTCGGTTACGTAAGGGCGTAGTCCCTAGGGTAACTAACTTGAGCAACATTGTAACGCAACATTGAATCGCATTAACATATATCTGGTAATACAACACGTAAGCAACACTTTGAACTCACCAGCGTAGTCTGACACACTTGTTTGCATGCTTGTAGGTTGTTAACGTTTGGAACATGGACTTGCTATCTGGGAGTGCTGGAGTGGTCATGGATCGAGACTCTTGGGTGACTTATAAACGTTACATTGATTTTGAATGTTATCATGAAACTATTACTAAACGAATTAATACATGCTTCCGCTACACAACTTTCGAGAATTGATAACATGTTGACATTTTATATTAGTAGTTAATGTCATGACTTATTTAATATCTATCATTGGTTCAATGTGATTGGTGGCTCGAACTCTGTGCGTAACACGCCCCGCAGGGTTTCCGCAGGTGGAATTTTGGGGGTGTTACAATTTTGTTTTTCTTATCTGTTTATTAAATGCAAATGAACCCAGTGACCACTAGGTCCTGTAAATAGAAAGTCATCCTTCAAAAAAAATATTTAAGGGCCCGTATTTTCTGTTCGCACAGGGCCTAAAAATTTTCAAACATTTTCGGAGACGGCTCTGCACTCCATCAAGCTCAAACAAAAATTCGACCGCACCAACTCCACACCACCAATGGGCACCACCCTGATGCCCACCAAACCTTTTTTTATCACAGTCCCCTGTTCCCGATCCCAATTGATGTCGTTGTTCCGTTACATTGCTGGAAGCCATTCGTCGGCGTTGTGGTGCTAATTTGTCGCACCGCTCCCATTAGCGTGTGTGTTTCGTGGTGGTGTTGTGGTGGTACGATTGGAAATACTTACCGATGCCCGAAGCACCGCTTGAACATCGAGGTTAGTTGCCACCGTCAGAAGCTAAACACCTCAAACTTAGAGATACAGAGAAGATATAGAGTCCGGAAGCCCTAAGATGTGATGGCGGCGGTTTAGCGGTGGTGACGGATAAGTGGTTTTGTTGTATTTAGTGGTCGCGATGGCCGTTTTGTGGTGGTATGGTGGTGAAAGGTGGATGGTGGTGGTGGTGAAAGGTGGAGATGGTGGTGGTGGTGGTATAGTGTGGAGGCATGGTTGTAGGCGGTGGAGTGTTTGATTAGGTGGTTGGAAGCGACGATGATTGTGAACGGAGAAGAAGAGTTGGGTGATGCTTGCAGTGAAGGTGGATTTGGGGTGGCCCGGCATATTTGGGGTGGTGCGGTGTACCGAGGTGAGGGTGGCTTGGGGTGATGAAGTGACGGTGCTTTGGTGGTTCGGTTTTTCGGCAAGGATGTGGAGGTGATATGGTGGTGGTGTGGAAGTGGTTTGGTAATTTTGGTTGCAGACAACCACAATGAGGGAAAAAGGGGAGAGGGGGTGGGTTAGAGGTGGGCCCCATTTTCTTTTAACATAAAATAATTATATAGGTAATTATTTTATATAAATTTTTTAATGTAAAGGCATTTTAGTCATTTCAGACACACACTTAACACCAGTAACTAACCCTCATCTACGCTAGGGACTATCCGAGAAACGAGAGAGCAAAAGTTGAGAACTATGCTGTAATTTTAGAAAGTTAGGAACTATAGGTGAAATCTGAGTAAACCATAGAAACTATCCAGACATTTTTCTCTCTAATTTATTAATATTCCGGTTCTACTTTAAAAAATAGTTAGTTAAAGATATACTTTTTTTTCTAATTAAAAAGAAAAAAAAAATCATTTCTTTATTAACTAAACTAGTGGGACTATTCGCGCTTTGGAGCAGGCTTTCTATGGTTATAGCTTTGGTTCGTACGATACTCGCACTCGATCTAGCAACTTAAATAGATATGCCCAATAGGATATCAACACGTATTTTACATCGATTGAAAAACATAAAAAATACTAGTATTGCGATTCTGATGTTATTCATCCAGTATCAGTTCTTCGGTTTGTCACGGTACCACTGTACTAGCACTTGTTATAGCTTACGCTTTACGACATAAAAAAACTCTATGTTGTGAATACAGCTTCGTTTTCAAAGAATTTTATACCATCACATCGAGAAAACCATACAAACGAATATGGTACCGGTACGATGTTGTTTAGACGGTATCGGTTCGTTTGCTCATGGTAAAGAACAGAAAAATAAAATATATATGACCCGTTCGAATAAAACTTTTATTGAAACTAGATAAATAAATGTCACAACGATATTTCAAAATTTTATAAAAGGTTATATTATGTAACGCCCTAACACGTTTTAACCTAAGATTTGCAGCGGAAAATACATACTTAAATTTCCTTCATGATATTCTTTCTTTCATTTAAATACATTAATCTCTCTTTATAAATTAATCCAAAAACTAACATACATGTCTCAATTTAAGTGACTACGTACACCCCCTCATACAATCCATGTCTTGACTCGATCTTCAACCGCGTACACTTCTTGATGAAACATCCAAACATGTATAACCTGCAGTCACCACATTCAATCACATTATTAGCAACCGATGACATAATACAAAATCTTAACACATGCATAATAGCGCGTCAACATATCATGCTTTCTCTTATACTAGCCCCTTCATCCATCCATTCGATTCCTCGCATCGGATTATGGAGTCAACCTTCGCTTCCTTTGTTAACATGCCTATACTTCACATTAATTCTCAATAGAAAACGATTAGTACATTAGCTTCCATTTATATGAACATGTCCTCAAATACAAATAATTCATCTTATTCATTCAAGCATAATTTCATTATGTAAGTTCCATTTCTTACCCAACTTAACCGAATCTCTTTCTTAACCACTTCCAACCCATTCCATTAAAACTTAAATTAGTAATAGCATTGATCCATGTCTTCTTACATTACATTCAACAATTAACATATATCATAAATACGTTACCAAATAAAAGGGTAAGTTCGGAGTTCACTTACCTTGCGCGCCCGTATTTGCGTTCGCTTATTTGATTGGGTATTCGTAGCCCGTTTGCCTTCAACGCTCCCATCCATCTTGACATGATTCCTATACACTCATGTCATTACATTCACATTCTTATTAGCATATATGCTTATACTTATGAACAACCATATCAAATTCACATCTAACATACGACCTACATAAAGCATACTCAACATCATTAATCCATTTAAACAAGCTTAAAGCATACTCGACATCATCCCCACATAATCTTCATATGAACTATATATGTTTACCCATTACTTGCATTCAATTTCACTTATCATTGTCTTTTAGACATTTTATCAAACACTTGGCGTGCGTACTACTTCCTAAGCATAATGTACAAGTTCTTTAAGCATGTTCTTCCTTATTTCATCTTATGAACTATTACATTCAAGCAAAATCTCAAAATCATAATTTCCACATCAAATTTATCTATCTTAGCCTATCATACAACACCCTATACATCACAAGATCACATTATAACATCTTCAAATGCATCATGATCATCATCTTCACACTCATGCAATGGGTTTTATTCTAAATCACCCAATTACTTAAAATTATTCATAACACAAGTTCTATTTGGTGTTTCTATCACCTCTACATGCTTAATTTCATACAAATTCATGGATTGATCATAACCCACTTCAAACAAGATCATCAAATCTGAGTTTCAAGACATACCTTATGATCCCCTTGTGAAGGTGATCGTTAATTCATGTTCGGTTGTGAATTTGGACTTCATTCTACCCTTCAATTTGAAGATTTATCAAGAACAAGGGTTTGAACCCTTGTTCTTCTTCCTGATCGTCCCACGCACACCTAGTGTGTGTGTGTGTGTGTGTGTTTTCCTTTAATTTAATAAATCATGTTTCCCTTTTTAACGGTTTTGGTCCCTCAAATTTCGTTTCAATTAATAATGAGACTTACACTCATTATCTTGTTACTCATATACATGTCACCACTCGGTTAAATATTCCTAGTCAACTTTAATTTACGGTTTCGCTTTTACCCTAAACGGTATTTTACCTGATTCCTTTATATTAACCGAGTTTAAATTATCAAATTGGAGATCCCATTTCTGCACCAACTCAAGATATGCTTAGTGGACTCTATGTCTTAACGAGTGGAAATCGTCGGGGTATTTAACCCATTTTGGGGTGTTACATATTATAGTATTAAAATAACAAAAAGGGTACACGATGTCATTTATACCAAAAAAAAACACTAAATCGTTAGGTAGTTTTGATGACATGTACGCTTGTGTTTCAATCATTTGTATATTATTATTCACAACTCGGTTTTGAGTATTATTTGTAAACTTAGATTAAAAATAAATACATCACAACATCATAATCTTCTAAAAAAAGGAAGTCGTAAGAAGGGTATCCAACGTACTCTTATTGAACTAATTATAGCGGCATTGGAACCGTCCAATCGAACTCTACGATCTTAAATTTAAGTTTTCACTTTTATATTTTTAGCATATATACTTTTGAATGTTTGTTTAAATCATTGTGTCTTTTTATTTGGCATTGTGTTTTTTTTTCGTCATTGTGTCTTTTTTTCTTCGACATTGTATTATATTTCTTGGCATTGTGTTATTTGTTGCTTATACTTACGATCCATTTTTTCTTTGTAACTAACTTTACCCCATATATAATAATTGTTGATCAGTTCTGTTTAAACATAAGGGAAAACATGTAAATAATACCTGATACAGCAAACAGACCAGCAGAGAATCCAGTCAGAGACGCAGCCACGGAGTTTGACATAGTTGTCAGTTTGATCTGGTTCCCCTTTAGGATGTATCTTCTTGATGGTAGTACCGAGTTCTTTAGGGTTGAAGAACTCGTAGTGATGGAGAGAGAGGAGGGGCGATATTGAATGTGATGTTATGAATGTCTAACCCTAATCCCTCTCTAGTAATCTCCTTATATACACCCAAGGGGAAACCCAATTAGTTAGTTAGGGTAATCTGGCCCATCAACAATTACCAACTAATTTATTATAGGTTTTAATATATTTTGATCCAAATAATATAAATGATTATAATGGCTACACAATTAAATATAAATATAATAATTATATTTAATCTCACATTCTCCCACTTAGCCGAGTAATCATTTATCATGAGTATTAGATTAGTCTGATCAGAAGTTAATACTCATTTTAGCCTTAAACAAGTACTATAGCAGAGAAATACAGCCGTTGAATCATTATGCGACTCAGGACCCCCATTAGTCATACTATAGCCTTAATTTAAAACCTAACAGTTATGATCAAAATACAAACAAGCCCTTTAGCGTTTGATTTGTATTTATAGTTGTCTATATGTCATTACACCGGCAGAACATATGTAAGAGACATACAAAATCAAACTGATGAGGAAAATTGATTAATAGTTAGTCATTCATAGTACGATATGCAGTTGTACATGGTCATCTATTAAAACCCGTCTCTTTTATGAGTACTCTTAATAAGACTTATGGGTAATAGACCTTTAGTTATAGGATCCTTAAGCATATCACGAATGCATTCGATACAAAGATTTAGTTTCCTCAATTCGTTCATAAACGAATAATTAATTGCGTATCAAAATTTAATGCAGCACCTCTCGAACTGTTACTGTTCAAGGAGACATGGTAGCTGACTTTATCACAACAAGTCTTCAATATATTAATTATATGGAGTTAATAAACTTATGAGTCCACTGATAAATTTTCAACAACATTTCGTGACTATTGCTTTGTGATCAACAATATATTATATCGTCATAACTTATGTTGTTATTATCAGTTTATTATGACTCCTCCATAAGATAGGTTTTGTCTGCTGACATAAAGATATACCCGAAATTACATTCTGTCATTTTTTTAATATCACAAAGTTAGAGTAATCAACCGGTTTTAATTCTCACCTCTTCTTTAAATTATAGTCTCTCGTTTCCTTTTATAGATATTGTAATACTCTATTAAATGTTTCACATTAATCTAGACATATCTAGTGTGTTGCAATATGAGTAATATCTAAACGAGTATAGACTTAAACTTACATAAGGCTTCTAATTAATGAAGCGTAAGTAAATAATCTCATTTATCCTATTATCCTCTAAAGGAGAGCAGTACTGTCTGTTACATATGTAAGGACCAATTTAATGTTAAAACTTATGGAACGGAAGTAATGTCCCATTTGGTCTATCTCAACATGTTATAATATCTATTATGTAAGAGATATCTCTGAGATCTATTATATCAAAGTTTGTGTTAACAATGCTTTGACTTATGTAACATCTACTTGTCAAAAGAATATCATCTATATAGACAAGTTTATCTTAGTTGCTCCCACTCATCTTGAGGTAGGTACATTATTCCACTTAGTTGTTGATGAAAATAATTACGTTAAGATTTCATCACATTATGATGTTTGCATTAACCCATACATGGACTTTATTGGCTTACAAATAAAGTGTTCTTTAATCTTCAGTTTGGAACTTTAGGTTGTTATCTAATGAACATGTAAATGTGTCAGCCATTTGTTAGGGAAAATTGTTTTAATGTTCATCTAATGTAGCTTTAAACTATTATAAGCTACTAGAACAGTGATGATCCTCAAAGAAATCTTTTGTTAGATATGTAATAAAGATTCTTTAATAATATATCTCTTCCTGAGTATAACCTTTGACAATCAATCATGCTTCTTAGTGTCTTAACGTTTACATATTAGGATTTGGCTTAGTTATGAACACTCTTAGGTAATTCAATCAAATCCCAAACGTTATACGAGCACATAAAATCAGTTTTTACTAGAAAACTGTTTTATTCCATTCAGAAGATTGATTGACACTAATGGCTTAATTAGAAGAGATAGGATCAGTAAACTTTTCCAAAATCCATTTCAACTCCAAATTAGGGAGGTTATATAATCATCAAAGTTAGTAGGTTTTTAAACCTAGATGACCTCCTGAGTTGATTATTGGGTTTGTTAGAAGTTTCAGTTTTATGGATTAGCTCTTGATTAGTTTTCTATCATTTTCAGGATTCTAAGTTTGTAAGAGTTGGTGCAGTATGGTGTACAAGAGGTGTAATCGGAGTTAAATTTGGAGTGAAATTTAATGACATTCTTCCCCCCGCCTCTTGTATTCCTTGCAAGTCATTATAAGGACTTTGACTGCTCCCACTGACCTTAGAAAACTTTAGGAACTCAGCATGCTTAGGGTCAATATTTAACGACCAAACAAAATTCTAATAGAGTAACAAATTAATGACGTCAGTCTTTATAGTTTTTCTTGTTGAGGATTATGTTAGTTTAGATGAGAAATCTAAGTGTGCCCACAATTAAACAACAATGAAACTTTTGTAAGAGTAGCATTAGATTTTATAGAGACAAGTTATGATAGAACAGTGTCAAGATGGAGCAGTGTCTTGTACAAGAGGTGTAAATTGAAGTAATATAAAGTTTTCACTCCCCACCTCTTGCAACTATTGCAAGTTATTATTAAGACACTTAATGCTCCCACTGATATTTAATATCTCTAGAATGCTACAAGAGAAGTTTCAATGAGCTACGTGACGTGGGAACCTATCACATATACGTTAGACTTTATTTGATTCCTTTAATGTCCAGATATCATGAGAAACTTTAGGGACATATTTAATAGAAATCTTATTAAGTACATATATGAATAGATTTCTTTTAAAAACTGTGGGCCATATACGACAAATTTAGATACAAGTAGATAGTCTTTAAATGATAAATGAATTATGTCTAAATGTTCCATTTGGAATAAGTTCCACGAATGTCAATGAATGACTTATGATGGACCCATACTTATTCCTTGAGCCAAGTGATATTTAGGGCTATAACGCCATGATTTAAAAAACACTTAGAATGAGATTAGATAAGAAATCATCCTCATTAACCATGTCATGATTTCTCATGAATTTTGGTTATAATGGATGAAATTTGTAAGTCTCATTTTCCTTCTGTCAAACTTTTCATTTGCATGACGACAAAAGTTGTGAAAGTGTAAGGTATCATCTAGTTTTATCTTAATAATGTTTCAATCCAGGTATTTAGAACAAATAAGATGAGAGATTAAGATAAGTGTGACTTTATGTTGACTATGCAAACCTCACAACCTTCATAACATTGCTTAATTATGATACTATATTCTGATTAATACTCAGAATATATGTACGGTATCGAAAAAAACGTTGTTAGAAGACTGCTTATTATTGTTCTTATAGCCTTAAATTAATCATGTCACTAACTCTCATGTTAGTTATTTGTTAACTTCTGGTAAGGAAACGTTTAAAAACTAGAGTCAAGTAATCATGTGTTAATAGGAATATTATAATTAGTAGACTTAAATATCTTTAATAAGTGACTATCTAATTAATTCATCCAACTGTTCTTTAGAATAATGGATAGTCTCATTGCTTATGTTTAGTCTAATGACATAATTATGCAGTGAGATTTTCCTTTGAAGAAACTTAGAGTTGGAATTTTGTACTTGTATTTTGTCAATGGACCTTAGAACAATCCTCTTCTAAAGTTTAAGTGGTTGTAGGGTGAGTAACAATTTATTTTCCAGCTTCAAACATTTATTTCTCTGTACATATGTTGCTTATCAACACACTCATTATACTTTGGTATTGTTGAGTGTTATAGTTGATTTATAAGGCATCAAATTGTACAAGTGATAATCTTAATATGTAATGTACTGGAAAATGTACTTATTTCCATGCGTAAGCCCTTAACTTTATGGGTCATGGTATCGTACATTATTATGTATTCACATATACCACTTAACTTTATAGTTTAGAATTTTAAAAGAAGGCATGCATCTTAGGAGTTCTAGTGATTATTCCATATATAAGAGATTAGTCTTAGGAAAATCTTAATCTGAAATAACTTTAATGATAGCATTATGTTAGAGAGTTCTTGATTACCATAAGAGACATCATGTTCGATCTGTCCTGATCATCATGCTCTAATTTTCTTCTTTATAATCTTTATCAGAAGAGAGCAATATGATTATCGTGTCTTAAGAAATAATCAAGGATTTAATTTAAGAGCTAATTCCAATAGAAACTTTAAATAAAGCAAACATTTTGGGTTTAGGAATTAGAGTGGATGAGATATATGTAGAAGTAAATTATAGTGAGTAAACTTATGGGTACTTAAAATAAGGCAGACGAAATGATCATAAAATTAAGTAAGGATCATTATGTGAAGTGATTGTGATATGTCTATTACTAACATCAAAATAATAGACTTAGTAAAGTCTTACTTAAACAAAGACAAATCAACTTTGGCCAGAAGTGTAATCATTTAAGTATGTGTGCAAAGTAATCGTGACAAATCAGCTTTGGCCAGAAATGAGACAATCACTTTAGTTACGCACTTGTCAAGCATGCTAAACATAAATGAATTAAATCAGCTTTGGCCAAAATTAAGACATTTCACGTTTGTAATGCATACTCAACATAGCTTTCATAATACTTGAACAATAAATAGATGTATTAAATCAGCTTTGGCCAGAATTAATACATCAGAAGCTCATTCAAGTAAAGCTATTTTGGTTTTGCAAAAATTATCTGATTCTGATAAATTAATTAAGTGTTAACAAAACCAAGTATTTAGTTCACATTTAAACAACCTAAGTTTTGAGATCTCGAGTGAGGTCTCGAGTCATGGTCTCGAGTCATGGTTTCGACTGAGTTTTGAGATCTCGAGTTAGTTATGAGGTCTCGAGTCGCAACCTTAGTCTCGAGTTGTAGCGTTATTATCTCGAGTAGCAACCTTGGTCTCGAGTAGCAACCTCAGTCTTGAGTAGCAACCTTAGTCTCGAGTTATGATCTTATGGTTTCGAGTAGCAACCTCATGGTCTCGAGTTATGAAGTTTTGAGAACCTGATGATTTCGAGTCGAGATCTTATAGTCTCGATTCGAGACTGATGATCTCGATTTCACTGTTAATAGCTGTTTTGTGATAATAACTGAAACTCGAACTTTTAGGGATTGTGGGATAATGTTTCCTGTTATATTGCGGATCTAAACTTATCAAATATTTCGAAAATAATAACTGAATATCCTTTAACAGTTTTCGAAAATTTAATAGATAAAAATTTAGATCAAACATTAGAAAAACATCCACTAATCCAAATTGTATTCCAAAATAAGGGAATTTTTGAGTTTTCGCTTAGAACAATATGATGAACCCTAAAAAGATAAAAACATAATTCTGGGTTCCGAAATCTAAATTTTAAGAATTTTGTTAACAGATTTCGAATATTAGGTTTGTCCATTAAGATTTCGAGTCAAAACATTAATTCATTAACTTCCGAAAACAGTGATTTCGGCAACAAAACTTGAAAACAGTCGTGACTTTTCAAGGCTTTAACAATTTCGTTTTCCAGATTTTTAATCCCAGAATAATGGATACAAAACCAGAACTGATTTATCAACATACGCTCTGATACCACATGTTGATCAGTTCTGTTTAAACATAAGGGAAAACATGTAAATAATACCTGATACAGCAAACAGGCCAGCAGAGAATCCAGTCAGAGACGCAGCCACGGAGTTTGACATAGTTGTCAGTTTGATCTGGTTCCCCTTTAGGATGTATCTTCTTGATGGTAGTACCGAGTTCTTTAGGATTGAAGAACTCGTAGTGATGGAGAGAGAGGAGGGGCGATATTGAATGTGATGTTATGAATGTCTAACCCTAATCCCTCTCTAGTAATCTCCTTATATACACCCAAGGGGAAACCCAATTAGTTAGTTAGGGTAATCTGGCCCATCAACAATTACCAACTAATTTATTATAGGTTTTAATATATTTTGATCCAAATAATATAAATAATTATAATGGCTACACAATTAAATATAAATATAATAATTATATTTAATCTCACAATAATTATACTTTTTTTAGCTAAACAGATCCAGCAAAAGAATGAAAAAAACCAAATCAAATAATCCAGTCAAAATTGTTCATACAGGGAAAAAACCAAATCAAAATTATTGTTCATACAGGGCATATTCATTAAAGCCACTCAAATATAATTGGCATGCATGATAAAGGGTGTTTCATGGACTTCCAAAAACCCAAAATATATTTATTATAATTGACATGCATGATAAAGGGTGTTTCATGGAATTCCATAGACCCAAAATATATTTATTATATGTTATGCCATTTTTTTAACAAACCAGCAAGCTTCATTAACACTAAAATATGTTATGCTTTTTTTTTTTAACAAACCAGCAAGCTTCATTAACACCAACATCATAACGAACCCATCCAGCAAGGTGCTAGAAGGATGCAAAGTACACCATGAAACCCGTTAACATAATTATAATACCATTTTAGTTATAAATTTATTTAATTATCTATAATGCTTTATTATATGAAGGGTTAATAATTCTTAAAATTAAAGTTTCACTAGTATCTTTTTGGGTTTTTAACTTTTTTTTTAAACAGCGATATTTCATTAAGAAACAGGCCCAAACACACCTATTAGGAAGACACTAGTAGGGGATGGACACTGGGAGCAAAAACAAAGGCAGCAGAGCCAAGCAAATTACAACATAAATTTTTTCCATTTTATCCGATCGAAATCCAACCTTTTTGATCTTGATCGGGATGTTTGAAATGATATAGTTGTTTCTTGCTCTCCATAAACTCCAACAAGCAATTAGAATAATTGAGTACAGGGGCGAAGTATAATGGGTGCCCGGGGGTGCACCCGCCGACCCCAATGTTTCGGTTAGAAGTGTATATGGTCTAATTTTTCGTTCGAAAATTCTAAAATACATCCTATTTTCAGCTATAAATAGGGGCACTTGGTTCCGTTCCATTCCAATCCATCCTTTGGCAAACCACTTCTCTCTCAATTGCCACCACTCCACCACCACTACAACACCATCATCCATCTTCCATCATTTAGAGTGTGTAGTAGTCTTGGGATCCAAGATCGATCGTAAGAGTCTTTGTCAAACAAAGGTCATGCTTGGTTAAACTTTTACATCACTTGGTGAAGATAAATCTTTTATGTCTTGCTTTTTGATTTCCAATCTTTGGCAACTTTTTAATTGGGTATGTATTAATGACTTTAATAACTAGTTTTATATTGAAGGCAAATTTATCTAATTATTCTTCATATGTTGTTGATTCACATATTCGTGTCTTTACGATCTATATAAAGCGCGTTAATTTCCTAGAAGGGGGTTAGAAGGGTGGTTGGGTAAATTTTATATCTCGTTCAGTGTATAGATCCTGCGAGAACCTGGTTCAAGCTTAGTACTATTTCACGAGCGAACGGTCTTAACCCCCGCGGGAGAAGTAAGAAACGTTTAAATCCCTTATATATAAACTAGAGTTAAATGCCATTTTAGTCCCTGTGGTTTGGGCTATTTTGCCAGTTTAGTCCAAAGGTTTCATTTTTAACCTGTGGGTCCAAAAAAGTTTCACAGTTGCCATTTTAGTCCATTGGGTTAACTTCATCCGTTTTTTCTGTTAACGAGAAGGCCAATTCGGTCATTTTTTATGGCTTAATTGTCTTTTTAGTTAACAGAATTACATACAAAATGACCAAATTGGCCTTCTCGTTAACAGAAAAAATGGATGAAGTTAACTCAGTGGACTAAAATGGCAACTGTGAAACCTTTTTGTACCCACATGTTAAAAATGAAACCTTTGGACTAAACTGGCAAAATGGCCCCTACCACAGGGACTAAAATGGCATTTAACTCTATAAACTACTATTAAAACTTTAAACCAACCCTGCGATGACTGTATCCCTGCTGACTCAGACCAAGGGGTTAAGGGTATAAGCTGCCTGAAAGAGGGCCTACCACTTTTCGTATTAATAACTTACTTAATTATCTTTCAATAATCAGATCTTGCGGGATCGTATCCTTGCTGACTCAGACCAATAGGTTGAGGGTAACGTTGCCTGGAAGGGGGTCTACCACTATAACTTAAATATAATCTCTTAAAATGCTCAAAGTGCGGAAATCATCAAAATGATACATAAAAGAGGAGTTGGAATCAACTCATCAAGTGATTCCTTCTTGTCTATCCGTTTTTCCTTATATTTTATTTTTACTTCTTATTTTGTCTTTTCATGGCTTTAAAACCTTTTCATCAAAATTTGGTTCGACTAGACGTTAACGATAAGCCGGTATTAAAAGCTCTTGTGTTCTTGGACGACCTCGGTATCTTGCCATCACTATACTACGTCCGCGATGGTTGCACTTGCCGTAACGTGTGTGTAGAGTGATAGTATCATGTCGTGTTTTATAAATTTAAAAGTTGAATCGGCGAGTAAAAAATGCTAAAATATAACTAAAAAATATATAGACTCCGCTCCACGTCAATACAAAACTAATGACCATTCTTATTTGTTAATTGTTGTTTTTTTTCTTAAAAACGATTTCTTTTCATTTCAATCCCCTACTTCTTAAATTTTTTAGAATACATATCTTACGACATACATTCTATATGATTTGAACCTTAACATTTTAATCATGAGGTAAACACATTAATCACCAAAATGTTTCCACTTGTGTAGATATCTAAAGCCTAAAATGAAATACACAAAAGAAACAAATGCACAAATTAGACCTACTTTAGGGTAATGCATCACGCGTGTAACTTAAATATTGATGAAATTTTGTAAAATCAATAGTCCACAGATTTTAGGATCAAATACAAAGGATAAAATAAATAAAAATTGTAAGAAGGATTCTAGTCCACAGATTTTAGATTTAGAAGGTTGAGATTAGATGTAGGGAAAAGAAGATAATAGAAGAGCATAAAGGGAATCCTTTATTTATGGATTTTCTCTCTCCACATGTAAGGCACATGCCAATTCCCCCATCGATTTAAAACGTCCATAACTTTTTCATACGATTTTTTTTTTAAAATTCACCATAATCACGAGCGTTTTTTTATCTTTAATATGAGTACCATATTATCATATAAAAATAAAATCAAAAATTTCATTTTTACTGGGTTTTTTTTTTTTTTTTTTTGCATTGTGTTAAAGGTTTAGGTCAGTGTGTCTTTTAACTGGGTTTTAGTCAGTAGAGTTTCTATACATTGTGTTATTATCAAAACCTATAACACAATGTTAATTTGGGTTCTATCCATTGCGTTTTTATAAGAACCTATAACACAATAAATGACACAATGAAGATGGTATTATATCTGGGTTTTCTATAAATTGTGTTATTAGTTCAGGTTATTGTGTTTAATATGTTATTCATTGTGTTTTAATATGTTGTCCATTGTGTTTTAATAATTTGTTCAATTTTTTTTATTATCTTTGTTCATTGTGTTTTAGTTTGTTGTATATAGTGTTTTTAGTTTGTTTTCCATTGTGTCTTCATCTGCTCTCCATTGTGTCTTTTATCTGTTGTCATTAATTGTGTCTTTTATCTGTTGTTATCAATTGTGTTTTTATTCAGTCTGATACTTATTGTGTTATATGGTATCGCCATTGTGTTATACGTTATGGTCATTGTGTTTTAGTATGTTGTCCATTGTGTCTTTATCTGTTGTCATTGATTGTGTTTTTGATCTACTTTACATTGTGTTTTACATCATGTCCATTGTGTTATTATCAAAACCTATAACACAATTTTAATTTGGGTTCTATCCATTGCGTTTTTATAAGAACCTATAACACGATATATGACACAATGAAGATGGTGTTATATCTGGGTTTTCTATAAGTTGTGTTATTAGTTCAGGTCATTGAGTTTAATATGTTATTTATTGTGTTTTAATATGTTGTCCATTGTGTTTTAATAATTTGTTCAATTTTTTTTTATCATCTTTGTTCATTGTGTTTTAGTTTGTTGTGTATTGTGTCTTTATCTGCTCTCCATTGTGTCTTTTATCTGCTGTCATTAATTGTGTCTTTTATCTGTTGTCATCAACTGTGTTTTTATTTAGTCTGATACTTATTGTGTTATATGTTATCGCCATTGTGTTATACGTTATGGTCATTGTGTTTTAGGATGTTGTCCATTGTGTCTTTATCTGCTGTTATTGATTGTGTTGTTGATCTACTTTACATTGTGTTTTACATCATATCCATTGTGTAATATGCAACTGGGTTTTTGATTTTTTTTTTTTTTTTGAAAAATATAACAATATGGTACTCATATTAAAGATAAAAAAAAACGCTCGATTTTATGGTATAATTTTTTTTTAAAAACAAATGATGTACAAAAAAGTTAGGGACGTTTAAAAATTAGGGGGGAAATAACATGTGACTTGTATGTGCATATTCTCTTTCTCTTCTAGACAAAATTACCCTTTCCATTTAATTCTTCCTAAAACACTTGTCACTCTCTGATAGTTTTTTACACTTCTTATTTTTAAATACTTTATATTATAACTCAACTCTCAATACTAAACCTTATCTAAATAGATATATTATAAGCTGTAACTAAATTGCTATTTGTGGAAACTAAAAAGACAAATATAACTCTAAAAATAGGGTAACAAATTATGCCTATCTTTTAATTATTGAATTTTTTCCACTTTAGTAACATAACATTCTAACCGGGTGGACCGAGCACATTTTTTTCTCATTATTTATTATTATTATTATTATTATTATTATTATTATTATTATTATTATTATTATTATTATTATTATTATTATTATTATTATTATATGTTAACCACGATAAATTTCATTTTTACTCCCTCTATAAGACTTGAACCTATTGACTATAATCTCCCCAATTTAGATAAATCTAGAACGTATGTTAGACCTTGATTGTTGATGTTAAAACCTAGATACATTATTTTCGTGAAAATATGAATTTTTATTTGAATATGAAGCTACATACTTGATTTGACTTTTAAAAGGATAATGAAACGATTTATAGTTTTTGACTATGTGTAGACATGATAATGCATAATTAAGCATTTTTGTCAATGAATTACTTGGGATTTCCAGAAGCTGAGTTGCATTTTGAATATTATTGTTAGGTTTTTGGGTGTACTTTAACCTAACTTAATTTCACCTAAGTGACACATCAACTTTTTTTTCCTCATTTCACTTTGTCTCACTCTAAGTAAATGGTTTAACATGTTAACACATAACTCATTTAATGCATTTTAACATTGGGTTTTTGTCTAAAAAGAAAATAATAATTAATTTAATCTCTTAATATTGGGTTAACATGTTAACACATAACTCATTTAATGCACTTTAACACAAGAAGGGAGTGGTTTGTAATGTTAGTTAACATGCTATGTCATTGTTAACACTCTAAATGTTAGAGTACACCCCATGGCCTTATACCCACATCCATAGAAATGCATATAGATCAACGATCCCTCATGAATCAAATGTCACCATATTGTTCATTCCTGCTACTTTTCTGATGGTCAATCTTGGTATACATATTAATGATATTATATCATATGTGGTTAACTTGTTAAATTTAGACAACATGAAAAGATTGAAATAATGAAATCGAAATCACCTTAAAATCATATGATTTTTTCTTTTCTTTTGAAAATCTTCAAAACTCATATTAAACAAATTTAATAATCTGAACAAAACTAAATTCACGTTCTAAAAATCATAAAAAGCTAGGAGCCTACAACCACACAAAAAACCTTAGATTTAGGGTGAAGGGGGTGCACACCTAATAGGTGAGTGCCCTCTCTTACCCCAAACCAATCCCCGTGTGCCACGTCAACTCCCCTCTTAAACTCCCCTAACACCCCCATTTGATGGCGCCACTCCCCTCTTAGGTGAATTGGGTTTTTTTTTTTAAAAAAAAAAAAAAAAAAAAAAATCTGTGATTGGACAAGCCCCTTCTCTCTCCTCCCTCTCTCCTCGGTGGCGGCTCACCGTTCCTCTCTCCTCTCTCTTGGTCACCGCATGGTTGGCGGCACTCTACCGCTCGGCATCCATCCTCCCCGATCCCCTTTACCGATTGTGCCCCGAACCCCCTTACATTTTAAAACCCTATATTTAAAATAGTACATTTAGGTTATTGTACAAATAGTTTAACATACTAAACGTGATAAATGAAGGAGAGCTTTTTCTTTTTCTTTTTTTTTATAATTTTTTCCTATCTTGTCAAACACGAATTTTAGTCCAGAATCTAAACAAAACAAATTTCGTATGTTTACACTAGTAAGGTAATTATGTAATCATTCTAAAGTAATTACACATAATACTCTACTAGCTAGAGTAAATACATGATTTTTTTATAATTTGCAATTAAACATTATAATTAAGTAGATGGAAAAAAATTAAAAACACAAAAAATGAGTCTTTACTTCTCATGTTAAGACTCATTTATATGTTAATACCCTTTGGCATTTGATCTTTACATTAAAATAATATTCTTTAAAATCCACTTTTGATTTTTACTCAAATTCAGAACTCTTTGACCCACATGTGTTTTGACCTTTGAATTCTAGATGTATTGCATTTCTATTTGTAGAATGCATGGTTTGAATTAAGCTTCCAATGTTTACCTACTTTAGTTGAATAAGTGATTTATACCATTCGTACGGCCTGATTTGATCCATGTGTTAAATGGTTCAAATATCAAATCAACCTATACTATTCTTGCACTTTGTTATGGTTTAGGTTTGAAGTCGGATCCACGTATAAACAATACAATTCATGTCTTTTCTAGTTCTTGGATCAAAGTACAGGTGAATGAACATTGAACACAACACAAAAAGAGGAATTAGGTTAACAATTAATATGTTTGCTATCATTGTGACAGTATTAATCATTTGATCATTTTAAACAAGTCAAACACACGGAAGAAGAATTGAAGAAGTTTGTGTACTTCGACACAGGCGTCTCTGAGAATTCATATACTCTGTTCGAGCTTGAAAAAATGCACCCTTCTGTAATGTTTTTTATTATTATTTTTTAAAATCAAATGGGTATTAGACTCACTAAACATAATGCCAATAGGCTAACTTGTTTTGTAAATAGGCATATCTTGGAGTTGGTATGGGTATACTATTTAAAAAAAAATAACTATATATATCGGATTTTTTTAAACACGTGCCCCCTCGAAATTACGGACCCTGTGTGGTGGTCCTCCTCACACACCCTCATCACCGCCACTGACTTCGATATCAACATACGACATCACGTGAAGAACTAAGAACAATAGACCATAGAGGAACACACTAGGATTGAAGTGTTTTCCTTGAGTTAGGAATTACTGGTGCAAGAAAATAAAGAATGTTAACATGGAAGTTGGAACTTAACGAGCGTCTCCACACGTGTTATTTTGTATCATATGTTGCTTATATATCTCTCTCTATATATAGGGGAATTAGAGAGAGAAAACTCATTTGAGTTACGAAAACTCAAGAAAAGCTTATGAACAAACTTTTTTTTTTTAAAAAATTAGGCAATGTAAGTTACATGTTATGGAACGTTTTGAGCGAAAAATTGGGCCGAGTGTCTGTAACAACCGTCTAATTTCATATGGATTTAATATGATAAACATGATTCTTTCATAAAACAAGTGTGTTCATACATCACAAGATCAAAATCAAAGTTTAAGGCGATTACATACTAGCCCTTTACCAACTAAACTGTAGATTTCAAAACATGATTAGTAAAACCAGCTTACATCACAAACATTGTCTAAACATAGTTATATTAACGCGGAAGCTTGCAAATTAGTGTTCGGTTCTTCAAAAACTTGCTTGATCGCCATCCGGAAAAGCCCCTTTGTCACCTAAGGTCAAAACCACTTAAGATGTTAGTTTTGACATTTATATGGAGTGTATAAACAAGTTCCAACCTCAAATCATGAAAAATAAAAGAAAATTTCAGTTTCCGTCCTGTCGCGTGTCGCGAAGGACCTTCGCGTGGCGCGGCGTTCCTCGCGTGTCGCGCCAGACCCTAGCGGTCTTGTCACGTGGCGTGGGGGGAACGGTTTTCCAGCAGATGCAGGTTTTTGACCTGCATTTCCTGCCAGCTCCGGAAATTCAGTTTTCCGACTTCAATTGAGCATAACTTTTGACTCGTAAGTCCGTTTTAGGTGATTCTTTTTCCTATGCGTTTGTAAATTCATTACCGACGTGCTTATAATGATTATCATACCGAAAATTTGATTTAAGGGCCGAACGAATAAAAATCGCAATGCAAATATTCGACCCACTCTAGCTTCTCTCAGTTTGCTACCGTTTTACTAGTAAGCCTATGGCGCCTTATACCCAACATCCGGGGCTTATCATCACCCGCATTTCCTTACCAATCCCATGGCTTTATGCTATTGTGATCGTTATCGCCATCACTAACTATTTAAAACACTGACACTACAATTTACACCATTATTCGACCCGTTGGCTCATCTTATGGAATCCTCCAATGTAATGACTACCAAACGGTCTCTTATCAATTTTTAATCTACCGATCCAAGTAACGAACATAGTCCCTACAATCAACACAACTTCTATTCTACTACAATATGACCTTACATAATTTAACAACAATTCACTTAATGTAATGAGTCAAGTTACATACCTTTAGAGCACGCCCTTCAAACGCAAATCGCCACCGGCTTGTCCACTTGACGTTTCGGTATCTTTTCCTATAGAGTTCAATCATGGTATGTTTAGAACTCTTTTCAAATCATATATCGCATATTTTGCCGAAACATAACAATTATGTGGTTTAACTTTAAATTTCAGTTTTAAGCCTTCTTTGAGGCAATTATACAAACACTTTAAGGGCAGCAATTTACATGATGTATTAGCAAGTTCATAGCTTGTCATATAGCCTTATATTTTCATCAATCAACTATCTTACATGAATATTAGCCTCTAGAATTCTGAAATTGCTTCATACATGTCAAATTTCACTAGAACCACCCCCAATTTCCTAGGGTTTATCAAGTTCTACTCCACCCACTAACCACCTACAATGGTGTTTATGAACTTTGCTAGAATTAAGTTTGATTTCAACAAGTATTTGTCTAGGGTTTACTCCTAGACACTTCAATGTTCCTATTTCACCTACATATCATTCATGCATCCACAGATTTCGAATTCCCTAAATTCATGAGAATTTCAAGTAGAGAATTTTTATCAAATTTTACATACCTTATGATCTCCTTGCAATGGGGATCACTAATCTATGCTCGATTTTCGTTTTGGACTTGATTTGAACCTTCAAATTGGAGGTTTTGACAAGAGCTAGGGTTTTGGGGAGCTTGGGATCGCCCCCTGCTTCTGATCGATCTCAGCAACACACACAAGTGTGTTTTGAGTTTTAATTTTTGTTTTATTAATATTAGTTTTCATTTAAACACTTTTGGCCCCTCAACTTTCGTTCTTTATTTGTTTTAACTCTTTAACTACTCACAACTCATCATCTAACTAGGTTAATGTCATTCCTAGTTAGTTTATTTTTCTTATTTATTCACAATGTTATTGTATTATAAGAATTTGTATTTTCGGGGTGTTAAAAGTCCACCCCCTTAAAAGGGTTTCGTCCCCGAAACCAGAGTACATACCGAATAGTGTAGGGTAGAGACGTCGCATCTCCTCTTCGGACTCCCATGTAGTGTCCGAACCTTTCCTATGCTCCCACTTGATCTTGACTTGATCGATTTGTTTATTTCGCAAGTGCTTAACCTTTCGATCTAAAATCTCCAATGGCCTTACCGCATAATTCAGGCTATCATCCACCTCGATATCGTCGTAATGGATATAAGTTGTTTCCTCCGCTAGACACTTGCGCAATTATGACACATGAAACGTGCCATGTATGCCACTCAACTCTTCAGGTAGCTCGAGGCGATAAGCTACCTTGCCAACCCGTTTAATGATTTTAAATGGCCCGATAAACCTCGAGCTTAGTTTCCCTCTTTTTCTGAATTTGATAACGCTCTTCCATGGGGAAACCTTTAACATAACCATGTCGCCTACCTGAAATTCAATCGGTCTTCTTCTTCTATCGGCATAAGACTTTTGCCTATCTTGGGTTGCTTTCAAATGGGCTCGCACCACTTCAATTTTCTCATTAGTGGCCTGAATTATGTCTTTATGTGCCAATTCACGCGGACCCACTTCACCACAACACACCGGGGTTCTGCACTTTCTACCATATAGCATCTCGTAAGGTGCCATGCCGATACTCGAATGGTAACTATTGTTATACGAAAATTCGGCCAAGGGTAGATAAACATCCCAACTTCCACCTAAGTCGATGATACATGCCCGTAACATATCCTCTAGCGTCTGTATTGTTCTTTCACTCTGCCCATCCGTCTGAGGATGGTAGACGGTGCTGATGAAAAGTTTCCTTCCCATTTGTTCTTGAAAATCTCTCCAAAAGTTTGAAGTAAACCGGGTATCTCTATACGACACAATGGATACCGGTACTCCGTGACATGCCACTATCTCATTTGTATATACCTCGGACATGTTTTCCGAAGTATATGTCTCGCGTATAGAAATAAAATGAGCACTCTTCGTCAATCTATCCACAATCACCCATATAGCGTCGAATCCCCGAATCGTTTTAGGTAGTTTGGTCAATAGATCCATAGTGATATGTTCCCATTTCCAAACCGGGATCTCCAAGGGTTGTATTTTTCCATATGGTTTATGGTGTTCCGCCTTGACTTGTAAGCAAGTCATGCACTTCTCCACGTATTTTACCACATCCCTCTTCATTCCGGGCCACCAATAGTTTTGTTTCAGATCGTTGTACATCTTGGTCGCACCCGGATGAATAGAATATCGGGATTTATGAGCTTCATCAAGTAGAAGCGTCTTAACCCCACAAGAATTTGGGACCCATACTGTAACACCTCGAAATTTTGTGTCCAATAATGTATTGACACGTGTCTTGAGTTTACACGTGGCATTTAATATTAAATAAAGGACTAATGTTGACAAACCTTGAAAGTATGTAAATTCGAGGGTTATAAATGTCAAACAAGGGTAAGTATACTGTATAGCAACCCTAAACGATGCTAGTACCTTCAAACGAATAAATCATGGATCGTACGGAAGCGAAACGCAGAAGAAAGTGAGAGATTACAAGCTACAGGGGTTAACTGTGTCAACATGTTTAATTATACCTCTGAGTGACCCCTTGACGTACCCGGGGCTTTGTAAGAGTAAAATACACTCACTAGAATATACTGTATAAATTCCGCGAAGTTCCGTTTTAAAACGAGAAAGTTATGATCAAATTCGTACGAGAAGGGTTAAAAGCGTCAACAATGAAAGTTAAGGCTTTCTGAAAAACTAACAAGATAACCGGGGACTTAACAATGCGGGTAAATAACACGAGGCCCTTAGTTGTAAATAATCAAGGGCCAAATCGCAAAGTTACCCCTTCAAACCCGAAAGGTCAGGTTATTAATTACCAAAGATTTCGTTATTAATTGCAAAGATTTCGCAATGATTATAAAAGATTTAGAAATCTTGAAAATTTAACCTAACGCGGGCCGCGTAAGAGATATGGTTAAGTTAACGCGGGCCGCGAGCCATCTGTTTATACGCATCCTGATAATAGAACTCAGGCGACCCGCGACCAAGATACATGAAACCTTAACGCGGGCCGCGTGGGACATACAGATGCAGAATGTATGGGCAGATTCAATGATTTGGCTTCAAAACGAAATTGTGAACAATCAATGAAGCATGGGTGCCCCCTACTCGACCCATAGCACTCTAGGCCACCTGCCCATCATCCATACTCACTTGTAGGCTGAGTTGTAAGGATCTAAAGGCCTTTCTTTCACTATAAATAGGCTACATTGTGCATGTTCACCACACCTCAAAACACACCTCCTGCTCATTTCTGAAGCTCCCAAGTCTTCTTCTAGCATTCCTAAGTCGTGCACAAGTCTCTGTAAGTAAGCCAAACCTTCTGTGACTTTGTTTTTGCTTAGTTTAGCCTAAAAGTCAATCCGTCGTAACTAACGATTGACTTTGAGATAAATCACGAATGGTCCAGTGAATTGTCGAATCAAAAGTAGTTATGTGTTGGTGTTTATGTGGGTAATAAACCTCTGAAAGGGTTCCCCCTGATCACCACTCTAACTAATTCAAATGGCGAGTCAAACGTGCACTTAAAAAGTCAACAAAAAGCCATTTTGCGATTTTGTACATAATCTGTAATGTATATGCTATGAAACTTGTTTTGATGATCATAAAACATGATAATAAGTATATAAACTCATCTAAGCATGTTTGATCCGACCATTTGCTATATTGACCCGGTTCGGAGCCGAATGTCGCAAAAGTTTGACTTTTGCTTTGACTTCAGTTCTGACCCGTTTTAATACAATGTAGATATGCCTTAGGACTCTCTTAGGACCAGGTCACGTGATGGTGTCACCCTCTGTGACCGGTTCGTTGTTTCTCCGAGTCTTTTATGCATTTCCGTTAATTACTTAAAAGTTGACCATAACGCCTTTTTAAAATAAAACGAGTATTTCGGACACGTGAAGGGACCATAACCTTTCTTACTAAATTCTAAGCATGTCCCTAAAGTTTCACGCCAATCCGAGGTCTAGAATGGGAGTTATGCTAAATAGCGCATTTATAAGAAACTTTTGTAATAAACGGCGCAATTAGCATAACGCCTACCTAAACCAAGATTTCGTCACCAAAACTTTTACTCACTGTAGTAAAATAATATTTTGGGATTTTTAAAGATTTTTAATTAATTTTAACCTGCTCATAACCTGCGGTTATGGCTACGGTTCGGTAAATACCGAATATGCCCTTTTCGGCCAAAACTCGAGTTCTACAAGGTCTTTTGACCCGATTCCAGTTGCTACTGATTTTAATTAATAAATAAAGTATTTTACACTTATTAAACTGATCGGGAAACTCAGGTTTCCTGTAGAACTCAGAAAGCCCTTTTAAAGTCTTTAAAATGACCGGAAAACCCCTACGGGGCGTATAATAAACTAAAACTCGTTACGGGCATTATGGAAGGTATCCTACTGATACCACAACCTCTTTAAAGTATATTAACTTAGGGAATCAGTGTAGGACTCCCACGGATACCCGTTGCGCCTATTGCGCGCACGGTTCGGCTTATGTAACTAGTTTACATAAATTTGCCGATACGGGTCAAACCATATCATTTTGACCCCAAGATTCAGAATGTGAATATTAAACCCGCTTAAAACAAGTCTCCGAACTTGTTGGGTCAGAATCACATTCCATTCTCGGTTTTCGCCTTTCACGCGATTAAACCGTATCTATCCCTCGAAACTAACCGGTCTAGGCTACGGCTAATATAAAGACCCGTTAGGATTCTAATAGGTTATTTTAAAACCTTCGTTCCAGAATAGGAGCCCCAGTAAAAGATATCTGTGATTTAACCGATTAAGGACAATACTTGCAAAGGTAAATACTTTTAACTTATTTTCTCTTACACGGGCTTGGTTACGGTATATAAAATACCGCTTGATTGAGCATCAAATCTTCCATCGCTTAGGTGGTTAATTGAATAATTTGATCGGCTCATTTAAACAGTCTTGTTACTTAAAAGCCTTTGGGGGGTTAATGACCATGTCCCGGATATCCTAGGCATCATTTTACGAAATGGCCACGACCTCGACACCCGGGTGTAGGCGTACACCCGGTATTATGTCTATATTATGAAAGACGTAGCCGTTGGTTTACCCACCACGGTTTTACGCAAAGTGGTGTGTCTATTGATCTTTAACCCGGACTAGATCTGGGCTACTGAACGCATAAAAGGAACATGTAATTCGTTCACAAGATTATAATTTTAAATAATTCTCCCAAGTTATAAAAGAGTTTGTGCCTCGTGCATTCAAATCAATTTTAAATAAACATTTTACAAAAGTGTCGGTTGAATGTATTTACCAGTGTAAACTGACGTATTTTCCCCAAAAAGATTAAGTGCAGGTACTACACGAAATCGGCTGGCAATAGCTCCTTAGCATCTTAAGAAGTCTCGCAAGCTTGATGTCTTATCTGTTGAACAACATTTTTATTTATTTTTGATCCCTCCTGTGGATACTATTCAACTATATGTGATACACTCGATATTACAATAAATGGTTGGATAATATTTATCTTTATGCTTCCGTTGTGCATTTATATATTGTGGTTTGACTATATTGTTGCCAACTACGTCGCGATAATCCCCCACCGGGCCCACCGGTGATAACCACTCGTCCAAGCCCAAGAAGGACGACGACAATCACTCGTCAAACGAAAATAGTGTTCGTCGCGAAAAGGAGTATACTGATGCTTCCCGTGCCAGGGGCTGCACATACAAGTACTTTGTGTCTTGTAAACCCCGAGACTTTACGGGGGAGAAGGGTGCCGTCGAATGTATGACATGGCTGGATGAGATGGACACTGTGGTGGACATCAGTGGCTGCGCGGAAAGGGATGTAGTGAAGTTTGTGTCATAGTCGTTTAAGGGCGAGACCCTAGCTTGGTAGAGGGCGCTGGTTCAGGCCTCGGGAAAGGCTGTGCTTTACAGCATGACGTGGGAGGAATTCGTTTCTCTCATCAAAGAAAATTACTGCCCTCAGCACGAGGTGGAGAAGATAGAGTCCGATTTTGTGTCATTGGTGATGACAAATCTGGACTGCCAGGCCTACTTAACGAGATTCAACACGATGTCTCGATTGGTTCCATATCTAGTCACCCCGGAACCAAGGAGGATTGCTCGTTTTATCGGGGGGCTAGAACCCGCGATAAAAGCTAGCGTGAAGGCCTCTCGGCCAACGACCTTCAGGTCTGTGACTGACCTCTCTTTGTCCCTCACGATGGACGCGGTCCGACTGAGATCACAGAGGAACAAAGAGGCCGAAAAGAGGAAGCGTGAGGATGATACCTCGCGAAGGTCGGGAAAGAAGCACCGTGGGAACGGTGAAGGCAAGAGAGGAACAGAGTCGAGAAAAGATGGGCAACAAACCGGAGAGAAGCCCAAATGCAAAAACTGCCAAAAATTCCACTTTGGGAAATGCAGGTTTAGGCCGAACTCACAGTCCCAGTCAAAGACGCATACTTGTGGACTGTGCAAGTCCAAAGACCACAAGACTGTGGACTGTAAAAAGATTAAAGACGCGACCTGCTACAACTGTAGTGAGAAGGGGCACATCAAGAGCAACTGCCCCAAGATCGCCAAGAAGACTGAAGAAACCAAAAAGAATAACGCCAGAGTCTTCAAAATGGATGTGAAGGAAGCGTTGCAGGACGACAACGTAATCACAGGTACTTTTCTCGTGAATAATATCTTTGCAAGAGTACTTTTCGATTCAGGCGCTAATAAATCCTTTGTAGACCAAAAATTTTGCAAATTGCTGAACATGCCTATCAAAACCCTAAATGTGAAATACGAAGTAGAGCTAGCAGACGGCACTGTAGAAACCGTCTCCACTATATTATAGGGATGTATGATATCCATTAAGAACCATTCTTTTCCTCTATCTCTACTTCCCTTTAATCTGGCTGGTTTTGACATCGTTCTGGGTATGGACTGGTTGTCCCACAACCAGGCCCAGATCGTTTGCAATAGAAAACAAATTGTGCTAAAGACCCCGAATGGTGAATCGCTCACCCTTCGAGGGGATACACAGTATGGATTGCCCGAGAACGTAGCTATGCTCAAAGCTTCAAGATGCTTAAAAAGAGGCTGTGTCATCTACATGGCACAAGTGATTATCGAAGAGCCCAAACCAAGGATAGAGGACATTCCTGTCATTTCGGAGTATCCAGAAGTTTTCCCCGAAGATCTACCTGGGTTGCCACCAGATAGGCAGGTGGAATTCAGAATAGATATCATCCCTGGAGCAGCTCCCATTGCTAGAGCACCCTACAGGCTAGCACCGACTGAAATGAAGGAATTGAGGACCCAGCTGGATGAACTGTTAGCAAAAGGTTTCATCAAGCCTAGTTCGTCTCCCTGGGGAGCACCTGTCCTGTTTGTGAAGAAAAAGGACGGATCGATGCGTCTGTGCATCGATTATCGTGAACTTAATAAAGTCACGATAAAGAATAGATACCCATTGCCAAGGATCGACGATTTGTTTGATCAATTGCAAGGGGCTAGCTATTTCTCGAAGCTCGACTTAAGGTCGTGTAAGGCCCTATAATGGTGTAGGTTTACGCCTATCTTTATCAAACACAATTATAGGCTATTGGGCTTAGCCTTGTAGTGGGTTAGATAGTAATGGAATAAGCCATGTGGGCTAATTAGTGATTTGGGCTCTTGATTGGTTAGTAATATTGTGCATTGGGCTTGGCCCAACTTGTAACTAGGCCACCCTATGTAACTATAAATAGGGTGAGCCTAGGTCATTATTAGGTTAGACAATTTTGAGACATTTTTAGAGAGGTTCTTCATATTTTTCGATTTCTGTGTTGGTGTACCAGAGGGTTCTCTAGAAACCGTGTGCACTTTGGTTATAAGAGATTGACTGTTCTTGTTCTTAACACTTTTCTCAGTATTCCGCGCTTTGATTAGTGTTTGATATCCAATTGTAGTGATTCTGGACTTACAATTGGTATCAGAGCCTAAGTAGTCTTGCGAAGGCTCGGTTCGTTGGATATCATTCGAAGAACAAGAAATTTTTTTTGAAGATTCGAAGAACACGAAGAAATTTTTGAAGATACGAAGAACAGTTTGAAAATTCTGTGTTTGATTCGTTTGGGGAAGAGAGAGAAGGTGTCTGCACGTTTTTAGGAATATTGGTGGAAAGGATATCTTGGAAAATTGATTTTCTAAATTATTTCCTTGGTTTACGAGATTTCAGTTGGCCAAATATAGAATTGTGCGATTGTTTTCAGTTGACTTTTCAACTTGTGCGATCAAGTGATATGATCAGACATCATTTTCACGATTTTAGTGACATCATCAGATATCATCTGTGCATGTGAAACACACTTGTGCAATCCATTACACGTTCATCATCATTTTCCTGTTATCTTGTGCGATTACAACAATTATCTTGTGCGATCACCTTTCTTGTGCGATCCAACACATCTTGTGCGACCAAACATTGTCAAGTTGTGCGATCCATTCATATCATCACCATCGTTCACAAACGACATCGTCATCATCTCTGATCATCACCACCTCCTTTGAACTCTCCGACGACCACCGTGCTACCACCGAACACCGTCACCGGCAACTGCATCATCATCATTTTACGTCACACAGTTACACCATACCTCCTATCATCATTCATTATCTCCGGTCAACTTCTTCATCACCGTTCATTCAAAACAATCCGAAATCCAAGAATCATCATCATCGGTGTTTGTGGGTTCGGGTTCGAAACTGTTACACGATTTTACCGCAGCCTCACCCGACCGTCATCATCACTATCCGAGAACAACCACCTTCACCACTTCCGATAAACCTGCAACACACCGTAACCGTCATTCTGTTCATCTCCGACGTTCATCACCGCCGTTTTACTCCGACAGCCACCACTTCGAACCACCTCAATCCGCTCATCATCATCAATCATCACGTTCACCACTAACATAACCACCGTCGTCTTTCACCTCCAGCCAGCGACTGTCATCTGCCATCATCACCGTTTAACACAGCCTCTTTCACGTCATCATTAGTCACCGCCGATCATTCAGGCTCACCGGTAAACTGTCATTACACCTCCATTGATCATCCGTACCCAGCGTATCTCAACAACCACGATTCATTCCGTTGTTCGTTGAACGAAAGGAGAAGCAGCGTGAAAGATTTAAAGAGATATAAGGGTTTTAGCGGCTGTGGTTTAAAGAATTAGGGTTTTGGTTTCGGTTTTTATCGAAGAAGAAGAAACAGTTCTAGTTTTGTCTTTTGTTAATCAATAATATTTTTAATAATAATTAGATAATCATCATATAATCATTACCAAATAATTGGTTATAATATTAGTTAGTTTTTAGTAAAAATCATATATTTTTAATTAAAAAAAAAGGTTTTATTAATTAAAAAAAAAAAGAGTTTTGTTATTTTTGGTGATAAGTTTTGACAGATTTGAAGGTGCGGTACAGATAGTTGATTTGTGTGTGTGGCAACGGGTCTGAGTTAGCGAGTACACGGGTTCTCACTTTGGGCTTGTGTTGTGGAAACAATTGAAGGCGCACATTTTTGGGGGATCAAATCTTAAACATGTCTTCTAAGAGAGAGGTGCTTGAGCAGGAATTTCAAGGATTCAAATACTCGTATGGTGAATCTATAGAAGCACTTACAGGCCGGTTTGCTAAACTGCTTTCTGAAATGGAGAAGGCTGAGATTGAGGTGTCTAATCGCACGAGCAACACAAAGCTTCTGGATGTTCTAAAAGGGATTCCAGATCAGGCAAACTGTAGTTGGTTTAGGAATGTTTGTGAAATAATTGTGACAACCGACTGCTACTGTTACAAAATGAAGCCGGATGAGCTGATCTCACTCGTCAAATCATATAACAATGCTGAGAAGCAGTCTGCTCAAGGCAACACATCTGATGCAAGTTGCTCACCCACTCCTACTTCTACTGCTCCATTGCCTACTGCAGTTTGCTCATCCACTTCTGATGCAAGTATTCAAATTCATGACTTCACTCCCATTCCCACTGAGGTATGTTTAGATGATGTTTGTTGTACTGAAAAATGTAGAAAGAAAGTAAAAGGTTTTAAAGAACAGGCTCAATCGCTTACTATGCAACTTCAATGTACCAAATCCAGTAGCTACGAAGTTAAAAAGAAACTGGATGGGTATAAGGAAGTGGTAGAGGCTCAAAAACGTGACATTCGACAGTTGCATAGTGATCTAAGCGAAGCAAGATGTCGATATCTCCACTTCAAGGAGCTATCTGAAAAATTAACTGTTGAATTAAATGACTTAAAATCAACTTTTGAAAATACTGAATTTAATTTTAAAAAGTTTGATGTTTCAAGTGAAAAGGTCGAAAAGATGATAAATCAACAGTTAAAGTATAGCAAAAAAGAAGTGAGGAATAAGGGATTGGGATTTGTATGCATACCTCCACCATACAATCACAATTACACCTATATTCCTATGACTGAGGAGGAGATAGCCGACTTGCCTGAAATGGAATATGGGAAGCCCGGGGATAGGAAGGCTGAGCCTGTTAAGCCAAAGAAAGTTAAAATCACAAGGCCAGATAAAACTGAAATTATTCTAGAAAAACAGACGTTTGATAAAACTTTCGTGAAACCTGCTGAAGTTTCAAACCACACTGAGACTTTAAATTTTGAGAAAAATGCTAATGTTGATAAGCATGTTCAAGTGTTAGATAATGCTGAATCAACAATTTCTCAAAAACCATCTGAATTGCAAAATAAAAGGGAAGAGTCTCAAATTAAATCGACCAATCTTGAGTTTGCTATGTTTAATGAGTTTTTTAAATGGTGTCGCAAACAAAATGAATCGACTTCTTCATCTGATTCGTCATGTGACTCCACAGAGACAACTAACTGTGAAAAGTCAGAGTTTGTTGATTCTGCCGAGTCTGGTAACGAATCACCTGAAATAGTTGAATCAGAACCAACAATAGTAGAATCTGAGCCACCTGTTCCATCTGACTCCAAATGTGAATCACCTGAAGCAACAGATTCTGAGAAATTGGAATCAATAGAATCTAGTGAATCCAGTTGTGAGTCTTCTGAAGCAGCTGACTCAGCAGAAGAGGATTCAGCAGAGCCACTACAAAAGGAATGTAACTCAGGTGGTTCAGCTGAATCAACCAGTGAAACAGTGACTGAGCCCAAAACAGCTGAAGTTGAAATAACAAGGCCAGTCCCTGATTTTAAATGTGTGAATATTACTGATGCCTCTACTTCATGTGCAGATGAGGTAATAGTAGAGGATTGGGTTGAGGATGATGATGTTGTTTGCCAAAAGGGTAACGATGTTTGTTCAAAAACATCAAATTTGTCTGCTGATGCCCCTCCATATGTGAGAAAGGCTGTTTCTGAGCCAGCTTTGAGAGGCCCTTCAAACAAATATGTGCCTCCAAAGCAAACAATTAGAAATGAAAATGCTAACCCTAAAAGTGAATGTGCTAACTGTTGCAGACAGGGACATAAGAAGCAGGGTAGAAAGGTTGAAAAGTCTGCAAACAAATCATCCAACAAGCCTTATAACTCAAATCCAGCATCAGTTGGATGGAATGGATCGGGATATGCCCCTTATGTAAAGAAGCAGACTTGCTACAACTGCGGCATACCCGGTCACATTGCAAGAAACTGTACACATCGTCCCTACGTGCCGTATTATACACAACATCTGAAGGTTACACCACGGGACAGATCTTATTCCAAGCCAATGAAGGTTGAAAAACCAAAGGCAATGATGAATAAGTATCCCCAGGTTAAACCATCTGATGGGGACTGGAATGCTGCAAAAGCAAAAAGGAAACATGCTTTGAAACCGAAACAAGTTTTGAAAAACAAAAAGGTTGAAAAGCAAACTGTTTTGTCCAAGGCTCCTCAGAAATTAGAGAAGCCTAAACAAGTTTGGAAGGCAAAACATAAAGCAGCAACATCACCAGTCCTTGAATCTAAAGGGGGCATGTGCTTTCGAGAAGTGTCTTACGTTGATGCTTCTGGAATACCCAGGACCACGATGGCCTGGGTACCAATGTCTTACTAATCTCCTTACTTTTTAGGGACAACCAAGGAGGAGCTGTTGACAATCCTTGGATGTTGATAGCGGTTGTTCCAGAGACATAACGGGTAACATTTCACTGTAGCAATAAGTTTTAATTCTTTACAGTTGATATGTTTCGTTTGAAGGAGATAAGAGAGGTAAGACAAGATCAGCGAAAAGGTACAAATTTGAATTTCATATTCTAATTTCAATATTGATCAGTCTTAAATCTTATGATGGAACGGTTATGCAAAAACAACAAAAATATTTACATTTTCTTGTGTGTTTCTCTTTGTACATACGTTTTCGTTGTTTAGGTAAATTTGCGCGTAAGATTTACGCACAAATTTAGGGGGATATCTAAACGTATCCATCTGTAAATAGTGAAAATGAGAAAATATAAAAAAAATGAGAAAAATAGAAAAATCAAAAATATTTTGTTGCATTCATGGGAAGTGAAATAAATGTTCGTGTTAAAGGGTTTGACTAACACATGTAAGGTGTCATAGCTGAAAAGACTAGGATCTACTGCGATATGTCGATAGGCTTGACGCTCAAAATGATAAAAGATACTAAGTGATACAAACAGAACGAACTATGTACCATGTGGGTAACATACTAATGGCGTATGATTTTACGGTCTTAAATCTTGCGTTGATAGATAGCCAACATCTGAGGTTTCGGGTCTTTATATTGTTGAATCACCCGGGGATATCTTGGCTGTCCTTCTGTTTAGAACTAAAATTGTACATGACCCCAGGAAAGAAAGTCACTTGGAATTAGCTCATTTCTATTTGAATGTCTGTATGTTGTCCCGATACACACAATTTTGATCTGATTCTGAAATCTTCTCTGAAAAAAGTCGTGTACCTCCTCTGCTGCATCCAGATATATGCTGACCTGGAGGTGCTAGGCAACGACAGCTTCTGCTGCATCCAGATACATGCTGACCTAGCTGTACGTTGTCGCGCTATAGATCTAATACACCCGAAAGAGGCCCTCAAGTGCCCAAAAGAAACCCAAGAAACCTATATCAAACTGAGAAAAACTCATTTGATCTGTATATTATACCATCTCTGCAAAAGATCTATTCTGTTCTCTTCTCAACCTACTCCCAGTTAAGATTTCAGAAATCTGGATTGAACTTGTGAAATATGTGGTAGGGAAGATACTTGCATGATAGAGTGTGCTGTTTATATTTCTGGGATTTGATTAGTATTTGTTTGGGTGTTCATTGTTAAGAAATCAAAACATGATAAAACAGATTATATGCAGACCTAGACACAGTCAGGGTATCTTAAAGGATGACATCAGTATACTCACCTGCTATGATGAATCGTTGTGCTTACCTTGATCGCGGGGGTATGCCTTGGAATGGGACAAACGGGTATAATAGTATAATATTACCTTAAGCATATCACGAAGTTGAAAAATTGAAAGTTGAGCGTTAAAGTTTAAGTGGACAAACATATTGGCAATCGCATGGACTGGTTTGATTAGGCTCGTACTGAAAAGTGTTCCTTAGTCTGCCTGAGAACGAATTTTGATCCCATTGAAATTTGTATAATTGTGTAATTCGTTTCTTTGTTTATTTATGTTTTAGTTTATATTATTAGTTTTTATAAAATCAAAAATCCAAAAATAGAGTGGTTATTTGTTTTCTTTGACTTAAAAATATAACCGTTCTTGAAGATTTGACTAATCATCATAAATTGAATGAAATTTGAATTGTGAAATCCGGGTACAAATACTTGGGTGTACTGAGTGTTCACGTGGTATTTCCCTCTGTTGCACAAAATTGTTTGCTTATGAATTTCTGAGTATGTGCAGAATTTAAAAAAAAAAAACTTAAATCAAGAAACAGGGGTTGTTGAAGATTAAGATGCTGTTGGTTGCTGACAAAGCTTGAAGCATCAGAATAGCAAGATGTACCTGAGTCAGAAGAACCAGATACAAGTCATCGTCTGACAGTGATAGTACATGTGAAGAAGTACCTGTGAACCTGCTTGAAATAGAAGACATTGACAAAGAAAAGAGTTGCTGAGAATCCTCCGCTTGCATTCTTTTCAACAAGTTTTTCAAGCAAAGCTGATCGTGATTAAGAAGAACAACGAGCCCAAGTTTGAAGATTAATAGATAAAGCATCTTCCCACGGATTCATGATGAAGACAACAGTTTGATAAAGACAGCATAAACCTAGGGGGATATTGTAAGGCCCTATAATGGTGTAGGTTTACGCCTATCTTTATCAAACACAATTATAGGCTATTGGGCTTAGCCTTGTAGTGGGTTAGATAGTAATGGAATAAGCCATGTGGGCTAATTAGTGATTTGGGCTCTTGATTGGTTAGTAATATTGTGCATTGGGCTTGGCCCAACTTGTAACTAGGCCACCCTATGTAACTATAAATAGGGTGAGCCTAGGTCATTATTAGGTTAGACAATTTTGAGACATTTTTAGAGAGGTTCTTCATATTTTTTGATTTCTGTGTTGGTGTACCAGACGGTTCTCTAGAAACCGTGTGCACTTTGGTTATAAGAGATTGACTGTTCTTGTTCTTAACACTTTTCTCAGTATTCCGCGCTTTGATTAGTGTTTGATATCCAATTGTAGTGATTCTGGACTTACAGGTCGGGCTACCATCAGCTGAAGGTCCGAGATGAAGACGTACACAAAACAGCATTTAGGACTCGCTACGGTCACTACGAGTTCCTAGTGATACCTTTTGGGCTCACAAATGCACCGGCTGCGTTCATGGATCTCATGAATCGCGTCTGCAAGCCGTATTTAGACAAATTCGTCATCGTATTCATCGACGACATTCTTATCTATTCAAAGAACAAAGCTGACCATGAGAAACACCTACGATGTATTCTTAAATTGCTGCATCGTGAGAAACTCTATGCCAAATTCTCTAAATGTGAATTCTGGCTACGAGAAGTCCAATTTCTTGGACATGTCGTAAGCGAGCGTGGTATCCAGGTGGATCCCGCAAAGGTAGAGGCGGTCATGAACTGGCAAGAGCCAAAGACGCCCACAGAGATCCGTAGTTTCCTGGGGTTGGCAGGATACTACAGAAGATTCATTGAGAATTTCAAGGATTGCTGCGCCCTTAACTTCTCTAACCAAGAAGAAGGAAAAGTTTATTTGGGGCCCTAAGCAGCAAGAATCCTTTGATATTTTAAAACAAAGGCTGAGCAACGCTCCTGTGTTGACGCTACCGGAAGGTACAGAAGAGTTCGTAGTTTACTGCGACGCGTCACACACTGGCATGGGGTGTGTGCTCATGCAGAAAGGCAAGGTGATTGCCTATGCTTCACGACAGTTAAAGGTGCACGAAAAGAATTACACCACCCATGACTTGGAGTTGGGTGCCGTTGTATTCGCACTAAAACTGTGGAGGCATTATCTATACGAAATCAAGTTTGTGATCTATTCAGATCACAAGAGCCTTCAACATTTATTCAATCAGAAGGAGCTAAACATGAGGCAACGCCGTTGGATGGAAACCTTAAATGATTATGACTGTGAGATCATATACCATCCCGGCAAGGCGAATGTAGTCGCTGATGCCCTGAGCCGGAAAGAAAGGATGAAACCCATCCGAATCAATGCTAAGAGCATTGAAGTCAAGAATAACTTGATCGAAAGGATATTGGCTGCACAGCGAGAGGCTGTGTTAGAAGCTAATTATCCTAAGGAAAGGTTAGGAGTAACTGAGGAGCAGTTAACTCTTCACAAGGATGGACTTTTGAGATTGAATGGGCGGATATGGGTTCCTATTTATGGAGGACTACGAGATGTTATCCTCCAGAAAGCCCATAGTTCCAAATATTCTGTCCATCCTGGAGCAGGTAAAATGTATCAGGATTTAAAGGCAAACTATTGGTGGATAGGCTTGAAAAAGTCTGTAGCCGCTTATGTAGCCAAATGCTTGACTTGTGCGCAAGTCAAGGCTGAGCATCAAAAGCCATCTGGCCTGCTACAACAGCCTGAACTTCCTGAATGGAAATGGGAGTGTGTAACTATGGATTTTATCACCAAGTTACCAAAAACGAGCAAAGAAAACGACACAATATGGGTTATAGTCGATCGACTGACTAAGTCAGCTCATTTCTTACCCATTAAGGAGACTTATAGCTCCGATACATTGGCCCAGTTATATGTTGATAAGATTGTCGCCTTAAATGGCATACCTGTGTCTATTATCTCTGATCGAGATACTAGATACACGTCTCATTTCTGGAAGAGTTTCCAACAATCTTTGGGCACACGTTTGAACTTTAGTATGGCTTACCATCCTCAGACAGACGGCCAGAGTGAGCGTACTATTCAAACGTTAGAAGACATGTTGCGAGCATGTGCTATCGATTTAGGTGGTAATTGGGATAAGAACCTACCCCTAATCGAATTCTCCTACAACAATAGCTACCATACCAGCATAAAGGCTGCGCCTTTCGAGGCATTATACGGAAGGAAGTGTAGATCGCCTGTTTGTTGGGCGGAAGTGGGAGAGGTCCAATTATCTGGACCAGAGATAGTTTTCGAAACAACGGACAAGATTGTCCAGATTCGGGAACGTCTCAAGGCTGCCCGTGATAGGCAGAAAAGCTACGCTGATCCAAAGCGTAAGGATTTTCACTTCGAGGTAGGTGAAAAAGTGCTACTAAAAGTATGACCCTGGAAGGGGGTGATGCGTTTCGGTAAGAAGGGTAAACTGAGCCCGAGATACATAGGACCTTTCGAGGTTATCGAACGTGTCAGGTCAGTTGCCTATAAATTGAACTTACCAGAAGAGCTCAATGGAATTCACAATGTGTTCCACATCTGCAATCTAAAGAAGTGCTTCGCTGATGAATCATTGGTGATCCCACACACAGATGTGCATATAGATGAGAGCTTGAAGTTTGTGGAGAAGCCTTTGTCGATTGAAGACCGACAGTTGAAAAAGCTCCGAAGAAAACATGTGCCAATAGTTAAGGTTAAATGGGATGCCCGGAGAGGTCCCGAATTCACGTGGGAAGTTGAATCCACGATGAAAGAGAAATATCCCTATTTGTTTGAGTAAATCTCGGGTCGAGATTTATTTTAAGGGGGTGAGGATGTAACACCTCGAAATTTTGTGTCCAATAATGTATTGACACGTGTCTTGAGTTTACACATGGCATTTAATATTAAATAAAGGACTAATGTTGACAAACCTTGAAAGTATGTAAATTCGAGGGTTATAAATGTCAAACAAGGGTAAGTATACTGTATAGCAACCCTAAACGATGCTAGTACCTTCAAACGAATAAATCATGGATCGTACGGAAGCGAAACGCAGAAGAAAGTGAGAGATTACAAGCTACAGGGGTTAACTGTGTCAACATGTTTAATTATACCTCTGAGTGACCCTTTGACGTACCCGAGGCTTTGTAACAGTAAAATACACTCACTAGAATATACTGTATATATTCCGCGAAGTTCCGTTTTAAAACGAGAAAGTTATGATCAAATTCGTACGAGAAGGGTTAAAAGCGTCAACAATGAAAGTTAAGGCTTTCTGAATAACTAACAAGATAACCGGGGACTTAACAATGCGGGTAAATAACACGAGGCCCTTAGTTGTAAATAATCAAGGGCCAAATCGCAAAGTTACCCCTTCAAACCCGAAAGGTCAGGTTATTAATTACCAAAGATTTCGTTATTAATTGCAAAGATTTCGCAATGATTATAAAAGATTTAGAAATCTTGAAAATTTAACCTAACGCGGGCCGCGTAAGAGATATGGTTAAGTTAACGCGGGCCGCGAGCCATCTGTTTATACGCATCCTGATATTAGAACTCAGGCGACCCGCGACCAAGATACATGAAACCTTAACACGGGCCGCGTGGGACATACAGATGCAGAATGTATGGGCAGATTCAATGATTTGGCTTCAAAACGAAATTGTGAACAATCAATGAAGCATGGGTGCCCCCTACTCGACCCATAGAACTCTAGGCCACCTGCCCATCATCCATACTCACTTGTAGGCTGAGTTGTAAGGATCTAAAGGCCTTTCTTTCACTATAAATAGGCTACATTGTGCATATGTTCACCACACCTCAAAACACACCTCCTGCTCATTTCTGAAGCTCCCAAGTCTTCTTCTAGCATTCCTAAGTTGTGCACAAGTCTCTGTAAGTAAGCCAAACCTTCTGTGACTTTGTTTTTGCTTAGTTTAGCCTAAAAGTCAATCCGTCGTAACTAACGATTGACTTTGAGATAAATCACGAATGGTCCAGTGAATTGTCGAATCAAAAGTAGTTATGTGTTGGTGTTTATGTGGATAATAAACCTCTGAAAGGGTTCCCCCTGATCACCACTCTAACTAATTCAAATGGCGAGTCAAACGTGCACTTAAAAAGTCAACAGAAAGCCATTTTGCGATTTTGTACATAATCTGTAATGTATATGCTATGAAACCTGTTTTGATGATCATAAAACATGATAATAAGTATATAAACTCGTCTAAGCATGTTTGATCCGACCATTTGCTATATTGACCCGGTTCGGAGCCGAATGTCGCAAAAGTTTGACTTTTGCTTTGACTTCAGTTCTGACCCGTTTTAATACAATGTAGATATGCCTTAGGACTCTCTTAGGACCAGGTCACGTGATGGTGTCACCCTCTGTGACCGGTTCGTTGTTTCTCCGAGTCTTTTACGCATTTCCGTTAATTACTTAAAAGTTGACCATAACGCCTTTTTAAAATAAAACGAGTATTTCGGACACGTGAAGGGACCATAACCTTGCTTACTAAATTCTAAGCATGTCCCTAAAGTTTCACGCCAATCCGAGGTCTAGAATGGGAGTTATGCTAAATAGCGCATTTATAAGAAACTTTTGTAATAAACGGCGCAATTAGCATAACGCCTACCTAAACCAAGATTTCGTCACCAAAAATTTTACTCACTGTAGTAAAATAATATTTTGGGATTTTTAAAGATTTTTAATTAATTTTAACCTGCTCATAACCTGCGGTTATGGCTACGGTTCGGTAAATACCGAATATGCCCTTTTCGGCCAAAACTCGAGTTCTACAAGGTCTTTTGACCCGATTCCAGTTGCTACTGATTTTAATTAATAAATAAAGTATTTTACACTTATTAAACTGATCGGGAAACTCAGGTTTTCTGTAGAACTCAGAAAGCCCTTTTAAAGTCTTTAAAATGACCGGAAAACCCCTACGGGGCGTATAATAAACTAAAACTCGTTACGGGCATTATGGAAGGTATCCTACTGATACCACAACCTCTTTAAAGAATATTAACTTAGGGAATCAGTGTAGGACTCCCACGGATACCCGTTGCGCCTATTGCGCGCACGGTTCGGCTTATGTAACTAGTTTACATAAATTAGCCGATACGGGTCAAACCATATCATTTTGACCCCAAGATTCAGAATGTGAATATTAAACCCGCTTAAAACAAGTCTCCGAACTTGTTGGGTCAGAATCACATTCCATTCTCGGTTTTCGCCTTTCACGCGATTAAACCGTATCTATCCCTCGAAACTAACCGGTCTAGGCTACGGCTAATATAAAGACCCGTTAGGATTCTAATAGGTTATTTTAAAACCTTCGTTCCAGAATAGGAGCCCCAGTAAAAGATATCTGTGATTTAACCGATTAAGGACAATACTTGCAAAGGTAAATACTTTTAACTTATTTTCCCTTACACGGGCTTGGTTACGGTATATAAAATACCGCTTGATTGAGCATCAAATCTTCCATCGCTTAGGTGGTTAATTGAATAATTTGATCGGCTCATTTAAACAGTCTTGTTACTTAAAAGCCTTTGGGGGGTTAATGACCATGTCCCGGATATCCTAGGCATCATTTTACGAAATGGCCACGACCTCGACACCCGGGTGTAGGCGTACACCCGGTATTATGTCTATATTATGAAAGACGTAGCCGTTGGTTTACCCACCACGGTTTTACGCAAAGTGGTGTGTCTATTGATCTTTAACCCGGACTAGATCTGGGCTACTGAACGCATAAAAGGAACATGTAATTCGTTCACAAGATTATAATTTTAAATAATTCTCCCAAGTTATAAAAGAGTTTGTGCCTCGTGCATTCAAATCAATTTTAAATAAACATTTTACAAAAGTGTCGGTTGAATGTATTTACCAGTGTAAACTGACGTATTTTCCCCAAAAAGATTAAGTGCAGGTACTACACGAAATCGGCTGGCAATAGCTCCTTAGCATCTTAAGAAGTCTCGCAAGCTTGATGTCTTATCTGTTGAACAACATTTTTATTTATTGTTGATCCCTCCTGTGGATACTATTCAACTATATGTGATACACTCGATATTACAATAAATGGTTGGATAATATTTATCTTTATGCTTCCGCTGTGCATTTATATATTGTGGTTTGACTATATTGTTGCCAACTACGTCGCGATAATCCCCCACCGGGCCCACCGGTGATACACGTGGAAATCGGGGTGTGACAGGTTGGTATCAGAGCCAACATTGAGTGAATTAAACACTATCCTAATGTGTTTAATCTCAGTGACACAATTGCACATACTTGAGTCTAGACAAGAACTTAGGACAAATTCGAATTATTATTCCAAGTTTGTCTTTTCTTTTATTATGGTATTTAAAGTTTTAAAAAGCAGGAAATATGCCGCCAGTGATTTTCCGAGGAAAAGGAAGGGGAAGAAGAGGCAGAGGAGAGATCGTTACTCACAACGATCACGAAGCTGGACCTTCAAATACACGAGCTCCTTCGACCACAAGGAGTGAAGAACCGCAAAGGCGAAGAGACCTTTATGAACCTGCAAGGCATTCCACCTCGCATAGCTCGACGCCATCATACCGGCACTCATTCGGGCCAAATTCCGAAAATGATCCCAACAACCCGCAACCCTCCTACATACCTCTACAGCGTTCGGTATCACACTGAAATTTTGACGACCCTACTCCATACTTCAGAGGTCAGTTTAATCCAGCTGACTACATCCAGGAACCTTCAGGCTTTGTTCCGTTAGGACCACAAGATTACTTCTCCGAAGATCATATGGACGAGGATACTGATCCGACAGAACCTGCTCGTGGTACGCCCACGCATCCAATAGAAATCTCTGATGGGTCATCCTTTCATGGTACACCCTATCAGGGACCAGATAGCTTCATGGCGTTGTTTAATCAACACGAGTGGTACCACACGCCACAGACATCACAACAGCCGCAACATCCGCGAGATCCCTCCGAGGATTCACGTTTCGTGGCAGTTACGCCACCACCTCCGCCACCGGTACAGCCAGTAATGCCTGAGCCGCTAAGGCGTAGGAGGACAAATGCTCGTATGTCCACCCGAGGAGGGGAATTCCACTTCAGCACCCCTCGACACTCTAGTAGTAGCCACTACCCGCCACTCCAAGAAGAAGGACCTTCAAGTCCTGTACAGGAGGCGAACTCCGCACCAGCTGCACCAACTTCGCCACCATTTGGGTATGACCACCCAATACCTGCATACATGGGTCCGTCGGCTTACAACCCGTTCGAACCGTCATCACAAGCACATTACAACTACAACTATGAGCGCGACCCATATGTGGTAGCGGCTAAGTATAATGCCCGCTATCCCGACGGAGCTCTTGGAAACATGGGAGTACCGGACTACTCAGCTCATGGGTATCCAGCACCTCCCAAACCTCCAGTTCCGCAACAGGCGCCACAACCACGTTTCTCTCCTCCCGAACAAAGAGAAATATCCCTATTTGTTTGAGTAAATCTCGGGTCGAGATTTATTTTAAGGGGGTGAGGATGTAACACCTCGAAATTTTGTGTCCAATAATGTATTGACACGTGTCTTGAGTTTACACGTGGCATTTAATATTAAATAAAGGACTAATGTTGACAAACCTTGAAAGTATGTAAATTCGAGGGTTATAAATGTCAAACAAGGGTAAGTATACTGTATAGCAACCCTAAACGATGCTAGTACCTTCAAACGAATAAATCATGGATCGTACGGAAGCGAAACGCAGAAGAAAGTGAGAGATTACAAGCTACAGGGGTTAACTGTGTCAACATGTTTAATTATACCTCTGAGTGACCCTTTGACGTACCCGAGGCTTTGTAACAGTAAAATACACTCACTAGAATATACTGTATATATTCCGCGAAGTTCCGTTTTAAAACGAGAAAGTTATGATCAAATTCGTACGAGAAGGGTTAAAAGCGTCAACAATGAAAGTTAAGGCTTTCTGAATAACTAACAAGATAACCGGGGACTTAACAATGCGGGTAAATAACACGAGGCCCTTAGTTGTAAATAATCAAGGGCCAAATCGCAAAGTTACCCCTTCAAACCCGAAAGGTCAGGTTATTAATTACCAAAGATTTCGTTATTAATTGCAAAGATTTCGCAATGATTATAAAAGATTTAGAAATCTTGAAAATTTAACCTAACGCGGGCCGCGTAAGAGATATGGTTAAGTTAACGCGGGCCGCGAGCCATCTGTTTATACGCATCCTGATATTAGAACTCAGGCGACCCGCGACCAAGATACATGAAACCTTAACACGGGCCGCGTGGGACATACAGATGCAGAATGTATGGGCAGATTCAATGATTTGGCTTCAAAACGAAATTGTGAACAATCAATGAAGCATGGGTGCCCCCTACTCGACCCATAGCACTCTAGGCCACCTGCCCATCATCCATACTCACTTGTAGGCTGAGTTGTAAGGATCTAAAGGCCTTTCTTTCACTATAAATAGGCTACATTGTGCATATGTTCACCACACCTCAAAACACACCTCCTGCTCATTTCTGAAGCTCCCAAGTCTTCTTCTAGCATTTCTAAGTCGTGCACAAGTCTCTGTAAGTAAGCCAAACCTTCTGTGACTTTGTTTTTGCTTAGTTTAGCCTAAAAGTCAATCCGTCGTAACTAACGATTGACTTTGAGATAAATCACGAATGGTCCAGTGAATTGTCGAATCAAAAGTAGTTATGTGTTGGTGTTTATGTGGATAATAAACCTCTGAAAGGGTTCCCCCTGATCACCACTCTAACTAATTCAAATGGCGAGTCAAACGTGCACTTAAAAAGTCAACAGAAAGCCATTTTGCGATTTTGTACATAATCTGTAATGTATATGCTATGAAACCTGTTTTGATGATCATAAAACATGATAATAAGTATATAAACTCGTCTAAGCATGTTTGATCCGACCATTTGCTATATTGACCCGGTTCGGAGCCGAATGTCGCAAAAGTTTGACTTTTGCTTTGACTTCAGTTCTGACCCGTTTTAATACAATGTAGATATGCCTTAGGACTCTCTTAGGACCAGGTCACGTGATGGTGTCACCCTCTGTGACCGGTTCGTTGTTTGTCCGAGTCTTTTACGCATTTCCGTTAATTACTTAAAAGTTGACCATAACGCCTTTTTAAAATAAAACGAGTATTTCGGACACGTGAAGGGACCATAACCTTGCTTACTAAATTCTAAGCATGTCCCTAAAGTTTCACGCCAATCCGAGGTCTAGAATGGGAGTTATGCTAAATAGCGCATTTATAAGAAACTTTTGTAATAAACGGCACAATTAGCATAACGCCTACCTAAACCAAGATTTTGTCACCAAAACTATTACTCACTATAGTAAAATAATATTTTGGGATTTTTAAAGATTTTTAATTAATTTTAACCTGCTCATAACCTGCGGTTATGGCTACGGTTCGGTAAATACCGAATATGCCCTTTTCGGCCAAAACTCGAGTTCTACAAGGTCTTTTGACCCGATTCCAGTTGCTACTGATTTTAATTAATAAATAAAGTATTTACACTTATTAAACTGATCGGGAAACTCAGGTTTCCTGTAGAACTCAGAAATTCCTTTTAAAGTCTTTAAAATGACCGGAAAACCCCTACGGGGCGTATAATAAACTAAAACTCGTTACGGGCATTATGGAAGGTATCCTACTGATACCACAACCTCTTTAAAGTATATTAACTTAGGGAATCAGTGTAGGACTCCCACGAATAAATCATGGATCGTACGGAAGCGAAACGCAGAAGAAAGTGAGAGATTACAAGCTACAGGGGTTAACTGTGTCAACATGTTTAATTATACCTCTGAGTGACCCTTTGACGTACCCGAGGCTTTGTAACAGTAAAATACACTCACTAGAATATACTGTATATATTCCGCGAAGTTCCGTTTTAAAACGAGAAAGTTATGATCAAATTCGTACGAGAAGGGTTAAAAGCGTCAACAATGAAAGTTAAGGCTTTCTGAATAACTAACAAGATAACCGGGGACTTAACAATGCGGGTAAATAACACGAGGCCCTTAGTTGTAAATAATCAAGGGCCAAATCGCAAAGTTACCCCTTCAAACCCGAAAGGTCAGGTTATTAATTACCAAAGATTTCGTTATTAATTGCAAAGATTTCGCAATGATTATAAAAGATTTAGAAATCTTGAAAATTTAACCTAACGCGGGCCGCGTAAGAGATATGGTTAAGTTAACGCGGGCCGCGAGCCATCTGTTTATACGCATCCTGATATTAGAACTCAGGCGACCCGCGACCAAGATACATGAAACCTTAACACGGGCCGCGTGGGACATACAGATGCAGAATGTATGGGCAGATTCAATGATTTGGCTTCAAAACGAAATTGTGAACAATCAATGAAGCATGGGTGCCCCCTACTCGACCCATAGCACTCTAGGCCACCTGCCCATCATCCATACTCACTTGTAGGCTGAGTTGTAAGGATCTAAAGGCCTTTCTTTCACTATAAATAGGCTACATTGTGCATATGTTCACCACACCTCAAAACACACCTCCTGCTCATTTCTGAAGCTCCCAAGTCTTCTTCTAGCATTTCTAAGTCGTGCACAAGTCTCTGTAAGTAAGCCAAACCTTCTGTGACTTTGTTTTTGCTTAGTTTAGCCTAAAAGTCAATCCGTCGTAACTAACGATTGACTTTGAGATAAATCACGAATGGTCCAGTGAATTGTCGAATCAAAAGTAGTTATGTGTTGGTGTTTATGTGGATAATAAACCTCTGAAAGGGTTCCCCCTGATCACCACTCTAACTAATTCAAATGGCGAGTCAAACGTGCACTTAAAAAGTCAACAGAAAGCCATTTTGCGATTTTGTACATAATCTGTAATGTATATGCTATGAAACCTGTTTTGATGATCATAAAACATGATAATAAGTATATAAACTCGTCTAAGCATGTTTGATCCGACCATTTGCTATATTGACCCGGTTCGGAGCCGAATGTCGCAAAAGTTTGACTTTTGCTTTGACTTCAGTTCTGACCCGTTTTAATACAATGTAGATATGCCTTAGGACTCTCTTAGGACCAGGTCACGTGATGGTGTCACCCTCTGTGACCGGTTCGTTGTTTGTCCGAGTCTTTTACGCATTTCCGTTAATTACTTAAAAGTTGACCATAACGCCTTTTTAAAATAAAACGAGTATTTCGGACACGTGAAGGGACCATAACCTTGCTTACTAAATTCTAAGCATGTCCCTAAAGTTTCACGCCAATCCGAGGTCTAGAATGGGAGTTATGCTAAATAGCGCATTTATAAGAAACTTTTGTAATAAACGGCACAATTAGCATAACGCCTACCTAAACCAAGATTTTGTCACCAAAACTATTACTCACTATAGTAAAATAATATTTTGGGATTTTTAAAGATTTTTAATTAATTTTAACCTGCTCATAACCTGCGGTTATGGCTACGGTTCGGTAAATACCGAATATGCCCTTTTCGGCCAAAACTCGAGTTCTACAAGGTCTTTTGACCCGATTCCAGTTGCTACTGATTTTAATTAATAAATAAAGTATTTACACTTATTAAACTGATCGGGAAACTCAGGTTTCCTGTAGAACTCAGAAATCCCTTTTAAAGTCTTTAAAATGACCGGAAAACCCCTACGGGGCGTATAATAAACTAAAACTCGTTACGGGCATTATGGAAGGTATCCTACTGATACCACAACCTCTTTAAAGTATATTAACTTAGGGAATCAGTGTAGGACTCCCACGGATACCCGTTGCGCCTATTGCGCGCACGGTTCGGCTTATGTAACTAGTTTACATAAATTAGCCGATACGGGTCAAACCATATCATTTTGACCCAAGATTCAGAATGTGAATATTAAACCCGCTTAAAAAAAGTCTCCGAACTTGTTGGGTCAGAATCACATTCCATTCTCGGTTTTCGCCTTTCACGCGATTAAACCGTATCTATCCCTCGAAACTAACCGGTCTAGGCTACGGCTAATATAAAGACCCGTTAGGATTCTAATAGGTTATTTTAAAACCTTCGTTCCAGAATAGGAGCCCCAGTAAAAGATATCTGTGATTTAACCGATTAAGGACAATACTTGCAAAGGTAAATACTTTTAACTTATTTTCCCTTACACGGGCTTGGGTTACGGTATATAAAATACCGCTTGATTGAGCATCAAATCTTCCATCGCTTAGGTGGTTAATTGAATAATTTGATCGGCTCATTTAAACAGTCTTGTTACTTAAAAGCCTTTGGGGGGTTAATGACCATGTCCCGGATATCCTAGGCATCATTTTACGAAATGGCCACGACCTCGACACCCGGGTGTAGGCGTACACCCGGTATTATGTCTATATTATGAAAGACGTAGCCGTTGGTTTACCCACCACGGTTTTACGCAAAGTGGTGTGTCTATTGATCTTTAACCCGGACTAGATCCGGGCTACTGAACGCATAAAAGGAACATGTAATTCGTTCACAAGATTATAATTTTAAATAATTCTCCCAAGTTATAAAAGAGTTTGTGCCTCGTGCATTCAAATCAATTTTAAATAAACATTTTACAAAAGTGTCGGTTGAATGTATTTACCAGTGTAAACTGACGTATTTTCCCCAAAAAGATTAAGTGCAGGTACTACACGAAATCGGCTGGCAATAGCTCCTTAGCATCTTAAGAAGTCTCGCAAGCTTGATGTCTTATCTGTTGAACAACATTTTTATTTATTTTTGATCCCTCCTGTGGATACTATTCAACTATATGTGATACACTCGATATTACAATAAATGGTTGGATAATATTTATCTTTATGCTTCCGCTGTGCATTTATATATTGTGGTTTGACTATATTGTTGCCAACTACGTCACGATAATCCCCCACCGGGCCCACCGGTGATACACGTGGAAATCGGGGTGTGACACATACTCTCCCGGATCGAGTCTTCAACCCGTTCTTTCCATCCGACAAATCTTTTAACTGGCTGATTATTCTTTCCTTCTTCCAGTTCTCCTCTTTCACTACTTCTACTTGCGCTTCTCGGATACGTTCAAGTATACCCGAGGTCACCACAAGCTGCATCGACCTTACTCGTATTGGGACATAGTCCGCTTTTCTGCTCAGAGCATCCGCCACCACATTTGCCTTTCCGGAATGGTAGTGTATTTCACAGTCGAAATCCTTCACCGTTTCTAACCATCGCCTCTGTTGCATATTTAACTCTTTCTGATCGAAGAAGTATTTTAAGCTCTTGTGATCGGTGAATATGGTGCACTTTACCCCATATAAGTAGTGCCTCTATAACAACCCTAACGTAAACCGACACCCTCGTAATATTTTCCGACACCCTAAAAATATTTAAAATATCCCAATATGTCTCAAAATACACCCCATACGTGAAAACGGGCCCCAAATACCTTAAATATTAATAAAAATAATAAAAAATTGAATTTTAGGGGTTTAGGCGGGCCGCGTAAGCCACCCCTTAAGCTTACGCGGGCCGCGAGAGACCAAGAACGCGGCCACCCCAGGCCGACACGTGTCATCATCGTGTCGAGCCTACTAGATGACCCGGATCACCTACGTTGTTGACCAGCGTTGACGCGGGCCGCGTAGGCCTTCGCCTACATTTACACGGGCCGCGAGAAACCCAAGATCAGCCCCTATAAAAGGAGGCATCGGGCCTTCAGTCGAATTCGTTCAGTTTTCTTTTCTCAATCTAAAGTGTAGGCATTATACTCGGGTCTAATACCCCCCCCCCTAAATAGCGAGGTTCTGCTACGATGTAAGTATCATAACCCCTGGAGACGTATTAGATACTCTGCCCGATTGATCTAGGGTTCCGTAACGGCTGTCATGGTTCTGCCCGAGGTAGTCGTTGGAATGCCGTCTCGGGGAGGGTATTACTAATGTTAAATTGTGTTATTATACTAACACGCGTGCATTTGTGTAATTTATAGATTGTTATCAGGAAACCCTTACGGATAATCTAAGACAGCAATGTGAGTTTATCCGCTTTTTGTAAACCTTTTGTTAACTGTTTTTACAAAACCTCACATGATTAATTATATATTAAGCAGTTATTGAGTATTTGTAAGAATACAATTATCATAAGTATGTTGGGGTTTTGTATACAAAATTTGTTACCACCTGGTCAAGGAGTAACATTTCCACAAGTTGAGTATGACAGTACCATGGATGTTAGTTGTTATAAGTTGGAAACAAATGTAATTGCGAGATCGCCCTCAATGCTGTGTAATGGTTTTTATTAAACTTGATTAAACTGGGATTCACTCACCAGTATTTCCCACTGACAAAATGTTTTTAAAACGCATTTCAGGTAACAAAATGTGAAAGCCAAATAGAAGCCAGCGAGACAGCACTGAAGGCTTGGAAAAGTGGCAATAAAGTTACCTAAGAATAAAATAGATGTTTTTATTCAATAAAATAGGGTGTATCCCTATGAAAATGTGTGTATTAAAAACTTGGGTTTTACCCATGTGTTTAATGATATGGAAATGTGGTATTATACTCTGATAAAATATTTCCTAACTACGGTCCTGATAAAAAATTCTGCTGCCAAATTAGACAATAACAGGATACCACCGAAACTGGCTCACGGCCGCCCGCTCCCGGGATAGGGATCGGGGGTTGTGACAACCTCCATATTTTTAACGCAAATACCACCGCAACCAATTCGAGATCGTGCGTGGGATATTTCTTTTCATGTATCTTCAATTGCCTCGAGGCATAAGCTATAACTTTGCCTCGTTGCATCAAAATGCATCCGAGTCCCGATAATGAGGCATCCGAATAAACCACCAAGTCTTCGACCCCGTCCGGCAATGTTAATACCGGAGCTTGAGTTAACTTCTCTTTTAGCGTTTGAAACGCTCTTTCTTGTTCGACACCCCAATTGAACTTTTCTTCTTACCGGGTTAACTTAGTTAACAGTGATGCAATCTTGGAGAAGTCTTGAATAAATCTCCTGTAATATCCCGCGAGCCCTAAGAAACTTCTAATTTCCGAGGGGTTCTTCGGAGGATTCCACCTCGACACGGCCTCAATCTTTGACGGGTCTACTAGTATTCCGTTGGCACTTATGATGTGGCCAAGGAATTGCACCTCTCGTAACTAAAAGGCGCACTTTGAAAACTTCGCATACGGTCTTTCTCGTCTGAGTGTCTCTAACACCTCTTGTAAGTGATGTGCATGTTCAGCTTCACTTTTTTAGTATACCAGAATATCGTCAATAAACACGATTACCGATTTATCCAACATCGGCTTGCAAACCCGGTTCATGAGATCCATGAAAGCCGCGGGTGCATTTGTCAGCCCGAATGACATCACGAGGAACTCATAATGTCCGTATCTCGTGCGGAAAGCCGTCTTCGGTACATCCTCCTCATTGACCCTTAGTTGGTGATACCCCGATCTAAGGTCAATCTTTGAAAACCAGTTCGCACCTTGTAATTGGTCGAATAGATCGTCTATTCTCGGAAGCGGGTATCGATTCTTTACCGTGAGTTTATATAACTCTCGGTAATCGATAAACATATGCATGCTTCCGTCCTTCTTTTTCACGAATAGCACGGGTGCGCCCCAAGGAGACACACTCGGCCTTATGAATCCTTTATCGAGCAAGTCTTGAATCTGCGACATTAATTCTTGTAGTTCCGATGGTGCAAGTCGGTATGGTGCTTTTGCTACGGGTTTTGCGCCGGGAACCAATTCGATTCCGAACTCTACCTCCCGCTCGGGCGGTATCCCCGGTAGATCTTCCGGAAACACATCTTCGAAATCACGTACCACCGGTACGTCTCCTATCTTCAGTGACTCTTTCTCGGGCTCATTCGCATATATCATAAACGCCTTACATCCATGCTTCATGAGCTTGTAAGCTTTCAAAATCGAGCATATTATAGGGTTACCTCCTTTTTCGCCATAGATGGTGACGTGTTTTCCGCTCGGAGATGTTAGCTTTATCTCCTTATGAAAACACACGACCTTTGCGTGGTGCTGCGATAGCCAATCCATCCCAACAACTACTTGAAACTCCCCCATCGACATAGGGATTAGATCTATCAAGTATTCCTCATCATCGATGCTTAATTTGCAGCCTCGACAAACATCACAAACTATAAAACTTTTGTAGTCCCCTATTTCAACTTCTAAGGGCACAGATAATTTTGTCAATACAAATGAAGGATGTCGAATAAATCCATGTGAAATGAAGGATTTATTCGCACCCGTATCAAACAATACACGTGCGGGAATTGAGTTTATTGTGAATATACCTGAGACCACATCGGGTTCTGTCTTTGCTTCAGCCGCGGTAAGTTGGAAGGACCTAGCCTTCGCCTTTGGAGCTTCTGTTAGAGATTCTTTAACATCTCTATTTCCAACTAAGTCTGGGCATTCGGACTTTTTATATCCGGGCTGATAACATTTGTAGCAAACCGAGACTTTACCCGGGCATAGAGACGCCGTGTGCCCCATTTTACCGCATATGGGGCACGGTTTGTCTTTGAAACGGCACTCACCCTTGTGCCCTTTCCCACACACTTTACAACTTGGCGAACCGCCTTTAACATCCATCTTCTTTCCCGATTCCACAGTTTGAGATTTCTTGGTAGGGCTTGGATTCACATCTGGTGCCCTTCGCTCGCCCCTCTCAATCTGTTTCTTTAACTCGATTTCCCGCTCCTGGGCGGTGTTGATAATTTCTGTGAGGGTTTCATACGTTGAGGGAGTCATGAACTCCCGATATTCAGCACTCAGCATGTTGTAATAGTAGTATATCTTCTGCTCTTCCGTGGTGACCAACTCGTCACAGAATCTCAGCTTATCCATAAAGATACCCGTGATCTTATCGATTGTTTCACCCTTTTGTCTTAGCTGGATGAATTCTTCCTTGATCCTGTTAATAACCGCTTTGGGACTATGGTGTTTAAGGAATGGCACCTTAAACTCATCCCAAGTCATAATCCTCGTCGCTTCGGCTCCTATTTCCTTCTTTTTGTTGTCCCACCAATCTTTGGCTTGACCCCTCAACTGACCCGTTCCGTAAGCAACAAAGTCACTTACGTCACAATGGGTCCTTTCAAACACTCCTTCAACATCGCTTAACCATCTCTGGCATCTTATTGGGTCGCCCTCCCTGTTGTAGATTGGCGGTTTACACGCCATGAACTCTTTGTACGAACATCCTTTACGTTCTCCCAATTTCTCTTTCATGAGGTTGACACTATCTTCCAACCTTTTGACTCGTTCTTCGACTAGTGACAAGAACGTGTTTTGAATTTTGTCTATAAACCCGGATAGACTACCTTCAATTGCCTTCCCCACTTCTTCGGCAATTATCTCTTTCATTTGTTCGGTGCTTGTCGGCACCGGATCATCATCGTTTCTTTCCGTCATCTTGAAACTCAAATGTTTACATTAATCATTAAACATTTCATTTATAACATAGCTTTATTTGCTTTGGTTTGGCCAAGTTCGTAACTTGCTTTAACTGTTCACATTTGGTGCACTTTCCGGGTTTGAGTGTGTTAACACGCTCTTCCCATGCACATTAATTCACATCTCATTTCTTACATAAGATAAAGTCTACTAAAATAATTAATTAATTCTTACCGGACGATCGATCAAGCTTGAACCGAACACTTTGTTGACAACCTTAAGCTCTGATTACCAACTTGTAACAAGCGTCTAATTTCATATGGATTTAATATGATAAACATGATTCTTTCATAAAACAAGTGTGTTAATACATCACAAGATCAAAATCAAAGTTTAAGGCGATTACATACTAGCCCTTTACCAACTAAATTGTAGATTTCAAAACATGATTAGTAAAACCAGCTTACATCACAAACATTGTCTAAACATAGTTATATTAACGCGGAAGCTTGCAAATTAGTGTTCGGTTCTTCAAAAACTCGCTTGATCGCCATCCGGAAAAGCCCCTTTGTCACCTAAGGTCAAAACCACTTAAGATGTTAGTTTTGACATTTATATGGAGTGTATAAACAAGTTCCAACCTCAAATCATGAAAAATAAAATAAAATTTCAGTTTCCGTCCTGTCGCGTGTCGAAGGACCTTCGCGTGGCGCAGCGTTCCTCGCGTGTCGCGCCAGACCCTAGCGGTCTTGTCGCGTGGCGCGGGGGGAACGGTTTTCCAGCAGATGCAGGTTTTTGACCTGCATTTCCTGCCAGCTCCGGAAATTCAATTTTCCGACTTCAATTGAGCATAACTTTTGACTCGTAAGTCCGTTTTAGGTGATTCTTTTTCCTATGCGTTTGTAAATTCATTACCGACGTGCTTATAATGATTATCATACCGAAAATTTGATTTAAGGGACGAACGAATAAAAATCGCAATGCAAATATTCGACCCACTCTAGCTTCTCTCAGTTTGCTACCGTTTTACTAGTAAGCCTATGGCGCCTTATACCCAACATCCGGGGCTTATCATCACCCGCATTTCCTTACCAATCCCATGGCTTTATGCTATTGTGATCGTTATCGCCATCACTAACTATTTAAAACACTGACACTACAATTTACACCATTATTCGACCCATTGGCTCATCTTATGGAATCCTCCAATGTAATGACTACCAAACGGTCTCTTATCAATTTTTAATCTACCGATCCAAGTAACGAACATAGTCGCTACAATCAACACAACTTCTATTCTACTACAATATGACCTTAGATAATTTAACAACAATTCACTTAATGTAACGAGTCAAGTTACATACCTTTAGAGCACGCCCTTCAAACGCAAATCGCCACCGGCTTGTCCACTTGACGCTCCGGTATATTTTCCTATAGAGTTCAATCATGGTATGTTTAGAACTCTTTTCAAATCATATATCGCATATTTTGCCGAAACATAACAATTATGCGGTTTAACTTTAAATTTCAGTTTTAAGCCTTCTTTGAGGCAATTATACAAACACTTTAAGGGCAGCAATTTACATGATGTATTAGCAAGTTCATAGCTTGTCATATAGCCCTATATTTTCATCAATCAACTATCTTACATGACTATTAGCCTCTAGAATTCTGAAATTGCTTCATACATGTCAAATTTCACCAGAACCACCCCCAATTTCCTAGGGTTTATCAAGTTCTACTCCACCCACTAACCACCTACAACGGTGTTTATGAACTTTGCTAGAATTAAATATGATTTCAATAAGTATTTGTCTAGGGTTTACTCCTAGACACTTCAATGTTCCTATTTCACCTACATATCATTCATGCATCCACAGATTTCGAATTCCCTAAATTCATGAGAATTTCAGGTAGAGAATTTTTTTATCAAATTTTACATACCTTATGATCTCCTTGCAATGGGGATCACTAATCTATGCTCAATTTTCGTTTTGGACTTGATTTGAACCTTCAAATTAGAGGTTTTGACAAGAGCTAGGGTTTTGGGGAGCTTGGGATCGTCCCCTGCTTCTGATCGATCTCAGCAACACACACAAGTGTGTTTTGAATTTTAATTTTTGTTTTATTAATATTAGTTTTCATTTAAACACTTTTGGCCCCTCAACTTTCGTTCTTTATTTGTTTTAACTACTCACAACTCATCATCTAACTAGGTTAATGTCATTCCTAGTTAGTTTATTTTTCTTATTTATTCACAACGTTATTGTATTATAAGAATTTGTATTTTTGGGGTGTTACAGTGTCTTTTTTTTGAAAATTTAGCGTTTATATATATATATATATATATATATATATATATATATATACTATTATAAAAAGGAGAAGTGATGTACAAAATGGTAATTTTGCCACACGTATCAATTTTAAAGCAACATATACAAGATGCTTAAAGCCATTTAAGTTGCAAGTTCTCCAAAATTTTAAGACACCTGAGGGTTAAATTAGGGTTTTCACCTATTGAATTGAATGAGATTTGCTGGCCTGCAAATGAAGCGTCTCACCTTCATACCCACACACACCGTTATATAATAGCATGTGAAAGCTGCGATCCGTTACCAGGAAAGCGAAGATGCTTGCCCTTCACCTTCATCAGCGACTGAAGAGCCTGCATAACCCTCTTTTAATCACCCTCTCAAATCCCCCTTCAGGTCCAGGTTTCCACAGCAGTGAACAACCAATGGCGGATTGGGGCTTCAACACTGGAATAGAGTCCTGCCACCACCACCGACGATCCACGATTTACTCTGCCCTTACTGACAGTCACCTAAGGAAAAAAACAAGTAAGAATCTATCTCCCGTTTTCTCATATCAACAATTTCTACAATTTGACACCCTTTTATTTAAATGTCAGCTTGATTAGTTCTAGACTCAACATTGACATTTACTGTAAACTCCATGAGAAAAAACGAGTCATTTGTATAATAGTATGTTAGATTAATTAAGCATTATCAAAATTGTGCCCACAAGGTGTTTGATATAATGTCCGAATGAAAGAATTGTGATCAAATGAGCATGAGACCACCACCTTATCCAATAGCTGTATTGAGAGGTCATCGTGTTTCTGTTATGGATGTTTGTTTTCATCCTTCTCATAATTTGGTGTTCGGTAAATATATTAATCATGTTTTGAAGCAGTGTTAAATTATGTCGCAATTTATAATCCAAACTATTTTATTTATATTAATTTTCTAATTTCCTTTTTTCTCTTGTTTGCACATTGGGCTGATGGTTATTTTGGCTTCATGTTGGGCTAGCTTTGTTGGTCAAAGTTGTCAAGGCTTTATTCTAAGTCAAAGATTACGTTAATTACCGAAAAATGAGGTTAAATTTTCGAATATGTATTTATACTGCATAATTAGACAGATCCACATTATCTACATTAAGTTTTGTTCATTAATTTGCAGAGTTATAACGTGGTTTCACCAAACTACATGTTAACACACCAATCTAACATCAATGAGAAGATGAGAGCCATGCTAATGGACTGCCTTATCGAGGTACCGTCAAAGACCTTTTCTTTAATAACTACTAAAAAAAATTTGAAAATAACCAGGTGCACTAGAAAGAAGTTGCAACTGGTTGGTATTGGTGGTGTTGAGTGGTGACTTGGTTGTGGTGGTGAATGGCTACAACGCTGGATTGAACACCGACGGAGCTTGAAAGTGATTTTCTAATTTAACTCGGTTTCATCAGTTATTCATCAATCGAAGTTAGCGGTTAGGGAAGATCAAACGTATTCCAGAGTTTACGTTTTTGTGTTATATGAATCTGATCGAATGCCTTTTCTCAAACAAAATCATTATACTCCGGTTAAGCTGTTGACCGTGTCGGCTGCGGTCTCTCACTTCTTTGAAGAACGAGGTAAACTCTCTATAATCGTTGTTTCACTTGAATTCAAAAACCCATTTGTCTTGATTTTCTTTGTTTAGGTGTTGACTGCTAACTGTTTGCGAAAACATGCCAATGGGAACTTCAAATTTTGATATGAAAAAAGCTCTTGAGTCTTGAACGACAAGAAATTCTTGTTCGCTTGGCCTGTTGCTCGACAGGTAATTATTTCAATCAACACCTTCAGATCGTAACAACCGATTATTTGTTTGTTTTGAAATATGTAGTTGTTGTTGGATATAGGAGCATGGGATGTTGTTACAGAGGCAAGATTCATTCAAGCAGAAGTTTGGAACCTTAGACGATCATAATACCGACGGTCTACAGGATTCTACTGAGGATTTGTAGCCAATTTGACTACTTATGGTATATTTTGATACATGAATTATCTAGCTGCTTACTTTTTTTTATAAAAGAAACCTTCTATTTTATGTATTTGGATGGTATTAATATTGTGAATGACAACTGACATTAGGGTTTCAATGAAGAAAACAAAGCTAAGAAAGGAATCCACATAAACCCCAAGGTATCTCTCTTTTTTCTTAATGTTTTCTTTACGAACTTGTGTTTTTTTTATAATGTGTTGGTGTATTTACTTCATGAGCTGTCATACAGGGATTTGCCATTGGAGATGGAATCACTGATTCAATATAATGTGTACACTGATTACGCGCTAGACATGGGAATAATTAAGGAGTCTTCTACATAAAAAACATAGACATGGGAATAGTTAAGAAGTACTTGAGGCATATTTTATATTCTACATAAGATTTATATATGTTTAATATGGAAATTACATAAATGTACAACTTGAAAAGCATATTGTACAATAACCTGCTGCACAAACATATAGGAAATACATGAGGCGTGTGCCTTAGGGTCAATTTGTTGTCCAGAAATCGCCTCAGGTGGGCTTTTTGATAAAGCGTGAGATGTCGAAATCCAAGAGAGATCCAGTAGGTAAATCGTTCAATTTGATCATAATGACTAGCGTTTGGATTGCTTTCAAGTATTGTTCCAGACCTACATGCATTTGCAATATTAAAAATTCACATCTGAACTCATATTATTCATTTTTTTTGCTAATTTATTTAATCAAGTTTTTAGGGTTTGTTTAAAGATTTCATATTTGTTACAAGTATTTAGCTTTGTATGAATTTGTGTTAATCTGTCCGCAAATATGCAGTGACGTTGTCAAAAAAAAAAAAAAAAAAGAGGAATGGAGCATAAAGAGAACATAGTGACCAGCTTTGAGAACATGAGGAATCTCATGTTTAAGCATCTCAGAGAGCAACTCAAATCCACTAGCAGGTGCTTAATAATGTTTCATTTTATTAAATTTATTATATAATATTTGAATTAATGGTGGCATTGGGTTTGTGGGTTGAATTGATGCGACTGTCTTTTACACGAGCATTATACAGAGTGCACACATAAGTTGGCATAGCACACAGTAGAATTTATGCAAGCCCAAATGAAAGCAAGCACCAAAACACCATAGAGCTGTTACAACATATTGGTGGGTTTCATGTCGACTTGACTGATCACGACCCATATATTATTTGTGTCAACTGTCAATGACATCAACACATTAACCATGACCTGGACACCTTTAACTTTGTTACCGAAACACAACCCATGAAGCTTATTTATCTGGCGAGTCAAATGGGTGACAGATTTTAACGGTTGGTGGGTTGTAAATGGATTATAATCAAGTTGAACCGGTTTAACGACTGACAAGTTGTAATAAATGAGGTAAATGGGTTGGTGGGTTGATCTTCGATGTGGATTTTGGTTGGGAGTCCAATGTTTTCAAAACATTAGTGGATTGGTTTATTGATAGAGCATTTTTAAAATGTTTGTGGTGGTTGTATGTCTCAAAGGAATAGGCCCATCTGTTAGAAGATTATGTGTTCAAGAAAAAGAGATAAATGGTGCGGAGATTAAGGCAAGTTTTGTTGTCCATCAGGTTGGTCAACACTCTTAACAGCTGTTTGTTTATTCCTTATCATATTCTCTTTAAAATATTTATGATTATTAAATCATTTTGTTGCAGGATGTTAAGAGGAAGAGCCACCGATGTTACACTTGGATGGTCAGTTGCTCATGGCCCACCTTTTACATTTGCAACTACACTAGAACATGAGTATGAAAGTGATATATTTGGAGAAAGAGGTGGGCTTCATTCTTTGCAGAAATAAGCTCAGATACAAGACCAAATTTTTATTTCCAAACACAAATACCCGCAGCAACGCGCGGGCATTCCCACTAGTATATATATATATAGGGAGGGGCTCATGCGAGAACCACCCTTATTGTGAGAACCTTGAGAACCAATGTGAACACAACCTAAAATAGCTAAAAAACCCTAAAAAAAACCTAAAAAAACCTAACCCCCACCCCCCCCCCCAAAAAAAAACCTAACCCCCCCCCTTCCCAAGCTAAATACTAAAAAAAACCTAACCCCCCCCCCCAAAAAAAACCTAAACCCCCCTCCCCCACCCCCCAAAAACCTAAACCCCCCCCCCCAAAAAAAAAAAACCTAAACCCCCCTCCCCCACCCCCAAAATCCTAAACCCCCCCCCCCCCCACTCCCCCCCCCCCACCCCAAGCTAAAATGCTAAAAACTAAACCCACAAAAAACTAAAAAAATCTAAAAAAAATCTAAAAAAATAAAAAAAATCTAAATTTTTTTTTGAATTTTTTAATATTTTTTATGTTAAAATCGCTACTTTTAAAAGCCAAAAAAAAATTTTTTTTTTGGCTTCGAAAAGTAGCGATTTTTTTATAAAAAATATTAAAAAATTCAAAAAAAAAATTTTGTGTGATTTTTAGCTATTTTTAGGCATTTTTGGTGTGTTCACATTGGTTCTCGCGGTTCTCACAATAAGAGGTGGTTCTCGCATGATCTTCTCCCTATATATATATATATATATATATATATATATATATATATATATATATATATATATATATATATATATATATATATATATATATAAATCGTATTGTACAAAATGGCTTAACGTACGCTACGTACGCGATGTGAAATCACATGTTGGTTTTTGTAACAATTTCGAATGTGGTAATTTTGATGAAATCGCATGTTAAAAAACCAACATGCGATTTCAATGTGGGATGAAGATCTGAGGGCTGATATGATCGCGTACGTAATGTAGGATAAGGGCCCTTGTACGTTAACCTAACTCTCCCTCTCTCTCTCTCTCTCTCTCTCTATATATATATATATATATATATATATATATATATATATATATATATAGAGAGAGAGAGAGAGAGAGAGTGGGGATCCTATGGAAAGTGTGTTTTTCCTAGAAAGTTTAGGAAGCGATCTGGGCCATCCAATGGGTGTGTTTAATGGTTGAGATCATCTTGGTGGCACTCTGGTAATATGTGTTTCTTAAAAATAGGATTATTTAATTAATTAGGGGTAGATATGTCATTTAGCTTGTTTTAAATATGGAAATAATTGTCATTCCATAACCACCCCACATTTCTTGCGATTTTTTTTTCTCTCACTCTCTCCCTTTCTCTCTCTCTCTCTTCCTTATATCCTTCATGAAGAAACACATTAAAGAAACACATCGTATTAAACTGCTTGCTGTTAAAACACAACTGTATGAATCTGCTTGCTGTTAAAACACAATGTCAAGAAATCCTCCAGCAGTACCAACATGAATGCTAAAACACAACTGTATTAATCTGCTTGCTGTTAAAACACAACTGAATGAATCTGAATGCTAAAACAAAACTGTATGAATCTGCTTGCTGGTAAAACACAACTGTATGAATCTGAATGGTAAAACACAGCGTCAAGAAATCCTCCAGCATTACCAACATGACTGCTAAAACACAACTGTATGAATATGCTTGCTGTTAAAACACAACTATACGAATCTAAATGCTAAAACACAACTGTATGAATCTGATTGCTGTTAAAACATAACTGTATGAATCTGAATGCTAAAACACAACTGTATGAATCTGCTTGCTGTTAAAACACAACTATATGAATCTGAATGCTAAAACACAACTGTATGAATCTGCTTGCTGTTAAAACACATCACCAAGAACAAGCTGATGGTTTTGCAGTTAAATGTTAATAACCATCTCCACAATCAACAAGTGTGTTTGAAGCCATGATTTTTCTCTCTGAAAAATTTATTGAATACGAATATTGTTGGTGAAGAAGAAAACGATAGAAAGATTTGTATATACATATGATTTGAATGAGATTTGGATTCGAACAACAATAATTCCGAAAATTAGGGACAAAATCGGTTACATTAGAGATCATGCAATGTTAGTTAATGAAGATAAATTCCAAATATAAAATTAAAATGTGAAATTACATGATTGCCCTTCTAGTTAAAACCCCTCAATGACACATGTCCAATTCTTATTGCTTCCTAGACTTTCTAGGAAAAATAGACTTTCCACCCAACTCTCTCTCTCTCTATATATATATATATATATATATATATATAGGGTAGGAATCCTAAGAGAAGTCCTCCCTTTTGAGAAACTTGAAAAACATTTTGGATCACACATTTTTCTAAGCTTTTCGTAATATACACATATGTATAGTTTAAAATTGACTTTATACATATATATATATATATATATATATATATATATATATATATATATTGTGTCAAATTTTGAATTATACTCATATGTATATAGTCAATTTTAAACTATAAATACGTGTATATTACAAAAAACTTAGGGAAAATGTGTAGTCCAAAATGTTTCTCAATTATCGTAGTGCTTCTCACACGATCCTAACCCTATATATATATATATATATATATATATATATATATATATATATATATATATATATAGGAAGGTTCATTGGGGAACACTAAAAAAGTGGGGAACAGTGGGGAATCGACTCAAACGAACTCTGATTAGACTCATTCCAGCGGCGTTGGAACCGGCTCGTCGAACCCTAACTAAGATCTCTTAACCCTAAACCCTAAATCCTAACTCCTAAACTCTAAACTCTAAAGCTAAAAACTAAGGCTAAAACCTAAGCTAAACCGTAAAATCTAAACTATAAACCCTAAAAGCTAAACCCTAAAGGCTAAACCTAAAGCTAAACCCTAAAGCTAAACCCAAAAGCTAAACCCTAAACCCTAAAGTTAAACCCTAAACCCTAAATCTAAACCCTAAAGCTAAACCCTAAAAGCCAAACCCTAATATATTTAGGGTTTAGGGGTTATGATTTAGTGTTTGGGGTTAAGAGATCCTAGTTAGGGTTCGACGAGCCGGTTCCAACGCCGCTGGAATGAGTCCAATCGGAGTTCGTTTGAGTCGGTTCCCCACTGTTCCCCAATTTTTTATTGTTCCCCAATGAACCTCACTATATATATATATATATATATATATATATATATAGGGGTGGTTCATTGGTGAACACTAAAAAAGTGGGGAACGAGGGAACACTTTTAGAAATTATACTTAACATGTTAAAAATTATTTTTTCCTAAATTTTTTTCGACGTTTTTTCTTATAAATACAAGTAGAAACATTTTTAATAAAAAAAGTCAAAAAGTAAAAATATAAAAAAATGTTTAAAAACAGTTATATCTTATAGAATTAACTTAACATGTTAAAAATCATTTTTTTTTAAAAAAAAATTCAGTGCTTTTCTTTATAAAAAGGAGGAGAAACTAGTCGACTAAAAAAATTTTCTAAAAAAAATAATTTTTCTAAAAAAAAAATTTAGCCTTTTTTATGTTTTTTTAATATTTTTATTTTTGATTTTTTTTTATTAAAAATGCTTCTAGAGGTATAGATAAGGAGAAACGCCGAAAAAGATTTTAAAAAAATTAATTTTTAACATGTTAAGTTAAATTTTTAAGAGTGTTCCCCGGTTTCCCACTTTTTAGTGTTTCCCAATGAACTCACACTATATATATATATATATAGAGAGAGAGAGAGAGGGAAAGGTTATTGTAAAAAAGGTTAAAAGTGTGAGAAATGTGAGAAATATTGCGGAGATGACATGTGTCTTAAATCTAAATTAATTCAAAAGGGTAAACAAGTAATTTTATCATTAATTTAATTAATTAAAAACTTCCCATAACCGCCACCTTAATTATTGGAACTGGATTTTTTAAAAGATATCTATAAACACCATTCAGCACATATATAACACCATACAGTAAAGTATATAACATCATTCAGTAAGTATATAACACCATTCAATAAGCATATAACACCATACCATAAGTATATAACACCATACAGTAAGTATATAACACCATTCAATAAAGTATATAACACCATTCAGCAAGTATATAACACCATACAGTAAGTATATAACACCATTCAGTAAGTATATAACACCATTCAACACATATATAACACCATTCAATAAAGTATATAACACCATACAATAAAGTATATAACACCATTCAATAAAGTATATAACACCATTCAACACATATATAACACCATTCAATAATCATTACATCTCTGTATCATCTTCTCCACTGCCGGCACCACCACTGCCGCTCCGCCGCCGCTGTCTTGTAGAGGTGGCCAACCACCCGACACCACCTTGCTGGATGTCTTTTTGTCGCTCGTACCAAACCACCAGAAACCACCTTGCCGGAACCCCTGCACCTTCGGACAACCAAACCACCGCCGGAACGACACATTCGTTGTCGCCGCAGCCATCGGAAAAACGAGAAGGGGGCGCTGTTCGAATTCTGGAAGAAGGAGGAGGATGATTCGAATGAAGAAGAAAGAGAATTCGTAATTTTAGGGAATTGATTTACAGTTTCCTATTTTCATGTTGATGTAAAAGACACAATTGCCCATACAAATTTCAAATCAGTCCAAACTAATAAAAACATTTACAATTTGATCCCTTTTGATCTAAACCATTAGATCAAAAGATCTAATGGCTGAGATTCTTTCTCACTCTTCTCACACTTTTGGTATTTTTTACAGGAACCTTTATATATATATATATATATATATATATATATATATATATATATATATATATATATATATATATATATATATATATATATATATATGGTTAGGTTCAAGAGTGAACACCATCCTAGTTTGTGAACCTAGTGAACTAATCCTAGCCATTGATTTACTTTTTAGATGAAAAGGATAGGATTGTAATTATACATATAAACTTAATATGGTAGTTATTAATATTAATTAACGAACATGGTAACTGATCCCTATTTTTTGTGAATCAATTTATTGATCCAATAATCAATAATTCAAATCCATTATTCAAACAAAAATGAAGTTCACAATTTCATTTTTCTTTCAATCGATTGGACAAACATCATATTTCTTTTACAAAATTTCTACACATCTAGTCATTTTATAATTTGCTTAACCACTTTTATACCATATATCCAGTTATTAAATTCTACATTTAACAGAAACAATATGATTTCTGTCAATACACATATGTATAATTGGATGATACACAGATGTATAACACGGGTTCTAATATATGGTGTTCGAAACAAGCCAAGAGGACATAAGCCAATTATAACTCATTAGTATATGGTTAGTACACCGATGTATAATTTTAGGGGTTCGAATATATATGTGTATACATACTTTACATGTGTCATGTTCTAGCAAATGCTTATTATACATACAAAAAAATTGACCAAAAGTTACTTATACACATGTGTAATTTTTACACCTCGTCTAAATAATGATTTTTTTAGCAATACACAAGTGCCTAATTAAATTATACACATCTGTATAACGACAGTTTTAATATACGGTGTCTGATGAAAGCCAAGAGGACAACCAAAGAATCAATATAAAAAACAAATGAGAGAGAAGATTACATATGAAGACCTGGAACTTTTTGCGTTATGTGTATAAAAAGGATATACATATGTGTATAAAACAGTTTGGCTGAATAGAAATTGTGTATAAAATATACACAAACAAAACTAATAAATGGTTTATACACATATGTACTCGTGTTGAATACTCAAAGTACACATATTTATTATTCAAATTACATATGTACGCATGTGCATAAAACGGATATACATATGTGTATAAAATAGTTTGGTTGAATAGTAACTGTGTATATTTTTAAATTAATAAATTAGTTAATTGGTGAGAGAAATAAAGAGAGAGAATATACTTAAATATTTAATTGGAAAGAGAAATAGTTAACAATTTACCCTTATACCCTTTTCATTTATTTTCTACACATAAAAAATTAGAAAATTGTCATTATTATTAATCTTAAGATCTCCTAAATCAATGGACAAGATTTGTTCATTTTGTTCACAAAAACAATATAGTTCACTCTTAAACCCTACCCTATATATATAGGGGACCACTAAAATGAAAACCACCTCCAGTTGTAAGAACCATGAGAACTTTTTGATCCAGGGCGAGTTGGACCAAATTTTTTTTCATAAACGTAGATGCGTGTATTATAAACACATTTGTAAAAAAAATTCAAAAAAAATGTCGTGAGTGTAGTTTTGAGCACCACAAGTTTGTTTTTACCCGTAAAAACAAACTTAAAAACAAACTTGTGGTGCTCAAAACTACACTCACGACATTTTTTTTTGAATTTTTTTTACAAATGTGTTTATAATACACGCATCTACGTTTATGAAAAAAAAAATTTGGTCCAATTCGCCCCGTACGGTTTAGTTCTCATGGTTCTTACAACTGGAGGTGGTTTTCATTTTAGCGGTCCCATATATATATATATATATATATATATATATATATGAGATATTGGATTTAAATAACCCAGACTTTCATCATTTGGTCGATAACACTCCTACCTTACGACTCCGATTTGTTATATAAACTCAATGATTTTGCTTTCCTCCATTAGTAAAGCTAGATGGCGAGAAGTTTGATGATCAAAGCCGATGGGGCTGGTTTGCTGCCGAGCTCACCCGAGTTAAGGTATGTATTTTAGGCGTATAAGTTCAGACCAACTAAAACATATTTTTTTTTGAACGACATATTTCTTTTGTGTTATAGTTTGACCTTTTGAATTATCCTTATATCGGAACAAAATTATAACATGTTAACATGAGCCATTGAGTTCAAAGATAAAAGATCTTGATCCTGTCGGAGTAAATGAAATGTTTAATCTTTATTTTGGGAGTTAATTACATTGTTAGTCCCTATGGTTTATGCAAATTAACAACCTAAGGTATTAATATTTTAAAATAACAATCTGAGGTATTAACTTTGAATTTTTTAACAAGCTGAGGTACTAATACTAACCTCGTTTATTTTTAACTGATTTCAAACGTATTTTTGTCTTTTTGCAAACAATAATTAATTTTGAAAGATTAACTAAACAAATAACAAAATTTTCGAAAGATAATTATGTTTAGCTACGATGGTTTGAAAGGTAATTTAAATCTAATCCACATTTGTCTTTGAAAATGAAAGATGATAGTAATAAAATATTATACACCTTTATGTTTAAAAAGAAAATCACATCTAAACAGTCATCTTCTACATCTCGGTGTTCATCCTTCCCCCACTGGCCTCTCACCTACTTGCCATCGCCCTCGCTTCTCGCCGGAAAAAAAAATCCGGTCATGCTTTTACTCCATTTTTAACGTAGTCACCATCCAAAAACACATTGATGTCACTCGAAAAACCCATACATACATCTAGGTTGTGGTGGGGGTGTTCTTGATATGGGGTAGACGAAGAGAGGGAAAGAGAGACAGAGAAGAAGAAGAATAGGTTGGATCTCAGATCAGGTCCACCATTAGTTCTTGGATTGTGTGGGTTTTGGATTATTGTGGTTGATAGGAGACGAACGGAACTCGGACATAGTGGTGGCAAGTTATGTCGAGAGTGAAGGTGGTGTGTGGTGGCGGAGTTCTGGTGTTGTGGTGGACTGGTGGTGCACAAGTCAGGTCTTCTTTTAATTTTATTAAAATTACAAAAGAAGTCCACGTAGAATTATTGCCCCTATAAAGTAATTTTTAAAAAAGCTGATTTGCACAATGATCCCTCAATGTTTCTATTTTATACCACAAATTAATTATTGTTTGCAAAAAGACAAAAATACCCTTGAAATCAGTTAAAAATAAACGAAGGTTAGTGTTAGTACCTCAGCTTGTTACAAAATTAAAAGTTAATACCTCAAATTGTTATTTTAAACTATTAATACCTCAGGTTGTTAATTTGCATAAACCACAGGGACTAACGATGTAATTAACTCTTATTTTGGTTTTGATCAAGTTTCTAATTCTAATACAAGTCACTAAATTTCATTATTATATATTTTTAAAACTTTGTGCAATTTAAAAAAAAATATATATATATAATTAACATCTGATTATTAAATCTAACGGATTAATATTTCGTGTTTTATCTAAATACTTGCAAAAGATATTTATTCATGTTATGTTCAAACAATAGCAGCCGTGGCATTGTTTCTTCCTCGCTTCGTCGTTAGAGTAGCCACCGGGAGTGGCTATGCATGTTGTCGGACTCGCCCTAACGTACCCAAATTGATACGATATTGCATTTTTGAGCACGGTACGCACATACTTGTTTCAATCTCACAAGTGATCAATATCCAATCGAACAATTAAATATCTAAAATGATTGGTTGTTATATAGGGTCATGTCTTTTGTAGCAGTCAGATAGTTCATTCATTCTAGCTGCTAAGTAGTTGGGCAAAGACAGTTGTTACGTCATAAAAGCGAGGTATTTTTCAACAGTTGCATTATAGGCTCTTGCAAAATTGGGTTTGCTTCTTTTCTATTATCTCGTAATCGCTTCAACAAAAACATATCAAATAAGCCATCGGTCTCGAAGGTAAAGGCACCATCATTTGCTAATGACCATCTAATACATGCTGATGGTAACATAAGTGGGAAATTATGTCTTGTTAGAATAAAGCGAGGATGGGAGTTCTAATGTCAAGCAGTGTTTACGTAAGGTTGTCGATGGTCATTTTACCGCTGCAGTTAAGGTCCTTTGTTCTTCTGGGGTCGCGCCACATGATAAGAAAACTATGAAGGCTCTTGTGGATAAACACCCGTGCATGCCCCCTCCGACCATGCCCGCTTTCCTTCCGTCAGAACCTTACCTTGTAGCGGAGACCGACAGTGTGCTTGGGTGTATCAAATCCTTTCCGAAAGGGACGTCATGTGGGAGAGATGGTTTGAGGGCTCAACACCTTTTGGACGCCCTTTGTGGTGAAGGGTCCGTGATTGCGGTTAGCCTACTCAGAGCGATTTCAGCTGTGGTTAACCTTTTTTTGCGAGGTGGGTGTCCGAGGAGTTTGGCGGAGTTTGTTGCATCTGCTCCTCCTACGCCTCTTCTCAAGCCCGATAATGGGATTAGACCTATTGCAGTGGGTTCGATCTGGAGGAGAGTGGTCTCCAAGGTAGCGATGAAGGGGGTGGGGAAGGATATGGCCAAATATCTTGGCGACTTTCAGTTCGGGGTCGGGGTTCCAAACGGGGCTGAGGCGGTTCTTCATAGCGCGAACAGGCTCTTAAATGCGCACCACCGAGACGGGTCGTTGGCTATGCTTACCGTCGATTTCTCGAATGCCTTTAACCTTGTGGATAGAACTGCTCTTTTAAATGAGGTAAGGAAAATGTGTCCATCTATCTCTGCTTGGGTTGATTTTTTATACGGGCAACCAGCTAGGCTTTATGTGGGGAATGATTATATTTGGTCTTCCACGGGAGTTCAGCAAGGGGATCCTTTAGGGCCTCTTCTTTTTGCCCTTGTTTTACACCCTCTTGTTCTCCGAATCAGAGATCGTTGTAAGCTTCTTTTTCACGCCTGGTACCTGGATGATGGGACCATTATTGGAGATGCTACTCAGGTTGCCAAGGCTTTAGACATCATTAGAGTGGAGGGCCCCTCCTTGGGCCTCCTTCTCAACATTAAAAAAACTGAAGTTTTTTGGCCTACATGCGACGGGGTGAAGACTCAGGAGGGTTTATTTCCGCGGGAGATTGGTAGGCCGGTGCATGGTGTGAAACTTTTGGGTGGTGCTGTCAGTAGAGATGGGCAGTTTATTAGTGGGTTGGCCCTCAAAAGAGCCAAATGTGCGGTTGAGCTGATGGGATGCCTCAAACGCCTTAAGGACCCTCAGAGCGAACTCCTCCTGCTTCGTTCGTGTATGGGGGTTGCTAAACTGCTGTTTGGGCTTAGAACGTGTCAGCCTTCTTATGTCGGGGAAGCCGTCTCTGTTTTTGACATGGGGCTTCGGAATGCGATCGAGGACATTGTTGTTTGTGGGGGTGCCTTTTTCGGGGACCTACAATGGAGGTTAGCTTCCCTCCCGACGCGTTTTGGGGGGCTTGGGATTTGCTCAGCTGAGGATGCCTCTTCCTACGCTTTTGTGGCTTCAAGGGCCCAATCTTGGGTTCTTCAAGACCACATCCTTCGCGAATGTGGGGGAGAGCTGTTGGACTCTGATTACAAAGGTGCGTTGGAAAATCTGCATAGTTCTCTTCCTGATCTTGATCTTGGCGGTTTCTACATTAAAGACACCGCCCCCATTAAAGCCCAGAAAATTCTGGCGAATGCCTTATATGGTGAAATCGTCAAGACAGTTGAAGAGAAGTTTGCCTTTTCCCCTCGTCAGCGAGCCGTGTTTGAGTGTTTGCGAGCCCCCCATGCTCAAGATTTCCTGTCTGTTGTTCCTATCGAAGGTTTAGGGCAATGTATGTCGGCTGTGGAATACCGGGCTATCCTCAAGTACCGTTTAATGATACCCCTGTTCCCGGCTGATGACCCGTGTCCTGTATGTCGGAAGTGTTGCTTGGATTCTTTTGGGGAGCATGCAGTACATTGCAAAGAATTACCGGGCTTTAAGTATCGACATGATTTAGTTCGAGATGTGCTGTATGATGTCCTTAAGCGAGCAGGTATCTCGGCAAAAAAGGAAGCTCCGGTGAACTTCTTGACTGATCCATTAGAAGGGAGATCTACGCTACGGCCCGCGGACATTCTTGTTTTTGGATGGGAAGGAGGGAAACACGCGTGTGTCGATTTGACAGGTGTGTCCCCCCTCGTTGGGTTAAGGGACCACGGGTTTGTGGCGGGACATGCGATTACCAAGGCAGAGGCGGGCAAAGTAGCTAAACACGAAAAAGCTTGCATCGAGAATCAGCACGTGTTCGTCCCGTTCGCTTTCGATACATTTGGCGCTCTCGCCCCTGACGCGGTGCGGTTCCTTAAGCGGGTTCAACAGGTGGTAAGCAGTAACACCGCACATGTTAAGGGGCAGAATTTTGTGTTTAGCAGGGTAGGGTTTGCTATTCAGAAAGGGGTAGCGGCGCAGCTTGTTGCTCGTCTACCTACCATTAGTTTGTAATCGTATTGAGAAATGAATAGTATTGTAAAATTCAAAATTAAAAAAAAAATTAAACTAATTTAAATTGATTAAATAAAATAGTAAGGAAGTAGTCTTGAGATGGCATATTGGCTGCAAACGAATCGAACGAACACGAAGAAGACCTTGTTCGTGTTCTTTTTTTAAGAAATATATGTCTTTGTGAACCGTTCACGAAAACGAGATTTTATGTTCGTGTTCGTTTGTTAAGGAAATGAACTTGTTCGTGTTCGTTTGTGTTTGTTTGTTAATTTTAGGCAACAAACAAAAACGAACGTTGACGAACACAAATGAGCACAAACTAATGTTTATGAACACAAATGGAAACAAATGAACACAAACAATCGTTCATGAACAAAATATATAGTATACTGACACTTATTAGATATTTAATTTGTCGGAATTTTGAAGTATTTAAATAAATAAATAAATAACTAAAAACACTAATGAACTATCGAACACAAACGAACACATTACCAAACGTTCACGAACATGAACGAACAAACACGACCTCTGTTCATGTTTGTTCATTTAACTAAACGAACGAAATTTCTTGTTCGTGTTCGTTTGTTTAATAAACGAACGAATACAAACGAACTTCCTGCCAAACGGTTCACGAACTGTTCACCGAACGTTTGCTTCGTTTGCAGCCCTGATATTAGCATAGACTTTGTGTAAATAGAATAGTTTTTGGGCCTGATGCTGGGTAGATCAAGATGTATGTTCTCTCTCAAGCAAATGCTTCTCTGGCCCAGAACATTCAATAGCCCATCATGCTTTTGTTTTTAGATTTTTAAAGCAGATCGATTTTGATCGGTTAATTGTAAAAGAGAGTTTGGTTAATTCGGTAAATCGTCGGTTTTAAACGTAGGTGGATTCAAACTAAATTAAATTAATTGATCCAATTTCATCTTGGGTAAAATGAAATACTAACGATCATTTTAATTTATAAGGACAATAAGCGGTAGCTAATATGCTATTTATAAAAAAAAAAAAAAAATTAATTAAATGTTTCCGTCATATGACATTATTTTTCAAAAGTAAAAGATATGAACCTAATATCATAACTGAACTATCAATTTCGCAATTGGTTCAGTTTTTTTCAGTTGTATTGTTTATAATTCAATTATTCGGATTTTCATTTCGATTTTTAACAATAAAAACAAAAAATATTTGTTAGTTTTATCATCCCACGTTGGTTATAATAAGATACAGTGTCAAAGAATTAAGAAACGAACACAAATCTGTCAACCGGAAAACAATATTTATGAAAGCAGTGGCGAAGCTTGAGATTTCTAACCGGGGGGTCGAAAACGTATATACCCAAAAATTTCTATAAGACCCGGGGGTCGAAAACGTATATACCAAAAAAATTCTATACGAAAACTACATACTCTTCACTACTTCACTACTGAGCGAAAAGTTCGAGGGAACGGCCGCCCCCTCCCGCCCTATAGAAGCTGCGCCACCTTATGAAAGTACATTTTTGTATACTTGATCTCAAGTTATTTGAGAAGAAATTAAAAAAAATGTCTTTTAAAATGCCTTGCGTGTCAATTGTCATTGCTAAAGGTTCTTTTGGTATTTGTAGTTTTAAAAAAGTTAAGATTGAATTGAATAGTTGGACAAGTCATAAAAACGAAAATGACAGTTAAGTCATTTTTTTTTTTCGGACGGAACTGTTTCAGGAATAAAAATGATACAAATTTAAAATTTGGCCTGAATTCGTATAACTAGACAAACTACAAAAACGAAAATGACAGTTAACTCTTTAAAACTGCACCAAAATAGACCTCTAAAACTGCATAATTGAATATCATAGAATTGATCGAACTAATTACAATAGATAAGACAAGCTTCAAAACATTTATCCAAATTGATTAAAACAATTGACTAGCATTGTCATTCGTTCTAAAACTAAGGGTCTGGATTTATGAATAAAAAACGTTAAAATCCAACTGTTTTTGTCAATCAAATTTAAAAGCCCAACTCTTTTAGTGTATAATGGATTAAAAACTTGGCTCAAATCAATAAACAAACATAATGGATTACTGAATAGGGCCCAAAATTTTTATTTCACATAGGACCATTTTTTTTTAATTTTCAGATACGGCCCTGATGTATGTTGATTATTAATCTAACTTATAATAAAAGATTCCAAACAATGCCACATGGCATTCTCTCCTTCAACCTCACAAATTTTATTAATAACTAATGTATAGATATCATTTATTTTTATCCTTATCTATATCTAAAATTAATAAATAACTTCAATTTTGCAATTAAGACCTTTTGTTTTTTACTTTTAACCCAAAATTTTTCATCTTTTGTAATTTAATCCCAACTCTTTTTTATTTTCAATTTTGGTCCACCATACTTATCATCTTCCCCAAGTTTTTCGTTTCGTTCTAAATTTTGTGAGTTAATACACCGCAACGTGCGTGTGGGGTTCAACATTTTTTTCGTATATCTTTTCCTGTTTGACTGGCCCGTCGCAACACATCTATTTTTCTCCGTTTAACAAGTTCGACCAACGTGCGGGTTCTGGATTGACTTAGTTATTTTTTTCTATGTTTTACGTTTCGGTTTAATTTCTTTGCAACGAGCGTTCGTGATTCAAAGATTTTACGTCTGCTTTTCGCTCGGCGTTATTTTTTTCGTTTTTATTTAATTTGTTTTTACGAGCTTTTCTGGTGTTTGTGATCGCTGACAGTGGTATAGCATTGGTACTACTTGACACAGCTTTACAACAACCGCAGCAACACAGGGGCTTAATACTAGTTTATTATATAAAGGTGTATCTAAATATGTGATGTTTATACTTGTATTTTTGCTAGCTATTGTAATTAACGATGACAACATTTTCTTTTTACAAACTTGGAATGTTTGGTTTAAAATATTAAAAAAGAAAAACATACACATTGTGTCAACTGTCATGACTCATGACCTAATGCATCATCCAATACCATCAATGGGTTGACAAAAAAATAAACAACAATAAAAACAAACAAACAAACAAAAACCAAAAGATTATATTAAGAAAAAAAAAACAGGCGTAGCTACCACCGTAACCTTACTGGACCTTCGTTGTATTTTATGATTCCAATATGTTATAAATTAACACAGAATGATGTTGCTTTCGTGCATTAGTAAAAATGGTGATCCGAAGGTCGATGATCGTAGCCGGTGTTGTGTTGCTACTAGGATTAATATGTGCCGCCGCTGGGTTTGCTGCCGAGCTCACAAGAGTTAAGGTTGTATTTTTTCTATTAATCAATGTTTTAAATACCGGTATTAACTGGTCGGTTAAACCGGATACAAGACACGGGTCCAATACGATAAAGACCGGTCAAACCCGAATACGGTATGTCTTATGCATTGCCTGTAAATCCAGTTCTACAGGTTCAAACCATTGAACCGGTTTACATTATCTTAAAATTTGATTTTTTTTAATTTTAATAAAATATGATATTAGGTAATATTGAGTTTCCATATTTCTGGTAATTAACCTAGTGTCTTTTATTCTAGTATTTCATCGATGTTTCAACTGTTACCCACCTCGTACAATGCAATATTGTTTATAAGTAATAAAAACGATTTTAAAATGTTTAATAATTTACAATAAAACATTTGTTTTTTTATATAAAACCGTGATCAGTTACGTAAATTTTAATTGAGATTGGATTGTTTTTTTAGATGAATTTGTATTTATAGAATTATAGGGTTAACTAGTAACCCAGTTCAACCGTCTGGTACAACCCTATTGATCCATTATGGAGCCCAACCCGGTATGATTTAAAAACCGATTTTTAAAACGTTGCTATTAATACGGGTATTCAATGTTGCTATTTTTTCTCAGGAGAATTTGTGAGTGTATATATATATCTAAGAAATAAATAGATATTACGGTATTTTTTTATATAAATCATATGAAAATCATATAAAAATCATCACTAGTTGCAAATAGATATCCCTAAAATGTGAATACCAAATGAATTTAGAAAGCAAAAAAGGAAGATTAGCTTCATATGATATTTTTTTAACGGCAAAAAAGTTACATAACACACTAAACTACTTCTAAATTACATCAAGTTTTAATAAATGATATTTATTCATGTTATGTTTACACCTATTGCAGAGTTCCCAAATGAAAATAGTTGATGGCAAATGTGTACACCCAAGTAATCCGGTCATGGGACTCGCTATAACAGCAGCCGTGGCTATGATCCTTCTTCGTGTCGTCGTTAGAGTAGCCACGGGGAGTGGATATGCATGTTGTCGAACTCGCCCTGATGTACCTAAACTAATACGATATTGCATATTTATAGCCTGGTATGTTTTGACAGTCGCAAATGGTCGTTTTTATGATAGTCCAGCATCTTATTAATATAACTAGTTTTATGCCATGTCCGCGTTGCGGGACGCTTGGCCAAATATTTCTCAACCAATTAAAACAAAACATTACCTTAGTTTTTGGTAGGAAAAAAAAACTAAAACGATGGTAAGATTGTAAGTTTAAGCAAGGGGCAAAATTGTAATTTGTCAGAACCAATGAGCGAGCGCTAGCGTATAAAAATTACATCGAGTCAAGCAATTAAAACAAAACACTACCATAGGTTTGCTAAAAAAAACTAAAACGATGGGAAGACTGTAATTTTGAACTGAGGGGGAAATTGTAATTTTGATTGGGGGGGGGGGGGGGGGGGTAAAATCTTAATTGCCAAAAGCTACAGTGATGCCAAGACTGTAATTTTGAACTGGGGGCAAAATCGTAATTTTAACCGGGGGTAAAATCATAAGTTGTCAAAAGGTACAACGATTTTGAACGGCAAATTCGTAATTAGAACTAGGGGCAAAATCGTAATTCTGAACTGGGGCCAAAAGCGTAATTCTGAACTGGGGCCAAAAGCGTAATTCTGAGTTGGGGGTAAAATCGTAATTTTGTTTGGGCCAATGGGGAAGTGTCAGGCGCCTTAAAATATATAGGTAATGTTTACTACTGATCGCTTGTTGTGCAGGCTCTTGTCTTTCGCAGCGGTTGGGCAGTTCATTGCGGGTGCACATCTTTGTAACCGAAAGGATTTGCAACTGACACTCGCGGGTGAATCATGCTACGCATTAAAACCTGGACTTTTCTCGACAGCTGCAATATGGGCTCTTGTGAGTATGGGTTTGACCCTTTTCTATTATCTCGTAATCGCTTCAGCTGAGAACGTACCGAATAAGCCACCGGCCTCAGAGGTAGAGGCACCATCGGTTACAAAGGACCACCATTGCCTCCACAGATGTAGTGATGTCTAAATGTACACATAGTGATAGTGATGGTAAAAATAAGTTGGAAATTATGTCTTGTTAGAACAAAACTGATTCAAGATGATCAAATAAGATAGTAAGTAAGTTAGTTTTATTATGTAAGAGAGATCTCATAGCACATAAATCAGTGCCTATGTTGGATATGGGTGCTTTTAAGACTCTAGAAAAATTTGAAAATTCTAAATGGTTATAACAAATTGCTAACTTTTTTAACGATGAACCACCCCCCCCCCCTAAAATCTACCTGATGTCTACGTTGTGGAACTTGAACCTACATCGCCTGGTGCAACTAGGCCAAGAGTTGAGACTTGAGATGACCATTTGGTACTGGATACCGGTACTGAATTTTCCGTACCGAATTATACTATTTTCGGTACCGATTCCGTGCCAATTTTTTGGCGTTTTCAGTATTTTCCCTTCAAATACCGGTACGTGTATCATACCGTACCGATAATTTTCGGTACCAGTACCCAATTTTAGTGATTTTTGGTACCGGTACCTTTACAAAATCTTGATTTCATAAATATTTTTGTGAATTTGATCTTAAATTTTTTTTTGGTACTAAGTCCAACACTCATGACCCATCCATTACTCATAAAAGGCTTGCTAATTTGAAAGGGATTTAAACGGACGCAGTGACGGATCTAGAAAATCTTCATAAGGGTAACGTTTAAAAAAGGGTAACGAAGTCGAAAAAACATCATTTTTTTCCAAAATTAACACTACCGCCAGAGCGCCAAGGAGTAGAGGAGGCTAACCCTTATCATAAGGTAGGTCCGCCCCTGAACGGACGAGCAACACCCACAACTATTGTTTGTTGTCACCACCTATTGGTCGTCGCGCTCCACCACCTAGAAGAACATGCACGTATGACGGATTTAAGACACATTGACGAGCTGATGGATCGTATATTTAACCGAAAGTAATTATTAGAAGATCCTTAATAAACGCAAATAAACGTTAAACACTATTCTTGATCATAAATAAGACATTCAAGTTCCAGTATAATAAATGAATTATTCATTCAGATTAATAATAATTCCTTTGATAGCCTTTTTTTTTAACGGCAAATTTGGATCACTGACGGACCACTGGTGTATCATCGTGCCACCAGCGGAACCACCCGATCATATCCATCTCCACTAGGCATAATGCATATACACCAATTCAGGAGGAAACCCAATAAATATGGGAAAACCCCCTTGTGGGAATCGAACCCAGGACCTATGGGTCCTAAAGCTTTATCCCACCCCCAAAATACCACTAGGCTATAAAGCCTCTTTTTAGGCATTTGGATTTTGGAACAGGGGCGGATGTAGTATATAATAAGAGGTGGCGTCCGCTACGGATGTAGTATAGTGTAAAATTAGTGTAAATTTTGGAAAAATTTGACGTTTTTTCGATTTCGTTACGCTTATTTATAAAACGTTACGGCTTGGCGCGAATCCTAAATCCGCCACTGTTTTGGAAGCATATAATCTTGTGAAGTTTTATAAACTTAATAGAGTATACCCATTTAACAATGTTATAAGCTACACTAACTTAACAAGTTTGGGGTTTAGTCTAACCGGTCAGGTTGGTGTCGTGTTACGGGTTGATCAGTCAGGTGATCATGTGTCTTTGTGTCTCACACACTTAACGATGTTATATTATCAAACACGACTTGTTTAGAACCTATAGTTTAGCAGCATTGATGTAGTTAAATTTTTCTCATAGATTTTTGGATTATGTTGGATGACATATTCATTATTTGCATGCCTTTACATCAACTATGTATACACTTGCCGAAACATAATCTCAATTCCCAGATCTTATGACCTGAACCTTCCATTACTCGGGTCAAAAACAGCGGTCATATGTCCCCAAGGGCTATGGTATGGTAGTAAACTAGCAATGTATCTGCACTCTATCTGAGAGGTGGAGGGTTCAAATCCTGCAAGGTGCATGTATAAGTGTTTATATGAGTAGATTAGGATTACGAGTCGTTTTCCTTTAAAAAAAGCAGATGTTTAGGATTACGAGTCGTTTTCTAAAAAAAGAGTAGATGTCATCAGGGTCGGCCCAACGTTTTTGAAGGCCTTAAGCGATATACAAAGTTGAGGGCCTTTTTTAAAAACTTTTCAATATAAACATTCTTCCTTTACTTGGGCTTGGGACTGACAATTATAAACTAAAAAGTATATAGTTGGTGGAGTGAAAAAGTTCTTTTTTAAGTTATATGTTGTGTGTATAAATATAATGTCTGTTTAGATTAAATTATTTTTCTAGCTTTGATTGAAGCAAATTGTTTAATGAGGTCACGAGAAATGATGATAGGAGTGCATGATGCGTTGAAGGTAGAAGACAACGTTCAAGAAAGAACGGATATGGGCAATTAGTGCTTCAAGTTTTGGGCCTAGATATTTTACTTGTTTGAGCCATTATGTTTTTACTTATTTGTTTGTTTATTTTGGTCAAATACACATATAATACATAAAACTTTAAAAAAAGTTGAGGGCCTCTATATTCTAGGGGCCCTAAGCCTTTGCCTGATTTGCTAAGCACATTGGGCTGGCCCTAGATGTCATATCTTCATGATTGTATTAAACTTTAATTAATCGTACGCTATTAGTTACTAGATGCACATAGTTTAATTTTGGTAAGCTGTATATTATTTTTAATGAGGGGATGCCTGACATATTTTGTGAGAGGAGCGAGAGGTACGTTTAGCAGCGCCCATTTAACAAACCTAGTTGCATCCAGTACAGTGTGTTATTTCCATTATCAACATCATCACATACACAGAGAACTCTAAGATTTATGTGGAAGTGTCCCTGACTCCCTAGACAAGGAAAAATAAAATTGCTAAATGGGTCGTGTTCATAGATTAATGGGTTGTAATAAAAAAATTATACCAACCTGAAGTCATGTCTTCGAATACGGACCTTAAATTATACGAACCTGAAAGTTACAATAAAGTTACTAAAGTGTGTATAGAATAGTTAAAAGTTAAACTAAGATGCCTATTTGTCTTTTTAACTTTAAATTTTGAAGTAAGATATCTAACCATATAAAAGACATTACTATTTTTTTTTAAATAATAAAAACAATTGGTTCAACCTACAATTCGGTAAATTTAAACAAATCCAATAGTTCGACTCGAAACCAAGTAGCCCTGTTTAAACTATACCTAAACATGTGAATTGTGTTAGGTTCTTGTAAAGTTTTCGTGTCCTTATCACAAATTCATAATATCAAATACAAATAAATTTAACATACAAAACGTACGAACTGAATGAAAAGACAAAAGCACGCGGTGGCATTTTCGTAATTATCAGCAACTATCAAAATTACTCTACAAATGATCCTGTAGAGTAATTTTGTAAAATATTCTTGTAGAGTAATTTTGTTCTTGTAGGATAATTATCAAAATTATTTTACAAATGTATCAAAATTACTCTGCATCAAAATTACTTTACAAGTGAATCAAAATTACCCTGCAAGTTTATCAAACAACATACAATTCAAAATTACTTTACAAATGATCCTATATAGTAATTTGATCTTCTATAGAGTAATTTTGTAAAATGTTCTTGTAGAGTAATTTTGTTCTTGTAGGGTAATTATCAAAATTACTCTACATATGTATCAAAATTACTCTGCATCAAAATTACTTTACAAGTGAATCAAAATTACCCTGCAAGTTTATCAAACAACATACAATTCAAAATTACTCTACAAATGTTCCCTGTAAAGTAATTTTGATCTTATAGAGTAATTTTGTAAACTGATTCTGTAGAGTAATTTTGTTAGCATTTAGCTACGGGGTTTAGCTTTATGGTTTAGTTTTTAGCTTTGGGGGGGGGGGGGGGTTAGTGTAATTTTGATAATTACCTTGCATGACCAAAATTACTTTACATGAACATTTTACAAAATTGCTCTACAGAAGATCAAAATTATTCTACAGTATCATTTGTAGAGTAATTTTAACAATTACCCTACAAGCAGATAATTACAAAAATACCACCGCGTGCTTTTCTCCTTTTCATGCAATTCGTACGTTTAGTATGTTAAGTTTATTTGTACAGTAACTTTCCCCTAATCTTAACGGTAAGGGCCTGTTTGTAATGGGGTAATAGAATAGATGAGATAGTGAAATGGACAAGGTAATGGAATAGACAAGGTAATTGAGTAGATCATAACCAATTTCATGTCTTTTTTGGTTACCATATAGGAGTGGAACGAATCATTACTTTGTGTTGTTTGGTAGACAAGAAAAAAACGAAGGAATAAAATCGTTAGTGAGTGGCGATGGTGGTGACAGTGGGTGGTGATAGGTGGCAGTGGTGGCGGCAGGGGTGGGTGGCAGTAGTGGCAGCAGTGGTGGTAGGTTGTGGCGGTTGTAGCTGTATAGATGGTGGTGGCAGGGGTGGGTGGCCCGCGGTAGGTGGTGGCGGTGGCTGGTGGTAAACATCGGTGGTGGCTAGTAGCGGTGGGCAGTCGTGGGTGGCAGCAGCAAGGGGTGGCAGTGGGTGGTGGTGAAAATCGGTGGTGGGTGGCGGCGCTGACGGTGGGCGGCAGTGATGGTGGTGGTGGAGGCGGCGGGCGGTGGTGGGTGGCTGCGACGACAGTGCACGGTGGTGTCAATGGTGGTGGGTGGTGGCAACGGTAGTGGGTTATGGTGTTGTTAATGAATGATGAAAGAGAAGATGAAATGAAAAAAACATGGGGTGGATGTAATGATTTTGAAGGAATGGAATGCCTTGTGTAATGGGCGATTCCATTCCATTGACCAACCAAACACTCTTTCCATCATTCCCTCTAAATGGTCCATTCTATTACGCCTCTCATTCCTAAATACCAAACACTAGCCAAGTGTGTGTGCTGTGTAAGATAAAAATCAATACCGAATATGGAATACATGAATAATATTTTTATACAATTACTTATAGAATTTGACATGGGTTCCAAAATCTGTGTTGGGACTGTTGTGAACATGAGTGATGAGTGGTGATGAAGTATGGTGGGAAATAGGGGTTGTTTTGTTATAGTTGGGTGTTTGGTGATTGATGGTTGAACCCATGTTTTGGTGTGTTGTGTGTGTCTTAGTCAATGGGGCTCCATGTTCCTTCACATTCTTTGGTGGGTGATCTGGCCTTTTTGGTAATGGGTGAACTGTTTTGGTCCCTTTATGTCCTCATTTCCTTTAAGCCTGTATTTGCTTATTCTTTCAAGACAACCAAAATATTATTGGTTACCCTACATACTTGATTTACAACTAACCAAATGATTATCATTCTAAAACATGTTATAAGTTTCATGATAGTTTTACATTTAAAATTTATTTTTGACAGCTAATTTGATAAACCGCTGATTAAATTGTAAACAACAGTCACTCAACATATATGTGTTTCTATACTAAATTATATACCTAACGTCTATCTTAACTCTTAAGATATCATATGCAACTCTTAGAATAGATTTGTAGAAATATTTAGACCTATTTAACAATTTTTTTAGTGATAATTCTTTTATACTTTGTCACCAAGGTTTATTTTCTTTATGTTCTCCACTTTTGACTTTGGTATTGCATGTTTAGCTACTTATGCATGTCTTTAATAAGATCTACATTGTACAAGAAGCCACTTGGATTATAAATTTGGATTAAATAGGTGCAAACAAAGAAGTTGAATTGAACTTTAAAATTATAATATAACATTATAGAATACATCACATCTAAAATCTAACATGACAAGTTGAGGGTAGAGATTTGTTATAAAAAAAAATTGACATGTGCAACATGAAACCTATTTAATAAAATATACATTTTATAATTATTTATATACATCGAACAACATGTTAAAAAATAAATTTTAAAATTAACAGCATTCTAAATAAATGTTTATTTTTTTTAACAAAGCAACGGCAGGTAGTCGGGCAACAAGTTGTGTAATTTAAAACTTTTTTTAAAACTAGTTTGAATTTAAATTTTAATAAACCTTGTAACATACGGATTCGTTATTACATAATATATAAAACCCCAAAGTTATATAAAAGAAATTATAACATAAAAATAAAGTAATAAATATTACAAATGACCAAAATCGTAAGAAAAATACTTGATTTTAGCATAAAAAGTGTAAATTTTAACATTTTAGAAGTAAAAGCTCAAATGAAACAAGCCTAAGAGTTTAGGGATTTGTTTTGAGACATTCAGCGTTTTAAAGTCCAAAACTTGAGTCTTTTTTTTTTTTTGGTCCAAATTCTTGGACCGGGTCAAAAGGTATACTTTTGGGTGATGCCCAATTTGTAATGGCTATTTTGGGACATATACCTTAAGCCCAAATGTTTGTAAGTATATAAATTTAAGTGACTATAAGAGGTGAATTCTTCTATTAAATTTCAGATGTAAAAATGTATTTTTTTTTACATGAATGGTATTTTTGTTATGAAATACTCATTGGACTTGACTAATATCAAAATATAAGTTGAGATAAATATTAGTGTAAATGATCGTTTTCTTTTATTCAGTGGCGGAACCAGGACAATTTAGTTAGGGGGTCATCATAAGCTTATATTCTATACTGGTTCAAATTAGGGGGTCCATCTCTAAGTTTGTTCTTCAAAAACTCAAATTTATAAATAAAAATTCAAAAAGTTCCGGTGACCGGAGGGTTAACGGACCCTCTTGACCCCCCTCTGGTTTCGCCCCTGCTTTTATTGTTTACTATATAATGAAAAATGGTGAAATTCAGAAAAGATAAGAACTCGAATTTAAATGAATGACACATACCAGTTGAAAGAAAACTTGGTTATAAATTATTTAATTTTATTATGTTTATTATACGGGGTTAGGATCAAATACAAAGGATAAAATAAATAAGAAGAGTAAGAAGGATTCTAGTCCATTGATCTTAGATTTGGAGGGTTGAGATTAGTTGTAGGGAAAAGAAGATAATAGAAGGGCATAAAGGGAATTCTATATTTATGGATTTTCTCTCTCCACATGCAAGGCACATGCCAATTCCCCCCTCGATTTAAAACGTCCATAACTTTTTCATACGACATTTTTTAAAAAAAAAATCACCATAATAACGAGCGTTTTTTTATTTTTTATATGAGTACCATATTATCATATAAAAATAAAATAAAAAATTCCATTTTTACTGGGTTTTTTTTTTTTTGCATTGTGCTAAAGGTTCAGGTCATTGTGTCTTTTAACTGGGTTTTGGTCAGTAGAGCTTCTATACATTGTGTTATTTTCAAAACCTATAACACAATGTTAATTTGGGTTCTATCCATTGCGTTTTTATAAGAACCTATAACACATTAAATGACACAATGAAGATGGTGTTATATCTGGGTTTTCTATAAATTGTGTTATTAGTTCAGGTCATTGTGTTTAATATGTTATTCATTGTGTTTTAATATGTTGTCCATTGTGTTTTAATAATTTGTTCAAATTTTTTATTATCTTTGTTTATTGTGTTTTAGTTTGTTGTGTATTGTGTTTTTAGTTTGTTTTCCATTGTGTCTTCATCTGCTCTCCATTGTGTCTTTTATCTGTTGTCATTAATTGTGTCTTTTATCTGTTGTCATCAATTGTGTGTTTATTTAGTCGGATACTTATTGTGTTATATGTTATGTTTTAGTATGTTGTCCATTGTGTCTTTATCTGTTGTCATTGATTGTGTTTTTGATCTACTTTACATTGTGTTTTACATCATGTCCGTTGTGTTATTATCAAAACCTATAACACAATGTTAATTTGGGTTCTATCCATTGCATTTTTATAAGAACCTATAAACAATATATGATACAATGAAGATGGTGTTATATCTGGGTTTCTATAAATTGTGTTATTAGTTCAGGTCATTGTGTTTAATATGTTATTCATTGTGTTTTAATATGTTGTCCATTGAGTTTTAATAATTTGTTCCTTTTTCTTATTATCTTTGTTCATTGTGTTTTAGTTTGTTGTGTATTGTGTTTTTAGTTTGTTTTCCATTGTGTCTTCATCTGCTCTCCATTGTGTCTTTTATCTGCTGTCATTAGTTGTGTCTTTTATCTGCTGTCATCAATTGTGTTTTTATTTAGTCTGATACTTATTGTGTTATATGTTATCGCCATTGTGTTATATGTTATGGTCATTGTGTTTTAGTATGTTGTCCATTGTGTCTTTATCTGTTGTCATGTTTTTGATCTACTTCACATTGTATTTTACATCGTCCATTGTGTAATATGCAACTGGGTTTTTGAATTTTTTATTTTTTTTGAAAAATATAACAATATGGTACTCATATTAAAGATAAAAAAACGCTCGATTTTATTGTATAATTTTTTTAAAAACAAATGACGTATAAAAAGGTTACGGACGTTTAAAAATTGAAGGGGAAATAACATGTGACTTGCATGTGCATATTATCTTTCTTCTTGTAGACAAAATTACTCTTTCCATTTAATTACTTCTAAGACACTTGTCACTCTCTTTTGACTTCTTACCCTTCTTATTTTTAAATACTTTGTATTATAACTCAACCCATATTATACGTATATAGTTAACTTTAAGAAGAAACAAGATCTTCTGTATTATTTATAACCATCTTTCGTAAATTTGAAAGGTTACTTTTTCTTTTTAAAGATAAATTTCTTTAACATTACCGTCTTTGGAATTTAAACAAAACCTCCAACCCTAAGTGTTCTTAAAGGTTGTGTATTTGTCAATGGGCCACCAACCCTATTGCTAGTTCGAAAGGTTACTTATCTTTGTGTTACCGTATTTATACCAAGTTCTTATATTGAAATTCATGGGGTTGAACTTTCGATTCCTTGATGATTTCATAAAATCGTATGTATGAAAAATGATATATCCTCACTTAATACATTTTCTCGCGATGATTATTGTTTCCACTTCTCTTTGTGGATATACTTTATATTTTCCCATTTATAACATTTAGCTCTTATCATTAATAATCTTGATTGTAATAGTTTTATGATCAATATCCATATTATGTTGTAAAAATTATTTGATAGGACATGTAACCACATGATTGATGGAAAGTCATATCCAAACAAAATTCACAAGGGAACATACTTCTTTTTTTTGTCTTTCCATCTACAAGAAATTCTTGAAATCTATATTACAAGTATTCTAGATCTTCACGAATCTTTACATTTTATATAGTTCTTACTTCTTAGTTAGCTTTTGACATGACTCGACATACATAGTCTATGTCTAACATTTCTATGAAATATACCATTCATTTATCTAAATAGTTGGACAAACTTAATCATTATTGTATCCATGGTTGCACAAGTCGCTACACGCTCCCAAATCGGTCGATCGGGAAGTTGCGAGTACTCAGACACTAGTGGCGGAGGTAGTGTACAAGCAGGGGTAGCACGGATTACCCCTCAGCTCCGTCTACGTATTGTAATTTTTTTTCCGGTTTTATATAAAGGATACCACTGAACAAATATGAGGATGCACCTAAAAAAATTTTGGGGATACCCCTGAATTTTAGGCTACACCCGCCACCGTCGGACACATTAAATCATAAAGAAATTAGTTTTCGAGAAATTATATATATGTCAAATGCCATAAGTTTCCTAATATTTATAACAAAATATGTGAATATCAATATAAATAAAAAAAATACATGTTCATATAGTAAATTAGTGGCGGAGGTAGTGTACAAGCAGGGGTAGCACGAGCTACCCCTCAACTCCGTCTACGTATTGTAATTTTTTTCCGGTTTTATATAAAGGATACCACTGAACAAATACGAGGATGCACCTAAAAAATTTTTGGAGATACCCCTGAATTTTAGGCTACACCCGCCACTGTCGGACACATTAAATCATAAAGAAATTAGTTTTCGGGAAATTATATATATGTCAAATGCCATAAGTTTCCTAATATTTATAACAAAATATGTGAATATCAATATAAATAAAAAAAATACATGTTCATATAGTAAAACATTTCAAAAATTGATATTATTCCTTGAAAAATAATATTCATTCCGTAATACGATAGATATGATAATTATGTTTTATTTTCTTAAGTCAAACTCATTCCGAGTTGACCAATTATGTCCGATTTTGGCCGAGGTCACGTTTGATTGATTCCGATTAATTAGTTAGAGTTAAAGAAAATCGCATCGCCAACCTACCATGTAGCGATTACTCAGCCTTGTATACCTTGTTTTACAACAATGATTGTATCCAATTTCCTAATCTCCCAACTAAACAATCATAGATGAGACATCTAATCTCATATCCTATGTATATTTATTAAATAATTTGATTTCTTCAAGATGGCAATGATATTGAGTTATGCAAGTTAGCATATGCTGATACGTCCTCTTGTTTAATATAGTTATCCTCCCAAGCAAGCAAAGAGACTATGACATGACCATGTAAGTGAATCGAGGTTTATCGATTTTCTATTGTTATTATAATAATGTGTGTAATGCTTAATCTTTGTGACATTAACTAAGAAACAAAAATATGAATTTAGGTGCGGTTTGGTTTGTAAATATAGAATTGTAACCCCTACGTTTGTTTAATTTAGAGTTGTTATCCTTTTCTCCTTTAATAGATCTTGACATCTTGTGACCAAAACTTAACCTAGTAAGCTATATACAACCTAATATGTTTTAGTTGTATCAAAAAGCAATGCTTAATAACACATGTGAAAGATATTGTGTATTCATTATCAAGACACTAACTCTTATCCTTTTACATTTGATTGTATAAGATGTTGGTCATATAGATGTCACAAATATACACTAAGATTTAGCATCCAATTTCTTTATAATATACAAATCAAATACATGTACTCTTCACCCTTTTATTCTCTCCTTTTTCTTTTATTTGATGGTTTGTCTCTTTTTTCTTGAAATGTTACCTCCTTCTTGATTGAAGGGAAAATTACCACCCACAACACCTACTTTCTTGTCATATATTCCATCTTTCACACACACATATTGGAGTCATATGCCCTTTTATTCTTTCCCTTCATCATTGAACAACACATTGTTGTCAATTTTCTTTATGCCATGCTTTATTCTATTATATTCTTGTTTGTTGATTGGATTCTAAAACATTTTTATTTAATAAAAGATGTTACCATCTACTATATACAAATCTTGATGATAACCATCTATACATCATGTTTTAATGCGTCTATTTTCTATGATTTTTTAAACAATTTTTCTTATTTTAAATATATCATTGATCACAAGTTTATATGAAATCTTCTAACCCAAAATGTTAGGTATGGGATCGTTTTCGTCCCCGATTGAAGGCTATCAAACTATTGATGATTGTTATCAAGATAAAGTTTTTATTTTGATTCTCTTTATTTCTTGTGTGCAAGTTATGGTCACCCAAACATATATTCTCCTCAAAAGGAGTATTCATATTCAAATCCAAATAAATAAAGGAAAAAAGAAAAGCAAAGAAAAGTCAAAGTCTATGGGCAAAACTGTAACAAGCCTAATACATTTTTATTTTCTGTTTTCTTTTTCTTAAAAAAATAGTATTAAATTGATACTTTCATGTTATAAAAGTTGCAAGCTTCATTGCACATATAGTTAATTAGTTTTTAAGGTACTCAAATGTTGTTGAAGACATTCAAGTGTTCTTGATGTTTTGGACAATCACTACCACCCGCAGTCCACCACCACTCGACACCCGTTATCCTCCGTCACATATAAAAGATCTAAGTAAAAAAACATAACAAATATATAAATTCAAAAAATAAATCGTTTGATGTTTTTTGAATAACCATCGTCTCCTATAACCACTCGACATGAATCACACCTACCAAAAATCCACAAAAACTTAAAAGAAGTTTGTTTATCTCAAATAAATCAAAACTCGTCTAAACATGTCACACAACTACATACACTAACATCTCGCACGCATGCACAACTATATCGAACACATAAAACTTGCCCAAATAGACCATAGGTCCATATCAAACATACATATATATGTCCACGCAACTCGCTCTAAGCAAAACCAGCACACGCATAACACATCGCATACACACTCAATTAATCAATATAAAATTGTTGTCTTCTAGAGTATTGATTTAATTGTTTGGAAAGATAAAACTTTATAAAAATCAAAATGTTCTAATCATATATTATCCTTTTGATTTTATTAGTCAATCAAAGCTTCGACTCCACCAATATGAAACAGCAAATGCCTATTTTTAATTATAACATTTTTTATTAATTTATTTGTTTTCCTCAACTACTAATTGTATTAATTAAAAAGGCAAAAAGTTTGGTAAATGGACTTAATAATCCAAACATTTGGTCATCCACCTAAACCACGCTTTAAGCATTGGAGTTGGAGCGTTTGTTTCTTGATGTAAAACAAGTCTCAAAATCAACTAAATGTCACAAACCGATCAATCATACTTTTCTTTTCTTACAAAACCAAATTTTGAGTGATTTCCAGAAACAAGTCTTTAGAAAGTCCCTTTGAAAACAAAACAAATTAACCTGAAAATCTAATGCATTCTAGGCTCTTGCGTGTAGCTTTACGAGAGAATTTTAAGAAGCGATTCATGTTCAATCTCTAACACCGATAAAAAGAAACATAATTTATCAGAAAAATCCTTACCAACTATTAGACCAGTTTGATCGGACTACCATTTGAGCAAGACACAATAAGTTTAATTTGCCTTTATGTCATACATATAAGATGATTCGACATGAACTTGGGGTTTTTCGAGATTCAACTTTTTTTAATGTTGATTATTTACAATAATTCAATTAGATTTAGACTTTTAGAGGGGTTTTTTTTGTGATATTCTTGTATGGTTATTTCTTAATATTGAAACTCTGATTTCTTTTGTGATATTTTTGTATGGTTATTTCTTAATATTGAACTCTAATTTCAATTTTTATGTATCGTGATTATTTTTAAAATGCACATTCAAACTAGCCTTTTGACAATTTAAATGTTTGGTTTGTTATTTTCTCATGAATATTAAATTTTATTGGTGCATTAAATTAGATAAATATAGTTGGAGAATTAGTGGCACCGAGTGGTTTAGGATGCATCAAATGCTTTTGACAAACTAAAAAGCCTATAATACCCATGCCTCCACCAAAGTTCAGACTTTAGAAGTTGTCAACCCATCGCAAGGTAAAAAATGTTATAAATTTATGCAAGTAAGGGTTTTCTTAATTTTGCAATCATATATATAAAAAATGTTATAAATTTTGTTTTATACTTGTTATCAAGTTTAAAGATCGTTATAAATCCCATGGACAGCCCGAGTTTGCATATCATGTTCAATATATAATTGCAACATAACAATGGTAATGTATGAGGCACTAGTGGTGGGTGGTGGTGTTTTTTTGTTTACAATGGTGATGAGCTATGGTATTCTTCATATTATTTAGGGATATTATATATAAATAATCTCAATTTTCATCAATTGGCTTATAGTACTCTTAACTTTCGATTTGTATTACATCACTTCCTACTTTTAACTTATTGGCCGATAGTACTTCTAAACTAACCCAACACTAACCCAGTTTGCTGACATCAGTTGACACATCACTAAACCGGTGCCACATCATCAAAAAATTCCACATCAGATGTCACGTCACTACACAAGTGTCACATCAGCAAAAAACAAAATGGGTTAAGGTTCAATTAGCCTGAGAGTGTTATCGACCAATAAATTGAAAATTGAGAGTGGTGTGGTATAAATCAATTGATGAAAGTTGAGATTATTTAAATCCAATATACCTATTATTTTGGGTTTTTTATTTATTCAATCATAATATATAATTGACAGGATTAGTAATTTATTATTAACATAATACAAATAAAGAAATGATAAAGACAAAAGTTTTTTTTTTGCATGGCGTACGAAAGATAGCTTTTTTTTTAACAACTTTTTTGTGATTGATTATCGCAATTTTCAAATTGGAGAACCTCGTTGTCCCACTTTGGTCATACTGTGTTGTGTTAACTGGGTCCACGCTGGCTTCAGAGTTTGGTTTGAGCGTTCCCTCGGGAAACCATGCCACCGACTGACACTTAACAGTCGTTGTACCACCACAAGAGCAAAACTGTCTGACGTAACACACAGTTGATTTAGTTTTTTAAGAAGTTGATATTAGCTTCTTTAAACGTACCATTTAAGTATCTTTCTTGCTTAAACCCAATATTCTTCATACTTTCTTGCTTATTTCTTTCAAGTTTTAGTTATTTTTCCTAATTTTCATTTAAACATATATTCAATTTCATCTATGGTTACAAGTCAAATACCACCTAACAACCACTTCACAATATATGTCATTATAGGTACTTTTGGATCACAATAATAACATAAATTTTGAAGTATATTAATATGATAAATACCTTTTTCAAACGTAGGGGCTGTTTGTTTACCTCTTAATGAAGCTCTTAATGGTTCAGACCTCTTACTGGTTCAGCAATTAATGGTTCAGACCTCTTACTGGTTCAGCAATTAATGGTTTAGACTGTTTGTTTCACGAGCATACGTCTGAATGATTCAGACATTTGCCTCTGAATGGTTAAGATGTATACAGAGTCTGAATGGTTAAGACCTCTAATCTGAATTGGTCAGACATTTGCCTCTGAACGGTTAAGCATTATACAGGCTGTTAATGGTTCATACCTCTTACTGGTTCAGCACTTAACCATTCAGATGTTGCCAAACAGTCCCGTATTGATTTTTTTCTTGATTTTTGTACATATAATTAACATCTGTTTTATGTTGGAATTTAATTAGATATGACAATCTCTTTAAGGGTAGTCGGAGTGGTGCGGGGAGTGCATTCGGGGACATGCTTTCACCGATCGATGATTGACCCAACCCCTTTTTTCGGTGATTCGGTGACTCCTTTTTTGGTGTATACTCACCGATTGTTTGAGTGGGATTATTGAGGAATGTAGCCGTTAATCAGAAATAAAAAATAAATAACTCAAACACCCTAAAGTAATTGAACTATACCCTTTGATTGAGTGCAAAATAGGGAGTGGAATGAGGAGTTGACATGGATGATACTATTGGCTAGAGAATAACTCAAACACCCTAAAGTGATTGAACAATACCCTCCACTCTAAATAGTGCTCTAGTTTTAACTTAACAAAATGTAAAGGGAGTCGATGAACACTTTAAAGTTTAAACAAAAGGAAAAGGAAAAACCTAAAGACTAGCGAACGAACCGCGGGAACTATACGGTTTAAAGTATAACAAAATTATGCGATCTAGTCGTATTTACATTCAACCCCCTCAAGTATAACATTTAGCTAAACTAATCCCTCAATTCTAAATTTGCAATTCCTTTAACCTTTTCATTTATCGATTAAACTCTATAGCCTAAAACATCCAAACCACTTTGTTTTATAATTCTGGTAAGCATTAATTTATCAATTCTGCCTTTCAAAAAAAAAATTAATTTATCAATTCTGCCCACCAATGTCACTAAAGTTCATGTGGGTATCTTGATTCTTGTGTTCATCTCTTTATTTGTGAACCTTATCCTCTCTAACAAAGTGTCACTTTCTCATATTTTTATTATATTTTATAAGTTTTAAAGTAACTGGCGGTTATTATTGTGAATTAGATTCAATCAAGCCCATGTTAAGATTTTCTAATGGGGCGTGATGTAGGCCAGTTTAGACCGTTTTTGTTTCAGTTTTTAGTGTGTGCATTGTGTGATTTGTTCCTGTTCTGTTTTTGCACCGTTGCCTGACATCAACAACAGCGGCTAATTAACTGCAACAACAGGTCATAGCCAACACCAAAGAGATGTTTCTGATCAGAACATCTTTGTTCGTGTAACCTCAGAAGTCGTATCCTATCAATTGTGATACCCTAACAACGGTAATTACTTTGAACGTTGTTGTTAATGTTGATGATGATGATTTTGAGGAACATGGATGGTGATGATTCTAGTTGTATTTTCTTAATTTTCAATATTTTGCACTTGCACTTTTGGTCCTTGAAGGGTATTATACTCTTTTAATAATGTAACACCCGTCTAATTTCTACTTGAATATAATAATAATTCATGCAATTATACATAAAAGACGTCCAATTATAACATAAGTTCCGTAGATATAGTTGAAGAGTAGCAAAAAATTGATCAACTAACATAATATTTCAAACATTCATAAGTTGTTTAGCTAATTGATTACATTTCAAAACATTGTCTATTAAATTTAGATGTTGCGGAAGCTAGGGATGGCAAAAAAACCCGAGCCCGACGGGTATACCAGAAACCCGACACAAATGGGACGGGTATACCCGATACCCGACGGGTATTGGGCCGGGTATGGGATTAATTTTAAAAATATTCGCGGGTATGGGTCGGGTATGGGATTAGGTGATACCCGACCCGATTACCCGAAATCACATACCCGTTAACCCGAACTATATACCCGATCATATACCCGATTTTTTTTAATTTATACTTTTATTTCCATTAACCCTTGTTTATTAGTGATTTTTTAGTATGTTCATAATGTGAAAAAATAATTTTACTTTTAGTATATGCATTTGATAATAGTATTTATATTTTGTATGTTGTGAAGTATATGCATGTGAGTGTATAAGTATTATAAACTTATTATTAATTTATGATAAACTTATATGTATGTAATGTACATTTTTAATTTATAATAGTTGTTGTATAAATAAAATAATATAATAATTACAATAGTAAAAAAATGTATTTAGAAATCCGAACGTATATCTTTTAACAAACTAATGGGTAAACCCGATACCTGTGGGTATACCCGATACCCGACGGGTAATTACCCGACAAATACCCGACGGGTATTGGGTCGGGTATGGGACGCGATTTTATAACCGGGTACGGGTATACCCGACCCGAACCCGACCCATTGCCATCCCTAGCGGAAGCTTCTAAGTGTGTTCGGTTCTTCAAAACTTGCTTGACCGCCATCCGTAAGGTCCACATCGTCACCTAGGGTCAAAACAACTAAAAACATTAGTTTTGACATTAATATAGTACATAAAAACAAGATCCGACATCGAAATGTGAAAATAAAATACAAAGTTTTCTGGGCTCTACCGTAACTTACGGTGTCTACCGTAAGTTACGGTAGATGCTGTATGATTCTGGTCTGTCGTAACTCAGTAGTGATTCACCGTAATGTTTTTGTTTTCCACCGTAAGTTACGGTGGAGACCGTAACTTACGGTGGACGTTGTAACTTTACCATTTGACTATTTTGTGGATTTTACCCGAATCCACACGTCATTTTAGGCAATTCTTTTCCTGTATGTTTGTATATTTATTACAGACATGTTCCTTACGACTATCATACCAAAGTTTGACTCACCGATCATACGGCTAAAGCCACTATACTATCATTCGACCCATTCTAACTTTATCTATTTTAATACATTTCACTACTAAGCCTATGGCGCCTTGTACCCATCATCCGGGGCTTAGCATCACTTGCGTTTCCTTACCAACTATATGGTTTAACGCTCTTGTGATTTATGTCGCCATTGCTAACTAATTAGAACACCAATACTACAATTTATACCATTGTTTGACCCGTTGGCTCATCTTGTGGGAATCCTCCAATGTGATGACTACCAAACGGTTCCTTATAAATTTTAACTCTATTAGTTCGAGTAGCGATCATAGTCACAAAAATCAACACAATTTCTATTCTAAAATTGCGACCACGCATAATTTATTAACAATTCATTTAATGTAACGGGTCAAGTTACATACCTTTAAAGCAGCCCTTCAAACGTCCGTCCACACCGGTTTGCCCACTCGATACCCCGGCTTCCTTTCCTATAGAGTTCAATCACTTTATGTTTAGAACTCTTTGTTTCACATATATAACGCACATTTTTCCGTACATCATAATTATGCGTTTTTAACTTAAACATTTCAGTTTCAAGCCTTCTTTGAGGCATTTCAACAAACATTTCAAGGGCAGATTTTACATGATTATATAACCAATCCCTAACTTATCATTTAGCCCGAATTTTCATCAATCAAGCTTTCATATATAAGATTTAACATTCAGATTTCAGAAATCTCTTCCTAAGAACCACATTACACTAGAAAATTGCTCAAAACCCTAGTGTTCATCAACTTCTCACACAACCCATGAATGACCTTCAATGTATTCATGAATTTTCCAGAATTTAGGCATGATTTCACATGTTTTTGTCTAGGTTTTACTCCTAGACACTACATAATTCCTATTCAATCCAAATAGCAAACATGCAACATCTAATTTCAGATTTTCCAAATTCATGGGAATTTCAAATAGAGGGTTTTTATCAAGTTTTACATACCTTATGATCTCCTCGCAATGGGGATCAGTAATCTATGCCCGATTTTCGATTTTAGCTTAGTTTGAGCCTTCAATTTGAGAGTTTAGTGAATTTTTAGGGTTTGGAGCCTGGGGGTCGCCCTTCTCCTGCTCTTGATCGACCAGACACCTCTTTTGGGGTGTTTGGTTTGTTTTTAATTTGTTTTATGAATTTCAGTTTCAATTTTAACAACATAGGCCCCTCCACTTTTATTTAGTTTATATCTTTGGCAATTTCAATTCATTCATGTTTTAAAACGGGATAATTAACTAACTGGGTTATTTATTCCTAGTTAGCTCATCCTCGTTTAGTTTTTTATACTTTATATAATGCTAATATAAAGCCTTTTTAATTTCGGGGTGTTACAAGTCCACCCCCCTTAAAAGGGTTTCGTCCCCCGAAAACGAAGTACGTACCGAACAGTGCAGGGTAGAGACGCCGCATTTCCTCTTCGGACTCCCATGTAGTGTCCGAACCTTTCCTATACTCCCACTTGATCCTCACTTGATCGATTTGTTTGTTTCGCAAGTGCTTAACCTTTCAATCTAGAATCTCTAGTGGTCTTACCGCATAGTTCAAGCTACTATTTACCTCGATATCGTCGTAGTGGATATGCGCTATTTCTTCTGCTAGGCATTTCCGCAGTTGTGACACATGAAACGTGTCATGTTTCCCACTCAACTCTTCTGGTAGCTCGAGGCGATGAGCTACCTTGCCAACTCGTTCGATGATTCTAAATAGCCCGATAAACCTCGGGCTTAGTTTCCCCCTTTTTCTGAATCGGATTACACCCTTCCATGGGGAAACCTTCAACATAACCATGTTGCCTATTTGAAATTCAATCGGTCTCCTTCTTTTATCTGCATATGATTTCTGCCTATCTTGGGCTGCTTTCAAATGAGCTCGTACCACTTCAATCTTCTCATTAGTGGCCTGAATTATATCCGTATGGGCCAATTCACGTGGTCCCACCTCACCCCAACACACCGCGGTTCTACATTTTCTACCATATAGCATCTCGTAAGGTGCCATGCCGATACTCGAATGGTAACTATTGTTGTAGGAAAATTCGGCTAAAGGTAGATAAACATCCCAACTTCCACCGAAGTTGATGATACATGCCCGTAGCATATCCTCTAGCGTCTGTATCGTTCTTTCACTCTGTCCATCCGTCTGAGGATGGTAGGCGGTGCTGATGAACAATTTGGTTCCCATTTGCTCTTGGAAATCTCGCCAGAAGTTTGAAGTGAACCGGGTATCCCTATCAGACACGATGGATACCGGTACTCCATGGCGTGTGATTATCTCATTAGTGTAAACTTCTGACATCTTTTCTGACATATAAGTCTCACGGATCGGAATGAAGTGAGCACTTTTCGTCAATCTATCCACCACTACCCATATAGCATCGAAACCGCGGTTCGTCTTTGGTAGTTTGGTTAACAGGTCCATCGTAATATGTGCCCATTTCCAAACCGGGATTTCTAACGGTTGGAGTTTACCGTATGGTTTTTGGTGCTCTGCCTTGACTTGTAAGCAAGTCAGGCATTTTTCCACATATTTCACCACATCCCTCTTCATTCCGGGCCACCAATAATTTTGTTTCAGATCATTATACATCTTGGTTGCACCCGAATGAATGGAATATCGGGATTTATGGGCTTCATTAAGTAATAGCGCCTTCACCCCACAAGTATTTGGAACCCATATTCTTTCGGATCGAGCCTTCAACCCATTCTTTCCATCCGACAAGTCTTTCAACTGACCGATTATTCGTTCCTTCTTCCAATTTTCCTCTTTCACTGCTTCTACTTGCGTTTCCCGGATACGTTCAAGTATACCCGAGGTCACCACAAGCTACATCGACCTTACTCGTATCAGGACATAGTCTGCTTTTCTACTCAGAGCATCCGCCACCACATTTGCCTTTCCGGGGTGGTAGTGTATTTCGCAGTCGAAATCTTTCACTGTTTCCAACCATCATCTCTGGCGCATATTTAACTCCTTCTGATCGAAGAAGTATTTTAGGCTTTTATGATCGGTGAATATGGTGCCTTTACCCCATATAAATAATGCCTCCATATTTTTAATGCAAATACCACCATAGCCAATTCAAGATCATGCGTGGGATATTTCTTTTCATGTACTTTCAATTGTCTCGAGGCATAAGCTATAAATTTGCCCCGTTGCATCAAAACACACCCGAGCCCTGACAACGAGGCATCTGAATAGACCACTAAGTCCTCGACTCCGTCCGGCAACGTTAATACCGGAGCTTGTGTTAGTTTCTCTTTTAGCGTCTGAAACGCCCTCTCTTGTTCTACACCCCAAATGAACTTCTACTCCTTCCGGGTTAACTTTGTTAATGGCGACGCAATCCTGGAGAAATCTTGAATGAATCTCCTATAGTACCCCGCAAGCCCTAAGAAGCTTCTAATTTCCGAGGGGTTCTTCGGGGGATTCCATTTTGACACGGCCTCGATCTTTGACGGATCCACCAACACTCCATCGGCGCTTATGATGTGGCCGAGAAATTGCACCTCTCGTAACCAAAAGGCGCACTTAGAAAATTTCGCATACAACCTTTCTCGTCTAAGTGTCTCTAACACTTCTTGTAAATGGTGTGCATGCTCGGCTTCACTTTTCGAGTACACCAAAATATCATCTATGAACACGATGACCGATTTGTCTAGCATTGGCTTGCAAACCCGGTTCATGAGATCCATGAAAGCCGCGGGCGCATTTGTCAGCCCAAATGACATTACGAGAAACTCGTAATGTCCGTATCGCGTGCGAAAAGCCGTCTTCGGCACATCTTCCTCCTTGACCTTTAATTGGTGATACCCCGATCTAAGGTCAATCTTTGAAAACCAATCCTCACCCTGTAACTGGTCGAATAGATCATCTATTCTCGGTTCTTTACCGTGAGTTTGTTTAACTCCCGGTAATCAATACACATGCGCATGCTTCCGTCTTTCTTTTTCACGAACAGTACCGGTGCACCCCAAGGAGACACACTTGGCCTTATGAATCCTTTGTCAAGCAAGTCTTGAATCTGCGACATCAACTCTTGTAAATCCGACGGTGCGAGTCGGTATGGCGCTTTAGCTACGGGTTTCGTGCCCGGGATCAATTCGATTCCGAACTCTACCTCCCGTTCAGGCGGCATCCCCGGTAAATCGTCCGGAAATACATCTTCAAAGTTACATACCACGGGTACGTCTCCAATCTTCGGTAGTTCTTTTTCAGGCTCATTTGCGTATATCATAAACGCTTTACATCCTCGCCTCATGAGCTTGTGAGCTTTCATCATTGAGCATATTATAGGATTGCCTCCCTTTTCGCCATAAATTGTAACGTGCTTTCCGCTAGGAGATGTTAGCTTTATCTCCTTATGGAAACACACGACCTTCGCGTGGTGCTGAGATAGCCAATCCATCCCAACAACTACTTGAAATTCCCCCATTGACATCGGGATTAGGTCTATTAGGTATTCTTCATCATCAATGTTTAATTTACAACTTTGACAAATATCACAAACTATGAAGCTTTTGTTGTCTCCTATTTCAACTTCTAAGGGCACAGATAATTTCGTCAATACAAATAAAGGATGTCGAATAAATCCATGCGAAATGAAGGATTTATTCGCACCCGTATCAAACAATACACGTGCAGGAATCGAGTTAATCGTGAATATACCTGAGACCACGTCGGGTTCCGTTTTTACTTCAGCCGCAGTAAGTTGGAAGGATCTAGCCTTTGCCTTTGGGGCTTCTGCTGGAGATTCCTTAACATCCCTTCTTCCAACTAGGTCTGGGCATTCGGACTTTTTGTGGCCGGGCTGATAGCATTTGTAGCAAACTGAAACTTTACCCGGGCATAGAGACGTCGTGTGCCCCGTTTTACTGCATATTGGGCACGGCTTTTCTTTGAACCGACACTCTCCCTTGTGTCCTTTTCCACATATTTTGCAACTGGGCGTCCCACTTTTAGCATCCGCTTTCTTTCCCGATTCAGCAGTTCGAGCTTTCTTTGTAGGGCTTGGATTCACATCCTGTGCCCTTCGCTCGCCCCTCTCTACTTGTTTCTTCAATTCGATTTCCCGCTCCCGGGCGGTGTTGATAATTTCCGTGAGAGTTTCATACTTTGAAGGAGTCATGAACTCCCGATATTCAGCACTCAGCATGTTGTAATAGTAGTATATCTTTTGCTCTTCCGTGGTGACCAACTCGTCACAGAATCTCAACTTATCCATAAAGATGCCCGTGATCTTATCAATTGTTTCACCCTTTTGTCTTAGCTGGATGAATTCTTCCTTGATTCTGTTAATAACCGCTTTGGAACTATGGTGTTTAAGGAATGGCACCTTAAACTCATCCCAAGTCATAACCCTCGCCGCTTCGGCTCCTATTTCTTTCTTCTTATTGTCCCACAAATCCTTGGCTTGACCCCTCAATTGACCCGTCCCGTAAGCAACAAAGTCACCTACGTCATAATGGGTCCGCTCAAACACCCCTTCGACATCACTTATCCATCTTTGGCATATTATCGGGTCGACCTCCCCGTTGTAGATTGGCGGTTTACACGCCATGAATTCTTTATACGAACACCCCTTGCGTTCTCCCGATTTTTCTTTTATAAGGTTGACACTATCTTCCAACATTTTAACTCGCTCTTCAACAAGTGACAACACAGTGTTTTGAATTTTGTCTATGAACCCGGATAGACTACCTTCGATTGCCTTCCCCACTTCTTCGGCAATTATCTCTTTCATTTGTTCGGTGCTTGTCTGCACCGGATCATCATCATTTCTTTCCGACATCTTGAAACTGAAATGTTTATTCTAAACGTTAAACATTTCATTTATAATCATAGCTTTATTTTGCTTCGGTTTAGCCAAGCTCTCAACTTGCTTTAACCGTTCACTTTTGTCACACCCCGATTTCCTCACGTTTCACCGGTGGGCCCGGTGGGGGATTACCGTGACGTAGTTGGCAACAATATAGTCAAACCACACAATATTTAAATGCACAGCGGAAGCATAAAGATAGATATACTTCAACCATCAAATGTAATATCCAAGTATCACAAGTAGTCGAAATAATCCACAGGGGATCAAAAATAAAATATGAAATAATGTTCAACAGATAGTGACATCCAGGCTTGCGAGACTCTAACGATGCTAAGGAGTGGCCAGCCTATTTCTTGTAGAACCTGCATTTAATCTTTTTGGGGAAAATACGTCAGTTTACACTGGTAAATACATTCAACCGACACTTTTAAAAAGTTTAATAAAATTGATTTGAATGCACGAGACACAAACTTTTATAACTTGGGATAATTAATCAGATCTAATCTTGTAAAAGAATTACATGTTCATTATGCGTTCAGTCGCCCGGTTCATGCCGGGTTTAAGGTTAATTGACACACCACATAGTATAAAACCGCGGCGGGAAAACCAACGGTCATACCTTTATAAATATGGACACATTGTAGGGTGTACGCCTACACCCGCGTGTCAAGGTCGTGGCCATTTCGTAAAATGATACCAAGGATATCCGAAACATGGTCATTAAACTCCCAAAGGCGTAAAACAAACAAAACCAATTTTCAAGCGGGTCACATTGATAATACCCAACTACTAATGAGTTAGGGTCAATTGCCCGACCAAGCGGTATTTTACATACCGTACCCCAAGCCCGCATAAGGGAAATAAGTTAAAAGTATTTACCTGAGCAAGTAATAACCACAACAAGCAAATGCAAGTATCTTTTACTGGTCTCCTATTCTGGAACGAAGGTTTATAATAACCTATTAGAATCCTAACAGTCTTTAATTTAGCCTAAGCTTAGACCGGTTAGTTTCAAAGGATAATTACGGTTTAATCGCATGAAAGCCGAAAACCGGGAATGGAATGTGGTTTGGACCCAACAAGTTCGGAGACTTGTATATTATGGGCAACTAAACACATTCTGGGTTTTGAGATAAAAACGAAAAGGTTTGACCCGTTTCGGCTAATTTATGTAAACTAGTTACATAAACTGGACCGAACGCGTAAATGGCGTAACGGGTAACCGTATGAGTCTTACACAGGTTTCCTAAGTCAATATGCTCTTAAAGATGTTGTGGTATCAGTAGGATACCTTCCATTATGCCTGTAACGAATTTAAACCCAATATACGCCCCGTAGGGGTATTTTGGTCATGTTAAAGATTATAAAAGAGATTTCCGGGTTCTACAGAAAATCTGAGTTTTCTGAACAGGTTATAAAGTTCAAAATACTTTATTTATTATTTAAAATCAGTAGTAACTGGATTCGTGTCAAAATACCATGTAGAACTCATTTTATGTTCGAAAAGGGTATATTCGGTATTTACCGAATCAACGCCATAACCGCGGGTTATGCGCAGGTTAAAAATAATTAAAAATCTTTAAAAATCCCAAAATATTATTTTACATCAGTGTGTAAAATGTTTGGTGTCGAAATCCGGGTTTAGACAGGCTTTATGCTAAGTGCGCCGTTTAATTAACAAAGTTTTCTTAATTGCGCTATTTAGCATAACTCCCATTCTAGACCTCGAATTGACATGAAATTTTAGGGACATGTTTAGAAATCAGTAACTAAGGTTATTGTCCTTTCGCATATCAAAAATTCTCGTTTAAGGTCGAGAGGGCATTATGGTCAACCTTAAGCATATAACGGAAATTTATCAACGACTCGGACAAACAACGGACCAACCACAGAGGGTTATACCATCATGTAACCTGGTCCTAAGAGATTCCTAAGGCTTATCTAAAACATACCAAATCGGGTCAGAACTGAAGTGAAAGCAAAAGTCAAAGTTTTGCGACTTTCGGTTCCGAACCGGGTCAAAACAGCAAATGGTCGGATCAAACAAGCTTAGACCAGTTATAATACTTATTATCAAGTTATATGAGTGATAAAAATATGTTACATGCCATCTACATTGTTAATTATGCGTTAAATCGAAAATTAGCATTCTGCTGACTTTTTCTAAGCAACTTTGACCCGTCATTTGGACTAGTTAGAGTGGGAATCAGAGGGTGCCCTTTTAGGGGTTTAATGCCCACATAATTACCAACATATAACTACCTTTGATTCGACTAATTACTAGACCATTTGTGATTAATCGTTAAGTCAATCGTTAATTACGACGGATTGACTTTTAAGCAATAACTAAGCAAAAACTTAACTAAGAAGGGTTGAGCACACTTACTGAAGTCCTATGCACGATTTGTGAAGCTTAGAGAGAAGTCTTTAGCTCCAAAAATGCTCCAATGTGCAGATGGAAGGTGTGAAGAACTTGTTGCAACTTAGTGGCCTTTTATAGTGCTCATAAGCTCTTAGATCATTGACAACAAGGTCTACAAGAGTTCCTAGATCACCAACAAGTGTCCCTGAGTGCTAGTGGTCGTTTAGGGGACGCCCATGCTCTTGCAATAATGATCTAAGTCGGTTAAAACACCAAACAGTGCCTCTGTCCGTTTTTTCTGTATCTGGGCCATTGACGCGGCCCGCGTAAGGGTCCTCTTAACCTTTACGCTGCCCGTCTGAATCCTTTTGTCAGAACCCATATCTTTCACTGTTAGTGCGGCCCGCGTAAAGCCTTTGCTAACCTTTACGCGGCCCGCCTGAGACCTGCTGTAAGATTTTCAAATCTTTTTCAATTATTACAGTCGGCTCTTGGCGTTTCGAAGGGGTAACTTTGCGTTTTGGGCCTTTCTTATTTACGTATAAGGGCCTCGGGACTTTTACCCAACTTATTAATCCTCGGTTATTTTATTATTACCCGAAAAGTCATAACTTTCAATGTTTGACGCTTTTAACCCTTCTTAAACGAATTCGATCATAACTTCCTCATTCGGTAACGAAACTTTATGAAATTTATATCGCCCATTCTAGTGAGTATAATTTACCATTACAAAGCCTCGGGTATGCCAAAGGATCACTCAGAGGTATAACTTAAACATGTTGACACATTTGGCCCCTGTAGTTTGTAACTCCTCACTTTCTTCCACATTTCGTTCTGTATGATCCATGATTCATTCGGTCGAAGGTACGAGCATCATGTAGGGTTACTGTAAAGTATATTTATCCCTTGTTGACATCTTGAACCCTTGAATTCACATACTTTCTATGTTTGTCAACTTTAGTCCCTCTTTAGTATTCTTTAACACGTCCAAGCTTATAACACGTGTCAATACATTATAGGACGCAAATTTTCGGGGTGTTACATCCTCTCCCCCTTAAAAGAAATCTCGACCTCGAGATTTACTGAAACAAATGAGGATACTTTTCTTTCATCGTGGACTCTACCTCCCACGTGTACTCGGGACCTCTACTGGCGTCCCATTTAACCTTTACAGTCGGTATATACTTCCTTCGAAGCTTCTTAACCTGTCGATCCTCAATCGACACCGGTTTTTCAACAAACTTTAAGCTCTCATCGATGTGTACATCTGTATGCGGTATAACTAGCGATTGATCGACGAAGCACTTCTTTAGATTGCTGATGTGGAACACATTGTGGATGCCACTGAGCTCTTCCGGTAAGTTTAACTTATAGGCAACTGATCCGACACGTTCGATTACTTCGAAGGGTCCAATGTATCTCGGGCTCAATTTTCCTTTCTTTCCGAATCGCATCACTCCCTTCCAGGGTGATATTTAAGCAATACCTTGTCACCTACTTCGAAGTTAAAAGGTTTACGCTTCAAATCTGCGTAGCTTTTCTGCCTATCTCGGGCAACTTTCAAACGGTCACGAATCTGGACAATCTTGTCCGTCGTTTCAAAAATTATATCAGGTCCTGTCATCTGGACATCTCCAACGTCTGCCCAACAAACGGGCGTTCTACACTTTCTACCATACAAGGCTTCGAAAGGAGCAGCCTTAATGCTCGTATGGTAGCTATTGTTATATGAGAACTCGACTAATGCTAGGTGGTTATCCCAACTACCACCTAAATCAATCACACATGCACGAAGCATGTCTTCCAACGTTTGGATTGTACGCTCACTCTGTCCGTCCGTCTGAGGGTGGTAAGCCGTACTGAAGTTCAAGTGCGTGCCCAAAGACTGTTGGAAACTTTTCCAAAAGTGTGACGTGTACCTGGTATCCCTATCCGAAATAATAGCCACAGGCACTCCGTGCAGAGATACAATCTTGTCGACGTACAATTGTGCCAACATGTCGGAGCTATAAGTCTCCTTAATGGGTAGGAAATGTGATGACTTAGTCAACCTATCCACTATAATCCATATTGTATCATTTCCTTTCTTTGTCTTTGGCAGCTTGGTGATGAAATCCATCGTCACCATTTCCAACTTCCACTCGGGAAGTTCAGGCTGTTGCAGCAAGCCCGACGGCTTTTGATGTTCAGCTTTTACTTGCGCACAAGTCAAACACTTTGCCACATAGGTGGCTATAGACTTCTTCAAGCCTATCCACCAAAAGTTTGCCTTCAAATCCTGGTACATTTTGTCCGCTACAGGATGAACGGAATATCGGGAACTGTGGGCTTCCTGAAGGATAACGTCCCGAAGACCTCCATAAACAGGAACCCATATCCTTCCATTTAATCTCAGAATTCCGTCTTTGCCAAAGGATAACTGTTCTTCAGTTACTCCTAGCTTTTCGTTAGGATAGTTAGCTTCTGACACAGCTTCCTTCTGTGCAGCTAACAATCGTTCATTCAGACTGTTCTTGATTTTAATGCTCTTGGCATTGATTCTTATTAGTTTCACTTTTTGTTTTCTGCTCAAGGCATCTGCGACTACGTTGGCCTTGCCTGGATGGTATCTTATTTCACAGTCATAATCGTTCAAAGTTTCCATCCAACGTCGCTGCCTCATATTCAAATCTTTCTGATTGAACAGCTGCTGAAGGCTTTTGTGGTCAGAATAGATCACGATTTTAATGCCATACAAATAGTGCCTCCAAAGCTTTAGTGCAAATGCAACGGCACCCAACTCCAAGTCATGGGTGGTGTAATTCTTTTCATGCACTTTTAACTGACGTGAAGCATAGGCAATGACCTTGCCTTTCTGCATAAGCACACATCCCATCCCGGTGTGTGATGCATCACAGTATACTACAAATTCTTTCATTCCGTCCGGCAATGTCAACACAGGAGCATTGCTCAGCTTCTGCTTAAGGATATCAAAAGCTTCTTGCTGCTTAGGGCCCCAATTAAACTTTATATTCTTTCTAGTCAAAGAAGTTAGGGGTGCAACAATCCTTGAAAATTTTTCGATGAAGCGCCTGTAGTATCCTGCTAGCCCTAAGAAGCTGCGAATCTCCGTAGGCGTCTCCGGCTCCTGCCAATTCATGACGGCTTCAACCTTGGCGGAATCCACTTGGATACCACGCTCACTAACTACATGTCCAAGGAATTGGACTTCTCGTAGCCAAAATTCACATTTAGAGAATTTGGCATAAAGCTTTTCTTGATGAAGCAGTTTAAGAATACATCGAAGATGCTTCTCGTGATCAGCTTGACTTTTTGAGTAGATGAGGATGTCATCGATGAAGACAATGACAAATTTATCCAAATAAGGCTTACAAACGCGATTCATGAGATCCATGAATGCGGCAGGTGCATTAGTGAGTCCAAAAGGCATCACTAGGAACTCGAAATGACCATAACGAGTCCTAAATGCAGTCTTGTGCACATCTTCGTCCTTGACCTTCAATTGATGGTAGCCTGACCTTAGATCAATCTTGGAAAAGTAGCTTGCTCCTTGCAACTGATCGAACAGATCGTCGATCCTAGGCAAAGGATACCTATTCTTGATAGTAACCTTATTAAGCTCACGGTAATCGATGCATAGACGCATCGAACCATCTTTCTTTTTGACGAACAAGATTGGCGCTCCACATGGAGACGAACTAGGTCTAACAAAACCTTTGGCTAGCAGATCATCTAGCTGCGTCCTCAATTCTTTTATTTCTGTCGGTGCCAATCTATAAGGCGCTCTTGCAATAGGCGCTGCTCCTGGAATGATGTCGATACTGAATTCCACTTGCCTATCTGGTGGCAAACCAGGCAGTTCTTCCGGGAAAACTTCAGGGTAGTCAGAGATGACTGGGATGTCTTCAATCTTGGGTTTCTCCTCACCAATGGTCACCTGTGCCATAAAAATGACACATCCCTTCTTCAAACATCTGGATGCCTTTAGCATAGACACTTGCGTAGGCAATCCATGCCGAGTATCTCCCTGAATGGTAAGTGGTTCTCCAGACGGAGTCTTGATCACCACTTGCTTCTTGTTGCACACAATCTGAGCTTGGTTATGTGATAACCAATCCATACCCAACACTATGTCGAAACCAGCTAGTTTAAAGGGTAACAGGGATAAAGGAAATGAGTGGTTCCTAATGGATATGACACATCCATCTAACACAGTTGAGACTGTTTCCATAGTCCCATCCGCTAACTCTACCTCATAATTCACACTCAAGGCTTCAACAAGCAATTTTAACAACTCACAAAACTTACTATCCACAAAGGATTTATCTGCTCCAGAATCAAATAATACTCTTGCGAATACATCATTAATGAGAAACGTACCGGTTATGACGTTGTCGTTCTGGATAGCCTCTTGAACATTCATCTGAAAGACCCTGGCATTGCTCTTTTTCCCTTCTTCAGCCTTCTTCACCAGCTTTGGACAATTAGTCTTGATGTGCCCTTTTTCATTGCAACTATAACAAGTTGCATCCTTTAGTTTCTTGCACTCAAGAGTCCTATGCTCTGAGGACTTGCAAATCCCACACGCCTTCGGCTGGGATTTCTGTTCATACCTGCACCTCCTGAAATGGTGCTTATTGCAAACCTTGCACTTGGGCTTATAGCCCGACTGTTGGCCATTCTTCTTGGTCTCAGACCCCTTCTTGTGGTCACGGTTCCCCCTATGCTTCTTGCTCGACCGACGCGAATTATCATCTTCACGTTTCCTTTTCTCAGTAGCATTTCTCAATGATCTCTGTCTCACTGCATCCAGTGTGAGAGACAGAGATATATCTGCTACATATCTAAATGTAGCGGGCCGAGAGGCCTTCACGCTAGCTTTGATTTCTAGGGCCAGACCCCCAATGAAACGCGCGATCCGTTTGGGTTCCGGGGTCACAAGGTACGGAACCAATCTAGACGGGGTGTTGAAACTTGTAAGATATGCCTGGCAATCCAAGTTCTTCATGACCAGAGATAGGAAATCGGATTCTATCTTCTCGACCTCGTGTTGAGGGCAGTAGTTTTCTTTGATGAGAGCAACAAATTGCTCCCATGACATGTTGTACAAAGCAACCTTTCCTGAGGCTTGAACCAATGACCTCCACCACGCTAGGGCTTCACCCTTAAATGACTGGGATACAAACTTCACCACATCCCTCTCAGCACAACCACTAATGTCCACAACAGTGTCCATTTCGTCCAGCCAGGTCATGCAATCCACAGCGCCTTTTTCCCTAGTAAAATCTCGGGGCTTGCAGGAAACAAAATACTTATATGTGCAACCCTTGGCGCGAGGTGCATTATCGAACACTATCTTCCTAGGACGGGCACTATTCTCATTTGATGAGGGCCGATCATCATCTTTCTTAGGCTTAGAGGGCGGTTTGCTATAAGATTCAGAATGGGTTCTTGGTTTAGAGTGTGGTGCAGATCGGGTCCTACTTCGAGACTCGCTATATTCTTCATACTGCCGTTCTAAGGCCTCTTTAACAGCGTTGTCTACTAACGCTTTTAATTCAGCACCCGTCATATTAACTTGGGTGTTATCATTCTCATTCGCGTTTGGATGACTGTTATTTTCGCCCGAGTCAGCCATTGAAATCTTGATCTGCTACAACAGATAATAACAGAAGTCTTTTCGGGAGTTTATTATGGAATTACCCTTATTGGGTAATTCATCAACCATGGTAAGCATAGACCATATCTGGTTAATTTGTTACTCACATTTATTTAGGATTTTAGTATAACTTATCCTAATTACAAATAATATTGTTAGTGGCACAGAAGCCTAGTCACTGGGACGTTTTTTATATTATAAGCCAGGATTTCAGAGAATCAAGGCATGCAGGTTTGGACATAGTTCCTTACCTTTCTGACAGGGAGCCATAGACTACAACTGTCTTTTGTCTTATATGACAATGAGTATAGCCCGTAGGCACTACATCACTAATGGATGCTTGATAACTGATCATCTACTTGATGAGGTAAACCCATGATTTATAAATCATTAATTTAGGCTTTGGGGATCCTTAGAAGGATCCTTGTGTAAAATGACACGTGTGATTTTAACGAATCACGTCTGCCAGGAGTGTTAACATGTTTACAGAGGTTAACCAGAATCTGAATCTTTTAATCAGGTCTTACCATCTTGGCTGGGTCTTATAACGACACCAGGCTAGGTTTCACCACTAAGATTCTTTATTTAATAATTGGTAGGCAGATTAATTTAAAAGGAATGACTTTTGATTTATTTATTTCATATAATTATGCATATAATGGCAGAGATGAAATTTATAAATTTAACATTCCAATACATATAAAAGATTACAACTGCCCTAAACGGGACTTTTAAAAGACGAAATACCTACGCAGAGGTTATACATAAAACAAGTCCACGCAGGGACCAAATACAAGGATAGATGTCCACACAGGGACTAAAACAAATAAATGCCCACACAGGGACTTGAATAAAATAGGAAATACAATAGTACATCTAGAGACTAATGATCTCGCTTCTTCTTCCCTTTTAACAGGTTCGCTAGGCCTTTTAGGAATCCACGATTGTTCTTACGCTCTTACTCAAAGTCTCGTTCCACTCTGTTCAAACGGTGGAGGATTTCTTCCTGCTCTAGTGGGGAAAAACGTGGCTGCTGCGATAAGTGCTGAGCCGGAGTTCTAGCAGGTATTGGGTACCCATGAGTTGAGTATCCCATTCCCCAAGGTGTTTCATAAGGTACTTCAGGATGAAGGGCGTGGTAATTTGCCGCCGCTTCTATGTATGGGTCACCACCCATATAGTTATAGTGAGTGTGAGCTGGCTGCTCAAACGGGTTGTACGCTGTGGAACCGGCGTACGCAGGTATCGGGTTATCATAACCGAATGGTGGCGGAGGTGGTGCAACTGGTGCAGAATTCACCTCTGCAGGGTGACTCGAAGGTCCACCCATTTGTGGGTCTTCTGGCAGTGGCGGAAAATGACTGCCACTGGAGTGTCGAGGGGTGCTGAAATGAAAATCCCCTCTTCGTGCGGATATCCGCGCGCCTGATCTCCTACGCCTTGGCGGATCCGGAGGTGTTTGTTGAACTGGTGGCGGCGGAGGCGGTGGCGTAACTGCCACGAAACGCGAATCCTCGGAAGGATCCTGCTGCTGCTGTTGTTGCTGGTGAGGTGATGAATGGTGAGAGGGTGTAAAGTACCACTCACACTGGTTGAACCTCGCCTGGTAACTGTCTGGACCCTGATAGGGTGTTCCATGGAAGGATGACCTATCAGAGATCTCGATAGGATGGTTGGGGGTACCTCTTGCAGGTTCGATGGGATCCGTGTCCTCATCCATGTCTACCGCATTGTCTTCGGAGAAATGGTCCTCTGGTCCTAGAGGGTTAAAACCTACTGGTTCTTGGACATAGTTTGCCGGGTTGAACTGACCTTGGAAGAAAGGAGTGGGATCGCCATAAGAACGGTGCGAAACAGAACGCTGGAGAGGTATGAACGAAGATTGAGGGTTACCGGGCTCGTTTTCCGAGTTCGGCCCAAAAGAGTGACGGTATGAAGGCGTCGAACTATGTGAGGTAGACCGTCTAGCGGGCTCAAAGAGGTTCCTCCTACGCCTCTGAGGTTCTTCACTCCTTGTGTTGGAAGGAGCTCGCATGTGTGAAGGTCCGGCATCGTGATCATTGTAGGTAGTGATCGGCCCTTTGCCTCTTCCTCCTCTTTTGATTGCTGGTGGCATATTTCCTGCTTAAGCAATTTTAAATCAACAACAAACAATAAAAGACAAACTAGAACAACAATTCGAATTCGTCCTATGTTCTTGTCTAGACTCGAGTATGTGCAATTGTGTCATTGAGATTAAACACATAAGGATAGTGTTTAATTCACTCAACGTTGGCTCTGATACCAACCTGTCACACCCCGATTTCCTCACGTTTCACCGGTGGGGGATTACCGTGACGTAGTTGGCAACAATATAGTCAAACCACACAATATTTAAATGCACAGCGGAAGCATAAAGATAGATATATTTCAACCATCAAATGTAATATCCAAGTATCACAAGTAGTCGAAATAATCCACAGGGGATCAAAAATAAAATAGGAAATAATGTTCAACAGATAGTGGCATCCAGGCTTGCGAGACTCTAACGATGCTAAGGAGTGGCCAGCCTATTTCGTGTAGAACCTGCATTTAATCTTTTTGGGGAAAATACGTCAGTTTACACTGGTAAATACATTCAACCGACACTTTTAAAAAGTTTAATAAAATTGATTTGAATGCACGAGGCACAAACTTTTATAACTTGGGATAATTAATCAAATCTAATCTTGTAAAAGAATTACATGTTCATTATGCGTTCAGTCGCCCGGTTCGTGCCGGGTTTAAGGTTAATTGACACACCACATAGTATAAAACCGCGGCGGGAAAACCAACGGTCATACCTTTATAAATATGGACACATTGTCGGGTGTACGCCTACACCCGCGTGTCAAGGTCATGGCCATTTCGTAAAATGATGCCAAGGATATCCGGGACATGGTCATTAAACTCCCAAAGGAATAAAACAAGCAAAACCAATTTTCAAGCGGGTCACATTGATAATACCCAACTACTAATGAGTTAGGGTCAATTGCCCGACCAAGCGGTATTTTACATACCGTACCCCAAGCCCGCATAAGGGAAATAAGTTAAAAGTATTTACCTGAGCAAGTAATAACCACAACAAGCAAATGCAAGTATCTTTTACTGGTCTCCTATTCTGGAACGAAGGTTTATAATAACCTATTAGAATCCTAACAGTCTTTAATTTAGCCTAAGCTTAGACCGGTTAGTTTCAAAGGATAATTACGGTTTAATCGCATGAAAGGCGAAAACCGGGAATGGAATGTGGTTTGGACCCAACAAGTTCGGAGACTTGTATATTATGGGCAACTAAACACATTCTGGGTTTTGAGATAAAAACGACAAGGTTTGACCCGTTTCGGCTAATTTATGTAAACTAGTTACATAAACTGGACCGAACGCGTAAATGGCGTAACGGGTAACCGTATGAGTCTTACACAGGTTTCCTAAGTCAATATGCTCTTAAAGATGTTGTGGTATCAGTAGGATACCTTCCATTATGCCCGTAACGAATTTAAACCCAATATACGCCCCGTAGGGGTATTTTGGTCATGTTAAAGATTATAAAAGAGATTTCCGGGTTCTACAGAAAATCTGAGTTTTCTGAACAGGTTATAAAGTTCAAAATACTTTATTTATTATTTAAAATCAGTAGTAACTGGATTCGTGTCAAAATACCATGTAGAACTCATTTTATGTTCGAAAAGGGTATATTCGGTATTTACCGAATCAACGCCATAACCGCGGGTTATGCGCAGGTTAAAAATAATTAAAAATCTTTAAAAATCCCAAAATATTATTTTACATCAGTGTGTAAAATGTTTGGTGTCGAAATCCGGGTTTAGACAGGCTTTATGCTAAGTGCGCCGTTTAATTAACAAAGTTTTCTTAATTGCGCTATTTAGCATAACTCCCATTCTAGACCTCGAATTGACATGAAATTTTAGGGACATGTTTAGAAATCAGTAACTAAGGTTATTGTCCTTTCGCATATCAAAAATTCTCGTTTAAGGTCGAGAGGGCATTATGGTCAACCTTAAGCATATAACGGAAATTTATCAACGACTCGGACAAACAACGGACCAACCACAGAGGGTTATACCATCATGTAACCTGGTCCTAAGAGATTCCTAAGGCTTATCTAAAACATACCAAATCGGGTCAGAACTGAAGTGAAAGCAAAAGTCAAAGTTTTGCGACTTTCGGTTCCGAACCGGGTCAAAACAGCAAATGGTCGGATCAAACAAGCTTAGACCAGTTATAATACTTATTATCAAGTTATATGAGTGATAAAAATATGTTACATGCCATCTACATTGTTAATTATGCGTTAAATCGAAAATTAGCATTCTGCTGACTTTTTCTAAGCAACTTTGACCCGTCATTTGGACTAGTTAGAGTGGGAATCAGAGGGTGCCCTTTTAGGGGTTTAATGCCCACATAATTACCAACATATAACTACCTTTGATTCGACTAATTACTAGACCATTTGTGATTAATCGTTAAGTCAATCGTTAATTACGACGGATTGACTTTTAAGCAATAACTAAGCAAAAACTTAACTAAGAAGGGTTGAGCACACTTACTGAAGTCCTATGCACGATTTGTGAAGCTTAGAGAGAAGTCTTTAGCTCCAAAAATGCTCCAATGTGCAGATGGAAGGTGTGAAGAACTTGTTGCAACTTAGTGGCCTTTTATAGTGCTCATAAGCTCTTAGATCATTGACAACAAGGTCTACAAGAGTTCCTAGATCACCAACAAGTGTCCCTGAGTGCTAGGGGTCGTTTAGGGGACGCCCATGCTCTTGCAATAATGATCTAAGTCGGTTAAAACACCAAACAGTGCTTCTGTCCGCTTTTTCTGTATCTGGGCCATTGACGCGGCCCGCGTAAGGGTCCTCTTAACCTTTACGCGGCCCGTCTGAATCCTTTTGTTAGAACCCATATCTTTCACTGTCAGCGCGGCCCGCATAAAGCCCTTGCTAACCTTTACGCGGCCCGCCTGAGACCTGCTGTAAGATTTTCAAATCTTTTTCAATTATTACAGTCGGCTCTTGGCGTTTCGAAGGGGTAACTTTGCGTTTTGGGCCTTTCTTATTTACGTATAAGGGCCTCGGGACTTTTACCCAACTTATTAATCCTCGATTATTTTATTATTACCCGAAAAGTCATAACTTTCAATGTTTGACGCTTTTAACCCTTCTTAAACGAATTCGATCATAACTTCCTCATTCGGTAACGAAACTTTATGAAATTTATATCGCGCATTATAGTGAGTATAATTTACCATTACAAAGCCTCGGGTATGCCAAAGGATCACTCAGAGGTATAACTTAAACATGTTGACACATTTGGCCCCTGTAGTTTGTAACTCCTCACTTTCTTCCACATTTCGTTCCGTATGATCCATGATTCATTTGTTCGAAGGTACGAGCATCATGTAGGGTTACTGTAAAGTATATTTATCCCTTGTTGACATCTTGAACCCTTGAATTCACATACTTTCTATGTTTGTCAACTTTAGTCCCTCTTTAGTATTCTTTAACACGTCCATGCTTATGACACGTGTCAATACATTATAGGACGCAAATTTTCGGGGTGTTACAACTTTTAGTGCACTTTCCGGGTTTGAGTGAATTAACACACTTTTCCCATGCACATCGATTCACATCTCGTTTCTTACACAAGGTATAATCTACTAACATAATAAGTTAATTCTTACCGGACGATCGATCAAGCTTGAACCGAACACTTTGTTGACAACCTTAAGCTCTGATTACCAACTTGTAACACCCGTCTAATTTCTACTTGAATATAATAATAATTCATGCAATTATACATAAAAGACGTCCAATTATAACATAAGTTCCGTAGATATAGTTGGAGAGTAGCAAAACATTAGTCAACTAACATAATATTTCAAACATTCATAAGTTGTTTAGCTAATTGATTACATTTCAAAACATTGTCTATTAAATTTAGATGTCGCGGAAGCTTCTAAGTGTGTTCGGTTCTTCAAAACTTGCTTGACGGCCATCCGTAAGGTCCACATCGTCACTTAGGGTCAAAACCACTAAAAACATTAGTTTTGACATTAATATAGTACATAAAAACAAGATCCGACATCGAAATGTGAAAATAAAATACAAAGTTTTCTGGGCTCTACCGTAACTTACGGTGTCTACCGTAAGTTACGGTAGATGCTGTATGATTCTGGTCTGCCGTAACTCAGTAGTGATTCACCGTAATGTTTTTGTTTTCCACCGTAAGTTACGGTGGAGACCGTAACTTACGGCGGACGCTGTAACTTTACCATTTGACTATTTTGTGGATTTTACCCGAATCCACACGTCATTTTAGGCGATTCTTTTCCTGTATGTTTGTATATTTATTACGGACATGTTCCTTACGACTATCATACCAAAGTTTGACTCACCGATTATACAGCTAAAGCCACTATACTATCATTCGACCCATTCTAACTTTATCTATTTTACTACATTTCACTAGTAAGCCTATGGCGCCTTATACCCATCATCCGGGGCTTAGCATCACTTGTGTTTCCTTACCAATTACATGGTTTAACGCTCTTGTGATTGATGTCGCCATTGCTAACTAATTAGAACACCAATACTACAATTTATACCATTGTTTGACCCGTTGGCTCATCTTATGGGAATTCTCCAATGTGATGACTACCAAACGGTTCCTTATAAATTTTAACTCTATTAATTCGAGTAGCGATCATAGTCACAAAAATCAACACAATTTCTATTCTAAAATTGCGACTACGCATAATTTATTAACAATTCATTTAATGTAACGGGTCAAGTTACATACCTTTAAAGCAAGCCCTTGAAACGTGTGTTCACACCGGTTTGCCCACTCGATGCCCCGGCTTCCTTTCCTATAGAGTTCAATCACTTTATGTTTAGAACTCTTTGTTTCACATATATAACGCACATTTTGCCATACATCATAATTATGCGTTTTTAACTTAAACATTTCAGTTTCAAGCCTTCTTTGAGGCATTTCAACAAACATTTCAAGGGCAGATTTTACATGATTATGTAACCAATCCCTAACTTATCATTTAGCCCGAATTTTCATCAATCAAGCTTTCATATATAAGGTTTAACATTCAGATTTCAGAAATCTCTTCCTAAGAACCACATTACACTAGAAAATTGTTCAAAACCCTAGTGTTCATCAACTTCACACAAAACCCATGAATGACCTTCAATGTATTCATGAAATTTCTAGAATTTAGGCATGATTTCACATGTTTTTGTCTAGGTTTTACTCCTAGACACTACATCATTCCTATTCAATCCAAATAGCAAACATGCAACATCTAATTTCAGATTTTCTAAATTCATGAGAATTTCAAGTAGAGGATTTTTATTAAGTTTTACATACCTTATTATCTCCTCGCAATGGGGATCAGTAATCTATGCCCGATTTTCGATTTTAGTTTAGTTTGAGCCTTCAATTTGAGAGTTTAGTGAATTTTTAGGGTTTGGAGCATGGGGGTCACCCTTCTCCTGCTCTTGATCGACCAGACACCTCTTTTGGGGTGTTTGGTTTGTTTTTAATTTGTTTTATGAATTTAATTTTCAATTTTAACAACATAGGCCCCTCCACTTTTATTTAGTTTATATCTTTGGCAATTTCAATTCATTCATGTTTTAAAACGGGACAATTAACTAACTAGGTTATTTATTCCTAATTAGCTCATCCTCGTTTATTTTTTTATACTTTATATAATGCTAATATAAAGCCTTTTAAATTTCGGGGTGTTACAAATAAGTTCAGTAACGGTGAAGTAAGAGCAGTTTGCACCAGGGGCTTGATTGAATCAAATTGACAACGTTAGGGACTGGAGTGTTGATTATTTTTCAAATAAGGACTGAACCTATGATTGAGTGTAAGCATCATGAACTGAAACCATACTTTACTCTAAAAAAATGAAATACATTTTTTTAAATAAAATATATTCACACACTATACATAGTAAAAGTTAGTTTTGCATGTTTTTATAATGTTTGATTAAAAAGTTATGCATCTGACCCATGATTAAAGGAACATTACCTATGTATGGAAACTCCAAGTACTAAAATCATGTTTACAACGAGCTCGAATCACATGGTGCGATTATGCCATGTGATCCAAGGCCAGCCTAATGTTTATATAATTAGATGGTTGCTTTAATACTTTTAATTTTATGGCTTGAATTATCTTCTGTTTGTTAACTCTTTATTATACTATTAACTATATATTTTTTATTATGTATTTTTAATCATTTATATATGTATACACATATAAAAATATGAATTGTAACTACAAAAACTATATATATTTGACTTATTGTTGTCGGTTTCAATTACAGATAAATGAGAAGGATTGTTAGCTAAAACATATATTATTTAGCAACAAAGAGAAAAGGGAAAACTAGATCAGGAGCGAGGATTCAAACACGTGTCACGTGGTTGAAGAACAGACTGTGACCATTAGAGCATACCATCATATCGTTTCAGTTTTATTTCCAAACATTTAGTTATAAAATAAAACGGGTCGTTGAGAAAAGGAAAGCAAAGGAAAAACCAGCCTCACAGGGCATCCGTGTCACGCAAGTTCCGGGTATAATAATATTTAGGAGTAGGTTAGTTTGCGTAAAAAGAAAACTTAAAGCCGCAAATTTCGTGTTAGGTTATTATCAAGTCAAAAAATTCAGGCCCGTGCATATATTCATGTTTTACGCTCAAAAGTAGAAAGAGTAATATTACGGATTAAGACATTCAGATAGATAACTATAATGCTAAAAATATATAGTACCACATGATTAACATGTATAAAATTTAGTTCTTTAGGCATGCATTATTCATCCAATATGGTTAAATACAAAATCTGTTTATCATCGTTTATTTTTATTAAATTAAGATGTTCATATCACACACATTTAGTAATTATAAAAACAAATTAGATTTTTTCTATTCAAATTAAAAGAGATTAATTTGAAATTAATGTGTTTACTGTTTGTTTGAAGACTAGCTTGCTATTTATTATTTTGAATATATTATTTATTATTTTGAATAGAGTTAAATGCCATTTTAGTCCCTATGGTTTGGGTCATTTTGTCAGTTTAATCCAAAGGTTTCATTTTTACCTGTGGGTCCAAAAAGGTTTCACCGTTGCCATTTTAATCCACTGGGTTAACTTCATCCATTTTTTCTGTTAACGAGAAGGCCAATTCGGTCATTTTATATGTAATTCTGTTAACTAGAAAGGCAATTCGGCCATATAAAATGACCCGATTGGCCTTCTCGTTAACAGAAAAAATGGATGAAGTTAACCCAGTGGACTAAAATGGCAACGGTGAAACCTTTTTGGACCCACAGGTGAAAAATGAAACCCTTAGACTAAACTGCCAAAATAACCCAAACCACAGGGACTAAAATTACATTTACTCTTTTGAATATATATTTAGATTTTTCCTTTCTAAATGATGATATTTTTGTTAATCTTATATACGTCTGGAATTGTTTATGTTGTCACTGAATTTAGTAAAATGCCAATTTTGTCCTGAGGTTCGACAACTTTTGCGACTTTCGTTCTTAAGGCGTCATTTTCATCCAAAAAGTATGAAATCTTGTTATTTGTCCCATCTCTGAGGGTCATTTTTCGAGGGACGAAAGTCGCAATAGATTGTCAACCTCGAGGATGGAAATGACACTATTTTGGACGTAACACTTAACAGACAAATATGACCAAACCTCAAGGACTGCAATTCACAAAAAAATCGTTTTGGGTATAACAGGCAAATATGGCCAAACCTCAAGAACGATTTTGACAATTTACTCACTCCTAAATTTATGTAGGAATAAAATCATTTTTTGATTACCAACCAAACATGTTTACTAAATATTTAATTGCCTAACACTAGTATTAGTGTTTTTTTAATGGTAAATTCACAAACCCCTACAACCTTTCTAAATTGCATTATTTGGAACTTGAGCTCTCATCATTTTAAAGGAATGACACTATTTCAACACTTTGTTATTGTTGAGCTACATGTCCTTTGGTACTAGTAATATTATTTAATCAATGCACACATAAAATCTTACAAATAAATGTGTATTTATAACATGCATCTCTTTTATTTTGAAATTTCTATAGTTAAATAATGTCCAACTTTATACGTTTTTAAATGAAAACTGAAAATTCAAAGAATCAAAAAAGTAAACTCTTTTAATGGTAGATATCTTAACAAACCAACACTATATAACAAACAAATAGTGGCGATGAAGAGGACGCGGTGTGGCCTCTTAATCATTCCACCTTTTCAGATTTTATTTTATATGTAAGGTACTTTAAATATTGTTGAAAAATTAGGTGAATAATATTATGGTTAAATATGTTTATCAAAATAGTAAATGATTATTTTTTACTTGAAATATATTAATCTGGCCATTACTCAATCTTAGTAAAAAAAAAAAAAACTCAATCAATATTTTATATTTGTACAAAGTAGATCACTTTTGCAGAAACTTAGTGATTTCAATTTTACTAGATTTAGATATCGTTGAAAACTTCTACTGCTTTTGCATCAACTAGACTGATAACCAATTATACGTGAACACGTTTCATAATTAGTGCAAACTTAGCATAATTTGTGACACGGGCACAATATTAGACTCGTGAAGTATTTGATAGATATTTTTAACATTAATTTTTTTACTGCACCAATAGCCCACTGGTAAATCAATAACTATTTGAACAATATATATTTAGTTAATAAAGCTTAGATTTTTATTCAACTTTTAACCATTTTAAAGACACATAAAATGCCTAAAGTGCATGTAATAACAACTTACATTTAAGTTCAATTGTATTTTACTTAATTAAACATTATTTTAAGCATATAATCTAATATTTGTTTGATTCAATCAATTTACTTCTAGTATATTTTATACAAAACAGAATATATTTTAACTTTTATTCGTTAAAAATTATACGTTAGAGTATATTAAAAGCGCTTGAAATTTCTTTTTATACTGAGAAATATATTTAATACACACTAATTTGCTAATTAATTAAGTTATCTCTACTTGTTTCCAACATAATGTCCGACATATTTATTTACTATGTTTGGAAATTTCACCCATTTTTATAAAACTTTTGAGTTAATTCCGGTTTGACATTACAAGGTTTACCAATTTTAACCACTTTCTCTTTTTTTTTCTTTTCAAATCATAGTCTCAGGTTTAAAACAAGAAAATAAGTCAATCTCTCGAGCCAAACCTAAATTAACTCTAAACTCTTCATAAAATTATCTTAAAAGTTAGAGTAAATGCTAATATGATACTAAGTTTAGGTCATTTTGTCACTTTAGTAAAAAAATGAAGTTATTTTGTTTTTAGGTCTTTAAGATTTCATTTTTGTTGTCATTTACATCCAATTGATAAACCATGTTAGAATTTTCTACTCCTTTTGTCATTTTCCTCATTTAAATAATGGAGTTTCTCATGGAGTTCAGCCATAAAATGACAATTATACCCTCCATTTAAACGAGGAAAATAACACAAAAAAAAAAAAAACAGAAATTTTTAACCCAGTTTGCTAACTAAATGGAAATGCAATAAAAATAAAACGTTAGGGACTCAGATACAAAAAGTTTAATTTTTAGACTGAAGTGATAAAAAGTAACCTAACATTTTAACAATTTTACTCTAAAAGTTAAAGGGGTAGGCTAAACCCGTCTCTCTTACTTGTCATACCCCCTCCCTAGAAACATAAAATCAAAACCTGTCACTTCTCCCCCTTTAAAGAAATATTTTTTAACACCATAAACAAAACCACTTTATATAATTATTTTTCAAATTAATCTTCTTTATTTACACACACAAAAACAACAATTGAATCCAATCGTCATGAACGAATAACAAGACATGCAAATATATATATATATATATATATATATATATATATATATATATATATATAGAGGGGCTCATGCGAGAACTTCATTTATTGCGAGAACCGCGAGAACCAATGTGAACACAACCTAAAATAGCTAAAAAAAACCTAAAAAACCTAACCCCCACCCCCCCCCCTCCAAAAACCTAACCCCCCCCCCCCCCCCCAAGCTAAATGCTAAAAACTAAAACCCCCAAAAACCTAAAAAAAAAACCTAACCCCCCCCACCCCCCCCCCCCCCCAAAAAAAAAAAAAAAAAAAAAACAAAACCCCCTCCCCCACCCCCCCAAAAACCTAACCCCCCCCCCCCCCCCAAGCTAAAATGCTAAAAACTAAACCCCCAAAAAACCTAAAAAAATTTAATAAAATTCTAAAAAATAAAAAAAAATCTAAAATTTTTTTTTAAATATTTTTTATGCTCAAATCGCTACTTTTTTTGGTCAAAAAAATTTTTTTTTTAATTTTTTTGGCTTCGAAAAGTAGCGATTTTTATATAAAAAATATTAAAAAAAAAATTTTGTGTGATTTTTAACTATTTTTAGGCATTTTTTTTGTGTTCACATTGGTTCTCGCGATTCTTGCAATAAGAGGTGGTTCTCGCATGATCTTCTCCATATATATATATATAAAACCAAGAACTCAAAAACAAAAATATATAATATACATGTGATAAGAATTCATACAACATGACACCATGAGTGATATCAAGCTCCTCGATTGTATTGAGGTGATTAGGAGCATGGTCTTTGTCTAATATCACTTTTATCTATTATATCAAATCGTTAACGATCTCATTTAATCATTCATATATGCTAATTAAAATGTTAAATAAAATATAAATTTTTTTTTCTTTCTAAAAGAAAACTAAAACTTATGTAAATACCTCGCATATAGCCGGTGGACTATACATATAGTCTTCTTTTTTTTTTGTCTCCATTTGAGAATCCCCTCAATGCTAAGAGAAAAAAAAACCTGTAAATATCAAACTTTTCATCTCTTAAATCCCAACTCCTAAGCTAATAAAGAAATTATAAACAACTTTAAAACAATAATATTTTCTTAAATAAGAAAAAAAAATATTTAAATATTAAAAACCTTTTTTAAAACTTTAAAAAATTTAATGTAAAAGAAATTCTTTAAATTAAAAAAAAACACATTAAGGAAAAGTTATCTAAAATATAAAATAAAAGAATTTAATAAAATAACAATATAACATAAAACATAACAAAAGAAACAAAAAGGTTATAATTGTATTACTATGAAATTTAAGAGGAGGAGTATATTCAGTAAAAATAAAGGATAAGGGGGTATATTTAGTAGACCCCAAGTTAAAAACTTAAAACTAACAACCGTTAATATTTAAACCTACCATTTTTTTTCACAATTATCTAATTCCTAAATTTGGATAATATTATATCACCAGTCATTTTCTCTTTATTCATTTTCTTTTTTGAAAACCAAATTTCATTTTCACACATAATATTAATTAAAGTTTCCGCCTATAGTGCGTGTTCTCCAGAGCCTCCAGGCATCTTCTCTTTCATGCTGTTTTTGTGTAACAATAACAATAACAATGGCGGTTCAAGCTCATTATCATCATCATCATCCTTCTAATCTTCTTCATCTCCACAGGTTCTTTTCCTATTTCACTCACTCACTCTTACTTTTTCATGAATTTGTGTGTTCAATTTCTGAAACTGATAAAGAGTTTTGTTTCATTTCAGAAACAACGATTGCTCATTTGTTGATGATCAAGCGTCTAATCAGATATTATTCACCGATTTTCCAGGTCTGCGGTTGTAACTTATTCATCGATTTCATCAAATTTCGTCATGTTGAGTTGTGATTTTAGATTTTAGTGATTCGATTATTGTGTCGTGTAGTAGGAAACAACAACGGAAGTAATAACTCGAGAAAAGTAATTAGAGAAATCGATATCGATATGAATCAATCGATGTCTCTTCTTCATCAACAACAACAGCAGCAGTTTCGTAATCATCAAAACGTCGACGTTTCCACCGGTCTCCGGTTAGCGCATTCTGTTTCATCTCAATGCTCTGCTTTATCCTTCTTATCCGATGAATTATCGTCGCAAATCAATCAACAACGAGACGAAATCGATCGTTTTCTTCACGCACAGGTATTATTATTATAGTTTATAAAACCCTAGGTCATCAGTAATAATCGAAAATTGTTTGAAAAAAACGAATGTATGAAACCTGAATATTAGAGTTTTGAAAAGAAAACTATCAAGGAGAAGAGCTACGGCGCATGTTAGCAAACAAAAGGCATGCTGGCTATTGTGCGCTGCTCTGTTCATAATAATAATAATCGAAAATTTGTTTGAAAAAACGAATGTATGAAATCTGAATATTTGAGTTTTTTTTGAAAAAAAATAGGGAGAAGAGCTGCGGCGCATGTTAGCAAACAAAAGGCATGCTGACTATTGTTCGCTGCTCCGTGCGGCGGAGTCGTCTATCATGAGCCGGATGAAGGAGAAAGACACCGAGGTGGAGAAAGCGAAGCGGCGCAACATAGAGCTGGAGGCACGAGCGGCGCATCTTAGCGCGGAGGCGCAGGTCTGGGAAGCAAGAGCTAGGGCACAAGAACTGGAAGCGGTGGCGTTGCAGTCGCAGCTGGAACAGGCTATCGTGAGCCGGAGTGTAGGGAGTAGTTTAGCAGAACGGGAGGGGGTGGGGCAACGATGCGCCGTGGACGATGTGGAGGATGCTGAGTCAGCGTATGTGGATCCGGAACGAGTTGTGTTAGTGAGTGGACCCGGTTGTAAGGCTTGTGGGAAACGAGTCGCCTCAGTGGTGTTGCTACCGTGTCGGCATCTGTGTGTTTGTACAGAGTGTGACGGTGTCGTTTCGTCCTGCCCGTCATGTCTTTCGTTTCGCAGCTCTAGCATTGAAGTTTACATGTCATGATTGTGGGCCCTCATGAAGCCCAGTTTTCAACAGCCCATTCACCTGAAAACTTACTGAATGGTAAATTTGGAAATTTATATCTTGGCTGCAGTAAAAACTAAAAATGAAAAAAGTGAGATGAATGAATATATCCCCAATAAAAAAAAAATATATATATATTTCTTAATATTTTTAAATTGACTTTTTCTTTGGGTTATTATATGTATTTCTTTTTTATCCCACATGAAAAAAAAAAGAACTATTTTGTTGCCTTGTAGGGGGCACTATGTAATTTTAGAATTTTTTTATTATTTTAATTTTTATTTATTTATTTGTCATTGTAATTCCACACATGAATATTTTTAGTTTTGTAGTGGGATCTTGCCTTATGAACCGAAAATGGTTTGTTCTTTTGGGATAATTAACCCTAAGTTATCTTTATTATGTCAAACAAGAGGGATGTTCTCTGCTGCTCGTGCGATGCAATGGGGAACATAGACACTGTTAATCACGGAACATGTTATTTTTTAAAGAGTTAATGGCCTTTTTCGTCCCTGTAGCTTGTTCAATTATGCCAGTTCGGGCTAAATTTCTAATTTGTATCATTTCTGTCCAAAAAAATGAGTTGACTGTCACTTTTGTCATTGTGGCTTGTCCAGTTATTTGATTCAACCTTAGTTTTATTAGACGGAATTGACATGTTTCAAGAATGTTATGGATGGTAATGATATAAATTTAAAATTTGGTTTGAACTAACATAACTAAACAAAACACAGAGAAAAAAATGACAGGGTTAACTCTTTTTAAAAGAGAATGCTCGTTTATCAAAACTCGACCAAGTCCATGCAACCTTACAGTTAGGTTTATTATATTAAAAAGAAAGAGTTAATTACTGTTTTCGTCCCTGTGGTTTGTCAAAAGTCACTATTTCAGTCCATTAGTTTAAAAATTGCGATTTCAGTCCTTGTGATTTCACTTTCGTAACCAATTCAATCCATTTATTCTGTTAGTACAGGGACTGAAATGGTTACGAAAGTGAAACCACAGGGACTGAAATCGCAATTTTTAAACTAATGGACTGAAATAGTGATTTTTGACAAACCACAGTGACGAAAACAGTAGTTAACTCAAAAAGAAATATACCACTCATAATGTTTTAGTTGATATTTATGTAATATAAATATGTATAAAGTTGAAATTTCAAAGAAAATCTTGTTGGATTGGATGAACTCATCCAGTTGCAACTCTGTACTATTAAACAACATGACCCGAACACGGGTTCTTTCGTGTTAGATGGGCACTTCGGACTGTTTTAGCGATGATGATGGCGGGGTATATGTATGTATATTAAAGTTGTACTTGATTGAACATGAGGTGGGCAGGTTCGAATTTAAAATTGTTGCTTAGAAATAATGGAGGCAGGACAAGACTATGCAGCAAAGCAAAGGAAAATGAGGAAAGATTGTAAGGCAGGCCAAACCACATGACAATGCATGTACAACAAGTCTTCAGGCCCATGTCAAATGTGTTAGTTAGTTATACAGTACAACACCTACACTAATCATTATTATTTTTCTCAACTACCCTTCTGCTCCTGTTTCTCTTTTATTTTGAAATTTTAATAACAAAATAATAAGCGGGGCTTGAAACGGACTTATGGGTAATCTTAGCGTCAAATTCGATTGTAAAGCGTCCATACCCATTAGATACCCGATTACTTATTATTATGCGTCGGACATACCTGTTAGTTTATTAATATTTACCTGTTATCCAAAAATATTATAAAATATAAAAACTAAAAAGTAAGTGAAATAGTATGTTACATCTATCATCTAATGACAAAGAAAAAAATGTTTACACGTAAATTGGTATAATCTTGCCGGTAATCGGAGCAATATAATGTAATACGATCCTCATACTCATACCATACCTGTGAGATTTTTAGAACGAATTTTGTACCTGATCTTATGCCTAAATACCCGTCTCAAAAGATACTCATACCATACCCGTGAGATTTTTATAACTAATTCCGATACCCGTCTCAAACGTTTCACATTTTAGGTTTTTCTCATCAGGTTCGAATTCGTTTTTCATTACTGGATGCCCCTCAGATAAGCATTAGTTTGGAAGTTTCCCAACAATAATTTTGATAGAACATTGGCTTCAACTAATACTGTTTTAAATCTTTTATGTCTGGAAAATATATTAAGTTCGAAACTTCTTATTAATGTCGACAGGACATGTATATATATATATTTTTTTTGCGTGTTTTTTTTATTCTTATAATGCTTGCATAGTACAATTGGCATTTAACTACATTTTGCGCAAATCCGACTAAAACGTCCTTAGATTATGTTTATTGAATTAGCTTAAAAGGTTTTTACTCATTTGTTACTAAAATTGTGTAATGGTTTCAAAAGTAAAATAAAAAATTCAGTGTGTGTATGATTGGTGAAAAGTTGAAGTACCGCATGCTTCCAACCTCTCACACCCATGATTCAGCTCACGACCACGAAGATGCGTACACATAATGGCGTGCTTGGCGTTAAGTTAGATCCCATGGCTCGCTACACATAAACCGTATTTAACACCCTAAATTATTGTTATATGTTTTTATAAACTTCTCTTTGTTTCTTTTATAAATATAAGTATATATTGAGTTAGGATTCAGTTAGTTTGAGAGTTCAAAGAAAAATAAGTTGAAAGTTGAGAGTGGCGTGGTACAATTTGTAAGTTGGAATGTCATCAGTCAAATGGCGAAAGTTGTGATATTTAAATCCAATATGCTTTAATTTTAAAAATTATGTTTTTTAAAGATGCATATATAATGCATTGTATGTTGACTGTTGAGAAAGCATTTATTTAAGTAAAGGATAAAACTGAAAATTTATTTAAGAGTAAACTGCAATTTTACATCCTGAGGTTAGGGGTCATTGGCATGTCTACCCCCCCTAAGGAAATAATTGCAATTTTACCCCCCACTATTTGACCTTATGTCGCACTTTTACCCCCCGACGTCAAAATGGGTAACAGAACTGTTAAGTCTAAGTTGAAATGACTATATTACCCTTACATTTTACCCCCCAACATTCCTGTTAAGTCGCACAATTACCCCCCACTGGTAAATTACTAATTTGTCCTTTTCTATTACCCCCTGTACTTTGTGTTAACACATAACATTACCTCCTGAAATTTACAAAACCCTTCCCGCCAAAATCAAATACCTGTTCTTTGATCTAAAACCTAACAAGCAAATACCTGTTCTTTGAACACGTAATCTGAAACGTAACAATCATACCTGTTAAAAAATCTGAAACCTAACAAGCAATGACTCCAAAACTGGTAAATTACTAATTCTGAACCTGTTCTAACAATTTTACATTTATATGCAATCAGTTATTTCTATAAGGTGTTCAAACCAACAAGCAAATACCTGTTCAACCAGTGGGAACAAAATAATCATACCTGCAATGTCAACATAATGAGTGTATACATCCAGAATCATAATTGCAGTACATAAGTGTATACATCCAGAATCTGATTAAGCCACTGTTGAGTGTGCTGCACAATTTGCAGCACATAAGTGTATACATCATCAACCAGGTCAACATAATGAGTGTATACATGATCAACCAGGGTGTGTTCTATGGCCGGTACAATTTGCAGCACATAAGTGTGCTGCTAATGTGAACTTATGGCACTATTAAGTATGCTGCTAATGTCAACATAATGAGTGTAAACAAGCTGCAAATGCATACAATCAAACAAGCTGCAAAACATAATGAGTGTGCTGCTATTTCATTCACACTGATTAAGCACACCCTGCAAATGCACATGATTAAGCACACTGATTAAGCATTCACACTGATTAAGCACACCCTGCAAATGCACATGATTAAGCACACTGATTAAGCACATGATTATGCCCAAACTGTGACCAACCTACAACCAGTGTGTGTTATGCCCAAACTCTGTTCAACTTATGCCTACAACCTGCAAATGCACATGAGTGTGCTCCTAATTTTTATCAAGCATAATGTCAACAAAAGCTAAATAAGTTAAGTTAGGTTAACCTACATATTACACATAAGCTAAATAACATCCATCCGTTCAACTCTCCGGTGGTAGATGGAAGTTGAGGACATGCCTCCCAAACACGGAGACCACCAGGTGGAGCACCAAAGATGAGCTTGATAAGCTCATCGTCAGGTCAACTGTAGAAAAACCAACAGTGAACCAAATCAGACCCTAAACCCTGTTTTATAACATGATAATGACTAAATCTGACACTGATTAACTAACATTGGCCGATTATACCTTTGGTGTGGCGGATGATATAGCGGATTATCCAAAAGACCGGCATTTCCACTGAGAATGAAGCTAGCGGCTGTGGTTGTTGTGATCCGACGAGGAGAAGAATGATCGGACGAGGAGCAGAATGATCGGAAGAGGAGATGTCGCCGTCGCCGGAGAGACATGGATCGCCGGAGAAGAAGGTAAGGTCGATGGTGGGAAGGTTTGGGGGTAATTATGCAGTGGTATGATTCTTATAGGGGGTGGTGTATCAAATAAGCTTGACATAAGAGCAAAATGACATTTATACCCTTTGACCGTCAAGTTATTATGTTGACTGGTTACCCATTTTGACGCCAGGGGGTAAAAGTGCGACATAAGGTCAAACAGTGGGGGGTAAAATTGCAATTATTTCCTTAGGGGGGTAGACATGCCAATGACCCCTAACCTCAGGGTGTAAAATTGCAGTTTACTCTTTATTTAAACTACTACAAACATAAGTAGCTGACATCAGCCGGTAATAGTGCAGCAATTCAATTGGACAAAAAGGGCGGCAGGGGTAATAGTGTTAGGGAGCTGTCTGGCACTTCCCTATTGACCCAACAAAATTACGATTTTATCCTAATTTAAATTTACGATTTTGCCATCAGTTCAAATTTATGTTTTCGCCCCCGCTAAAAAATAAATTTACGCTTTTGCTCCCAGCTAAATATTTCAATTTACCCCCGGTAAAAAAAGACTATTTTGCCCATTTCAATTTAGAGTTTTGCCATTAGTTTTTTTTCGTTAAAAATACGATTTTCCCATGAGTTCAAAATTATGTTTCTACCCTCACTTACAAATAAATTTACGCTTTTGCTCTTGGCTAAAAATTCCAATTTTGCCCTCGATTCAAAATTACAATTTTGCCCCGTATAAATTTATAGTTTTGCCATTAGTTTTTTTTTTCTCACAACCAAGTTACGATTTTACCCTCAACTTAACTTTACATTTTCCCCATCGTTTTTGTTTGTTTTCCTGGTGACATTACAATTTTGCCCCTAGTGTAAAATTACAGTCATGCCGGCAACTTCCTGGCACTCCCCCGTTGGTCCATTTAGTTTATAACTTTTCCCCGAATTAAATTTATGATTTGGCCCTCAGTTAAAAATTACGTTTTTTCCATCGTTTTAATTTTTTTTTTTACCAAAACTATAAAGATTTTTTGTTTTAATTGGTTTACTACGGTCTTATCATCGTTTTTGTTTTTTTTCCTAGAAAAATTATAGTAGTCTTTTTTTAATTGGTTGAGAATTATTCGGCCATCGACCCGCAACGCGGACGGGGCATCTACTAGTTATACTACATAAATAAACTAGATATTGTTATGAATGTATCATTTATATTGTGACTCTCCACATACATAACTTATCTAACTCCCATCTCTTTAGTTCCTTTAATATTAATGTATGTGCCTATATGTATAATGGCATTTGTGTATGGTGAAAATAGATCAATCAATAAGATTTACAATCTCATTTTCTTATTCTTCCCTTCATATTGCTAATAGGTTAGGTTGTTTCACAACACGTTATCAGCACGAACGGCTCAAAGGGCGATAGACCGATGCGTTTGAACTAATCGGGATAAGAGGCGGAGGACCGAGGCATGTTTTCCGTGAGGTTTTTGAGTCTTTGGAATCTACCGGAATCCATGGCCACCTTAATCCTTAAACAAGGTAAATTATTGAGAATTGTTTAACAGATAATTTTGAAAAAAAAATTAATAATTTTATTATATCGTTAAAGTATTTAACTTGCATGATGATTGAATCTATGTCTTGTTTACTGGCTATGAATTATTATTTTATACCACTAATTTATTTTATTAGTTTGTATAAAATAGTTTTTCAGTTATTTCAATAATGCTTGTTTGAAGTATTAAAATTGAATTCAATGTTATAATATTAAAATTTAAAACTGGAATATATTCTTAGCTTTGTCTACAAATTTGGTTTTGTTTAATGAATTATTCATTTTGATGCATATCAAAATAGATTATGATGTAATACGTGGTTTTTGTTATTATTATGTCATGATAGCTAAATTATTTTGTTACTTGAAATACATTATTTATGATTCAACTTGACTAAATTTGAAAGTGTTATTAATTGGATTTATCTTAATAAAATAGAGAAAGAAATTTATGTTACCACTCCACGTCTCGTGTATTGATTCACAATTCGTATATATATGTTTTGGGGTGATGTCTGGCAACCAACGGCTATGATTGATAATTGAAATAGAACAATAATTGAACAAATCTATAGGATAAAGAAGTGAATTCAAATATGATATTTCTATAGTGTGAAGCAAAATTTATTATAATATTCATATAATATTAAATAGGTTATTTGTGATGCAAACAATATCATAAACTAATTTGTTTGTACATTATGGTGGATTAATTATTAGTTTTTCTTGTATGCTTGAATATTCCAAAATGCAGGCATGATATTTAGAGATTCTCAGTTTGTTGTCTCTTCATGTTTTGATGGTGTCAAATTATTAACTTGAGAAGAATGAATGATTCACAAGTCAATATATCCACTTTTGCATTTATTTGTTGATTATATGTCCTTAGGATTCTAAATTCTTTAACAAGTAATAAAAAAAAATCAGGGATTCCTTGTGTGATGAAAAGTCACAATTTTTGTCGACTATTGATATGAGATTTAATTTACATCAACATGACTATATAAAAAGTTTAGCTATGATTCTAAATTGATTTCATGATATCTTTTGTCTTATATCATGGAATATTAATATTTTAAAGGTTAACGTATTTAATGTTGAGAATATAAAGAATGGTCTTTAATGGGTTTTATTGGAAAATTATCACTATTTCAATTTTGTTTAATAACATTACAGTAAATATAACTTGTTTTACATGATATCTATAATGTTAAAAGTTACATACTTTAACTTTGTTGTAAATAGGTGTCTATTGCAATTCTATATGCTTTATGGATGCTATTGAATATCTATATATATATTACTTAATATTTACTTGTAACTGACAACAACATATCTTATTTTATAAAGTTTTATCATAATTGGTTTTATACGAGGATATGTTATAAAAATCATATAATTTGATTTGATGTATAATTTGTATTCTATATGTTGTTATTTATTTATATAGCTACTATAAAGTAGAACAATTAAACTAAAGTTGTGATTTGTTATGACTTTCATGAAAGAGTATATAAATATGTTTAGATATGACACCCGAAGTGTCATACTCATGTTAGATTGATGAATCTTATATTACTCGGATATATAATTACTTCTCAATTGATGTTATATATTTGGAAGGGAACATCAAAGTGGCCATAGTTGTGGTATATGATCACAAGTTATAAACACGATTGAATTGTGGTCAAGTTTTATATAAAAAGACACGTGAAGTGTCCAGCTCCTCAAAGCTTATTATGAACTTATCGAAGCTTGTAAGATTTTAAACCGATAAGTATAAATGTCTCGGTTATATAACTACATCTCAATTTATATCATGTGATGAGAAAAATATATATCATAATCCATTGAGCAAAACAATTTCCATCGTCAAATATCATTGATTGTTAAAGAATATATATAAAGTTTGAAACAACAAGCATGAAAGTTTTGTGGTACTAATCCATTCCTTGATGTGAATGTGATGATATAATGATCAATTCAAGGTTATGATCATATACATAACTCAGAAAATTGTAATGATGCCACCATGAATGTTGTATGGATATAATTTATTCCTTGAATAGAATGTGATGATATTATAATTGGTGTAAAGATTGTAATCATGGTAATTGAGAAAATTGTTATGATGCTCATGTAATGAGATCAACCATGTTAATAACGAGATGATTATACAATGATCGTTATAAAGGTCGTAAGATATAAGATTGATAAATTTTATACGACTCATCTAGTTCTCAATTGATGGTAAGCAAAGAGAACATTATTTACAAGGAAAAAATCGATTGAACTCTTTTCATTTGTCACACTTGAGACATATGCTCCTAAAGTAGCAATATCATTATAAGAGTCATGAAAAAATGAAATGATTTTATACTCATGTGACCGAGTAAATAATGAAAAACTATGAAGCTTGTTTTGGTTCTACTCCATTCTCAAAAGTGAATGTGATTATATATTAATCATTGTATAAGTAATGATGGACCTAATTGAGAAACTTGTAATGATGAGAATGACTTAAGAATTGTAATGATGGTCATTTTAATAATGATATGGACCACCAAAAGTGGCAAACTAAGGAGTGATTGCATAATGAGATGGTTTTAACTTTGAAGTTATAGTATATTCTCTCGTATCATACGTTTTGTATTACATACGAGCAAGTAATACACATACGATCATAAACCAGGAGTTTATGGATCATAATTATTTAATTAGTTGGCATGACCGGTTAGACCACACCGAGTCAATGATGATGTGAAACATAATGAAGAACTAGAAGATTCTTCAAGATAATAATTAGCATGTAATGTTTGCTCTCAAGGGAAATTATATATTTGCAAAATAAACAAGGGTGTGTATACCTAAATATTATGGAAGCGATTAAAGGATATGTGTATCCCAAAATGATACCATTTAATTTTTTTTAAATCGATGCATCGTCTAAATGGTTATCAAATCCACAACCTGAAGTTTGTGTGATTGTGGCTTAGCTAATGTGATAGCAAGCATATTAATCCGGATTAGTATATTTATTTGATAATTGTGAATTTGATTCCCAAGTTATTAACGATCATTGGAATAAGTGTTATTGGGATCAATAAACGTCTACTATTGGTTACAAAGCTAGTAATCATGAGATGAGCAAAAGTTCATTTAGGTACATGTAATTTTATATATAGTACCATCAATTCACATCAAGCCAATAAGTTATAGTTCTCCCCATACAGTTGGTTTTTGGTCAGGAACCAAATATGTCTCATCAACGATTTTGGTTGTGCGACATATATTGAAACTCATCCACCACACCGCACAAAGATGGGACTTCTAAAAAGTTTGAGAATATGTTGGGTATAAATAATCGTCTATGATTAAATACTTAAAGCCATTAGTGAGAAATTCGTTTATGGCTCATTGGTTTTCACTTTAGTGAATGAATGTTCCCAACATTAGGGGGAGATAACAATCAGTTGGAAAGTGAAAAGTGAAATGAATTATCATGTCATCTTGATCCTCAGACTATAAACTAGAAATTTAAAGTATAATTTATTTACCAATATTAAAGAACAAATTTACCAGACAAGTTCACTGACCTAAATAGAGTGACTATAGTAAGTCACATAATCAACTGCTTATGCTCCAGTTATATTTGTGTCCAAGAGGACAACCACATATTTTGTAATGAGTCTATTGCACGCCTGAAGCGTGGTAGACTAGTCGATTCCAATAATAAAATCCCTCGAAAATTGGAGCAAGTAATTAAGATGGTCAAGTCGAGGTTATAGTAATAAGATCTAAAGACGAGACAATAGACATGATGGTTCAAGAAGAACCTCAGGTACCTGAAAATAAAGAGATCTCGATAAGTTGTATCATGTCTAACATATGTATGGAATCGAAATAAAAATCGACGTCGTTATACTTTTGTATATAATGTAGCGCTTAAAATGATTAAATGATAAGGATCAAGATTTAAGATCTGCCTATGAATGAATATTAAGAAATGATTGGCCAAAATAGAAAGACGCAAATAAGGCAGAGTTTAGTTCTCTAATGAACTGGAAAGTTTCTGGACCAACAGTCCATACAACTAAAGTTGTAAAATATGCTGGATACAAAAGTGTCTTTTACGCGAATCATGTGAAAATAAAATTAAGTGATATAAGTCAAAATTATGGCACAAGAATTTTCACAAATACCTATGATTGATTATGAGAAAACGTATTCTTCAGTGGTGGATGCATTGACTTTCCAATATCTTATTAGTCTGGTAATATATAAAAGAGAATTGACACGCGTCTTATGAAAGTTATGTATCACTTGATACTAAGTCATATAAAATAAGTTCTCGAGAATATTATGAGTATTATATAAATTCAGATCTGAATACATATACATGTTATATATGTTATTGAATTGAATATGATTGGAACTCCCCATGAGTATCCTAAAGCATTTGAGTGCTTAAGAGGTTAATTGAAACACCTTATGGATGTAACAATAGTGCACCAATACTCCAATAAACATACCTAGAAAATGTGTACCTGGTTATTATGGAAACTCAATGTACACAATGTACAAACATGGTACAATATGGATTTTGGAGATAAAAGCTAGTGTTTATGGCATTTTTGCATATGATATAGATATCAATGTGTTAAATGCGAAAATTTATGTAGCAAAACTTCTAAAGAGTGAAAGCACATGCATATTTGGATAAAATGTAAAGAATTCCCTCATGGATTGATAATGCTAGAAGCTTTAATGATGTCAAAACCTCAAGAATGTATTGTATGAAGTTGACAAAATACGCATGGACTAAATAGTCGAAACGAGTGTTGTACAACTCGAGATATTCGCATAAAGAGGGATATAAGTTTGATTAAATTAGTCATGTTCTATGAACATTCTACTTTTAAAAGTTCACTATAATCGCAATTTACAGTAATGATGTCTAGGCATCATTGAGAGAAATTGTCGAGCTTTTAGAGGGAGAATTTTTGAATGACCTTGGCACGGTCTAATTATTACTCGAACTGCAGTTCGAGTATATATGTAATTATATTTTACTAATCCCTCAAGTACATCTAGAAGATGATGTTTGGATATTTTAGTATGGACATAGTTAAACCTTAAAGTATGTTAAAGGTTGTTAAGTCATTTGTTATAAGAAATGACTATTATTATCTCCTACCAAAGTAGAGATTCTCATTCTAGAAGTACCATCATTAAATGCATAAGTGCATTAATATGTTTTGCTAGCTATGTATGGTTATAATATCTTTTACTTGAGCTTATTGTCATGATATAAACTTTGTCAAGTAAAGAGACATTGGAATGAGTTCAAGGAAATATTTCAGGTATAAACGATATTTGATTATATTTTACTAACCCATCAAAAGAAGTTTTGTTAGTCTTGTAGATGCAGGAATGTAACAAAACACCGTCGTGCACATTAAAGGATCAAGCGACAAATCATTGGCTACAAAAGCTTTGTTCGACTTTCAAGGAAGATGGACACACGTTACTTAAAGGATACATGTTAAAATGAGGGGGAGACTCATTCAAGTTGCACTCTTTTTCCCTTAACTAAGTTTTGTCCCATTGGGTTTTCTTAGTAAGGTTTTTAATGAGGCAACATACCTGATCCAAAAGTATCAGGAGGAGAAAATACGCGCTGCACTCTTTTTCCCTTAGCTGAGGTTTTGTCCCACTGGGTTTTCCTAGCAAGGTTTTTAACGAGGCAGCATCACCAAGCGTATTAAAGGTATGTGGATAGTCAAGGAGGAGTGTTATGAATGTATCATTTATATTGTGACTCTCCACATACATAACTTATCTAACTCCCATCTCTTTAGTTCCTTTAATATTAATGTATGTGCCTATATGTATAATGGCATTTGTGTATGGTGAAAATAGATCAATCAATAAGATTTACAATCTCATTTTCTTATTCTTCCCTTCATATTGCTAATAGGTTAAGTTGTTTCACAACAGATATATTATTTATGAAACAGTTTCGTGTGTATATATACGCGGAGCTGCACTGGGGAACTAAAAAAAAAGTTGAGAACCGGTAAATCATAGACTTTAGATGTAAAATACTCATTTTACATAAAAAAATTAGAGATTTTTTTTACATAAATGCATATCGAAAGTCATTTTAATAAAAGTACTGAAAAAATTGAAACAAAGTAGCGATATTTATTTGAGCTTTTAGTAAAAGATTGAACAAATTGAAAGAAAGTAGCAATATTTATAATTCTATGATCTCTTGTTAAACTTTTCAAGTTTAAAAACCATATCCAATAATTTCATTTTTAATTTCATAGTTTAGTTTAGTTTGTTCTTCTAATTTGCAAGTCTTTTATTGGATTTAAAATGATGGTTTGTAATTATCAAAATATATGGAAGTTTGGATGTAGACAAAATATAATATAAAGGCATTGGTAAAAAGTGAAAATGACAAATACATCATTAGACTTTACCTTGGCCGCTTTTATTATGTCGATGAAATTTATTCCCCTTGTGTGTAATAAAATATGTAGCTTTTATTATAACGAATTCACTTTAATTATGTACATTTATTTTATTTATTATTTTGTTGTCAAGAAAATGTATCACTTAATTAATAAACAATAAAGTAACTTTTAACTTACCTTGCACATCATGTAGATTTATTTTATTTATTATTTTGTTGTCAAGAAAATGTATTACTTAATTAATAAACAATAAAGTAACTTTTAACTTATCTTGCACATCAAACATGTATAATTTACATGGACCAAGAAATATCTTAACAGATTGTAACAAATTGCAACAATACATAGACAATTATACCTAGTGGCTAAATGAAGAATACAATATATGAGAACTTTCGATGAGGCTCTTCATTGATGTAGCCATTGCTATGCTCTCCGGACGAACGCCCGTAACCACATCTCTCTTTTTTTCCTCCCTCTCGTATTGTCAGGCGGATGTGTCTGTTTCCACTGATGACGGTTTTCACTGTGTTCTCTACATTGGTCGCAATAAGGTGCCATGTCCTTCCTCGTCTCCCACTTTCATTTACGCAAGCCACAAACGCCTGTTGGATGTACTCTTAGGAATTACGATCATAATACGAGAGAGTTTCTAGTGAGATCCACCTATAATACCCATAAAATTTGCAATTTTTTTTTTAATTTGAAGGGTTATTATTGATATTCGTCAATGATTATTTTTTGTAAATGTGTGATATATAAATTGATTTGAAACGATTTTATATAATTTTTAATAAACAAATATAATTAAATTTTGTAAGTACAAATCATGAAGTAAAGCATTTCTCCTCCAATAAGAAATCTGTAATTTTATTCTTTTTCTAAAAACATTTTTGCTACCCTAATTGAATAAAACAAAAAACAAACAGGAGTATTTGTTAGTTGTTACACCCGATTTCAACTTCTTTTGCACATGTTTGACAAATGTACCATGAAAATTTGATAAGATCAAAGTTTGCAATTGTTCAAATATCCTGAGATGCAAAAACTTAAAAGAAATATTAGATAACTTTAGTATCTTGAGATGCAGAAACTTAAAAGAAATTTTAGATAACTTTAGTTTAACGCATGCTATTTCCAATGTTGTCCTTTTATTCGTATACTATTAAGAGTACAACAAAGATAAATAATGATCTTGAATTATCAGGGTCTCTTTGATATGGTTATAAAATGAACAAGGTGATAGAATCGATCATTACCATTCCATTATGAAATGAATTATTACATTGTGTTGTTTGATAGATAGGAAAAGACGAGGATATAAAATCGGTGGTGAATGGTGGTGGTGGGTGGCGATGATGGTGGCTGGGTGGTCATAGAGGATGGCGATGATGGTCAGTGGCGATGGTGGCAACGATGTGGAGGTGGTGGCAATGTGGGTGGTGGTGACGTTGATGGCGATGGAGGTGGTGGGAGGGCGAGTGGTGGCAGGTGGAAGTCGGTGATGGGTGGTGGGTAGTGGTGACAGTGGTGGGTTGTGGGTCGTGGTCTTGTTAATAAATTGTGAGACAGAGAATAGAAAAAGACAGGGAGGGCAGACATAATGTTTTTGTGGGAATGAAATACCCTATTTGTTTAATGGACAATTCCATTCCATTGACAAACTAAACATTTTTTTTATTTCATCACAATGGTCCATTTCAGTTCGTCCTAATTTTTGCATATTCATTGTTTGAGAATTGAGTTTATTAACAAATTTACCCATTTGGTTAAATAGTCAAATTCTAGTTGACTCTTTTAACCTGTTTAATTAAGCTGACATCTCATCTACTTGTTTAATTAAACATGAGGCCCATATCAACTAATTTAGTTAAACAAGTCGATCCATTGACTTATTTAGGACCCGTATAACACATTATTACAACATAACAACTCACTTCTGACTTTTTAATACATTTACAGTTTACAGCTCGATTAAAACTCATCTACAAGACGTCAACTTGTTAATCTCCACAGACCGTGGTTGTTATCCTTCACGCCTAGCCGCCTTCCAACGCACGTCACAATCTGTAATGCAACTTATGAGTCCATCTGAAGTTTTTTTAAAAAAAATATAATAATTTGTTAATCATTTTATTTAGCTTTAGATAGTAAAGTATTGCATCACATATAAACATATGTACCCGTCAACTTTCATCCAGAATTTTTTTTTTCACGTGAATTCCAAAAGTCGGGGAATATTATTTGTACGTTTTGGCTTCATATAATATCTTTATATTTTCTTGAAATTAGTCCGAATATTCGAGTAAACTCCGAGACAAGTTAACGAGTCTTAGTCTATATGGGATTCCCATGCACGAAAGAGATGCACGATAGCCTCATCATACACATAATGTTCTAACTTTAGAAAGTAACTTATTCCATACACATTTTTATATTTTTTACATAAGTGTTTTTTTGTTGATTCTTGTTTAAAAGAAACCATCTTGTTTTCTTTTCAACCGGCAAATTTCTTTTATTATTTAGTCTGTGTTTACATGTGTTTTGAAATCACTACAAGCGTGTTGCGAACGAAACTGCTGACAAGAATAAAAAGAAAATGTAGAAAAAACACTAAAAGATAACCGAAAGAAAATCAACCAAAAAAGTTGCATGGTAACGATGTTGTTCGTATGAAACCCGTGCCGTACCAAATTTGCCTAACCGAAAGATCTTAAGTACCAATTCGGTACCGACTTTTGGCATTCCTGGTACCGGTTCACTACCGTTTTTTACCTTTATATACCGGTACCGTAACCGTTATTTTCGGTATCAGTACCGATTCTGTATCGGTTGGCACCAACCTCATCACTACCCCTGAAACTAAAAAAAGAAAAAATTAAAAGTTGAAGAAAATCAACAAAAAAAAAAAAAGTTGTACGATACCGTTGTTTGTACGGTAACCGTGATCAGGGATGAGCAAATGGTACCGGGTAGCAGCACTGAATTTCCCGAACCAAAAGATTTCCAATATTAATTCGGCACCAACTTTTGACGTTTTCTGTATTAGTACCGGATTTTACCTTCATGTACTGATACCAAACAGGACCGTCCCGGTATTTTCGATAGCAATACTGATTCGATACCGGTTGACACCAAGCTTATCCCAACCCCTGATATAAAAAAAAGAGATTAAAGTTAAAAAGTAAGAAAATAACTATTATTATAATATTAAAATAATAAAAGTATTAAAAAAAACTATATATTATTATAGCGAAAATAATATTAAAATCACTATTCATTTCACTTTCTTTATTAATATATAGTAATATATAGTAGGGTAAGGATAGTGTAAAAAGGGCCTAAAGTGTGAGAAGTGTAAGAAGTGTATTATAACACTATATATAATACTATATAACACCATATAAACACCGTATAACAATATGTAACACCATATAATACCATATAACACTATGCAACACTATATATCATTATATAACAAATATAACACTATAGGTTGTCTGATAGCATGTCTATGATAGATGTATAGTGTTATATTTGTTATATAATGATATATAGTGTAACATAGTGTTATATGGTATTATATGTTGTTATATATTGTTATACGGTGTGTATATGGTGTTATATAGTATTATATATAGTGTTATAATACACTTCTTACACTTCTCACACTTTGAGCACTTTTTACAGGATCCTCTACCATATATAGTAATAGTAATAATATTATTATTATTATTAGAGTATATTACGATTTTAGCCCATGTGGTTATATCACTTTTACCTTTTTAGCCCCAAAAGAAATCTTTTAACATCTCAGCCCCCAACGTTTTTTTTAACCCTTTTGCCCCCAACACTAACCCCATCCATTTACTTTTAGGGGCCAAAAGGGTTAGAAAAAAAAAGACGTTAGGGCCAAAAGGGTTAAAAAAAAAGACGTTGGGGGCTTAGATGTTAAAATATTCTTTTTGGGCTAAAAGAGTAAAAGTGATATAACCACAGGGGCCAAAATCATAATTTACTGTTATTATTATTATTATTATTATTATTATTATTATTATTATTATTATTTATTTTTTTTTTTGTTACACATGTGCATACTTGTAGTTAAAATCGAATTTATAGTTTACATAAACATTTTTAAACATATTTTCTGTTAAGTGAAACACGAGCATGTCCTAAGATAGAGACGTGCACAAGAATGGCTAGAGTGAATGGCAACACAAGCACGAAACACAGGCTAGGGGCAAGACGATGATGAAGTGATAGGTAAGGACGGAGTAAAGGAATTTTTTTTTTTGAAAGGCAAAACATTAAAGGACTTCACGTTCATCGGTATAGAGATAGACGCCTAAATGGGTTACCCACAAAGGCGTAAGCCATACGCGAGCAAGACATAACTTTATCTTGAAGGATGAAACTGAGAGTAGAGGCTCGGGCCGAAATAACATGGGTGGATCCAAGACACAAACGTAAACACCAAGATTATCGATAGATAATCATAAATCATATGTTTCTTTGATGTATATATCTTTTCGATGAATGTGAGTTTACGTCATCCCCAATGGGACATCCAGGAGGTACAACGACGTGTTCCCCGACTAAGTAGTTGTGGGTTTAAATACTAGAAAGTGCAGATGTGATGGTTTTATGAATAAAGTAGAGTAGATGTAGAATTGATGTATGTTTGTTTGTAAAAAAAAACAAGAGTAATTTAAGTCAGTGACTAATGTAATGGTGTTTAATTTAAATATCTAGAAAGACTAATTCATTTTTATTTTTATTTTTGAAACGGTGACTTTCATGTATTAGGTTATCATACTCCTCAAATCAGAGAGGCTCATTTTGCCCCACTCTGGCCAGACTAAGTATCTTAACTGGGCTCACGCTGGCTTTAGAGTTTGGCTTTTTTTTTTGGTGTTTTCTCCGGAAACCATACCGTCGGTTGTCACTTGGCAGTCGTTGTGCCATCACAAGAGCAGAACTCTCTGGTGTAACATACATTACGACGAAAACTCGTATAGGCTCGGGATTCAAACTGACAACCTCGAATAAGACGTAGTTCAAATCCTTCGTCGCCTATATCTACCCCATATGACACAAGAAAGACTAATTCATTCGATATTCATACAAACTAAGAAAGACTAATGCATTTGATATTCATCCAAACTAATAAATTTTTTTGCTGGGCTATAACAAAGAGTAGAAGTTTAATAATTTTTTTTGCGTTTGGGCCTGGACGAACAGACTTGGGCCGTGAGAGCACGTAGTAAACCAATAAAGAATATAATAAAACTAAAAGTAAAACCCATTGGAACTTGGAAGTCTTCACTCTCTCATTTCGGCCCGATATATATTGAGCCCAAATGCAAACTATTGGGTTGGATTGGAGTGTTTGTAGTTTGGACTATTACCGATTATATTTTCTCTACTTTAATAAAACTAGCAATAACATGCACGTGCGTTGCGGCGCGAGAATATCGCAAACATCGAATAGATTAGTCCAAACGTCTTGTCATGCGTTAACCGTATGGAAACGCGCGTTTTGACGTATCGGATTGAACCCGAAGTAACCTATATAAGCATTGCGATTGGATCAAACTATATCGAATTTATATGTGACCCGACTCATACATATAATAGAAACTACAATTTGACTCCACACGATTCGAAACAAAATTTACGAAACATACAAGAAATACGCACGAATACATATTATATTTGTCCTGACTCATCTCCCAAATCGAAACGTAGACCAACTGAAATTTATAGTACATAAAAATATGCACGTAAAAATGGGGTTTTTTTAATGAAAAAGTATTATATTTGACCTGACTCGTTTTCCAGAAAAAGTTTACGTCGAAACATAGAGCAAACCATATTTATACCGACACGTAAATAAAAATATTCACATAAAAATAGTTTTATTAAGTAAAGGAAGTATAGGGATAAACTCGAAACAAATTAAAGGTTAAAAAGGTTCGTAAAACCATGCCAAGTAGCACCAATGCCACACCATTACCAGCGACCCCAACATTGGAAAAGGTCGTAAAAATAAAATAAATAAAAACGGAAAAAAATAACACCGAACGAAAAGCAAACGTAAAATCGTTGAACCACGCACGCCCGTTGTTGTGTGTTAATACGAAGAAAATAGACCGAAACGTAAAACGTAGAAAAGAATAACTAAGTCAAACGGGGAAAAATAAAGGTGTTGCAACGAACCTGTCAAATGGGAAAAATATACCAGAAAACAGTGAACCCCACACACATGTTGCGGCGTGTTAACTTTCAAAATTTAGAACGAAGCGTAAAACGAATAATTTGTGAAATATGAAACTCATGAGGGGCCAAAGACGAAAATAAAAAGTGTTAGGGTTTAATTGCAAAAAGAAGAAAAGTATTGGATTAGAAATAAAAAATCAATTTTTTTTAAAATCTCCCATACATGGGGTATAACTCCATAAAGCAAGAATTTGTTGCTAACATATCTCCTATACTAAAGTAAAATAACTTTTCCAAATGTCATGATTTTAGGCCACCGTTTGATGATGTGGACATTCTCTTAAGCCAGAGAATTGAGAAGTCAGGGGCAATTTGTTTCCTCTTATTCTCCTTCACGCAGCTTCTCAAACACGCTCTCATATATTGTTTCTCCAATACGTCGTCCTCTCTTTTCAAGCAATTCTTAAAACCCTAATTTCAATTTCATATATCTCTGCCTATTCCATCGATCTATTTCTCTCTATTGATGTATGTTATGATTTGTTCATCTGAAACCCTACACCAAAAACTCCTATCATAAACCCATAAATCTTTTGGATTGTGTTATATCTCTGCCTATTCCATCGATTTATTTCTCTCTGTTGATGTATATTATGATTTATTTATCTGAAACCCTACACCAAAAATTCATATCAGAAACCCATAAATCTTTTGGATTGCGTTCCACTTAAAGGTTGTGTAACACCCCTGATTTCTGCCACTCCGAACTTTCACACGCACACCCTTCTTCTCTAATCCAGGTATGTTAATCTTTTTTTTTGTGTTTTCGAAGCATATTCTTCTGCCGAGTTTAGTACATTGATTTCTTCTTCATCTCGGTAATGTTGGATTAGTGGTTGGATAACATAAGAGGGATGAGTTAGTCAAAATACGGAATGACTCCGATGCAATGGTATGTGTTTTTATTTCTTCTTCGATTCTTTTTTTCTAGACCTAACAAGTGAAAGAGCAGTGTGGTGGAATTATTACATTATGGATTTTTATTTCGATTTGACCTATTTATATCAGTGACGAGTGGTGGTGGGTTTAACTAAATGATGATTTTGAGTTTCGTCCGTTTTGGTTTCTAATTATCGATTAATTTGGGATAAAGTTGGAAACTTTTTACGAAATGAATGTTATTGATGAATGAAGATGTTAGGGTTTATTGTGGATTAGTGTTTTGTTAAATTTATTTTCGAAGTTGAAAGTGTAGTTGATGTAGTTGGAGCTTTTAAGTTTAATTCACTGTTTTTTATAAAGATTTGTATTTGGAATTAGGGTATTACTTATTTTCACTTGATTTTGATAATGGAGATAACTGGAGTTTATTGGTATATCCGCCTGTTGAAGTCCAACTGAACTACATTCTCTCGGTAGCAGACAACCTGTTGAGGTTTTATCTGTTAAAGACGTTGAAGAAGTGGTTTCTGGAAGTCATGGGATTCAAAGCCTAAGCCTGGTTGCAGCTCCTCTTGGTATTTAAAATTGTGTTTACATGTCCCTGTTTTTGGCGATTCTCCTAACCAACACAATTACGTATTGATTTTAATAAAATTTCTTGATTTTCATTCCATAGATTGTTCTAGAGTGATTTTTGATCAACTTTTACACCAAATGAAATTGTAGATGGGAGTTCTGGTTCTCAAAGGAACAATTCTGAACCAAAGCAGCAAAGGACGAAAGCAGTTGTTTCTAAAAATGTAGCACCTTCAAGACCAGCACCCCAATCTCACCCTACAATGGTTGCCTCTGGTTCTGCCTTGGCTACTCAAAACTTAAATTCTCTATACAAACTATTGGCATGTTCTGTTGTGAACATGATATCATGTCCGACACATTTGCTTATGATCGATTTCTAACAGATTTTTTATTTTACATGATATGGTGTTGTCGGTGGGTTTTATCAACGTATGCTTAGCTGCATGATAGACATAAAAAGAAAGAGTTTGAGCGAAAGCAACCAACCGTTGCTCGAGAAAAAAAGGTATACATATTTGTTTCTAAGTCTGATAATTATGTGAAATTATTGATTTGTCCCTTTAAAATATGTTTTCAGGTGATGTGAGACTTAAAAATCTGAAAAGCAAGACAATTGACTTGTACAGGACTGTAACTTCTATAGTTTCGTAGGAGATAAGGAGTGACGATGGTGGTATGCGGCTGTAGCACCAGAGACAAACCATGATGAACCAAATTCCCCTGGTACGCTATGATCCATTCACCGCTTATCTCAACCTTAGGTCAGTTTCTATAATTCTATATTAGATTTTCAAGGATTTCAGTTAACATCATAAATGATTTTATGTATTTCTTTTAGATTTTTCTGAAATTTTTTGATGTGGTTTTTGCAGGTGGTTTGTCAATAATAGTGGTTAACAACATAACGTTCAATCACTTTGTAACGGGTCGAAGGTAGGTATATGACGTAGCATATGATAATTGAATATAGAACCTCTTGATATAGAGATTACTACTTTACTAAGTGTACCAACTAATAAGTATATCGAGTTTACTTCGCTTTGTAGCAATTCTTTGTTTTATTTAGTTAACTCTCTAAATGTTTAGTTCTAATGGTTAAGAACTATAAATACTTTAGCAATGAGCATGCCATTGTCAGTTTAGGCTTTTAGTTGAACAACTAACCCTCAAAATGTTGCAATCGCTTTTTACCTTTTTAATATTAGAAATTAATCTTATGTTGGATGAGAAAATGGGCGATGGCTTGATACGAGTATCAATGAGGCATACAAGAAGTAGCTAAATTTCCTGTGATCAGTCTGACCATAGAAGGGTTCTGTCATTTGATTTTGTTATCAAAGATCTTTTATATAGCTACAATTAGAATGCATGTGTTTGCTTTCTTGGATAGGGACTTTGCAAATTTATTATCTGGTGTTGAAAAGGCCGATGACTTGATACGAGTATTGAGGGAGCTTACCTCTTGTGGAAGTTGAATACAATGTTAGTTACAATGTAAGTGGCGTGTTGAGTTGTAAGAAAGAAGAACACTTAAAGTAAAAGGAACATATTATTGATGGTGTTTTAACTTATCTTGTAATGGTTACACACCGATGTACGTGAGGATTTCTATCTCAAGTTTAGGCATGGGTATTATATCCTATCATGTAATGATGTTAATTTTTGTAATCCAACCTTAGCCTTTGCTAACATTATCTATATCCTATCATGTAAGGATATTGATTTTTGTAATCCAACCTTAGCCTTTGCTAACATGTAACACCCCGAAATTTTTATGAAACGAATAAAATGAATTGAATAAAAATAAAATCCTAACTTAGTTGGTAAAGTGTGTAGGGTAAATAGTTAAGCATGGAGAAAAGCTTAAATTTAAATACACCCACAAATTTAAGGGGGTAAAGGTGTAAAATTATTAAAATTAAATTATAATAACAATTAGATCTCAAAAACACACATCAGGAGTGTCGTGTCTGGGAGATCGACCAAGAACGAGCACAAGGGGTTAAACCCTAACTTCAAGAAACTCAAGCAATTAGACCCGAAATCAAGAGATAATCCAATGCATGAGCCCTCATTTTCAAGTATCTAACCCCAATTTCTGAAGTGGTAAGTTTAATTTTCTGAAATTATGAATTTTAGGATGAGGGATTCAACCCAATCTCGAATTCTTGTAACAAATGTGAGAAATTTGAGTTAGGATTTCTTTTTAGAATGAGACTCATGTTGGATTCTAGGTAAATTGAAAGATATTTTTGTATGAGACTAAATTATGATGATGTGCTATGAATATGATGATTTGATTAGATATAACTATGTGAAATGTTGAAATATGATGCTGTTGTAATACCAATCATAGATGTAGGATAAAAGAATGATAATAACTTGATTGATTTTTGATGGGTTATGAAGCGAACTAGTAGGATTCATGCCTTGTATACTTATATATAATGCTTGTAAATACAATGCTCACCAAGTGTTTGACGAAATACTTAAAAGAATAAATATGTGTATTTTAGAAGATGATGGAATGGAATTTAGTTGTACTAAATGAACGAATGAATGTGTTGTTATAGGCGTGAAAGAAGAAGGTTCGAACACTAGGAAATCGGAAGGCTCACAAGATCGAGGTATGTTAATTTATACATACATTTATAGCATGTTGTATTATGATTACTGTTTTGGTCAAAAATCACACAAGGATAATGTAACCAAACTTTATGTAAACGGGGTATGATGCTTGGTTAATTATGAAAGTAAAGGATCACTTCTGTGATGAAGATGCAAAGACACAATGATTTATACGAGGAAAAAGCCCTTGATCAATGTATGATCTCCGGCATAAAAAACCTCGGGTGATGGCAACTACCGATCACCAACTTCAATATAAGAAAAATATAGTTACAACTTCGGATGATAATGAGCTGAGTACAAGGATCACTATTGTTTTGAGCGTCTAAGTGTGTGAGAGTTGCGTTGTATGTCGTGTGTCCTCTTCCAAATGATGGAGAGTGGTATTTATACAAGTGTAGGTGACCTATTTTAGGTAAAAGGACTAATTATCAGCTCATTACCCCTTTGGAAATAAAAGACAATCTAGCCTAAATTGCTGCCCATGAATCAAGCCATGTTTCCATATCCTGTGCAACGTCTATCTCCGATTAAGCTCTTGCCATAATTGTGAAGACGCGTCCCTTGATCATGATGCTTAGAACGTATCCTGCTAGATATTCCTGCAAAAATAACATTGCATTAAGCGAAGATGATCTTTAGTATGAGGATCCTATAATGTCCCATGATCCTGATCCTGAAGTCCGGCTGAGGATCACTGTCTGCCAAAGAAACAAGGATCACTGGTTAGGATCACGCGTAAGGATCACCTATAATAAAAATCCAGCCCTAACAATTGCCCCCAAAATATAATGAGTTTATTGTAAATTGACGAGTTATATTTTGTTTCGATCTTATCTCCAACGGGCGACTCCGAATAACTAGTCGTTACACATGGACTAGCCGTTGTGATCATTACGTCATAGATGTGACAATCCCTGCAGATCATGATTATAAATAGGAGATAGGGTGAGGATCAGTTTGTATTTAAATTCAAGATACACTCCCTTTATATTCTGCACCGAAGATTGATCAGGTATTCTTCTCTTTCTCTCTTTCTTTTCTCTTTGCTCTGTTTTCTGCTTCTACTCTGTTTCCGTCTCGTCACAAACATGTTGCTCCGGAATTCTCCACACAAGGATTCCAAGAAGGATAGTCCTTTAAAAAGCCAGGGGATTATCAAGGATTCTCCTACGGAGAGGTGTTGCTTTACTGATGTTCACATAGACAGAATTCGTCATTGCTTTCTGGCGAATACTGTTTTCAAGTCCTTCACACCTACCGCTCTGAGTGACTCTGTTTCGGATACCTGGGTGGCTTTTCCTGCTACTCCATTTACCATAGGGTATTCATATCCTTTTCCATTGTTCACCCAATCTTTCTTTTCCTTAACCGGCATCTCATATATCCAAGCTATGCCGATGATCTGGAGGGTTCTGTATACCTTCGAGAGGATCATCGAGCAGGAAGGGATTGATCTGGGGATGGCGGAGTTAGCTGAGTTTTATGATCTCACCACCTTTGGTTCTCACCGGTATTTGTTGAAACGGAAAGCCGGGGAGGATCACCCTGTCTTCAAGGTTACTAAGAACGATACAAACTGGAAGCGTCGCTTTTTCTTTGTTAGGAGGGATTCCATCCCAGATGGGAAGGATCTGCCCAAGGAATGGGCCACTCATGGTAGGATAGAGGATCCTCAAAGGATCACTATCAGCCCTGTCTCATATAATGAGGATCACTAATATCTCTTTTTATCTCTTGTGCAGCTATATCCATTGCTCATCTGAAATTAAGCCCTGCTGCAAAAGAGAGAGTCCTAGCTTTTAAAAAGCTTAATCCTGAAATCAGAAGTTTCCAAGTCACCGTCCAAGATTCTCAAGAAGTATCCTCTGCATCTGCCACTATGTCAAGTAAGTATCCTTATAGAAAATAAATTAAATGTAGGATTGTTTGATTAATAAAGCAACTTATCTTGTTTTTTGATTGTGTAGGTGCTGGAAAGTCTGCCAGGTCTGTCAAATCTGCTTCTAAATTTGGAATAGATGATCTCACCACCGTCAAGTCTTCGAGGAAGAAGGCTCCTGCTGCCAGTCCTTCAGTTTCAGCCCCCAAGGCACCTATCCGGGGCAAGGGAAAAAAGAGGAAAACCCCTGAAGATCTCCAAGGATTTCCCCTCCTCCGTCAGCAATTCCTTGACTACGTGAACGAGGTAAGGATCACTGCCCCTGTTGGTCACCCGTTTCGAATATCCTGTTTGTGTATCCTGTTTTCTTTGAGGATCATCTGGTTCTGAACTTACCTTATTTCCCTCTTTGCAGAAACTTGCCGAGATCGAGACCTATCTTGGCCATGTTGAGGATCAAGAGAGCCAGATTGCCGACCTTCAACAAATGGGCGTGCTTAAGGATCTCAAGATAGCGGATCTTGAGAAGGAACTCCGGGCCACGAAGGATGAGGTTGCTCAGAGGTTGAACGATATGGATAACGAGAAGCAGGAGATCACCCAAGATGCCAAGGTCTCCGCGGCAATTGCTATGTACAAGATACAACTTCAGATGGCTGAGGAGGCTCAGGATCCTACCTTTGACAAAAGCTCGTGGGACGTTGAAGGTTGGAAGGCAAGGCTGGCGGACCTGGAGGACGAGGATGAGGCTGAGGATATTCCCATGCTGGAAGGCGGTGATGCTGAAAAGGATCAGGGTGGAGAGGCTGGTGGTGATGGAGCAGCGAAGGTGTAGGCTGCATGATTGGGCGATGATGGATATTGTTGACTAGGCCGGAGCCCAATTTTTTAGGATTGGTAGTGGTTTTTTGTGGTAGTGGTGTTTGTGAACAATTATGGTCTGTAATCTTCGAACAATAGTCTTTAGGGTAAAGGATCCTGGATCCTTCGAACAATAGGTAGGATTACAAAAGGTGGAGGGATCCTCTGTTTGGGGGATGAAGCCTTTGTGATCCTGCCGCTTTCACTTTCCTGCACAATGCTAAGACCGCATAGACAATGGACACCCTTTGCCAACCCATGTGGACGGGCCACGTTTTGCTGGTAGAAATGTGGGTTGGCAATTTTGACAACTTTCTTGAAAGGGTTAATGATCCTTTTGTTTAATAATATAACTATAACTTTTCTGGCTTATCTCGTGTTGTTATCCTTATCTTCTTGTTTCTTAGTTGTTTTTGTAGTATATTTGTTAAAGTGGCAAGAGTTGAAAAATATATTTAATAAAGTTAGGATATGATCCTAGATCAAATATCCTGATATTGAAAATATTCAAAGTATTTTAGTTCAAGGACCATAGGTTTGGTTGTCAAAGTATAAGGGTTGGTTAGGATAATGAGTATAATCAAAATAGTCAAGGATCATACCTGAGGATCCAAGTTAGGATCCTAACCTTCAACCGAGACAGTCGTAGACAAGATTTTACTAGATGATAAGGATCAAGGATCCTTATGTGTTTTAACTTTGACAATCCTGAAAAACGAAGCACAACTTGGGACTAAGCCAATGTAAGAAATAAATTAGTAACTGGCGACATGCCCAAAGGATAACTGAGAATGATCCCGGAGGATCACTGGGGACAAGCCCAAAGGATAACTGGGGACAAGCCCAAAGGATCGTATGTAAACTAGAGTATGGCCCTTACTGGCGACTATCCAAACTCAGTGACATGAAAATGTCAAAACCTTAGCTAACGTGAAAACGTTAGAAACCTTTGGAACGGATGTATGGTACGTCTACCATTATACGGAGGATCCTGGGTATAGCCAGTACGATGAGGTTGTCAGCCCCGGAAGTGGGTACTGGTCCCAAAGACGTGAACTATATCAGAATCATCGTGCGCTGCTGGCGGAAACTGGGGATAATCCCAAGGATAACTGGGGACAAGCCCAAGGATCTGCGTTGCTCTTGAAGATCTTTTGACGATATGCTGAAGATACCTGAACTATCATAACTCAAATGGTTCGTGAGAAGAGGATGAAGGATACAGGATCCTTATCCTTTGGTAAAAAGTAAGGAAATGTAAATGTTTTAAGATAAGGACATTACCAGAGTAAGGATCACTGACATCATCGGGATCCTTCGAGGATACTTCAGTGTGAGGATCACATGCTTGAAGGATCATGTTCACATAAAGTATCTCTTTAAGTGAACAGCATTCCAGGCTCTTGGTAACAAGTTTCCTTCCATAGTTAGCAATCTGTATGCCCCCTTTCCTGCTTCAGCTTCAATTAAGTAAGGGCCTTCCCATTTTGGTGCTAACTTCCCGTCAGCAGGATTAATAGTGTTTTGGAATGTTTTTCTCAACACCATATCTCCGACTTGGAACTTCCTTATCCTAACATTTTTGTTGTAGGCACCAACCATTCTTTGTTGGTAGCTAGCCATCCTTACCCTAGCCAGATCTCTGATTTCCTCAATAGTATCCAAATCCTGAGCCAGGATTGCAGCATTTTCTTCAGGATCACGAGCACTTGTTCTAACAGTTGGGATCACCATCTCTGTTGGGATCACTGCTTCTGCCCCAAATACTAAAGAAAAAGGTGTTTGACCAGTGGCATTCTTGGGAGTTGTTCTATCAGCCCATAGCACATAAGGTAACTCCTCTGCCCATTTCCCCTTCTTGGATCCTAGCTTCTTCTTCAGGTTGTTGATGATGATCTTGTTGGATGATTCTGCTTGACCATTGGCTTGTGGATGAACTGGTGTTGATGTTATCATCTTGATTCCCCAACTGTCACAAAAGTTAGTGGTTCTGCTTCCAATGAATTGGGAGCCATTATCACATACAATTTCAGAGGGAATGCCAAATCTAGTTATAATATTTCTTTTGATGAAGGATATGACTTCCTTTTCTCTGACTTGGGCGAAGGCTTCAGCTTCTATCCACTTAGAAAAATAGTCAGTCATGGCAAGCATAAATACTTTTCCACCAGGTGCTTTAGGGAGCTTGCCAACTATATCCATTCCCCATCTCATGAATGGCCAAGAGGATGGTATGGGGTGTAGTAATTCAGCTGGTTGATGAAGGATATTGTTGTGTCTTTGACAAGGATCACATTTCCTAGCATATTCTACAGCATCTCTTTTCATGGTTGGCCAGTAGTATCCTGTTCTAAGGATCCTTGAGAATAATGCCCTGCCCCCAGTGTGGTTTCCACAATCTCCTTCATGGAAGTCTCTCAACACTTCTTCAATTTCGGGATCCTCAATACATCTTAAATATGGTCCTGCAAGGGATCGTTTATATAGCACATCATTTAAGATCGTAAATTGAGATACCTTGATCCTGAAAGCTCTAGGATTTTCTCCCATTGGAATCTCTCCGTCTTGCAAGTATTTCATGATTGGTGAGACCCATGATCCTGCATAAGATTGAGCTTCTTCACTAGGGATTACTGCAGTATCCTCTTCTATTTCCATGGCCACTTGACTTTCAATAGCAGGAGCCAGGATGTGGATGATAGGGATACTTATGTCTTCTGGAATTTTTAAGGATGATCCTAAGTTGGCCAATGCATCAGCTTCCGTGTTATCCTCCCTTGGTACCTGTGTTAAGCTGAAAGAAACAAAAGAGAGTGCCAATTCTTTGACTAACTCTAAATATTTGGTTAGTTTTTCACCTTTAACAGCATAGGATCCATTAAAGTGATTGGTGATCAATAATGAGTCTACATATACTTTAAGATATTTTACCCCCATATCCTTAGCAATTTGTAAGCCAGCAATTAAGGCTTCATATTCAGCCTCATTGTTAGTTGCTTGGAACTCACAGGCTATGGAGTGGGGTATTATGTCCCCCTGTGGCGATTTTAGTAGTATCCCGAGCCCTGTGCCCTTAACATTTGAGGATCCATCAGTGTGTAGTATCCAAGGATCCTTGGTCTCATCCAGCTGTTGGACCTCCAATTCTGCTTCTCTTTGTAGATCACTACTGAAATCAGCCACAAAGTCGGCTAAGGCTTGTGATTTAATGGCTGTTCTTGGTTCATATCTTATATCATGGGCACTAAGCTTCACTGCCCACTTAGCCATTCTCCCTGACATCTCCGGTTTCCTGAGGACATTCTTAATTGGAAAATTAGTTTTAACAACTGTTAGGGCTGGATTTTTATTATAGGTGATCCTTACACATGATCCTAACCAGTGATCCTTGTTTCTCTGGCAGACAGTGATCCTCAGCAGAACTTCAGGATCAGGATCATGGGACATTATGGTGATCCTCATACTAACGGCCACTTCCGCTTAATACAATATTGTTTTGCAGGAACATCTAGCAGGATATGCTCTAGACATCATGATCCAGGGACGCGTCTTCACAAATATGGCAAGAGCTTAATCGAAGAAAGACGTTGCACAGGATATGGAAACATGGCTTGATTCATGGGCAGCAATTTAGGCTAGATTGTCTTTATTTCTAAAGGGGTAATGAGCTGATAATTAGTCATTTTACCTAAAATAGGTCACCTACACATGTATAAATACCACTCTTCCTCATTCGGAAGAAGACACACGACATACAACGCAACTCTCACACACTTAGACACCAAAAGCAATAGTGATCCTTGTACTCAGCTCATTATCATCCAAAGTTGTAATCATATTTTTGTTATATTGAAGTTGGTGATCGGTGGTTGCCATCACCCGAGGTTTTTTATGCCGGAGATCATTCATTGATCAAGGGCTTTTTCCTCGTATAAATCATTGTGTCTTTGCATCTTTTATCACAGAAGTGATCCTTTACTCTCATAATTAACCAAGCATCATACCCCGTTTACATAAAGTTTGGTTACATTATCCTTGTGTGATTTTTGACCAAAACAGTTTGGCGCCCACCGTGGGGCAATTGGTGCTTCATTCATAAGAAAATCTTTTGTTCGAAATCACTTCAAAGAGTTACATGGCTTCATCATTGAAGAACACGTCCACGGCGATGTCTGCGGTCACTTCATCACAGATCACCTTGCCTCCTCCACCGGCAGGATCTCAGAAAAATACTGAGAAGAGATCAACTCCCACTTTCTCTAAACCTCTATCTTCTTCTGCTATGAATTCTTCTATTCCCAGTACTAGTGATGTATTTGCTTTAATTTTGCAGATGAAGGATCGTATGCAGCGGCAAGATGAAACTAACGAAAGGATCCTCAGGGAAATTGGAGATCTCAAAAGACAAAAGAAAGCGGCAGAGGATCATTCTCCACTGATGCCCAAATCCTTGAGCTTTGATACTCCAATGATCACTTCCCAGCCATCAGGGATCCCGGACGTGCAAATCATAGGGGAGTCAAGAGGATCACATCTCAACTCGGCAGCAATGACTCAGACATCAGACTCACATTTTCAGCCTGTAGGATCCTATCCTCAATACATGGGATCCTTCATGAATCCGGGAGCCTATCCGGGGGCACAGCAGTTTCGAGGATCCTACTTTGTTCCAGGATCATTCCAGGGCCAAGGATCCTCCTTTGTTCCAGGATCATCCCAGGTTCACGGATCCTCCTTCGTTCCAGGATCATCCCAGACACCAGGATCCTTACAGATGCCAGGATCCCTAAAAAGTTTGCAAACAGGAAGTCTAGATGTCCATCAACGGGACTTCATTCCAATGCAGACCATTGCTTCCACTGGTCCCTCCGTTATTCTAGAAACCCAGCAATATGGATTCCCTAACTTGAACCCAATGGGAGGTAACACTTTAAATAATTATCCTACCACTAACCATGGATTCATGCAGGATACAGGTACCAATCATACTATGGCCAGGGAATTACAGAAACTAAAGGACATGATCTCAAGTGTTCCAGGGGTAGTCAAGCCTATCCCAGAGATTGCAGATGGAAGCCACAAGGTATCTCGCTTTGCACCACCAATTTGTGATGCAGAGGTACCCAAAAGGTTCCATATCCCTACCATGAAGCTGTATGATGGCACAACGGATCCAGAGGAGCATATAGCACAATACAGGGAAAGGATGGAAATCAATCCTATCCCAGAAAAGTTGAAGGAAGCATGCCTATGTAAAGGATTTGGATCCACTCTTACTAGATCAGCTCTTAAGTGGCTGCTAAGTCTTCCCCCTTACTCTATTACTTCATTTGCCAATTTAGTTAATTTATTCAATAACCAATTCTCTTGTAGTAGAAAATTTGAAAAATTAACTAGTGATTTGTACAAGATAACTCAAAATCATAATGAATCATTAAGGGATTATATAACTAAATTTAGTAAAGAATCCTTGGACATTCCCAACTTGGATATGGCTACGGCTGTTGAAGCCTTCAAAATGGGACTGCTTAAGGATTCATTATTCTATGATGATCTTGTTATGACACCATGCAGGAATTTAGATGAAGTAAGAACTCGAGCACTCAGGTTTATCCGGCTAGAGGATGACAAGAGGATCCAGGAAAGACAAGTAGGATCCTCAAAACAAGACAAGCAAGGATCCTCCTTCAAAAGCAACAAGTTCAAATCCTACCATAGAAATGAGAACAAGAATGTGCATGCTGTTGACCAAGAAGAGGATGATGAAGAATATCCTCCAATCTCAGAATATTGTTTTTCCGTTGATAATCATGAACTAATCCTTGCAATGCAGAATCTAGGTGAAAAAGCTAGGTGGCCCAGGAAGAATGATAAACCATCCGGGACTAAAGACAAGTCCAAATGGTGTGCATACCATGAGGATTTCGGGCATCTAACTGAAGATTGCATAGCCTTAAGAAAAGAAATTGGATACCTGCTAAGCAAGGGGCATCTAAAAGAATTGTTGGGGAGAAAAAAGCAAAGGACCCAGGATCCTGAAAGGATCCCTGAAAAGGCTCCAGCACCTCCGGCAAACGCACAAGTGATTAACTTTATATCCGGAGGATCAGACATCTGTGGTACATCCTTTTCAGCGGCCAAAAGACATGCAAAAGAATCAAAAATGGATAATGGAGAAAGGCCTATTAGAACCTCAAGTGTCTCAGAAGGGAAGATGATAACATTTGATGAGGATGATCGCATTAACATTCAGGATCCTCACCATGATAGTTTAGTTATCACTCTCTTTATCTCTAACCATTTTGTCCGCAGGATCCTTATTGACGGAGGGAGCTCAGTGAACATTATCCAGCTTGATGTCTTGAAGAAGATGGGAATCCCAGAATCAGACATCACACCAAGATCCTCCGTGCTTGTAGGATTCAGTGGAGAAACGAAGAAAACTCTGGGGGACATCAAACTCCCAATCTACGTGGAAGGATTACATAATTACCAAAAATTTTGTGTTATTGACTGTTTATCTTGTTGCAACGTTATCCTTGGCAGGCCTTGGATACATGATATGAAAGCAGTCCCATCTACCTACCATCAATGTGTGAAGCTCCCTAGCCCATGGGGAATAATCAAGATCGATAGTGACCAGCAGGAGGCTAAGGATTGTTATACCTCATCTATGAAGCCAACCTCGAAGCCAAGGGAGCAATAGCAATTACAGTATCCTCCAAGGAATGTCTTGGAGGCAAGGGAACAAGATGTAGATGAAATCCTCTTGGATCCTAGTGATCCTGAATCAAAAATCTATATCGGATCAGGGATCCTTGGCAAGATGAAAGAAGACATGATATCCTTCCTCAAAAGAAGAAAATCTACCTTTGCTTGGAAACATGAAGATATGACAGGTATATCTAAGGATATTATTACTCACAAACTTGGCATTGACAGGTCTATCAAACCAATCCATCAAAAAAGGAGGAAGTTTGCACCAGAAAGGAATGCCATTATCCAAGAAGAAGTGGAGAGACTACTTCGAGCAGGTATGATCAGAGAGGTAAAGTATCCAAAATGGTTAGCCAATGTGGTTGTTGTCCAAAAGAAAAACGGAAAGTGGAGGGTATGTGTCGATTTCACTGATTTAAATAAGGCATGTCCCAAGGATCCTTTCCCATTGCCCCACATTGACTCCATGGTGGATGCAACAGCGGGGCATGAACTGTTAACCTTTATGGATGCATCATCTGGGTTCCAACAAATCCAGATGGAACCATCTGACCAAGAGGATACAGCCTTTATGACCCCAACCGGTTTATATTGTTATATTGCCATGCCTTTTGGACTAAGAAATGCAGGTGCAACATATCAAAGGCTGGTAAATATGATGTTCAAAGATCAAATTGGAAAAACTATGGAGGTGTACATAGATGATATGGTGGTCAAGTCAAAGAAAGCTGAGGATCACCTAAGGGACTTAGAAGAAGCATTCGATATCCTTGATGATTACAACATGAAACTTAATCCTTCAAAATGCCATTTTGGTGTTAAGGCAGGAAAGTTCTTAGGATACATGGTAACCCAGAGGGGCATTGAAGCAAGCCCGGAACAAATCAAAGCATTAATAAATATCAAATCTCCTGCCAATGCCAAGGATGTTCAAAGACTGACAGGCAGGATAGCAGCTTTGAACAGGTTCATATCGAAATCCTCAGAGAAATGCAGAGAATTTTACGATATCCTAAGGAAGAATAAGAAGTTCGAATGGACTGAGAAGCATGAGAATGCTTTACAAGCCCTAAAAGAGTATATGTCCTCAGCACCAGCATTAGCAAAACCGGAAAAAGGAGATGTGTTATCCTTATATCTGGCGGTATCCTCAACCGCTGTAAGTGCTGTCCTTGTTAAGGATCACGAAGGTACACAATATCCTATCTACTATGTAAGTAAAAGTCTACTTGATGCCGAATCCAGGTACTCACACCTCGAAAAACTTATCCTTGCATTAATCATGGCATCGACTAAGTTAAGACATTATTTTGAAACCCATACTATTGTTGTTAGAACTAATTTTCCAATTAAGAATGTCCTCAGGAAAACCAGATATGTCAGGGAGAATGGCTAAGTGGGCAGTAAAGCTTAGTGCCCATGATATAAGATACGAACCAAGAACAGCTATCAAATCTCAAGCACTAGCTGACTTTGTGGCTGATTTCAGTAGTGATCTACAAAAAGAAGCAGAATTGGAGGTTCAGCAGCTGGATGAGACCAAGGATCCTTGGATACTACACACTGACGGATCCTCAAATATCAAAGGCACAGGGCTAGGGATCCTACTAAAATCGCCACAGGGGGACATAATACCCCACTCCATAGCCTGTGAGTTCCAAGCAACTAACAATGAGGCTGAATATGAAGCCTTAATTGCTGGCTTACAAGTTGCTAAGGATATGGGGGTAAAGTATCTTAAAGTATATGTAGACTCATTATTGATCACTAATCACTTTAACGGATCCTATGCTGTTAAAGGTGAAAAACTAACCAAATATTTAGAGATAGTCAAAGAATTGGCACTCTCTTTTGTTTCTTTCAGCTTGACACAGGTACCAAGGGAGGAGAACACAGGGGCTGATGCATTGGCCAACCTAGGATCATCCTTGAAGATTCCAGAAGATATAAGTATCCCTATCATCCATATCCTGGCTCCTGCTATTGAAAATCAGGTGGCCATGGAAATAGAAGAGGATGCTGCAATGATCCCTAGTGAAGAAGCCCAATCTTATTCAGGATCATGGATCTCACCAATCGTGAGATACTTGCAACATGGGGAGATCCCTACGGGAGAAAATCCTAGAGCTTTCAGGATTAAGGTATCTCAATTTACAACTTTGAATAATGTATTATATAAGCGATCTCTTGCAGGACCATATTTGAGATGTATCGAGGATCCTGAAATCGAGGAAGTGTTGAAAGATTTCCATGAAGGAGATTGCGGAAACCACACTGGGGGCAGGGCATTATTCTTAAGGATCCTTAGAACAGGATACTACTGGCCAACCATGAAAAGGGATGCTATACAGTATGCTAAGAAGTGTGATCCTTGCCAAAGACATAGCAATATCCTCCATCAGCCAGCTGAATTTTTACACCCAATACCATCCTCTTGGCCATTCATGAGATGGGGAATGGATATAGTTGGCAAGCTCCCTAAAGCACCTGGAGGAAAAGTATTTATGCTTGCCATGACTGACTATTTTTCTAAGTGGATAGAAGCTGAAGCCTTCGCTCAAGTCAGAGAAAAGGAAGTCATATCCTTCATTAAAAGAAACATTATAACTAGATTTGGCATTCCCTCTGAAATTGTATGTGATAATGGCTCCCAATTCATTGGAAGCAGAACCACTAACTTTTGTGACAGTTGGGGAATCAAGATGATAACATCAACACCAGTTCATCCACAAGCCAATGGTCAAGCAGAATCATCCAACAAGATCATCATCAACAATCTGAAGAAGAAGCTAGGATCCAAGAAAGGAAAATGGGCAGAGGAGTTACCTTATGTGCTATGGGCTGATAGGACAACTCCCAAGAATGCCACTGGTCAAACACCTTTCTCTTTAGTATTTGGGGCAGAAGCAGTGATCCCAACAGAGATGGTGATCCCAACTGCTAGAACAATTGCTCGTGATCCTGAAGAAAATGCTGCAATCCTAGCTCAGGATTTGGATACTATTGAGGAAATCAGGGATCTAGCTAGAATAAGGATGGCAAGCTACCAACAAAGAATGGCTGGTACCTACAACAAAAATGTCAGGATAAGGAAGTTCCAAGTCGGAGATATGGTGTTAAGAAAAGCATTTCAAAATACTATCAACCCTGCTGACGGGAAGCTAGCACCAAAATGGGAAGGTCCCTACTTGATTGAAGCTGAAGCAGGAAAGGGGGCATACAGGTTGCTAACCATGGAGGGAAACTTGTTACCAAGAGCCTGGAATGCTGTTCACTTAAAGAAATATTTCATGTGAACATGATCCTTCATGCATGTGATCCTTACATTGAAGTATCCTTGAAGGATCCCGGAGATATCAGTAATCCTTACTCTGGTAATACGCTTATCCTAAAAACTATTACATTTTCTTACTTTTTGCCTAAGGATAAGGATCATGTATCCTTCATCCTCTACTCACAAACCATTTGAGTTATGATAGTTCAGGTATCTTCAGCAAATCGTCAAAGATCTCCAAAAGCACCACAGATCCTTGGGTCCAACCCCAGTTATCCTTGGGATTATCCCCAGTTTCCGCCAGCAGCGCACGATGATCCTGGTATAGTTCACGTCTTTGGGACCAGTACCCACTTTCGGGGCTGACAACCTCATCGTACTGGCTATATTTAGGATCCTACGTATAATGGTAGACGTACCATACATCCGTTCCTAAGGTTTCTAACGTTTTCACGTTAGCTAAGGTTTTGACATTTTCATGTCACTAAGTTTGGATAGTTGCCAGAAAGGGCCATACTCCAGTCTACATACGATCCTTTGGGCTTGTCCCCAGTTATCCTTTGGGCTTGTCCCCAGTTATCCTTTGGGCTTGCCCCAGTGATCCTCTGGGATCATTCTCAGTTATCCTTTGGGCATGACCCCAGTTACTAATTTACTTCTTACATTGGCTTAGTCCCAAGTTGTGCTTCGTTTTTCAGGTTTGTCAAAGGTAAAACACATAAGGATCCTTAATCCTTATTATCCATCAAAGTCTTATCCACGATTGTCTCGATTGAAGGTTAGGATCCTGACTTGGATCCTCAGGTATGATCCTTGACTATTTTGATTATATTCATTATCCTAACCGACCCTTATACTTTGACAACCAAACCTATGATCCTTGAACTAAAATACTTTGAATATTTTCAATATCAGGATATTTGATCTAGGATCATATCCTAAATTTATTAAATATATTTTCAACTCTTGCAAATATATTACAAAGACAACTAAGAAACAAGAAGATAAGGATAACAACACGAGATAAGCCAGAAAAGTTAAGTTATATTATTAAACAAAAGGATCATTAACCCTTTCAAAAAGTTGTCAAAATTGCCAACCCACATTTCTACCAGCAAAACGTGGCCCGTCCACATGGGTTGGCAAAGGGTGTCCATTGTCTATGCGGTCTTAGCATTGTGCAGGAAAATTAAAGCGGCAGGATCACAAAGGCTTCATCCCCCAAACAGAGGATCCCTCCACCTTTTGCAATCCTACCTATTGTTCAAAGGATCCAGGATCCTTAACCCTAAGAAACTATTGTTCAGAGATTACAGACCATAATTGTTTCAAACCATCAACAACCACAAAAAACCACTACCAAATCTAAAAAATTGGGCTCCGGCCTAGTCAACAATATCCATCATCGCCCAATCATGCAGCCTACTCCTTCGCTGCTTCGTCACCACCAGCATCTCCACCTTGATCCTTCTCAGCACCACCACCTTCCAGCATGGGGATCTCCTCAGCCTCATCCTCGTCCTCCAGGTCTGCCAGCCTTGCCTTCCAACCTTCAACATCCCACGAGCTTTTGTCAAAGGTAGGATCCTGAGCCTCCTCGGCCATCTGAAGTTGTATCTTATACATAGCAATTGCCGCGGAGACCTTAGCATCTTGGGTGATCTCCTGCTTCTCGTTATCCATATCGATCAACCTCTGAGCAGCCTCAGCCTTCATGACCCGGAGTTCCTTCTCAAGATCTCCTATCTTGAGATCCTTAAGCACGCCCATTTGTTGAAGGTCAGCAATCTGGCTCTCTTGATCCTCAACATGGCCAAGATAGGTCTCAATCTCGGCAAGTTTCTGCAAAAAGGGAGATAAGGTAAGTTCAGAACCGGATGATCCTCGAAGAAACAGGATACACAAACAGGATATTCGAAACGGATGACCAACAGGGGCAGTAATCCTTACCTCATTCACGTAGTCAAGGAATTGCTGACGGAGGAGGGGAAATCCTTGGAGATCTTCAGAGGTTTTCCTCTTTTTTCCCTTGCCCCGGATAGACGCTTTGGGAGCTGATGCTGAAGGACTGGCAGCAGGAGCCTTCTTCTTTGAAGACGTAACATTGGCAAGATCACTCAACCCAAATTTAGAAGCGGATTTGACAGACCTGGCAGACTTTCCGGCACCTACACAATCAAAAAACAAGATAAGTTGCTTTATTAATCAAACAATCCTACATATAATCTATTTTTGTAAGGATACTTACTTGACATAGTGGCAGATGCAGAGGATACTTCTTGAGAATCTTGGACGGTGACCTGGAAACTTCTGACTTCAGGATTAAGCTTTTTAAAAGCTAGAACTCTCTCTTTTGCAGCAGGGCTTAATTTCAGATGAGCAATGGATATAGCTGCACAAGAAATAAAAAGAGATATTAGTGATCCTCATTATATGGGACAAGGCTGATAGTGATCCTTCGAGGATCCTCTATCCTACCATGAGTGGCCCATTCTTTGGGCAGATCCTTCCCATCCGGGATGGAATCCCTTCTAACAAAGAAAAAACGACGCTTCCAGTTTGTATCATTCTTGGTGACCTTGAAGACAGGGTGATCCTCCCCGGCTTTCCGTTTCAGCAAATACCGGTAAGAGCCAAAAGTGGTAAGATCGTAAAACTCGGCCAACTCCGTCATCCCCAGATCAATCCCTCTCTGCTCAATGATCCTTTCGAAGGTATACAGAACCCTCCAGATCATCGGCATAGCTTGGATATAAGAGATGCCGGTTAAAGAAAAGAAGGATTGGGTGAAGGATGGAAAAGGATATGAATAACCTATGGTGAATGGAGTAGCAGGAAAAGCCACCCAGGTATCCGAAACAGAATCACTCAGAGCGGTAGGTGTGAAGGACTTGAAAACCGCATTCGCCGGAAAACAATGACGAATTCTGTCTATGTGAACATCAGTAAAACAACACCTCTCCGTAGGAGAATCCTTGATAATCCCCTGGCTTTTTAAGGGACTATCCTTCTTGGAATCCTTGTGCGGAGAATTACGGAGCAACATGTTTGGAACAGAAACAAAGCAAAAAAAAAAAAAAAAAAACAGAGCAAAGAGAAGGAAGAAGGGAAAGAGAGAAGAAGAGGATACCTGATCAAGTCTTCGGTAGTGATTATAAAGGGAAGATACCTCGAATTTAAATACAGAATGATCCTAACCCTATCTCCTATTTATAATGATGATTTGCAGGGATTGTCACATCTGTGACGTAATTATCACAACGGCTAGTCCATGTGTAACGGCTAGTTATTCGGAATCGCCCGTTAGAGATAAGATCAAAACAAAATATAACTCGTCTATTTACAATTAACTCCTTATATTTTGGGGGCAATTGTTAGGGCTGGATTTTTATTATAGGTGATCCTTACACATGATCCTAACCAGTGATCCTTGTTTCTCTGGCAGACAGTGATCCTCAGCAGAACTTCAGGATCAGGATCATGGGACATTATGGTGATCCTCATACTAACGGCCACTTCCGCTTAATACAATATTGTTTTGCAGGAACATCTAGCAGGATATGCTCTAGACATCATGATCCAGGGACGCGTCTTCACAAATATGGCAAGAGCTTAATCGAAGAAAGACGTTGCACAGGATATGGAAACATGGCTTGATTCATGGGCAGCAATTTAGGCTAGATTGTCTTTATTTCTAAAGGGGTAATGAGCTGATAATTAGTCATTTTACCTAAAATAGGTCACCTACACATGTATAAATACCACTCTTCCTCATTCGGAAGAAGACACACGACATACAACGCAACTCTCACACACTTAGACACCAAAAGCAATAGTGATCCTTGTACTCAGCTCATTATCATCCAAAGTTGTAATCATATTTTTGTTATATTGAAGTTGGTGATCGGTGGTTGCCATCACCCGAGGTTTTTTATGCCGGAGATCATTCATTGATCAAGGGCTTTTTCCTCGTATAAATCATTGTGTCTTTGCATCTTTTATCACAGAAGTGATCCTTTACTCTCATAATTAACCAAGCATCATACCCCGTTTACATAAAGTTTGGTTACATTATCCTTGTGTGATTTTTGACCAAAACAACAACAATAGTATGGGTTTCAAAATAATGCCTTAACTTAGTGGATGCCATGATTAATGCGAGAATAAGTTTTTCGAGGTGTGAGTACCTGGATTCGGCATCAAGTAAACTTTTACTTACATAGTAGATAGGATATTGTGTACCTTCATTATCCTTGACAAGGACAGCACTTACAGCGGTTGAGGATACCGCCAGGTATAAGGATAACACATCTCCTTTTTCCGGTTTCGCTAATGCTGGTGCTGAGGACATATATTCTTTAAGAGCTTGTAAAGCGTTCTCATGCTTCTCAGTCCATTCAAACTTCTTATTCTTCCTTAGGATATCATAGAATTCTTTGCATTTTTCTGAGGATTTCGATATGAACCTGTTCAAAGCTGCTATCCTGCCTGTCAGTCTTTGAACATCCTTGGCATTGGCAGGAGATTTGATATTTACTAATGCTTTGATTTGTTCCGGGCTTGCTTCAATGCCTCTCTGAGTTACCATATATCCTAGGAATTTACCTGCCTTAACACCAAAGTGGCACTTTGAAGGATTAAGCTTCATGTTATATTTATCAAGGATATCAAATGCTTCTTCTAAATCCCTTAGGTGATCCTCAGCTTTCTTTGATTTGACTACCATATCATCTATGTATACTTCCATAGTTTGTCCAATTTGATCTTTGAACATTATATTCACCAGCCTTTGATATGTTGCACCTGCATTTCTTAATCCGAAAGGCATGGCAATATAACAATACAAACCTGTTGGGGTTGTTAGGGCTGGATTTTTATTATAGGTGACCCTTACACATGATCCTAACCAGTGATCCTTGTTTCTCTGGCAGACAGTGATCCTCAGCAGAACTTCAGGATCAGGATCGTGGGACATTATGGTGATCCTCATACTAACGGCCACTTCCGCTTAATACAATATTGTTTTGCAGGAACATCTAGCAGGATATGCTCTAGACATCATGATCCAGGGACGCGTCTTCACAAATATGGCAAGAGCTTAATCGAAGAAAGACGTTGCACAGGATATGGAAACATGGCTTGATTCATGGGCAGCAATTTAGGCTAGATTGTCTTTATTTCTAAAGGGGTAATGAGCTGATAATTAGTCATTTTACCTAAAATAGGTCACCTACACATGTATAAATACCACTCTTCCTCATTCGGAAGAGGACACACGACATACAACGCAACTCTCACACACTTAGACACCAAAAGCAATAGTGATCCTTGTACTCAGCTCATTATCATCCAAAGTTGTAATCATATTTTTGTTATATTGAAGTTGGTGATCGGTGGTTGCCATCACCCGAGGTTTTTTATGCCGGAGATCATTCATTGATCAAGGGCTTTTTCCTCGTATAAATCATTGTGTCTTTGCATCTTTTATCACAGAAGTGATCCTTTACTTTCATAATTAACCAAGCATCATACCCCGTTTACATAAAGTTTGGTTACATTATCCTTGTGTGATTTTTGACCAAAACAGGGGTCATAAAGGCTGTATCCTCTTGGTCAGATGGTTCCATCTGAATTTGTTGGAACCCAGATGATGCATCCATAAAGGTCAACAGTTCATGCCCCGCTGTTGCATCCACCATGGAGTCAATGTGGGGTAATGGGAAAGGATCCTTGGGACATGCCTTATTCAGATCAGTGAAATCGACACATACCCTCCACTTTCCATTTTTCTTTTGGACAACAACCACATTGGCTAACCATTTTGGATACTTTACCTCTCTGATCATACCTGCTCGAAGTAGTCTCTCTACTTCTTCTTGGATAATGGCATTCCTTTCTGGTGCAAACTTCCTCCTTTTTTGATGGATTGGTTTGATAGACCTGTCAATGCCAAGTTTGTGAGTAATAATATCCTTAGATATACCTGTCATATCTTCATGTTTCCAAGCAAAGGTAGATTTTCTTCTTTTGAGGAAGGATATCATGTCTTCTTTCATCTTGCCAAGGATCCCTGATCCGATATAGATTTTTGATTCAGGATCACTAGGATCCAAGAGGATTTCATCCACATCTTGTTCCCTTGCCTCCAAGACATTCCTTGGAGGATACTGTAATTGCTATTGCTCCCTTGGCTTCGAGGTTGGCTTCATAGATGAGGTATAACAATCCTTAGCCTCCTGCTGATCACTATCGATCTTGATTATTCCCCATGGGCTAGGGAGCTTCACACATTGATGGTAGGTAGATGGGACTGCTTTCATATCATGTATCCAAGGCCTGCCAAGGATAACGTTGCCGCAAGATAAACAGTCAATAACACAAAATTTTTGGTAATTATGTAATCCTTCCACGTAGATTGGGAGTTTGATGTCCCCCAGAGTTTTCTTCGTTTCCCCACTGAATCCTACAAGCACGGAGGATCTTGGTGTGATGTCTGATTCTGGGATTCCCATCTTCTTCAGGACATCAAGCTGGATAATGTTCACTGAGCTCCCTCCATCAATAAGGATCCTGCGGACAAAATGGTTAGAGATAAAGAGAGTGATAACTAAACTATCATGGTGAGGATCCTGAATGTTAATGCGATCATCCTCATCAAATGTTATCATCTTCCCTTCTGAGACACTTGAGGTTCTAATAGGCCTTTCACCATTGTCCATTTTTGATTCTTTTGCATGTCTTTTGGCCGCCGAGAAGGATGTACCACAGATGTCTGATCCTCCGGATATAAAGTTGATCACTTGTGCATTTGCCGGAGGTGCTGGAGCTTTTTCGGGGATCCTTTCAGGATCCTGGGTCCTTTGCTTTTTTCTCCCCAACAATTCTTTTAGATGCCCCTTGCTTAGCAGGTATCCAATTTCTTTTCTTAAGGCTATGCAATCTTCAGTTAAATGCCCGAAATCCTCATGGTATGCACACCATTTTGACTTGTCTTTAGTCCCGGATGGTTTATCATTCTTCCTGGGCCATCTAGCTTTTTCACCTAGATTCTGCATTGCAAGGATCAGTTCATGATTATCAACGGAAAAACAATATTCTGAGATTGGAGGATAATCTTCATCATCCTCTTCTTGGTCAACAGCATGCACATTCTTGTTCTCATTTCTATGGTAGGATTTGAATTTGTTGTTCTTGAAGGAGGATCCTTGCTTCTCCTGTTTCGAGGATCCTACTTGTCTCTCCTGGATCCTCTTGTCATCCTCTAGCCGGATGAACCTGAGTGCTCGAGTTCTTACTTCATCTAGATTCCTGCATGGTGTCATAACAAGATCATCATAGAATAATGAATCCTTAAGCAGTCCTATTTTGAAGGCTTCAACAGCCGTAGCCATATCCAAGTTGGGAATGTCCAAGGCTTCTTTACTAAATTTAGTTATATAATCCCTTAATGATTCATTGTGATTTTGAGTTATCCTGTACAAATCACTAGTTAATTTTTCAAATTTTCTGCTACAAGAGAATTGGTTATTGAATAAATTAACTAAATTAGCAAATGAAGTAATAGAGTAGGGGGGAAGACTTAGCAGCCACTTAAGAGCTGATCCAGTAAGAGTGGATCCAAATCCTTTACATAGGCATGCTTCCTTCAACTTTTCTGGGATAGGATTGATCTCCATCCTCTCTCTGTATTGTGCTATATGCTCCTCTGGATCCGTTGTGCCATCATACAGCTTCATGGTAGGGATATGGAACCTTTTGGGTACCTCTGCATCACAAATTGGTGGTGCAAAGCGAGATACCTTGTGGCTTCCGTCTGCAATCTCTGGGATAGGCTTAACTACCCCTGGAACACTTGAGATCATATCTTTTAGCTTCTGCAACTCCCTGGCCATAGCATGATTGGTACCTGTATCCTGCATGAATCCATGGTTAGTGGTAGGATAATTATTTAAAGTGTTACCTCCCATTGGGTTCAAGTTAGGGAACCCATATTGCTGGGATTCTGGAACAACGGAGGGACCAGTGGAAGCAATGGTCTGCATTGGAATGAAGTCCCCTTGATGGACATCTAGACTTCCTGTTTGCAAACTTTTTAGGGATCCTGGTATCTGGAAGGATCCTGGTGTCTGGGATGATCCGGGAACGAAGGAGGATCCTTGAACCTGGGATGATCCTGGAACAAAGGAGGATCCTTGGCCCTGGAATGATCCTGGAACAAAGTAGGATCCTTGAAACTGTTGTGCCCCCGGATAGGCTTCTGAATTCATGAAGGATCCCATGTACTGAGGATAGGATCCTACTGGCTGAAAATGTGAGCCTGATGTCTGAGTCATTGCTGCCGAGTTGAGATGTGATCCTCTTGACTCCCCTATGATTTGCACGTCCGGGATCCCTGATGGCTGGGAAGTGATCATTGGAGTATCGAAGCTCAAGGATTTGGGCATCAGTGGGGAGTGATCCTCTGCCGCTTTCTTTTGTCTTTTGAGGTCTCCAATTTCCCTGAGGATTCTGTCATTAGTCTCATCCTGCCGCTGCATACGATCCTTCATCTGCAAAATTAAAGCAAATACATCACTAGTACTGGGAATAGAAGAATTCATAGCAGAAGAAGATAGAGGTTTAGAGAAAGTGGGAGTTGATCTTTTCTCAGTATTTTTCTGAGATCCTGCCGGTGGAGGAGGCAAAGTGATCTGTGATGAGGTGACTGCAGACATCGCCGTGGACGTGTTCTTCAATGATGAAGCCATGTAACTCTTTGAAATGATTTCGAACAAAAGATTTTCTTATGAATGAAGCACCAATTGCCCCACGGTGGGCGCCAAACTGTTTTGGTCAAAAATCACACAAGGATAATGTAACCAAACTTTATGTAAACGGGGTATGATGCTTGGTTAATTATGAAAGTAAAGGATCACTTCTGTGATGAAGATGCAAAGACACAATGATTTATACGAGGAAAAAGCCATTGATCAATGTATGATCTCCGGCATAAAAAACCTCGGGTGATGGCAACTACCGATCACCAACTTCAATATAAGAAAAATATAGTTACAACTTCGGATGATAATGAGCTGAGTACAAGGATCACTATTGTTTTGAGCGTCTAAGTGTGTGAGAGTTGCGTTGTATGTCGTGTGTCCTCTTCCAAATGATGGAGAGTGGTATTTATACAAGTGTAGGTGACCTATTTTAGGTAAAAGGACTAATTATCAGCTCATTACCCCTTTGGAAATAAAAGACAATCTAGCCTAAATTGCTGCCCATGAATCAAGCCATGTTTCCATATCCTGTGCAACGTCTATCTCCGATTAAGCTCTTGCCATAATTGTGAAGACGCGTCCCTTGATCATGATGCTTAGAACGTATCCTGCTAGATATTCCTGCAAAAATAACATTGCATTAAGCGAAGATGATCGTTAGTATGAGGATCCTATAATGTCCCATGATCCTGATCCTGAAGTCCGGCTGAGGATCACTGTCTGCCAAAGAAACAAGGATCACTGGTTAGGATCACGCGTAAGGATCACCTATAATAAAAATCCAGCCCTAACAATTACTAATCTTTATTGTAACTTGTCATTTATGCCAAAAATCATAGTAATGGTAGTTTATGGAAGTTGAGTAGTAAGTTGTATGATCCGTTATGAACGGATGATGAAAAAGGAAGGTGTATGAATAAGGGTGCATCATAACCGATTCATCTTAGTTGAACCGGTTATTGGAAAGTTAAGAAAGAAATCTAATGAAGCTTTTCTCAATCCGTTCAATGGGTAGTAAGCGTAAAGGAAAAGAATGATGTAAAGGCAAGAAATATGTAGACTATTCGATTTAAAAATTGTTAATGTGATTATGGATTAACTCTTTCATTGGTGTTTGATGTAGGTAAAGCCTCAGTTTAATCGGTTCGGCGACTTGGAACGAGCACCCATGTGAAACTCGCCTATAAACACTTCCGCTACCTTTAGTAATAAAGTTAGGGTCAAATGTATTTTGTTGTAATTAGTTTTGAATAGTAGTTAAACTTTGAAGTTTGATTTGTTTGGTCTTTTGAAAGTGTAGTTAATTACTTGAAATTAAGTTTGTCAAAACAGGGATTGTTCATATTGCAAACGGGACATGCCGAATTTTTCTAAAAATAATTTTTAAATCTATTAAGTTCTAAAGTATATGGAAAAGGGGCGTTTCAAGTTGGTATCAGAGCCGAGGTTTGAGGGATTCGAGCACAAGTAGTAGTGCTTGAACTCAAACTGACGGCTCGCTTGAAGGTGTGCTCGCTCCATGATCGCCACGAGGTAATGTTTAAGTCGTAAGAGATGTAAGTATGTTTGATATGTGTACGATGTAAATATTTAAGTTAAATATATGGGAAGTAAAAAATTTGGAAGGTCAAACGGGAAGTTCCAGGAACTGTATGGCTGGAACGGACCTGGAAATGAATAAAAAACACCCAAAGATGGACTTGCAGCGATTCAGCAATCGGGAGGTCGTCGCCGACGGGCTGCTCAGCCGTCGCCGACGCCCCGTCTTTTGGGCCGACGCCCTAATTGACTTTCTACGGGACATAGTGGTCGACGCCACTTTTTAGAGCCCGTCGCTGACAGGGTATAAGGTCGTCGCCGACGACCCGCGGAAGTTTAGTCCGCTGATTTTTTTTTGTTTTCCACGTTTGGGGTTCCCGTATGATCTAAAAGATTATTTAATAATTTCGTATGATCCTTATAAGCATAATAAGATACTTACGATCACAATTTGTGATCACAACGAAAAAGAATTCGTAAGAATTGAAAGTAATGAAGTGAATGGCACGAAATGAATGACGAACGTAAGAGGTTGGGTTTGAAACGTAAGATTATGAGTAATGAATGAAGTAAATATAGATTAAGATACTTTGATGCGTGAAAGAATATGATTTGTTAATAAATGAAAATAAAAACAATGAGATTAGTGGTTAAATAATTTGAAGAATGTGAGTTAAATGGAATTCTTATGAGAATTCGAATAAATGAATGCTTTGATCAGAATTATGCAATAGAGGCTTGTACCTTGCGCTTGAATGGTGTGATACTTATGTATATCTAATGATTTGCTTTGTTATGATTAAGAGGCGAATATGTGGTAAATGTGAATCATACGAGCTTATTAGTAAAGGATATGTTGGAATTATGTTATATAATTACCTTAAATGATATTTGCTATTTGTAGAATCATAAAGCATTAGCATGTGAAAGTACGTGTATGTGAATGTCTATGTGTATTGTTTAAAGGATCACGTGAATTGTACATATCACACAATACGAGTATGAAATATTTATGATATTAATATTATGGCCTATCATATTTAGATGAATATATGTTCAAAAGTTTAAAGTATGTAAGCAAGACAGTTGACTTTCTAAAAGTCAACAGTATAGGGATATCATGGAATGGCCAATAGACACAAATGTTAAAGTAAAGAGTTAATGTGTTATGTATTAAATGATTTACGTGCTATGCTTGATGATAATTTAATTGTATGGATTGGAAATGAGATAACTATATTAATAAATGTCTCATTTATACGAAATTTGACTAACAAAAATCGATTTAACGTATGAATAGAAAGAAAGTGAATAGTTGTATGTATGCTCACATAAGCTAACAATGTTATGAATTTAATAATATGTAAGGATGGAAATCTTGTCAATTGACTCAAGCATGGATGGCAAACGGGGTAAAAGGAAGCAATGAGGCAAGCATGAACATGGACGCTAAACGTAAGTGATTTCGCAATTACTTCGAATTTATTTACATGAAGATCTATATGTGTTTGAATATTCGAAATCAAAGTGAAACATATAAATAAATGAGAAATGTTAAGGTACGTTTTGTTGAAATGGTTGGCATAATGTTAAACCGGTAAGACCTCAATATATGGGTAAACCGGTCATAAATTTTAGTTGAGAAATTTTAAGACGGAAATGAGAACTTAGTAATGTTGATGAAAGGTATGGAAAGAATATTAGTTAAGATGTTAACTAAAGACATTTTGTAAGTATGTTCGAATTGAAAGTAAATATAACGCGTACTAAAATACTTATATACAATAAGTACTAAGTGGTGATTGACTTTAAAAGGTTAAATTGCAGAGATCAGTAAATAATAATTATTTACAAATTTTGGAAGTATTACGTAAGAAATGCAATGTGTAATGTAGGATACTCACTAGTAAGGGATATGTGAGAGAACGTAGGTGAATTAACACCAAATACAGTGAATGAACAAATGGAAATGGTATATTAAGGGATGGTCATGTATTGACCGAAGCTCGAGAACACACGAGAATCATCTCACTTATGTCCGGTCAAGCTAGTAAAAAGGGGGTCTAACGATTCTTAAAGGATCGGATCAAATGTAAGAAAGAAAGATAAGAATGAAAAGTTTAAGCTTACGATTGAATGTTAATCAAACTTAAGAAAGAAGGGTGGGAACACCACTAGAAATAGGATGTAGAGTGTCGCGTCGAGACGCGCTACATGAATTAGGACATGGAACAAAGTGTTAGGAAACAACACTTGAAGTTGAATGTGGAAGATTAATACGAAAACGTATCATAAAAAATGATGAAAGGTTGGATCCGTAAGCAAACACGGATCAAACCAATAAGAATGAAAGATAGTAAATTAAAAGTTTGAATCCGTAAGTGAAGAAGCGTCTTAAACAAGTAAGAATAAAAAGTAAGAACGAACCTCAAATGAGTAAATATTAAAAAAAAGCGGATATTATCTAAGTTGTGTTTTAAATCTTTCGCATATGTATATGTATATATATATATATATATATGCAAATATGTTTGTATGCAAGAATGGTTGAAAGGACAAATGAATCATACGGACCAAATGGAGGTCGCCATTTGAACCAGATTGGAAAGAAATAATCGCTGCAAAGTATGAATAACAAGTCAAGGGATTTGACTCACGCCAGGTATGTATAAAAAGGCTATATTTTTAATAGGAGCTTAGGGCTCGACTAGAGAGGGATGTGTCAGAATAGGATAACTGATACATATATGTAAAAATATATTTATAATTAGACTTCGAGAAGTCAAACGAAGTAAAATGAAAGGATTGTATGTAAGAAATGGAATGTATGATATGTTTTAGCATGTTCGTAAGAAATTTGTGTAAGAGACATAGGCGAACAAACACCATGTAGGACGCAATTATGAAAGGTTGTGTGCTAACCATTTATTTATAGACAAGAATGATGGAATTCTTAGTGAGATGATAGTAATAAAGTTGGTGGAAGGATGCTCACGAGTGGGAGCATATTTCATGAATGAATGAGACCAATTCTGGTACGGAAGGTACATATAAAGAAGCGGATCGATCCGTCACACGGATAACTGATTTATGCAATGCAGGCGAGGTTAGTAAAATGTTTAATTTTTGATTGATGATTAAGAATCTGCAGATTTATTCGTAAGTCTGAACAAAATGAATGGTAGGATAATTATGGTATGGTATGCAATAATCGACTTGTAATGGTCAGCGTAAGAAGGTATGTATGTTATTAAGAGAAAGATCTAAAGGCCTTAAATGAAAACTTGAACTGATTTGGTTAAGCGCTCGTATGAAGCTCGTGCACAACATACGTGGTTGGTATAATAAGTAGTTCATGCAAAGAGCTAATAATAAAGTGTTGCGAAGGATTAAATTTAAGGCTAAACCCAAAGTTGTAATTAGTTCAAGTAATGGTAGAAACCGTAGAATGATGCTTTATACTCGTATTTAGTATGAAAAAGTAATTAGGAAGAGGGTAGCTTTTTTTAGTACCACTAAGTCGTTAAATGTTTATAGTATGCGTATAATGATATGCTAAGCCCTCATATGAATAAGAAAGTAATTAGAAGAACGTTAGTAACAGGATGATGGGGTTTGCTCATGGTTATAATAATGAATTATATCGTGAATGATACGTGAGTGGAATGAAATAAATCATTTATTTTTTTATTAGCAAATGTATGAATATGTTATGCTTAACTACAAAGATAGAAACAAGCCGTAAACATAGGCTCGTACAACCAATAGTATACATTTGGAATAAATTTCAATGAACGAACCGCTAGTGATGATGCATGCTAGGAACTAGCATTATAAAGTGAAAACGGCACTAATAAGAGCTCTGGATCAGATTCTGACTTATATGTGATTATGAAAGTAATTTACTTAATTTAAGAACGGAGGGACAATGCGTACAACTATGTTTATGCATGAATGAAACTTTTGTCAAGATCCCGAATGCATCTATGTTGTAGTAAGTATCGTGAATGAATAGATAAAAAAAAGTAAGAGTAGAATTGGTCTAGTTTGAATGAGAAAGGTTTCGGGGACGAAACCTCCTTTAAGGGGGGTAGACTTGTAACACCCCGAAATTTTTATGAAACGAATAAAATGAATTGAATAAAAATAAAATCCTAACTTAGTTGGTAAAGTGTATAGGGTAAATAGTTAAGCATGGAGAAAAGCTTAAATTTAAATACACCCACAAATTTAAGGGGGTAGAGGTGTAAAATTATTAAAATTAAATTATAATAACAATTAGATCTCAAAAACACACATCAGGTGTGTCTCGGAGATCGACCAAGAACGAGCACAAGGGGTTAAACCCTAACTTCAAGAAACTCAAGCAATTAGACCCGAAATCAAGAGATAATCCAATGCATGAGCCCTCATTTTCAAGTATCTAACCCCAATTTCTGAAGTGGTAAGTTTAATTTTCTGAAATTATGAATTTTAGGATGAGGGATTCAACCCAATCTCGAATTCTTGTAACAAATGTGAGAAATTTGAGTTAGGATTTCTTTTTAGAATGAGACTCATGTTGGATTCTAGGTAAATTGAAAGATATTTTTGTATGAGACTAAATTATGATGATGTGCTATGAATATGATGATTTGATTAGATATAACTATGTGAAATGTTGAAATATGATGCTGTTGTAATAGCCGAATCATAGGTGAAATGATGTAGGATAAAAGAATGATAATAACTTGATTGATTTTTGATAGGTTATGAAAAGCGAACTAGTAGGATTCATGCCTTGTATACTTATATATGATGCTTGTAAATACAATGCTCACCAAGTGTTTGACGAAATGCTTAAAAGAATAAATATGTGTATTTTAGAAGATGATGGAATGGAATTTAGTTGTACTAAATGAATGAACGAATGAATGTGTTGTTATAGGCGTGAAAGAAGAAGGTTCAAACACTAGGAAATCGGAAGGCTCACAAGATCGAGGTATGTTAATTTATACATACATTTATAGCATGTTGTATTATGATTACTAATCTTTATTGTAACTTGTCATTTATGCCAAAATCATAGTAATGGTAGTTTATGGAAGTTGAGTAGTAAGTTGTATGATCCGTTATGAACGGATGATGAAAAAGGAAGGTGTATGAATAAGGTTGCATCATAACCGATTCATCTTAGTTGAACCGGTTATTGGAAAGTTAAGAAAGAAATCTAATGAAGCTTTTCTCAATCCGTCATGTATGGGTTGGAGTACTTCTGTAAGAATGTAAGGATTTGAATTGTTCGTCATAAACGAACCGAATGGAAGTTATGCTATGAATTTTAATATCCGTTACTAACGGGCATGTAAAGAATGGAATGTAATGTCTCCATTGAGACAGAAATGTAATGACCCATTCAACGGGTAGTAAGCGTAAAGGAAAAGAATGATGTAAAGGCAAGAAATATGTAGACTATTCGATTTAAAAATTGTTAATGTGATTATGGATTAACTCTTTCATTGGTGTTTGATGTAGGTAAAGCCTTAGTTTAATCGGTTCGGCGACTTGGAACGAGCACCCATGTGAAACTCGCCTATAAACGCTTCCGCTACCTTTAGTAATAAAGTTATGGTCAAATGTATTTTGTTGTAATTAGTTTTGAATAGTAGTTAAACTTTGAAGTTTGATTTGTTTGGTCTTTTGAAAGTGTAGTTAATTACTTGAAATTAAGTTTGTCAAAACTGGGATTGTTCATATTGCAAACGGGTCATGCCGAATTTTTCTAAAAATAATTTTTAAATCTATTAAGTTCTAAAGTATATGGAAAAGGGGTGTTTCATAACATTACCTATTTATCTTATGTTGAATCAGATGCCAAGATATACTCAGGCAAGAACATACCGATTGAGGTAACCACCGTTATGAAGTTTATATATCTTAAACGACTTTGACAAGTTTAATATGTCCTGTGTGTTTAGTAGTTAGAATGCTGAAAGATTTATGTGTGAAAATCATTGACGATTATTGTATATTGTTTGGTTGCAACACATGTGTTAGGGCATATATTTTTATAATTATGGATCCAATATTCTGAGGTGTTGTCTGGATCAGTTATCCTTATCGGGTGGTGCACAGACTCAGAGGATCAAGGATCCTTATTATTACTTATGGTTTCTAACAATTGTTCTCGATGTTTGTTAATTTTCATGTGCAGGTTATTAACGAAGTGGACTGAGTCTTAGCTGGAATCTCGGGAATAATTAGTCCAAGATACTGCACGTGTTGTTTCCACAAACGGTCGTGGGGCTTGAACGTGGTTTTGCATCATTTTCGGGCTTAGTTGTTAGTGTACTTCAAAATGAGTTGATCAAGTGTTAGTAGACAGATTTCACAATTTACAATTTACAATTTACAATTTACAATTTACATTTTCACATACACACTACGAACCATAACTCTCAGAACACTCATAGCTTACAGTTGTAAAACACTTGATCAACATCCGAAGTTGTAATCTCTTTTCAATTGTGCAATATAGTTGATAGTGATAGTTTTCACTATTCGAGGTTTTTATGTTGGCCATCTACAAGTGATCAAGGGCTTTTCCTCGTATTAATCCCTGTGTTTAATTACCTTATTCGTCTAACATTCATTTCATCATTGTTCATCACCTAAGCACTCTACCTCACTTTACAAATTTGGTTACATTATCCTTGATTTGATTTTTGACCAAAACAACATGCATCTTCCTTGAGTACTTGAATATTATATTTGCATATATCGATGACAATGTGATTTTATATCAACTAGAATTAAGACCCGCCGCAATGCGGCGGGGATTCTTTAGTGATAACTAAGTCGATTTAGTGCGCGCACGTTATGTTGAACCTATCAAACAGGAAAAAATAGACGATGTAAAAACGTTCACCCGCAAAATTTAGAACGAAACGTAAAAACATTAAACCAAAGACGCACGTTGTGGTGTGTTAAGTCACAAAACTTAGAACGAATGATAAAGCTAAAAATTTGCGGAAAATGAAAAATATAAAGGACCAAAGTTGAAAGTAAAAAAAGTTGTGAGGATAAATTGCAACAGATTAAAAGTTATGTGTTAAAAGTAAAAAAAAAAAAAAACAAAAAGTTTTGGGTTAAAAGTAATTTATAAAATACTTTTGGGTGAAAAGTAAAAAATCAATATTTTTTGAAAAACCCCCAAAGCCAAGGTTACAACAACCATATGCATAACCATTTTTTCTTTGAAAAACCCCCAAAGCCAATATTACAACACATAAGTAAAAAAAATCAAAGTGGTTAAATCGTAAAAGATGGAAACTTTTGAATTAGAAGTGAAAAAATCAAATTAATCAAAGGGGTTAAATTACCAAAGATTAAAACTTTAAACTTAAACTGTCAAAGATTAAAACTTTAGGGTTAAAAAGGAAGCAAAGATTAAAATTTTAAACTTAAATTGCCAAATATTAAAACTTTAGGGTAAATTGTCAAAGATTAAAACCTCAGGGTTTAAAAGGAAACAAAAATTAAAACTTTAAACTTAAATTGTCAAAAAATTAAAAGTTTAGGGTTAGAAAGGAAAATTTCCATTTTTTTTAAACCCTCCCAAAGCTAAAGTTACAAGATATATATGCACATATAAGTTGCTTCTTTATAAGGTTTTAATAGCTAATTGTACTTATTGTTTTAGATAACAATTATATGCAAGAAACGCCAGATTTGACTAGGGATGAACTCGGTACTAATCGGTACCGGTACCGAAAATCCAAAAAAATGAGTATCGGTACCGAAAATACCTGGTACGGTACCGGTACTGAAAACTCCAAATGTTGGTATCGAATCGGTACGGAAAATATTTTGGTTCGGAACATTCCGTATCGTTACCATTTGCTGATCCCAAGATATGACAGATTAGAAAGAAAATAATGAATCTTTTTAATTATTAGCTAAACTCATTTGATGTTAATTAGGCCTTTTAAGTCAACTATATATCTTACTTATTCTGAATGACCCATGTATTTCATAGGTTTGTAATCTGTATACAAATATATATGTTTATCATGTTCTTGAAGTAAATAATTTGTTATAGAGTTCGTCCTATACTAATGTTACAACAAATTAACTTAGTAACTTGTGCAGTTGTGCTTATGATTATTGTTGGGTTTGCAATATATTTTTCTTATTAGCCACTCGTATAACACACAAATACTTAGACTAGTTTATGGTTTATAATATTGTTAATATACAAATTAAGTATTAAATAAACTCATTTCGTCCCGATACATTCTGATAACAAATGAGAATACTTTATGAGATTTTATTCTGATTTTATTTTGAACCTTAGAATCCACGTCGTTGATACGTTTCTTTTGAAGAATCTTTTCACATTCTTTGCCCCCTAAATGGCATATTAAAGTTAACACTTTTATGAATAAAAAATGCATAAAATAATATATGCATTGTCCTATATTTTTACCATAACAACACGTTGACACAATCCACGACCACGCAACACCTTCGTCTGTCTGATCCACACGTGTCTCAATCGAGAGGAATATTTTTTATGATATTTTTTTCCTTGTTACTTGTAGTTTATGTCTATTTGATATAAATAAAACGGCCATGCTAAAAGCTTGCAATTTATGTCCACTGGTATATATAAAATGGCCATACTAAAACCATTAATATCTTAATAAACGTAGGGAAAGACTCATGCATCATGGAACTAGGCAGGGGCGGACCTGTAGTGTAAACGGGCGTAGCCCGGGCTACGGCTCAAGTTTTTACCAGTAATGTAAAAAAAAAAATTTTTTTTCCGATTTTTATACACAGGACACCCCTGAACAAGTACGAGGACACCCCTAAAAAATTTTGGGATACCCCTGAGTTGAAGGTCTAGTTCCGCCACTGGAACTAGGAGTAAATGGGTTTGATTAGGCTATGGGGTGTGATTTCATTCTCACCGATCATCTTCATCCGTCATATCACCTTCACTTCACACCATCTTTCTATGCATCCCTTCAAGGCGGATGGTGTTCCCCTTACCCTATCCCCTCCACTCACAACCTTTAAAATCATCAACACTACATTGGGGAGATCGGTGAAAATCCAACGAAATTCAAACGGGGGTTGGGGGGGGGGGTTCCCTTCGTCCCCCATCTACCACCTCATCTCCCTCTTCCTCCCCCGAACCCCACACCCCACAACCTTAAAAACATAAAATTCACATAGGATAGAGTGGAAGACACACATGGTTGACGTATCCTTGTATTAGGGGCGGAACCACAAGGTTAGAAGCCGTAGCACGGGCTACGGCTCAACCCCGTGGTCGTAGTGTTATTTTTCCGATTTTATATAAAGGATACCCCTAAAAAATACGAGGATATTCCTAACAAAAAAAATAGGATAGTTGATATTACTAAAATCTCATTTTTTTTTTATAAGCCAAACACTTTATAACCCGACAACTTGTAAAAGAATTAAGCCCGAATGATAAAAATAAGCCCGAATTAACAATAATAGAATTGAAAGAAGACCCTAAATATAATTGATAAAGTTAGCCCAAAACCCAAAACAATATTTTAATTGAATAAGTGATCTTGCTCGTTTTATGGTGGAAACCAGAACACATAATTCTTGTCCTTTCGTTTATCGGGTAGTGAAGCTAGCTTTGGATTTACCGGTTGCAACCGCAACCGTTGAAAGATGTTTTTTTTCTAAATTGAAGCTTGTTAAGACGAATTTATGTAATCGAATGGGCCCGGAATATTTGAACAATGTTATAGTTTGTGCGGTTGAAAAAGAAACTTTTGATAAAGCAAAAGACGACAATTTAATGGAACGATTTCAAGCTATGAAAAAAAGTAGAGAACAAATCTAATAGGTATTTGTTCTACTTTATTTATTATCGTTTTTTTATTGTATGATTGCATGGTAAAAAAATTTAGGATACCCCTAAATTAGTGGGCTAGCTCCGCCACTGCCTTGTATGGTTAGGCAATGTGTATTATGCAAACGTTTGAGCTAGACAAAACAAGCAAACAAACGTATGTGCCCACTAATATCACTCTTGTGGAGTAGGGTTTGGAGAACATAAGACTAAGGGTAAACCTACCTCTATATCACAAAATAATAAGATGCTCCTAATCAGACCCTCTTATGAAAGTAGAATAAAGACTATACTAGTAAACGAGAACATAAATAGAGAGACATGGAAAAAAATCATAAAGCGTGTAAAAAATAAAGGGCAGAATAAGGAACAACACTAGGACCTAGCTAAGAAAAAAACCATCTCCCTAAAAACTCCGACTTTTATTATATGTCTCCGATAACTCCTAACATCACTAACGTATTCTATTAAATTTCGCTTAATTTGGGTATGTCTTTGTTTTTCCCCCTTAAATGTGAGGGTCTCGACACTTCTTATACGTGTTGTCTCTTGTCTCTCTTCACATGCCTAAACCATCTCATAATCTTTTCCTTTATGTTATCTAAAATGCATGTCACCATCACTATATCTCGAAAAACTTAATTCTTTATTCGATTCATCCTTGTCTGCCCACACGTCCACCTCATCTCTATTACCTCTAGCTTTGCGTTTTTGTCTTTTTTATGCCCTAGCAATCGGGTCCGTAAAAGCATATATAGTTCGACGTATTGCAACCCTATAAATTTATTAGTCTATTTCAAACCATTTTGTCACACAAAACTCTTGTGAGTATTCTTAGTTTTCACAAGCTTGACTGAATGTAATGAGCCTCCTCAATGTAAATTTCTTCGCCCCTTTAGACGAATGATCCTAAATACTTAAATTGATTGTATTATGGAGAACGTGGCCTTCAATAGTAATTGTAGTGTTCTACTCGTCATTGGCGTCGCTAGAGTTATTGTAAAGGTACTTGGTTTTAACCATACTTATAGGTAATTCCTTTGTGACATAAGGTTGTTCACTATTTCTCTAGCCTCATGTTTAGGTCATACTTACACTTTAGCACCAACTCAATGTCATATGCATATACCATGCTGATGAAACAATGGTTAACCGGGCAGGGTTAACTCACTGGTCTCGTCAAGAAGGGTTAATCCCTTCCTCTCGAGGATCGCCGGCTAGATCACCGGTGGGTTGATCTCCTGCACAAGGAAACAAACCGTGACTCGTAACAAGGAGGATGGGGTGGGGGGTGCTCCTTGTTACCACTCTCCGGCGTGAGAATCAGTAGTTTGCTTGGGAAGCAAAGTAAGATTGTAGTAGTAGTTAGGGAGTTGTGAAGAGATACCTCAAACCTGGTTTGGGGTTGGTATTTATAGCCGAGGAGTGAAGGAGGAGGTGGATGGATAGACTGACGGCATGCTGCACCTTTGCAGGTGTGTCAGACATGTCGGCCGTGGAGACGACGCCACGTCAGTCTGTCGCTTCCGTAGACCTGACAGGTGACTGCCATTGGTTCCACTTGCACTGTGGTGTCAGTCCCACTTGTTGAGCGTATAGGACGCGGTGTTAGCCGCATCGCTGCCTGCGGTAACATCTGATTTTATCGCGTCTCTTGCTAGTGATCAAGAAATACGCGAGATGCGGTGCTGGCCGCATCGTCGCCTGCGGTGACTGTTGCTGTTATCCAGCTTCCTTGTATTGATAGAAGTGTTCACTGGACGCGGTGCGAGGCCGCATCGCTGTGAATACTTCCGTTTTCATACACCAGATGTGATGCTATGTCGCATCACTCTACCGTTCTCATGTTCCATGTAAGTCCTCCTTCGTTACTAGATAGATTGGTTTCAACCCTTGTGTCGACGCGTTACAAGTAGGTTGTTAGCTAGTGGGGGTTTTGATAAGGGTAATGGTCACTCACGGTCGATGCTGACGCGAGATCTGGGACCATACCCCTTCAAGTCCCCCCAGTCTAGTGTTGCTGCCACATACAAGTTGTATGTGGGAGGAGGACTGGACTATGGTGTTTAGAAGGTAGTTTGGAGTCTGGAGAAGATCCTAGACCATGTGGATGGTCTTTTCTGTTTGTAAATCAAGTTGGAGGTCTGGAAAGGTCATTTGACGCCTCTTCCGTACCGGTGAAAATGTTTCGTCTGATGCGAAATTCTCAGCCTTTGGCTGGTTGCCACCTGTTGGTGTGCCGAACCAACTGTAGGAATTAGTTGGAGGAAGTGTACAAACTTCGAACCAATCTTTGAGATGTGGTTGAAGGTGTGCACAAACTTCGACCCAACCTTTGAAGTGGTGAATGAAGAAGAGAGCATGTTGTTCCCATGATTGGATATCTAATGATGATTCCTTTCGTGGGGTGTTCATGTTCTTCCCATTAGCTCTCAAGTAACCGCACGTCCTTTGCGGTTACCTCGTTGCTTTACATTGTTGGCCACGGTTGTGGGAGCAACGTTGGGCACTTGCGTCATTGTTGGCCATGTTTGGTCGAACAATGTGATTCTGGATAACGGTCAAATAAACATGATCATAGGCATGGTAATGCCCATCATTGTTTATTCTATCCAACGTACAAGTAGGGTAACAAAGTCATAAGCAGACTTGTTACCGCTTGTTCGACCGCTTGCTGTTCGACAAGGGCTCGTATGATTATTGGGGATTTCGTCCGCATCTCTTCCTTAGGCACCTTCCTTCCCGCTCCAGTACCGAGGAGTTTTCCTTGGAGTAGTTTCGTCCCTCGATGTGGAGTTAGTTGTGGCTCTACCGTAACAACCATTTCCGGAAGCTATGGTTATGTCCGCAGTGACTCATGAGTGTCTGCGGTTTTGCATTCCCATATTCGCTCGAAACGGGTGTGTTGCTCGGATGTGGCTCTTGAAGGTTCAGGAGTCAGGGTTGCTAATGTGCGCACGCGTACATTCCCTTCCTTCTTCAAGTTAAAGAAGGTGTTCATGTACCCTCTGCGGTTGTGAACCGGACAGGAGGGATTTGAAGCTTGAAGAGAATGAAGGCAATGCGGTTTACCTATTTCTGAGATGCGGTTCAGTCCAAAGAACAATGCTGGTTCTGAGTATCTGACACACCTGAATGGGCTCGTGTGTGTCATTTCCGCATATTCCACGTATGCTCGTGGGTAGTGCGGAAAGGTATTATACCCCCTTATAGTGTGAAGACATATATTTTTGCCTATTTTTAGGGGTATGTAAAAAAACGATATGTGGTATGGGTTATGGTGCGGTATACCAGAGAAACCGCATACCGCTTGCAATTGGATAAGGTAGTCACTTTTTGTTACATACGTGGCCGAGCGCACGTGTGAGTTGGTGGAAGTTGGTGAGATTATCTGGCATGTGCTGAAATGAAACGACATTTGCACTGCCCGAGGCATTAAATGCACTGTAGCAAGGAGTGTAAACGTCTCCTATGTCAGGCGCGTGGGCGGCCACGCGCGCGTGGTAACCGTCAGCGGAAACGGCGCTTGACACGTGGTGTCGCGCAATTCGTTCTTTTTGAACGTGATGATTCGTTTTCTCCCTCCTCATTAATTGCGATGGGTATATAAGGGGAAACCGTTCGTGGTTTCCCCTTACTTGTTCAAAATTTCAAAAAATTTGCCGGTGAGAGAAAAGAAGTTACTTTGTCTTCTCCGGTCAATTGTTTGAAATTTCCGGTGAGGTTTTCTGAGTTTAGTGTTTCTACTCACTTTCTTTCGTTTCTTCGACATTTCTGATGGCTGAACCATCAAGTCCACACAATGTGGAGGGTGAAAACCCGGAGCCTTCATCGCCGGTGGTGGCGGAGGAAGAAGAGGAGGGAGCCACCGGTGGTGGTTTACCGGTGTTAAAGTGGACCAAGAAGACCTTTGATCGTCTGATTCGTGATATCCAAATGCCCCCTGAATATGGGGCCTGTTACCCATCGGATGGTGACACCGGTGCCGATGCTCCGGCCGGTTATGTGACCATGTGGGCAGACTTTTTTGGTGACTGTAATCTCCGGTTACCTTTGACTGTTTTTGTTGTTGAGGTTTTGGAGTGGTACAAGGTCCACATTTCTCAACTGAGTCCGTTTGGTATGATTCGGATTCGAAATTTTGAATTCACCTTTCGTGCTCTTGGCATCGAGCCTACCGTTGGAGATTTCCGACGGTTTTATCAAATGACGGTGTCTTTGGGGTTTTTTCTTTCCGTCAACGAGAGGGTAGTCCCAAGCTGATGACTCCTCCCAAGGGGATGACGAAGTGGAAAATGAAGTTCTTTTACATGAAGGCTGCTGCGATTGTTGGCAATATGACGTTTCGGAATGTGACCGATACGATCATATCAGAGACCATTGCAGTCCCTAGCACGAAGTCGGTGGAGTGGTTTCCGCAGTTGCAGACCATTGAGTCGGTGAAGCTGAGCAACACACAGTTGTGGGTGTTGCGCATGATGCTGACAAGGAGGAACAAGAAGTTAAAGCCCGTGGTGTGGGAGAAAAGTGGTGGTACGTACTTTTCATTTGTTTAACTTCCTTATCCCCGTATGCGTTACTGACTTGTGCGTTTGCTATCAGAGGATGCTCCGTTATGGAGGATGTTTGCCCCGGATTTCTAGGGCCAGGTTGAAACAGTTGTTTGTGCGGATGGCGAGGAGGAGTTTAATGTTATCATTCGAGATAACTTCCGGGTGCCTACTGAGGCCGCATTAGCAGTTGAGTTGCCGCGGGGCAAAGGTATGTTTAGGAATCCTTTATTCTTGTGATAACAATAATGGTTGCACTGACTCACCTCTTGGATGGTTTTCATGCAGGTGATCTTGGGGCCTTAGGGGACCCTGATGCGAAGGGTGTGCCTAAGAGGCAAACGGTGAAAGGCGTGCGCTTTCGCCAAAAGAAAATACCGGAGGTCACTGTTGTGCCTCATCTGGTACCGCAGGCGGTAGGTATCTCTCACTCTTCTTTCCGTAGATACTTGGGTTATGTGATAGTATCTGATACCCTTGAGGGTTTGGGTACAGCTGCGGGCTCGCAGTTTGGTGCTGGGAAGAGGCAAGTAGAAGAGACGGTCGCTGGTGCCGGTGGACCGAAACGTCGGAGGTTGCAGTCTAAGAGGACTGGTCCGACATCAAAGAAACCGGCGGGTACTGTTGGTAAGTGTTGTATTGCTTGTCTCAAGTGTTATGTACAACTTGTGTTTTGATAGCTATTTGACTTTGTTTTGCAGAGCTTCAAGATAAAGATTTTTCTATCTTTGATGCTCCGTTGTCACCTCCGCATGCCACGGGTGCAGGTGCGGGTGCGTCAGAGGAACCTTCGGCACCCTTTGTCAAGGTGGTGCCTGATTCGATCGTGCAAACGGAGGGTACCGCAGAGAAGGTCGCGACCCAGATATTCGATACCGTTGATTCGTCCAACAATCTGATCTCTCCCAATGAGGGTGATAATTTGGGTCTGCGGTTTTCTGATTCTGGGAAGCAAAAGTCTGATGCAGAGCCGCAAAAAACTGATGCTGAGGTGCGGCAGCATGATGCTGAGCCGCAGAAGTCTCCTGCTGGTGAAAAGGGTACCGGTTCGTCTGCCGGTGGTGCGGGTTATGATGGGCCTCCAATTCAGCCTGGGGAGTCTGAATTGGAGTATTATTACCGCACCTATACCCAGGGTCGAAGTACTGTTTATCACCGACCCCCCTGGACTGTTATGCAGGGGGATGATATTTCCAACGACCCTTCTGCGTGTAAGGAGATTCTGGGTGGTTTGGGCACCCCCTTTGAAGTGGAACGTGCCCGTGCCGCCCCCCGTGAGTTGCGCATCAATCAACTCTCCACCTTGCTAGTAGGAAGTTCCATAGTGGCTAACGCCATTTTGGAAGACTACAAGGTGTTAGGCCGCAGAGAGGATGAAGCTGCTCGCATGCGGGCCGAAGCGGAAGAGTTGATCAAGGCTGCTCGTGCGGGTGCGGAACAGCTTGAGAAGGATAGAGCTGCGTTTGAGAAGCAGAAACAGACCTCGGAGTGGGCTGCCACTGCTCAGCTGAAACAGGTTCGTACTCTTGCCAAACTCCTTTCTGATGAACGCAAGAGTTGGAACGAAAAGTTGTCCAACGAGCGCAAGAAGTGGAATGAATCTTGGGCTAAGCAGAATGACAATTTGTTCCGTGCTCGGCAGGAGTTGACGAACGCCAAGGCAACGAACGTTGCCTTGGGCAAAGAGAAAGCTGCAGCTGAGGCAATTGTGGTTAAAGCGCAGCAGGCGGAGACCGGGGCCATAAAGGCGTTTGAAGAGGCCAAGGAAGCCGGGGCGCGTGCTGCGAACGCCCTGGAGGAGGCCGAAGAGAGGGAGAGCCGTTCTTCCAAGGCTCTTGAAGAGGCGAATGCTGAGTGCATTCGTTTGGATAAAGTTGTTGCCAGCCTTCAGGTATGACTTGTTACCTTTGTTTTATATTTCCTTGCTTTTTGAAAATGTTTACTGAGTAAACTGTTTTCTGCTCTTTGACAGGCTGAGGTTCAGACCCGAGGTTGCAGTCACTGACCTCACAGCCCGCATGGCTGCAGCGGAAGAGCGGGCCAATGTTGCCGTTGAGGCCTCTTCGTTTAACCAACTGGAGGCTGACCGTGAATGGATGCGGAGGCATGGTATCGCGCATGTAAGTATGTTGTGATGTTTGTGCCAAAAGTTGACCATATGCTGACTTTATTATCCTTGTGTTGCAGATTGTTCAGGCCATTATGGATGCTCCTGAAACCGCAGCTGGTTTGGACTTGGTCAAGCAGCGTGCTCGTGACGCTGGCTTTAAAGCTGGTTATAACCGCTGCATTTCCCATATGAACGTCATGTCTATAGGCGGTGTTATCGAAGAGCGATCCGGCTTTCGGGACGTGGATACCGAAGGTCGCCTGAACGCGGCCGTAGCCTCCTTTTATGATACGTCCCTCTCTTGTGTAGAGAAGTTGGACGACTGTTTAGAGGCTGCGGATTACGTTGACCGGCTGCGGATGCTGTATGCTGATGCCGAAGAGGAGGATCCCGCTGGTGGTGCTGGAGATGACGCGGGTACCAGCGGTATGAAATAGGGTTTAGGTTGGCAAGTGTGCCCCCTTTTTGTTTTCCCCTTTTATATATTAGGAACTTCATGTAAATCCATTAAGCACCGCGTGGGTGCTTGAATTTTTTGAATATAAAGTTTTTTGTTCAATGTGTACAAGTGTTTTTAATTCTTGCATGTTTGAACGTATGTATGCGGAACTTTACCCATTTGTGAATGGGGTCAAGTATATTCCATACCTTTGTCGTATGAGTACGTGTCAATTCTGTTATTTACCCCGTTAGGGTTTTAGAATTGTGGAAGCTTTGTAAAAACTTATATATCCGGAACTCTACCCATTTGTGAATGGGGTCGAGTATACTCCATACCTTTGTCGTATGAGTACGCGTCAATTCCATTGTTTGCCTTTTTGGGCTCAGGAATTGTGTTAAGTGTTAATAAAAACTTGTTTATCCGGCCGGATAAATATGTAAGTCTTTTTGCCTTTTGCTGGCCTATTACAATAGTTGTGTGTGGTTACCACTTTGTATGGGTACCGCGAATGAAGATTTTGCCCATCTGTTTTTTGGGATACCGCAAAGTGGAACACGCATTTGTAATAGTAGTAACAAACAATAATGTATAAAATTGCTTATTTATTTATTTGCCAATGGCCTGCGGCCCGGTATGTTACATAGAAAATGTAGGAACATGGCTTACATATAACAGCGTCGAAGCTGTTGTGCGTTCCATGTTCGTGCGATAGGTTCGCCTTCTAACGTTTATAATTTGTATGCGCCTTTCCCTAAGACCTCTTTGATGAGGTAGGGTCCTTCCCACTTGGGGGCAAGTTTGCCTGGGCGCTCAGCATTAGATGCTTCGTTGTCGCGTAGGACGTAGTCTCCCGGATTGAAAGTACAAACGCGGACGCGCGTGTTGTAGTACTTTTCAAGTTTGGATTTATATTTAGCCTCGTTGATGGCAACGTTTTCGCGCCTTTCTTCCAAGAGGTCCAAATCGATCCTGCGTTCTGTGATGTCGTCTAGTTTTTCAATAGCCAACATTCTAGGAGAGGGGAGACCTACTTCCGCGGGGATCACCGCTTCTGAACCGTAGACTAGGCTGAAGGGTGTTTCCCCATTGCTTGTTTTTGGGCTAGTACGGTGAGCCCATAAGATACTTGGGAGTTCATCGACCCAGCCACGCCTGGCTGTTCCAACCTTGCTTTGATGCCCTCGACTAGGCTTTTGTTGATACTCTCAACTTGGCCGTTTCCTTGCGGATGTGCCACGGACGAGAATATGTGTTCAACGTGTAGTTCTTTTAGCCATTTTTGAAATTCGTCAGCAGCAAAGTTGGTGCCATTATCGGTGACAATGCACATTGGTAAACCGAAACGGCAGATGATGTGTTCCCAAATGAATTTTCTCGTTATCATAGCAGTGGTTGAGGCGAGCGGTTTTGCTTCTACCCATTTTGTGAAGTAATCAACCGCTACTATGATAAATTTGACCGCACCCGGAGCGTCAGGGAAAGGTCCCACAACGTCAATTGCCCATTTCTGAAAGGGCCATGCGGTTGTGACGGGGACTAAGTTGTTCTTTGGCCGCAAAGTTTTTGGAGCATGACGTTGACAGTCGATGCATTTGCGCAACTCTTTGACGGCGTCCAGGTGCATACCGGGCCAGTAATACCCGGCATTCATGATTTTAGCCACTACCATGCGTGGTCCAGCATGTATGCCACATATGCCCTCGTGTATCTCTCGGATGAGGTATGTGGTATCCTGGGGGTTGACGCATCGTAGTAGTGGCCCTAGGTATGATTTGCGGTAAAAGATACCGTCTCCCATTTGATAATGGCACGCTTTGTATTGTAGCTTGCGTGCCTCTGATTTGCTTTCGGGGGTCACACCTGATTGCAGATATGCGATAATAGGTGTCATCCATGATGTTGTACCGTATTGAATGACGTTGACTTGGCGTAGGGGTACCGAAGGATTTTGCAGAATTTCGATACGTATCTCCTTTGCCAAGTGCTGGAAGCTGGTGGATGCGAGTTTTGATAGTGCATCCACGGACTTGTTTTCACTTCGATTAATATGTCGGATATTGAACGAAGCGAATTTGGATGTTAGTTGCAGGGCTTGCTCGAGGTAGAGGATCATGATATCCCCCTTTGCGGCATAGTCGCCGCGTATTTGTCCTGCAACCAGCAAAGAGTCGACGTGTGCTTCCAGATGCTGCACGCCGAGTTTGACTGCTAAACGTAGTCCTGCCAGTAGGGCTTCATATTCGGCCTCGTTATTTGTGCTTTTGAAATCGAGGCGGATGGCATATGTAAGTTCTTGGCCATCAGGGCTGACGAGTCGCAGACCTGCGCCCGCACCTTCCTCGTTCGAGGCACCGTCGGTAAATAGTGCCCAAGTTTCTGAGGAAGATGGCGTTGGTGCAGGGTTTTGTGCTTGTTCGCATTCTTGGATGCGATTCACCGGTACTTCGGCAGCGAAATCAGCTAAGATTTGGCCTTTTATCGCGGGGCGCGGTTTGTAGTTCAACGTGTGCGCGCCCAGCTCTATTGCCCATTTTGCTAATCTCCCAGAAATGTCAGGTTTGGATAGGATCGGGCCGATCCTGTAATTGGTTAGCACTGTGATGACGTGATTTGCGAAGTAGCGTCGCAACCGTCTTGAAGCGTGCACCAATGCTAGCACCAATTTTTCCATTATTGAGTACCTTGTTTCTGGGTCGTTGAGCATCTTGCTGATGTAATAGATGGGTGTTTGAACCCCCTCCCGCTCCACTATCAATACCGCACCTACCGCGTTGTCCGCGGCAAATAGGTATAATATGAGTGGCTCCTACTTGCGTGGTGCGGTTAAGGTTGGGATTTGTATCAAACACTCCTTCCCGGAAGGCGTTTTCAGCCTCTGCGGTCCACTGGAATTGTTCTTTCTTTAAACAGTTCCGCAGGGTCTTGATGAAAGGATAAGACTTAGCTGCATGGTTGGCTAAGAATCTGTTGAGTGCCGCTAGCCTGCCGGCTAATCGTTGCATATCTTTCATCGATGAAGGCGATGGCATGCGCTCGATCGCCTGAACTTTCTCCGGGTTTACCTTGAATCCATCTTTTGTCACGATGAACCCAAGGAACTTGCCTTCTTCCATTCCAAACGAGCATTTCCCTGGATTGAGCTTTATGTTAACGCTTCGCAGAGTCTGGAATGTTCTTTCAATGTCTGTGAGCATGGTATCTTCCTCCATGCTCATGACGACTAGGTCGTCCATGTAGATTTCGACACTTTTGCTTATTTGGCCGCGGAAAGTGTCGTTCATCAGTTTTTGATAGGTTGCGCCCGCGTTGCGCAACCCAAACGGCATTTTTGTATAACAGTAATTCCCGGTGGGAGTGCGGAATGCCGTTTTGTCTTCATCCTCGATCGCCATTTGTACCTGATGGTACCCTTTGTAGCAATCGAGGAAACACTTCCATCTGAATGGTGCGAGATTATCGACCTTTTCGTCGATTTCCGGAAGTGCGTAACAATCCTTGGGGCAGGCTCTGTTAAGGTCTTTGTAATCGACGCACATGCGCCAGCCCCCGGATGGTTTTTCTACCATAACTGGGTTGGATAACCAAGTCTGGTATTTGACTACCCGCAGGATGCCTGCGGAGAGCAGTTCTTCGACTTGCTCTTGCATCGCCTGATTTTTAGCGGACCCAAGGTGGCGTTGGCCTTGGATCACCGGCTTGATACCTGGTGAGGTATTCAAGTGGTGTTGTGCAATATCACGCGGGACCCCTGTCATGTCTGCGGGTGTCCATGCGAAAGTGTCTTGGTTCCCGAAGAGAAGCTGTTTCAGGTGCGCTCTTGTGGTCGGGGACAAGGCGTGACCCAATGTAACCTTTTTTTCTAGGTATCTCGCGTTGAGAACCCATTTCTCTGGTTGGTTGCTGGGGGTAGGGCTTGCGACCTTGGTCGGACGTAGTTCGTCCGTCATCATGACGTCTTTTCGTGCGTAGATTATCGCGACCCCCGATTCGGTTGGAAAACCGACAGCAGAGTGGGGGACGGATGTAATCATATTGAAATCGCCTTGGGATTCTCTCCCAAGGAGTACGTCATATCTGGAGGTGTGAGGTAAAACCATGAAGTTTACCTCTTCTATTCTTGTGTGTCTGCCGCTGGTAAGACGCACAGGAAAAGTGATCTGGCACAGGTGAAAGACAGTTTCCCCTGCGAACCCGGCCAATGGGTAATCTACTGCTTGCAACCGATCTTTGTCCTCCTGGTCGAACTGGTTGAAGCATTGTTCGTAGATTATATCAGACGTACTGCCCGGGTCGATGAATAGACGCTCGGTGCAGTAATGTGCCAGTTGGCCTGTAATAACGACGGCGCGCCTATCGCGCGGTCCGCCTCGGACTTTTGGAAAGACGACTTACTCGTCTTTCCAGTCATTGTCCGGCCTTCTCGCCGCTTTGCGCGGCCTACCTTTGCCTCCGTTGATCATGTGGGTGGAAGCCACGTACATGGTTCTCTTTCCGGAGGAGGTACCTTCGCCATGAGGGGTGATGCGCTTGGTGGGTTTTTGCCCACCTGTCAAAAGGTGTTGCAGTTTCCCCTCTTTTAAGGCCCGCTCAATCTCCAGCCGGAGACTGATGCAGTTGTTGGTGGTGTGGCCCGAGTCCTTGTGATACTCACAGTAGAGTGTGAGGTCCTGATTTTTCTTGGACTTCATCGGTTGGGCCGGTCGCAAGAATTGCGGGTCCGCAAGAAGGACCTCGCTTGGCGACATGTTGATCTCGGTCCAGTTGCGGTCCCGAGAATCTTTCTTTGGTGCCCGGTTGTCCCGTTGAGGGCTGCGTTTCCTCGGGTCAAACGGGTTGGTCCGCGGGACGTATGGTTTGGAAATATCGCTATTCCCTACGTCCCGGTTGCGTTTATTGTTACGCTTGGACCCGTGGTTGGAAGTTTCGGCCTGGGGCTCTGCATTTGTCACATGCGGTTCGAGGGACCGCTGTGTCTGGGCATATGTCTTGACTGCGGTCATGACTTCTTCCCATTTTTTAGGCAAGCCTTCTTTGCCAGAGATGGTCATAACCATCTGCCTATCTTTCACGGCCCTGATGAAATGGTTCCGTGCCATTTGATCTGCCACGTCGCCTATTTCCAGGCACTCCTTATTGTATCGGACAACGAATGCTTCTAGGGATTCGTTATCTCTGCGCCAGATATTCATGACGTCCAACGAGTCACGCGTGTGACGTCGTTGTTGGCTGAAATGAGCGAGAAACTTGGCATGAAAGTCCTCGAATGAGTCCAGTGATGCCACTGGCAAAGAATCGAACCAAGCCCTGCCCAGACCCGTAAGGGTCTGGGGGAAAAAATTGCACCAAGTGGGTTCGTCCCACTGGCCATTGCACCCTGCGCCTATGAAAATGTTCATGTGGTCATCCGGGTCGGATGAACCACTGTATTTCCCAACGTTGAATGGGAATTTTGTTGTGGTGACATGGGCGTGGGCTATTCGCGGGGCGAATTTGGAGTTTTCGGCCGCAGCTTTCGGCCTATAGGGCTGGTTCTCAGGGCGTTTTGCAGCCCTGAGGTATGTACTGCGGGGGTGAGTGGGAGGAACATAGTTGCGTCCAACCGGTCTGCTGCAGGTGTCATGCGAATCCCCACAATATGTACGGTCGTCCGGGTCGGTACGACCATACCCTTCGGTGTATGGCTGTGGGCCCAACCGGCTCTGAATTCCAGAGCCATGTCGGGATGCGGATCGTCGTCTGTCCTCAACATAAGGACCTAGGCGGGTATGCACTGGTCCCCTGGTGTGGGACCCGTATGCGGAATCATCCTCGTTGATTGTGTGGACCGAACAGTAAGAGGATCCGCGGTCGTCACGTCTGCTTCTCGAAGCTGGACGTAAATGCGCTCTGCTGTCGTATTGTAAAACACGATCGGCAGGGGTGTGCGGTGCTGGGGTTGGCCCAGCTTGTATGTGCGCTTCCGCACAAGCGCGGTTGTATGTTGCGGCCAGCAGGGTGGCCTGTTGGTCATACCAGATGTGGGGGTCCATGTTCGGGGGGATCACAGATGCGTGCTATGATAAGTCGTGTCCGAACGTTAGGGATGGACCCCTTTGCGTTGATGTGCCGATATGGCCCGGATTCGGTTCCGGTGGGGTACTCCCCACATTTCCTGTGTTGGTGGGGAGTAGATTATCCCCTGTAGTATTGTTTTGGTGATCAGTCATGATTTTGAGAGAGGACAAAGGATGATCGAAAAAGTGCTAAGAGTAGCGGTGGGCGCCAATGATGAAACAATGGTTAACCGGGCAGGGTTAACTCACTGGTCTCGTCAAGAAGGGTTAATCCCTTCCTCTCGAGGATCGCCGGCTAGATCACCGGTGGGTTGATCTCCTGCACAAGGAAACAAACCGTGACTCGTAACAAGGAGGATGGGGTGGGGGGTGCTCCTTGTTACCACTCTCCGGCGTGAGAATCAGTAGTTTGCTTGGGAAGCAAAGTAAGATTGTAGTAGTAGTTAGGGAGTTGTGAAGAGATACCTCAAACCTGGTTTGGGGTTGGTATTTATAGCCGAGGAGTGAAGGAGGAGGTGGATGGATAGACTGACGGCATGCTGCACCTTTGCAGGTGTGTCAGACATGTCGGCCGTGGAGACGACGCCACGTCAGTCTGTCGCTTCCGTAGACCTGACAGGTGACTGCCATTGGTTCCACTTGCACTGTGGTGTCAGTCCCACTTGTTGAGCGTATAGGACGCGGTGTTAGCCGCATCGCTGCCTGCGGTAACATCTGATTTTATCGCGTCTCTTGCTAGTGATCAAGAAATACGCGAGATGCGGTGCTGGCCGCATCGTCGCCTGCGGTGACTGTTGCTGTTATCCAGCTTCCTTGTATTGATAGAAGTGTTCACTGGACGCGGTGCGAGGCCGCATCGCTGTGAATACTTCCGTTTTCATACACCAGATGTGATGCTATGTCGCATCACTCTACCGTTCTCATGTTCCATGTAAGTCCTCCTTCGTTACTAGATAGATTGGTTTCAACCCTTGTGTCGACGCGTTCTCGCATGGGCACAAGTAGGTTGTTAGCTAGTGGGGGTTTTGATAAGGGTAATGGTCACTCACGGTCGATGCTGACGCGAGATCTGGGACCATACCCCTTCAAGTCCCCCCAGTCTAGTGTTGCTGCCACATACAAGTTGTATGTGGGAGGAGTACTGGACTATGGTGTTTAGAAGGTAGTTTGGAGTCTGGAGAAGATCCTAGACCATGTGGATGGTCTTTTCTGTTTGTAAATCAAGTTGGAGGTCTGGAAAGGTCATTTGACGCCTCTTCCGTACCGGTGAAAATGTTTCGTCTGATGCGAAATTCTCAGCCTTTGGCTGGTTGCCACCTTTTGGTGTGCCGAACCAACTGTAGGAATTAGTTGGAGGAAGTGTACAAACTTCGAACCAATCTTTGAGATGTGGTTGAAGGTGTGCACAAACTTCGACCCAACCTTTGAAGTGGTGAATGAAGAAGAGAGCATGTTGTTCCCATGATTGGATATCTAATGATGATTCCTTTCGTGGGGTGTTCATGTTCTTCCCATTAGCTCTCAAGTAACCGCACGTCCTTTGCGGTTACCTCGTTGCTTGACATTGTTGGCCACGGTTGTGGGAGCAACGTTGGGCACTTGCGTCATTGTTGGCCATGTTTGGTCGAACAATGTGATTCTGGATAACGGTCAAATAAACATGATCATAGGCATGGTAATGCCCATCATTGTTTATTCTATCCAACGTACAAGTAGGGTAACAAAGTCATAAGCAGACTTGTTACCGCTTGTTCGACCGCTTGCTGTTCGACAAGGGCTCGTATGATTATTGGGGATTTCGTCCGCATCTCTTCCTTAGGCACCTTCCTTCCCGCTCCAGTACCGAGGAGTTTTCCTTGGAGTAGTTTAGTCCCTCGATGTGGAGTTAGTTGTGGCTCTACCGTAGCAACCATTTCCGGAAGCTATGGTTATGTCCGCAGTGACTCATGAGTGTCTGCGGTTTTGCATTCCCATATTCGCTCGAAACGGGTGTGTTGCTCGGATGTGGCTCTTGAAGGTTCAGGAGTCAGGGTTGCTAATGTGCGCGCGCGTACATTCCCTTCCTTCTTCAAGTTAAAGAAGGTGTTCATGTACCCTCTGCGGTTGTGAACCGGACAGGAGGGATTTGAAGCTTGAAGAGAATGAAGGCAATGCGGTTTACCTATTTCTGAGATGCGGTTCAGTCCAAAGAACAATGCTGGTTCTGAGTATCTGACACACCTGAATGGGCTCGTGTGTGTCATTTCCGCATATTCCACGTATGCTCGTGGGTAGTGCGGAAAGGTATTATACCCCCTTATAGTGTGAAGACATATATTTTTGCCTATTTTTAGGGGTATGTAAAAAAACGATATGTGGTATGGGTTATGGTGCGGTATACCAGAGAAACCGCATACCGCTTGCAATTGGATAAGGTAGTCACTTTTTGTTACATACGTGGCTGAGCGCACGTGTGAGTTGGTGGAAGTTGGTGAGATTATCTGGCATGTGCTGAAATGAAAGGACATTTGCACTGCCCGAGGCATTAAATGCACTGTAGCAAGGAGTGTAAACGTCTCCTATGTCAGGCGCGTGGGCGGCCACGCGCGCGTGGTAACCGTCAGCGGAAACGGCGCTTGACACGTGGTGTCGCGCAATTCGTTCTTTTTGAACGTGATGATTCGTTTTCTCCCTCCTCATTAATTGCGATGGGTATATAAGGGGAAACCGTTCGTGGTTTCCCCTTACTTGTTCAAAATTTCAAAAAATTTGCCGGTGAGAGAAAAGAAGTTACTTTGTCTTCTCCGGTCAATTGTTTGAAATTTCCGGTGAGGTTTTCTGAGTTTAGTGTTTCTACTCACTTTCTTTCGTTTCTTCGACATTTCTGATGGCTGAACCATCAAGTCCACACAATGTGGAGGGTGAAAACCCGGAGCCTTCATCGCCGGTGGTGGCGGAGGAAGAAGAGGAGGGAGCCACCGGTGGTGGTTTACCGGTGTTAAAGTGGACCAAGAAGACCTTTGATCGTCTGATTCGTGATATCCAAATGCCCCCTGAATATGGGGCCTGTTACCCATCGGATGGTGACACCGGTGCCGATGCTCCGGCCGGTTATGTGACCATGTGGGCAGACTTTTTTGGTGACTGTAATCTCCGGTTACCTTTGACTGTTTTTGTTGTTGAGGTTTTGGAGTGGTACAAGGTCCACATTTCTCAACTGAGTCCGTTTGGTATGATTCGAATTCGAAATTTTGATTTCACCTTTCGTGCTCTTGGCATCGAGCCTACCGTTGGAGATTTCCGACGGTTTTATCAAATGACGGTGTCTTTGGGGTTCTTTTCTTTCCGTCAACGAGAGGGTAGTCCCAAGCTGATGACTCCTCCCAAGGGGATGACGAAGTGGAAAATGAAGTTCTTTTACATCAAGGCTGCTGCGATTGTTGGCAATATGACGTTTCGGAATGTGACCGATACGATCATATCAGAGACCATTGCAGTCCCTAGCACGAAGTCGGTGGAGTGGTTTCCGCAGTTGCAGACCATTGAGTCGGTGAAGCTGAGCAACACACAGTTGTGGGTGTTGCGCATGATGCTGACAAGGAGGAACAAGAAGTCAAAGCCCGTGGTGCGGGGGAAAAGTGGTGGTACGTACTTTTCATTTGTTTAACTTCCTTATCCCCGTATGCGTTACTGACTTGTGCGTTTGCTATCAGAGGATGCTCCGTTATGGAGGATGTTTGCCCCGGATTTCTAGGGCCAGGTTGAAACAGTTGTTTGTGCGGATGGCGAGGAGGAGTTTAATGTTATCATTCGAGATAACTTCCGGGTGCCTACTGAGGCCGCATTAGCAGTTGAGTTGCCACGGGGCAAAGGTATGTTTAGGAATCCTTTATTCTTGTGATAACAATAATGGTTGCACTGACTCACCTCTTGGATGGTTTTCATGCAGGTGATCTTGGGGCCTTAGGGGACCCTGATGCGAAGGGTGTGCCTAAGAGGCAAACGGTGAAAGGCGTGCGCTTTCGCCAAAAGAAAATACCGGAGGTCACTGTTGTGCCTCATCTGGTACCGCAGGCGGTAGGTATCTCTCACTCTTCTTCCCGTAGATACTTGGGTTATGTGATAGTATCTGATACCCTTGAGGGTTTGGGTACAGCTGCGGGCTCGCAGTTTGGTGCTGGGAAGAGGCAAGTAGAAGAGACGGTCGCTGGTGCCGGTCCGAAACGTCGGAGGTTGCAGTCTAAGAGGACTGGTCCGACATCAAAGAAACCGGCGGGTACTGTTGGTAAGTGTTGTATTGCTTGTCTCAAGTGTTATGTACAACTTGTGTTTTGATAGCTATTTGACTTTGTTTTGCAGAGCTTCAAGATAAAGATTTTTCTATCTTTGATGCTCCGTTGTCACCTCCGCATGCCACGGGTGCAGGTGCGGGTGCGTCAGAGGAACCTTCGGCACCCTTTGTCAAGGTGGTGCCTGATTCGATCGTGCAAACGGAGGGTACCGCAGAGAAGGTCGCGACCCAGATATTCGATACCGTTGATTCGTCCAACAATCTGATCTCTCCCAATGAGGGTGATAATTTGGGTCTGCGGTTTTCTGATTCTGGGAAGCAAAAGTCTGATGCAGAGCCGCAAAAAACTGATGCTGAGGTGCGGCAGCATGATGCTGAGCCGCAGAAGTCTCCTGCTGGTGAAAAGGGTACCGGTTCGTCTGCCGGTGGTGCGGGTTATGATGGGCCTCCAATTCAGCCTGGGGAGTCTGAATTGGAGTATTATTACCGCACCTATACCCAGGGTCGAAGTACTGTTTATCACCGACCCCCCTGGACTGTTATGCAGAGGGGTGATATTTCCAACGACCCTTCTGCGTGTAAGGAGATTCTGGGTGGTTTGGGCACCCCCTTTGAAGTGGAACGTGCCCGTGCCGCCCCCCGTGAGTTGCGCATCAATCAACTCTCCACCTTGCTTGTAGGAAGTTCCATAGTGGCTAACGCCATTTTGGAAGACTACAAGGTGTTAGGCCGCAGAGAGGATGAAGCTGCTCGCATGCGGGCCAAAGCGGAAGAGTTGATCAAGGCTGCTCGTGCGGGTGCGGAACAGCTTGAGAAGGATAGAGCTGCGTTTGAGAAGCAGAAACAGACCTCGGAGTGGGCTGCCACTGCTCAGCTGAAACAGGTTCGTACTCTTGCCAAACTCCTTTCTGATGAACGCAAGAGTTGGAACGAAAAGTTGTCCAACGAGCGCAAGAAGTGGAATGAATCTTGGGCTAAGCAGAATGACAATTTGTTCCGTGCTCGGCAGGAGTTGACGAACGCCAAGGCAACGAACGTTGCCTTGGGCAAAGAGAAAGCTGCAGCTGAGGCAATTGTGGTTAAAGCGCAGCAGGCGGAGACCGGGGCCATAAAGGCGTTTGAAGAGGCCAAGGAAGCCGGGGCGCGTGCTGCGAACGCCCTGGAGGAGGCCGAAGAGAGGGAGAGCCGTTCTTCCAAGGCTCTTGAAGAGGCGAATGCTGAGTGCATTCGTTTGGATAAAGTTGTTGCCAGCCTTCAGGTATGACTTGTTACCTTTGTTTTATATTTCCTTGCTTTTTGAAAATGTTTACTGAGTAAACTGTTTTCTGCTCTTTGACAGACTGAGGTTCAGACCCGAGGTTGCAGTCACTGACCTCACAGCCCGCATGGCTGCAGCGGAAGAGCGGGCCAATGTTGCCGTTGAGGCCTCTTCGTTTAACCAACTGGAGGCTGACCGTGAATGGATGCGGAGGCATGGTATCGCGCATGTAAGTATGTTGTGATGTTTGTGCCAAAAGTTGACTATATGCTGACTTTATTATCCTTGTGTTGCAGATTGTTCAGGCCATTATGGATGCTCCTGAAACCGCAGCTGGTTTGGACTTGGTCAAGCAGCGTGCTCGTGACGCTGGCTTTAAAGCTGGTTATAACCGCTGCATTTCCCATATGAACGTCATGTCTATAGGCGGTGTTATCGAAGAGCGATCCGGCTTTCGGGACGTGGATACCGAAGGTCGCCTGAACGCGGCCGTAGCCTCCTTTTATGATACGTCCCTCTCTTGTGTAGAGAAGTTGGACGACTGTTTAGAGGCTGCGGATTACGTTGACCGGCTGCGGATGCTGTATGCTGATGCCGAAGAGGAGGATCCCGCTGGTGGTGCTGGAGATGACGCGGGTACCAGCGGTATGAAATAGGGTTTAGGTTGGCAAGTGTGCCCCCTTTTTGTTTTCCCCTTTTATATATTAGGAACTTCATGTAAATCCATTAAGCACCGCGTGGGTGCTTGAATTTTTTGAATATAAAGTTTTTTGTTCAATGTGTACAAGTGTTTTTAATTCTTGCATGTTTGAACGTATGTATGCGGAACTTTACCCATTTGTGAATGGGGTCAAGTATATTCCATACCTTTGTCGTATGAGTACGTGTCAATTCTGTTATTTACCCCGTTAGGGTTTTAGAATTGTGGAAGCTTTGTAAAAACTTATATATCCGGAACTCTACCCATTTGTGAATGGGGTCGAGTATACTCCATACCTTTGTCGTATGAGTACGCGTCAATTCCATTGTTTGCCTTTTTGGGCTCAGGAATTGTGTTAAGTGTTAATAAAAACTTGTTTATCCGGCCGGATAAATATGTAAGTCTTTTTGCCTTTTGCTGGCCTATTACAATAGTTGTGTGTGGTTACCACTTTGTATGGGTACCGCGAATGAAGATTTTGCCCATCTGTTTTTTGGGATACCGCAAAGTGGAACACGCATTTGTAATAGTAGTAACAAACAATAATGTATAAAATTGCTTATTTATTTATTTGCCAATGGCCTGCGGCCCGGTATGTTACATAGAAAATGTAGGAACATGGCTTACATATAACAGCGTCGAAGCTGTTGTGCGTTCCATGTTCGTGCGATAGGTTCGCCTTCTAACGTTTATAATTTGTATGCGCCTTTCCCTAAGACCTCTTTGATGAGGTAGGGTCCTTCCCACTTGGGGGCAAGTTTGCCTGGGCGCTCAGCATTAGATGCTTCGTTGTCGCGTAGGACGTAGTCTCCCGGATTGAAAGTACAAACGCGGACGCGCGTGTTGTAGTACTTTTCAAGTTTGGATTTATATTTAGCCTCGTTGATGGCAACGTTTTCGCGCCTTTCTTCCAAGAGGTCCAAATCGATCCTGCGTTCTGTGATGTCGTCTAGTTTTTCAATAGCCAACATTCTAGGAGAGGGGAGACCTACTTCCGCGGGGATCACCGCTTCTGAACCGTAGACTAGGCTGAAGGGTGTTTCCCCATTGCTTGTTTTTGGGCTAGTACGGTGAGCCCATAAGATACTTGGGAGTTCATCGACCCAGCCACGCCTGGCTGTTCCAACCTTGCTTTGATGCCCTCGACTAGGCTTTTGTTGATACTCTCAACTTGGCCGTTTCCTTGCGGATGTGCCACGGACGAGAATATGTGTTCAACGTGTAGTTCTTTTAGCCATTTTTGAAATTCGTCAGCAGCAAAGTTGGTGCCATTATCGGTGACAATGCACATTGGTAAACCGAAACGGCAGATGATGTGTTCCCAAATGAATTTTCTCGTTATCATAGCAGTGGTTGAGGCGAGCGGTTTTGCTTCTACCCATTTTGTGAAGTAATCAACCGCTACTATGATAAATTTGACCGCACCCGGAGCGTCAGGGAAAGGTCCCACAACGTCAATTGCCCATTTCTGAAAGGGCCATGCGGTTGTGACGGGGACTAAGTTGTTCTTTGGCCGCAAAGTTTTTGGAGCATGACGTTGACAGTCGATGCATTTGCGCAACTCTTTGACGGCGTCCAGGTGCATACCGGGCCAGTAATACCCGGCATTCATGATTTTAGCCACTACCATGCGTGGTCCAGCATGTATGCCACATATGCCCTCGTGTATCTCTCGGATGAGGTATGTGGTATCCTGGGGGTTGACGCATCGTAGTAGTGGCCCTAGGTATGATTTGCGGTATAAGATACCGTCTCCCATTTGATAATGGCACGCTTTGTATTGTAGCTTGCGTGCCTCTGATTTGCTTTCGGGGGTCACACCTGATTGCAGATATGCGATAATAGGTGTCATCCATGATGTTGTACCGTATTGAATGACGTTGACTTGGCGTAGGGGTACCGAAGGATTTTGCAGAATTTCGATGCGTATCTCCTTTGCCAAGTGCTGGAAGCTGGTGGATGCGAGTTTTGATAGTGCATCCACGGACTTGTTTTCACTTCGATTAATATGTCGGATATTGAACGAAGCGAATTTGGATGTTAGTTGCAGGGCTTGCTCGAGGTAGAGGATCATGATATCCCCATTTGCGGCATAGTCGCCGCGTATTTGTCCTGCAACCAGCAAAGAGTCGACGTGTGCTTCCAGATGCTGCACGCCGAGTTTGACTGCTAAACGTAGTCCTGCCAGTAGGGCTTCATATTCGGCCTCGTTATTTGTGCTTTTGAAATCGAGGCGGATGGCATATGTAAGTTCTTGGCCATCAGGGCTGACGAGTCGCAGACCTGCGCCCGCACCTTCCTCGTTCGAGGCACCGTCGGTAAATAGTGCCCAAGTTTCTGAGGAAGATGGCGTTGGTGCAGGGTTTTGGGCTTGTTCGCATTCTTGGATGCGATTCACCGGTACTTCGGCAGCGAAATCAGCTAAGATTTGGCCTTTTATCGCGGGGCGCGGTTTGTAGTTCAACGTGTGCGCGCCCAGCTCTATTGCCCATTTTGCTAATCTCCCAGAAATGTCAGGTTTGGATAGGATCGGGCCGATCCTGTAATTGGTTAGCACTGTGATGACGTGATTTGCGAAGTAGCGTCGCAACCGTCTTGAAGCGTGCACCAATGCTAGCACCAATTTTTCCATTATTGAGTACCTTGTTTCTGGGTCGTTGAGCATCTTGCTGATGTAATAGATGGGTGTTTGAACCCCCTCCCGCTCCACTATCAATACCGCACCTACCGCGTTGTCCGCGGCAGATAGGTATAATATGAGTGGCTCCTACTTGCGTGGTGCGGTTAAGGTTGGGAGTTGTATCAAACACTCCTTCCCGGAAGGCGTTTTCAGCCTCTGCGGTCCACTGGAATTGTTCTTTCTTTAAACAGTTCCGCTGGGTCTTGATGAAAGGATAAGACTTAGCTGCATGGTTGGCTAAGAATCTGTTGAGTGCTGCTAGCCTGCCGGCTAATCGTTGCATATCTTTCATCGATGAAGGCGATGGCATGCGCTCGATCACCTGAACTTTCTCCGGGTTTACCTTGAATCCATCTTTTGTCACGATGAACCCAAGGAACTTGCCTTCTTCCATTCCAAACGAGCATTTCCCTGGATTGAGCTTTATGTTAACGCTTCGCAGAGTCTGGAATGTTCTTTCAATGTCTGTGAGCATGGTATCTTCCTCCATGCTCATGACGACTAGGTCGTCCATGTAGATTTCGACACTTTTGCTTATTTGGCCGCGGAAAGTGTCGTTCATCAGTTTTTGATAGGTTGCGCCCGCGTTGCGCAACCCAAACGGCATTTTTGTATAACAGTAATTCCCGGTGGGAGTGCGGAATGCCGTTTTGTCTTCATCCTCGATCGCCATTTGTACCTGATGGTACCCTTTGTAGCAATCGAGGAAACACTTCCATCTGAATGGTGCGAGATTATCGACCTTTTCGTCGATTTCCGGAAGTGCGTAACAATCCTTGGGGCAGGCTCTGTTAAGGTCTTTGTAATCGACGCACATGCGCCAGCCCCCGGATGGTTTTTCTACCATAACTGGGTTGGATAACCAAGTCTGGTATTTGACTACCCGCAGGATGCCTGCGGAGAGCAGTTCTTCGACTTGCTCTTGCATCGCCTGATTTTTAGCGGACCCAAGGTGGCGTTGGCCTTGGATCACCGGCTTGATACCTGGTGAGGTATTCAAGTGGTGTTGTGCAATATCACGCGGGACCCCTGTCATGTCTGCGGGTGTCCATGCGAAAGTGTCTTGGTTCCCGAAGAGAAGCTGTTTCAGGTGCGCTCTTGTGGTCGGGGACAAGGCGTGACCCAATGTAACCTTTTTTTCTAGGTATCTCGCGTTGAGAACCCATTTATCTGGTTGGTTGCTGGGGGTAGGGCTTGCGACCTTGGTCGGACGTAGTTCGTCCGTCATCATGACGTCTTTTCGTGCGTAGATTATCGCGACCCCCGATTCGGTTGGAAAACCGACAGCAGAGTGGGGGACGGATGTAATCATATTGAAATCGCCTTGGGATTCTCTCCCAAGGAGTACGTCATATCTGGAGGTGTGAGGTAAAACCATGAAGTTTACCTCTTCTATTCTTGTGTGTCTGCCGCTGGTAAGACGCACAGGAAAAGTGATCTGGCACAGGTGAAAGACAGTTTCCCCTGCGAACCCGGCCAATGGGTAATCTACTGCTTGCAACCGATCTTTGTCCTCCTGGTCGAACTGGTTGAAGCATTGTTCGTAGATTATATCAGACGTACTGCCCGGGTCGATGAATAGACGCTCGGTGCAGTAATGTGCCAGTTGGCCTGTAATAACGACGGCGCGCCTATCGCGCGGTCCGCCTCGGACTTTTGGAAAGACGACTTACTCGTCTTTCCAGTCATTGTCCGGCCTTCTCGCCGCTTTGCGCGGCCTACCTTTGCCTCCGTTGATCATGTGGGTGGAAGCCACGTATATGGTTCTCTTTCCGGAGGAGGTACCTTCGCCATGAGGGGTGATGCGCTTGGTGGGTTTTTGCCCACCTGTCAAAAGGTGTTGCAGTTTCCCCTCTTTTAAGGCCCGCTCAATCTCCAGCCGGAGACTGATGCAGTTGTTGGTGGTGTGGCCCGAGTCCTTGTGATACTCACAGTAGAGTGTGAGGTCCTGATTTTTCTTGGACTTCATCGGTTGGGCCGGTCGCAAGAATTGCGGGTCCGCAAGAAGGACCTCGCTTGGCGACATGTTGATCTCGGTCCAGTTGCGGTCCCGAGAATCTTTCTTTGGTGCCCGGTTGTCCCGTTGAGGGCTGCGTTTCCTCGGGTCAAACGGGTTGGTCCGCGGGACGTATGGTTTGGAAATATCGCTATTCCCTACGTCCCGGTTGCGTTTATTGTTACGCTTGGACCCGTGGTTGGAAGTTTCGGCCTGGTGCTCTGCATTTGTCACATGCGGTTCGAGGGACCGCTGTGTCTGGGCATATGTCTTGACTGCGGTCATGACTTCTTCCCATTTTTTAGGCAAGCCTTCTTTGCCAGAGATGGTCATAACCATCTGCCTATCTTTCACGGCCCTGATGAAATGGTTCCGTGCCATTTGATCTGCCACGTCGCCTATTTCCAGGCACTCCTTATTGTATCGGACAACGAATGCTTCTAGGGATTCGTTGTCTCTGCTCCAGATATTCATGACGTCCAACGAGTCACGCGTGTGACGTCGTTGTTGGCTGAAATGAGCGAGAAACTTGGCATGAAAGTCCTCGAATGAGTCCAGTGATGCCACTGGCAAAGAATCGAACCAAGCCCTGCCCAGACCCGTAAGGGTCTGGGGGAAAAAATTGCACCAAGTGGGTTCGTCCCACTGGCCATTGCACCCTGCGCCTATGAAAATGTTCATGTGGTCATCCGGGTCGGATGAACCACTGTATTTCCCAACGTTGAATGGGAATTTTGTTGTGGTGACATGGGCGTGGGCTATTCGCGGGGCGAATTTGGAGTTTTCGGCCGCAGCTTTCGGCCTATAGGGCTGGTTCTCAGGGCGTTTTGCAGCCCTGAGGTATGTACTGCGGGGGTGAGTGGGAGGAACATAGTTGCGTCCAACCGGTCTGCTGCAGGTGTCATGCGAATCCCCACAATATGTACGGTCGTCCGGGTCGGTACGACCATACCCTTCGGTGTATGGCTGTGGGCCCAACCGGCTCTGAATTCCAGAGCCATGTCGGGATGCGGATCGTCGTCTGTCCTCAACATAAGGACCTAGGCGGGTATGCACTGGTCCCCTGGTGTGGGACCCGTATGCGGAATCATCCTCGTTGATTGTGTGGACCGAACAGTAAGAGGATCCGCGGTCGTCACGTCTGCTTCTCGAAGCTGGACGTAAATGCGCTCTGCTGTCGTATTGTAAAACACGATCGGCAGGGGTGTGCGGTGCTGGGGTTGGCCCAGCTTGTATGTGCGCTTCCGCACAAGCGCGGTTGTATGTTGCGGCCAGCAGGGTGGCCTGTTGGTCATACCAGATGTGGGGGTCCATGTTCGGGGGGATCACAGATGCGTGCTATGATAAGTCGTGTCCGAACGTTAGGGATGGACCCCTTTGCGTTGATGTGCCGATATGGCCCGGATTCGGTTCCGGTGGGGTACTCCCCACATTTCCTGTGTTGGTGGGGAGTAGATTATCCCCTGTAGTATTGTTTTGGTGATCAGTCATGATTTTGAGAGAGGACAAAGGATGATCGAAAAAGTGCTAAGAGTAGCGGTGGGCGCCAATGATGAAACAATGGTTAACCGGGCAGGGTTAACTCACTGGTCTCGTCAAGAAGGGTTAATCCCTTCCTCTCGAGGATCGCCGGCTAGATCACCGGTGGGTTGATCTCCTGCACAAGGAAACAAACCGTGACTCGTAACAAGGAGGATGGGGTGGGGGGTGCTCCTTGTTACCACTCTCCGGCGTGAGAATCAGTAGTTTGCTTGGGAAGCAAAGTAAGATTGTACTAGTAGTTAGGGAGTTGTGAAGAGATACCTCAAACCTGGTTTGGGGTTGGTATTTATAGCCGAGGAGTGAAGGAGGAGGTGGATGGATAGACTGACGGCATGCTGCACCTTTGCAGGTGTGTCAGACATGTCGGCCGTGGAGACGACGCCACGTCAGTCTGTCGCTTCCGTAGACCTGACAGGTGACTGCCATTGGTTCCACTTGCACTGTGGTGTCAGTCCCACTTGTTGAGCGTATAGGACGCGGTGTTAGCCGCATCGCTGCCTGCGGTAACATCTGATGTTATCGCGTCTCTTGCTAGTGATCAAGAAATACGCGAGATGCGGTGCTGGCCGCATCGTCGCCTGCGGTGACTGTTGCTGTTATCCAGCTTCCTTGTATTGATAGAAGTGTTCACTGGACGCGGTGCGAGGCCGCATCGCTGTGAATACTTCTGTTTTCATACACCAGATGTGATGCTATGTCGCATCACTCTACCGTTCTCATGTTCCATGTAAGTCCTCCTTCGTTACTAGATAGATTGGTTTCAACCCTTGTGTCGACGCGTTCTCGCATGGGCACAAATAGGTTGTTAGCTAGTGGGGGTTTTGATAAGGGTAATGGTCACTCGCGGTCGATGTTGACGCGAGATCTGGGACCATACCCCTTCACATGCCCTACGAGATGTCCTCTTGAATCGAATTCAACAACTCATCTAAGACTATTGTAAAAAGAAACAAGCTCAGACGCTTGAATACACTTAAATGAGACACATCATGTGATGTAATCATGTAAATAATTACTAATGCACCGATGTTTGTTAAAGAAAAGTTAATACGACAACACTATACTCATATTAAAGAAATAGAAATATTCATTTTAACTTTCTAAAAAATAATGATGTAGACTAAAGTATACTTGTTTAAAAAATAAGAAAGTAAATAATTACGTTTGTTTCTTTGTTTTTTTCTTCTTACAACGTTACTAGTTTCTATTTATTTACAAAACTAGTAACGTTTATTTTAGTCATTGATTTGTTAATAGCAATCTCGTCTTTTACCTTTCTTATCATGTTTTTATTTGATCTTCTTATATCTATTTACATTTTTACGCGAAAGACATAAAAGGGTATCGTCTTTTACCTTTCTCATCATGTTTTTATTTGATCTTCTTATATCTATTTATATTTTTATGCGAAAGACATAAAAGGGTAAAAAGGAGATGGCCGCTGGGTAGGGCCATAGGGGGCCAATGCGTTGTTCTATCATATGATTTCTTATTCACCTAAGCAATTTTTGACGGAGATGGCCGGTGGGTAGGGCCGTAGGGGGCCAACGCGTTTTCTATCATATGATTTCTTATTCACCTAGGCAATTTTTTACCGCATTATGTGTAATCGGTTTTCTTCTAAGTAGTTAATTAACCAATACCTAACACGAGTTTATTACCCTTTTATTACTATTCGTCATCTTATTAACATTGGTATAGGATCATATACAAACATTTATTTTTATACAAACTGTAAGAACCAACAGTTTATTGACATGTAAAAATTGATTTAAGGGTATTTTAGTCCTTTTATACCTTTTTATTTATATCTAATTAAAAAAATAATTAAATTATCCCTAAATTCATGCAAGATTAATTCAAATCTTAATCTCCTAATCTATTCTTCATCATCAAATCAGCACCGTAATCACCATCATCATCACTGTAATCAGCATCATCAGCAACATCGTAATCAACATCATCGTCAACACCGTAATCAGCACATCGTCAACATTAGCACCTTAATCAGCACGATAACACTACCATCAGCACATTCGATGGTAACATCCCACACCATCATCGTCAACATATCCTGTAATTAGCATAACACTCTAATCAACACATTAATCAGCACCGTAATAAGCACAATTTCATGTTTTTTTTTAATTTTGTAAACAACAGATACTATTACATAACTAGCATAATTTCATTTTTTTATTTTATAAACAACACATACTGTTACATACTGGCATAATTTCATGTTTTTGTTTTTGTTTTAGTTTTTTAAATAGCACATACTATTACATAACTAGTAGAAAACAAGTTTATTCCAAATAGACCTCCAATAACAACTCAAAAGGAAAAAAATAGCAATACATAAGAATTACACAATAAAATAAGAACTTACGTATAGATTTAAAATCGACACAATACATTTTTCATATTGGCAAATTCAACTACATAACTAGTACAATTATGAAACACTTTTTTGTAACTTTCTTAAAAGTCATCATTATAAATAAAAAAGTATAGCAATATGGTACTCATATTAAAAATAAAAAAAAATACTTAATTTTTGTTAAAAAAAATAATCAAGTATATGAAAGTTATTTTAGTTTGAGAAACTTGGTGAAATTAGTATTTAATGGAAATGACTAAAAAACCCCTAACTTGATAGTATTAATTATTAATTATAGAGGTCCACCAACCATTGGTTTAAACTATCAATAGCTCAAATCTGTTTTTATGATTATCACTATTAACTCTATTAAGTATTAACATTATACTTGTTTGTAATTAAATACATTGTTAATTAAGGCTAAAATAGCAATACCTTTTCAAGAAACCATTAAATAGTAAATATGTGCATGTGTTTCACCTAACACTTCTAAAAAGCATGGGTAAACAAAGAAAACGTTGTATATTGATTGATATTTTTGGTCACTGTTACATCTGTGACTGAAAAAAAAGTATGTTATGATCCTTGTAATAAACCTAATATAAAAACTTGATCCAAACGACTAGGCATACTTAAATAATAGCACAACATTTTTAAGAGATTTTGATTTGATTCGCGTTTAAAGCGTATAAAAAAACTATCTTAATCGAATTTACTTATGCATCTATCGTTTTTTGGGGGCATACATGACAATTATACATGCATATAACTTGGGGACTTAATTACAACATGATTTGTAGTGAGGATAAAGATAGTACATTAGCAAAATATTCAAGCGTTTTTATATAGGGGCGAAAATTTTTGACACGATCCGTCAACTCAACCCAACCCAACCTGAACTCGACACGAAAAAAACAGGTTGGGGTTGACTAACACGACCCCTTTTAAAAAAACGGGTCGGTTCGACCTGTATAAAACGGGTTGACCCATTAACCCGTTTAAGTATTTAGAAAAAAATCTTTTATATTTTTGTTTTTATTTTTTCCGTTTCTATTTTACATGGTTAGTTATAATAATGTTAGTTTTGACACATTATACTATTTATTTTTTACACTCGCTTATATGGGTCGGGTTAGGGTTGAAATCTTTGACCTGAATAATATTATGGGTCCGGTTTGGGTTGGGGTTGAACATTTCAACCTGCCAACGCACAATTCGTCAACCCGCTAACTCATCAACCCGACACGATTGACACCCCTAATTTTATGCATCATACATGATACTTAATAGTCATCTAAACAAAACAAAAAAAAGAAAATCTTGACACCCTTTATAAAAAAAACCTTGAACTAAAATGTGCAAATACATAATAGTTGCTTTATACATGTAAAACTTAACTAAAACATGTATTACTTTTGGTGTGACTAATGACAAAATTAGGAACATTTTAAATATTCTGGGACCACTTTTGTTTTGAAAAGACTCATCTCATTTATTGAGCTCTTGATTTAGTCATGGATGGTATGGGTGGGGACTGGGGTCGGGTCGAATTGAATCGAATCGAATAGGGTCGGGTCTTCTGTTAGTAGTCCCTCCAAAAGTCATGTTTGAAAATTGGACGTTACCTCTAGATGCCGGATTGGCACAGTTAGTACAAGTCAACTTGATTGCAAAGTTTCAATCTAATTGTATGTATTTTATAAAACCATGCATAGTGAGCAAGATCCACCCTTGGACATTTTGCGTCATGTAACAGCCCAGTTAGCAAGGGGTATTATTGGGCGTTTTTTTTCTAAAATAGGTGTAATGGGGATGTGGGCATTATGTTAAAAGGTTGTAGAGAATTAAATATAAATAAAAAAACGAAACAAAAAAGCTATTGGCCATAAAAATGAAGCTTCAGTGTGATTGGTCAAAATTTTACCCCAAGAGCGTGATTATAAACACGTCTAAACCAAAAAAAACACTAAACACGCCCATACGTAGTGATTACGCGACGTGATTAGGCGAGATATTGGGCAAAGAAAACACCCCACAAATAAGCCACTACAGGTGTTCTAAACAACATTTAGTATCAACAAAAAAGCTAAGACTAAAATGTTTTTCATATACCGGCAATTTTGACTAGGTAAAATATAAAATATAAGCTAAATTTTAGTTTGATATTTTATGTGGTAAAACTTAAGTTACATTGTCTTTATCGCCGAAAGTGACAGCGTCAAGATCAAGGTCTACTATTGCTTTTAAGATGGAAAACTTTTGTTAAGTTTAATATATTAAGCATAAGATACTTATAAATTTATCTTTCACAAATCTTTCTAGAACGAGTCAAATTGTTAGTAAGATCAACTCAAATCAAACTGAATTTGAAAAAGTTTCAAGTTTAATTAGATTTAGCTAACCTGAAGATATTAAGTTTGACAGGATTTAAGAGTATATCAAAACGAGTTAATTACATAGTTAGTCTCTGTGGTTTGCACAAAATAACATACTTAGGTACTAATAGTTTAAAATCACCTTAAAGGGTATTAACTTTTTATTTTGTAACGTTTGGGGGTATTAACTTCTAGGATATTAACATAGTTAGTCCCTGTGGTTTGCATAAAATAACATACTTAGGTACTAATAGAATGCGATTTTAAACCTACAAATAACGTTAATACCTCCAAACGTTACAAAATGAAAAGTTAATACCCTAGAATGTGATTTTAAACTATTAGTATCTAAGTATACTTTGAGCAAACCACAGAGACTAACTATGTAATTAACTCATATCAAAATTGTTATCCATGTAAATTTATATACATGAAATTTAAAGGATAATCAACAAAATAGGGAAATTGACCCGGTAAATTAACAAAAATGCAATCAACTTTTAACAATTGAAAAATAGTTATATTTAAAACCAACCAATCTGAAAACGTTAAATAAGCAAAGTTGGCTAAGACCTATGTCCTAATGGTCTAGTGACAACGACTTGATTCTCACTAAATGTGTGTGGGTTCAAATCTTTGCAAATACAAGAGTATGTGGTATTTAGATGTAAAAAATGTTGTTAAAGAAAGCAAAGTCGGTTAAGGAGACTGAAATTTAGCCAGCAGTAAAAATATCAAAAATTACAATGAGTCCACAAAACAAACAATATAATAATTACACAACTAAAGTGTCAACTAGATCTCTGTCGATTGCTAAAAGAGCAGACACATAAAAAGAGGAGGCTAAATCTTAGCTAGCGGCTAAAGAAGCCAACTATATCTTGGGTCAACTTGCTTTTAAGGCAATGAGGGTCATGGATTGTCAAATGTGACATGATTCGCAAGGTACCCCACCCCTCTCAATTCATGTGTGGTGAGCATGGATATTCCATGCCGATTACGAGCTCCTTGAATTAAATGAAGGAATTTGATTGCTGGTGAAGGATGATGCAGGACATGAACCACACCATATAGGGTGGTGGATGAGAGGTGTAGTGACGTGGAGGGTAGTGGTAGTGATCCTAATCACAGAAAAGAGGTGGCTAGATCTTAGCTAGTGAAGAAGCCAACTATATATCTTTGGTCAACTTGCTTTTAAGGCTGTGGGGATGGTGTTTTAGATCATGGATTGCCAAATGGGACATAATTAGCGTGGTACACCAACCTCTCAGTCCATGTGTGGTGAGCATGAATATTTCCATGCCGATTTTGAGCCTCCTTGAATTAATTAAGGAACTTGATTGGTGGTGGAGGATGATGGAGGATATGAACCACACCATATAGGGTGGTGGAGTGATGTGGATTACGTGGAGGGTGGTGGTAGACTGGTGGTGATCCTAATCATAGAAAAATAGGAGGCTAGATCTTAGCTAGTGGCTAAATAAACTAACTATATCTTTGGTCAACTTGCTTTTAAGATTGTGGGATGGTGATTTGTGTCATGGATTGTCAAATGGGACATTACTCGCATGGTACACCACCCTCTCAATCTATGTGTGGTGAGCATGGATATTTCCATGCCGATTACGAAGCTCCTTGAATTAATTGAGAGAATTTGATTGGTTATGGAGGATGGTGGGGGTCATGGACCACATCATATAGGGTGGCGGATAAGGGTGAAGTGATGTGGCGCTGACATGGAGGGTGATGGTGGTGACCAGGAACATCATCACCATCATTCCATCATCCTCATCTGCCACCTATATGATATGGTCCATACGACCCCACCAATTAAACTCCCTAATTTCTTCAAAGAAGCTTGCGGTTTGCATGGGAATATCCATGCTCACCGCATATATATTTACAAGGGGGGCGGTGTACCATTCTTACCACGACCCACTTAGCCTTACATGATTTCATCCATGATTTACACACCAACCTAAGGCATTTAGATGTTTTCTGATTATTTGGTTTTGGGTAGGGGTGAGCTTGTTATCGTCCGGTACCGAAAGTATCGGTACCGAAAATCCCCAAAAGTGGGTACAAGTACCGGTACCGAATATACCCGGTACGGTACGGTTTTGAGGGTAAAAACCGGTGGTACCAAAAATCCCAAAAGTCGGTACTGAATCGGTATCGAAACTGTACCCGGTTCGGTAAATTCGGCATTAGTACCGGGTACCATTTGCTCATCCCTAGTTTTGGGTATGTCTATTTTTAAAAATTTTAAGTTAAGTTTATTTTATTAATTTTTTGGTCAGCTTATCTATTTTTATAATATTTTCCAATTAAATAATATAATTCTATACCATACATATTACTTTTTTTACGACGAACTTCATGTATAAGGTTATCACACTCTTCAAATAGGAGAGTCTCGTATTGCCCCACTTTGGTCATGCTATCTTGTCTTAACCGGGCCAAAGCTGGCTTCAAAGTTTGGCCTTTTAGGGCGTTCCCCCGAGAAACCATACCGCCGGCTGCCACTTGACAGTTGTTGTGCCACCATAAGAACTGAACTCTCTGGCGTAACACACGATGAGACAAAAACCTGGTTGGGCTTGAAAATTGAACTGACAATCTCACACAAGGCCCAATTCAAATCCTTAATTGCCTACATACACGCCAATTAACACAAATAGAAATTAAACTTAGAGTCTCTGTTCAAAAATTCAAGCTACCACTTGGGTACAAGTGAAGTGAAGTAAATTATTACTTAATGTATAAGTAAAATGTCCATGCAGGTGTGTCTTGTAAGACAGACGGTGATCATAAATAGAAAAGGAGATCTGGAGACACGTACCGCCAAATCATTGAATATGAGCACAGTCTACAAACCTACCCATGCTAGCCTGCTAGGTAACCAATTTCACCCTTTTTCTATTTTTATACTTTTTTATTTTTATAAAAACTGCGCCTATATAAAAGTTCGTTTATAAGAGCAAACGTAGTGGGGCGCTATGCCCCCGCATAGCGCCGGAAAGCGCCCAAGAACACCGCCACGAAGGGCGGTATGGCCAAAAAATTTTAAGGAGCGCGATGTGGATAGCGGCGTTACTGGATTGAAGTTTGATTTTTTTGTTTTTTTTTTTTGTATTTTCTGGTTTAACCCACACTCAAACATATATATATGTATATATATATATATACATCCAAAGAAGAAGAAGGGGTGGGGCTCTCTTGTGTTGCAAGTTTCAAAGGTTTCAAAGAAGGGGTGGGGCTCTCTTGTGTTGCAGGTATACGAAGAAGAAGAAGAAGGAGGGACAAGGAAGAAGGAACATTTTTAGGGTTTTTTTTTATGGGCTTTGGGCTGGGTTGGGCTCAACTCAAAAGATATTGTGTTTTTTTTTATTTATTTATTTCCAGTTTTTTAATTTATTTTTCTGTTTTTATTTTTTTAAATTTTAGACTAACATTATATTTTTTTTAGCAAACAATCAGTTTTTTAATTTATTTTTCAGTTTTTTGTTACTGTAATGTTTTTTTAAGTGTATTGTTTTTTTTATAAAGTTAGAAAATAGTTATAAAAAATTAGAAATTAATAATTGAGTAATGATTAGGCGGGGGCTTTATGACTACGGGCTTAAATGCATAACGCCCCATAACGCCCACCCGCACACGTGGCGCGCCACGTGTCGCATAACGCACACAAAGGGGCGTTATGACTACGCATGGCCTAAGGGTGAGGGGGCACTCCCCTAAGCTCATGTGTAGTGGGGCGTTATGCACCTACATAAAGCCCCTATAAAGCCCCAAACACCATTACGAAAGGCTTTATGAGACAAAAAAATTAGTGGAGCGTGATATATATAGCGCCAAGTATGGGGGAGATTTCAAAGTTTGGACCAATCAAATTTAAGCAGGGTTTTTTTATAATTAATTAATAAAATTGAAAATTATTAAATAGGTAATGATGGGTAGGGGCTTTATGACTACGGGCTCTAATGATATAACGCCCCATAAAGCCCCCGTATGACGTGGCACGACACGTGTCGCATAACGCCCCACAAGGGGCTTTATGACTACACATGGCCTAAGAGGGGAGTCCCCTCTCTTACGCACACCCAATCAGGTTATGCCACGTCAACTCCCCTCTTAAACTTCCCTCACACCCCAATTTGATGGCGGCACTCCCCTCTTAGGTGACTTGTTTTTTTATTAAAAAAAAATTTCATTGGTTGATTGAATGGGGGGCCCACCTTCTCTCTCCTCCCCTCTTCGGTGCCTTCTCCCCGATCATGGTCCCCGATTTTGGCTCCCCGCCTTGACGGCGGCACTTCCCCTCTCGGCAAAAGTGGTCCCCGAAGGGACTCCCCGAAGGTGCCCCGGGTGCCCTAAGATTATGTTTTTTTTTCTTATCTTTAATTATATAGTATGTGGTTTTTTTTTTTTTTTTTGAACGGTAAATTTGGATCACTGACGGACCACTGGAGTATCATCGTGCCACCAGCAGAACCACCCGATCATATCCATCTCCACTAGGCAATAATGCCTATACACCAATTCAGGAGGAAACCCAATAAATCTGGGATATGGTTTATAAGATTATTTGACTCCCCATTAAAACAAAAGGAATGCACTAAAATTATATATTTCAAACAAAAACAATGCCTGTTTCACAATAGCAGGACCCGTTTGGCCAGAAATTAGAAAAGATGCTAGATTCAACAAAGTTTCTCCCCTTTTCATTCAATTCAAAGAATTATGCATCGATCTGATATCTACTTGATTGCTAATTAACGATCGTACAAACTTTTAGAACAAATTCATGACTGACGGACAATCCAAGTTCGATCAGTGGCATCAACAGTTAATCCGTGATATTATTTTTTGTTCGATTATGCAGTTTGAATTTGTTCTTTTTGATGTGATTGCATTATTGAAAATGTGAGAAATCTTAAGTAACATGTAATAGGTGACATGTTATCAAATTTATTATCATCATCAAAATAAGTGAATTTTATGTATCCACCAACAATATTGAAAGAAGTTAAGAGACCTCTTCCTTTCTCCCCAATAATGTAGTGGTGAGAGTTGACCACAATTCCAATATTGTTCTCCATTAAAGGTATGTACTAACTTTTTTTTTAAGTGAAAAGAATCTTACATATAAATAGGGGCAGATCCAAGATTTTTTTTAAAGTCCATTTTTTTGGTGTTCAAAATTTTTATAATAAAGCGTTAAAATTTTCGGGTCGGTCCTCGTTCGGGTCGGGTCAGAGCAAGCTTTAAATTAGATTTAAAAAAGAGACTATGAAAACAGGCTATAAAAGGATTGGACACATGACCTCTTGTTGGCAAAAATGAGGGTTTACAACTACACCAACTTTCCTTTTCTTTCTATGGTGTTCATCTAATTGTATTTATGGGGTCTTTATAAAATTTAATATACCGGATCTACTAATTTTATAAAAAACATTGGGGTCCGGGGACCCGCCCACTCTACGTGGGTCCGCCCTGCATGTAAACCCACCCTTCTTGGGTCATGTTCAAGGTCGACTCTTCGGCCGCTATCAGACCGTGCCCCCTCACTGATGCGCGGAAACTAGATAGAATCTGGAAACCCTCACCTCGGTCAGGTTCAAACCCGGGATTAAAGCCCTGATTCATCCTTTCACCCCGATGTCCTTTGAAAATGGACCAAACGGGACTCAAACCTACGTCTCCACTAGGGAGGGCAGGCTAATTTACCACTAGACCAAGTTCTCAGGACAAAGGTATATACTATAACGAGGGAAACCTACATGTGCTATGGTCTCTTAAATGATCGGTTTAGTTCATCGTATGATATGGTAGATAATGTCAGGAGTTGGTATCATTTAGCGTACGAGCATGATACTGACTTCGGCTTTTATTTAATGCATGCCACTATTATGTTCGCTCATTCGACTTCAACTATATGAGCATTGTTTAAGTTGATACTTCCCAAAGCTAGCCACCCCCAAGCTAAGTCATTGTAGCTTGTCATTGATTAACATGGGCATACAATGGTCCGGACCACCCCATCATTTTGTATGGCAAACGTACACTGAATTTAAAAAGGTATAACTATTTTCGTCATGATTTAACTTATAACAAAATATAAATTGTTGTCTTAACTTTTAAACTACAGAACATTACACTTTACAAGTACAATGAATCTATTCTCCAATATTTTTAAATTAAAGCAACAAAATTAGTTTAATAATAAACAATCACTTGTAAAACTAGTTATATCGATTTTAAAACCGATAAACTTTATATAAAATATCTCAGTTTAATATAAAGAGAAAAGTATTGTTCTAACTTTTATAATTATAATATGATATGATACTTTAATTGAAATTGCCCGCGGGCAACGGTCACATCCTCACATTTGGGGAACAAGTCTCCATCATAGTACACCCACCACGCATAGACTTTTGTCATGACTTAGGCATAAAGTAAAGGGAAAACAAACAATCTTGACGTATATGATTATGTATATGACGACTAAAATTTTATTTTAAAGAAAAAAACTAGATTTCAACTAATATTAATGTATTGTAACTCGTAAACCCGGTTAAGATAATCTTTTATGACTTGCAATAATATACTTAGAGGTCTTTTTGATCGTGTGATCTCTAATCTAAGTGATAGAAGTTTGGTTTGCCAATATCCTACTCTCTCCATACTCTACTAATAAAAAAACTCTATTAAGTATGTTGTTATAATGTACTTCGAAAAAATTATAACTTATACAACACTTCTTGAAACGATGTTTAATATACAAAATAGTATTTATAAAAACTATCTATATGAATATAAAGAAAAAAATAATGAAAACAACTAAAACCCGCTAAACTGTAGTATGTTATAGAGAAAATTTTATAGAAAACAGACCGTATATTTTAGAGTTACAACCAATATTATTGCATTGTAACTCGTAATGTCGGGTGAAGATCATTTTTAAGACTTACAATAGTGTACTTAGAGATCTTCTTGTAAATACTCCCTCCAACAGTCCAACTTAATTAATAAAAGTATGATTCGTCAACATCTTATCCTTCCGAGACCCTACTAATAAACAAACTACTAACTACTAAGTAAGACTGTTATTGTTTTAAGAATGTACTTATAAACAAATTATAACGCACACAACATTTCTCTTTAAAACGATGTATGATATGCAAAATATATTTTATAAAAGCATCTTATATATAATTCATATATATGTATTAATTTGTAACTTAACCGAGAAACAGTAACTTCACGGTAACGGCGTTTGTAAAACCTACACACACATTGCAGCTGACACCTCTCACCCTCTGTTTCCTCTCTCGAGCTCCGGCAACCGGAGCCGTATTTCCGGCAACAGTCCTGCCAGCTCCGGTTTCTTCTCCGGCCGCACACCAACCTCCAACCTCCTGTCCTTCTTCTACCCCCTTGCACCGCCCACACAACACCCCCTCTTCTCGGGTAAACGGTCGGCCACCACCCTCGGGTGGTGGCGCACGACGACAAGAATACGGCAGCAAGGGAGGGAACGAGATGAGAGAGAGATCGGCGAGAGAAAGGGGAGGCCGACCACCTCCCTCGTGGCGGCGCAAAGGCCGACAGGCGGCGAATCCTCCTATGGCGACCCAGATTTCGGCAATCGACGGCTGGGGTGCAGGAATTCCGCATCAGATAAGGTTTCCGGTGGAATTCCGACGACAAAGCGGCGGAGATACAGTGGTACGGGGTGGTTTCGACGACTGACGATAAGGATTTAGTAAGTTTCTTCATTTTCTTTTCTCTCGGGTAAACTTGTCAGCTTTACAAGTGCTAACCTAGCTTCCCCTGCATTTTGGTTTTGTTGGTGTTGGCGCGGGTGGCTGACAACGGTGGTGACCGGAGGTCGTCGACGACATATAACTGCCGAAATTTAACGGCAGTGATAGTGGTGGCTATTGTTAGGGTGTTTGGTTCAACACGGTTCCTGCGCGGATTCGTTCCGGACTTCCGGTTCGGGTTCAGGTCAAGCGGGTCAGGTCAAAAGTGATCGAACGACACACGGGTCAACCTTGGTATCACGGGTCAATTCAGGTTTCGGTTTTAGTCCGGGTCAGACACAGTCAACGCGAACAACTTTCGTTCAACTTCAGTCAACAAAATTCAATGTTCAAACTGCGGGTCAACAGCAGTCAACGCCGGTCAAAGCCAGACCCGGTAAAAATTTAAACGAAGCGAATTTTAATTTCGTTGTTTATACATATTATACTTTACGCGAACCGAGCTTGAACCGATGCCGCCGCGAAGCGGCGAAGGGATCCTACTAGTTATATATGAAATGTAAATGAAATAAAAAATAATCTGTCATCTTCTTCAAATATGCATGTACGAAATTTTATAATCATAAGATGAAAGGAGCAATTGACATGTTTATGAAAGTGGAGGGTAGAAAGTGAAGAGAATGAGAAGGATGGAGGGCATGTGAATGAAGTTTGATGAAAACGAGGGGAGAAGCATCTACTTGGTGGGGTCCACATGACATTATGGTTTGATTTGTCTTAAACAAGGGGCCCACCAGTGAGGTGTAGTGGCGTAAAGGAAAGCGACGAAAGAATCAGACATAGGTGTGGATGGGTGACTTTAACGCGTTTGTTTAAAGTTAAACCGCTCCTCCGTCATAAGGCTATGCGGTGATAGTCCATTTTTAGAGGATGATTCATCACGTAGGATAGGTGTAAGGATGAGGCAAAGGGGATGAAACTAAGGAAATAGGGGATAAGCCTAAAATATATACATGAGTTGTATGTATATGTGTGTGTGAGGGGAGAATGCATATTTTTTTGTCTTTTGTGGAGTGTCTCAATCATCCTAGGTTCGACGATCTCGACAACGACAGGGAGGGGAGAAATGGGTGGCGGAGCGGCACCGGGCCACAACGGGGGTGGGATGAAGCCCACACCGTCTAGCCTAACTTCTGTTACTTTTTTTAACTGTTTTCTGTTACGGTTTAAAAAAACTAGAACTAGAATTGATCATGTTCTGTTGCATGGCTGTAGACGAGTCAATGGATTGGATATTGATCCATATCCAATCCGATCCGATCTATTTAAATCACCTATTGGATCATAAAAAATATTCATTAATCTATTAACTAATCCAATGAATTGATACATTTATCTAATTAATTATATGGATCGATCCATGATCCATCCGGATCGATCCATACTAAGAGAATGTATGGTTTACTAAATGGACATGTCTGAATGGCAGGCCTCTTACTTACCCATTCGATCCATCCCAGTTGAACGATACTCTCTACCTCATCATCACACGTTCTCTCCCTCTCTCTCTTCATTCTCTCTCTCCTCTTGTTTACACCTCACACTTCTGGTTCATCTGCTTACAAATCATCAACGAATAAACTTCAACTCATTCACAGATTAACACACAAATCAAGCAAAAGTTCTTCATGTGAACTCTTAATCTCTCAATTTCAATTTCTAGGGTTTCGTTTTCTTCGTAATCGTTGTTAGACTTGTTCTGTTGATCTATGTGGCTTACGATGTTCGGATAACATCTCAAACCCTAGCTTTCAGTTTCAGGTCGTCATTATCATACGAATCACTTTTAAAATCGAAGAAATAATCCATCATTCCACTTGTTCACACTAGGAAATTCAGGTCTCAAATAAACGCTGTCGCTGCTCAATCTAACTTTTTCATAGGTATTTTATAAACTTAGTTTCAATTTCTGTTAGAATTATGTTGTTGGTAGTATCCGATTGTATACGTTAAATTATGAAATTATTATGTAGATTGACTGTATAATATGGTAGACTTTTGTAACAGAATGAAAGATGTGAATAATTGCTATTAATCATGTGTCATTATGAATACATAAATTTAAACATTTGAGTGATGTTGGTTTAACAATTTTATGAGCTATATGACTTTACTTGGGGGAACATTTGAGTGATGGCTTAACAATTTTATCATGTGCCAAACTGAACTAGTAAAAAACCGGTCAAAGAAGTCAACATGTGACTTTTTTGTGAGACACGGAATGGAAAATCACTTTTTTGTGCACCAGTTTAGCATTTCATAATCAAATGCTCGTATTAGTATATGCTATGTCACAACTGGATAGTTGATTGAACAGTTAGGGATGATAATGGGCCGGATTCTTGTCGGGTATTCGTAATCTCATACTCGGTTGTAAAATCGTGTCCCATAAACGGTCTAATACTCGTCGTGCATTTACAAAAGTAATAATATTTTTAAAAGTAATTTTTAAGTCTAAATTATTCAACAGACTACCTCTTTTAACGGTTGAAAGTCAAATACTGATAGCAATGGGTATATTAGTATAAAGCATTGTAAAATAAAAGATCATCTTTGCAAAAAGATCATCTAAGACTAGTGGGTATGGTGAGGTCCATCCCCACGAGGATGGTCCGCCACCTAGGCGCCACATCACCGGCTCGTGGGGGATGGGCCTCCTTCACTTTTGAGGGGGGTGGAGGATGGGGCCCCACCTTAATATTTTATAATTTCCTAATTTCCTAATTTCTTTTATTAACTTAATAAATACAACATAACACAACATAAATAAATTCATTTCATAACATAAAAAAATTACATTTCCTAAGAATAAAAATAAAAACATTTCCGAAAAAAAAATTACATTTCCTAAAAATAAAAAATTACACTACTCGTCTTCGACTTCGTCTCCGTCACCGTCCCCGATGTTAACGTTGTTCCAAATATGTTCTACCAAATCCTGTTGAAGGTTTGCATGCTTGAAGTTGTTGGTTAGCGAGAACGAGTTTAAATCCTGTTGTGGCGGATCGATGTCTTTTCTTGCAGCTTCTTGACGCTTGGCGAATTTTTTCCTTTTTGCGTCCTCGGGATATGGAATAGTCTTTACAATTGTAGACCAAGACGGATATATCCCGTCAGCAAGATAATACCCACGTCTATACTCAACCCCAGAAACTGTAAAACGGGTGTCCGGACCGGTTCCATTAACGATATCGGTAAAGATCGCCGATTGGTATAACACGTTGAGGTCGTTGAGTGAACCAGGGAGACCAAAGAAAGAATGACATATCCACAAATCTTGTGATGCCACGGCTTCAAGTACTCGTCCAAAGCGTCGGCCACTGTCTCGTACGCCAGTTGGCGAATGGCCGCAGTACACTTTTGTAACGTTGTGAACCCTTCATAATTTCGAGCATCAGGTCGTTGCGTGAAAAACGGGTCTAGCCCCGCCAAATCATTAGCAATCCGTGTGAATAACCGGCGACTCATTCGGAACCTGCGTCTGAAAATCTCGTCATTGTAAAGTGGTTCATCCGAAAAATAATCGTTCACCAATTTCTCGTGCGCTCCTGTCGTAAAAAATATATAAATACGAGTAAAAAAGAAATAAGGATAATAAATTTTTTTAATGATAAACCTTGGCGGTCTCTGTTAATCCGTATTCGTCTGGTAATAGCGTTTTCAGACGAGTCGTCTTCCTCTTCCTCTTCAATAAGAATTTGTCCCGCTCGTAGCACAGCGTTTGCGAAAAACATCTCCTCTTCGTCATCCGAAGACGAGGGCCACCAAGAATTAGATGGCATTGTGGATGAAAGGATAATTTTTTTATAAAAGTGGGGAGAAAATGGTATAAAAGTGAGAGGGTTTTGAGTTGAAAGTGGGGAAAATATGGTGAAAATAGGTGTGTTTTATAGAAAAAAGGATTTTTTTTTTAAATAATAGAGCCGTTCAACGGCTATTTTTTGAAATGTAGAACCGGCTTCCCCGGCTGTGGGGTGCCGGTTGTGCCGAGCCGAGCCCAGGGGGCGGTGTACGTGGGGGACCGGCCGCGGTCCTAGCCGGGCCTCAGCCGGCCCCCATACCCTTTAGTTTAAAAGGTAATCTTTGCAAAAAAGACCTCCTAAAAGATCATCTTTGCAAAATCCAATATTACCTCTTTCAACGGTTGAGGAATTTGAGACAGACATCTTTGTATTTATTGTATATTTCACCAAAAAAATCATCTTTGCAAAATCTAGGGGTGCTAAACGGGTCGTGTTTACGGGTTGGCGGGTTCAACCCGACCCGAACCCGAAAATTTTATACGAACCCGACCCGAACCCGAAAATTGTGTCATACCAATGAACCCGAACCCGACCCGAATATTTGTGGGTTGACCCGAACACGACCCGTTTAACCCGAAAACATTTATTTTTTAAATTTTTTACACAAATTAATATATTAAATTTAAAGTTTAATACAATTACATTTAAATTATAAAATCTTATGTGAATTTCTTTCTCTAAGTTATAATTATAGCATAAAATACATACCCAAATTAATTTATAACATAAAACATATTGTAAAAAAATATTATATAATATAAAGGTGTTAAACGGGTCAACCCGCCAACCCGACCAGGTTGACCCGAACCCGACTCGTTTAGCTAAACGGGTTCGCGGGTTCAACCTGAAACTGACCCGAACCCTTTTAGACTAAACTTAAACCCACGAATTTCATGTTAGGTTCGTGTCGTGTTTTCGGGTCGTGTCAGAAATTCACACCCCTAGCAAAATCCAATATTACTGAAAACCATCAAAAGTTTATATGCTTCACAACATAAACTACAAATCTAATCTAAATATTAATAAAAGATTACAATTAATGCCACGTGTCAATTTCTCCTTCAACTTTATAATTATATTTTTATTTTTATTTAAAAATATTTTGTTATCCTTATCCTTATTATTATTATTATTATTATTATTATTATTATTATTATTATTATTATTAAATCTCTTAATTTCAATTTTAATATTATATATAAAAAATATTTTGTTATCCTTAATCTTTTTATTATTATTATTATTATTATTATTATTATTATTATTATTAAATCTCTCAATTTTAATTTTAATAACATACGAATGAATATTATATTTTTTGTTCTTTTGTCTTTTTTTTTTTTGGTATTATGATTTTTCATTTTGTAACAAAACTTTAGTTTTCATAATTGTGTCACAAAGGTTAAATAATTTTAGTTTTTTATTAGTTTTTGTTTTACGTTTTTCTCGGATTTGTTCGTCGTGCATTGCTATTTAGCACAGTGTTTGATAGTCACATTTGGCCCCTCAGTGTTTTTTTTTTTCATTCGTATTTGGTGGTCACATTTGGTCTTTTAAGTTTGTTTTACCCCCTCCACTGTCTAATACGCATCGTTATAAATTCGACTCCTTCTACGTTTTACGTCACGTAAGTCACTTTGTGTTGGAAATTCGTGTTTTTTACGCTTTACCCGGTTTTGGTCTTCGTTCGATGCTACTTAGCATGGTTTTATGTCCCCATCTCCTCAATGTTGGTAGCACGTTTTTATGCCCACTGGCCTGCAACGCGGGAAATGATGAAACAATGGTTAACCGGGCAGGGTTAACTCACTGGTCTCGTCAAGAAGGGTTAATCCCTTCCTCTCGAGGATCGTTGGCTGGATCACCGGTGGGTTGATCTCCTGCACAAGGAAACAAACCGTGACTCGTAACAAGGAGGATGGGGTGGGGGGTGCTCCTTGTTACCACTCTCCGGCGTGAGAATCAGTAATTTGCTTGGGAAGCAAAGTAAGATGATAGTAGTAGTGAGAGAGTTGTGAAGCGATACCTCAAACCTGGTTTGGGGTTGGTATTTATAGCCGAGGAGTGAAGGACGAGGTGGATGGATAGACTGACGGCATGCTGCACCTTTGCAGGTGTGTCAGACATGTCGGCCGGGGAGACGACGCCACGTCAGTCTGTCGCTTACGTAGACCTGACAGGTGACTGCCATTGGTTCCACTTGCACTGTGGTGTCCGTCCCACTTGTTTAAGCGTATAGGATGCGGTGCGAGCCGCATCGCTGCCTGCGGTAACATCTGATGTTATCGCGTCTCTTGCTTGTGATCAAGAAATACGCGAGATGCGGTGCTGGCCGCATCGTCGCCTGTGGTGACTGTTGCTGTTATCCAGCTTTCTTGTATTGATAGAAGTGTTCACTGGACGCGGTGCGAGGCCGCATCGTTGTGAATACTTCTGTTTTCATACATCAGATGTGATGCTATGTCATATCACTCTACCATTATCATGTTCCAGGTAAGTCCTCCTTCATCACTAGATAGATTGGATTCAACCCTTGTGTCGACGCGTTCTCGCATGGGCACAAGTAGGTTGTTGGCTGGTGGGGGTTTTGACAAGGGTAATGGTCACTCGCGGTCGATGCTGACGCGAGATCTGGGACCATACCCCTTCAAGTCCCCCCAGTCTAGTGTTGCTGCCACATGCAAGTTGTATGTGGGAGGAGTACTGGACTATGGTGTTTAGAAGGTAGTTTGGAGTCTGGAGAAGATCCTAGACCATGTGGATGGTCTTCTCTGTTTGTAAATCAAGCTGGAGGTCTGGAAGGGTCATTTGACGCCTCTTCCGTACCGGTGAAAATGTTTCTTCTGATGCGAAATTCTCAGCCTTTGGCTGGTTGCCACCTGTTGGTGTGCCGAACCAACTGTGGGAATTAGTTGGAGGAAGTGTACAAACTTCGAACCAATCTCTGAGATGGTGGTTGAAGGTGTGCACAAACTTCGAACCAACCTTTGAAGTGGTGAATGAAGAAGAGAGCATGCTGCTCCCATGATTGGATATCTAATGATGATTCCTTTCGTGGGGTGTTCATGTTCTTCCCATTAGCTCTCAAGTAACCGCACGTCCTTTGCGGTTACCTCGTTGCTTGACATTGTTGGCCACGGTTGTGGGAACAACGTTGGGTACTTGCGTCATTGTTGGCCATGTTTGGTCGAACAATGTGATTCTGGATAACGGTCAAATAAACATGATCATAGGCATGGTAATGCCTACCATTGTTTATTTTATCCAACTTACAAGTAGGGTAACAAAGTCATAAGCAGACTTGTTACCGTTTGTTCGATCGCTTGTTGTTCGACAAGGGCTCGTATGATCATTGGGGATCTTGTCCGCATCTCCTCCTTAGGCACCTTCCTTCACGCTCCAATACCGAGGAGTTTTTCCTTGAAGTAGTTTCGTTCCTCGATGTGGAGTTAGTTGTGGCTCTTCCGTAACAACCATTTGCGGAAGCTATGGTTATGTCTGCAGCGACTCATGAGTGTCTGCGGTTTTGCATTCCCATATTCGCTCGAAACGGGTGTGTTGCTCGGATGTGGCTCTTGAAGGTTCAGGAGTCAGGGTTGCTGATGTGCGCACGCGTACATTCCCTTCCTTCTTCTTGTTAAAGAAGGGGTGCATTCACCCTCTGTGGTTGTGAACCGGACAGGAGGGATTTGAAGCTTGAAGAGAATGAAGGCAATGCGGTTTACCTGTTTCTGAGATGCGGTTCAGTCCAAAGAACAACGCTGGTTCTGAGTATCTGACACACCTGAACGGGCTTGTGTGTGTCATTTCCGCATATTCCACGTGTGCTCGTGGGTAGTGCGGACAGGTATTATACCCCCTTATAGTGTGGAGATATATATTTTTGCCTATTTCTAGGGGTATGTAAAAAAAAACGACATGCGGTATGGGTTATGGTGCGGCACCAGAGAAACCGCATGCCGCTTGTAATTGGATAAGGTAGTCGCTTTTTGTTGCATACGTGGCTGAGCGCACATGTGAGTTGGTGGAAGTTGGTGAGATTTTCTGGCATGTGCTGAAATGAAAGGACATTTGCACTGCCCGAGGCATTAAATGCACTGTAGCAAGGAGTGTAAACGTCTCCTATGTCAGGCACGTGGGCGGCCACGCGCGCTTGATAACCGTCAGCGGAAACGGCGCTTGACACGTGGTGTCGCGTAATTCGTTCTTTTTGAACGTGATGATTCGTTTTCTCCCTCCGCATTAATTGCGATGGGTATATAAGGGGAAACCGTTCGTGGTTTCCCCTCACTTGTTCGAAATTTCAAAAATTTGCCGGTGAGAGAACATTTCTTTGTCTTCTCCGACGATATTTCTTGAACTTCCGGTGAGGTTGAGTTGAGTTTTTCTACTCACTTTCTTCCGTTTCTTCGATATTTCTGATGGCTGAACCATCAAGTCAACATAACGTGGAAGGTGAAAACCCGAAGCCTTCATCGCCGGTGGTGGCTGAGGAAGAAGGGGGGGGGGGGAACCGCCGGTGGTGGTTTACCGGTTTTAAAATGGACCAAGAAGTCCTTTGATCGTCTGATTCTTGACGTCCAAATGCCCCCAGAATATGGGGCCTTTTATCCATCGGAGGGTGACACCGGTGCCGATGCTCCGGCCGGTTATGTTACCATGTGGGCAGACTTTTTTGGTGACTGTAATCTCCGGTTACCTTTGACTGTTTTTGTTGTTGAGGTTTTGGAGTGGTACAAGATCCACATTTCTCAACTGAGTCCGTTGGGTATGATCCGGATTCGAAATTTTGAGTCAACCTTTCGTACTCTTGGCATAGAGCCTTCTGTTGGAGATTTCCGACGGTTTTATCAAATGACGGTATCCTTGGGGTTCTTTTCTTTCCGTCAACGAGATGGTAGTCCCAAACTGATGACTCCTCCCAAGGGTATGACGAAGTGGAAAATGAAGTTCTTTTACATCAAAGCTGCTGCAATTGTTGCAAATATGACGTTTCGGAATGTGACCGAGACGATCATAACAGAGACCATTGCAGTCCCGAGTTTGAAGACGGTGGAGTGGTTTCCGCGGTTGCAGACTATTGAATGGGTGAAGCTGAGCAACACATAGTTGTGGGTGTTGCGCATGATGCTGACAAGGAGGAACAAGAAATCAAAGCCCGTGGTGCGGGAGAAAAGTGGTGGTACGTACTTTTCATTTATTTAACTTTCTTATCCCCGTATGCGTTACTGACTTGTGCGTTCGCTATCAGAGGATGCTCCCTTATGGAGGATGTTTGCCTCGGATTTCCTGTCACACCCCCAAAATCCACATGCGGAGTACCACCGCTTGGAGGCGTGACATGACCAGGATCAAGCCACCAATCATATAGAACAATATATATAGTAAAACTAATTGCCATTTAACCAAACCAAATCCATATGAAAGGTGTTCCAAAACATAAGTAAGTTATCATTGTTTAGCGGAAGCGTATAAATAAAACCCATCGTAATAAAGTATCAAGTATCATAAGTGTTTAACAAGATAATCACGATCCAAGCCCACAACGACCAGCTCCTCCCTGTGCAAGCTCCATGTATCTAACGACCTGCAAGGCATGTAACAGAGGATCAACAACTAGTTGAGCGAGTTCACAGAAAGTAAATGCGTAATAGTAAGTTCGTTTGTAACATGTGGCTCTACTGGGCCGATAGTACGTTCTATTGGTGGGGGCTTCCCATGTTGTATAACCACTAGACTATTCGTAACCATAAGTGTTCTACATATCCCGAGAACAGTAACACGTACAAGTTTACGTAGGTTTTACGTAAGTAATCCTTCACAACCGAGGATAGGGGTACGCGGGGGTTTACGTAGGTTTTACGTAAGTGCCTGACACAACCGAGGCAGTAGTGAGTATAAGTTCACGTAGGTTTTACGTGAGTATCCTTCACAACCGAGGATAGCGAGTATCATAAGTATACGTAGGCTTTACGTATGTGTCCTGCACAACCGAGGACGATGGTATGGTAGTCTAGTAACAGTGTAAGTACAATTCTATTCAATCTCATTCCTTCAATCCCAATTCCCGTGCCCTGGGAATCCCATGCCTTAGTAAAAGTGTGAACTCACCTTGGTTTGCTTGGTATGCTAAGTAAGTGCTCAAAGTAAATCAATCACGTCCTATAGTATGCACGTATATTCAATCAGTACATGTTGGTAAAGTTTCACATGCAATTTAGGTCACGGAGTGTGTCCAAACAATAATCATATGTCACATAAGCAATTTATCAAAATCATGCAGTTCATGCTTCATTTAATTGTCCTTCACAGTTTGCACTAACCATGGTTATCCATTAACAGTCTTGATATACTAAACTGTGCTAACAGTGTTAACTAGGATCAAAAGAACTAACATGTATAGTTGAGTTAACCCACTTATCTTAGTCAGTGTGTCATAACAGAGTTATCATGTATAATGTGTTTAACATTCATAATATAGTTAACGTAACCCAGTTAGCATGCATAACATACTTGTCATACTTAACACCGTCCATACATAACAAGGTTAACCATCTAACAGAGCTAATATCCTTAACTTGTTAGTGCTCACTGTACAATTAAATCAACGAAATCACTAAATGAACGAAAACACTCAATGGCGAAAACCCTAAGTGACCGAAATCCCTCATTGGGCCGAAAACACTTAATGACCGAAATCTCTTTTGGGCCGAAAACATTTGGGCCGAAAACCCTTTGGGTTTTCGTTGGGCATAAGGGTGACGAAAACACAAGTGTTTTCGTGGTTCCTTTGTTTTCGTCAATTTCATCTTCAACAACAACAGTTACGTATCACAGCGACCTAGTCGACTAACGGTTTCCGGTGGCTCAAACAACCAATCGTTCAAGCAGGTCAAACAGGATTTCACATCCGAACATACACCAATTCATAACCACAAGATTGTTTCCATGACAGTCATATACTACAAGTAAATCATGCAGTAATAATATATATATATATCAATAGTCAGAGTACATCCATTACCGAGTTCAATCACGAAGATCTAACCACTCATTCATCAATCATCATCCAATCATACAATTCTAATCATTACACCATACAGTTCGTAGACAATATATATATATCAATCATGATTTTCTTACGTTCATAGAGCAATCAAAGTTAACACATTTAATCAAACAACGATGCATATATGTACATGATGAAACCAAACAGATACCAGCCACAGTAGGTTACTAACCAGCAAGATGAACAACGAGTCGGTCCGATACGAGAGGTTTCGAGATCTTAAACTTGCCGTCGGGTTCCAAGGGTAGAGAGAATGTGAGAGGTGGTTAGGGTTTGTTTTTTCCGAATACCGTTCTTGCGTAAGGATTAATACCAACACATATAATAGATCGGTACTGGGCCAAAGCCCATTTATGTTTTCGTTGGTTTCCTGGTGGACGAAAACACATGGGTGTTTTCGTGGGTTGAGTATTTGGTTGGGGTGATTTCGGCCAAAGTTCCATATATATATATATATATATATATATATATTTTATTAAGTTACTAATATTAATATCCTACCCACATATATTAGTTAACGTACTTGCATTGCACATAAAATATACATATAAGACCACACAATATTGCACATCAAAAATAGAGACACAACATTTTGCAAATAAGCATTGAATTAAGTCGGATAGAGACCTTGGAAACTTGGGTTGTCACATTATCCCCAACTTGAAAGAAATTTCGTCCCGAAATTTGGTACGCACTCACTGAGGAAGCTAGGTAAGCTGTATTGCTCACTGGTTTTCCTGGGGTGTCACAGCATCCCCCCGTTGATTTGGAATTTCGTCCTGAAATTCAGTAGTAGTAGCTTCAGCTTCAGTAGTGGTTGCATTGGTTCCGAATAACTGTGGGTACCTTTCTGTCATCTGGTCTTCGCGTTCCCAGGTGTACTCTGGGCCACGACGGGAGTTCCAACGAACTCGAACAAGAGGGATTCTCTTGCTTTTGAGGACCTTAACATCCCGGTCCGTGATTTCAACTGGCTCCTCGACGAACTGCAACCGCTCGTCGATAGTGAGTTCCTTAAAAGGAACTATGAGAGTCTCATCTGACAGACATTTCTTCAGATTTGACACGTGGAATACGTTGTGAACTGTACCGAGTTCAGCTGGTAAATTTAGCTTGTAGGCCACTTTGCCTATTTTCTCAATGATCTCGAACGGTCCGACATATCGCGGATTCAGTTTGCCCCTTTTGCCAAAACGAACCACACCCTTCCAGGGTGAGACTTTTAGTAAAACCCGGTCCCCGACCTGAAATTCCAACGGTTTCCTGTGCTTATCCGCGTATGCTTTCTAACGGTCGCGTGCTGCCGCCATGCGTTGTCGTATCTGTGCAATCTTTTCCGTGGCATCCACCACAATTTCTGGACCCGTGATCTGACTATCCCCCACCTCTGCCCAACAGAGAGGTGACCGGCATTTACGCCCGTACAATGCCTCGAACGGAGCGGCTTGTATGCTAGTGTGATAACTGTTATTGTATGAGAACTCCACCAAAGGGAGATGCTTTTCCCAGCCGTTGCCGAAATCAATAACACATGCCCGAAGCATGTCTTCAAGAGTTTGGATCGTTCACTCAGACTGCCCATCCGTCTGAGGGTGATATGCTGTGCTCATGTCTAAACGAGAGCCAAACGCTTTGTGCATGGCTTGCCATAGTTCTGAGGTGAATCGTGCATCTCGATCCGAAATGATAGAGGTTGGCACTCCGTGCCTCGAAACAACTTCTTTCAAGTAGACGTCTGCTAAAGTAGAGAACTTATCTGTTTCCTTAATAGCCAGGAAATGAGCAGACTTTGTGAGTCGATCTACGATCACCCATATAGTATCATTCCCATGCTGGGATCTGGGTAGACCTGTAACAAAATCCATGGAAATTTCTTCCCATTTCCATTGCGGTATCTTGGGTTGCTGAAGTAGGCCCGCTGGTTTCTGATACTCCACTTTGACTTTTGCACATGTCAAACACTTGCCAACGTAAGTAGCAATGTGGGCCTTCATGCTAGGCCACCAGTATGTAGTTCTGATGTCGTGGTACATTTTATCCGACCCTGGATGTACTGAGTAGCGAGACTTGTGAGCTTCATCCATTACAAGCTCTCGTAAACCGCCATAAAGTGGGACCCAAATACGCCCCGTTACATAGTATGCGCCGTCTTCCTTTTGTTCCATTCGTTGCCTTGAGCCGCGTAAAGCTTCAGCTTTGACGTTTTCGGGCTTTAATGCTTCCATCTGAGCAGTTCGTATTTGTGCAGGAAGACTGGACTGAATAGTAAGCTGTAGTGCTCGTACGCGTCTAGGTAGAGTGTCCTTCCGACTGGGAGCGTCAGCCACAACATTGGCCTTGCCTGGATGGTACTTGATGGCGCATTCGTAATCATTAAGTAACTCGACCCATCGTCGTTGACGCATATTCAATTCCTTCTGCTTGAAGATATGCTCGAGACTCCTGTGATCGGTGTAAATTGTGCACTTGGTACCGTACAGGTAGTGTCGCCATATCTTGAGCGCGAAAACAACAGCTCCCAGCTCTAAATCGTGCATCGTGTAGTTCCGTTCATGAACTTTGAGTTAACGAGAAGCGTAGGCAATAACTTTATCCCGCTGCATCAATACACAACCAAGCCCCTGTATCGATGCGTCACAATAGACCACAAAATCGTCCGTGCCCTCTGGCAATGAGAGAATAGGCGCGCTGCAAAGCCTATCCTTTAAATACTGAAAGGCCGTTTCCTGTGTATTACCCCAACGATAGGTAACACCTTTCTGTGTCAGCATTGTAAGCGGTTGTGCGATCTTGGAGAAGTCTTTAATGAATCGCCTGTAATACCCCGCCAAACCCAAGAATTGGCGTATTTCCGTTGGTGTACGCGGTGCAGGCCAGTTCCTGATCGAATCTACCTTGGATTGATCGACATGAATCCCATCCCTGTTCACCACATGGCCTAAGAAGTGGACTTCACGAAGCCAGAAGTCGCATTTTGAAAACTTTGCGTACAGTTGCTCCTTTCGAAGAAGTTCCAAGATAAGGCGTAAGTGCTGCTCGTGTTCCTCCTGACTCTTGGAGTAGATCAGAATGTCGTCGATGAAGACAATGACGAACTTGTCAAGATAAGGTTTGCACACCCTGTTCATAAGATCCATGAATACTGCCGGCGCGTTCGTAAGCCCGAAAGGCATGACTAGAAACTCGTAATGGCCGTAGCGAGTTCTGAATGCTGTCTTGGAGACGTCCTCATCCCGGACTCTCAGTTGATGATACCCTGACCTTAAATCAATCTTGGAATAGTAACTCGACCCTTGCAACTGGTCGAATAAGTCGTCAATACGAGGAAGAGGATAACGGTTCTTCACCGTGACCTTGTTTAGTTCGCGGTAATCGATGTACATCCTGAATGTGCCATCCTTCTTTTTCACGAATAGTACTGGAGCTCCCCAAGGCGAAGAGCTTGGACGAATGAAACCTTTATCCAAGAGCTCTTGTAGTTGCTTCGAAAGTTCTTCCAGTTCAGTTGGAGCTAAACGATACGGTGCGCGGGCTATTGGTGCTGCTCCTGGAGCTAGTTCAACTTGAAACTCGACTTGACGATGAGGCGGTAGACCAGGTAAATCTTCCGGAAACACTTGAGGAAATTCGCGTACTACTGGAATATCCTCTATTCTTTTCTCTTTCGTCGATGCATCAGTAACAAGTGCCAAAATGGCAGTGTGCCCCTTTCGTAAACATTTCTGAGCCTTCAAGAAAGAGATGATGCCAACCACAACACCACTCTTGTCGCCTTGAACTTCGAGAGATTCCTTACCCGCACGAGGAATACGAATGATCTTCTCCTTGCATAGGATCTCCGCCTGCTGCTTGGATAACCAATCCATGCCGATGACGATGTCGAAACTACCCAGAACTATAGGAATAAGATCAATCGGGAAGATCTGACCCGCTAGAACGATGTTGCAACCCTTGACTACATGCGTGGCTTCTACACTCTTACCATTTGCTAGTTCTACGACATGTTTGGTGTTTAAGGGTGTTGGTGTACGTTTTAACAATTTACTCATTTTCAAAGACGTATAACTCGTATCCGCACCTGAATCAAACAAAACAGTAACATAAATATCGTCGAGAAGAAACTTACCCATAACGACGTTGGGATCATTTCTGGCATCACCCTGCCCCAACACAAACGCACGACCCCTTGCTTCATTGCCGTTGTTGTTCCCACCGTTGTTGTTGTTGTTGCCATTTCCCTGATTGTTGTTATTGTTGTTGTTGTTCTGGTTCCTGTTTAGCTGAGGACAGTGCCTTTTGAAGTGACCCTCTGCACCGCAATGAAAACACCCCTTGTTGCCCTGTTGTTGATTCTGCTGTGCTTGTGGCTGCTGCTGATTCTGGTTAGCAGGCCGAGGGCTTCTACAATCCTTGGCCTCATGACCCATCTTGAGGCATCTTTGACAGCGACCTTTGTTACACTGACCACTGTGGTGTCTGTTGCAGTTGTTACACTTTGGGAGGTTCCCTCGATATCCGCCCTGCCTGTGGCTGCCTGAAGAATGCTGACTGGGACTCTGGTAACTGTCAGTCTTTCGCTGCTGAACCTGTGACTGAACTGAAGCTGATCCCTTGCTGGACTCCCCATCCCATTTTCTCTTGTTGTCGCTGGGAGTAGCAAGTGTAGTAGCAGTGGTAGCGGTAGCAGTAGCGCTGATACGTTTAGGCAGTCTGTTCTGATCCACTGCCTGATCTGTGATGCGATGAGCGAGGCGCTGAATAGCCTGAATGTTGTCAAGATTAGCCGATGTCACATGGCTCTGAATCTCTGGTGCTAATCCCTTGAGGTACAACTCGATGCGCTTGTATGGAGGGTCCACCATAGTTGGACACAGCACGGCCAGCTCGTTTGACCATTTAGTATAAGCTTCGATTTCTGACCCAGTCATTTTCAAATGATAAAACTCATCCTCCAGCTTGTGGATGTCTTCCCGAGTGCAGTATTCACGTTTAATCAGTTCCTTGAAGTCATTCCAAGGGGTGGCGTTAGCAGCTGCGAACCCTAAGATCTGAACTTGGGCGTTCCACCAAGTTAACGCAATCCCCTCTAAGGTACCGGTGGCATACTTGACCCTGCGAGCCCCAGGGCATTCACACATCTCGAACACAGACTCGAGCTTTTCAAACCAGTGGAGGAGTCCAACCGCTCCTTCAGTGCCACTAAATGTGCTTGGACGACAGTCCATGAAGTTCTTGAAAGTGCAGACGGGCTGCTGAGCGGGTTGACCTATTGTGTACGAATAGGACAAGGTTAAACACAAGAGTTAATGTAGGATCTAAAGATCCTTGTGTGAGTCTAAACTGCCTGCTTGAGCAGCTGCAAGTGCCGCAGCAACTTGTTCATTAACGAAAGCCGTCAGCTAGGCTTGTGTCATGTTAATTCGTCCGGCCATTGATCTTCACACCAAAGGCAACATAAGTGAGAAGGGTCCGCAAATAGTGCGATGACAGAAGAGTGTAAGCACACAAGTGTTTTCAAGCAATAACAAGTAATGAGCAGTGTATTCTAAGCATACTACGAGCAAAGTTCTATGCAATTCTAGCATGTAGGCAATAAACATAAACCTTATTACCTAGTATGTTGAGTCTTGCACGTGGAGCGAAGCGTCGTTGTGTATCGTTGAGAGCACTGTTCTGGTTATAGTCTGGTTTTAATAAAAACGTTTTCCCCATATTAAAACCAAGTTCTCTATAACCAATGGCTCTGATACCAATCTGTCACACCCCCAAAATCCACATGCGGAGTACCACCGCTTGGAGGCGTGACATGACCAGGATCAAGCCACCAATCATATAGAACAATATATATAGTAAAAGTAATTGCCATTTAACCAAACCAAATCCATATGAAAGGTGTTCCAAAACATAAGTAAGTTATCATTGTTTAGCGGAAGCGTATAAATAAAACCCATCGTAATAAAGTATCAAGTATCATAAGTGTTTAACAAGATAATCACGATCCAAGCCCACAACGACCAGCTCCTCCCTGTGCAAGCTCCATGTATCTAACGACCTGCAAGGCATGTAACAGAGGATCAACAACTAGTTGAGCGAGTTCACAGAAAGTAAATGCGTAATAGTAAGTTCGTTTGTAACATGTGGCTCTACTGGGCCGATAGTACGTTCTATTGGTGGGGGCTTCCCATGTTGTATAACCACTAGACTATTCGTAACCATAAGTGTTCTACATATCCCGAGAACAGTAACACGTACAAGTTTACGTAGGTTTTACGTAAGTAATCCTTCACAACCGAGGATAGGGGTACGCGGGGGTTTACGTAGGTTTTACGTAAGTGCCTGACACAACCGAGGCAGTAGTGAGTATAAGTTCACGTAGGTTTTACGTGAGTATCCTTCACAACCGAGGATAGCGAGTAGCATAAGTATACGTAGGCTTTACGTATGTGTCCTGCACAACCGAGGACGATGGTATGGTAGTCTAGTAACAGTGTAAGTACAATTCTATTCAATCTCATTCCTTCAATCCCAATTCCCGTGCCCTGGGAATCCCATGCCTTAGTAAAAGTGTGAACTCACCTTGGTTTGCTTGGTATGCTAAGTAAGTGCTCAAAGTAAATCAATCACGTCCTATAGTATGCACGTATATTCAATCAGTACATGTTGGTAAAGTTTCACATGCAATTTAGGTCACGGAGTGTGTCCAAACAATAATCATATGTCACATAAGCAATTTATCAAAATCATGCAGTTCATGCTTCATTTAATTGTCCTTCACAGTTTGCACTAACCATGGTTATCCATTAACAGTCTTGATATACTAAACTGTGCTAACAGTGTTAACTAGGATCAAAAGAACTAACATGTATAGTTGAGTTAACCCACTTATCTTAGTCAGTGTGTCATAACAGAGTTATCATGTATAATGTGTTTAACATTCATAATATAGTTAACGTAACCCAGTTAGCATGCATAACATACTTGTCATACTTAACACCGTCCATACATAACAAGGTTAACCATCTAACAGAGCTAATATCCTTAACTTGTTAGTGCTCAATGTACAATTAAATCAACGAAATCACTAAATGAACGAAAACACTCAATGGCGAAAACCCTAAGTGACCGAAATCCCTCATTGGGCCGAAAACACTTAATGACCGAAATCTCTTTTGGGCCGAAAACATTTGGGCCGAAAACCCTTTGGGTTTTCGTTGGGCATAAGGGTGACGAAAACACAAGTGTTTTCGTGGTTCCTTTGTTTTCGTCAATTTCATCTTCAACAACAACAGTTACGTATCACAGCGACCTAGTCGACTAACGGTTTCCGGTGGCTCAAACAACCAATCGTTTAAGCAGGTCAAACAGGATTTCACATCCGAACATACACCAATTCATAACCACAAGATTGTTTCCATGACAGTCATATACTACAAGTAAATCATGCAGTAATAATATATATATATATATATATATATCAATAGTCAGAGTACATCCATTACCGAGTTCAATCACGAAGATCTAACCACTCATTCATCAATCATCATCCAATCATACAATTCTAATCATTACACCATACAGTTCGTAGACAATATATATATCAATCATGATTTTCTTACGTTCATAGAGCAATCAAAGTTAACACATTTAATCAAACAACGATGCATATATGTACATGATGAAACCAAACAGATACCAGCCACAGTAGGTTACTAACCAGCAAGATGAACAACGAGTCGGTCCGATACGAGAGGTTTCGAGATCTTAAACTTGCCGTCGGGTTCCAAGGGTAGAGAGAATGTGAGAGGTGGTTAGGGTTTGTTTTTTTCCGAATACCGTTCTTGCGTAAGGATTAATACCAACACATATAATAGATCGGTACTGGGCCAAAGCCCATTTCTGTTTTCGTTGGTTTCCTGGTGGACGAAAACACATGGGGTGTTTTCGTGGGTTGAGTATTTGGTTGGGGTGATTTCGGCCAAAGTTCCATATATTTTTTTATTAAGTTACTAATATTAATATCCTACCCACATATATTAGTTAACGTACTTGCATTGCACATAAAATATACATATAAGACCACACAATATTGCACATCAAAAATAGAGACACAACATTTTGCAAATAAGCATTGAATTAAGTCGGCTAGAGACCTTGGAAACTTGGGTTGTCACATTTCCGGGGTTAGGTTGAAACAGTTGTTTGTGCGGATGGCGAGGAGGAGTTTAATGTCATCATTCGAGATAACTTCTGGGTGCCTACTGAGGCCGCATTGGCAGTTGAGTTGCCGCGGGGCAAAGGTATATTTAGGAATCCTTTTTACTTGTGATAACAACAATGGTTTCACTAACTCGTCTTTTGGATGGTTTCCATGCAGGTGATCTTGGGGCCTTAGGGGACCCTGACGCGAAGGGTGTGCCTAAGAGGCAAGTGGTGAAAGGCGTGCGCTTTCGCCAAAAGAAAATACCGGAGGTCACTGTTGTGCCTCATCTGGTGCCGCAGGAGGCAGGTATCTCTCACTCTCCTTTCCGTAGATACATGGATTATGTGATAGTATCTGATACCCTTGAGGGTTTGGGTACAGCTGCGGGTGGACATGCTGCGGGTTTGCAGTCTGTTGTTGGGAAGAGGCAAGTAGAAGAGACGGCCGCGGGTGCCGGTGGACCGAAACGTCGGAGGTTGCAGTCCAAGAGGACTGGTCCGACACCAAAGGAACCTGCGGTTACTGTTGGTAAGTATTGTATAGCGTGTCTCAAGTGTTACGCACAACTTGTGTTTTGATAGTTATTTGACTTTGTTTTGCAGAGCTTCAAGATAAAGATTTTTCTATCTTTGATGCTCCTTCGTCACCCCCGCATGCCACGGGTGCGGGTGCGTCTGAGGAACCTTCGGCGCCTTTTGTTAAGGTGGTGCCTGATTCAACCGTGCGAACAGAGGGTACTGCGGAGAAGGTGGCGACCCAGATATTCGATACCGTTGATTCGTCCAACAATCTGATCTCTCCTAATGAGGGTGATAATTTGGGTCTACGGTTTTCTGATTCTGGGAAACAAAAGTCTGATGCAGAGCCGCAAAAAACTAATGCTGGGCCGCAGAAGTCTTCTGCTGGTGAGAAGGGTACTGGTTCGTCTGCTGGTGGTGCGTGTTATGATGGGCCTCCAATTCAGCCTGGTGAGTCTGAATTGGAGTATTATTACCGCACCTATACCCAGGGTCGAAGTACTGTTTATCACTGACCCCCCTGGACCGTTATGCAGGGGGATGATATTTCCAACGATCCCTCTGCGTGCAAGGAGATTCTGCGTGGTCTGGGCACCCCTTTTGAAGTTGAACGTGCCCGTTCTGCACCCAGTGAGTTGCGCATCAACCAACTTTCTACCATGCTAGTAGGAAGTTCCATAGTGGCGAACGCCATTTTGGAAGACTACAAGGTGTTAGGCCGCAGGGAGGAGGAAGCTGCTCGCTTGCGGGCCGAAGCGGAAGAGTTGGTCAAGGCTGCTCGTGCGGGTGCGGAGCAGCTTGAGAAGGATAGAGCTGCTTTTGAGAAGCAGAAACAGACCTCGGAGTGGGCTGCCACTGCTCAGCTGAAACAGGTTCGTACTCTTGCCAAACTCCTTTCTGATGAACGCAAGAGTTGGAACGAAAAGTTTTCCAATGAGCGCAAGAAGTGGAATGAATCTTGGGCTAAGCAGAATGACAATCTGTTTCGTGCTCGTCAGGAGTTGACGAATGCCAAGGCAGCGAACGTTGCCTTGGGCAAAGAGAAGGCTGCAGCTGAGGTGATTGCGGTAAAAGCGCAGCAGGCGGAGGCCGGGGCCGTAAAGGCGCTTGAAGAGGCCAAGGAAGCGGGGGCTCGTGCTGCAAAGGCCCTAGAGGAGGCCAAAGAGAGGGAGAGCCGCTCTTCTAAGGCTTTTGAGGAGGCGAATGCTGAGCGCATCCATTTGGATAAAGTTGTTGCCAGCCTTCAGGTATGATTCGTTACCTCTGTTGTATATTTCTCTGCTTTTTGAGAATGTTTACTGAGTAAACTGTTTTCTGCTCTTTGACAGGCTGAAGTTCAGGCCCGGGAGGTTGCGGTTACGGACCTTACAACCCGCGCGACTGTTGCGGAAGAGCGGGCTAATGCCGCTGTTGAGGCCAAGGATGCCTTGACATCTTCTTTTAACCAGCTTGAGGCTGACCGCGAGTGGATGCGGAGTCATGGTATCGCGCGTGTAAGTATCCCTTGCCTTTATATTTGCTTGGATTAGTATCCGAGTCTTATCATCCTTTTGCTACAGATTGTTCAGGCTATCATGGATGCACCTGAGACCGCAACTGGTTTGGATTTGGTTAAGGAACGTGCCCGCGATGTCGGTTTTAAAGCTGGTTATAACCGCTGCATTGCTCATATGAACATAATGTCTGTAGGCGGTGTTATCGAAGAGCGATCCGGGTTTCGTGACATGGACACCGAAGGTCGCCTGAACGCGGCTGTAGCCTCTTTTTATGATACGTCCCTCGCTTGTGTGGAGGAGTTGGACGACTGTTTAGAGGCTGCGGATTACGTTGACCGGCTGCGGATGCTGTATGCTGATGCAGAAGAGGAAAATCCCGCTGGTGGTGCTGGAGATGGTGCGGGAACTAGCGGTACAAAATAGGGTTTAGGTTGGCTAGTGTGCCCCCTTTTTGTTTTCCTCTTGTATATACTAGGAACTTTATGTAAATCCATTAAGCATCGCGTGGGTGCTTGAATTTTTTGGATATAAAGTTTATTGTTCAATTTGTACAAGTATTTTTAATTCTTGCATGTCTGAACGTATGTATGCGGATCTCTACCCATTGTGAATGGGGTCGAGTGTACTCCATACTGTTGCGGTATGAGTATGCGTCAATTCCATTGTTTGCCTTTTTGGGCTCAGGAATTGTGTTAGGTTAACAAAAACTTGTCTATCCGGCCGGATAAACACTTAAGTCTTTTTGCCTTTTGCTGGCCTATTACAATATTTGTGTGTGGTTACCACTTTGTATGGGTATCGCGAATGAAGATTTTGCCAATCTGTTTTTGGGATACCGCAAAGTGGAACACGCATTTGTAATAGTAGTAACAAACAATAATGTATAAAATTGCTTATTTATTTATTTGCCAATGGCCTGCGGCCCGATAGGTTACATAGAAAATGTAAGAACATGGCTTATATATAACAGCGTCGAAGCTGTTGTGCATTCCATGTTCGTGCGATAGGTTCGCCTTCTAACGTTTGTAATTTGTATGCGCCTTTCCCTAAGACCTCTTTGATGAGGTAGGGTCCTTCCCCCTTGGGGGCAAGTTTGCCTGGGCGCTCAGCATTAGATGCTTCATTGTCGCGTAGGACGTAGTCTCCTGGATTGAAAGTACAAACGCGGGCGCGCGTGTTGTAGTACTTTTCAAGTTTGGATTTATATTTGGCCTCGTTGATGACAGCGTTTTCGCGCCTTTCTTCCAAGAGGTCCAAATCGATCCTGCGTTCTGTGATGTTATCGTTTTCGCGCCTTGCGGGTGTGCTACTGATGAGAATATGTGCTCAATATGTAATTCTTCTAGCCATTTTTGGAATTCGTCGGCAGCGAAGTTGGTGCCGTTATCGATGACAATGCACATTGGTAAACCGAAACGGCAGATGATGTGTTCCCAAATGAATTTTCTTGTTATCATAGCAGTGGTTGAGGCGAGCGGTTTTGCTTCTACCCATTTTGTGAAGTAATCAACCGCTACTATGATAAATTTGACCGCACCCGGAGCGTCAGGGAAAGGTCCCACGACGTCAATTGCCCATTTCTGAAAGGGCCATGCGGTTGTGACGGGGACTAAGTTGTTCTTTGGATGCAAAGTTTTTGGAGCATGACGTTGACAGTCGATACATTTGCGCAACTCTTTGACGGCGTCCAGATGCATGCCGGGCCAGTAATACCCGGCATTCATGATTTTGGCCACTACCATGCGTGGTCCAGCATGTATGCCACATATGCCCTCGTGTATCTCTCGGATGAGGTATGTGGCATCCTACGGGTTGACGCATCGCAGGAGTGGCCCTAGGTATGATTTTCGGTATAGGATACCGTCTCCCATTTGATAGTGGCACGCTTTGTGTTGTAACTTGCGTGCCTCTGACTTGCTTTCGGGAGTCACACCTGATTGCAGATATGCGATAATAGGTGTCATCCATGATGTTGTACCGTATTGAATGACGTTGACTTGGCGCAGGGGTACCGAAGGATTTTGCAGAATTTCGATGCGTATCTCCTTTGCCAAGTGCTGGAAGCTGGTGGATACGAGTTTTGATAGTGCATCCGCGGACTTGTTTTCACTTCGATTAATATGTCGGATGTTGAACGAAGCGAATTTGGATGTTAGTTGCAGGGCTTGCTCGAGGTAGAGGATCATGATGTCCCCTTTTGCGGCATAGTCGCCGCGTATTTGTCCTGCAACCAACAAAGAGTCGACGTGTGCTTCCAGGTGTTGCACGCCGAGTTTGACTGCTAAACGTAGTCCCGCTAACAGGGCCTCATATTCTGCCTCGTTGTTTGTGCTTTTGAAATCGAGGCAGATTGCATATGTAAGCTCTTGGCCGTCAGGGCTGACGAGTCGCAGACCTGCGCCCGCACCTTCCTCGTTGGAGGCACCATCGGTAAATAGTGCCCATGTTTCTGAGGAAGATGGTGGTGGTGCGGGATTTTGTGCTTCTTCGCATTCTTGGATGCGATTCACCGGTACTTCGGCTGCGAAATCAACAAAGACTTGGCCTTTAATCGCGGGGCGCGGTTTGTAGTGTAGCGTATGTGAGCCCAGCTCGATTGCCCATTTTGCTAATCTCCCAGAGATGTCAGGTTTGGATAGGATCGGGCCGATCCTGTAATTGGTTAGCACTGTGATGACGTGATTTGCGAAGTAGCGTCGCAACCGTCTTGAAGCGTGCACCAATGCTAGCACCAACTTCTCCATTATTGAGTACCTCGTCTCTGGGTCGTTGAGCATCTTGCTGATGTAATAGATGGGTGTTTGAACCCCCTCCCGTTCCACTATCAATACTGCACCCACCGCGTTGCCCGCGGCGGATAGGTATAATATGAGTGGCTCATCCTTGCGTGGTGCGGTTAAAGTTGGGAGTTGTAACAAACACTCCTTCATTTCCCGGAAGGCGTTTTCAGCCTCTGCGGTCCACTGGAATTGTTCTTTCTTTAAACAGTTCCGCAGGGTCTTGATGAAAGGATAAGACTTAGCTGCATGGTTGGCTAAGAATCTGTTGAGTGCTGCTAGCCTGCCGGCTAGTCGTTGCATCTCTTTCATCGATGAAGGCGATGGCATGCGCTCGATCGCCTGAACTTTCTCCGGGTTCACCTTGAATCCATCTTTAGTCACGATGAACCCAAGGAATTTGCCTTCTTCCATTCCAAACGAGCAGTTCCCTGGATTGTGCTTTATGTTAACGCTTCGCAGAGTCTGGAATGTTCTTTCAATGTCTGTGAGCATGGTATCTTCCTCCATGCTCATGACGACTAGGTCGTCCATGTAGATTTCGACACTTTTGCTTATTTGGCCGCGGAAAGTGTCGTTCATCAGCTTTTGATAAGTTGCGCCCGCGTTGCGTAACCCAAACGGCATTTTTGTATAACAGTAATTCCCGGTGGGAGTGCGGAATGCCGTTTTGTCTTCATCCTTGATTACCATTTGTACCTGATGGTACCCTTTGTAGCAATCGAGGAAACACTTCCATCTGAATGGTGCGAGATTATCGACTTTTTCGTCGATTTCTAGAAGCGCGTAACAATCCTTGGGGCAGGCTTTGTTAAGGTCTTTGTAATCGACGCACATGCGCCAGCCCCCGGACGGTTTTTCTACCATGACTGGGTTGGATAACCAAGTCTGGTATTTAACTTCCCGCAGGATGCCTGCGGAGAGCAGTTCTTCGACCTGCTCTTGCATCGCCTGGTTTTTAGCGGATCCAAGGTGGCGTTGGCCTTGGATCACCGGCTTGATACCTGGTAAGGTATTCAAGTGATGTTGTGCAATATCATGCGGGACCCCTGTCATGTCTGCGGGTGTCCATGCGAAAATGTCTTGGTTTCCGAAGAGAAGCTGCTTCAGGTACGCTTTTGTGGTCGGGGACAAGGCGTGACCCAATGTAACCTTTTGTTCTGGGTATCTCGTGTTGAGAACCCATTTCTCTTGTTGGTTGTTGGGGGTGTGCCTTGCGACCTTGGTCGGACGTAGCTCGTCCGTCATCATGACGTCTCTTCATGCGTAGATTATCGCGACCCCCGATTCGGTTAGAAAACCGACAGCAGAGTGGGGGACGGATGTAATCATATTGAAATCACCTTGGGATTCTCTTCCCAGGAGTACGTCATATCTGGAGGTGTGAGGTAAAACCATGAAATTTACCTCTTCTGTTCTTGTGTGCCTTCCGCTGGTAAGACGCACAGGAAAAGTGATCTGTCCCAGGGGAAAGACAGTTTCCCCTGCGAACCCAGCCAATGGGTAATCTACTGCTTGCAACCGATCTTTGTCCTCCTGGTCAAACTGGTTGAAGCATTGTTCGTAGATTATGTCAGAAGTACTGCCCGGGTCGATGAATAGACGTTCGGTGCAGTAGTGTGCCAGTTGGCCTGTAATAACGACGGCACGCCTATCGCGCGGTCCGCTTCGGACTTTTGGAAAGACGACTTGCTCGTCTTTCCAGTCATTGTCCGGCCTTCTCGCCGCTTTGCGCGGCCTACCTTTGCCTCCGTTGATCATGTGAGTGGAAGACACGTACATGGTTCTCTTTCCGGAGGAGGTACCTTCGCCATGAGGGGTGATGCGCTTGGTGGGTTTTTGCCCACCTGGCAAAAGGTGTTGCAGTTTCCCCTCTTTTAAGGCCCGCTCAATCTCCAGCCGGAGACTGATGCAGTTGTTGGTGGTGTGGCCCGAGTCCTTGTGATACTTACAGTAGAGTGTGAGGTCCTGATTTTTCTTGGACTTCATTGGTTGGGCCGGTCGCAAGAATTGCGGGTCCGTAAGAAGGACCTCGCTTGGCGACATGGTGATCTCGGTCCAGTTGCGGTCCCGAGAATCTTTCTTTGGTGCCCGGTTGTCCCGTTGAGGACTGCGTTTCCTCGGGTCAAACGGGTTGGTCCGCGGGACGTACGGTGTGGAAATATCGCTATTCCCTACGTCCCGGTTGCGTTTATTGTTACGCTTGGACCCTTGGTTGGAAGTTTCGGCCTGGTGCTCCGCCTTTGCCATATGCGGTTCGAGGAACCGCTGTGTCTGGGCATATGTCTTGACTGCGGCCATGACATCTTCCCATTTTTTAGGCAAGCCTTCTTTGCCGGAGATGGTCATAACCATCTGCTTATCCTTCACGGCCTTGATGAAATGGTTCCGTGCCATTTGATCTGCCACGTCGCCTATTTCTAGGCACTCTTTATTGTATCGGACAACGAATGCTTCTAGGGATTCGTTGTCTCTGCGCTGGATATTCATGACGTCCAACGAGTCACGCGTGTGACGTCGTTGCTGGCTGAAATGAGCGAGGAACTTTGCATGAACACTACTAGAAAATAGACCTAATGCAACTTTTTAGAAGCAACCTTTTATAAAAAAGTTGCATTTAACTCTAATGCAACTTCGTAAATATAAAGGTTGCATTAGAAGATCTACTGTAACCTTTTTTCATAAAAAGTTGCAAAAATACTTGAAATTTGCAACCTTTTTATCTAAAAGTTGCAAATGTTACTAGAAATTGTAACATTTTTCTTGAAATGTTGCAAATTTGATTGAAATTGCAACTTTTTTAGAAAGGTTGTATTGTTGACATTTGAATACAACTCTTATTTTACAACTTACTTAAATAAAATATAAAATTATACAAATTATCCCAATATGATACAGATTGTCTAGCCTAATCACAAGCTTTTGTGCCTTTGTGGCCAATGAAATCAGTTATCCCTTCAAAATAGTTCGGCATCAAACAAACAATTCTATTTAAGTGGTAAAGTTTATGGGTTTCTCTTGATCTTTGAGCACAAATCCCATATGCATCCATCCTTGGCTCCTTGCGTATTTGTGATTTGAAGTGTGGTAAAATTTTCAACTTCCACTTAATTTTTAGTTATACATAAAAGTTATATAAAAAATTACACACTATGAATTATACTTTTTTTAACGACAATTTTGAATCACCGACGGACCGCTGGTGTAGAAAAAACCCTATTGTGAGAATCGAACCTAAAACCTAATGGTCCTAGAGCCATATCTCACCCCTAATATGCAAATAGACTATAATGTCATAGGCCACTAAGAATTATACTTAGTTATTAACGTTACCAAGAAACTTTAAAAATTATATAGTATATACAACGATGTTTATATTATAATATTTTTAAAATTTTATAAAGACCAAAAAATATAGTTAGTTATTAATATAACTAAGTTTTCTAAATAATTTTTCCTTGTACGAAGGACTATCGCAACGTGCGGGTCCTAAGTCGACTTGATTATTCTTTTCTATTATTTCCGATCCGGTTTAATCTTTACGCATCAATACACCGCAACGAGCATACGTAATTCAATGTTCACCTTTTGTTTCGTTTAACAATCTCGCCGCAAAACGCGATACTTAAAAGCTAGTTTTTAACGATAAATATATTGAAAAGCCCAAATTTTTCCCTCCTAGAATTTATGGTTTCCCACTTTCCCTCCCGTACCCGCTAAACCTTTATTCCCAATTTTTTTTCAATTTCCATCAAAATTTCTCCGGTTTTTGATTCCAAACCCTAACCGTGTCATTTCATTCCACAAACTTCTTTCCAGAGAAAGAAACTGCAGATTCCTTTTCCAAGTGAAGATGCATAAACCATTGACGAACAACATGCTTGTTCTTTACAATATGGAATCCGGACAACATGCTCACGAAATCCCCACTTAGTCCGACCACATTAAGCTCCAATCCATCAAGGTTTGAACTATTCTTACTCTCTTTTATGCACTTTTGCTTTCTACCTTCTTCATTATTGCAATCAGAGCTTTGGTATTGATAAAAGTTGTCTTCTAGGAGAGGTTGTAGGATTTTTTTAGTTATTGTTACATTTTGTATGGTACTCCATCCCGCCCCCAAAATTTCAATTTTGTGGTGGATTGACCTTGGTACTGTTCCAATCTCAACTTGATGCCATAATTTTAGGTTCTGGTGGTTTTTTTTTTTTTTTTTTTTTTTGCTTTGTTCAATCATGCACACCAAGTGTTCGATAAAATGTCGAAGTGAGATTTCTTTGAACAACACAAACTTATTTAATAAACAAGCATGTTTTGTACAGAAAGTGGTTCGTGTGTGCTGCATCTTTCTTTGTTTTTTTAAACAGCAAGGCAAAGTTTACTTGGTTACTTGCTTGATTTCTTGTTGCCACACATAAATGAAGTTTTGTATTTATTGATCAAAACAAGTCTTTTGTTGTCATGGTTTTAAGTCTTTTGACTTTTGGATATCTGAAGACTTTTAATGTGTTCATTCTCTTATGCTATTGTGGCAACTTCTTATTGGGTTTAGTATCATATATGTATTTTTCTATTGCGGTATGTTTTCATTAGACTCCCTCATCTTTGCCTTCACTCTTATCTAATTAAATGACTTGGAATGTTAGTGCATTTCTTCCAGGTAAATTTATTTTCTTGCAACTTGTTGAAGATTAGTAAATTCATGCATGATTTTATCATTTGAGTTCTATCTACTCTTTACATGACATTTTGATATCTAGCTTGAAGCCTCCTATGAACTGATGTAGTTCAGTAAAAGTATGCATGCATTATTTGGTTCTTGTTAACGAGGATGATGGGATATTTCAAGGTATCAATTTGTTGATCTTAAAGATTATTCTATTAAAACTAATTTTTATATTAATTTACTCATTTTTTCTTTTACATGTTGATGGATTAAATATGGAACTAGATGGTTTGGAAAATGTTGAGAATGAAGAGGATATTGTGAGATTTTAAGGTACGTATGTATGGTGATTTAAGTATGTCCGTTTGTTGTTTCAATATTTTTGTTATTGCTATTTGTTGATGGTATTTTATTTCATATGGCAAGATAACTGTTATTTTAGGCTGGTATAGGAAACTGCTGTAAACGAGAGAATACTTTATTCCTATTTGTATGGCTTGGTTTTAATAAGCGAAAAGCACACCGACGCGAGAAGGTCTAAACCAAGGCGCAAAGTGGTGCGCATATATATATAGAAAAAATGTCCCTTTTACACTAACCTTACCATATATATATATGTATTTCATAAGCTTTTAGAATTCCCTAACCAAAATACAACAATAAATAAGGTTTATATATGTTTTAATATATAAATTATCTAAATGTACAACCTAAAAAGCCTAGTGTACAACATCCTGCGGCACAAAAAAGAGCATGTACATGAGGCGCGTGCGCGCCACTTGAAAGCGATGGCCTTTGCGCCTTAGGGAGCCTCGTGCTTAGGCGTGCTTTTTAAAACCAAGTTGTATGGTTAAGATATCAGGAAAAAGGCAGCCTCATCATGAACATTGTTGAATTTAATCCTACAAGTATATGTAAATTGGGTGTTTGTTGGAATTTAGATACACTTCAATTTTGTGCTACCTTAATATGGATTTAACTTATTTTTGCATGTATGTGTGTTTATATTAGCCATATTAATATTATGACCCTAGTTTTCAATTAGAAATATTTAACTTTTCTCTTCAGCCGATTTGAATAGACTTTTCCTTTGCCTACTTTTCAGTTTATGACCAAAGGTATTTAATTAAAATTATTTAATTATCAACTTGAAATATTAACATGGAGTAGATCCACATCTAAGTAATACAAAGGAGTTTACATAAGTAGGCTACTCTTTTAGTCCTCTAACGGTCAATCGATATAGCAAATAATTCCAAGGAACTAATCATTGTAGCCTAATAAATATGTGAAATATTCCAATAGAGATGACCCCAAATATAAATATAAGGGGGTTCGGGGCGTCTTCGGGGAGTTCAAGCGGGGAACGATTTTGCCGAAATGGGGGGTACCGCCATTAAGGCGGGGGATGAAATCGGGGAAGCAGTTGGGGGTGGAGGCACCGAAGAGAGGCGGAGGAGAGAGAGAGGAGAGAGGGAGAGGGGACCAATCAATGCTTTTCTTTTTTTTTTTTTTTAAAAAAAAAAAAAAAAACCAATTCACCTAAGAGGGGAGTGCCGCCATCAATTTAGGGTGTTAGGGGAGTTTAAGAGGGGAGTTGACGTGGCACACGAGGATTGGTTTGGCGTAAGAGAGGGGACTCACCTATTAGGTGAGCACCCCCTTCACCCTAAGAATAATGCCAACAAACTGCCCCAACTAAAAAGTAAACACACTAGTCTAATGAATCTGGTTCAGTAGTGCATCACTTTCTTAAGACATACCTTGATGATATAAGAAGAGTAGGCATTAGGATCTCACTTTGGTTGACCCATTTACAAAATAAGTGACCACCTCAGAAACACTAAAGACAAAATCCATCTATACATATAATCAAGTGCGCGTGGTTAACACAACAATTAATAGTCGTAGGTGGGAAACTATGATCCTACAATACTTATTTGATTGATAAGCAATCTGCACATAATGTTCATGTCACTGTAAATGGCAATCAAGTAAAGGTTGTAAGGTGGGTTGATCAAGCGGTTATGGTAACAAGTCAAAACAAGTATTTTTTAACATAGGGTAACACATACTAGGTCAATTTTTTAATATAGGTTATAACATACTAGGTCAGGTTGAGCTATGGGTGTTAATTAGGTTTTGGGTTCTTCGGGTTGGTTCCTTGTTTTTTTTTGACATAGGAAATCAACTCGAATAGTAAACCAACTATGTAATATGTAATTCGGTTTCGGGTTTGTTCGAGTCGGGCATATTGGTTGCTTTTTTCAAGTTTCAACAAGAAATTTTATGTTATATGGCTACTGGCTTGTTGGTGTTACTGAAATATATGGTTTATTGACTGTTGTTTTTCATAAGTGCTTTCTTTTTCTCTTTTGAAGACAAAATAAATGAAGAACTACAACCTTCAATCAGGAGCCTTGAAGTTGAAAAACACATAGTTGCTTGAAATGTGAAAAGAAAATGAAGACTACCAGCAAAGGAAAAAATTTGAGCTAGAAGCTACGCGGAAAGATTTTCACAGCCAACATGCAAACTCTGAAGCTACGATACCACGTATTGTGAAAAAACTACTATTAGAGTACTTTGGAATCTTAGAGATGAGTAGAAGGTTTACGTTACTTTTATTCATTGTAATTGACAACTATATTTTAATTACATTCTTACTTTGAGGTTGGATGTATGTTAAATTATGATATAAGATTAATTATTATATTTATGTTATTATTGTATTGGTGTAATTGAGATCCCATTTCATATAAATAGAAATTTTAGTAGTTCAAACAATGATACTATAGAGTTGCATTTGATTATAAAAAAGGTTGCATTTAAGTGCAACAAAGGTTGCATTCTAGTGTAGCGAAGGTTGCATTTGAGTATAAAAGAAGTTACATTTGATTATAAAAAAGGTTGCATTAGCATGTAAAAAGGTTGCATGTTAAAAAGGTTGCTTTTGGATGGTAAATGCAACCATTTAAAAAAAGTTGCATTATCTAACAAAAAGGTTGCATTAGGTCTAATGCAACTTCACCTAATGCAGCTTTTGATAAAAGGTTGCATTAGGCCTATTGCAACCTTTTCAAGGCCTAATGCAACTTTTTACTCAAGTTGCATTAGCTTCATTTTCTTGTAGTGGAAAGTCCTCGAATGAGGCCAGTGATCCCACTGGCAAAGAATCGAACCAAGCCCTGGCCAGACCCGTAAGGGTCTGGGGGAAAAAATTGCACCAAGTGGGTTCGTCCCACTGGCCATTGCACCCTGCGCCTATGAAAATGTTCATGTGGTCGTCCGGGTCGGATGAACCACTGTATTTCCCAACGTTGAATGGGAACTTTGTTGTGGTAACATGGGCGTGGGCTATTCGCGGGGCGAATTTGTAGTTTTCGGCCGCAGCTTTTGGCCTATAGGGCTGGTTCTCAGGGCGTTTTGCAGCCCTGAGGTATGTGTTGCGTGGATGAGTGGGAGGTATATAGTTACGTCCTCCCGGTCTGCTGCCAGTGTCGTGTGAATCCGCGTAATATGTATGATCGTCCGGGTCGGTACGATCATACCCTTCAGTATACGGTTGCGGGCCCAACCGGCTTTGAATTCCAGAGCCGTGTCGGGACGCGGACCGTCGTCTGTCCTCAACGTAAGGACCTAGGCGGGTATGCACTGGTCCCCTGGTGTGGGACCCGTACGTGGAATCATCCTCGTTGATTGTGTGGACCGAACAGTAAGATGATCCGCGGTCTTCACGTCTGCTTCTCGAAGCTGGACGTGAATGCGCCCTGCCTTCGTATTGCAAAACACGATCGGCAGGGGTGTGCGGTGCTGGGGTCGGCCCAGCTTGTATTTGTGCTTCCGCACAAGCGCGGTTGTATGTTGCGGCCAGCAGGGTGGCCTGTTGGTCATACCAGGTGTGGGGGTCCATGTTCGGGGGGATCCCAGATGCGTATTGTGATAAGTCGTGCCCGAACGCTAGGGATGGACCTCTTTGCGTTGATGTGCCGATATGGCCCGGATTTGGGTCCGGTGGGGCAGTCCCCGCATTTCCTGTGTTGGTGGGGAGTAGATTATCCCCGGTAGTATTGTTTTGATGAAACAATGGTTAACCGGGCAGGGTTAACTCACTGGTCTCGTCAAGAAGGGTTAATCCCTTCCTCTCGAGGATCGCTGGCTGGATCACCGGTGGGTTGATCTCCTGCACAAGGAAACAAACCGTGACTCGTAACAAGGAGGATGGGGTGGGGGGTGCTCCTTGTTACCTCTCTCCGGCGTGAGAATCAGTAATTTGCTTGGGAAGCAAAGTAAGATAGTAGTAGTAGTGAGAGAGTTGTGAAGCGATACCTCAAACCTGGTTTGGGGTTGGTATTTATAGCCGAGGAGTGAAGGACGAGGTGGATGGATAGACTGACGGCATGCTGCACCTTTGCAGGTGTGTCAGACATGTCGGCCGGGGAGACGACGCCACGTCAGTCTGTCGCTTACGTAGACCTGACAGGTGACTGCCATTGGTTCCACTTGCACTGTGGTGTCAGTCCCACTTGTTTAAGCGTATAGGATGCGGTGCGAGCCGCATCGCTGCCTGCGGTAACATCTGATGTTATCGCGTCTCTTGCTTGTGATCAAGAAATACGCGAGATGCGGTGCTGGCCGCATCGTCGCCTGTGGTGACTGTTGCTGTTATCCAGCTTCCTTGTATTGATAGAAGTGTTCACTGGACGCGGTGCGAGGCCGCATCGCTGTGAATACTTCCGTTTTCATACATCAGATGTGATGCTATGTCGCATCACTCTACCGTTCTCATGTTCCAGGTAAGTCCTCCTTCATCACTAGATAGATTGGATTCAACCCTTGTGTCGACGCGTTCTCGCATGGGCACAAGTAGGTTGTTGGCTGGTGGGGGTTTTGACAAGGGTAATGGTCACTCGCGGTCGATGCTGACGCGAGATCTGGGACCATACCCCTTCAGGTAACTTAAGACTAGTAATATTATAAATATATACTTTCTGAATCATGCACGGTTTAACTTGCAACTAGTTCGACATAATTATGGCCAAGTATTTGATGACTGTGAAGAAAAAAATATGTTGCTACTTGGTTTTCTTTATACCAGCATATGTCCGAGTTACTTGATTTTCTCATTATATTTCTAAGCAATTATTTCTTTTGAAAGTTCATGGTTAACATACTAAATAGTCTAAATATTGAGATTAAACATTCAAATTTTAATTTGCTGCTGAAAGTCACTCTTTTTCATTCAACTTACTAGGCTGCTTAAGTAGCCAACTTACATCACCCTTACATAAAAGGAAAAACAAATAGGAAACAACCTAATTCCCAAACAACCTACGACTCAAGAGGGATTTTGGGTATATAGTTTAGGTAAATGGGTATATGGTTTCATGAGTGTATTAGAAGTTCTGTTCAATAAGTTCATTATGTTTATTGATTTTTTAGATTCTTTTAGATTTTTTTTTACTTTTCTTACTTTTTTATTTTTTAGAATTTATTTAGAAGTTTTTTGAATTTTTAGATTTTTTTTATTTTTTTATTTGTTTGAATTTTTTTGATATTTTTGAATTTTTTGATTTTTTGTGATTTTATTTTTATTTTTTAGAGTTTTTTATTATTTTTTTAATACGGATCGATCCGGATAGTGATCCATCCATTTAAAATTATTTGGATATGGCTCAGATCACAATCCATTATGTTGGATCATGGATCGGATCATGATCCATCTAACTTGGATCATTAATGGATCAGATCATGATCTAATCCATATCCATCCATTAACAAGCCCTAATCGGCTGTACCAAAATCAGGGAAAAGCGTAAAATAATAATAATAATACGAAATTATAGCATTAAGTGACTCATGCAACGCAAAACGTAGACAGAGTCAAACTTATATCGTCACGTGTTACAAATTGGAAGACGTCAAAGAGATAATGTATAAAGTTTTTCGAAATCAAGGGCAAAAGTAACAACTATGAAACTTTTGGGGAAGGAGAAATTCCTTTCACAAATATAGGAAAAAAATTCAAGGACCAAATGTGATCACAAAACAAACTTGGGTGTCCGAACTCAAACTTAGAATGACATGTAATGGAAAGTAGAGAGGGTCAAAAAGATGTTGTATAAACTTTTTAGAAAGCAACGGACAAAAACCATTTTACTAAAAGACAAAAAAAAACTAAAGGGCCAAACTTGGCCATCAAACAAAGTTCGGTGACCAAAGTCAACTTTTAAAGACATCACTGACACCAAGACCGTGGTGAATTACATGTATAACTAGTGGAAACCCGCGCATTGCGGTGAGAGCGTCTGTTAAGTCAACTGCCACAAAGAACTTACAGAGAAATGTAAATTAACATTTTTGAGTTATTAAAGAACAAAATTACCACAAAACATTTGAACAACTCTTATTTTTTGCTATTAATATTTGATCTTGATTTCTTTTTCAATTTGATGTTTAAAACATCGAGGAACTAGAAATATTTGATTTGGATATGTATTTGAAAGTGTTTAGAGCGAAAAGGGGCGTGCTAAAAAGAATGGAGAGGTTTCTATATATAAGCATAACACAAAAACAAATTGACCAATTCGTGATCCCATCGGACGCTGAAATGTTTTTATTGTTCTTTTGCGTTGGGAACAGTATGTATAGTCTCATCCATCCACTGCAACCTAATTTCACACATTTTCATCAGGTTTTAAGTCTCGATAAAGTTCCACTATGACTTAGTGATTTGAGAATAAGTTTATAATCAAAATAGAACGATAACTTTTGTAATTTGTAAAAGAGTAATGATGTTTTCCCAATGTGTTTTGGATTTTATCCACTTAAAACCACTATGCGTCTTAAAATTTTCAAAATATAGCAAGACTTACATATCTTTATGAAAACAAATTAATTGTTTTATAAAAACTCTTTAGGAAATCATCATGGTTTTATAAAAAATGATATTTTAATAAATTCTTTTTGATTTTATGAAAAACATTTATTTAACCGTTCTAGAATCTCAAGTAACTCCATTCACAGTTTAGCTTTGATCTTCGCTTTTACTTTTGTTGTATTTCATAATTTGATCTATGTAAGCTCTCAGTTCATCATTTTCGATGTGTGTATGCATTGCTTTTCATTCAATTGACACACATAAATATTGATCCTCATTAATTTTTAATCGGTTCGTGAATGTAATCCTCAATCTTCAATATTTGATAGTTCTAAGCTTGATCACCAACTTTGATGTTTATTTCTCAATAAGAGTTTGTAACTCTTCATCTACATTCTTAATGATTGCATTAAGTGTACATGGACATTTTGTGATATATGTACATCCTTAATCAACAATAATATCAACCATGTCAAAACTAGGGATCTTGAGTATCACAATTAGCATTCACAATTCATTGTTATCCTAGCATAGATGATTAGAGTCATTTCAAAACTCAAAAAAAAAAAAAAAAAAAAAAATAAGAACTTTGAGAACTCATATTAAACAATCATTTAATTAATATATTTTAGATTTAATATTATTTAAGGGTATTTTGTCTTCTTCGGTAAAACTGCATCATCCCCTATAGGCTAATATTGTTGGTCGTAGGTTAGTTTATTGCTACAAGAAACATCACTTTAGTTATGTTAGTCATTAGAGAGCTCGCCTTATTGATAAGGGTTTTGATTAATCACATGTATGGATTGCACAGAAACATTTGGTGTCGTCAAACTAACGACTATCTGTTTGGTTTTATCACTTGCTTTCTCTCATGACTTGTATATTTTCAAGAATAATGTTTTCTTACATAGTGACTTAACGATGACAGTCTACTGGCTCAACTTACTGAATTTGTTGATTATGGTCGTTTTCATGCCTTGTTCTCATGGGTTAACAATTTAATGGTGTTTTAGGTTTGCTCCGCATGCTTTTGCCGATGTTGACCGGACAAGATGCAAAGATGAGCATAGTGAATGTTGTTTGTTTATTGGACGAAATTTTATTAGGTATAGCTCCAATATGTAACATGTGGTTGCTCGATCAAGTACGAACACTATGTGCCATGTCATAGAGCACACTAACTTTGTGTTTTATAGATTACAATGATTTCTTTATGATCCACTTGCTTTATTGTGTAACAATATTGTAGCCACATATTTAATAACCAATTCGTCGTTTCATAAGAGTACGACAGGCTTTGAAAACTATTTGCACCTTATTCGAGATATAAGTTATCATAAACTCTTAAAGAGTTCAATACATGTCTATATATGATCATATTGTTGATCTTCTAACCAATGAGTTATCTTTCACTTTGTTTTATTAACTTTAATCGAAGCTTAAATTATTATAAACATTTAAATCGCAGAGCATATTAAAATGATAATTACTTGGAAGTTTGTGTTTTATCATTTACTAGTTTGTTGAGTTGTTACTTTAGAGTTGCAACTTGCAAGTGGAGTTGAGCAATCTTTATGAATACAGTTTTCGTATTAAAGTTTTTAATACAAATTCTTTTGAAACTTCAACATCTTTCATTCTATTACCTTTTACAAACATTAATCTCTTTTCGTAGGCATTGTTATTTCATAAAAGTGATTGAACCCCATGATATAAACATTTGATCTATTTCGTAGGCATTGTTATTTCATAAAAGTGATTGAACTCCATGATATAAACATTTGATCTATATCTTTAGAAGATAGTGGAAAAGGTTAGATATTTTCTAACTAAAGGTTCATTCCATTCCTACACATCCGAAATCTTATTTCCACGTACTTTTCACTCTATCTCTCACTATATGTATCTATGTATATATAAAGAGAGATAGAGGAGAGGGGTGTATTGAGCATTGAACTTCATAATTTGACAAATAGTCACTATGCATCATAACTCATAAGTATAAAAATTAAAATTCACTTTATTATTGTTTTCCTATATAATCATTTTAATACAACTTACATTTATAGAACACACATATGTTAAAAAAATTGACATGAAAACTCAAAAAATGATGAATACATATATTTTGTAGATTTTGAATTGATTTTGTTTTTTTTAACGATAAAGCTTATTTCTTGTAACACCTCGAAAATTTGCGTCCTATAATGTATTGACACGTGTCATAAGCTTAAACGAGTCAATGAATACTATAGAGGGACTAGAGTTGACAAACATAGAAAGTAGGTTAATTCAAGGGTTCAAAATGTCAACAATGGATAAATATGCCCTACAATATCCCTACATGATGTTTATACCCTTAAACGAATGATTCATGGATCATACGAAGCTCATTGTGAAAGAAAGTGAGAAATTACAAACTACAGGGGTTAAATGTGTCAACATGTTTAAGTTGTACCTCTGAGTGACCTTTTAACAAACCCGAAGCTTTGTAAAGGTAAATTATGCTCACTAGAATAAGTGATTAAAATTTCATAAAGTTCCGTTGTAGAATGAGGAAGTTATGATCGATTTCGTACATGAGGGGTTAAAAGCGACAAACGTTGAAAGTTATGACTTTTCGGGTAACAATAAAGTTAACCGAGGACTAAACAAAATGGGTAAATGTCTTAAAGCCCTTTAAACATCAATTTGGATGGTTCAAGGGGCAAGAAACAAAAGTCTAATCCAAGTTTGAAGAGCCAAGGATCAAAACGCAATAAATCTAAAAATTCAGATTCTGTGCAGGAGGGTGTCGCGCCACGCGAAGCCCCTGGGGGGGGGGTCTTCGCGTCACGCGAGGGCCTATCTGATGCAATTTTTCTTGTTTCTTGTCTGCCCTTGCCCTTGTATTCGATTTTTATCCGATTTTCCTCATCTTGCTTGACCCCTAAGTGCCTCCTAGAACCTTAGGGACATGTGTTGATGATCCATGGTCCATGATAGCTTGAGTTGTCAACAATCTATGGTGATTGGAGCACTATATAAAGCCATGAAGTTGCAACTCATTCATCACACCTTTCCCTTGCACTTCTGATCATTCTTGGAGCTCCAAAGCAGACTCAAGTGGTCATAATTCTTTCATAGGACTCTTGTAAGTATGCTTGACCTTTCCGTATTGAGTTTTCGCTTAGTTTTATCTTAGAAGTCAAACCGTCGTAATTAACGGTTGACTTAGCGATATATCATTATTGGTCCAGTGATTTTTCGGATCAAAGGTGGTTATAAGTTGGTAATCATGTGGGCTTTAAACCCTTAAAAGGGCACCCTCTGATTCCCATTCTAACTAGATCAAATGTCGGGTCAAAGTTGTTTATAAAAAGTCAACAGAAGCTAGATTTTCGATTTAACGCATAAGTAGCAATGTAGAAGGCGTATAACCTATTTTATCACTCATATAACTTGGTAATGAGTTTAAGAACTGATCTAAGCTTGTTGATTCGACAATTTTCCTATTTTGACCCGGTTCGGAACCGAAAGTCGCAAAACTTTGACTTTTGCTTTGACTTCAGTTCTGACCCGTTTTAGTATGATTTAGATATGCCTTAGGACTCTCTTAGGACCAGGTTACATGATGGTATAACCCTTTGTGGCTGGTTCGTTGTTTGTCCGAGTCGTTTATACATTTCCGTTAAATGCTCAAAGTTGACCATAACGCACTTTTTACTTTAAAATGATAATTTTGGACATGTGAAAGGACAATAACCTAGTTACTGATTTCTAAGAATGTTCCTAAAATTTCATGTCAATCCGAGGTCTAGAATAGGAGTTATGCTAAATAGCGCAATTACGGAAACTTTAGTAATTAAATGGCGCAATTAGCATAAAGCCTATCTAAACCCAAATTTCGACACCAAACCTTTTATACACTGATGTAGAATAATAGTTTGGGATTTTTAAAGATTTTTAACTATTTTTAACCTTGCACATAACCTGCGGTTATGGCATCGATTCGGTAAATACCGAATATACCCTTTTTGGACATAACTTGAGTTCTATATGGTATTTTGACCCGATTCCAGTTGCTACTGATTTTAAAAAATAAATAAAGTATTTTGGACTTTATAAACTGTTCGGAAAACTCAGATTTCCTGTAGAACTCGGAAATCTCTTTTATAATCTTTAAAAAGACCGAAATACCCCTTCGGGGCATATTTTGGATTTAAACTAATTACGGGCATTATGGAAGGTATCCTACAGATACCACAACCTCTTTAGAGTATATTAACTTAGGAAACTTGTGTAGGACTCTTACGGTTACCCGTTACGCCTTTTGCGCGCACGGTTCGGTTTATGTAACTAGCTTACATAAACTAGCCGAAACGGGTCAAACCTTATCATTTTTACTTCAAAATCCAGAGTGTGGTTATTATACCCATATAAAACAAGTCTTCAAACTTGTTGGGTCCAAACCACATTCCATTCCCAGTTTTCGCCTTTCACGCGATTAAACCGTATTTATCCTTTGAAACTGACCGGTCTAAGCTAAGGCTAAATTAAAGACCCGTTAGGAATCTAATAGGTTAATAAAACCTTCATTCCAGATTGAGAGCCCCAGTAGAAGTACTTGCGCTTGCTGATTAGAATATACGGCTGAGTATAAATTACTTTTGCTAGCTCAGGTAAATACTTTTAACTTATTTTCCCTATACGGGCTTGGGATACGGTATTATAACAATACCGCTTGGTCGGGTATTGAATGTTTAGTCGGATTGTGATTAAATTATTGAGGTAACCCGCTTTAATCTGTATTGTTTGAAATAAAAGCCTTTAGGGGTTAATGACCATGTCCCGGATATCCCTGACGTCATTGTATTATAAAATGGCCACGCCTTATGCACGAGGTGTAGGCATACCCCTGACAGTGCATAAGGGAAACGGTATCTCACTCTCTTGTGGGCCTATACTTGTGGCGTGTCTGTTAATCTTGACTCGATTTCTACATCGGGCCCTGAACGTACAATGAACATGTAAATGTGCATACAAGATTATAAAGATAATTGTCCCAAGTTATAAAAGATATGTTGTGCCTTGTGCATTTCAAATCAATTTTATTAAACCTTTTCAAATGAGTCGGTTAATTGTATTTACCAGTGTAAACTGACGTATTTTCCAAAAAGGGGTTAAGTGACAGGTACTGAACGTAATTGGCTGGAAGCTCAGGGCGTTAATAAGGAATCTTGCAAGTTCTAGATGCCTAAAGTCTGTTGAACAGTTTTCTTTTATTTTCATCCGCCTGTGGATCCTTTACTTTCCGTTGTAATACTTTGACATTACTTTATATTCGGAATGTAATATATTTATCTTTTGCTTCCGCTGTGCATTTAAATATTGTGTGGTTTGACTATATTGTTGCCAACTACGTCACGGTAATCCCCCACCGGGCCCACCGGTGAAACACGTGGAAATCGGGGTGTGACAGGTTGGTATCAGAGCCAACATTGAGTGAATTAAACACTAGCCTTTTGTGTTTAATCTCAATGACACAGTAGCACATTCCTTAAAAACTTATGAGTCTAGACTTAACATAGGAATACTCTCAATTCTAATCTGGAATTTATTGCTTCCAATTATTTTTATATATTTGATACATCGTCAAGCGAAGAAGCTGTATTAGGATTTCTCCTCATCCGGAGCCTTGAAATGCCGAACTTCGTACCACGACTAGGATAAAACGTGCATCCTGGGAGAAAACATACAGAGATAAGGTGAAAACTCCTTATTGCTGAAGATCGTACCTTTAATAAATCCTTGTGAAGACATGATTATCTTTTAGTCCCTTCATGGACAACATCATTCCTTTCAAGTCTCGTTAGGGCAATTATGTACTCCTTTTATCATTTTGTATGAATATAATATATCAAATAAATCAAATATTTATCCCTTTTCATAATTGATCTACCAGTATAAATATTGAAAGAATCTTAAAGGGTAAAACCTAGCTTGAATGTCATTAAAGACCTAACTATGATGGAAAAACCTGTTTAAAAGAGATTCAGATTCTCGTTAACATCCGCAAACATGTTAACACTCCTGACAACAGTAATACGATAAAATTACACTCGTCATCTTTACATTGGGAAATTCCAAACCCTTATCTAGCCTAGTAATTTAGAATCATGGCTTAGATCATCAAATAAAGATGATCAAATTATTAAACATCCGTTAGTGATGAAGTGCCTACGGGCCAAACTTGTTGTCCGATAAGATGACGACCGTGGTGGTCTTCGACCCCCGTCTAAAGATGTTGGACTACGTCCAAGCATAATAGTTTGTATGATCAGTGCGATCTTGACTAATATCATCAAATGAAGATGGTCATATTATAAACATCCATAAGTGATGAAATGCCTACGGGCCATACATATCGTCCTAAGGGACAAGATACAGTTGATGTCTTTGACTCTCTGTCAACAAAAGGTAATGAAATATGTTCAAACCTTAATGCCTAGATTCTCTGAGATCATGGCTTATAAATTTAAAACAGTCCTGGTGACTAGGCCTTTTTGCGCTACTTTAATATCCTTAATGTTTTATAACTAGGATAAATTACAATGAAAATATAACTAACAAATTAACCAATATGGTTTATATTACCATGGTTGATGAATCGTCAAAAATGATGATTCCAAAATAACCCCTGAGTAAATAATTGTCATTATGAATGTAGCAATCAAGCTACATGGCTAAATCGGATGAGGTCAACAGCCATCCGAGGGAGGATAATGATGCTCCCGGAGTTAATATAACTGGTGCGGAACTGCGGGCATTAATAGATAATGTCGTTACACAAGCTCTCGACAGACAGTATGATGAATCAAGTGATACACACTCTAAGACTCTATCTGTGGCTCGTAGTAAGCCCCTTTCTAAATCACACGAGTCGAAGGAAGACGATGATTGTAACTCGTCAAATCAAAAGAGTGTCCCGTCTAGACAGGTGGTGCTTTATCAAGAGGCACCGGTTAAGACCTGCTCATATAAATATTTTATCTCCTGCAAGCCCAGAGACTTTACAGGAGAAAAAGGAGCCATCGATTGCATGACGTGGCTCGATGAGATGGACACCGTTGTAGATATTAGTGGATGTGCAGACCAAGACATTGTGAAGTTTGTTTCACAATCTTTCAAAGGAGAAGCCCTAGCTTGGTGGAGGTCACTGATCCAAGCTACGGGGAAGACCCCTTTGTACAACATGACTTGGGATCAGTTCGTTGCTCTTATCAAAGAGAATTACTGTCCTCAACACGAAGTTGAGAAAATTGAGACTGACTTCTTGGCATTAGTCATGGAGAACTTAGATTGTCAAGCGTACCTTACAAGTTTCAATACTATGTCTCGATTGGTTCCTTACTTAATCACAGCGGAACCAAAGCGTATAGCTCGCCTTATTGGGGGTCTAGCCCCAGAAATAAAGGCAAGTGTGAAAGCATCGAGACCTGCTACGTTCAGATCAGCGGCCGACCTGTCGCTATCTCTTACGCTTGATATAGTCAGAAACAAGGCAGCCAAAGCCTCTGAAGATGGAAAGCGTAAAAGGGAGGATGAGGATTCTCATCGCTCCGATAAGAAGACAGAGAGGAACTCTGAGGATAAGAAGAGTTCCGGGTTTAAGAGAGACAGCCAGCAGTCGGGGTGAGAAGACCAGGTGCGAAACCTGTAGGAAATACCACCTGGGGAAATGCAGATTTGAATTTCAGCCTCTGCCTTGTGGGATTTGCAAGTCTAAAGAACATAAGACGTTGGAATGCAAGAAGTTGAAGGAGGCAACCTGCTACGGTTGCAATGAAAAGGGGCATATCAAGACTAACTGCCCTAGAAATCAGAAGAAGCCCGAAGAAGCCAAGAGAACAAACGCATGAGTCTTCAGGATGAACGCCCAGGAGATGGTGCAGTATGATAAATATATAGCAGGTACCTTTCCTTATCAAGCAGTTATGTAGAAATTAGTTAGTACTGGCACATATAATTCTATAATGAATAATAATTGTTGAGAACTGTTGTCTCCGCCTGTTTAGGACTCCGGTCATTTAATGTGAGATGGAAATTTGCCGATGATACTTAAGAAAACGCTCCAACAAATCTTAGATTGATATTTTGTATCTATTAGGAATTACTCTTTTCTGATACCCTGATGACAAGCTTTCAAGCTATCCAAAATTCATCAATATAATAAAGACAGATGTGACATTGTGATCCCCTGTCAAAAAGATGATGGATTAGGTCCAACCCCTAAATGCCATTGATGGTCTTTCGTGACCTAGACTAAACATAATGAATATATATTGAATAACATTCATTAAGAATGTTAGTACTATATTAGCCTGTATGGTCTATAGATACCATGGTTAGTATATATTAAAGCCATCAGGATGAAGAATAGCAGTTGTTGGATTGCAGCTAAGAAATTGTTTTATTGGTGTTAGGAACCAATATCGAGTATGGCAAACTCAGATAAGACAGCCATTGATCGTATTATGAATGATGCGACACATGCCAATGACGCTACGATTGTGAGCCTTAGAATTTCCGAAGGTGTTCTTCAAACTATGATAGACGCAGCTGTTGGGAAGGCTGTGAAAAAGGCTATGAAAAAGTTCAAGGAACCCCATGCTACTCGCTCCACATTTTATCTAGGACCACATTTCCTTACTCATAAGGAGGATCTTGTTCGTGCCTCAATTGCAAAAGATGAGCTAAAAAGGAAAAGGGAGGAAAATAACTTCCAGAGCTCCATGAAGAGAAACAAACAAGAGTCCAACCAGAAACCAGTATGCAAGACCTGCAAGAAACACCATTATGGAAGGTGCAGGTTCGAACCAAAATCCCAATCACAACCAAGGGTTTGTGGGATTTGCAAATCAGGGGAACATAAAACATTGGACTGCAAGGACATGGAGAATGCAGTCTGCTTCGGCTGTAATGAGAAAGGCCACATCAAGACCACGTGCCCTAAATATGTCAAAGGAAATGTGGCTAAAGAAGGAAAGCCTAAGAATGGAAGCGCCTAAATACCTGAGCTAGTTCATAAATAAAGGCCTCAGGTACATTCCCTAAATTTTTATCAGAAATTTAAATACTAAGAGTTTTATTTTAGTTCGGATACCAATAAATCCTTCATAAACGATAGGTATAGCAAGCTTTTAAAAACGTTTCATAATAACCCTATATATTAAGCGTAAGGTAAAACCTACGGGTAGAAAATTCACAGGAACTATTCCTTCTATTCCTGTCAGAAATCTTCAATCATAAAGTCCTAATGTACTCTCTCTCCAAATAAAGTACAACATCCTATAAAATTCATATCCCTTTGATCTCCATTGATTTCGAATACCGAATGGTATGACGAAGGCGCCATATGAGGATTTGTGTATCCTAATATGTTCCATAGATTGCTTCCATGCCTGATCAGCATGGGGGTTTAATGCATGGAACCACAAGGATATTCAAATAAGCATATGGTACCAAGGTCAACCAGTAGTATTCAAAGAGGATATCTATAACATGGAAAATTTTCTTTTCAAGTAAGTGTCTTTGATTAAATTTGTGGACTCGTACATAAGTCACTCATTTGACACAAGAAAGGATGGATGAACTGGAGCCTGTGATTCGGAAAAAATCTCTGTAATCTCCTTGTATCTTGATTATCTTCTCCTAAGACTACCCTGTTTACCTCCCGAGAGGCGAGTAGAGTTAAGATTTATATCCCATTTAGGACTGCATCATTATTATGAAATCTCCAAGACAGCTAGTACCATTATTGGAAAGGGTCGAAAACCCTGATTAAGTAAGTATTGGAAATAGAGGATTCTTGTAGCCTAACTCAATCTTCCGAGAGTTCGGTATAATTAATTAAGTAAGACGGTTCATTCTGCTTATGCATTATTACCGCAACCCTAAATAGGCATCGATCAGGAAATTCCATCAACTGCCCAGGATCGTCGATTTGTTCGACTAGTGACAAGGATTAGCTATTCCCTGAAATTAATTAAGCAGTGGTTGGAATAACCATCTTACCTTTAGATAAGCTTTCTATAAAGATGGATATATAAGCGTCAAGGCTGCTCCTTTGGAGACCTTGTATAGGTAGAATGTCAAAACATCTATTGTTGGGACAATAGATTGGTAAGCCCAATATTCAGGATCTGAAAGTTGCATTGGAAACAACAAATAAGATCATACAAATCCCTAATCATCGGTAAGAAGCCAATAGCGAACCTCCTAAATTCTTGTTAAGGAATAAGGTTCAAGAAGAGATATCACCCAGAGAGGGTGTGCAAAATTGTCAAATTTCCAGGCTGGTTAAGCCCTGAATATATATATAGAATCATTCGAAGGAAATCGAATGTATCAAGATCAAGTAGCTTATAAGCTAAAACCTATTTAAGAAGCTTGACGGAGCTCGCAATATACTGCACACTAGTGACTGAAGGATGTATTTCACCGATAAGTCAGGAAACACTATCACACAATGATATGCAGATGTATGATGTGATAAGCATCCTGTATCGATTAAGGATCGACAGGATTAGAAGCCCCAAAAAGATATATGTACCTATTATAAAGGTCAATTGGAGTACCTTAGAGGCTCAAAGGTACTGGGGAAGATTAAGCCCAATATAAGACAGAAAATACTTCCTTTATTCTCGAGGTCGAGATTTCTTTTAAGGGGGTGAGGATGTAACACCTCGAAAATTTGTGTCCTATAATGTATTGACACGTGTCGTAAGCTTGAACGAGTCAATGAATACTATAGAGGGACTAGAGTTCACATACATAGAAAGTAGGTGAATTCAAGGGTTCAAAATGTCAACAATGGATAAATATGCCCTACAATATCCCTACATGATGTTTATACCCTTAAATGAATGATTCATGGATCATACGAAGCTCATTGTGAAAGAAAGTGAGAAATTACAAACTACAGGGGTTAAATGTGTCAACATGTTTAAGTTGTACCTCTAATTGACCTTTTAGCAAACCCAAAGCTTTGTAAAGGTAATTATGCTCACTAGAATAAGTGATTAAAATTTCATAAAGTTCCGTTGTAGAATGAGGAAGTTATGATCGATTTCGTACATGAGGGGTTAAAAGCGTCAAACGTTGAAAGTTATGACTTTTCGGGTAACAATAAAGTTAACCGAGGACTAAACAAAATGGATAAATGTCTTAAAGCCCTTTAAACATCAATTTGGATGGTTCAAGGGGCAAGAAACAAAAGTCTAATCGAAGTTTGAAGAGCCAAGGATCAAAACGCAATAAATCTAAAAATTCAGATTCTGTGCAGGAGGGTGTCGCGCCACGCGAAGCCCCGGGGGGGGGGGGGGTCTTTGCGTCACGCGAGGGCCTATCTGATGCAATTTTTCTTGTTTCTTGTCTGCCCTTGCCCTTGTATTCGATTTTTATCCGATTTTCCTCATCTTGCTTGACCCCTAAGTGCCTCCTAGAACCTTAGGGACATGTGTTGATGATCCATGGTCCATGATAGCTTGAGTTGTCAACAATCTATGGTGATTGGAGCACTATATAAACCCATGAAGTTGCAACTCATTCATCACACCTTTCCCTTGCACTTCTGATCATTCTTGGAGCTCCAAAGTAGACTCAAGTGGTCATAATTCGTTCATAGGACTCTTGTAAGTATGCTTGACCTTTCCGTATTGAGTTTTCGCTTAGTTTTAGCTTAGAAGTCAAACCGTTGTAATTAACGGTTGACTTAGCGATAAATCATTATTGGTCTAGTGATTTGTCGGATCAAAGGTGGTTATAAGTTGGTAATCATGTGGGCTTTAAACCCTTAAAAGGGCACCCTCTGATTCCCATTCTAACTAGATCAAATGTCGGGTCAAAGTTGTTTATAAAAAGTCAACAGAAGCTAGATTTTCGATTTAATGCATAAGTAGCAATGTAGTAGGCGTATAACCTATTTTAACACTCATATAACTTGGTAATGAGTTTAAGAACTGATCTAAGCTTGTTGATTCGACAATTTTCCTATTTTGACCCGGTTCGGAACCGAAAGTCGCAAAACTTTGACTTTTGCTTTGACTTCAGTTCTGACCCGTTTTAGTATGATTTAGATATGCCTTAGGACTCTCTTAGGACCAGGTTACATGATGGTATAATCCTCTGTGGCTGGTTCGTTGTTTGTCCGAGTCGTTTATACATTTCCGTTAAATGCTCAAAGTTGACCATAACGCCCTTTTTACTTTAAAACGATAATTTTGGACATGTGAAAGGACAATAACCTTAGTTACTGATTTCTAAGCATGTCCCTAAAATTTCATGTCAATCCGAGGTCTAGAATAGGAGTTATGCTAAATAGCGCAATTAAAGAAACTTTAGTAATTAAATGGCGCAATTAGCATAAAGCCTATCTAAACCCAAATTTCGACCGATGTAGAATAATATTTTGGGATTTTTAAAGATTTTTAATTATTTTTAACCTGCACATAACCTGCGGTTATGGCATCGATTCGGTAAATACCGAATACACCCTTTTTGGACATAACTTGAGTTCTACATGGTATTTTGACCCGATTCCAGTTGCTACTGATTTTAAAAAATAAATAAAGTATTTTGGACTTTATAAACTGTTCGGAAAACTCAGATTTCCTGTAGAACTCGGAAATCTCTTTTATAATCTTTAAAAAGACCGAAATACCCCTTCGGGGCATATTTTGGATTTAAACTCATTACGGGCATTATGGAAGGTATCCTACTGATACCACAACCTCTTTAGAGTATATTAACTTAGGAAACTTGTGTAGGACTCTTACGGTTACCCGTTACGCCTTTTGCGCGCACGGTTCGGTTTATGTAACTAGCTTACATAAACTAGCCGAAACGGGTCAAACCTTATCATTTTTACTTCAAAATCCAGAGTGTGGTTATTATACCCATATAAAACAAGTCTTCAAACTTGTTGGGTCCAAACCACATTCCATTCCCGGTTTTCGCCTTTCACGCGATTAAACCGTATTTATCCTTTGAAACTGACCGGTCTAAGCTAAGGCTAAATTAAAGACCCGTTAGGAATCTAATAGGTTAATAAAACCTTCGTTCCAGATTGAGAGCCCCAGTAGAAGTACTTGCGCTTGCTGATTAGAATATACGGCTGAGTATAAATTGCTTTTGCTAGCTCAGGTAAATACTTTTAACTTATTTTCTCTATACGGGCTTGGGATACGGTATTATAACAATACCGCTTGGTCGGGTATTGAATGTTTAGTCGGATTGTGATTAAATTATTGAGGTAACCCGCTTTAATCTGTATTGTTTGAAATAAAAGCCTTTAGGGGTTAATGATCATGTCTCAGATATCCCTGACGTCATTGTATTATAAAATGGCCACGCCTTATGCACGAGGTGTAGGCATACCCCTGACAGTGCATAAGGGAAACGGTATCTCACTCTCTTGTGGGCCTATACTTGTGGCGTGTCTGCTAATCTTGACTCGATTTCTACATCGGGCCCTGAACGTACAACGAACATGTAAATCTGTATACAAGATTATAAAGATAATTGTCCCAAGTTATAAAAGATATGTTGTGCCTTGTGCATTTCAAAACAATTTTATTAAACCATTTCAATTGAGTCGGTTAATTGTATTTACTAGTGTAAACTGACGTATTTTCCAAAAAGGGGTTAAGTGACAGGTACTGAACGTAATTGGCTGGAAGCTCAGGGCGTTAATAAGGAATCTTGCAAGTTCTAGATGCCTAAAGTCTGTTGAACAGTTTTCTTTTATTTTCATCCGCCTGTGGATCCTTTACTTTCCGTTGTAATACTTTGACATTACTTTATATTCAGAATGTAATATATTTATCTTTTGCTTCCGCTGTGCATTTAAATATTGTGTGGTTTGACTATATTGTTGCCAACTACGTCACGGTAATCCCCCACCGGGCCCACCGGTGAAACACGTGGAACTCAGGGTGTGACAGGTTGGTATCAGAGCCAACATTGAGTGAATTAAACACTAGCCTTTTGTGTTTAATCTCAATGACACAGTAGCACAGTAGCACACCCCGATTTCCACATGTTTCACCGGTGGGCCCGGTGGGGGATTACCGTGACGTAGTTGGCAACAATATAGTCAAACCACACAATATTTAAATGCACAACGTAAGCAAAAGATAAATATATTACATTCCGAATATAAAGTAATGTCAAAGTATTACAACGGAAAGTAAAGGATCCACATGCAGATCAAAATAAAAGAAAACTGTTCAACAGACTTTAGGCATCTAGAACTTGCAAGATTCCTTATTAACGCCCTGAGCTTCCAGCCAATTACGTCACGGTAATCCCCCACCGGGCCCACCGGTGAAACACGTGGAAATCGGGGCGTGACATTTCTACACTATCACGCCATTTATTTAAATAACACCCCTTATTAGATTTAAACTTAAAACCTCTCCCTAAGAGGCATGTACCTCTACCAAATGAGCTACCCACGTTGACGAATTGATTTTGTTAATAAAAGATATACCAATTTTATTTTAGTGTCTTTTAAAATATGTATAGTTTAATATAACATTTATTAGTCACTTAATTATCAAATTTGAGTTTTTCACCTGTTTATTGGGTTATCTGTAAGTCAAATACTAAGGAGCTATTTGGCAATCTTTGTGTCAATAAGTGCTAACTTAGCAATAGGTCTGACTGGTAAGAGATTTTGAACCAATAAGTGCTAAGTCAGTAAGAGTATGCCAATATTAGGGGTGTGCATGGATCGGCTTTGGTTTAAAACCATAAACATAACCAATCTGTTATGGTGGTTTTGGTTAGTTGACTTTAATGGTTTTAGCAGGTCAATTATGTGCGGTTAACCATGAATTAGGGCTTGCCTAAAAATATCTCAAAACAAAATAATTGTACATTAGTTGGGTCTAAAAGTTTGGGCTTGAAATCTTTTACCATGTTATAAATTGTTATTAAATGTTTGTTATATATATAAACATATTACATATCATTAAAAATACATATAATCTAAGACATTAATATCGATTATTACCGAATATCCAAACAAAAAGAAAACAACATGATATAATCCATATATTTAAACAAATATTCAACCAAAACGATATATATAACCCATAAATTCAAATATTTAACAAAAAAAAACATCAAATATTGATAAAATGATGAAAAGCCCAAAATCGAACAAAAATTCATTACATCTCGGTTCAGTTCGGTTATGGCACGTATGGAAACACTGATTACCGTAACTGACCCGTTACTTTTAGTTTTCGGAAAAACAATTAATCGACCCACCGGTTTTTGATTTGGTTTGCTTTCAGTTACGGGTCGGTTAATTCGTTTTTTGCACACCCCTAGCCAATGTGGTGGTGGGTCGAGGAGATGATGCGTGAATGGCTCGATGAAGGTTATGAAAACAAACACTAATTAAAATGTAGCATTTTAACGGGATTATTAAATGGGATTATTAAGAACTTTACCAAACAACTTTAACCCTACATTTATATAATATAACTTTGCAACATAATGTTGCATTATAAGTTGTACCATCTGCATAATGTTGGTTTTGTATATGTGACTGGTTTGTTATGATGGTGTTATAATATAAATTTGCAATATAATGTTGCATTACAAGTTATACTATGTGCATAATGTTTGTTTTGTATATGTGATTGGTTTGTTATGGTGGTGTTGTTTTGTTCTTTTATTCCACATCTCACAACAAGCGTGCGCTCTCTCTCTCTCTAGAACAAGAAAGTAACACCAGTTAGTGTTCTCCGACGTTCTTGCATTTTCCGGAAATCGATTGAAGGTTGTTGTTCACTTCTATCTACATCATAGTTTTATTATGATGATTTTTGTTTGCCAATTTTGCTTCTTACGTTGGTAATTCTGGAAATTTTGTACGGTGCTTTGATTTTTGGCTATTAATGCACAGGCGAAGAGCATTTTTTTTTCCGGATCAAATTACCAGCAGGTTGGGCTGTGAAAGCTTAGCAGGTCGTTTTTTCGTTTGTGCAATTCAAGTTTACTGATGTTTTTAAAGTTTTGTGTTGTGATAGGCTTTACATGGTTAATGTTTGATGTTATTTAACCTTCACCGCTGTAATGCGTGGCCCTTCAATCTAACATTGTATACATTGTGCCTTAAATTGTAAGCCCCAGTCGCAACGCGACGGGGGTAAAACCTAGTTCAATATTAAATGTGGGAAGTAGTTTATGTAGGAGCATTAGTGACAATAATAAATAAATAAATAAATAAATAACTTATAGAATAACAAAAAGTTAATTATATAATAACATAATAATATGAATAAAAAATTAAAAAATATGATAAAAATAAAAAAAGTAACTAATAGAATAACAAAAAGCTAATTATATAATAACATAACAATATGAATAAAAAATGAAAATAAATGATAAAGTAAACACAACAATTAGAAAAAAGTTATGATTTAATATAACAAGCGGGAAGTATATTAAATTAAGAAAAGGTTAAAGGGAACGTATATTAAATACAAAAATATTTGTTATAGAGAATCTTGAGATAAAAATGTTAGCAGTAGGGTTGTTTAGAATTCGATTCAAATTTGAAAATTTTGAAATTTGACTTAATTCGATCCAAGTATCAACAATTCAATTCGATTATCAAGAATTCGATTTCGAGTCCAATAAGATGAATACGAATTTATAGTTTTAATTCAATTACAAAATTCGAATTCAAGTTATACATATTTATTTATTATATTTATAACTAATGCACACGTACAACTTTAATTTGGGAATAATATAAATTAATCAATAAATTTTATCTAAGTTCTAAAATAGTCCATAGCCCAAATAGTCCATAATAAATTTACATATTTTAAATGAATCTGAATCAAAACGAATTTATTCGAATTAGATTCAAATTTGATATTTTAATCGAATATGAATTAGCATTTTAATTTGAATAGGAATTCGAATCGAATTGACTAGATTTTAATTGAATTTGAATTCAAGAAAAAAAAAATATTTTTTTTGAAAAATTCGATTCGAATAATTCAAAAAATTTTTATTCGATTCGATAAATATCCCTAGTTAGCAATGTCTAGATTTATTTTATCAGAGTGTAAACGAGGGTATAACGAAACTTTCAAGAGGTGTAATCGTAATTTTTGCATGTAAAATACACTATTTTTTTACGGGAGGTGCTCACCCCCACCCCTTCACTTCAGTCCACCACCGGATATTTGCCAGTTTTTTATTTCGTAAATAAGTTGGAAAAGCGAAGTTTAACATAATAAGTTGGAAAGGCGAAGTTATACCTATTATATAATTGATATAACACGTTTATATCAGCGTAAATGCATTTCATTTACTTTCACTAGATTATGTCAAAACTATATATACATGTGTATTATCGTTGTCACGGTACTATACCTAAAATCGATGTGTAATGAGCCATAAAAATCTCTCTTTTGTTCAAGAAAACATCGCATCAAGGTTTTGAAATTAAGAACACCAATCTAAGGCTTTAATTTTACATTATTCTTCACCAACGAGAAGCCATCTTGATATGTCCGATAACCTTATACATATTATTTAGTTTATACTAAATTCAGTGGTGGTCTATTGGTAAAGACAAAACTTTTAAACACCTGTGTTTGGGAAATAATTGTATTAGGTTCAAGTCTCACAGACATACAAAATTTGACGTTCAAAAAAAATTAAAAGTTTACGCTAATTATATATTACGGTTATAAACCAGATATACATACATAATACATCAAACCTCCTCCCAATAACCGTTTGACAGTTATATTAATTGCGAATGTATATATACTGCTTATATAAATATTGAAGGATAATACAAATGATACACAAACTCTCAAGAGATTTTATACAATTTCCATTGTTTTCTATCACGTTATCATGCACTAGACTTTTCGCCGAGATTTACCGGCCATCATATCAAATCGTTGTTGTAACTTGCAACAGGTAGCAATTCCACAATCCGCATACCATAATACATCTTGAATAAATCTTCAGTCCCTCATAATCCTGAAGAAATATGTATACCAGTTCCAGCAGAGGTATTATTGGTGTTGAATGTCTGGTAGATAGCGGTAGTACTAACACTATTCTCAAACATATGAAATATTGAATCATATTGTACTAAACAAGATTGAATATCTTCAAACTACTTCGAACAAAAATGGCCAAGAAATCATTCTCGACCAAATAGAAGCCTTGTCCTCTGGATTATATTGTACTAATATCAATCCTATCGAATCATACATGGTGAATAACAAGAAGTTATTAGATAAAGATACATTTAATATATGGCATGACCGTCTAGGTCACCCTGGTAGCATAATGATGAGACGAATAATCAAAAATGCGAACGGGCACCCTCTTAAAAACTTACGAGTTTTGCTACCACAAGATTTATCATGTGCAACATGCTCTCTAGGCAAACTTATAACTCGACCCTCACAAACTGTGACAACCATCACAATTTCAGGTATCCGTACAAATTAATTAATATTTAATTAGTGCTTAATTACTGTGCTTGATTACAATTATGATTGAACTGCTTTCTGTTTTCTGATACATACATATGCATCACATTTATTACTGTCACTCTAATTATTACACGCAAACATTAGTGACAAACTTGATGCACAAAGCACAGTTAGCACAGTGAGCGGACAACCATAAAAACATGCTGACAATGCCAGCACCTAGACAGACAATATTTTTGAGGTCAGTATGAGCCAGAAGATAGAGTGCTACACTAGTAGGGAGTGTAGGGAGGTGAGGACCATAAAACTGCGTCACTAGGTGATAGTTATAGTGCCCAGAAGTGCCTAAAACATACTTTAAGTGCAGAATTCTGCACGAAATATCAAAATTCAGCATTTAACAATGCTAGTAAAGTGCAAAAACTTGGCAAAATAGTCCTAGACACTTTCCAAAGTGTTGGGAATTTAATGTGTCACTAAAAATACTATAAAAGACACTTTGTAGACTAATTTAGCACTTTAACGGATCAACATCCAACCGAACCACCGGACTTTACCCGGAACATAAAAATATTGCCAAATACATTGTTTTTACTTTTCTGAGCTAGTTAGGGTCCCCGAACACTCTAACACACCTTATATTATAACACACACAATAACACACTAACTAAACACTTTAATCCTAACTAAGACTTGTAACTAGATCAATTACAACCCAACCCCCTACCCCCCCCCCTATTCGACGGTCATGGGTGTGGGGACATCCCCACACTTCTTTTGATTATTTTATTGCCAATGTTGTTGGTTAAAGAAGCATAATACATGATGGTTAATGTGGAATATGGTTTATAAATAAGTATGTTAGATAACCACTCTCTCATTTCTCAACAACACACAAACACACAAGCTCTCTCCTTCCTTCTTCCCTTGCTTTCGGCCGCCACCTATCACCACCATACCACCACCATCAAGCTTTCATCCAAGCAATTTCCATACACTCAAAGGTGCAAAAGGCCCTACAAGTAAGCTTGGTGCACTCGGAAGCTCAAGGACCGCTCTTGTTTTCTTTTATCCATCACTTTTACGCTTTGAAACTCCCCTAGCCTTGTGCTAGTAGTAAGTGCTTCAAATCTTCATCTTGTTCTTATTTTTAGTGGTTAATAGTTGATTGAATGATAAAATGTTAGGAAACTCTAAAGAACTTAAACTAGTCTTGAACATGAAGGATGAAGAATGGATAAAGAGATGAAGTAGTGTTAAATGATGTTGAAATCATGTTGATCTTGTGTTGTTATGCTTAATACATGTTGTTTGTTAGTAGAAGTAAGATGGTTCATCACCTAGACTTGCTAGATCATGTTTAAGAACATGAACTAGCAAGATGTAAAGATTAAAGATATGAAGAATGATGAAACCATCCACACATGAACTTTGAACTTGAATAAATATAAGTTTTCTTGAAAAATAAAGTTATAAGCTTGTAGATCTAAAGATCTATGAGCGGTTTTTCGAAAGAACCAAGTTAAAGGAACGAGTTTTGTTAAAACTTGGATATTACATGAAATAAACACATTTTTAGTGGGTAAACAAGTGTAGGAACACTTGTGTAGAAAGAAAATTTAACAAAGAAATATTTTTTGAAAATATGAATAGAAGTTGTAAAAATACACATTCTTTGAAAATAAAGTTTCTAAGAAACTAATCATATTTTTAAAGATAACAAGACCTACTAAGTATGTTAGTAATTCACTACATATTTTTACAAACTTTCAAGTTCATAAGTTTATGGTTCATGTTTATTTTTGTCAAAGTTGGTGATCAAAAATTGTATATTGTTGATTGTTAATTGTTTGAATGATTTTACAAAAGAAAATGATATGCTAGAAAGCATGGACGCCTCCATTTACAAAGGAAACTCTGGCGAAATTTTTCTAGAATTTCAACACTTAAAAATATTTTTCTAACAAATGTTTACAAATATATTTTTAACTTGGTTTTCAAAATAACATCGCCATGATTTTTATTACAAAAATACCAAGTACCGGAGGTGGATTTTCATAAATAAATTTTGATAAATATATATTTAGAATATATATTTTATAATAAAACGCTTGTGTGATTGTTTGTATATTGTGTGCACTAAGTATATTATTTTTAGGGTAAAAATAATATAACTATTATATACCATGAAATTTCAACTCCAAAATAATACCAACGCTCTCACAAAATAAATATTTAAGTTACACAAGTATTGTTATTACAACGCGAACTTTAAAACGTAACTTATGTAGTATTTCTGAAAAAATACTCTTATATGTATATTTTAATAAGTATTATTTTGGAAAATGTATGAAGTAAAATATAATATTTTTGGGAAAAATATATATATTTTGGAATTGAAATGTTTTGGACAAGTAAATTAAATATATTTTCTAAGTGAGACTTAAAATACATTTTTCGGAATTATAAAGCGTACATGTATAAATACCCCCATCCTTGGGAAGGAAATACACTTAAAAAATAATTAAGAAGTGTGAATACGAAATAGTTACTTAACTATTTTTCCAAGAATGTTAAACCCTAAGCCAAGGCACGGCCATCCGTCTAATAGGCATTAGTACGTGTAGGTCGTCAGGCAGCAGATAGAGTTGGAGTTTGACGTTTCAGGATACGCACTTCTGTGAGTTCATGTCCCCCTTTTCTCTTTATTATTTTCAGTTTTATACTTCGGGGGTGAATACATGCGACAAATATTACAAACATTTATTTACATGGTATGGTTAGCGTAGGGAGGGTTTATACTACTAGATCATGTGAGGGGTGGGCACAACACTTGAGGCCATTAATCCTCGTTGTTAGGGCCGAGGGACACAAGAGTGATAGATCTATCTGGGTGTAGCGAGCCCACACCCGTGAGGTCGGGGCGGCCCATAGAGGTGACTGTGTCTTCTAACCGAAGCCCGGTAACAAATTTGCTAGGTTTGAGTTTCCCTGCACTTTCTCACACATACCAGTGGCTTTGCAACCCATTGGTGATCTCTTTTTCCTTATTGCTACATACCAGGGACTTTTATACATACTTTAAAGGTTTATACATACTCACTTTTACATGAACTCGCTCAACTTTTTGTTGATTTTTCAAATTACATGTATTTCAGGAAATTAGTGGATCTGGCAAGGTATGTGTCACACCCCTATTTTCCACATGTCACCGGTGGGCCCGGTGGGGGATTAGTGACGTAGTTGATATTGTCATAGTCAAACAATACAAAATATAAATGCACAGCGGAAGCAAAAGATAGATTTATTTCAACCAAATAAAATTGTAATATCAAGTATCACAACAGTTGAAATAGATCCACAGGCGGATCAAACAAAGAGGAAACTTTTATTCAACAGACTTCATGCATCCTAAGCTTGCGAGACTTTTATTGGTGCTAAGGAGTGGCCAGCCTATTACGCTTAGTACCTGCACTTAGCCTTTTTGGAAAATACGTCAGTTTACACTGGTAAATACATTTAACTTATTTTCCCTTATTAGGGCTTGGGGTACGGTATATAAAATACCGCTTGGCCGGGTAATTGACCTTAACCAGTTGGTGGTTAAGTGTTGTCAAAATGAGCCGTTTGAAAATGTTGTTTTGTTTGTTTAACGCCTTTGGGGGTTTAATGACCATGTCCCGGATATCCTTGGCATCATTCAAAGAATGGCCACGACCTTAGCACATGGATGTAGGCGTACACCCGTAGTGCATTCAAATCAATAAAGTATAATCGTCGGTACGAGAGAAGTCTCGCGGCAGAACTATACTAAGTGGTGTGACTATTAATCTTTAACCCGGCACGACCCGGACAACTGAACGCATAACAAACATGTAATTCTTTTACAAGATTATAAGCAAATAATTATCCCAAGTTATAAAAAGTTTTGTGCCACGGGCATTGATGTAACACCTCGAAAATTCATGTCCAATAAAATAAAGACACGTGTCATGTGAGACAAACGTGTCAGGAACCCGGATCAAATTAAGATGTATGGTAGTATTTATAAGGGGCGACATGTTATTAAATTACCTCTGAGCGACCCAAGGGCGACATGTTATTAAAATACCTCTGATCGACCCAAATTATAAATCCCAAGATCCTTGAATCGTTTTGATAAACATCTGATATATTAGTCGGTTGTTTTGAATAAATAAAATTTCCATTTTTATATGGAAAATTGGATTTTAAAATATTGCTACAATATTCGGAAGTTGGATTCTTGATTTAAAAGAATTAAACTTGAATAAATTCATGTTCCTCATATTTCCGACACCTCCAAAGCTTGGCACTAGGAGCCAAAATGATGTAAGGGCATGCAAAGCATGCAAGGGCTGAGATAATGGTCCCTCAACTGCAGTAAAAGCCTAAGAATTCGACACTACACTTTTGCATGGTCAAAGTTTGGAAGTTTGCATGATTTTTGGCTTCTGGCCATCGGTTACGGACCGTATGGCTTTAAGCTTACGGTCCGCAAGGAGCATATCTGGGCGTATCAGACCAGGGTCGGTTACGGACCGTAACCATATAAGCATACGGTTCGCAAGAGAAGCATACGGACCGCAAGGGTTTTGGCTTACGGTCCGTAAGCCTGTCACTGGCAGCAGAAAATGGACAGCTGCCAGTTCAGTCAGTTTCACCGCCTTATTAAGGTGGTATTCGAATTCAGGGACTTGGTAGGCAGTATATAGCCACATAGGGGCACCTGGGATCACCTCACAACATTTGTAGACTTCCTTGGCAAGATCTTGTGCTCCTTAGTTCACTATATAAGAAGAAGAAGTTGTGAACATTGTGACTTGCTCACTTGGAATTTTGTTCAAGACTTCTCTGGAGCTCCTGGACAGCAACCAACTCTTCTTAGGACTCATAAGCATACTTAGGACTCTTGTAAGTGTCCTTAACCCTCTCTAATTCATTTTAGCTTAGTTATTTAGCTAAAAGTCAAACCGTCGTAATTAAGATTTGACTTCGAGATTAGTCAATAATTATCCAGTCAAATCTCGAATTAAAAATACCTATGAGTAGGTAATTATGTGGGTAACAAACCCATAAAAGGGTATTTCAGATTCCCACTCTAACTATGTTAATTGTCGAGTCAAACTTACCTTAAAAAAGTCAACAGAATGCTTATTTTTGAATTAATGCATAATTTGCAATGTAGGGTACATGCAACCTGTTTGATCATTAATATAACTTGGTAATTAATGTAAGAACATGTCCCAACATGTTCAACTCGACAATTTTCAGTTTAGGCTCGGTTTGGAATCGAAAGTCGCATAGTTTGACTTCTGCTTTGACTTTCAGTTCTGACCCGTTTAAGCCAAGTTTAGGATTGCCTTAGAGCTTCTTTTGAACCTATATACATGTTATTATAACCCTCTGTGATTATACAACTTGGTTCATTAGATATCCTATTCACATGCATGTTTCCGTTAAATGTTTATATGTTGACCATTATGCCCAAATGACCTCAAAATATGATTTTTGAAATATAAAAGGGTAGACACCTTAGCTACTGATTTATAAGCTTGCACCTAAAATTTGTGATCAATTTGAGGTATAGATTAAGAGTTATGCTCATTAGCGTAATTAGGAGCTTATTTAGTAATTAAATGGCGTAAATTGCATATAGCCTATCTAAACCCAAATTTTTATACAAAACTTTGTACCTACTGTTATAAAATAATATTTTGGGATTTTTAGAAATTTTTATTTTAGGCTGAGCATAACTTAGTGTTCTAAGCTTATTTCGGCTAATGCCGGCTTTGCCCTTTTGGGCTATAAAATGAGTTTTTATAAATCCTATTGACCCCAAACCTTTTTCTTCTGATCTAATATGTTAAATAAAGTATTTTGAGCCTTCTGGAATTTTAAAAATATCAGCTTTCTATACCAAACCCGGAAATGGCTCCAAATCACCTTTTTCAGCGTTTTTAACGCATAAGTATGTACTAGAACCTTTTTAAGCATATGGGGTTGAAACCTACTGATGTATTCAGTAAATTTTTATTATCCAACAGTAGGCAAATATTTTAAACTCAGAATTCCAGTTTTGACCTTTTAGGCCTACGTGAAATTACCAAAATGCCCCTTCGGAGCATAGTATGGTTATAAGTAATAAATTTCACTTATATATGATACCCTACTGTTATAACTTATTAAATTAAGTATATTTACTGATTTAATCGGACCTGTAACCCAAGTTATTATTTAAACTTTTTTACACCCTTTAAAATGACCAAAATGCCCTTATGAGGCATAGTTAGGGTTTAAAACCATTTGGGGCATAATGGAAGGTATCTTACTGATATCACAACATGTTTAAGGCATATTAACTTAGGAAACTTGTATATGACTCTAATGGTTACTCGTTACGCACTTTACGCGTTCGGATCGGCTTATGTAACTAGTTTACCTATTTTAGCCGAAACGGGTCAAACCATATCAATTCTGTCTCAAAATCCAGAATATGATTAAGTTACCCATATTACACAAGTATGCAAGCTTGTCGGGTCAAAATCACATTCTAAAACGGTCTTCGCCTTATCGTGCGTTTAAACCGTAATCTTCATTTAGAACTAACCGGTCTAAGCTTAGGCTAAATTAAAAGACCCGTTAGGATTCTAATAGGTTATTTAAAACCTTCATTCCAGATATAGGAGCCCAGTAAAAGCTAACTGTACTGGCTGATTTGATACGGCTGGGATTAAATTTATATTTAGCTCAGGTAAATACATTTAACTTATTTTCCCTTATACGGGCTTGGGGTACGGTATATAAAATACCGCTTGGTCGGGTAATTGACCTTAACCAGTTGGTGGTTAAGTGTTGTCAAAATGACCCGTTTGAAAATGTTGTTTTGTTTGTTTAACGCCTTTGGGGGTTTAATGACCATGTCCCGGATATCCTTGGCATCATTCAAATAATGGCCACGACCTTAGCACACGGGTATAGGCGTACACCCGTAGTGCATTCAAATCAATAAAGTATAATCGTCGGTATGAGAGAAGTCTCGCGACAGAACTATACTAAGTGGTGTGTCTATTAACCTTTAACCCGGCACGACCCAGACAACTGAACGCATAACAAACATGTAATTCTTTTACAAGATTATAAGCAAATAATTATCCCAAGTTATAAAAAGTTTTGTGCCACGGGCATTCAAATCAATTTTAAACCTTTTCAAAAATGAGTCAGTTAAATTGTATTTACCAGTGTAAACTGACGTATTTTCCAAAAAGGCTAAGTGCAGGTACTAAGCGTAATAGGCTGGCCACTCCTTAGCATCAATAAAAGTCTCGCAAGCTTAGGATGCATGAAGTCTGTTGAATAAAAGTTTCCTCTTTGTTTAATCCGCCTGTGGATCTATTTCAACTGTTGTGATACTTGATATTACAATTTTATTTGGTTGAAATAAATCTATCTTTTGCTTCAGCTGTGCATTTATATTTTGTATTGTTTTACTATGACGATATCAACTACGTCACTAATCCCCCACCGGGCCCACTGGTGACACGTGGAAAATAGGGGTGTGACAGTATGCAATCTCGTCAAGCTGCGTAGGAATAATGATGTCATCCGGGTTTAGGAAGCGTGACCCTTTCCTGGATGGGTCACAAGTCTCCAACCGTGTTTTTATTTCATGTCTTTCGTTATGTCGTTGAACATGTTTTCATTATGTCATGGTTGTATTTGGTTTGATGTGTCGACTTTTTAAACAATTGTTGTTGTGATAACTTTTTAAACTTGATGAATGGATGACTATCATGATTTTATTTTCATATAGCATTGTTGTGATTATTCTATGGTATTAAGAAGTCACACCAAATAAACCCACGCTTCCTTAAAAGCCAGGGTGTGACAGCTTGGTATCAGAGCATCGATCATAGCGAACTAGGATTCTTTCTCGAGTCTAGACTATGATCACTAGGGCTCTCACGAAAACATTTTTACATTGCATACACTAAAATGTCCAGATCCAGTGCACAAAGCATTTTTATGAATAAAAGGCACAAAAACTCTTTTTTTTTTCAAAAAATGTGGTTCTGTCTTAGAGACTGAGGGAGTTCAGTCTTACAGACTGAGGGAGGTTCAGCCTTAGAGGCTGGGGAGGTTCGGTCTCAGAGACTGAAGGGTTCAATCTTAGAGATTGGGGAGGTTTAGTCTTAGAGACTGGGAGGTTGGTCTTAGAGGCCAGGGAGTTAGTCTGAGAGACTAGGAGGTTCAGTCTGAGAGGCTGGGAGGGTAGTCTAGGAGACTAGGAGAATTACTTGTTTGCTTTATGGTGACTTACATGTTTATTTGATCTTATGTTGATATTTGTGCATATGTGTGGTTGTGTTACAGACACCATGGTTTCATCCTCAGACACAGGAGTATCGGACACCTTGGATCCTATGGCAGTTGTGTCAGATGACGAGATTCCGTCAGAGCGAGAGGTCTACACATCAGACACCACCAGCACTGATGACGATGATTTCCAGCTGTTCGCACTGCCAGACGTCGGAGTTGAGCCTGCTGATGGCATTCCTGCGAGGGATTTACCTCTTGCGGTGATCCCTGCTCCCATACCGCTTGCTGCTTTTCCAGTAGTAGATATGCCACTCGATGTCGTTTCTGATGACGACATTGATCTGTTTGAGGAGGATCCGCCTGAGGCTGACTATGAGGGCGGGGCCCCTATTGTCACTGACGTCATCCTTCCCATTGCTGAGGCCCCTGTAGAGGAGCTTCCTGTTGGTTCACCTGTCCCAGATTCATTGGAGTCTGTGGCATCTGCGTCTTCGCACGACCAGAGTGTGCAGCATCACTCTCCTGACACCGACCCCGACTTGGCGATGTCAGCTGCACCTGGTCCCGCACATGAGTTCAAGTTTGACCACGAGGTCGATGATGATATGGATCCAGTCTTTCCCCCTGATTTCGATCCTGACCAGGAGATCGAGTTTATTCACTTGGACCAGCCCTTAGAGGCGCCCGTAGCTCCCATTGACCCTTTGTTTGACATTCCTGCTGATTTTGACATGGACCTTGTTGACCCGGAGCCTGTCATGGCCCCAGAGCCTGTAGTTGCTCCTGATCCTACACTAGAGCATGACCCTGTTCATGATGATGCACCAGCCATTGCACCTCTTGTTGATGATATACCCATTGCTGATCTTCCCGTTGTTGCTCCACCGTTGGTGGATGACCCTGTTGTTGACGCACCGTTACCTGATCCCGTGCCGGTACTGTTTGACCGTGCACCTTTTACTGCTCACATAGACCCTCGTTATGCCGACACCCGCAACGGGTGGATCGATGATGACGACGATTACCCACCGTTTGTGCTGCCTGTCACTCCCCCAGTAGCACCGGTTTCTACACCCACTGATATTCCGTTGTTTCCTCCACACACCACAGACGCTCATCGTACTGATTTTCCCGTTACGTTCCTCCAGGACATACCGCCACCTCGTCCTGGAGAGGGGTTATCGTGGCACCCGCCTGTTTCTGCTCCACCCATGTTGTCATCACCTTTTTCGTTCATATCTCAGTTTCCTCATGTTGCACCACCTACTGCACCATCTTTCATACCATCGAGCGAGCCATTTTTATGGACTACACCCCTATCATGCCATTGTCTAATCCGTATCACCCGTACCATGTTGGGTACTCCACGGAGGACATACTTACATCCTTGATGATACAGCAGGATGCATTGACACGTCGTATACAGGAGTTGGAGAGAGCTCCACGACCACCTTGCCATTGTCAGACCCCATTTGCAGCACCGCACATTCCTCGTCCACTTTCCCCTGATTCCGACGTCCGTTTCTTGACATCTGAGCAGCAGATAGCTTATTTGCTGCGCGTCTGTCGTGCCTTTGAGGATGACTGGTTACACATGCGTCGCTTACTTTTCTCTCGTTTTCCTCCTCCTCCTCCGCCATCAGCATAGGCATTTTGGTTCCATGCTGGTAGGCTTTTGGTGAGAAGACCGCGATTGTGCCGACTATACAACTTCTTGAAGACCGCATTTTGATGTCATGACTTTTGATGTTTAGCTTTTGGTTGTTGTAGATGACTAGATAGTTCAGACAAGGGCGATGTGGCCCTTAGTCACTTTTCATGTACGATACAATTATAAAACTTGTAAACATTGTAGTGTGGTCTTGATTTTATGATAGTGCAATCGCATTATTCTCATTATATGCGTTGTTGGATTAATTGTTTTAATTTTATAACATGTGATGTTATGTGATTGGTGAATGTTATTACGTACGCATACTATTTACTTACTATGACCTGACCAACGTGAAACATCTTTTAGAAGATGCCTCCAAGACGTGACCCGCGCATGCCCACTAATGAGGCGAAACTCCAAGGGATCATTGTCGCAGCTATCACACAATACGCTGCCTCACATGCGGAAACGAGTGGAAATATCTCGCACAACCACGGCAATAACAATCCACCCAATGGTAATGTTAAGTCGTTTGAGATATACTATGATACATTTGGATATTCATAGCATGTTCGCTAATACCATTTGTAAATCCTAACGTTTGTGCAGGGTGCACTTACAAGCAATTTCTCGATTGCAAGCCCGTGAATTTCGACGACACAGGAGGTGCTGTTGCGTTTGTAAGGTGGGCTGAAAAGACAGAATCTATCCTTAGAATGAGCAAGTGTGCTCCCGAGCAACAAGTGACCTACATCTCAGGCCTGTTTCTGGATGGAGCCCTATCGTGGTGGAATTTGCAAGTGCAAACTTTAGGTGAAGCTGCTGCTTATGCTTTATCATGGAATGAGCTGAAGGAGCTCATGAGAAGGAAGTACTGCTCACGTGCTGAAATTCAGAAGCTAGAGACTGAGTTCTGGCACCTAAAAATGGAAGGTCCCAAGATCGCAGAGTATGTTCAGAGATTTCATGATTTGTCCCATGTAGTGCCGTACATGGTCACACCTGAGTTTAAACGTATTGAGCGCTTTATCTGGGGATTGGCCCCTCAGATCATGAGCATGGTTACAACGTACAAGCCTGCAACAATCACAGAAGCCATAGATCTCAGTGTGGCTCTTACTGAGGAAGCCATTCGGTTGAACACGTTCTCGAATTCTGAACCGAAGAAGAAAGAGAGTCATGTGGAGTCGTCTGGTGAAAACAAAAGGAAATTTTCAAACTTCAAGCAAGGTACCAGTAATGTTAACAAGAAGGGTGAATCAAGCACACCGGCCAAAGCTGCAACCGGCGTTGAGAACAAAGGAAAAAGGTTATATGGGTACTCTGCCCAAGTGTGATACGTGCCAGCGCCATCATTTTGGCCCGTGCCGATTAAGGAAATGCGAGTCATGTGGAAGGAACGGCCACTCAAAGGATACGTGTTGGGCCGGAACTGGTGCTGGGCGTGGTGGTAATCGAGGTCATGGGAATGGTAATGGAAACCGCCAACAAGGAGGAAATGGCGGAAATGGAAACCGTGGAAACGTTGCGAATCAAGCTGGGAATGGGAATTGCAACCAAAACAACACTCAAGTTGGAAACGGAGGTGGTAATGGTCGAGGACCGGGCTGTTTCAATTGTGGAGAAGTTAGGCACTTCAAGAGGGAATACCCAAAGCTGAATCAAGCCCGTGGAAGAGTGTTTAACATAGGAGCAAGAGAAGCGCGCCAGGATCCCAACGTTGTCACTGGTACGTTCCCTATAAACCAACGCTTTGCATCTATTCTGTTTGATACTGGTGCCGACTATAGCTTTGTACCGTTAGAATTTAAGAATATGCTTGGGTTAACTGCTAGTAAGTTAGATATTCCGTACTCAATTGAGCTGGCTAATGGAAAGCTAGTTGAAGCAAATGAAGTTGTCCGAGGTTGCGTAATCGAGCTGGGAGAACGCGAGTTCACTTTGGATCTACTACCAGTCGAGTTGGGAAGCTTCGACGTGGTAGTAGGGATGGATTGGTTGTCAAGCAACAAAGCCGAGATTGTGTGTCACGAAAAGACCATTCGCATCCCAATAGAAGATGGAGAAACGATCGTGGTTCACGGAGAAAAGCGCGATACACCTCTGAGAATCATTAGCTGTATAAAAGCTAGGAAGTGTTTACAGAAGGGATGTGTTGCCTTCTTGGCACACATCGTGGATAAAGAAGCTGCTGAGCCGAAGATCGAAGACATCCCAGTGGTAAAGGAATATCCTGAAGTCTTTCCAGAAGACTTGCCAGGATTGCCACCTCAAAGGCAAGTTGAGTTTCACATTGACTTAGTTCCAGGCGCCGCGCCTGTGGCTAAGGCACCTTATCGACTTGCACCTTCAGAGATGCAAGAGCTGTCAACACAACTTCAAGAGTTGTCAGACAATGGATTCATCAGACCAAGCTTCTCACCCTGGGGAGCTCCAGTTTTATTCGTCAAGAACAAGGATGGTAGCTTTCTCATGTGTATCGACTACCGAGAACTGAACAAGTTGACAATCAAGAATAGATATCCTCTGCCGAGAATTGATGACCTATTTGATCAGCTGCAAGGTTCAAGTTTCTACTCAAAGATCGATTTGCGATCAGGTTATCATCAGCTGAGAATACAAGAGGAAAGCATTCCTAAGACTGCTTTCAGAACTCGTTATGGACATTACGAGTTTCTGGTGATGCCGTTTGGATTGACAAACCCGCCAGCTGTTTTTATGGATTTAATGAACAGAGTTTGTAAGCCGTACCTCGACAAGTTTGTGATTGTATTCATCGATGATATTTTGATCTACTCGAAGACGAAGGACGAGCACGAACAGCATTTAAGAGCTATTTTGGAGCTACTTAAAAAGGAAAAGTTGTATGCCAAGTTCTCGAAGTGCGAGTTCTGGTTACGCGAAGTCCAATTTCTTGGACATGTGGTTAATGGAAATGGAATCCATGTGGATCCAACAAAGATCGAAGCGATAAAGAATTGGGAGACTCTAAAGACGCCAACCGAGATCCGTCAGTTCTTAGGTTTGGCTGGTTATTATCGAAGGTTCATTAAGGATTTCTCAAAAATCGTTCAACCTTTGACTTCCCTCACCCATAAGGACAAGAAGTTTGATTGGGGAATCAAACAAGAAGAAACGTTTCAGTTATTGAAGGACAAGCTTTGTAATGCCCCGATCTTATCGCTACCTGAAGGAACGGATGATTTCGTGGTATATTATGACGCCTCGCGTCAAGGTTTGGGTTGCGTGCTGATGCAGGGACAGAAAGTTATAGCGTACGCATCACGCCAGTTAAAGGTTCATGAGAAGAATTATACTACACACGACTTGGAGTTAGGCGCAGTGGTATTTGCGTTGAAGATTTGGCGACATTATTTGTATGGTACGCGATGTACAATTTTCACGGATCATAAGAGCCTGCAGCACATATTTGATCAGAAGGAGCTTAACATGAGACAAAGACGCTGGGTAGAACTGCTGAACGACTATGACTGTGAGATCAAGTATCATCCACGGAAGGCGAATGTGGTCGCCGATGCCCTAAGTCGAAAAGAAAGGATCAAGCCCATAAGGGTTAGGGCTTTGGAAATGATTGTCCAGACAGATCTCTCACTACGCATTCGTGCCGCGCAGAGTGAAGCACTGAAAGAAAGGAATGTTGAGGACGAATATCTCCGTGGGATGGAAAAGCATTTGGTACCAAACGAGGAAGGAACTTTATGTTTCATGAAACGAATTTGGGTTCCTCTGTTTGGTGGTTTGAGAAAGGTCATTTTTGATGAAGCTCACAAGTCACGGTACTCAATTCATCCAGGAGCGGATAAAATGTACCAAGACCTTAAGGATTTCTACTGGTGGCCTAGGATTAAAGGCGATGTTGCAGTTTATGTTAGCAAGTGTTTAACTTGCGCCAAAGTAAAAGCCGAATACCAGAAGCCTTCAGGTCTACTGCAGCAACCTGAAATACCCAAATGGAAATGGAAACAGATTTCAATGGATTTCATAACAAAACTGCCAAGAACGCCCAAAGGCCACGATACTATTTGGGTAATAGTACACCGTCTAACGAAATCTGCACATTTCCTGCCAATCAGAGAAAAAGACAACACGAGCAAACTTGCTGAGATATACATGAGAGAGATCGTTGCACGACATGGAGTGCCTCTCTCGATCATCTCTGATAGAGACGGAAGATTTGTGTCAAGGATTTGGCAATCCTTTCAAGAAGCATTCGGATCTCATCTGAATCTAAGTACAACTTTTCACCCGCAAACAGACGGACAGAGTGAACGAACGATCCAGACATTAGAAGACATGCTGCGAGCTTGCGTAATGGATCTAGGTTGAAGTTGGGACACTCACCTACCATTAGTCGAATTTTCATACAATAACAGTTATCACGCAAGTATTCAAGCTGCACCGTTCGAAGCTCTTTATGGACGCAAATGTTGATCACCGATTTATTGGGCTGACGCAGGTGATAGACAGCTAGTTGGCCCGGAAATGGTCCAGGAAACGACCGACAAGATTGCACAGATCCGAGAACGCATCAAGGCGGCTCGCGATCGACAAAAGTGTTATACGGACCGAAGAAGGAAACCTCTGGAATTCGAGGTGGGAGATATGGTTTTATTGAAGGTTTCACCCTGGGAGGGTGTGGCACGCTTTGGAAAGCGTGGAAAGTTGAATCCGCGTTACATTGGCCCGTTCAGAATTCTACAAAGGATTGGGCTTGTAGCGTACAAATGGACTTACCTGCTGAACTTAACGGTGTTCATGATACATTCCATGTATCAAACTTGAAGAAGAGTCCAACACAAGAAACTGTTGTCATTCCTGCTGACGAAATTCATATTGACGACACGCTCCACTTTGTCGAAGAACCCGTCGAGGTTACTGATTGGAAGGTAAACAAAACACGCAGGAGTAGTGTCAAGCTCGTCAAAGTTCGATGGAATGCAAGACATGGTCCAGAATTCACATGGGAACGTGAGGATCGTATGAAGGAGAAATACCCCCATTTATTTCCTAAGACCCCTGCGACCAGAAGCAAAACTTAAAATTTCGGGACGAAATTTTCTTAACGGGGGGAGAATGTGACAACCCTCATAATTTCAGGTATCCGTACAAATTAATTAATATTTAATTAGTGCTTAATTACTATGCTTGATTACAATTATGATTGAACTGCTTTCTGTTTTCTGATACATACATACATATGCATCACATTTATTACTGTCACTCTAATTATTACACGCAAACATTAGTGACAAACTTGATGCACAAAGCACAGTTAGCACAGTGAGCGGATAACCATAAAAACATGCTGACAATGCCAGCACCTAGACAGACAATATTTTTGAGGCCAGTATGAGCCAGAAGATAGAGTATTACACTAGTAGGGAGTGTAGGGAGGTGAGGACCATAAAACTGCGTCACTAGGTGATAGTTATAGTGCCCAGAAGTGCCTAAAACATACTTTAAGTGCAGAATTCTGCACGAAATATCAAAATTCAGCATTTAACAATGCTAGTAAAGTGCAAAAACTTGGCAAAATAGTCCTAGACACTTTCCAAAGTGTTGGGAATTTAATGTGTCACTAAAAATATTATAAAAGACACTTTGTAGACTAATTTAGCACTTTAACGGATCAATATCCAACCAAACAACTGGACTTTACCCGGAACATAAAAATATTGCCAAATACATTGTTTTTACTTTTCTGAGCTAGTTAGGGTTCCCGAACACCCTAACACACCGTATATTATAACACACACAATAACACACTAACTAAACACTTTAATCCTAACTAAGACTTGTAACTAGATCAATTACAACCCAACCCCCCTACCCCCTCCCCCCTATTCGACGGTCATGGGTGTGGGGACATCCCCACACTTCTTTTGATTATTTTATTGCCAATATTTTTGGTTAAAGAAGCATAATACATGATGGTTAATGTGGAATATGGTTTATAAATAAGTATGTTAGATAACCACTCTCTCACTTCTCTACAACACACAAACACACAAGCTCTCTCCTTCCTTCTTCCCTTGCTTTCGGCCGCCACCTATCACCACCATCAAGCTTTCATCCAAGCAATTTCCATACACTCAAAGGTGCAAGAGGCCCTACAAGTAAGCTTGGTGCACTCGGAAGCTAAAGGACCGCTCTTGTTTTCTTTTATCCACCACTTTTACGCTTTGAAACTCCCCTAGCCTTGTGCTAGTAGTAAGTGCTTCAAATCTTCATCTTGTTCTTATTTTTAGTGGTTAATAGTTGATTGAATGATAAAATGTTAAGAAACTCTAAAGAACTTAAACTAGTCTTGAACATAAAGGATGAAGAATGGATAAAGAGATGAAGTAGTGTTAAATGATGTTGAAATCATGTTGATCTTGTGTTGTTATGCTTAATACATGTTGTTTGTTAGTAGAAGTAAGATGGTTCATCACCTAGACTTGCTAGATCATGTTTAAGAACATGAACTAGCAAGATGTAAAGATTAAAGATATGAAGAATGATGAAACCATCCACACATGAACTTTGAACTTGAATAAATATAAGTTTTCTTGAAAAATAAAGTTATAAGCTTGTAGATCTAAAGATCTATGAGTGGTTTTTCGAAAGAACCAAGTTAAAGGAACGAATTTTGTTAAAACTTGGATATTACATGAAATAAACACATTTTTAGTGGGTAAACAAGTGTAGGAACACTTGTGTAGAAAGAAAATTTAACAAAGAAATATTTTTTGAAAATATGAATAGAAGTTGTAAAAATACACATTCTTTAAAAATAAAGTTTCTAAGAAACTAATCATATTTTTTAAGATAACAAGACCTACTAAGTATGTTAGTAATTCACTACATATTTTTACAAACTTTCAAGTTCATAAGTTTATGGTTCATGTTTATTTTTGTCAAAGTTGGTGATCAAAAATTGTATATTGTTGATTGTTAATTGTTTGAATGATTTTACAAAAGAAAATGATATGCTAGAAAGCATGGACACCTCCATTTACAAAGGAAACTCTGGCGAAATTTTTCTAGAATTTCAACACTTAGAAATATTTTTCTAACAAATGTTTACAAATATATTTTTAACTTGGTTTTCAAAATAAACATCGCCATGATTTTTATTACAAAAATACCAAGTACCGGAGGTGGATTTTCGTAAATATATTTTGATAAATATATATTTAGAATATATATTTTATAATAAAACGCTTGTGTGATTGTTTGTATATTGTGTGCACTAAGTATATTATTTTTAGGGTAAAAATAATATAACTATTATATACCATGAAATTTCAACTCCAAAATAATACCAACGCTCTCACAAAATAAATATTTAAGTTACACAAGTATTGTTATTACAACGCGAACTTTAAAACGTAACTTATGTAGTATTTCTGGAAAAATACTCTTATATGTATATTTTGATAAGTATTATTTTGGAAAATGTATGAAGTAAAATATAATATTTTTGGGAAAAATATATATATTTTGGAATTGAGATGTTTTGGACAAGTAAATTAAATATATTTTCTAAGTGAGACTTAAAATATATTTTTCGGAATTATAAAGCGTACATGTATAAATACCCCCATCCTTGGGAAGGAAATACACTTATAAAATAATTAAGAAGTGTGAATACGAAATAGTTACTTAACTATTTTTCCAAGAACGTTAAACCCTAAGCCAAGGCACGGCCATCCGTCTAATAGGCATTAGTACGTGTAGGTCGTCACGCAGCAGATAGAGTTGGAGTTTGACGTTTCAGGATACGCACTTCTGTGAGTTCATGTCCCCCTTTTCTCTTTACTATTTTCAGTTTTATACTTTGGGGGTGAAATACATGCGACAAATATTACAAACATTTATTTACATGGTATGGTTAGCGTAGGGAGGGTTTCATGTGAGGGGTGGGCACAACACTTGAGGCCATTAATCCTCATTGTTAGGACCGAGGGACACAAGAGTGATAGATCTATTTGGGTGTAGCGAGCCCACACCCATGAGGCCGGGGCGGCCCATAGAGGTGACTGTGTCTTCCAGCCGAAGCCCGGTAACAAATTTTCTAAGTTTGAGTTTCCTTGCACTTTCTCACACATACCAGTGGCTTTGCAACCCATTGGTGATCTCTTTTTCCTTATTGCTACATACCAGGGACTTTTATACATACTTTAAAGGTTTATACATACTCACTTTTACATGAACCCGCTCAACTTTTTTTTTGATTTTTCAAATTACATGTATTTCAGGAAATTAGCGGATTTGGCAAGGTATGCAATCTCGTCAAGCTGCGTAGGAATAATGATGTCATCCGGGTTTAGGAAGTGTGACCCTTGCCTGGACGGGTCACAAGTCTTAAACCGTGTTTTTATTTCATGTCTTTTGTTATGTCAGTGAACATGTTTTCATTATGTCATGGTTGTATTTGGTTTGATATGTCGACTTTTTAAACAATTGTTGTTGTGATAACTTTTTAAACTTAATGAGTGGATGACTATCATGATTTTATTTTCATATAGCATTGTTGTGATTATGCTATGGTATTAAGAAGTCACACCAAATAAACCCACGCTTCCGCAAAAGCCAGGGTGTTGATACATGAAACCCCCTCATTTTTAGAAAGAATCCAAGGGGATATTTATGGGCCTATTCATCTTCCGTGTGGACCATTCCGCTATTTCTTGGTCTTAATTGACGCATCCTCTAGGTGGTCCCATGTGAGAGCTAATTTCCCAGACAATCAACTTAAAAATTTTCGGATGGACAATGCAGGAGAGTTCACATCCCAAGCTTTTAATGGCTATTGTATGTCGATTGGGATAAATGTTGAACATTCAACGCCTCATGTTCACACACAAACGGTTTTGCTGATTCTTTGATTAAAAGATTACAAATAATCGCTAGGCCAATCTTAATGAGATGTAAACTACCATCTTCTGCATGGGCCATGCTATTTTGCATGCCGCTGCACCGATAAGAGTGAGACCAACTGCTGATCACGAATACTCCCTATTGCAACTGGTCTCTGGACAAGAACCAAGTTTGTCCCACTTTAGAATTTTTGGTTGTGCGGTATACGTACCAATACCGCCACCACAACGTACTACAATGGGACCCCAAAGAAGACTGGGTATATATATTGGTTTTAATTCCCTATCTATTATTAAATACTTATAACCAATGACGGGAGACATGTTTACAACACGGTATGTTGACTGTCATTTTAATGAAACAATGTTCCTAGTCTTAGGGGGATATAAAAACAAAGAAAGACTGGTAACACAAGAAATAACATGGAATGCATCATCGCTATCAAATCTCGAAATGGCCAATGTGAATATGAAGTCCAAAAGATTATACATTTGCGAAGAATAGCAAATGAATTACCAGATGCATTCACGGACATGAATAGAGTGACAAAGTCACATATACCAGCATCAAATGCACCTGCTCGAATTGAAGTAATCCTCGAAGCGATTACTATACAACGAAAACGTGGGAGACATATCGGCTCCAAAGACAAGAACCCACGGAAACGAAACGAGTAAAATAACGCAGTTGGTGAAAACTCACAAAAGATTATAAATGAAACCCCGGTAGGGGTAATGTCCCAGAAGAGACAACTATGATTCCAGGGGAAAATGAAGTTTCAGAAGAAACACCAGCACCGAACGAAAATGGGATCTCTATTAATTATGTACAAGATAGTACAATGTGGAACCGGAATAAAACACGTGTTGATAATATATTCGCATATGCCATAGCAATGGATGTAATCAATGAAAATGATTACGTACCTAAAACTTTAGAAGAGTGCATGCACGGAAATTATTGGCCAAGATCGAAAGAAGTCATAAACGTCGAATTAAATTTGCTCGAAGAGCGACATGTTTTCGGACTTGTAGTCCGAACACCCATAGACGTCAAACCAGTCGGTTATAAATGGGTGTTTGCAAAAAAGAGAAATGAAAAGAATGAGATTGTACGATATAAGGCTCGACTTGTAGCACAAGGGTTTTCCCAAATCCCAGGAGTTGATTATGAGGAAACGTATTCCCCTATAGTGAATGCTATAACCCTTAGGTTCCTAATTGGCCTCACAATCTCTGAAGGACTTCATACGTGACTAATGGATGTCGTCACCGCATACTTATATGGGACACTTGAAAATGACATCTACGAAAATCCCTAAAGGGTTAAAATTGCCTAAAGCATTAAAATCAACACCTCGAGATATGTGTTCTATAAAGCTCCAGAGATCTTTATATGATCTCAAACACTCTGGCCGTATGTGGTACGATTGACTTAGTGAATATCTCGAAAAAGAAGGATACAAGTCTGATGTAATCAGTCCATGTGTCTTTATAAAAAGATCACTCTCGAATTTCACTATAACAACAATATATGTTGATGATATTAACATCATCGGATCTCCTGAAGATATAGAGAAAGTTGCTCAGTTGTTAAAGAAGGAATTTGAAATGAAAGATTTTGGTATGACACAATTATGCATCGGATTGCAATTTGAGTATCTGTGCAATGGCACATTTGTCCATCAGTCAAACTACATCCAGAAGATGTTAGTACGTTTCAATATGGATAAAACACATCTGTTTAACGTACCTATGGTTGTTCGACCGCTAGATCCACACAAGGATCCTTATCGCCCTCAAGAAAAAGCCGAAGAAGTACTTGGTCCGGAAGTACCGTACTTAAGCGCGATCGGTGCCCTTATGTATCTCGCAAATAACACAAGACCTGACATTGCATTTGCAGTTCATGTACTAGCGAGATATAGTTCGAATCCAACACATAGACACTAGAATGGTGTAAAACATATATTTCGGTATATTTGCGGGACACGAGACTTAGATCTTTTCTGTCAGAAAGATCAAAAGTCCCGGCTTGTTGGGTATGCTGATGTTGGATATATATTAGATCCTCATAAAGCAAAATCTCAGACAGGTTATGTATTCACATATGGTGGCACAACAATTTCTTGGAAGTCGACTAAGCAAACACTTACAGCAACATCATCAAAGCTTGCCGAACTGATAGCATTGTATGATGCTGGTCGAGAATGCATGTGGTTGAGATCAATGATTAATCACATACAAGAAGCATGCGGATTAGAACATATCAAGAAGAAGCCGAAGATTATTTATGAAGACAATGTTGCTTACATAGCTCAGATCAGAGAATGTTACATCAAGGGTGATCGAACAAAGCACATCTCACCAAAGGTCTTCTCAACATATGACTTGTAGAAAAAAATGGAAATTGATGTTCGCCAGATCAAGTCAAGTGAAAATTTAGCTAACCTGTTCACAAATTATTTACCTAGAAGCAGTTCGAGCAACTATCACACAAGATCGGGCTTCGCAGATTGAAAGATGTTTGTTAAATTTAGGGGGAGAATTATATACGTAGTACTCTTTTCCTTGACTAATTTTTGTCCCATTGGGTTTTCTTAGTAAGGTTTTTAACGAGGCAGCACAACTGGTCCAACAGTATTAGTTTATCTCATAGGTCATGAAGTACCGATTTAATATCATCCTGAAGCATGTTGTTAATAGAGTATAATGAATAGTAATGTATATCTGAGGGGAAGTGTTATAAACCAAATATACATACATAATACATCTTATGAGTTTTTCTCCTCCCAATAACCGTTTGGCAGTTATATTACAAACTCTCAAGAGATTCTATACAATTTCCAATGTTTTCTATCAATTACTACAAATATTACAAAAGAGATACCGCCAATGAGGTTCTGGTGGAGTGGTTTGGGAAAATACTTGGTGTTCCTTGTGACTCAGGTTCCACTCTCACTCTTTTCATTATTTTCTGCGGCATCCAGGTGAAGGGGCAGATACGGGTGGCGCTGGTTCGTCTTGGATGGAAGGCGAAATTTTACCGATTATTCCACTGTCGTGCCTTCGGATGGGTGGATGTCGGATTTCCGCGCATCTGGGAGAGCTAAGGGGCTGGTGACAGTCGTATAGTGAACCTTAACCACAATATACGGCGTCACAGTAGTTAACACGTCGTTCCTTACCAAAGAAAATACATACCCAATAATTACACGTGGTAAACTTTCAATCTCAAATAATACAACCATACATGGTGGTCTTCTCTTGGGCCAATAGATTCTTGTTCCCGTGGTTTTCTTTATTGTTACTTAACCACCCCACCCCACCCCCACCCCACCCCACCTCAACCCCCACCCCCTCCCCACAAACTCTCTTTATAAACCCCACCCCATTTCTTTCCATTTCCTCCAGCCACCCTACCTCCACCGTCCGTACCAACTCCGGCCAAAACTAACAAACAAACAAATGGAATCAACCACCACAAGAAGACCCCTTTTTCTTGAGGAAACCAACGGTCTTGCTTCTATTTCCGATGAGTTTTCACCCTCACAATCACCTTCAATTTCAAGACCCTTATACTCTCCAAGAAAAGCTTCTCTTAAAAACCTTTCTTCTTTTTCGTCTCCAAGATCTGGCCGGTTTTTACATGGTAGATTTGAAGAACAACAACCTCATTTCTTGGATGCCTGTTTTCTTTGCAAAAAACCACTTGGTCATAACAGAGACATCTTCATGTACAGGTAAAATTGGCTCAAATCTCATCAAAGTTTTCGGTTTTTTGTTGTTAATTGAATTCATTTGAGTCATATCTCAAATGGGTATTTATTGTTTTTCCCAATTTTAATTTGGGTTTTTGATAATTTTGTGGAACAAATCTGGAAACAGAGGAACAGAGGAAACTCTGTTTCTTGATTTGTTTCTAAATTTTAACCAAAAGTTGCCGATTTTGGACGATTTTTAAGATGGATTGTTTTGGTTTTTTTGTTTCTAATCTGGGGTTTGAATAAAGTTTCGATTTTTATAAAAAACAATGACCAAATCTGGTTGATTTTACAACAGGAAGAAACAAATCTTGAAAGAAACTCTGTTTCTTGATTATCTTTTTTTAATCAAAAAAGTTGCCGATTTTGGACAATTTGCAACATGGGTTTGTTTGATTTTTTCATTTCTAATCTGGGGTTTGAATAAAGTTTCAATTTTTATCAAAACAATGATCAAATCTGGATATTTTTTATATGGGTATGCTCTGTTTTCATTTCTTGATATGTGTTCTTGATGAATTTGCAGAGGTGACACACCATTCTGCAGTGAAGATTGTAGATCAGAACAGATTTACATCGATGAAACCAAACAAAAAACCAAGAATCTTTCTACTTCAATGAGAGCTTTGAGGAAGAAAGAACAAAAAGAAAACGAAACTTCCCAAAAATACCCTTTTCGTTCTGGTGCCGTAGTGGCTGCTTAACCAGTAATTTGATTCTAATTCAAGGGTAAAATGGGAAAATTTTGTCTTTTATAGAAGCACGTGACTTGAGCATGCACTACTTTTTTCTTTTTTTTATTTACCTCGGGAGTTTTTACCGTGGTAAAAAAGAAAATTATGGTGGGAAGTAGTACCATCAGTCTGTGGTCAATGAAGTATAGTACAAGTGGTTAATGCATAAAGTTAGTGTACTAGCTAATCTTGTACTTGTAGTACATATATGATGCATAATAGTAACAAGTCCTTTATGCAACCATTTTTGTTGTGTGTTTGGCCTTTTCTATTGTATGGAAATCACGTACATTACCAATTTCTGTTTGGTATTATCAAATTATTATTGGTTTACAATTTATGCAAAATAATAATAATGAATTGTTGCCATCCTTGTGACCAATTTGCAAAGTTTTTGTCCTTTTTATAACTTAAGAGCAATCAGGAGATTTTGTTTTCTATAGCATTAAGATATAGAAAGCTTAGTCACATACAACTATATATGAAAGAACTGATTAATCAAACCAGAACTGAATTAAGCGACAAAACCGAAATTGACAATCAAACTACACCAAACATATTAACCGAATTGCATCGAACTTGTACGAATGTTTGTTATTAGATTTATGGGTCAAGTTGATTGAATGTCATGTGTGATTTTCCTCTTAAGTCTATCGAGGATAGATGCAAAAGTTGATATGAGAGTAAAAGTTCATACATGATTAACTATTCATGCATAGTATAGCTATTTTTTATATTTTTTGTTATATTACTAAAAACTAAAAATGTATAACATACTTAGAAAAAACTATCTTCATCTTCATGATTTTATTTTATATTTACTTTCAAACACTTGTAAAATTGGGGTTCATACTAACATATTGTTTGCTTTAGACCATGTGTACTGGTTAAGCCATATAATGCCTTCACTATGGGGCATTATTCGATACGTGACAGTCCAGTCACCATGGAACATTATAGTAAAAGTGGCGTAGTGGAAATAATGCCCAATAACGCTCATGCAATCATTTCACAATTAATTTTTTTTAATTTAAAACATAAGACCATGTGTAGTGGTTAAGCCATATTAATGACCGTTTTTGTACGTCGAGGTTCGTCCTTTTCCTTCTTCTTATGCGACCTTCTACCGCGTTTCGATTTCTCTGGCACCGGTTCGGGTTGCGTCTCCGGCACGACATCGACATCGACATCGGGTTCGGCTTGTTGTTGTGAAGGTTGCGACCCACCGGCTTGACCATAGCTGAAGGTGGGAGGCATGAACGTGGCGCCACTCAAGTAAGCCGCGTACGTTAAAATGCTCGGGTCCAAGTCTTGAAGGTTATACGGGTGTTGCGGTTGGGTTGTGTTCGGGTTCATGGGTCTTGCGGGGACACCAAAGGGGGGTCGGAATGGATGCATATTTGTATAAAATATAGAAGTAGGAGAGAAAGTGTGATTTTTTTTATAAAAAATAGGATGAAGTGGGTATTATTTATATACCCCGTAAATTTTGGAATTAAAAAAAAGTTAAACATTTGACCGTTGTCAACGGTCATCTCTTGGCCCAAGTGAATTTTCAGCATTTTAATTAAAATGCCAACGTCCATTTTTTTTCGAAGATAACGCCCTATAAAGCCTGCTTTAATGGGGGGGGGGGGGCGTTTTGCGGCGTTTTTTTTCAATTTTTTTTTAAAATACCGCCCCACTACGGATGGTCTTAGTCACAAGTAGCTTGTAACTTTTATTTTTAGTTAACATGAGTGGAAACTTTCCTTTAAGGCCACCAATCTTAAACTGATCAAACCTAAAGACGTTTATGTAGAGTTTTTGAATCAAGTTGACTCTGATTTAGGCTCGAGCCAACAATAATATGATTCGAGCCGAGCTGGCTCGACTTGATAATGCTAACTCAAGTTGCTTGTGAATCTACAAGCTGACTCACTTTTCTCAGTTTTGTTGATTTTCCATACCTATTTCAAACTGTGCAAGCCTTAAATTATACCAAATCAAACTATCAAGGAATTGGCTAATTTATATGATCAAATTGTTTTTGGTTTGCAATTATAGGAATTACCATGCTGTTTATTAAAATTAGGGGTGAGCAAATTAACCGTCATAACCGAACGATTTTAATCAATAACCAACATAACCAATGGTTATGGTTATGAAATGTGTTTAACCGACCGGGTGATTATGGTTATGGTTATGAAGCTTTGGTTAACCCATATAACCGAAACCGAACCGAACTTATAATTTAAGTCTGTGTAATAGATTTTCATTTAACACTAACCAAACAAAGGTTTTTTTTTTTTTTAAGATAAAAGTATTTTTGTAACAAAATGATCTTAATGTAGGTGCCATTTATTTTGATAAAGAATTGTACTTCTAATCAAAGACTTAAGTATTTTTTTTGTTGTTGAGAAATATCACGTTAAAAGAGATCCCACATTGGTAGTTTAACCAAAAAATGTAGTATTGATTATCTTATAAAAATACCAAAGCTCAATCCAACATGGTTGGTTCCATTGGTTTAAAAGTTTGGTTATTAGATTTTATCACCCCCAACTATTGGGTATTAGCCGCTGTCACTATCAACTATTACTTTGACTCTCACCACTTCTAACTTAACACTTTTTGTGTTGTGTCACTCCGGTTGAGTAGTTTTCGGTTCTCTTTTTGTCTTTTAGGAGTAGATTCATCCGTCGTCATTAGTAACTTACAAAGTGTTAACCTAATATCACCAATAACACAAGTCAACCACTTAGAAATGTTCACATGCGGGGTGACACAACACACAAAGTATTAAGTTGGGAGTGAGGGAGTCAAAGTGATAGTTGGAAGTGACAACGACCAATATCCAATAGTTGTGAGTGATAAAATCCAATAACCCTAAAAAGTATGAACTTTAGCCGAAAGTTAGTTTTAGTTAAAGTTTTTGGTTAATAACCGAAATAATCATAACCGAATTTATAACCGATAACCGAAACTAGTGGTTATGGTTATGATTAATGGTAAAAACTGAACCAAAACGACCCATGCACACCCCTAACTAAAATAAAGAAAATTACATGAGAATGCCTAAGTAAACAGACAACAAGATGCGTTGCAATATCTTTTTGAATGGCAAATACAATTCTACCGAGAACAAAACCTTGGTTCTTTGACGTCAAAAAATTGTTATGCACGACCTTCCGTACACTGTGCAGGAAACTAACAACTTCAGAAACCAATGAGTTTGAGAAGCATATTATTAGCTTACTAGAGCCAAATGAATAACTTATTAGAGCCAAATAAGTTTGAGAGCCACATTAGCTTTTGTTTTGATTTTTTTATATACGTGAGCTGGATTTATTTTGACCTTAGCTAAAAACTTCATATGACTCAGCAAGTTCAAAGCAAATTAATTTTGGGTTCTATACTAGAGAGCTACTTTCGACTAAAAAATTTACATCATCCAACAAGCTCTAATCAAATCAGCTCAAGGTTTTAACGAGTTTCTATACTAGAGAGCTACCTTCGACTTAAAAATTTACACCATCCAACAAGCTCTAACCAAATCAGCTCAAGGTTTTAACGAGATTCTATACTAGAGAGCTACTTTCGACTTAAAAATTTACACCATCAAACAAGCTCTAACCAAATCGCTCAAGGTTTTAACGAGCTTCTATACTAGAGAGCTACTTTCGACTTAAAAATTTACACCATCCAACAAGCTCTAACCAAATCAGCTCAAGGTTTTAACGAGCTAATGTATACCAGAAGATGAGGAAGCTATCATTTGAAAATCTTTAATTTAAAGAATTATTTATTTAAAAAAAGCCCTAGACTAGATGTGATAATGTATCTCAAGGGCTATGATCATTTACAGGTACTTTCCTAAAGTCATCCGTAGTCATAAAGCCCCTTTTGGGGCGTTATGCGACACATGTTGTGCCACTTCACACCGGGGCTTTATGGGGCGTTATATCACTAGAGCCCGTAGTCATAAAGTCTCTATCCATCATTACCTAATTCTTAATTTTCAATTTTATTAATTAATTATAAAAACCTTGCTTGTTTTTTATTGGTCCAATCTTTGAAAACTTCCCCCATACCGCCGCTATATATCTCCCCCCCCTCCAAAATTGCATTCATACCGCCCCTCGTGGCGGTCTTACCCGGCGTTATCAAGCGCTATGTGGGGGCATAGCGCCCCACTACGTTTGATCTAAACATACTTAATTAGGCTGAAAGGTGTAAGAGTCATGGTTGAGATATGATTCGTGACATAGGAACATGAATGGAAGGCTACAACACCCCCTTGCCTGATCTACCATGGTTCACATGTATTAAACCATGGCAACCATGGTCCTCTTTTTCATTTTCCAATATTTCCTTTCGTTTTTCCAAGATTTCCTTTCCTTTTTCTTTAGACAAAAATAAATAAGGGGATAGTGGTTTGGTCATGACCACACCCTTAGGATAGTTGTTTAGGATGTTGGATTAGAGGTGGTGATATGACGCTGATATGGAGGGTCATGATGGTCATAAGAGTCATGACCACACCCTATAGACTTAGTGGTTTTATTTCATTCACAACTAATGTCTCCAAAGTGCGTTGATGGTTTTGAAGGTCAAACACCTCTTGGCTAAGTATTTCAACCACACACCAAGCGATGTAACATTTTGCTAGGCCATTACAAACGCCTCTCTTAGAGACTTATTGGTTATATGTGACTCATAAAAAATATGTGGTTCGCCCTGTTATCATGAAACAAAAGACGAGCGTTTTGATACTAGTAGTAACAATTAATCAATATTGTTCGTTTACTTAAGAAGAACTTCTATAGTTGTTTCTGTTACATAAGTAGTAGCTTCTGAGAAGTTCACACATCATGAGATGCTTACGTAGTTACGTGCATTGTTATATTATTCCCATCTTTACTGGTATGCCTAAAAAACGTTGACGGTATATTATTAGCCTCTTCTTATGACCTAATATCCTTTTATGGACAGTATAATATTAAAGTTAACGAAAGTGTCATTTTTTAATAAACACTCTCAAACGACGCTTATATTATCATTTAAAATATTCTTTTTGTGTTTTCTTTTTGTTTATGACTAAAGAATAACTTTGTAAGATTTGATAACGGTATAAATGTCTCTACCTAGTATTTTTAACCTCTAGAGAATAAAATAAAGCATATTAACCTTTTAAGATCTTTTTGGTTAAATACTATTCGCACAACGACAATCTAGTTAATTCATACGAACAAGAACCTAATAACAATAATGTAGGTGATATTATTGTGAAATTATTAGTACATTATTGATAAACTTTGTAAGAAACCAATATAGTGCATAATATAATTCGTGACATTTATATCGTGTTTAAAAATATCAAGTTACCCATTAATTATTAGATTTTTTTATACGAGAAAACATGTGTATATATATTAGTGTTGTTAATGAGTTGAGTTAACATCGATTTAGACTCGAGCCAACAATAATAAGACCCTTCGTACTCACACTACATATCTGCCCCCCCCCCCCCCCCCCCCCCGGTAGCGTGGGGCAACACCTCCCAGGGGGCGTTATGCGGCGGGTTGTACGATGGAGGTGAAAATTATAACAGGGTGAAAACTAATCCTTCTCTCTCACACATATATATACATACATATACCCCTTGGCTCTCCCAGATGCGCGGAAAACCGACCTCCACTCGCCTTAAAGCACGACAATGGAATAATCGGTAAAATCTCGCCTACCGTCCAAGATGAACCAGCGCCACCCATATTCGCCACACCTGGATGCCGCAGAAGATAATAGGGAGAGTGGGAGTCGAACTTGGGTCACAAGGAACACCAAATCTTTTCTTAACCACTCCACTACTACCTCATTCACCCTTAAGAGTCGAAGTTATTTGGCGTTTTAACTTTTAATCCCTTTTCTAACTTTTTACCTAATCTTTTTATAAAAACATAAAGTAATCATGTTAGTTTTGAACTATAAATGAGGATTTTGTTATAATATGTTTGTTAGAAGTGGAAAATCTCCTTATATGCTGGATTGCTGGTAAAGTGGGTTGCAAGTGGTTTTTTCACGCATGTTATTTCAGCATGAAACTATTTGAAGGTATTGAACTTAATCTAAACTTCAAATACTTAGCTAGCGTTTGGTATGAAGGAATGGAAGGTGGAATGGAATGGATCATTCTGATGGAATGAAAATAAATATGTTTGGTTATAATGTGGTAATGGAATGGAGCATTCCAAAGAAACGTAACTCCTTCCAAATATAATAATTTCTATTCCTTGGTATATAGGTGTTTTTTTTCCATTCCTTCAAGGAATGAAAAGAAATATGTTCTTCTTCTTCTTCTTCTTCTTCTTATTATTATTATTATTATTATTATTATTATTATTATTATTATTATTATTATTATACTTATATTTTTATTTGTATTTATATTTATATTTATTAATATTCATACTAATATTATTAATTTTTTTATCATTAATATATTATTATTATTATTATTGAGGCAATTATATTTTTGTCATTTTTAATACAGTTGTGTTTCGTTACTTAATCTTTTTTTGTTTATCAAATTGTATAAAGTAATGAATCATTCTATTCACATATGAGTAACCAAACATCATAATGGAATGGAATGATCCATTTCATTCCGTTGTCCATTCTATTACCTCGTCCATTCCATTCTCTCATCTATTCCATTACCCCATACCAAACAGACCCTTATTATTTATATAAAACACTTCAATAATTATGTACCAAAAAATTTTTAAAAATAATTTATTATTTATCAAGTATTAAAATATCATCCAATAATGATAAAACAAAAGAATATTCAAGTCATAGCAATAATGTATCAGTGTTGTGAATAAATCATATATACGATTGTTGAAGTTTCTAGATCTTGTGGGAAGGTGTAGTTAAAATATATGCAAAACTAATGTATCATATAAATTGGTTTTACAAATACCCATAACTTATTTCTATATTTTTCTGAGTAACCCAAATCACCGGGTAAATAAAATCTATTACGTATTAAAATGAGTGCTTGTTATGACAGGTTGGTGATTGAGTAAGTGGATGATGACCTATGTAACTCATTTATCTAAACGTTAAAAGCTATGATAATATAAGTTAATTTATTCTACAAAAGCTTCTAATTGTTTTTTTCTTTGTCTTGTGTGATAAGTTATTATATCCGCCTTAGGTTTCCTTTTTTTTTTTTCAAACGGAAAATCCTAGATTTTCTTGAATAAATACACTACAACATGTATTCCAGAATTTGAACCTCCAACCTATTTTATTGTGAGACACACATCTTAACCACGAGAATGTTTCTTTAACGACATATGCCCTAGTTATATTCATATATAATCTTTAAAATCATAATATTTTGTTTTTATTCACTTGTGAATTATGAAAGGCATGCATAAAAGGGAAGGCAATTAGGCAAATGAGAATAGTCCATAATATCCTGGAGAAATGAGCTGTAAACTCTATGATTATGGTCCCAACAGTGTCCACCAATCTAAAAAAAAAAACGAAAATGGTGAGGTCTTCACTCAATTACCAGAATAATTAAATACAACTGCACTATATATACTTTAATGATTGGTCAATCTGATGTGTTATATGTTGTCGTTTTATAAATCAATATTTTTGTTTACATGTTTGGTTTCTTGTATTTTTTAAGTTAACAATTAATAATTTAATACAATTATACAAAGAACTCAGATATCTAAATGACCGAATTTCTTAGGTTCATCTAAGGAGTGATACTTAAAGAGAGAACTTAAGGTCGGGTATTAAGCGATTGTGCTACGTTTCAAGTCAACCGGCTGAAGTTGAAGGGTTTTCCTTAGAGAAAGAGGTTGTGTTTTTAATGGCCCGATGTGTCTTTTACTTGTGGGTTCGTCCGTCGTTACTTACTGTTAAGAATTTTATCATTTTTGAATTGCTCAGTGTGCCGAAATACACTACTGGTACAACTTCATCGACGTATCTGTTGGTATGTTACCCCTTCTTTAGCGATTACATATACAAAATCCATTTGATAAATATTTATGAAAATTTATATTTATTTAAAAGAAAAACTAAAACGAAATCTTAGATATTTAGTTGGGGAAGAAAACAATATTGGGTGTGTATCCGAGAAGAAATTAGTTTCTTGCGTATTTAAGGCCCAATGGAGGATAGCGTGTGTGCATGGTTGCATATATTATACAATACGCTTTTAGAGCCCAAAGAAACGTAGTAGCACGTCTATAGGCCCAAGAAATGAAACATATTTGGGCTTAATAAATTGGGTTTTCCCTTTCTATCGGGGGAGGGTTGTTTTGGTGAGATCGGTTTTGGAGAGCCTCCCTATCTATTTCCTCTCTATCTTTAAAGCCCCTGTTAAAGTCTTGGAGAAATTATAGTCGATGATGAGACGTTTTCTTTGGGGAGGGTCGGAAAGTGTTAAAAAAACTCAATGGGTAGCTTGGGAGGTGGTTTCCAAACCTAAAAAGTGTGGCGGTCTCGGCATTAGCAGGTTAAAAATTGTTAATGATGCCCTTCTTGCCAAGTGGGTGTGGAGGTTTTTGTCTGAAGATCTCAGCCTTTGGATAAGGGTTGTTTTGGCTATTCATGGCTCTAATAGAAGGTGGTCTTGCATTCCTTCGAAACAAGGTCTCACGGGGGTGTGGCTTAATATTGTTAGAGTGGAAGCTAAATTATTGCTGAAAGGTAAAAGGTTTACTGATTATATTTCTGGGGTGGTTGGAGATGGGGGCTCCATTAGATTTTGGATCGGTAGGTGGCAAGGGGACACCCCGCTTATGTACAAATGGCCGAGACTTTTTGCAATTGAGAAACATAAAGGTTGTTTGGTGAATCAGCGGATTCAGGTGGAGGGGGGGCGTTTCGATGCTGTGGAGCTGGAGTAGAAGTCCGTCTACGGCTTCGGAGTTATCTGATTTAGTGGAGTGTGAGTCGGTGCTTTCGGGGGTAGGCATGTCAGCGGATAAAGACAAATGGAAGTGGGATGCCGATGCTTCGAGTTTGTTCCGTTAAAGTCCTTCAAGGAGTTATGCTTGGCTCAGCCGGATCCGGATTTGGTATGTTTGGTTAAAGGTTGTAAGTGGCTGCCATCTAAGTGTAAAATCTTTGCTTGGAGAGCGGGCCTGGATTGCATTCCTACTAAACAGGCTTTGGTTCGAAGAAACATCATTTCCGATTCGGATGAGTGTGTTTTTTGTCAGGAAGCTCAGGAATCTGTGGATCATTTATTTACCGGTTGCATTGTTGCTATGAAAGTTTGGAGCGGAATCAGTTCTTGGATCAAAAGTCCTCCTTTATTTGCTTTCAGCTTTAAAGATCTTATGGATTTCTATTTGAGCTCGGGTGGAGGAGCTCCCGCTAAGGATGTCATCCGTGGTATTATCATTGCGGCTTGTTGGTTCATTTGGAAGGCTCGGAACGAGAAGATCTTCAATAATGGTAAAGGGGATTGGTTGGAGATTGTTGGTATGGTTAAGTCCTATAGCTTCTTTTGGTTTAAGAATAGGTGCAAGTTTAAAGATCTAGATTGGGTCGAATGGTGTAAGTTCCCTTTGTATATGTTGTAATTTTGGGGAGCGCGGTCCTGCTTTTTTGAGTCAGGCCGGCTGTTTTTTATAAAATTTCCTTTCAAAAAAAAAGTACTTGGTCCGTTGCATACATCGATTTAGGCTTGAGTTCCACAAATTCTAACCTGCCATATCATTTATGTCATCAACTAAGGTAGTGTTTGGTTGGCAAGAATTATAGGTGGAATGAAATGGATTATCACGACGGACTAAAAAAATGTGTTTGGTTGGTCAAGGTAATAGAATCACCCATTACATAAGTCATTTCATTCGCTCAAATTCATTCCGTCCACCTCTCTTTTTTTTTTCATTCAAATCCCCCTCTCATCCTTCATCACCAACATCATCCACCACCACCTGCAACCACCGTCATCACCACCACCCTCCACCGTCGGCTGCCACCGACCACCACCCTCCGCTGCCACCACCCGCAACTGCCAACTATCACCCACGGCCACTGCCACCACCTGTTGTTTCCGCCACCCGCCAACACCACCGGCACCATCGTCGACCACTACCAGCCATCGCCGCCACCACCCTCCGCCACCGACCACCGCCATCACTTGCCACGGGCCACCGCCACCCATCGGTGTCGACGCTACCAGCCGCCACCCACCACCACCACCCATCGTTGATTTTATTCCATCACTGTTTACGCCACCCGTCGCCGTCGGCCGTCGCCACCCATCGCTATCAAACCATATTTTTTGTGGATTTTCGACTTTCTTGTTTTTGAAGCAATGGACCCACGTTTTACATTAAGCTATTTCTAGCTCGTTTGTCCAATCTTTCATTTCTAGGGACTTGTGGGTGTCTAAAATATTATGGCGGATAAACATTTGGTTGGGTATAAAAAGGTTGCGGTGTATACCCTTGACAACTCACGTTTGAACTACCTTCTCTCGCGCTCGAACCATTTCTTCTCTACTCAAACCGACTCCTGTCGCACTTGAACCCCCTCCTTGGGTTTTAGAGGACTTTTTGCTTGCGCCAAGTGGCCAACCTTAGATTTTTGTTTATTCATTTCGAAGATTGGTTATGTACGTGTAGTAGAATATTATGTGTATTTTGTGTGAAATAAAAATGGTAAAAAGGTTGGGTATTTATAATTGAAATAATTACGATATATATATATAGAGTGTATATATATATATATATATATATAGAAAGGCATGAATAAATACCTAATTACCCTAATCACGTGATGTAATCTCGTACTCACGTACGCTTCGCACGTTAAGTTACTGTACATTTCGACACTGCAACAGGTAAAGTTACTAGTTTGTGTTTATTTCTAGTTTACTAAATACCTTTAAATTTTATAATTTATCAATTTAATTGACAAATTATTTGAAATACAAAAAAGTACATGACATGTTAGGTTGCCCGCCCCACCCCCACATAATCCCATAAAGCCTCTACAGGGACGCCATAGGGGGGGGGGGTGGGCAAAGTTGAATTTGTTGTGACAATGGCGAGCGTCAAACGCATGGAAAAGGGGAAAGTTCATTTTTTTTCTCGTTAAGCAATATTTAAATTTAAATAATAAATCAAATCTTATTATATATATATATATATATATATATATATATATATATATATAAACGTATATTATTCAATAAAATCATATACAATCCAATCACACATCCACAAATCATTCTAAACCCTCAATCACTCATATTCTCTCTACTTGTTTATTAAAAATATCTTTAGACTCGTCACCCGACTCATCACGTTCTGACGTGGGAATGATCGACGACTTGATTATTACAGCGGCTAAGGGGGTGGTTCAACTTTTAAAAGATGAAGTTGAATCTTCACAGCCACGTACAAGAAAACCAACTCCTGAACGAGATCAGTTGGGTGCTTATCAACGTTTGGCAGCTGATATTTTTTTGCTGAAAACCCTGTGTATGACCATACATAGTTTCGGCGTCGCTTTCGTATGACGCACCGAGCTTTTTTGAGAATTTGAGGCGATTTAGAGTGTAGGTATACATATTTTAAACAGAGAGAATGTTCTAGACGTAAACTTGGATTCTCTGTTTTGCAAAAATGTACAACCACAATTTGTTAGTTGGCATACGACAAGTTAACTGATGCATGAGACGAGTATTTAAGAATGCTAGAAATAGTATGCCGAGATAATCTTGACAATTTATTGTAACGCCCCCGAATTTAATTGTAAGCATGCATATTTATAATTTTATGATATGTTCTAATAAGTAAATAGGAAGTAAACCTAGTTAGAAAGTAAATTAAAATTTTTAGTTAGGAGAAACAAGTTATGGCCATTTAAAAATAAGTATGTTAACATAAGGGGTGGAATATGTAAATAGTGAAAGTTAATTTACTAAAACATAAAAGAAACACACGACCCACACATATGAGGTGTGGGTGTGTCGCCTGGAACAAGGAGAAAAGAGGGGAAAACCCTCTTATTCATCAAATCAGTAAAATTGAAAGGGAAATCAAAGTCTGATTGTATGCATGAACACCAATCCTTGATCACCTAAGAATTTCCTACATAAGGTATGTCGAAAATTATGATTTAATGATCATGTATGGAATGGGTTTTTAGTAAAACTTGAAGTTCATATGAAATTAGTATAAGCATGTGTTAGAAATTCCATGTGGAACTTGAAATATGCTTGAATTCGACCTAATTGATAGTTAAAGGTAAAAACCCACTTGGAATTTGGATAATAGTGACTTGTAACATGAGGTTATGATGTAGATTAGCATAAATGATGTTACATGATGATGTTCTTGATAAAATGTCACCTCTGAAATCGAATTAGGATGAGGGTTGTATGAGATTTCAATTAAAATGGATGTTCTTGATGATTTAGACATGAACTAGCTAAGTCATGCAAATAATACTTGTACACTATGCTTAATTAATAGTATGCACGCTAAGTGTTCGTTAAAATGCTTGAATGATATAATCGGATGATTTTACAAGATAAATGACTAGAATTGGGAAATTGTTGCTTGTAGTAAGAATATGTTAAAAACGGAATGAAGAGAATGACATGAACTTAAAGTATGTGATTTGAATTGTAGGAATCAAGGAAGAAAGCTCGAGTCGTTCCGGGTCGCAAACAAACAACGACAAAGGTAAGTTCCTTTACTTACGAAATGTTATTAGTTGCATAATCACAAATAATATCCTTTTTCATGTTGAGATCGTATATTAGTAATGAGTTAGTTGAAAATGAAGTATGGTAAGAACATGGTTTGAATGACATGAAGTGATATAGATCAAGTTGAGAAATTTATGTTTGGAAGGAGTTATGAATATTCTCTCGTAGTTGGCTAGTATGTTATTGTCGAATAAACTTATGTTCTAAATTGTCTAATGGATCGATTGTATGTAGGTAAAGCGACTTGTTAAACGGCGTTACTTGGATCGGACACACTCATGATGCACGCTTCCGCGAAGACGCTAGTTATGGTTTAAACTTTTGTTAAACGGTTTTCTTTTGTAAAAACGGGTCTTTTGTAAGTAACTTAACCCGGTTGTGGATAATTGTTGAACTCGTAGTTGTAGACTATGCTAGTAGTTTATGAAATGTTGGGTTGTTAACTATTTTAGAAACTCTTCGTTAGTTATCACATGGTTAAATGCAGAATTTTTGCTTATGAATCATTTGAGCCGTTTGGTATTTTTGTCAAATGAAGCTCGTTGTTTTCTTTCAAAAGTTTAGACCTTACAAGTTGGTATCAGATCCTAGGTTTGAGAGATTCGAGCAAGTTATGGTTCTCGAACTCAAACCGAAAGCTCTTGTGGAAGTGTGTTCGTTCCAAAGCGCCATGTAAGTAAGTAATTTAAGGTTTTGAACTATGACCTTGAAGGAAAAACGGGAGGGGATTACGGTTAAATTTCAATAATAATTTGATTGAGGTGTAAAGCAATGTTGCGGGAGGTTTCGGGGGTCCACGGATCCATTTCGGGTTGATATAAGGCCTGGAAATGAAAATGGTGAGCTGAACATCGTCTGCAGGTCAGAAGGACCGTCGGCGACGGCCCCTTATGGCGTCGGCGACGGTACCCCTTCATCCGACGGGCTAACTTGCTGCCTATGGACAAGTTTCAGCGACGGAACTTTATAGAAGCCGTCGGCGACGGACACATGTGCCGTCAGCGATGGTGCCTCCTTTTCTTGTTTTTCTGATTTGCTAGTTTGATGTGTGAGACTCTTTAATTCGGTTCTAATACGTCGTTAAACCCTAGTAATGTCTCGAATTGATTATGAAACTAAAAGTTCATGACAGTTAATATGTTTAAATGAGGAATGCATGAAAGAATGGAGGGTCTTGTACACGAACGAATGAAGCAATTAACGCATTTAGAATGCTCGTAAGGAAAGATTGGATGAGTCCATGACTTATGAGAATGAATTATTAAGAACGAATAAAGTATAGAATGACAAGGGGAACGAATGTAATAATGTTTAACATGAATAATTATTTGTAGATGGCAAGTGGAGGGAACACGGATGCCACAGAACGGATAACTCGAAACGAGTTAAACAAGATGATTTCAGATGAAGTAACGAAGGCGTTTGATGCAAACGTTTCAAAGCTAGCACAAGAAGTGGATGGCCAAGTACTAAGTACGGTGGAGAATATGATAACAAGCAAAGTGGATGAGTTGAAAGAAATGATAACCGGAATTCAAGGCAAGAAGGAAGCAAGACGGTGCACCTACAAGGATTTCATGGCATGTAAGCCTACAACTTATAATGGGGAAATTGATCCCATCGAATGCCAAAGATGGATAGCTAAGGGTGTTCATTCGAAGTCATTGTGACAAGGAAGATCAAGTCATGTTTGCCACAGGGCAACTTTTACGAAGGGTTAAAGATTGGTGGGATTCGTATAGTAAGGAGATCGGAGAGAATAGAGTTCAAACTTTGACTTGGCAAGAATTCAAACAACCTTTTGTTAAGTACCATTGTCCACAATCAGCTGTGGATCGAATCCAAGAAGACTTTCTCCGACTCCGACAAAGGGACGAATCAGTCAATGAGATCACAAACACCTTCCTTGATCAACTAAAGTTTTGTGAAGAAATAGTCGGAACGGAGAGGAAGAAGATTATCCGTTATCATGGCATGCTTAAGGCTGAAATTCGGGAGTTCATAACTCCTTCTAAATGTGAAACTTTGGACGAGATCATTGATCTGGCAAGGGATAGGGAAATTGAGATAAAGAGGCAAGATGAACGTGGGGAGAAAAGGCAAGCCGAGAAGGGGTCAACACAAGGCTCTTCTAAGAAACCTAAAACGCATGATCAAGGAAAGAAAGAAGCTTCCAAAGGAGGGTTTCCACGATGTAAGACATGTGGAAAACCCCATTCGGGTGAATGTTTATTGGGAAGGAAGGGGTGTTACAACTGCGGACAAGAAGGGCATCCATACTATAATTGTCCGAATCCCAAGAGGGTGTGTTACAACTGTAATGAATCGGGCCATGTGAAGGCCGAATGCCCAAAGCTTAAACAAGGGGCGAAGAAAGAAGGAAAGGAGGAAGAACCCGCTAAAGCTAAAGGAAGAATGTTTCAAATCTCTACAGAAGAAGCAAGAGCTCATCCGAATGTGGTGTCAGGTATTTTTATGATAAACTCTATACCCACTTATGTGTTGTTTGATACCGGGGCTAGTAAATCATTCATTTCTAGCGAGTTTGCACATTCCCCTTTGTTCACAATAGAAAGAATGCCTACACCACTTGAAGTAGAAATTGCCGATTGTAAGAGTTACCTTTTGCACGAAATATGTAGAAATTGTAGAATCACTATAGAGGACGAAGATTTTGATATTGATTTGATTCCCATGGTCTTGGGAGAGTTTAAGATAGTGGTAGGTATGGATTGGTTATCCCATTATCACGCGGAAATCTTGTGCGAAAGCAAAATTATACATGTAACATCTCCTAAAGGGAAGCGGGTAACCATTCATGGGGAAAGGGAAGTAGGGGCAAAATTTTGTAGTATCTTAGAAGCAGTTAAGTACTTAAGGAATAGAAGTAAGGCATTTTAGCCTATGTTCTCGATACGAAATTAGGAGCCTCAAGAATGGAAGATACTAAGGTAGTGAATGAATACCCGGATGTGTTTCCGGATGAATTGCCGGGACTTCCACCCGAGCGGGAAGTCGAATTCCGTATCGAGTTAGAACCAAATGCCAAACCGGTAGCCAAAGCCCCTTACCGGTTGGCACCCCCGAATTTAATTGTAAGCATGCATATTTATAATTTTATGATATATTCTAATAAGTAAATAGGAAGTAAACCTAGTTAGAAAGTAAATTAAAATTTTTAGTTAGGAGAAACAAGTTATGGCCATTTAAAAATAAGTATGTTAACATAAGGGGTGGAATATGTAAATAGTGAAAGTTAATTTACTAAAACATAAAAGAAACACACCACCCACACATATGAGGTGTGGGTGTGTCGCCTGGAACAAGGAGAAAAGAGGGGAAAACCCTCTTATTCAACAAATCAGTAAAATTGAAAGGGAAATCAAAGTCTGATTGTATGCATGAACATCAATCCTTGATCACCTAAGAATTTCCTACATAAGGTATGCCGAAAATTATGATTTAATGATCATGTATGGAATGGGTTTTTAGTAAAACTTGAAGTTCATATGAAATTAGTATAAGCATGTGTTAGAAATTCCATATTGAACTTGAAATATGCCTGAATTCGACCTAATTGATAGTTAAAGGTAAAAACCCACTTGGAATTTGGATAATAGTGACTTGTAACATGAGGTTATGATGTAGATTAGCATAAATGATGTTACATGATGATGTTCTTGATAAAATGTCACCTCTGAAATCGAATTAGGATGAGGGTTGTATGAGATTTCAATTAAAATGGATGTTCTTGATGATTTAGACATGAACTAGCTAAGTCATGCAAATAATACTTGTACACTATGCTTAATTAATAGTATGCACGCCAAGTGTTCGTTAAAATGCTTGAATGATATAATCGGATGATTTTACAAGATAAATGACTAGAATTGGGAAATTGTTGCTTGTGGTAAGAATATATTAAAAACAGAATGAAGAGAATGACATGAACTTAAAGTATGTGATTTGAATTGTAGGAATCAAGGAAGAAAGTTCGAGTCGTTCCGGGTCGCAAACAAACAACGACAAAGGTAAGTTCCTTTACTTACGAAATGTTATTAGTTGCATAATCACAAATAATATCCTTTTTCATGTTGAGATCGTATATTAGTAATGAGTTAGTTGAAAATGAAGTATGGTAAGAACATGGTTTGAATGACATGAAGTGATATAGATCAAGTTGAGAAATTTATCTTTGGAAGGAGTTATGAATATTCTCTCGTAGTTGGCTAGTATGTTATTGTCGAATAAACTTATGTTCTAAATTGTCTAATGGATCGATTGTATGTAGGTAAAGCGACTTGCTAAACGGCGTTACTTGGATCAGACACACTCATGATGCACGCTTCCGCGAAGACGCTAGTTATGGTTTAAACTTTTGTTAAACGGTTTTCTTTTGTAAAAACGGGTCTTTTGTAAGTAACTTAACCCGGTTGTGGATAATTGTTGAACTCGTAGTTGTAGACTATGCTAGTAGTTTATGAAATGTTGGGTTGTTAACTATTTTAGAAACTCTTCATTAGTTATCACATGGTTAAATGCAGAATTTTTGCTTATGAATCATTTGACCCGTTTAGTATTTTTGTCAAATGAAGCTCGTTGTTTTCTTTCAAAAGTTTAGACCTTACATTTATGTGAAGGTATTCTATCAATTATAATTATTATTATTATGATGATGATGATGATGATGATTATTATTATTATGATCATCATCATTATTGTAATTTATAAGAGTTTAATATAATTAGGTGTTATCAACATATACGGAAGATGATATTTGAGGAATCCGACGCTTATTGACATCCTACTTTTATAAGAAGCCCACCAACGAATACACGGGTTTCCTGGGATGATAAGTAACTTAGACTGTATGCACTGGCCGTGGGTGTCACAGCCCCCGATCCCTATCTCCCGGGAACGGGCGGCCGTGAGCCAGTTTCGGTGGTATCACATTTATTTATCCAATTTGGCAGCGGAAATTTTCATCAGGACCGTAGTTAGGAAATATTTTAATCAGAGTAAACCACCATGATTTATAACATTAAACAAATGGGTAAAACCCAAGTTTTCAATACACACATTTCATAGGAATAAATCCTATTTATTTAATAAAAACATCTGTTTTATTTTCAGGTAACTTTATTTGCCACTTTTCCAAGCCTCCAGTGCTGTCCAGCTGGCTTCCATTTGGCTTTCACATATTGTTACCTGAAACGCGTTTTTAAAACATTTTGTCAGTGGAAAATACTGGTGAGTGATTCCCAGTTTAATCAAGTTTAAGTAAAAACCAATTTGCAGTATTGAGGGCACATCCGCAATTACATTTGTATCCAAGACATCACAATTAACATCAGTGGTACGGTCATACTCAACTTATGGGATGTTACCACGCCAGTAACCAATTTTGTATACAAAACCCCAACATACCCACTATAATTGTATTCTTTACAAATACTCAATAACTGCTTTGTACATATTTAATTAAGTGAGGTTTTGTTAAAAACAGTAAACAAAAAGGTTTACAAAAAGTGAATCAACTCACATTGTTGTTTTAGGTTTTTCGTAAGGGTTTCCTGGAGATAATCTATAAATTACACAAATGCACGTGTGTTAGTATAATAACCCATTTTAACATTAGTAATACTCTCCCCGAGACGGCATTCCAACGACTACGTCGGGCAGAACCACGACAGCCGTTACGGAACCCTAGATCAATCGGGCAGCGTATCTAATACGTCTCCAGGGGTTATAATACTTACATCGTAGCAGAATCTCGCTATTTTAGGGGGTATAATGCCCGGGTATAGTAACGCCACTATAGAATTTTAAGAAAGAAAGGAAATGAACGACGGAAACTGAAAGCCCGTTGCCTTCTTATATAGGGCTGTAATCGCGTCTCCACGCGGCCCGCGTAAAGAACAGGCCAACCCTTACGCGGCCCGCGTCAACCTGGGTCAACGGCGTAGCTTGGTCCGGTCACCATATAGGCTCGACACGCATCGGACACGTGGCCGCACCGGGCTATGCCACAATTCTGGACACTCGCGGCCCGCTTAAACTTAACCAAACTTGTACGCGGCCCGCATGAACTTATGGTTTAAGAGAAGTCTGGTTACACCCTTGCGCGGCCCGCGTTATATTGAGGTGAGGTCCCATGCGGCCCGCCTCAACTTAATTTTTATTGTTTTTAATTTACTATATATATATATATATAATCTACTTTGGGCTCGGTTTTTCACATACGGGGTGCATATAAAGACATATTGATATATTTTGAGATATATTAGGGTGTTAGAAATATTATGAGGATGTCGGTTTTACCGAGGGTTGTTATATCCTCCCCACCTTGTTTTAGAGCTCGTCCTCGAGATCTACTGGAACAAGTGTGGATATTTCTTTTGCATTTCTGATTCAAGTTCCCACGTGTATTCAGGTCCTTTTTTGGAGTCCCATTTCACTTTGACCAGAACTAATCTCTTATGCTTGAGATTTTTAATTTTTCTATCTTCAATCTGTAGAGGCTTCTCTACAAATTTGAGTTGTTCATTAACCTCTATATCCTTGAGAGGTACTACGAGTGATTTATCAGTTAGGCACTTTTTGAGATTAGATACATGAAATACATCATGTATTCCTACCATTTCCTCTGGCAGTTGTAGCTGATAGGCTACAGGTCCTATTCTTTTAAGAATTTTGAAAGGTCCAATATACCTGGGACTTAGCTTTCCTCTTTTGATGAATCTTACCACTCCTTTCCAGGGAGAGACTTTCAATAATACTTTATCTCCTACTTGAAATTCTAATGGTTTGCGTCTGTTATCGGCATAACTCTTTTGTCGATCACGTGCTGTTTTCAGTCGTTCCTTGACTTGAATGATTTTATCAGTTGTTTCTTGTACTATCTCGGGTCCAGATAATTGTTTTTCCCCAATTTCTGCCCAACAGACTGGGGTTCTGCACTTTCGTCCATAAAGTGCTTCGAATGGTGCAGCATTGATACTTGTGTGGTAACTGTTATTATAAGAAAATTCTATTAAAGGTAAGTGTTCGTCCCAGTTACCTCCAAAATCAATTACACAAGCTCTAAGCATGTCCTCCATTGTTTGAATTGTTCTTTCGCTTTGCCCGTCTGTTTGAGGATGATAAGCTGTGCTTACATTTAACCTAGTTCCCATTGCTTTTTGGAAACTTGACCAAAAATGAGAGGTAAAACGGCTATCCCTATCAGAAACAATTGATAAAGGAATGCCATGTAAAGAAACGATTTCATTTACATATAATTTGGCTAATTGTTCCATACTAAAGGTTTCCTTCATTGGTAAGAAATGAGCTGACTTGGTTAACCTATCTACAATCACCCAGATTGTATCATTACCTTTCCTTGTTTTAGGCAATTTGGTAACAAAATCCATTGTTATCAATTCCCATTTCCAAACTGGTATTTCTAATTGTTGTAACAATCCTGAGGGTTTCTGATGTTCAGCTTTAACTTGTGAGCAAGTTAAACATTTAGAAACATAAGCTGCTGCATCCTTTTTCATTCCTATCCACCAAAATTTTTCCTTAAATCCTGGTACATTTTATCACTTCCTGGATGCATCGTATATTTAGACTTATGAGCTTCTTCTAATATACGGTGACGTAAATTTCCTAATTTAGGTATCCACATTCTCTTTTGATGGAACCTCCAAATTCCATCTGTTCCTTGTTCTAATTCCTTAATCATTCCTTTTAATTTTTCACTATCCTCCTTGATTACTGATTCTTGTGCTTTTCTAATCTGATTGTTTAAATCTACTTGTAGATTTAATTTAAGAGAACGTACCCTTTTTGGCTTTTCGTGATACTTTCGACTTAAAGCATCAGCCACCACATTGGCTTTTCCTGCATGATACTGGATATCACAATCATAATCACTAAGTAATTCCATCCAGCGTCTCTGTCTCATATTCAACTCTTTTTGCTCGAAGACATATCTTAAACTCTTATGATCCGTGAATATGGTAAACTTACTACCATATAGATAATGTCTCCAAATCTTAAGGGCAAAAATTATGGCTCCTAATTCCAAATCATGGGTCGAATAATTTTCTTCATGACTCTTAAGCTGTCTAGATACATAAGCTATAACCTTTTGGCGTTGCATTAATATGCATCCATAACCTAACTTTGAAGCGTCACAAAAGACTACAAAGTCTTCAGTTCCTTCTGGTAACGCTAGTATGGGTGTATGGGTTAATCTTTGCTTAAGGATTCTAAAGGCTTCTTCTTGTTTTGGTCCCCATTCAAACTTAACAGATTTACAGGTTAACTTAGTTAAAGGAATGACTATTCTAGAAAAATCTCGGATAAATATTCTATAATAACCGGCCAATCCTAAGAAACTTCTAACTTCAGTTGGTGACTCTGGGGTTTTCCATTTGGTAATTGCCTCGATCTTTGTTGGATCTACATGAATTCCTTCATGGTTAACTAAATGTCCGAGGAATTGTACTTGTTCTAACCAAAACTCACACTTTGAAAATCTAGCATAAAGCTTTTCTTTTCTCAATAAACTTAAAAGTAATTGCAAATGCTTTGCATGCTCTTCTTTACTTTTAGAGTAAATTAGAATATCATCTATGAAGACAATTATGAATTTATCCAAATATGGCTTACATATTCGGTTCATCATGTCCATAAATGCGGCTGGGGCATTGGTTAAACCAAATGGCATGACCGTAAATTCATAATGACCATACCTTGTTCTGAATGCGGTTTTAGGAATGTCCTCTTCCTGTACCTTTAGTTGATGATATCCTGATCTTAAATCGATTTTAGAGAAAAATCGAGCTCCTTGAAGTTGATCAAACAAATCATCGATCCTCGGTAATGGATACCGATTCTTAATCGTGACTTTGTTCAATTCACGGTAGTCAATGCACATACGCATTGATCCGTCCTTCTTTTTAACAAATAAAATCGGTGCTCCCCATGGCGATGAGCTTGGCTGTATGAATCCTTTCTCCAACAATTCGTCTAGTTGTCTCTTCAGTTCTTGCATTTCAGCGGGTGCCAAACGGTAAGGTGCTTTGGCAATCGGTGCTGTCCCTGGTAATAGGTGAATTCTGAATTCAACTTCCCTGTCCGGTGGTAGTCCTGGCAATTCTTCTGGAAAGACATCTGAAAATTGGGACACTACTGGAATGTCTTTTAACTCTTTTCCTTTAGTGTTAGTGATTATAGAAATCAAATACACTATAGATCCTTTCCTTATATAACTTGCAGTTTTTATCACAGAGATGAATTTAGTGGATCTAGATGGCTTATCTCCTTTGATTATGATCTTTTCACCTCTTGGTGATTTTATCTGTATTACCTTTTGATCACATAAGATATTTGCTTTATTGGCTATTAACCAATCCATTCCTAACACGACATCAAATCCTACCAGATTCATTGGGTAAAGGTTTGCAATAAATTTTTGATTAACAATTTCTATTCTTGCTCCCTGCAAGATTTCAGAAATTCTAATGGTTTCTCCATTTGCGGTTTCTACTAGACATTCTTGTGGTAGTTTAGTTAATGATTGATTTAGGAGTTTGCAAAATGAAGTATTAATAAAACTTTGGTTGGCACCAGAGTCAAATAATACTTTAGCAAAAATATCATTAACTAAAAACGTACCAGCAATGACGTCCGGAATTAGTCTAGCTTCGTCTGCAGTTAGCACGAATGCTCTAGCATTTTTAGGATTTTTGTTGGTTGCAGCTGGAGCCAATTTCGGACAGTTTGTCCTAATGTGACCTTTTTCTCCACAATTGAAACACATTCCATTACTGGATTTCTTCTTGCAATTTTCTTCCTTGTGTCCTCGGGCCTTGCAAAAATTACAGTAAGTAGAGCATCTTCCAGAATGCTTCTTTCTGCAGGCTTTGCAGTATGGTACAGAGGTAGAACCTACATTCCTACGATTGGAATTCCCAGAAGGGAATTCTTGAGTAAGCCTTTGGGTTAGGTTTCTCCTCTGGTCTTCTTCTCTAGTACGGATTAACTCATCTGTCAAGGTATTGGCTAGTTCTACAGCTTCTTCTATAGTTTGGGGGCTAGCTGCCTTGACTACATGTCTAATCTCTCCAATTAATCCCCAGATATAACGGGAGATTAATACCGGTTCAGGTGATGCAAGGGTAGGTACTATCCTAGCATATTCAAAGAATGTGGTAGTGTAACCCTTACTGTCTACCCCGGTCATTCTAAGATTTAGAAACTTATTTGCTATCTGTTCCTTTTCATTGGGAGGGCAGAATTTCATTTCTACCATGTTCTTAAATTCCTCCCATTCCATGTTATAAATCCTATCACTTCCTTTTGTCTGGAGGATAGTGTTCCACCATTCTAAGGCTGCATTTTTAAACAGATTTGAAGCAAACATTATCTTATCTTCTTCAGCACATTTGCTTATTTTTAAAACGGCCTCAGTTTTCTCTATCCAGCGTAGGGCTGCAATGGGTCCTTCATTGCCCGAGAATTCTATTGGTTTACAGGACCATAATTCCTTGTAAGAACAACCATATGGCATGGTTCTTCTTCTTTTGGGAATGGGCGCTTGAAGTACGGGTCCATTGTTCACGCTGTTTTCCGGTTCACTTGGTCGTTTACTGCTATGCTTACTTTTATTATTCGCTTCTTGAACCGTTTGAATAATAAATGGCATTGCATCTATAATTCCTTGTGCCACTATATGTTGAACGACACTATTATCCATTTGGTTTCCATTGTTATTGTTGTCCGGATTCTCATTAACCACGTTAATGTTACTCTGGTTATCGTTATTCAGATTATCTTGATTTCCCTCGTCGGCCATCTGAATTTTAAACAATTTACCAAATATTAATATCACAAAAATATTTGAATATAGCCAATCACATGTCACGCACTTTTAACCAAAAGCGTCGAGCATTGCGACTTTTACTCTATTTATATAGTATGCATCATTACACACTAGTACTGAAATTTAAATTACAATACTGACTGGAATGTAAAGCTACAATATTAATAGTAGGCATCCGTATTGTTTTTTTTTTTTTCTAACACATACACACATATTTTATTATTATTATTATTATTATTACTACTACCATTCCTGCCATCACCTTCACTGATATGGATTCATCCAAAAATCCATATTACGCACATCGTATTTCCATACGAGGCGTTCTCCCACCTGTCGCATACGATCACTGCTTTCTAAAATTTCCTCCCCAAAAGTCCTAAGTTCTTGGACATTTTCTGCACTCATTGGGGGTGCAGGTTCTAGGACTGGGTTTGGAAACTGAGGTACGGGTTCCTGATACGGAGGCATAGGGGCCTGGTACGGGTATGGATTCTCTAAAATTTCCCTAACATATGCATCACTAATGTTATAGGGATCTTGAGGATCTAACCCTGGGTAAGCTCCTAAGTTGGGCATTGGCACATTTTCCTGTATTGGGTTTTGTTGCACGTAGTCCCTAACATCGTCCCACCAGGGGTCGTAATTGTTTGGGTCTAGGGGATCTGGTGCAGGTACCCTAGGTATCTCCTCTGGGTTGTAATCAGGCATTTCTATCTGGTTTTCTACTTCCATGGGTTGGTCAGGATTTTGTGGTTGTGGTGCTAGCATTTGTTCCAGGTTTGGGTCAGCAGCAGTGGTTGCTAAAATATGGATATTAGCGATACCCCTATTGAGCATATCCTGATTATAAGCATCAGTCTCTCTTTTTGCTGCGGCTAACACTCGCTGTTCCTGCAACTTTTTCATTCTTTTCCTACGCTCGTGCGCTCCCCTACTGAACCATCCCCTCTTTTTTTTCTGAGGAAATGGCTCTTCAGACTGAGCCTTAAACACAAAGATTCCTTCTTCTGTGTCAGCAGAATACCCTGAGAGGGCAGGCTGAGAAGAGGAGGTGCCTTCGCTCCTAGGCGAACCAGATAGTTGACGATAAGCGTCAGAAGGTCCTTGGTCACTCATACTGTAAACTAACAAATAGTCAGATAACACAGAGCAAGAAATACAATCATACACGTATTTCCATAATTTATTTCCTAACACTTTGAATTTTGATGTCAGCAGAACACTTCTGTGGCTGAATCAGTGGCATAGCTCTGATACCACCTTCTGTCACAGCCCCCGATCCCTATCTCCCGGGAACGGGCGACCGTGAGCCAGTTTCGGTGGTATCACATTTATTTATCCAATTTGGCAGCGGAAATTTTTATCAGGACCGTAGTTAGGAAATATTTTAATCAGAGTAAACCACCATGATTTATAACATTAAACATATGGGTAAAACCCAAGTTTTCAATACACACATTTCATAGGAATAAATCCTATTTATTTAATAAAAACATCTGTTTTATTTTCAGGTAACTTTATTTGCCACTTTTCCAAGCCTCCAGTGCTGTCCAGCTGGCTTCCATTTGGCTTTCACATATTGTTACCTGAAACGCGTTTTTAAAACATTTTGTCAGTGGAAAATACTGGTGAGTGATTCCCAGTTTAATCAAGTTTAAGTAAAAACCAATTTGCAGTATTGAGGGCACATCCGCAATTACATTTGTATCCAAGACATCACAATTAACATCAGTGGTACGGTCATACTCAACTTATGGGATGTTACCACGCCAGTAACCAATTTTGTATACAAAACCCCAACATACCCACTATAATTGTATTCTTTACAAATACTCAATAACTGCTTTGTACATATTTAATTAAGTGAGGTTTTGTTAAAAACAGTAAACAAAAAGGTTTACAAAAAGTGAATCAACTCACATTGCTGTTTTAGGTTTTTCGTAAGGGTTTCCTGGAGATAATCTATAAATTACACAAATGCACGTGTGTTAGTATAATAACCCATTTTAACATTAGTAATACTCTCCCCGAGACGGCATTCCAACGACTACGTCGGGCAGAACCACGACAGCCGTTACGGAACCCTAGATCAATCGGGCAGCGTATCTAATACGTCTCCAGGGGTTATAATACTTACATCGTAGCAGAATCTCGCTATTTTAGGGGGTATAATGCCCGGGTATAGTAACGCCACTATAGAATTTTAAGAAAGAAAGGAAATGAACGACGGAAACTGAAAGCCCGTTGCCTTCTTATATAGGGCTGTAATCGCGTCTCCACGCGACCCGCGTAAAGAACAGGCCAACCCTTACGCGGCCCGCGTCAACCTGGGTCAACGGCGTAGCTTGGTCCGGTCACCATATAGGCTCGACACGCATCGGACACGTGGCCGCACCGGGCTATGCCACAATTCTGGACACTCGCGGCCCGCTTAAACTTAACCAAACTTGTACGCGGCCCGCATGAACTTATGGTTTAAGAGAAGTCTGGTTACACCCTTGCGCGGCCCGCGTTATATTGAGGTGAGGTCCCATGCGGCCAGCCTCAACTTAATTTTTATTGTTTTTAATTTACTATATATATATATATATATAATCTACTTTGGGCTCGGTTTTTCACATACGGGGTGCATATAAAGACATATTGATATATTTTAAGATATATTAGGGTGTCAGAAATATTATGAGGGTGTCGGTTTTACCGAGGGTTGTTATAGTGGGCCGCTTGTCCAATTGCTTGGAAAGGCCAACCACACTGAGGTGACAACGATGGTCCAACCCTAGTACTACAAGAAGTCGCGTCTCAAGATCTGTATGTTTGGCATGCGCTCTTTGGTATGGTCGGGCAAACAATGATATCGCTGTTTAAAATCATAGAATTTGTTCGATGATGTGATAGCCGGGGTTGCACCAGATTCATCATTTTATGCAAATGATGTGGAGTACAAATATGAGTATTATCTTTTCAATGGTATTTATTCAGAGTGGGTTACGTTGTTGAATACTCTTTCGTGCTCGGATGACTTCAAACGTGTATATTACATGAGTCGGTAAGAAAATATATCGAATGGGCATTCAGATTGTTACAGAAACAATGGATTATCATTGCCAACCCTCACATATATTTGAAAAGAGATAAATGTGAAACGTAATTTATACGTTTATTATCTTGGATAACATGATCTTGGTGGACATGGGCAGAGCCTTTTGTGTCGACTTTGATGATACGTGTCAATTGACGAACCCACTACTAAACTACGTCGAGTAAGAAACAATCTAAATGAAGATACATGATAGGGATATATACTTGAATCTTTGAGCGGATTTGGTTGAATATATATGGAGTAAACTTGCTTACAAATTACATTGAAATTGAAGGTAAACGGGCAACAAGCTGCGTCGCTACCCCTTTTTGAATACTAAAATCAAGTTTTTAAAATCTATATTCATAGATTTCGGGGTCATGACATTACTATGCATGCCATTTTGACTCCACTAAGCAGGTCCATAGCTTCTGGCGCAAGAAAACCAAAAATGTCTAATGCAAATGTGAATAAATTATAGCCTAGTGGCATCTTGGGGGTAAGAGAAGGCTTAGGGGCAAGGTCCTAAGTCCGGTTCCCACCAAATTATGTTTCCTCCTGAATTGGTGTATATGCATTAGAACCTAATAGAGATGGATATGATTAGACGGTTTCGCTGATGACACGATAATACTCCCATAATAGACTAGTGATCCAAATTTACTGTTAAAAAATATCGAAATAAGGCCATGGGGTATGGTGAGGCGGGAGTTGGGCTTGGGTTTGGGTTGGGGCATTAGTTGACACGTGGCTTGGGTGGCAGACATGGGCTAAATCCACATTCAACACGGTATGGTGGGGCGGGGGTTTTGTGGGCTTCGCTGGGCTGACCCGCTGGGCCATTTGAATATTATTTAGAACAAAAAATTTAATTTTTTTTAATATTTTTAAATAAAGAAAATTACAAAAAAAAACATTCCTAACTTTTATATTTGATTTTTTTTTATCTCTTCTCTCATCGTCAAGATTAGTTGTAACTCTTCACCCTCTAGGTGATCAATGGGCTGGGATAGAAATTTCAAATCATCCCGTTTTTGTTTCTGGGCATCTCTAGCGGGAAGTTAGTAAACACACGATTCCCGAGATACGACGCATAACTCGCTTCAATGGGCATAGAAGAGTGTATGAAAAATGGACGGGGTATTGCACGAGTGGGTGGTGGGCTAGGATTATTTTCTTGGAATGCATACGGGTTGTTCGGGTCAAAAGGACGGTTGTAAGGATGCATTTTTTCGTTTTGTAAAAGGAGAATTGAAAATGTATAGAAAATGTGGTTGAATGTGGTAAAAAAATGGAAGAAAAATGTGAGTTTTATAGTGAAAAAATAATATTTTTTTTAATATAGCCGTTGGCCAACGGCTAGCCCAACGACTATTTTGTTTTGGCCATACACAGCCCGACATGTCAGCTCGCTTCCCCCGCCCGGCTTGAAACCCAAGCCTCAAGGGCCACGCCCCAACCCAAGCCTACCTAGGGTGATACCTTAGGCGTTTTCTTCCAACCTACGCCCCAATTCAAGCTCCATACCCATGTCCTAAGATATATTGCTATAATAAGTTTGCCGACAAAATCAAGATACGATAGCCTAGCATATTTTCAACCAATGACAAGGCGACACGTCTGGTGGATCCCATAAAACCGGAGATCAGCAGTAACTAGCTTCAAAATTCCTAAACCAAAACCTCTAACGCTTCGATAACACGTACACTACGCTTAAAACATGTACCCCACATCCAAAACTAATATTATTTCCTCTGAAAAAAAGAATATAAAATCATTATCCCCCCATTAACGACTTTCTAAGTTCCATCCATCACTCAGCATTCAACAAAACCTTCGATCTGGAAAATGGAAGGTTTGGTGAAAGGGTTGCTTAATGTGGCATTAGGTGGCGATGATGATCGGAACCAGCGACAAGAAGATGGAACCGATGAACGATCCAGATCTACTTCTTGGGCCCAGGTTAGTGTCGTTGATTTAGGATGATTGTTGTTGTTGTTGTTGTTGTTTTAAGGTTTTTGATTAATGATGGATTGGATGATGATGTTCAGGTTGTGTCTGGTGAGGAGGATCATGAACAGCAGTATGGCGGGAATAATAATAATCGGAGGAGTGAGGTTAGTCATTAGTGTGATTTTAAATTGAGTTGTTACGGTTAGGGTTTTTGATGATTGTATTAAGATTTAGAGTTTGACTCTCTCTTTTTTTTTTTTTTTTTTTTTTTTTAGGGAGGGGATTATGGGAGGAATCAGAATTGGGGATCTGAATCTGATGGATCAAGGAGACCTCAAAAGGTATTACTTGCTTGATAACTGATTTTTTATGGTAGTCTATGGTTATTTGTGTATAATGTATAAATAATTAAACCGACCTTTATAAGTTTTTTTTATATAAATAATATGTTATATTTCGAGAAAAAAAAGTTATAAATTTTACAAGAGAGAATGATGCTAAAAAAAGAAATTATACCCAAATATGTGTAGGAAGCTAGTAGGAGATGTCACAGGTCCAAGGAAATTCTAGGAGGAAAAAAAACATGTCTTAAAAAGAAACCGCACTGACACACCGTCATATATTTTTAAACGCACTTAGTTTTCTTTTTACCCTGTTTAGGCAAAATCTTGTTTATAACCAAAACGGCTTGTTTAAGAAAATTAAAAAACCGAGTAAATTACAAAACTCGTCCTTTATGTTGACACCAAATTGTAAAGTGTGTCATTTGTCTTCAAAAAGTATAAAAAACGTACGCGATGTTTGCAAACCCTTGCACATTATGTCCTTTAGCCCTAACTCTGTTATTTTTCATGGTTAAATCAGACCAAACGTACCCCACATGAGGGTATTTTGGTCATTTTGGTTTTTGACACATAACACAAACTGAACAAAACATTGCTCACCCATACTTCACATAGATCAACTGCTTCACTACTCATCACCTAATGTAAGAAACATTTGAAACGCAGGTCGCGAATGAGGGCTATGAAGATGGTAGGCAAGGTGGTTATAATCAAAGCCAGCCCGAATCAGAAGACGGTTGGGAGACAGTTGGAAAGAAGCCTCCAAGAAGACACCAACAGGTCCAGTTAAATTCAATTCTATAATATCTACATGTTCAACAACATTTGATTCAAATCAAGTCAAATTCGACAGGTTCGCAAGGACAACTGGGACAATTTCAAGCGTCCTGCAAGCGAGCAAGAGTATTCTAACGAAGTCGAAGATAATTCTCAACTAGAACCATCACAAACCGAGCTTAACGACCTTGGAAAAGCGTGCAACAAGCTCTGGGAGCTCGATTACAACCGGTTAACACCAGGAAAAGATTACGAAATCGATTGTGGCGAGGGAAAAAAGTCGTACCAAAAACAAGATATGGCAGAAGGAAGCCTGTTCACATGGTTAACTGAAGATGTCCTAAAAAAGCCAACAATTTCGCGATTTTGTTCGCTTTTGGATAATTATAATCCGCACGAAGGGTATAAAGAGCTAGTCACATCTCAAGAGAAGCAAGAACAGGCTGCGTTTATCGAAGAAATTTGTAGAACTGCGCCGATTAAGTATCTTTATAAGTATTTATGTGCAAAGGGTGTTGTTTCTGGTGATTATCAGGAGTTTAAAAGGCTGTTGACTAGTCTTTGGTTTGATTTATATGGTAGAGGCGGTACGTCTAGTTGTTCTTCGGCTTTTGAACATGTTTTTGTTGGTGAGATTAAGAATCGCGGCGAGCAGTCTGTTTCTGGCTTCCATAATTGGCTTCAAGTATGTGTTTTTGATCTTTGAGATGAAAGTAACAGTCGAAACACTTGTTTTTGTGATGAATTTTTTTTTGTTTTTTTTTTGTATGTAGTTTTACATGGAAGAAGCAAAGGGGAGGGTTGATTATCAAGGCTATATCTTTCCTCGAAGGCGCGGGGAGACGGTAAGTTTACTAAACTGAGAAACACAAAATAGAGGAAGGTTAACGTACATTACGGCTTAACGTACATCACGTACGACAGGTAATTACGCACGTTCATTTTAAAATCACGCACGTTATAACTCAAAAATCCAAAATCACGCATGTTGAAACACAATAATCACGCATATTGAAAACATTAATCACGCATGTTATATAATAAATCACGCACGTTGTTGTACGTGAAGTACGTTAAGCCGTAATGTACGATATACTTTTTCCACAAAATAAGATAAAATTTGATAAGTATTGACAAATTTTTAAACCGACAGACTAAAATCCCGCCTAGCCTCCGATTAGTCACTGATTAATTGCTAGTTCCGGGTTCACCGAGTAATTTTTATCTAATCGGCATTGTCAAATCTGGTCCTAATCGGCCAAAAATTCTAGCGATTCTGGCAAAAATCTGTAAATTCCGGCCATATTTCGCCCAAAGCCTGTAAATTCTGGCAATTAATCCTATTTACTTCAAAATATGGGCCGAATAAGGTGTTACAGATTACATATAAAAATGTGTGTATATACATATAAAACTAAAAATTACATATAAAATCCGAATCCAGTGAATCCCAACAAATCCCTATTAATTCTAATTAATTTGAAATTCAAAATCGGAGGAATTTCGGTCCTATACTCATGGGCCCGTTATGCATGTTTTTAAGTTGGGCCTCTTTCTAGCCCACTTGCCTCTATCTATCTCACTCACTATACTATATGTAAATCGGAATCGGTTAATGATTTGTTTTGAAATGCAGCCTGATTCGGAGACGCAGTTGCTGACGCTTCAGTTTGAATGGAACGGTGTGCTGAAATCGGTGTCGAGCACGATGATTGGAGTGAGCCCGGAATTTGAGATAGCATTGTATACACTTTGTTTCTATATGGGTGGTGAGGATAACTATGTGGAACTTGGTCCGTACTATGTTAACATCAAGTGTTATCGTCTTGGTAACAAACTTGGATCTGCTTTTCCCATTGCAGAATCTTGAGTCAAATGATAATGTCTCTTATGTATGTGTAATCTAAGAAAAATATTTATGTATGATAAACCCCATATGTTGTTATATGTTTTTATTTATTGTCTTGACTTCTGTTTTCCTAAGTATATTGGTATTTGGTAAAGTAAGATTAATACAAAAAGTGTTATCAAATGATATTGTTAGGGATTGGGTATTGGTTCACACACAACACACGAGATCTACGTGGTTTGGTCGATGTGGCCTACGTCCACAGACTGTAAGCCTGCAACCAGGGTAATTACTTTATTGTTACTTTTCCGCCTCAATCGTGAGGAATTACAACTACAAAATAAAAACACAGAGTAAGATTAGGATTTAATGCAGAATCCCAGAGAAAACTAATAATAATCTAGAATAAAAAGAGAATCCTAGAGAAAACTAATAATAAGCTAGAATAAAAAGAACAAACAAATGGGCCAGACTTATGTTTTCAATACTCTACCACTTTAATGTCTTTTAAACCGGGCCTAATAAGCTAGTCAAGCCTTCATAAAGTCAACACATTATATCTAGCTTGACTGATATAAACCACTATTTGTTAAGCGGATTTATCGACATCAAGTTTGTAAAAAGAACCAAATTCTTTTTAGTATTCGTCCTCAATTTGTGATAAAACATATTGTTGCAAAATTAATCTGGCCGTGTCTAATTCAGTTTTTGCGACCGGTGAAGGTTTTGCCTTACATATTTTGATCTTAGATTTTGTGACCGCTTTTTAACTGACTGACTCGTAACTGCTTTTATTTTTTTTTTGTTTTTCTACATTTTGGTTTATATTTAATAATTCATTTCCCTTATTATTAAATGTGCAGATATATATAATATATCCCATTCACTAAATTTTTGTGAATTAACAAAATATGCATATTGCGTTAAAAAAAGCATATAACACAAATCATGTAAAGTGGTGAGACCATGTACATGACAAATTTCCCATACCAAGCACATGCGAGAATTAGAGGAGTACAAGTCTTATTGTTAGGAATGGTATTTTGGTCCTTTCTCAAGTGAACAGTTTTTCCTATTAATTTTCAAACGGCTATAACTTTTTCATACGTTAATATTTATTTTAAAAAAGTTACACTGTATTAATAAGCATTTTATTCTCTTTAATTCAAGTAACCTATTGCTATAGTTTTCTTAAAAAAATATTTACAAGGTTTCGAATACCCATTAGTCCATTACGTGATTATGTGATTTTGAATACACAGCACGTGACTACGTGATTTTAGATACACATTACGTGATTACACATTCAACATAAAGTATTATGTGATTACACATTCAGTATAAATCTATTACGTGATTTAGAAATATTATATATTACATGTTTTTGTTTTTACGTAATTACGTAATCACTTAGTGGGGTTTCACATAAATACCATAATGAAATCACGTAATAACGAAATAGATATTCAAAATCACGTAGTCACGTAATAATACATAGTCAACTATTATTACGTAATTACGTAATCACTTAGTGTGGTTTCACATACTATATTGAAATCTCGTAGTCATGTACTGGGTATTCAAAATCACGTAATCACGTAATGAGTATTTAAAATCCTGTAATTTTTTAAAGAAAACTATAGCAATAAGATACCCGAATTAAAGAGAATGAAATGCTCTTTAATATGATCTAATTTAAAAAAAAATATTAACGTATAAAAAACTGATAGATGTTTGAAAATCAAAGGGGGAAGGAGGTTAAGTGAGAAAAGACCCGAATACCCTTTTCTCTATTTGTTTTTCAACTGTAAAACTCTTTAAATTACGTAATTGACACTTTTTATATTGAGCCATTAATCTTAGGGAATCAATAGATCTGAATGTCTTGTATACTACGTTACGTTCACCCCAATCCTCCTGTATGGCAACCTTTCTCATCATGTGATACGATAAAGGGAAAACAAGTAAGGTGAAGTTAATGTCAAATACATCAATTATTCCACAAAAGCTAATTAACTTTAACTATCTATTAATAATACAAGCTTGTGAACAATACACTTGCCACATGGCAGTGTACTGTTGGCTGCATCTGTTTATTTTTTTTTTCCATTAGCCCTTCTTAATGAGTATTTATATACTTTATTATTGGAATGTGTAATGAATCATACTTAATGGCTTAGTGGTTGCTGTGTTTGCTGGTCTGTATGTAAACCTGGGTTCGAGTCCCGGGTAGATCTTTTAACCCTATTTTTGGTTTTGGGGTTTCACATGACACGCGTCTCTGTATTTTTTTTCGATACACGCGTCTCCACAGCTTTCTTCTCACTTTGCACCTAGCCGGCTGCTTCAGTATGTCTGGCATCATCTCCTCCATAAACTCTTTTTCTACGTGTAAACAGTCGGCTAGGGTTCACCTGTAAGAGATGTTGCTGGTTCAACATGGAAACAACGGTAGAAGACGAACATATAGGCATTCAGCGGTCCGATTTCAACACCCTCACTCACCGGAAGGAATGGCGATTGCTCAACTTTCTTCAATGTTCATCTCTATGTATCTCCACCACCGGTATTCTTTTCTCTCTTTATATTTGTTTGTATGATTTCACATCTGCAGACCTATTTTTGAACTTATGTATGTTTCTTTTTTCACATCGTAGTCTGAATTGTTGTAAATTAACCTAATGTGCCCCAGCAACCACTCACGATCGAATTTGTTCTTAATTTTGTGAGAATTTAGAAATTAGAAATTAGAAGTTGAGTATGAGTGCAGGTGTGTTCAGATGTTTTGGTGTACACCATATTCATGGTAGTAGAATCCAAACACTTATTATAGTTTACTTAACCTTATAATTATTAGAGTATCATCAAAGTATTATTATATAGAATGATCATGTTTCTTAGACTGGTCGGTACGGGGGACGTCCTAGGGGGTCCCGGGCCGGCGACGGGCCTATACACCGGCCCCCTAGGACCGTTCGCGTCCTCTCCGGCTCCTCACAGACGTTCTCGACAGCTCGAACGACCTTCAACAAAGGGAACCTGTACCCGAAAGCGACACAGGGTTGTAAACCGTACTTGAGGTAGACACCCTTTGCCCCATATGGGTGATGAGAGTTCTAACAAGCCTTTGCAGAGACAGGGTAAGAAATCCTTAGTCAAGCCCTTCACTAGCCTCTGGCTTTCCAACTATCTTACCTATTCTAGCCTTTTTTCGTAGAAGTTTATCCACCAAAGGTACGTTATCACTAGAGCGAAGCAATAGGTAAAGTGCTGAGAAGTATATCCGTAGCTCTGTACAGCAATCCTTAGCTCAGTACAACAATCCTTACTTGCTTCTTTGCCGTCGAAGTGTCCCGCTATTACACAGGAGATCTCGAGTAAAGGTAGGCCCGGTGCTCCTTCCCTTGCTAGTCCTAGCGGGGTTATCAGGTACTCTGAACCCTCAACCTTTCTCCCAAGCATCTTGGTTTCCCTCAAAGTACAGCTAAATAACTAAAGCCTCTTTCGCTTTTTTTACTCTTCCTTGCTGAAGTGAGTCTATTTTATTCCGTACCATTTTGTCTCGCCCTAAATGGAATCCCTTAGTTAAGCTGCGCCCCGACCCGAGTCCCCACGTCCGCTTTTCTCCTCTGGGTGCTAGGCGCTTCCGTGGTTCGCGAGAAGGAAAAAGGACTCATCCTTTGTTGCATCTGGCGCGAGATGATAAAGAGAGAGCTTCGTCTATCGATGAACAGCGGATTGACGGAGCTCTTGGCATTGCTTTGTTTTTCTCTCCTTTCCTATCGGCGAGTTCCGACCCTTTTGTTCGAAATTTCTTCGTTGAACCGCTTGCAGAATCAAATCCTATTCCACAAGATCCTATATCAGCTATACATCCTCCTTGCATTTATGCCGGAGACGTCGCCAGTGCTATGGGCTTTGGCTTATGTAGATCAAAAATGATGAATGGGATTGTGGCACTCCACTCGCCGCCAATGCGGAAGGATGACGCCGAAAAGAATGGAAGGCTCTTTCGCTCTGCTGGATGCGTCGGATCCCGTATAAGAAGCAAGCTCTTTACCCTCAAATTCAAACATGTGGGCGCAAAAGGCTATCCTGCTCTATTGTTCCAAGCCGATGTGAGATCACTTTACCCTCCGGAACCAATGCTAAATGTCCAGGGAGTCTCTCCCATGACCGGTGAGCTATCCAACCCACGCAGAACCAGCACCTCATTGCTTTCGGGTCTTTAGAGCAGATACATAAAGGGGCTCACCATTGAATTTGTTCTTAATCTTATGAGAAATTGACACTTAATTAAGAATGAATGTAAGTTTAGGTGTGTTACTGAGTTATTTGATTTTGATTTATGTATATTAAGTTGATAAGTTTTGGATGTTAATGTCTGAATTTCAGCTAGAATCTCTGTTGTTTCTCACTTTTCGGCGTCATCCAGTTTGCATCGAATTGGAACAAGTTTCATTGACAATTCACCCGTTTGGTAGTACGTGTTGAAGCTAGCTCTATTGTAGATTTGTACAACTTTGTGTTAAGGTTTAATACGCATTATGTCACATTAGAGTGAGGGGGTGACCGTGGATGAAGTCCATCGTGAACTAACTCGATCGCTGCCATGTCTTAGACAACGACGGCGATGGTTTGTAGAGGTTATGGTCGGAGACTCTTTAAACCTATTCTGTTGGTAATCATCTATTTCTCTGTTGACTGTTTCTAGGGTTTTTTTTAATGATTCTTATACCCATTTCCAATGTTTTTTCTTTATTGAGAGTTTTGATGTTAAGTAGAAGGATCGTGTTTCACCAAGCAAGGAAGCTATTAACCAGGTTTAGTACTGGCAACGATGGAAGTTTTCGGCTAAAAATGCTTAACCCCGATGAATGCCCATCTGCAGCGTGTTGGGTTGTAAAGCTCTGGGGGGTGGGGTTTTGGGCAAAGAAGAGATGTAGCGAAGAGAAAAATGGGTTGGATCCAGGGGCGGTTCTTAGAAGGCCAATGGAGGGCCACGGCCCGAGCAAGTTTTTCGGCCGTAGTGCTAATTTTCCGCATTTCGATCGAAATTTTTTATATATACTATGTTTGGCCCGGGCTTGCCTGGGCTTTTTTTAGTGCCCGTGTCTTTCGGCCCTGGCACGTTCAACGGGCAAGATCCATCGCTGGTACTTGGATCCAAATATTAACTTTGGGATTACTTCAAGGAGATATGTACGAATTTCACAAAAGGTGTGTGTAAGGCTGTAAGGATGAGAAGTTGTAGGTATGTAGTTTCACAAAAGCTTTGGCCGGAGGCGTGCTATGTTCTCAATGAAGCCTGATACAAGGTAAACGTTATACATGCTACTTTGTTGTGCTCTCATATGGATAGGGTCAATTGTTTGAAATAAGTATGTAGTTTACTTTATTAATGGTTATTAATCAGTAACATACTACGAAAGTTATAAGTAATTATAGCGTGTATGACGAAACCCAAGTAATAGTACAGTGTTCCCATTTTGCTATGAATCAAGCAACATACTTTCATCTTTGACCCATTAGCAACTTGCTTTCATTTTTAACTGTTCACATAAACATATTATTTTTTTTCATCGACAACAGCAATGTAATTTATTATTTTGGTTTTGGTTTGCTAATTGAGAAAGAAGTTAAAGCATGCTACTACTTCATGTGATATTCAAAGTTTGTTGCTGCTATTATTGTCACACCCCAACCGATGGCGGAATCATCGGGGCATGGCACTGAGCGAAACAGATTGTCCAGAAGTTTCCACAACAATTATCATTACTATTCAATTTATATAATACGTCCTATACCGTAGCGCAAATAGCAAACAAATTATTACAGATAACATCTAGTCAAATATTCCGTTCCGACAACTCAGATTTTAAATATAATATTGTTTATCTTTGTCTAGAGACTCAAGCTGCAAGATCTACAGACAACTATGCTCTAGACTCTTATTCTAGCTTCGCCTTCCTAGCAGATAAGCATCTTAAACACCTGTCACATACGTTAAAATAAAGTCAATACATAAAATGTAAAGGTGAGCATACAAGTTTAATAATAGCATAATAGAGTTCGAAATAGTTTACGCATAACCAGCACGTACACAGAGGAAAACGAAGCATGTTAATTATCGACATGGATCTATCGATACCAATGACTGCGGGTTGACTGGCCGAGGCAGTTCGCAATACATGATTACCACCGTAATCTATGCAAGTAATTGTCCTTAACAACCCCCGTGTGAACGGGTACTGAGTCCAAACTATAGTACTATCGTCGTTAAGGCAGGTAGACAACATTCCACGTGTAAACATAACAACAAGCATTCATTTAGTCACGTAATACATGCGGTAACGGTTAGCGTTTAAAGTAATTGAGTAGTGTGTTCTATTGTGATTTAGAATAAGTAACGTATGTAACACCCAAAAGTGCTACAACATAAAGGGTTCGAGTATACTCACAGTGATTGATGGATTGAAGGGAGCACGTGAGAGTAGAGTTAGCCTGAATAGTTCGATAGCATAACGATAAGCAATGCGTAAAACGGAAAACAAGTGTTGGAGGGTCGGACAACTGGTCGATCGGACGGTTGTCCGATCGGACGGCTGGCCGTTCGGCTTGACAGTCTGTTCGGACAGCTGTCCGGTCGGTCGGTTGGCCGATCGGATGACTGTTCGAGTTGATTGTTTCTTCCTTTGAGAAGGATGTGTTTGTGTATGATGGTTTGACTTTTGAAGTTATCGTTGTAGCATTTGAAATCATTGAAGTATCTTTACCTTTCAGGTCGGTCGATCAGACGGCTGTTCGATCAGCCGGCTAACCGATCGGTTAGGTACTTCAGTAGACAAGTCCTTAGCAGGGTGTCACCTGATCGGACGGCTGTTCGATCGGGTGGCACTCCAAGCGCATTGAACATGTTGAGAATCGACTAAGTGTTGAAGTATAATATCTCATGATCCGAAGAGTAATCCATTCGGACGGTAGTCCGATTGAACAGCAGTTCGTTCAATACTAGACTTCAATGAATTGTTCAAGTGTGGGACCATGTGCTAGCCGATCGGTTGGCCTGGTCGATCAGCTGTGTCACGGCTCCCCGACCCACCCTGGACGGAGTCGGGGGCCGCGAGGCAGTTCCCGGTGATACCTGTGGTATTTAATTTATGCGGCAGCGGAAGTCTTTTATTACAGGATCTTTTCACCGTAAAAATTTCTCGTTTAATATATTGTACAAAGTTTTAGGGATAAATTCCCATAATTTACAATCAGTTGATTTCACACAGAAATCATTATTTGCCAAAACATGTTTTATTTATTTATTCACACTGAGCCACTTCTCTGAGCTTGTAGTGCTTTTACTGTACTTTTCCTGGATCACACAGATCACCTGAAACATGTTTGAAAAAGGTTTTGTCAGCGGGGAAATACTGAGTGAATCATTCTGTTTTCTAAAACGACCCGTTAGTTACAACTTTACAGTATTAAGAGCGATTACAATGTTTTTATCAACCAATTATCAAGAATGGGTATTTGTCACTCGACCGGATCTGTGACTGTGGTCATACCACTATTGGGTCCCGTCGCCCCAATTAGTGACGGTTTACTCACACAGAGTAATACTCACTCACATAGAGTGATAATAATAGTAATGTGCACAATACCCCACATACCAGCTGTAATTTGGTGATTACAAAGACTTAATCCCTGTAATTATAACCTTGAAAATAATTTGAGGTATTGTAATACTTACTCACAAATGGTGAGAAAACAGTTTAAAAAGAAGAATGACTCACATTGCAGATTAACGAGCAAATAGATATTGCCTACTGATTAGCCTTGATTACACCTAGTTTAACACAATGCACACACAGACAGGTTAGTAACTAATACAGCAGTTACATCAATTCACGAGATTAAACCCTCACAACGATTAATCAGTGCAATACTCGATAATTCAATCGGATTCACAACGAATAACAGAGCATAGTCCGAATTCGAACAGCACTCTAATATTCAAGTCGAAATCACGACGAATAATCAAAGTACAAGCTCAATTGAGCAGCACCTGGACTATCGTTGGATAGTTATAATCAATCGGACGTTGAATCGTAATAGCGATCGAGTTATTACCCTGATTGCGGCAGCGTTTCGATAATCGTGTGTGTTGTGAACTGTTTCGACTATAACTCAGTGCATAAGGTGAATTTGGACGTCGAAGTAACACCAAAATTCAAGTGCCAACGTCCCCTATTTATATCTGAAAAATGTGCTCCCTCGCGCCACGCGAAGAAGACATATGTACCCGTCGCGTGGCGCGACGGGTCTATTTCTTAGCCTAGGTTGTTTCGTGTCCTAGATAGCCTTGCTGAGGAAGTTAAACGAACAATTTTCGTTTCTACAGCGAATTTAGAGGATAAACGTCCACTAGGGTTTAACCCCCCTGAGTTTTAGGGGCCCTGATCCTGATTCCGATTGTTATGAAAATTTTAGGGTTTATGCGGAATTACTTGGGTTTCTCAATTAGGGTTTCCTTAATAGCTAATTACCATCCTAATTATCGATTTTCGTGACAGTTGTTACAGGCTGACTGTCCGATCGGCTGGGTGTCCGTTCGGACAACAGTCTGATCGGTCAGCATCCTGACCTGGTCGGCCTGTTCGTCTAACACTTGGCTGTTCTGGTTTGTTTTTTCGTTATATCGAGGTGTTTTGACAACGAGTCGAACCATAGAACCCTCGTTCTTACTTGTTCCTCCTGATCGGACAGGAATCACCCAAATCCGGCCGGTGAACTGTTCAGAACGGAGTTTAATGTTTAACCCGAAATCGGTGAACCTCGTGGATAGAATCCAGATATTGAGTCATGCGACCACCGGAATGATTAGCAAGTCGGCACAAGCTCCGTTTCTATTGGTTTGAAGGCATTGAGTGTAAAAGAGTTGAAAGAAAGTTAGAAAAACCATCTTTCAATCCTTTTCACCGTGTAATGTTTAGATCCATGAAAGATCTTTGTTTGTTTATGTGGAAATCGGCTAGATCCAAGTTATTCTTGGTGGATTGAAGCCAAACATGAAGTTCTTTAAGAACACCATGATGACATCATCCTAGAACACTTGAATCTTGATGATTTCACGGTTAGAAATCAAGATTTGAAAGATAGAAAGGTGTAGGAGTGCGTGTAGATCAAGAAAGTACAAGATTTAGGATGAAATCTTACCGAAATCGAGAGAAATCTGAGAAAAGAAGGGGAGCACGAGCTGGTCGGTCAGAGGTTTCCAAAAGTAGAAAGTTTGAAAGTGACAAGGGGTATTTATAGGATGCCATAAGAGGAAAGTGATGGCCGATCGGCCAGGCAGCTCGATCGGACAGCTTGTCCGATCGGACAGCAGTCCGATCGGCTGGCTGTTCGATCGGCTGGTAGCCTGATCGTTCAGCTGCACGATTCGAGTATTCGGTGCGACGATTTTTGATATTTCAATTTCGATTGAGGACGATGCGAGTACGATAGAGTTCCCTATTCAAATTACTTTTAATCCCAACCACTATATATAACATACAATCATCTATATCTCGCGCTATCTATTCTCCACCAATTATCATGATTCGATTTCGATTGAGTTTCGATTTCGAGTCGAGTTTCGATTGATTACCACACATAACATAAAGTAGACACGCACAAGTAACACATAAGGCACACACACAATTATATTAACACCAAAGTTCGCGTAATTCGAGTCTCGAGTTCGATGATGATTAGATTAGTTCGATTACTGATTAATTGACTTTATCGCATTGTTACTTCCTATCATTCACAGTCGTAAAGCGGTTCGCATCGATAAATAAACTTCGATTAATTCGATTGCAATTTATTACTCCACATAATACAACTAATGTAAACATAAAATAGACTAACTACAGTCAAAGAAGTCAATCTTGACTTTGACTTTGACTTTCGGTAACACGGGGTGTTACAGCCTCCCCTTGTTTAGGGAATTTCGTCCCGAAATTAGGCTGAAAACTGCACAACACCGTGAATCAACTTTTGCTACTTTCTCTCTCTAGACTTTCATTTAAACAACTGCGGGTACTGCGCCTTCATGTCGCTTTCGAGTTCCCAAGTGAACTCTGCGCCTCGTTTGCCTTCCCATCGGACTTTCACAATAGGAATGCGCGAGCGTCTGAGTTGCTTGGTTTGGCGATCCATGATTTCGACAGGCTTCTCCACGAAGTGTAGTGTTTCGTTTATTTGAAGGTCGTCGAGAGGTACAATTAAGTCATGCTCAGCTAGGCATTTTCGGAGGTTTGACACATGGAAAGTCGGGTGGACGTTACTAAGTTCCTCCGGTAGTTCGAGTCTGTAGGCGACTTTTCCGATCCTTTCCAGAATCTTAAAAGGTCCAATATATCGAGGCGCTAGTTTCCCTTTCTTGCCGAATCTGACCGCACCCTTCCAAGGTGATACCTTTAGGAGTACGTAGTCGCCAACGTCAAATTCCAGGGGCTTGCGTCTTCTATCGGCGTAAATTTTCTGTCTACTTCGAGCTTTCAACAAGTTGTCTCGAATTTGGAGGACTTTGTCAGTCGTTTCTTGCAATAGCTCAGGACCGGTTAATTGCGAGTGACCGATCTCGTGCCACACAATAGGCGATCTACATCTCCTTCCATATAGGGCCTCGAATGGTGCCATCTGGATGCTGGTATGATAAGTGTTATTGTACGAGAATTCGACTAACGACATATATTTGTTCCAATTACCACCGAAGTCTATGACACACGCGCGGAGCATGTCTTCAAGAGTACGGATCGTTCTTTCAGTCTGTCCGTCAGTTTGAGGATGGAATGCGGTACTTAAGTTAAGCGACGTACCGAGAGCTGCTTGAAAGTTTCCCACAATCGCGAGGTAAACCGAGCATCACGGTCAGAAATAATGTCACGAGGCGTACCATGATTACAAATGATCTCGTCGGTGTAGATTCGGGCTAATCGTTCTACCTTGTAGTCTTCCGGTATTGGCAAAAAGTGGGCTGATTTGGTCAAACGATCAACGACAATCCAAATGCTGTCGTGACTTGATGACGTGGGTGGAAGTTTGGTTATGAAATCCATAGCTATTGTAACACCTCGGAAATTCACGTCCTATAATGTGTGCACACGTGTCAAATGTTTAAACGTGTGGAAGAAATATTATAGAAGGACTAAAGTTGACAAACATGCAAAGTATGTGAATATACGTATTCTAAGTGTCAACTGTGAATAAACATAATGTACATTAACCCTACACGATGCTCATACCTCCAAACGAATAAATCATGGATCATACGAAGCTAAAAGTGAGAGAGTTCAAATTACAGGGGCTAAATGTGTCAACATGTTTAAATTATACCTCTGAGTGACCTTTTGACAAACCCGAAGCCTTGTAACGGTTAATTATGCTCACTAGAATACACGGTTTAAATTTCGTAAAGTTTCGGTAACGTATGAGAAAGCTGTGATCTGATTCGTGTGCGAGGGGTTAAAGTGTCAACATTGAAAATTAGGCCTTTTCGGGTAACAATAAAAGTTAACCGGGGACTTAACAAAGTGGGAAAATGTCTTAAAGCCCTTACATGTTAATTTCAAGGGCTCAATGTGCAAAACAAGACATGAAAACGACCTTTAGAAGGGCCAGGGACCAAAACTACAATTAAATAAAAGTTTTGTTGGATGACCCTAGGGGCTCGCGTAGCGCGAGCACTAACTACTCATGCAGTAGCGCTACACCACTGCCATGTCTGGACAGAAACTGATTTTCTTTGATCTTTTGCCTGCCATAGCCTGTATGCTCGACCTTTAACCAAGTTTCCTCATCCCTTGACCCCTAAAACAACCCCTAAACTTGTAGGACACCTGTGGGAATGTTGTGGTGAGTCCTAGACTTGCTTGTCAATCATCTATGGTGTCTTAGTCCACTATATAAAGGACCTTCAAGTCACAACCTTTCCTCACACCATTTACAAGCAATCTGAGCATTGGAGGAGCTTACAAGCAGATCAAGGGCCTTCCTAATCAACCATTAATCATCTAGTAAGTTGCCTAACCCTTCTAAACTAATTCTAGCTGTATAAATAGCTTAAAAGTCAATATATCGTGCTTAACGGTTGACTTCGTGATTAAGTGTCGATAGCTCAGTCGTATGTCAAATTAAACGTACCGTTAGATAGGTAATTATATGGGTATTAAACCCTTATAAGGGCAAGTACCAATTCCAGACCTAACTAGGTCGTTTGTCGGGTCAAACGTTGACCGAAAAAGTCAACAGAATTACAAAATACGATTTAATGCACGATTAATGATCCGAGAGGTGTGTAACCTGTTTTAACCTTAATATAACATGGTAATAAGTATAAAAACTTGTCTACGCTTGCCCGACTCGACAAATTTCTGTTTAAACCCGGTTCGGAACCGAAAGGCGCAAAACCTTGACTTTTGCTTTGACTTCGGTTCTGACCCGTTTTAGTTTGATTCGAAGATGCCTTAGTGCTTCATTAGGGTAGGGTTGCATGATAGGATAAGTCTCTGTACTTGTTTCGTTGATTATCCGATGCATGCACACGTTCCCGTTAATCGCTTAAATTGGACCATAATGCCCTTATGACCATACAACGAGAATTTTGAAAATGTGGAAGTACAATAATCTTAGTTACTGATCATTAAACATGTACGTAAATTTTCACGTCAATCGGAAGTCTAGATTAAGAGATACGCGCATTAGCGTAAATAATAAGCTTTTTATTAATTAAACAGCGCGATTAGCGCATAGCCTATCTAAACCCGATTTTCGGTACCAAAACTTTTACCCACTGATGTTAAATAATATTTTGGGATTTTTGAAGATTTTTAATTATTTTTAAACTGATCTTAAGCTAGGCTTATCGCATTAATTCGGTTAATACCGAATATGACCTTTTAGGCCATAAAACGAGTTTTACGAGTCCGTTTGATACCAATCCAATTGCCACTGATTTAAAATAATAAATAGAGTGTTTTGAGCCTGTTATGCTGATCAGAAAACTCAGAATGGTATTTTAAACCGTACGTCGCTTAAAACGGCTTCATACGCGTATTAAACGCATAAATTGGGTTTAAAGCCATTTTGGGAAATGAGACTCTTCACCAACTGTTGTGGTCTGTTAAAATTAATAATTTTGCTGATTAAATCAGACCCGTATCTCAGAAGTATTATAAATCTCTTTTATAACCCTTAAAATGACCGAAATACCCCTACGGGGCATATTTAGGGATTAAACTCGTTATGGGCATTATGGAAGATATCATAATGATATCACAACATAATTAAAGCGTATTAACTTAGGAAACCTGTTCGCGACCCTTTCGGTTACCCGTTATGCATTATACGTGTTCGGTTCGGTTTATGTAACTAGTTTGCATAAACTAGCCGAAACGGGTCAAACGATATCATTTTTACCTCAAAATCCAGAATGTGAATAGTAAACCCATATTAAACAAGTCATCAAACTTGTCGGGTCTAAATCATATTCTATCCGGTCTTCGCTTAATCGTGCGTACGAACCGTATCGTTAAAACTGACCGGTCTAAGCTTAAGCTTAATTAAAGACCCGTTAGTATTCTAATAGGTTATATTAAACCTTCGTTCCAGATTAGGAGAACCAGTAAAAGCTACGTGCATTTTGCTTATTGTGATTAATACTTGCATCAGGTAAATACTCTCAACTTATTTTCCCTATACGGGCTTGGGTTACGGTACATAGCGTACCGCTTGATCGAGCATCGAATCTCCACGCTTAGTGGGTAGTTGAATAATTTGATCGGCTCGTTTAAACAGTCTTGTTTACTTTACAGCCTTTGGGGGGTTAATGACCATGTCCCGGATATCCTTGGCATCATCTTACGAGATGGCCACGACCTGAGCACGGGGTGTAGGCGTACTCCCGTGTATAACTCACTTAAAGTGGTGTGTCTATTGATCTTTAACCCGGACAAGATCCGGGCTACTGAACGCATAAGTAACATGTAATTCGTTCACAAGATTATAATGTTAAATAATTCTCCCAAGTTAAATAAATGTTTATGCCTTGTGCATCCAAACCAATTTTTAATCATTTTCCAAAATGAGTCGGTTGATTGTATTTACCAGTGTAAACTGACGTATTTTCCCAAAAAGACTGAATGCAGGTACTAAGCGAAATTGGCTGGATTGTCTCTTAAGCATCAATAAAAGTCTCGCAAGCTTAGGATGCCAGAAGTCTGTTGAACTATAAATGTTATTTTGTTTCGATCCTACTGTGGATAAACACCGGATATTGTGACTTTGATTACAATAAATAAATTCGGTTGTATCTTATTTTAAATTTGCTTCCGCTGTGCATTATTATATTGTGTTGTTTGACTATTACGTTGCCAACCACGTCACGATACTCCCCCACCGGGCCCACCGGTGACACATGGAAATCGGGGTGTGACAGGTTGGTATCAGAGCCAACACTGAGTGAATTAAACGCTAGCCTTTTGTGTTTAATCTCAGCTACACAATTGCATAATTCTAAACTTTGAGTCTAGACTTAAAACCTAGGACAAATTCTGCTATTAATTTGACCTTTATTTTTGCATATATTTTGTTTGGTTATCTCATGCCATATTGACAGGAATTGCCAAAATGCCGCCAAGATTCTTCAGGAGAAGAGGAAGGGGCAAGGGGCCAATCACCGCCCCCAATAATGATGAAGCTGGACCCTCGAATGCGAGAGCTCCATCCACCACGGAGAGTGACGATCCCCAGCAGAACCGGAGGAACCTCCTTGAGCCAGCTCGACGGTCGGTCTCACACAGTTCAACACCTCCTAACCCTTATGGGCCACGATCGGATTACGAGGCCAGCAACCCTCAACCTTCATACATACCATTACAGCGATCCTTATCGCACAACTCCTTCGGTGACCCTACACCAGTTTTTTGGGGCCGGTTTAACCCGGCAAACTTCCTACAAGAACCAGGAAATTTCAACCCATTAGGTCCAGAGGATCATTTCTCTGGAGATCATGCGGACGACATGGACGAGGATACGGACCCTGTCGAGCCTGCCAGGGGCACACCAAACCACCCGATAGAGATCTCTGACGGATCTTCCTTTCACGGATCGCCCTATGTTGGTCCTGATAGCTTTCAAGCCATATTTACCAGGCACGAATGGTACTATACGCCTCCTCGCCATTCGCCGCCTCAGCAGCAGCAACAGCAGCAACAAGATTCCCCTGAGGATCCAAGGTTCGTGGCAGTCACGCCACCACCTCCTCCGCCACCAGTTCAACCGGCACCCCCGCAACCACCAAGGCGTAGGAGAACCGGAGCGCGCATGTCTGTGCGAACAGGAGACTTTCATTTTAGTTCTCCACGCCAATCAAGTGCCAGCCACTACCCGCCACATCAAGAAGATCCACAAATGGGTGGGCCTTCGCAACCAGTTGCACCGCAACCCCCGCCTATGGGTTTTGATAACCCAATTCCGGCATACACGAGTTCCATGGCGTATAACCCGTTCGAACCGCCAGTGCACAACAACTACAACTATGCCGAAGCAGACCCGTACATGGTAACGGCTAACTATAACACTCAAGGACCCTATGGAGATCCATGGGGAGTAGGATACCCAACTCGTGGGTACCCGATACCTCCCAGACCTATTGTTCGGGCACAATCGCAACCACCAAGGTTCTCCCCACCAGAGCATGAAGAAATTCTGCAAAGATTGGACTATGTAGAGCGAGAATTTCACAGGGAGCGAAGGGAGCGAGAAACGTTCTTCCAGGGACTGACAAGCTTGATCAAAGGGAAGAGCAAGAAGGACCGCTGACTCCTTCCAACTGTTGTTAAGCCCCTGCGTGGGCATATCTTATTGTATAAGCCCCTGCGTGGGCATATCTTATTGTATAAACCCCTGCGTGGGTATGTATGTAGGTATGTATGTTTAATTTGACCCCTGCGTGGGTCTATCTTTCTGTCAACCCCTGCGAGGGTATTTTATTGTGTAAGTCCCTGCGTGGACTATTATGTTATTAGGCCCCTGCGTGGGCATGTGTTGCTATTAAACCCCTGCGTGGGTATGTGTGTTATTGAGCCCCTGCGTGGGCAAGTATTTGTTTAAACCCCTGCGTGGGTAAATGTTGTTTGAAAAGACCCGTTTAGGGCAGCGTGTAACCTATGTATAATTAATGGAATGTTTGTGTTATAAAAAAAAAAAAATTCATGTTTGCCTTATGTGCATAATTAATTTATATTCATTCCTTTTGAAAATAATCTGCCTATTTAAATATTAATTAAGAATCTTAAGTGTGAAACCTAGCCCTCGAGTCAATTGAAAGACCGGGCCAAGATGGTAAGACCCGTTTAAAAGATTCAAATCCCTGTTAACATCTTAAAACATGTTAACACTCCTGGCAGAAGTGATTCGTTAAAATCATATGTCATTCTTATATATATAAGGATTCTTTAGAAGATTCCAAACCCAATTATATGATCTCTGAATCATGGGTTGAGAGCATCAATTAAGATGGTCATAATTTACCATACGTGGTAATATGGTGCCTACGAGCCCAGCTCACTTCCATATGAGCCATAAGGCAGAGGTAGCTATGACTCCCTGTCTGATGAGGGTAAAGAACTTGGTTCAAACCTTAAAAGTCTTGATTCTCTGAAATCATAGCTTAAAATTCAAATTGTCCATGTGACTAAGCCTTATGTGCTAATATATATTGTTATTGTTTACAATTAGGATAAATTTTAATTGAAATCCTAAATTAATACGATTAATAAGTTAACCAAATATGGTCTCTGATTACCATGGTTAACGAGTTACCCTAAGGGGTAATTCCTTAAAAACTCCCAAATAAAACATTGTCCTTGTTTTCTGCAACAGCTCAATCCAAATGGCTGACTCAAATGAAATAAATAGCCATCCAGTGGAGCAAAATAGGAACGGCCAGATTACGTTAACGGGTGCTGAATTAAAAGCGATCATAGACGGCGCTGTTACACAGGCTTTGGAAAGGCAATATGAGGAATACAGTGGTACTCGAAGTAGGACCCACTCTGCACCACATTCAAAGCCCAAGACACATTCTGAGGCTCATAGCAAGCCTCCTCCCAAAAAGAATGGACCCAAGAAAGATGGTGATGACCGTCAGTCCACCAACCATCAAAGTGACCCATCTCAACAATTAGTACTGCATCAAGAACCCCGTAACAAGGGTTGCACCTATAAGTACTTCGTGTCTTGCAAGCCCAGGGATTTTACTGGGGAAAAGGGGGCCGTCGACTGTATGACTTGGCTGGACGAGATGGACACGGTGGTAGATATCAGCGGGTGCGCTGAAAGGGATGTAGTTAAGTTTGTGTCACAATCCTTCAAGGGTGAAGCGTTAGCATGGTGGAGATCTCTGATTGAGGCCACCGGAAAAATCCCATTGTATAATATGTCGTGGGATCAATTTGTCGCCCTAATCAAGGATAACTACTGCCCTCAACATGAGGTGGAGAAGATAGAATCTGACTTTCTATCGTTGGTGATGACGAACCTAGACTGTCAAGCTTACCTGACAAGCTTCAATACGCTGTCCCGGTTGGTTCCTTACCTGGTAACCCCGGAACCAAAAAGAATCGCTCGCTTTATCGGAGGTTTAGCCCCGGAAATCAAGGCAAGCGTAAAAGCTTCTCGGCCAGCTACCTTCAGGTCTGTAGCTGACATTTCCTTATCCCTCACTCTGGATGCGGTCAGGCAGAGATCGCTGAGGAATAAGGAGGCCGAGAAAAGGAAGCGTGAAGACGATGGTTCGCGGAAGTCGAACAAGAAGCACCGTGGGAGCGGTGACAACAAGAAGGGGTCGGAGTCGAGGAAGGATGGGCATAATTCTGGTGAAAAGCCCAAGTGTAAAATTTGCAAGAAGCAGCACTATGGAAAGTGCAGACTGGAGTCAAACTCTCAGACTCAGTCAAAACCCTTTGCTTGTGGAATTTGCAAGTCCACGGATCACAAAACCCTGGATTGCAAAAAGATAAAAGACGCAACGTGCTACCGTTGCAATGAAAAGGGGCACATCAAGACCAACTGCCCAAAGTACAACAAGAAGCCTGAGGAGGTTAAAAAGACTAATGCTAGAGTCTTCAAAATGGACGCGAAAGAGGCTGTGCAAGACGATAATGTCATAACAGGTACATTCCTTGTAAATGATGTCTTTGCAAGAGTACTTTTTGATTCAGGAGCAGATAAGTCTTTCGTAGATCATAAATTTTGTGAATTGATGAAATTACCTGTCAAAGCCTTAAAAGTAAATTATGAGGTAGAGTTAGCAGATGGAACCATAGAACCCGTCTCAACTATGTTAGATGGATGTGTTATATCCATTAAGAACCATTCTTTTCCTCTGTCTCTACTTCCGTTTAAATTGGCTGGTTTTGACATAGTTCTGGGTATGGACTGGTTATCTCATAACCAGGCCCAAATTGTCTGTAACCAGAAGCAAGTGGTAATAAAGACTCCGTCCGGAGAGCCCCTTACCATTCGGGGAGATACCCAGTATGGGCTGCCTGAGCAGGTGACTATGCTCAAGGCTTCCAAGTGTTTGAAGAAGGGGTGTGTCATTTACATGGCGCAAGTGATCATTGACGAGCCTAAACCAAAGTTAGAAGACATCCCTGTCATTTCTGAATACCCAGAAGTGTTTCCTGAAGATCTACCTGGTCTACCACCAGATAGACAAGTCGAATTCAGGATCGATATCATCCCCGGAGCGGCACCAGTTGCTAGAGCACCATACAGGTTGGCACCCACAGAAATGAAGGAGTTGCGGACGCAGCTAGATGAATTGCTGGCTAAAGGTTTCATTAGACCTAGTTCATCTCCTTGGGGAGCGCCAATTTTGTTTGTCAAGAAGAAGGATGGGTCGATGCGTCTGTGCATTGACTATCGCGAGCTTAATAAAGTCACGATCAAGAATAGGTATCCTCTGCCCAGAATCGACGATTTGTTCGATCAGCTGCAAGGGGCAAGTTACTTCTCAAAAATTGATTTGAGGTCAGGCTACCATCAATTGAAGGTCAAAGATGAAGACGTTCACAAAACTGCATTTAGGACTCGTTACGGACACTACGAGTTCCTAGTGATGCCTTTTGGGCTCACTAATGCACCAGCCGCGTTCATGGATCTCATGAATCGCGTCTGCAAGCCATACTTGGATAAATTTGTCATCGTTTTCATCGACGACATTCTTATTTATTCTAAGAACCAAGCTGACCATGAGAAACACCTTCGTTGTATTCTCAAACTTCTACGTCAGGAGAAGCTCTATGCCAAATTCTCTAAGTGTGAATTTTGGCTACGAGAAGTCCAATTTCTTGGACATGTGGTCAGTAAGAGTGGTATCCAAGTGGATCCCGCTAAAGTAGAAGCTGTTATGAATTGGCAAGAGCCAAAGACGCCTACGGAGATACGTAGCTTCCTGGGATTGGCAGGATATTACAGGCGTTTCATCGAAAATTTTTCAAGGATTGCTGCACCCCTAACTTCTCTAACTAAGAAGAAGATTAAGTTCGTTTGGGGCCCTAAGCAGCAAGAAGCATTCGATATTCTCAAGCAGAAGTTGAGCAACGCTCCTGTACTGACTTTACCTGAAGGCACTGAAGAATTCGTAGTTTACTGCGATGCTTCACACACCGGTATGGGGTGTGTGCTTATGCAGAAAGGCAAGGTTATTGCCTATGCGTCACGACAATTAAAGGTGCATGAAAAGAACTACACCACCCATGATTTGGAATTGGGTGCCGTCGTGTTCGCGCTGAAATTGTGGAGGCACTATCTTTATGGAATCAAGTTTGTGATCTATTCTGATCACAAGAGCCTCCAGCATTTGTTTAACCAGAAGGAATTAAACATGAGGCAACGCCGTTGGATGGAGACCTTGAATGATTATGATTGTGAAATCAGATACCATCCCGGCAAGGCGAATGTAGTCGCCGATGCCTTGAGTCGTAAGGAAAGGGTGAAACCCATCCGAATCAATGCCAAAAGCATAGAAGTGAGGAACAACCTAATGGAAAGGTTGTTAGCTGCACAGAAGGAAGCTGTGTTGGAAGCCAATTACCCGAATGAAAAGTTATGAGTAACTGAGGAGCAGTTGACTCTTAGCAGAGACGGAATTTTAAGATTAAACGGACGAATATGGGTTCCAGTTCATGGAGGACTACGAGATGTTATCCTCCAGGAAGCCCATAGCTCCAAATATTCCATTCACCCTGGAGCTGATAAGATGTACCAAGATCTGAAGGCAAATTATTGGTGGATAGGCTTGAAAAAGTCGGTAGCCGCCCATGTAGCCAAATGCTTGACTTGTGCACAAGTCAAAGCTGAGCATCAAAAGCCGTCAGGCTTGCTACAACAGCCTGAACTTCCCGAGTGGAAGTGGGAATGTGTAACTATGGATTTTATTACCAAGTTACCCAAGACGAGGAAAGGAAATGATACAATATGGGTTATAGTTGATCGACTGACTAAGTCAGCACATTTCTTACCCATCAAAGAGACTTATAGCTCAGATATGTTAGCCCAGCTATACGTTGATAAGATTGTAGCCTTGCATGGCATACCTGTGTCTATTATCTCTGATAGAGATACTAGATACACGTCACATTTTTGGAAGAGTTTCCAACAATCTTTGGGCACACGTCTAAATTTTTGTACGGCTTATCATCCTCAGACTGACGGTCAGAGTGAACGTACTATTCAAACGTTGGAAGACATGTTGCGGGCGTGTGCGATCGATTTGGGTGATAGTTGGGATAAGAACCTCCCACTAATCGAATTCTCCTACAACAATAGCTACCATACCAGTATTAAGGCTGCGCCCTTCGAGGCATTATATGGTAGGAAGTGTAGATCGCCCGTCTGTTGGACGGAAGTAGGGGATGTCCAGTTAACAGGACCAGAGATAGTGTTCGAAACAACGGATAAGATTGTCCAGATTCGTGACCGTCTCAAAGCTGCCCGAGATAGGCAGAAGAGTTACGCTGATCCAAGGCGTAAGGATTTTCACTTCGAAGTAGGTGACAAAGTCCTACTTAAAGTGTCACCCTGGAAGGGGGTGATGCGGTTTGGTAAGAAAGGCAAGCTAAGCCCGAGATACATAGGACCTTTCGAGGTTGTCGAACGTGTCGGGTCAGTTGCCTACAAGCTGAACTTACCAGAAGAGCTCAGTGGAATTCACAATGTGTTCCACATCTGCAATTTGAAGAAATGCATCGCTGATGAATCACTGGTAATGCCACATACAGATGTGCGTATAGATGAGAGCCTGAAATTTGTGGAAAAACCATTGTCGATTGAAGATCGACAGGTTAAGAAGCTTCGTAGGAAGCATGTACCTATTGTAAAGGTCAAATGGGATGCCCGTAGAGGTCCCGAGTATACGTGGGAAGTCGAATCCACGATGAAAGAAAAGTACCCTTATTTATTCCAGTAAATCTCGGGTCGAGATTTATTTTAAGGGGGTGAGGATGTAACACCTCGGAAATTCACGTCCTATAATGTGTGCACACGTGTCAAATGTTTAAACGTGTGGAAGAAATATTATAGAAGGACTAAAGTTGACAAACATGCAAAGTATGTGAATATACGTATTCTAAGTGTCAACTGTGAATAAACATAATGTACATTAACCCTACACGATGCTCATACCTCCAAACGAATAAATCATGGATCATACGAAGCTAAAAGTGAGAGAGTTCAAATTACAGGGGCTAAATGTGTCAACATGTTTAAATTATACCTCTGAGTGACCTTTTGACAAACCCGAAGCCTTGTAACGGTTAATTATGCTCACTAGAATACACGGTTTAAATTTCGTAAAGTTTCGGTAACGTATGAGAAAGTTGTGATCTGATTCGTGTGCGAGGGGTTAAAGTGTCAACATTGAAAATTAGGCCTTTTTGGGTAACAATAAAAGTTAACCGGGGACTTAACAAAGTGGGAAAATGTCTTAAAGCCCTTACATGTTAATTTCAAGGGCTCAATGTGCAAAACAAGACATGAAAACGACCTTTAGAAGGGCCAGGGACCAAAACTGCAATTAAATAAAAGTTTTGTTGGATGACCCTAGGGGCTCGCGTAGCGCGAGCACTAACTACTCATGCAGTAGCGCTACACCACTGCCATGTCTGGACAGAAACTGATTTTCTTTGATCTTTTGCCTGCCATAGCCTGTATGCTCGACCTTTAACCAAGTTTCCTCATCCCTTGACCCCTAAAACAACCCCTAAACTTGTAGGACACCTGTGGGAATGTTGTGGTGAGTCCTAGACTTGCTTGTCAATCATCTATGGTGTCTTAGTCCACTATATAAAGGACCTTCAAGTCACAACCTTTCCTCACACCATTTACAAGCAATCTGAGCATTGGAGGAGCTTACAAGCAGATCAAGGGCCTTCCTAATCAACCATTAATCATCTAGTAAGTTGCCTAACCCTTCTAAACTAATTCTAGCTGTATAAATAGCTTAAAAGTCAATATATCGTGCTTAACGGTTGACTTCGTGATTAAGTGTCGATAGCTCAGTCGTATGTCAAATTAAATGTACCGTTAGATAGGTAATTATATGGGTATTAAACCCTTATAAGGGCAAGTACCAATTCCAGACCTAACTAGGTCGTTTGTCGGGTCAAACGTTGACCGAAAAAGTCAACAGAATTACAAAATACGATTTAATGCACGATTAATGATCCGAGAGGTGTGTAACCTGTTTTAACCTTAATATAACATGGTAATAAGTATAAAAACTTGTCTACGCTTGCCCGACTCGACAAATTTCTGTTTAAACCCGGTTCGGAACCGAAAGGCGCAAAACCTTGACTTTTGCTTTGACTTCGGTTCTGACCCGTTTTAGTTTGATTCGAAGATGCCTTAGTGCTTCATTAGGGTAGGGTTGCATGATAGGATAAGTCTCTGTACTTGTTTCGTTGATTATCCGATGCATGCACACGTTCCCGTTAATCGCTTAAATTGGACCATAATGCCCTTATGACCATACAACGAGAATTTTGAAAATGTGGAAGTACAATAATCTTAGTTACTGATCATTAAACATGTACGTAAATTTTCACGTCAATCGGAAGTCTAGATTAAGAGATACGCGCATTAGCGTAAATAATAAGCTTTTTATTAATTAAACAGCGCGATTAGCGCATAGCCTATCTAAACCCGATTTTCGGTACCAAAACTTTTACCCACTGATGTTAAATAATATTTTGGGATTTTTGAAGATTTTTAATTATTTTTAAACTGATCTTAAGCTAGGCTTATCGCATTAATTCGGTTAATACCGAATATGACCTTTTAGGCCATAAAACGAGTTTTACGAGTCCGTTTGATACCAATCCAATTGCCACTGATTTAAAATAATAAATAGAGTGTTTTGAGCCTGTTATGCTGATCAGAAAACTCAGAATGGTATTTTAAACCGTACGTCGCTTAAAACGGCTTCATACGCGTATTAAACGCATAAATTGGGTTTAAAGCCATTTTGGGAAATGAGACTCTTCACCAACTGTTGTGGTCTGTTAAAATTAATAATTTTGCTGATTAAATCAGACCCGTATCTCAGAAGTATTATAAATCTCTTTTATAACCCTTAAAATGACCGAAATACCCCTACGGGGCATATTTAGGGATTAAACTCGTTATGGGCATTATGGAAGATATCATAATGATATCACAACATAATTAAAGCGTATTAACTTAGGAAACCTGTTCGCGACCCTTTCGGTTACCCGTTATGCATTATACGTGTTCGGTTCGGTTTATGTAACTAGTTTGCATAAACTAGCCGAAACGGGTCAAACGATATCATTTTTACCTCAAAATCCAGAATGTGAATAGTAAACCCATATTAAACAAGTCATCAAACTTGTCGGGTCTAAATCATATTCTATCCGGTCTTCGCTTAATCGTGCGTACGAACCGTATCGTTAAAACTGACCGGTCTAAGCTTAAGCTTAATTAAAGACCCGTTAGTATTCTAATAGGTTATATTAAACCTTCGTTCCAGATTAGGAGAACCAGTAAAAGCTACGTGCATTTTGCTTATTGTGATTAATACTTGCATCAGGTAAATACTCTCAACTTATTTTCCCTATACGGGCTTGGGTTACGGTACATAGCGTACCGCTTGATCGAGCATCGAATCTCCACGCTTAGTGGGTAGTTGAATAATTTGATCGGCTCGTTTAAACAGTCTTGTTTACTTTACAGCCTTTGGGGGGTTAATGACCATGTCCCGGATATCCTTGGCATCATCTTACGAGATGGCCACGACCTGAGCACGGGGTGTAGGCGTACTCCCGTGTATAACTCACTTAAAGTGGTGTGTCTATTGATCTTTAACCCGGACAAGATCCGGGCTACTGAACGCATAAGTAACATGTAATTCGTTCACAAGATTATAATGTTAAATAATTCTCCCAAGTTAAATAAATGTTTATGCCTTGTGCATCCAAACCAATTTTTAATCATTTTCCAAAATGAGTCGGTTGATTGTATTTACCAGTGTAAACTGACGTATTTTCCCAAAAAGACTGAATGCAGGTACTAAGCGAAATTGGCTGGATTGTCTCTTAAGCATCAATAAAAGTCTCGCAAGCTTAGGATGCCAGAAGTCTGTTGAACTATAAATGTTATTTTGTTTCGATCCTACTGTGGATAAACACCGGATATTGTGACTTTGATTACAATAAATAAATTCGGTTGTATCTTATTTTAAATTTGCTTCCGCTGTGCATTATTATATTGTGTTGTTTGACTATTACGTTGCCAACCACGTCACGATACTCCCCCACCGGGCCCACCGGTGACACATGGAAATCGGGGTGTGACAGCTATACTCTCCCATTTCCATATAGGGATTGGGGGTTGTTCGAGTAAGCCATAGGGTCTTTGATGTTCAGCCTTGACCTTGCACAAGTCATGCATCTTCCGACATAGAGAGCGATATGCCTTTTCATGCCCGGCCACCAGTACTTATAGCGAAGATCCTGGTACATTTTGTCGGCACCGGGATGAATAGAATACCGGGATTTGTGGGCTTCGTTGTAACATCCCGTGTTTTCGAATGTCAAAGTCAAAGTCAAAGTCAAAGTCCAAGTCAACTTTGACTGTAAATAGTCCATTTTCAGTTTTATTTATATTATGTGGAGTAAGTGTTGTAATCAGAAAGAGTCGAGGTAATCGAATGTTTTAACGCAAACCGATTTACGAATGTGAATAGTAGGAAGTAACAATGCGATAAAGTTAACTAATCAGTAATCAAACCGATCTAACTATCATCGAACTCGAATCTCGAATTACGCGAACTCTGGCTGTTGTATTACGTGTGTGTGTGCCTTATGTGTTACCTGTGCGTGTTTACTTTACGTTTTGTGTGGTAGTCAATCGAAACTCGAATCGAAACTCGAAACTCAAATCGAATACAATCGAAATCGAACTACGACGAATGATAACGTTAGGATAAGGTGAATTATAGATGATTGTATGTTAGACATAGTAGTTGGGACTGAAAGTAATTTGAATAGGAAACTCTATCGTACTCGTATCGTCTTCAACCAAAATCGGAATATAAAAAACCGTCGCAAAACACTCAAAAAGGGGGGTCACCGATCGAACAGGAGACACTGATCGAACAGGCCAGCCGATCGAACCAGCTGTTCGATCGAGCAGGCCAGCCGATCAGGATGTCTGTCCGATCGGTTAACACTTTCCTCTTTTGGAGCCTATAAATAGGGCTGTCATTGTCATCTTTACCACTTTTGGAAAGCTCTGACCGACCAGCTCCTGTTCTTCACCTTTTCTTAGATTTCTCTCAACTTCGGTAAGTTTCCAACTTAAATCTTGTACTTTCTTAATCAAAACATGCTCCTACACCTTTCTATCTTTCAAATCTTGATTTCTAACCGTGAAATCATCAAGATCTAAGCATTCTAGGATGATGTCATCATGGTGTTCTTCAAGAACATCATGTTTTGACCTCAATCCACCATGAATAGGTCGGATCTAACCGATTTCCACATAAACAAGTGAAGATCTACCAGAGATCTAAACATTTACATGATGTAAAGGATTGAAAGGAGGATTTCCAACTTTCTTTCAACTCTTTTACACTCAATGCCTTCAAACCGATAGAAACGGAGCTTGAGCTAACCCACTAATCATTCCGATGGTGGTGTGATTCAAGATTCGGGTTCTATCTACGAGGTTCACCGACTTCGGGTTAAACGTTAAACTGACGTTCCGAACCGTTCACCGGCCGGACTTGGGTGATTCCTGTCCGAGCAGGAGAAACAAGTAGGAACGAAAGTGTCATGGTTCAACTCGTTGTCAAACTACCTCAATATAACGTCAAATAATCAGAACAGCCAAGTGTTAGACGAACAGGCCGACCAGGTCAGGATGATGACCGAACGGTTAGGCTGTTCGAACGAACAGCCTAACTGATCGGACATGTCAGCCGAACGACCAGGCCAGCCGATCGGCTAGCATGTGGCCCACACTTTGACAAATTCATGAAGTATGGTATTGAACGAGGTGATGTTCGATCGAACGAGCTGTTTTGTAACATTACTCATCGGATCATGAGATACTATGCTTCAACACTTAATCGATTTTTCAACTCGTTCGACGCGTTGGGGTTCCACCCGATCGAACATGCTATCAGAACGAACAGGCTGTTTGATCGAATACGCTGCTCGATCGAGTGACAACCTTCTGAGGACTACTACTGAAGTTCCTAACCGATCGGGTAAGCTGACCGATCGAACGGACCGTTCGATCGATCGACTTGAAAGGTAAGTACACTTCAGTGTTCTCAAATGCTACAACAAAAACTTCAAAAGTCCAAACCATCATACACAAACACATCCTACTCAAAGGAAGAAACAATCCACTCGAACAGTCCAACCGATCGAGCCTACCGGCCGATCGAGCAGGCTGTCCTAACGGATTGTCTAGCCAAACGAACAACCCACTCCATCGAACATGCCATTCGATCGACCAGGCTGTTCGACCCACTTACACTTGTTTTCATTCTACGCGTATTCATCGTTATGCTATCGAACTGTTCAGGCTAACCCAACTCTCAAGCGCTCCCTTCAATCCATCAATCAACCGCTGTGAGTATACTCGATCCCTTTTTGCTTTTAGCACTTTTGGGTGTTACATACATTACTTATCAAAATCACAAATCGATCACACTACTCAATTATTTGAACGCTAACCAATATGCATGTATTACGTGACTAAATGAATGCTTGTTGATTGTGTTTACACGTGGAATGCTGTCTACCTGCCTTAACGACGTAGTACTATAGTTTGGACTTAGCACCCGTTCACACGGGGGTTGTTAAGGACAATTACTTGCATGGATTACGGTGGTAATCATGTATTGCGAACCGTCTCGGACGGTCAACCCGCAGTCATTGGTATCGATAGGTCCATGTCGATAATTAACATGCTTCGTTTTCCTCTATGTACGTGCTGGTTATGCGTAAACTATTCGAACTCTATATGCTATATCAAACTTTTATGCTCACCTTTACATTATATGTATTGACTTTATTTTTACGTATGTGACAGGTGTTTAAGATGTTTGCTTGCTAGGAAAGCGAGGCTAGAATAAAGCTCTAGAGGCCCCCAACAAATAGTTATCTGTCAGGAAAAAGCAACTAGAGCATAGTTGTCTGTAGATCTTGTCAGGCTGGGTCTTTAGGAGCATTTGAACAATATTTAGTTTTGTTATGATTAAATCTGAGTTGTCTGAACAGAATTTATTGTTTGGATATTATCTGTAATAATGTATTTGTTTATTCGGGATACGGTATGAGACGTATCTTTAACTGGATTATATAAATAGTTGTTATGGAAACTTCTGAACAATTTGTTTCGCTCAGTGCCACGCCCCGATGATTCTGCCATCGGTTGGGGTGTGGCAGATTTGGTATTAGAGCCATAACTATAGGGAATTAGGCAAGACACGACCTAGTCCGGGTCGCTGTCTTAGAGACCTAGACTATAGTTAGGAACCAACAGACCGAGCTTATGTGTTAGATTCTGATATTCTTCACTATCACTACACTCGAATTTCCAAGTAAAGTCAAGCGATTTAGCCGAGATTAGGTGTGAGAGCCGCAAACTCTCGACTAAATTGATTGATTAATGTTGATTTTATCAAATCATCAATGGTTACCTCATTATTTTCGATAACGAACGAGGAGAGTTATACCAAATCAGGAGTGAAATCCATATTTTGATGAATAATCTCCTCAAATTTTACTAAAACAAGGAAGAAATTGCTAAGCCAGGGGTGAAACCCGGACCTTGGCAACTTATTCCCAACTTTTGCTCATCTCACCAAAGCCTCGACGGACTCCAACGACCCGAACTCACGAGTATGACCTAAGGATTGCGTGGTGAATACCCAAGAATCGAGGCAGAAGCACGAGCCTGAAAGTCGAAACGTGACGACAAGTCTAATGTGAATAGTCGAAACGTGACGACAAGTCTAATGTGAATAGTCGAATCGCTTTGGGTAGTCGATGTCTAGTAGCCGCAGACAATCCAGTTCCCGATTTTTGTGTTTTGAGTCGGCAGTTGCGACTCTGATGCTTCGTTGATTTTTATGTGTTTCATGTGTATCTACCTGTTTATGTGTTTAATTTGGATGTTCGCTCGATTTTTGCTATCACTTCGATCGACACACACGACTCGTATTGCTATTCTACCTCAAAACGCTAGCAAGTCGTTGCAATTCTAGACGATACCATAATGCGATATACGCTATACTATACTCGATGTGCTATACAATTATACGAAACTACTTGATGTGCTATATACGAACGACAAGCGAGCTTTGAATAATAGGTTTCTGTATTCTGACTGCATCCGCGATTAAGTGCCTACGTGCTTATGTGCTTCTGTGTTTGTGTGTCTTTGTGCTCTATGTGCCTAAGTGCTTCGATGATTACGTGAATCTGTGATTATGTGCCTACATGTTAAAGTAATGTGTGATTCGACGTGTTTCTAAGCTTTAGTAAGTAGTAGACGTGTGAGGTAAGATTCGATTTGTTGTGTCTAAGACATACGACAATGTCTGTTGCAGGGACACTGAACCCCACTCACCCGCCAAGAAAAGAGAGACAAGCGTCTCGCTGCTATCATCGCCAAGCAAGTGGCAAAAGCTGTGAGCGAGGTGTATGAAAACGTCAGCAAATCGTCTGAGGAGTCGCGAACTGAAGTCCCTAAGGACGCTAACAAGACTGTTTTTAGCTTCAAACAGCTTAAAGCATGCGGACCCAAAGAGTTTACCGGAGAAGATGACCCTACCGCCATGTTTCAATGGTTCGATTCAGTTGAAGTCACTCTGCGCCAAAGCGGTTGTCCTGAGAATCTCCGCACCCTCAATGCTACAGGCGTCTTCCAGTCCCGAGCTCTAGACTGGTGGACGGCCGAACGAAACAAGCGCGGAAATGATGCAGCTTATGAGCTGACTTGGGAGGAGTTAAAGGCGATTATGATGGACGAATTTTGCCCTCCCCATAAACGCCAAAAGCTGGAGGACGAGTTTTGGTGTATCAAGCAGAAGGATGGAGACAACGCTGCTTTAACCGCTCGCTTCAAACAGCTCGACATCATCTGTCCCGATCAAGTCAAGACGTCAGACATGGCCATCAAGAAGTACATTCGAGCTCTACCCGAATGTGTTGCCGATTTCGTTCATGCCGCCAAGCCATCATCGATTGAAGAGACCTACCTGCTTGCCGTTGAGATCAATGACAATCGGGTAAAGTCTGGTTTTTGGGATAAGCATACCAAGTCTCTGCACCAAGCCACCGCCACGTCAACCGTCGACACCACCCCTGCTCAAACCTCCAAGTCATCAAGAAGAAAGAAGAAGCATAGCAACAACAGCTCCAGCAACAAGAACTGTGCTGTGACAACAACTGCTGCCCCTCTGCAAGCCGTACCGGCTCAGCAGCAGTCTCACCACCGACAAGCTCCAGTGATCAATGCGCCGCCAGCTAAGCGCGCTTACACAGGTCCCCACCCGCTCTGCCCGACGTGCTCATACCATCATCCGGTGGGAATCGCCTGTCGTTTTTGCGCCCACTGCAATCTTTACGGGCATTTCACTGCAAACTGCCGCTATGGTCCCCGGCAAGCCCCAGTCCAAGCCGCCGCTCATCAAGCACTACTTCCAGCCCCTCAAGGCCAACCTGCAGCTCAAGCACCCGCGATCAATGCTCGAGTCTGCTTTGCATGTGGTGACCCTAACCACTTTGCAAACATGTGCCCGAACCGGGTTGTGAAACAAGAACCCCAGCAACAGCAGCAATAGCAGCAGCCCCAGCAGCAACAGCAAGCAGCCAGTGCCAGAACCTTTAACATCAATGCTCGTCAAGCCCAGGCTGACAACAACGTGGTTAATGGTACGTTCCTTGTGAATGGTATTTATGCATCATGTTTGTTTGATACTGGAGCCGATAATTGCTTTATGTCGTTTGAATTTGAGAAGCTCCTTAGTCGTAAGCGTTCTTATCTCCCCTCGTCGTTTGAAGTCGAAGTCGCTACCGGAAGAACCGTCGCTGTTAACTCTGTTCTCCGTGATTGTACTCTCGAGCTCAACAATCACATCTTCCCAATCGACCTTATTCCGATGCAACTCGGCAGTTTTGACGTCATAGTAGGCATGGACTTTCTTCGCGAAAACCATGCTGAAGTTGTGTGCTTCGAAAAGATGATACGATTCTCGCTCGCGAATGGTGATTTATTGTGTGTGTACGGTGAAACAGCTTCGAAAGGTCTTAAACTTTTGTCATGCGTCCAAGCTAGCAAGTATCTCCGCAAGGAATACAGCGCTTTCTTGGCCAACATTGTAATAGCGGAGAAGGAAAAGAAAAAGAAAGCCGAAATTAGAGACGTTCCAGTGGTTCGTGAATTTCCTCAGGTGTTCCCTGATGACCTTCCTAGACTACCTCCAAGTCGTGATATCGACTTTCGTATCGACCTCATTCCTGGAGCTAACCCTATTGCCAAAGCCCCTTACTGACTCGCGCCATCCGAAATGTGGGAACTCTCAAACCAACTCCAGGAGTTACTTGAAAAAGGCTTTATTCGCCCGAGCACCTCTCCTTGGGGCGCACCTGTAACAACTGCCACTAAAATCAATAATTAGGACAATAATTAGTCAATAAGGAAACCCTAATTGAGACACCCAATTAATTCTGCACTAGCCCTAAAATTTTCAGAACAATCAGAATTAGGATCAGGACCCCTAAAACTCGAGGGGGGCAAACCCTAGTTGATAATTATCTAAAATAAAACGTAGCTATGTTCTGATTGGCTGGATTTTTGAGTCACCTAAGCTATACCCGAGCTAGGCAGCCTATGAATTAGACTGCTTAGCTTACGGACCGTAAGGGGGTTAGGCATACGGTCCGTAAGCGAGCCTCAAAAATTCCTATAAATAGCCGACATTGGCACTTAGCTTCTGGTGTTAAAACGTCGCATAAATTCTGTCTGTACGACGAGTTAGAGCAATTACAGTTCACAACACACACACGCGAATCACGAGGTGCTGCCGCAATCAGGGTAATAACTCGATCGCTATTACGATTCAACGTCCGATCGATTATAACTATCCAACGATTGTCCGAGTGCTGCTCAAATTGAGCTTGTACTTTGTTATTCATTGTGATTTCAACTTGAATGTTTGAGTGTTGTTCGAATTCGGACTATGCTCTGTCATTCATTGTGAATCCATTGGATTATTAAGTATCGCACTTGATAATAGCTGTGAGGGTTTAATCTCGTGAATTGACGTAACTGCTGAATTAGTTACTAATCCCGTTTGTGTGTGCATTGTTATTTAAATTAGGTTAGCAGGCTAATCAGTAAAGCTTATACTCTGCTCGTAAATCTGCAATGTGAGTCATTCTCTTTTTATCAACTGTTTCACAAAACTCCAAATTATTTTCAAAGTTATAGTTACAGTGATTAAGTCTTTGTAATCACCAAGTTACAGCCGGTATGTGGGGTTTTGTATACATTACTTGATAATCTTCAACATTGGGGCAGCCAATGGGTGATATGACCATAATCACAGACACCACTGGACAGGTGGGCCAGTGGGTTGAGTGGTAAAGTACCGTGGGTAGTTGGTTTAATAATCAGAAACATTGTAATCGCTCTTAATACTGTGAATTATAACTAATGTGTCGTTTTAGTAAAATGAATGATTCACTCAGTATTTCTCCGCTGACAAAACCTTTTTCAAACATGTTTCAGGTGATATGTTGTGAGCAAAGAAAGAAAAGTGCCGTGAAGCACTCCCAGCTTAGAAAAGTGGCTCAGTGTAAATAAATAAAAGAAACATGTTTTGAAAATAAAGATTTCCCGGAGAAATCATATTATTGTAAATTATGGGATTTTATCCCTCAGTTATAAAACGAGCAGTTTAAATTATTGAAAGATCCTGTTTTTAAAAGACTTCCGCTGTCGCTTAAATTAAATACCACGGGATTCCTGTCCCGCGGCTCCTGAAACGGGTCAAACCGGGTTGGGGGCCATGACAGGAAAAGGTGGTATCAGAGCCACTGTTTTAAGCTTACTGATTAAGCTCACTGTTCTAATTAATTTAAGACTATTGAAAAACAATTAGGAAAATTTTATTTGTCATTCTGTGAATACATGCTTATTAACTGACTAATTGTTAAAATTACAGTATGGGTAAACAAAAGATTTCTGCTATCTACCGTAAATTAGATAGTACACCCAAAGAACGGGGAACCTCTTCCTCCAAATCTCCTGTCAAGTTAGAGGAAGGAATCTTTGTCCGTAAGGCAAATTATGAAAACCCACTTACACCGGAGAAAAGGAATTTGATTATTAGGAAGGGTCAAGAGAAAAAGAAACCCCAAACCAAGAGAGTGAGGTTTAACCCGGAAATTCAGGAAATTAACAGTAATCCACCAGGGGAAAATAACTTAGAAGAAAAAATGGGCAAATCTGTATCTGCTCGCTACTGTAGCAGAAAATGCAAATCTTTAAACTCTAAATCTAGGAATAAGTACTTCCCAGTAAATAAATAAATAAATAAATAAATCTGAGTGTGTTCCGTTTGCTGTTATGTTGTACAAATTGGTGTGCAATAAAAATGTTTATTTGTTAAGCTTTGTTCCAAAGTTTTAACTTGGCATTTTTGTGCATTTTGCATATATGCTACACAACATGAGTGAGCTATCCGAGGCATTTCAGAACCTCAACCTCTATCTTGTGCCAATTGAAGTCTCCCACAACTTCACTGGTTACATTGCTGACATAGAGGAACCTCTGGAATTCCAAGCTCCACCGCTGGAAAAAGCAAAACCTAAAAAGAGGAGAAGATATGTAGGGTGGCGAAAAGTGCGCAGAAGGAAACCTAGGAGACTCCCTAAAATAGAAAATCCTGTGAGTGTGAGCAAGGGAAAAGAAATAGAAATCGGAGAAAGTTCCAAACCAGCAGAAATAGGGATAAACCTAAAGCAAAAGGGAATAGAAATCGGAGAAAGCTCTAAACAGCCTGAAGAAATCACATTCCAGGACGAAATAGACCGCCTACTTGATAATTGTGATATACTAGAGCCTATCAACGATAATCTCTTTTCTTATCCTGCTACAGCCCAATTCCCAATAAACCTAAGACCAGCTATTCCAGACCCACTAGTTCACACCCGGCCATTAGGCCAAATGGAGGAATGGTGGAACAATGACTGGCAATTCCAAAATATAGTCAATAGTCCCTATAGTTTTCTCCCACAGTTTGATCCAGAACCTATCCCTAATCCGCCAATGAGCTATGAAAATTTAGCTGAACTGCGTCAGTTTGGTGAAGAACTGATAGGCACCGGGAATAGGATCCGGGAAATGGGGGAGCAGATCTCTTGGAAGTATGACGAGAGGGAGCGTCGTTACTAAAACTGCCAGTGAACCAAAAGATAGGATGGGTTTAGAAAAGTTTGTTTGTATTATAACTAATATAGTAAAAACTGACTTTGTAAAATGGGCAATAAAACAATGTAAGATAACCAGTGTGTATTGAAGCAGGTATAATATATAAAATAAAACAGAAGTCGAGGCATCGACAATTTTGGCTATGCTTGCATGTTATACTGATCTATGTGTTTATCTGTAATTTTGTTATCAATACTTAGACACTAATAATTTCTATTAATACTAATTAGCAGATGGAAAACGCTAATAGTGAACCAGTTAATGAAGTAAATCAGTCTGAGCAAAATCAGGAAGATCAATATATAACTAGACAAGATATTGAGCACTTTATTGCTCAAGGGATAGCCAATGCTATTCCAGAAATTGTGGCTGCTGTTCAGAAACCTGCCGAATCACAATTAATTCCTAGTAAACGTACTCCGGAAGATAACGGCAGTAACAACATAAATGAAGGCGGCAATCATGACGATCATGATCCGCAACAGGCCCCACTCCCTAAGAGAACGAAAGCTGCAACACCTGGTTGCACTTACAAAGAATTTCTTGCCTGTAAACCCGCAGAATTTGCAGGTAATGAAGGGGCAACTGCCACACTGCGTTGGTTAGAGAAAACCGAAGCGGTAATTGCAATAAGTAAATGTGCTGAGGAAGATCAAGTGATGTATGCGTCAAACTTGTTCAAAGAAGGGGCGCTAGAATGGTGGAATACGGTGCTACAAGCAAAAGGAAGAAGGGTGGCCTATGCGATGAATTGGGAAGAATTTAAGAGTCTTGTCGAAAGAAAATTCTGTCCCGAATACGAGAAGGAACAAATGGCAAACAAGTTCCTGAGCCATCGTATGATAGGAGTAGACTGTCGAGGGTATACTTCGACATTCTTCGAATATGCGAGAGTGGTACCTTCCCTGGCTTCGCCAGAACCGGTACTCATTTCCCGTTATATTTGGGGATTAATCGGAGAAATCCGTAACATCGTTAAAGCTGCAAGACCACGCACGATTGACGATGCTGTGGAATTAGCTAATACCTTAACCGATGAACTAGTTCGTACAAGAGAAGAAGACCGTAAGAAGGAATTGGCTCAGAAGATTACCCAAGGATTTCGTACGGGTAATAATAACCGCTTTAAAAGAAGAGGAACAGGGCAATCCTCAACCCCGCCATTCTGCAGAAATTGCAAGAGAAAGCATTTTGGAAGATGCTATATAACCTGCAATTTTTGCAAATCGGTAGGACATAATGAAGATAACTGCAAAAAGAAAGCCATAGTCTGCTATAACTGTGGAGAAACCGGACATTAGAAAACAGAATGCCCTAAATTGGTTAAAGCCGCAGATAATAAAGGCCAGCAAGCTGAAGGGGCAACTAAGAAAAATGCGCGTGCATTCCAGCTGACCACTCAAGAAGCCGAACTCATTCCAGACGTGATAGCGGGTACGTTCATAGTACATAACGTCTATGCAAAAGTATTATTTGACTCTGGTGCAAACCAAAGTTTCATTAATACTGCATTCTGCCAAGCTCTTAACCTACCTCTAACTACCCTTAGGCAGATCTTTACTGTTGAAACAGCAGATGGAAATTCTGTCAATATAGACAAGGTTTTGCAAGAAGGAAAGATAGAATTTGTCACACCCCAACCGATGGCGGAAACATCGGGATGAGACGAAGTGTGTAGATTGCTCAAAACGTCATAACACTATGTGACAACAATTAATTTAAATTCAAATTTCATTTCAAAACTAAATGTCATACATAATTAAAAAGGAAATAACAACTTTGTTTCATAACATAACATAACAAACAAAATGATAGATTAATCTAGGTGTGTATCTAGTCCACCCTAAACTTGTTTCATGAATCATCCATACTTCAATAATCAACCTGCAACATGTATTAAAATAGAGTTTCAATGCAAAAGCAAAGAGCGAGTATACAAGTTTGTTTACATAGCATAACAGAATAAAAACTCATATCCAACATGAACATAACAAAATAGTTTCAACGTGCTAGTTTACGTAGTCCAAGTGATAGCCCAAGTTTCCCAATGCGTTTAAGTACCTAACCCAAAGTTTCACGGGAGGTTGATATGTCTCCTCCTAACAATACCCCAAAGACTAACGGGGAGGTGCATTACTCCTATAGCGCTACTATTGTTAAGGCGGAACTACACACAAGAATTAAACGTTCACATTGCACAAAAAGTCTCAAGATTCACAAGTTTCATGTTTCATGTTTAAATGGATAGAGTAAGTTTCAAATAAGTTTCAAGTGTCGTGTGCGTTTAATATAGAATACATGTTGCACCCAAAGTGTTAAAAGTAGAAATGGGTTCGAGTATACTCACAGTTTACAAGTGGTGACTTGAAGTTCCGAGAGCAAGTTTGTAGATGAGTTAGTTTGGAGCACCTTGTCCTTCTACACAAGGAAACGTAGGTGTGGGAGTTTGGCGTATACGGAAGATTATAGATTCGGAGTTTTTAAAATATAAAGAAAGTAACATAGGTGAAAATAATCATCTTGTACACATAACTCTTGTTCTTGACACTATTGAAACTCAAAAGAGTTGGTATGATTTCATGGATTCTAAGATCCATTAGAGTCGTAACAAGGGCATGGTCATAGATGATGTAACGTCCACTTAACAAATAACTATTAAGTCATCATCAAGTCTTAGTTACTTAGATGTATACATATAGAATAACTTAGATATTATATAGTTTTACAAGTCTTAAGATTCAAGCATGAGGTAGGAGATTAATGTCTCCATTTAGGTACCTCTTTGTGTCATAGAATACATACATGAGGTAGGAAGAACAAGCTTCCATTTAGGCACCTCTATTGTTCACCACTACACTTGTTGTTATAAACAACAAGGAGGGTCATGAACATACAAGTATTAAGGTATTATCAACAACTAATCTATGGTAAAACATCAAGTAATGAGTGGATTCTTATGAAGGATAGCCCAAGCTAATCCAACCATCACACATTCAACAAGTTTCACACTTGAACATTACTTGTGGGTAAAACCCTAATTAAAACAGAAGGTTTATGAGGTTTTAACCTCTGATTTAGATGTCTCAACCATGTTTTTAAGCTTAACCAACCATAAGAGGGGTTGTAAGCATTAGGACATTGGTTTGAGATGTGTTTCACACAAGTTAGATGAAGTTTGCATAAGTTTGAAACAAAACAGAAAGTTTTAGTCCATTTTAGGGCAAATCCAAGCCTGATTCTTCCAAGGAAAAACCAAGGATTCAAACCCAAGGAAATAACAAAGCAATAGGAAGAAGAACCAAGTGATTTGGTTGAGAAATGAGCAAGTTACACTCACTTTAGTAAAGCTTCACGAATCTGTCCAAAACTCAGATTCTCAGCTGATTAGAGAGCAATTTAGTGAAGATTTAGGAGTTGTGAAAGTGTAAAGAGGGTTGGAGAAGGTGGGTATTTATAATGGAAGAGTTAGAAGGTGATTGGAGGTGATTAGAGGTGGATTAAAGGTGATTGGGTGAGGTTGGAGAGTTGGATTTCGTGCAAAATTTGAAAGAAAACACAAGTCTGCCGAAACAAGGCGCTCGCGTAGCGCGAGCATCAAGCCCCATACCCGTCGCGCTACGCGACGGGGTCCAATTTTCTGGATTAAGTTTGAAAAATGACAATTTGGCCCCTGTAGTTCATAGTTTAGGGTTTTTAAGAGTTTTAGGGGATGTTCTTGTCATATAAGCATTGTTTAAGGGCAAGACAAGTATGATTATCATAAACCAAGTATAATTGAGTGCATGAATGTCGAAATTAAGTATCGTTCTCGTTAAAAATACGTTCAATGCATAAGTTTAGTTTAATTATAAGTTTCGCACATAGTTTCCAAGAATCACGATTAAACATAGACTGATTCGCCAAATCGAACATACGAGTATACATAGAATGCGTTTAACATAGATGTAACAAAATATAAGCTTCATTAATGATCCAAGTCTCGATTTGATAAAGATTACAAGGAAAGAAACGATTACAAGAATACAAAGTTTCCAAAAATAGAATTACGAATCAAACTTTCTATAAATGGAAAGTACGAAATAGCCGGGCGTTACAGAATTGATAGGTCATAAGCTTTCTGCAAACCTATTACCTATGAATTTAGCTGAATTCGATGTGGTATTAGGAATGGACTGGTTAGTCGCCAACCATGCTCGAATCCTGTGTGATAAGAATTCCGTAGAAATCCGTACCCCCACAGGAGAAGTAATATCAATTTCAGGAGATAGACCTCGAAAGCCACTGAAATTCATTTCAGTAATGAAATTGGCTAGTTATTCAAGGAAACAAGAAATGGTGTATATGATTTCTGTAATCATTAACACTAAAAGTAAGGAACTCCAGGACATCCCTATGGTTTCAGAATACCCAGATGTTTTTCCAGAAGAATTACCTGGTTTACCACCTGATAGAAAAGTAGAGTTTAGAATTCATTTAATTCCAGGTACTACACCAATAGCTAAGACACCTTATCGATTAGCACCTACCGAAATGCTAGAATTGAAAAAGCAATTAGATGAATTACTAAGCAAAGGATTCATACAACCTAGTTCATCCCCTTGGGGTGCACCAGTGTTGTTTGTGAAAAAGAAAGATGGATCAATGAGAATGTGTATCGATTATAGGGAATTGAATAAAGTTACAATTAAGAACCGATACCCATTACCTAGGATTGATGATCTTTTTGATCAATTGCAAGGAGCTAGGTATTTCTCTAAGATAGACTTAAGATCAGGATATCACCAGTTGAAAGTGCAAGAAGAGGACATACCTAAAACTGCTTTCAGAACCAGGTATGGTCATTATGAGTTTACAGTCATGCCCTTCGGATTAACCAATGCTCCAGCCGCATTTATGGACATGATGAATAGGATCTGTAAACCCTACTTGGATAAATTTGTGATCGTTTTCATTGACGATATACTTATTTATTCCAAAAGTCAGGAGGAACATTGTGAGCACTTGCATGCACTCTTAACCCTGTTAAGAAAGGAAAAGCTTTATGCCAAATTCTCGAAGTGTGAATTCTGGCTACAAGAAGTGCAATTTTTAGGTCATATGGTGAATCGCGAAGGAATTCACGTAGATCCTGCTAAAATAGAAGCAATCACAAATTGGAAAGCTCCACGAACGGCTATGGAAATTAGAAGTTTTCTAGGCTTAGCTGGATACTATAGACGATTTATTAAGGATTTCTCTAAGATAGCTGTACCCTTAACTAAGCTAACCTGTAAAGCCGTTAAGTTTGAATGGGGGTCTAGACAAGAAGAAGCCTTTAGGATTCTAAAGCACAAATTGACAAATGCTCCAATTTTAGCTTTACCCGAAGGAACCGAGGATTTTGAAGTATATTGTGATGCTTCAAAATTAGGATATGGATGTGTGTTGATGCAACGCAAAAAGGTAATTGCGTATGCCTCTAGGCAATTGAAAAAGCACGAAGAGAATTACACAACTCATGACCTAGAGTTAGGAGCCATAATTTTTGCCCTTAAAATTTGGAGACATTATCTGTATGGAAGTAAGTTTACTATCTATACGGACCATAAGAGTTTAAGGTATATATTTGGGCAAAAAGAGTTAAACATGAGGCAAAGAAGGTGGATGGAAATCCTAAGTGATTACGACTGTGATATTCAATATCACGAAGGAAAGGCAAACGTAGTCGCAGACGCCTTAAGTCGTAAGTATCATGAAAAGCAAAAGCGAGTCCGTGCTCTTAGGTTAAATCTACAATTAGATTTAATGGAACAAATAAAGGAAGTTCAAGGAACGGCAATCAAGGACGATGCCAAAGGAATGAAAGGTTACCTAAAGGAATTAGAACAAGGAAAAGATGGAATTTGGAGATTCCACAAGAAACGAATTTGGGTACCTAAGCAAGGAGAATTAAGAAATAAGATTTTAGAAGAATCTCATAAATCTAGGTATACTGTACATCCAGGAAATAATAAGATGTACCAAGATTTAAGAAATAATTTTTGGTGGATAGGAATGAAAAAGGATATAGCCGAATACGTATCTAAGTGTCTAACCTGTTCACAAGTTAAAGCCGAACATCAGAAACCTTCAGGACTACTACAACAGTTAGAAATGCCTGTATGGAAATGGGAACTCATAACAATGGATTTTGTTACTAAGTTACCCAAAACCAGAAAAGGTAATGATGCTATTTGGGTAATTGTGGATCGATTAACCAAATCAGCTCATTTTCTACCAATGAAGGAAACCTTTAGCATGGAAAGGTTAGCCAAGTTGTATGTAGATGAAGTAGTATCCTTACATGGAGTCCCACTCTTCATTGTATCGGATAGAGATAGTCGTTTCACTTCCCGTTTCTGGACAAGTTTCCAAGAGGCAATGGGAACTCGACTTAACTTAAGTACCGCATATCATCCTCAAACGGACGGACAAAGTGAAAGGACGATACAAACAATGGAAGACATGCTCCGAGCATGTGTAATTGACTTTGGTGGTAATTGGGATAGCCATTTACCATTAATTGAATTCTCCTATAACAATAGTTATCATTCGAGCATCGAAGCTGCTCCATTCGAAGCACTGTATGGACGCAAGTGCAGAACTCCCGTTTGTTGGGCAGAGATAGGAGAAAGTCAATTATCAGGTCCAGAAATTGTGCAAGAAACTACTGACAAGATATCGCAAATCAAGGAAAGACTGAAGACTGCTAGAGATCGTCAGAAGAGCTATGCAGACAATCGCCGCAAGCCGTTAGAATTCCAAGTCGGGGACAAAGTACTATTAAAAGTATCTCCTTGGAAAGGAGTAGTACGATTTGGTAAGAAAGGAAAACTGAGTCCCAGATATGTTGGACCATTCCCAGTGATCCAACGAATAGGACCAGTAGCTTATCGATTACAACTACCAGAAGAATTAGCTGGAGTACATGATGTGTTTCATGTATCCAATCTCAAGAAATGTTTATCAGACGAATCCTTGGTAGTACCTCTTCAAGATATAGAGGTAAATGAAAAGATGAAATTCGTAGAGAAACCCTTACAAATAGAAGACCGGAAGATCAAGTTTCTCAAACACAAATGGTCCAGTGGTTTGTCGAATCAAAGATAGTTATATGTTGGTAATCATGTGGGCTTTAAACCCCTAAAAGGGCACCCTCTGATTCCCACTCTAACTAGTCCGAATGTCGAGTCAAACGTGCTTAGAAAAAGTCAACAGAAATGTCATTTTGCGATTTCTTGCATAATCTGTAATGTAGATGATATGTAACATGTTTGAACACTCATAAAACATGATAATAAGTATATAAACTAGTCTAAGCTTGTTTGATCCGACCATTTCCTGTTTAGACCCGGTTCGGAGCCGAAAGTCGCAAAAGTTTGACTTTTGCATTGACTTTAGTTCTGACCCGTTAAAGTTTGATTTAGATATGCCTTAGGACTCTCTTAGGACCAGGTTACATGATGGTATAACCCTCTGTGACCGGTTCGTTGTTTGTCCGAGTCTTTTACACATTTCCGTTAAATACTTAAAAGTTGACCGTAACGCCCTTTTTAAATTAAAACGAGAATTTCGGACATGTGAAAGGATCATAACCTTGGTTACTGATTTCTAAGCATGTCCCTAAAATTTCATGTCAATCCAAGGTCCAGAATAGGAGTTATGCTAAATAGCGCAAATTGCGAAACTTTAGTAATTAAATAGCGCAACTAGCATAACGCCTATCTAAACCCGGATTTCGACACCAAACCTTTTACTCACTGATGTAAAATAATATTTTGGGATTTTTAAAGATTTTTAATTATTTTTAACCTGCTCATAACCTGCGGTTATGGCAACGGTTCGGTAAATACCGAATATACCCTTTTCGGCCATAACTTGAGTTCTACAAGGTCTTTTGACCCGATTCCAGTTGCTACTGATTTTAATTAATAAATAAAGTAATTTAGACTTTATAAACTGTTCGGGAAACTCAGATTTCCTGTAGAACTCATAAACCTCTTTTATAATCTTTAAAAAGACCGAAATACCCCTACGGGGCATAATATGAACTTAAACTCGTTACGGGCATTATGGAATGTATCCTACTGATACCACAACCTCTTTAAGGCATATTGACTTAGGAAAACAGTGTAGGACTCTTACGGTTACCCGTTGCGCCTTTTGCGCGCACGGTTCGGCTTATGTAACTAGTTTACATAAATTAGCCGAAACGGGTCAAACCATATTGTTTTGACCCCAAAATACAGAGTGTGATTATTATACCCCTATAAAACAAGTCTTCAAACTTTTTGTGTCAAAATCACATTCCATTCCTGGTTTTCGCCTTTCACGCGATTAAACCGTATCTACCCTTTGAAACTGATCGGTCTAAGCTACGGCTAAATTAAAGACCCGTTAGGATTCTAATAGGTTAATTTAAACCTTCGTTCCAGAATAGGGGACCAGTAAAAGCTATCTGCAATTTATTTCAATTAAGGAATTATACTTGCAAAGGTAAATACTTTTAACTTATTTTCCGTTATACGGGCTTGGGTTACGGTATTTAAAATACCGCTTGGTCGGGAAATTGACCCCAACTCATTAGTAGTTGGGTATTATCAATGTGGCCCGTTTAAAAACTTGTTTTGTTGGCTTTACGCCTTTGGGGGCTTAATGACCATGTCCCGGATATCCTTGGCAGCATTTACGAATGGCCACGACCTCGACATCCGGGTGTAGGCGTACACCCGGTATTATGTCCATGACTATAAAAGTATAGCCGTTGGTTTACCCACCACGGTTTTATGCTATGTGGCGTGTCTATTAAACTTTAACCCGGCACGACCCGGGCGACCGAACGCATAGCAAACATGTAATTCTTTACAAGATTATATATTTAAATAATTCTCCCAAGTTATAAAAGAATTTGTGCCTTGTGCATTCAAATCAATTTTATTAAACATTTTACAAAAGTTTCAGTTGAATGTATTTACCAGTGTAAACTGACGTATTTTCCCAAAAAGACTAAATGCAGGTACTATGCGTAATTGGCTGGGATTTCTCCTTAGCATCATAGAAGTCTCGCAAGCTTAAGATGCCTGAAGTCTGTTGAACAATACTTTTGTTATTATTATTGATCCCCTGTGGATTTTATTTCAACAATGGTGATACTTTGATATTACACTTAACGTTGAAATATATTTATCTTTATGCTTCCGCTGTGCATTCATTATATTGTGTGGTTTGACTATATTGTTGCCAACTACGTCACGGTAATCCCCCATCGGGCCCACCGGTGAGACACGTGGAAATCGGGGTGTGACAGGCAAGCAAGTAAGTCTCTTCGATTGATGATGTCCTTGCGGCGAGAACAAAATCGGCAACATAATCGGGTAGAGCTCGAATGTACTTCTTGATGGCCATGTCTGACGTCTTGACTTGATCGGGACAGATGATGCTGAGCTGTTTAAAGCGAGTAGTTAGGGCAACGTTGTCTCCATCCTTCTGCTTAATGTTCCAAAACTCGTCCTCCAGCTTTTGGCGTTCATGGGGAGGGCAGAATTCGTCCATCATAATGGCTTTCAGCTCTTTCCATGTCAGCTCATAAGCTGCATCATTCCCGCGTTTGTTTCGCTCGGCCGTCCACTAGTCTAGAGCTCGAGACTGGAAGACGCCGGTTGCGTTTAGGGTACGGAGATTTTCTGGACAGCCGCTTTGGCGCAGAGTGACTTCGATGGAATCAAACCATTGAAACATAGCTGTTGGGCCATCTTCTCCGGTGAATTCCTTTGGTCCGCATGCCTTGAACTGTTTGAAGCTAAAAACAGTATTGGTAGCATCTTTGGGAGCTTCAGTTCTCGACTCCTCGGATGATTTACTGACGTTTTCACAGACATCGCTCACAGCTTTTGCTACTTGTTTGGCGATGATAGCAGCAAGACGTCGGTCTCTCTTTTCTTGGCGGGTAAGTGGGGTTCGGTGTCCAGATGACGACATTGTCTGCAACAGACATCGTCGTGGGTCTTAGACACATCAAAATCAAATCTCCCCTCACATGTCTACTACTTACTAAAGCTCAGGAACACATTGAAGCACGTATCATATAAACACAGATTCACGTAGTCACAGAAGCAAATAAGCACGTAAGCACGTAGAGCACAGAGACACATAAACACAGAAGCACATACACACTTAATCACAGATGCAGTCAGAATACAGAAACCTATCATTCAAAGCTCGCGTGTCGTTCGTATATATCGGTCGTGTATAGTATATCGAGTATAGTATAAGCGTATATCATAGCATAAGGTCATCTAGATTTGCAGCGACTTGTTATCGTTTTGAGGTAGAAGAGCAATGCGAGTCGTGCGTGTCGATCGAAGTGATAGCAAAATCGAATAATTTTTCCAAAAATTTAAACATGTAAACAGATAAATACACATAACATTCATAAAATCGACGAATTATCAGAGTCAGCGATTGCGGGCTCAGAATCTAAACACATAAAAATCGAGAAATTGATCGTCTGCGGCTATTAGACATCGACTACCCAAAGCGATTCGACTATTCTCAATAGACTTGTCGTCACATTCCAACTTTCGGGATCGTGTTTCTGCCTCGATTCTTGGGCATTCAGCACGTATTCCCTAGGTCATACTCGTAAGTTCAGGTCGTTGGAGTCCGTCGAGGCTTTGGTGAGAGTTTTGGTAAAATCACGGGCAAGCCGGCAAGGTTAGGGTTTCACCCCTGGCTTGACAACTTTCCCTTGATTTTAGTAAAATAGAGGAGATTATTCATCAAAATATGGATTTCACTCCTGATTTGGTAAAATCTCCCGTTGAACAAGCGTTCGTTATTGAAAAAGCATAATGAGGAGATCATTGATAAGTTGATAAATAGCTTTGATCCAGCAATTTAGTCGAGAGTTTGCGGTTTTCACACCTAATCTTGACTAAATTGCCTTCTCATTATTGAAAATTCGAGTGCGGTGATAGTGCAGTGTAAGCGAGAAATAGCAGGATATATAGCACGTAAGCTTGGTCTGTTGGTTCCTAACTATAGTCTAGGTCTCTAAGACATCGACCCGGACTAGGTCGAGTCTTGCCTAATTCCCTATAGTTATGGCTCTGATACCAATCTGTCACACCCCAACCGATGGCAGAATCATCGGGGCATGGCACTGAGCGAAACAGATTGTCCAGAAGTTTCCACAACAATTATCATTACTATTCAATTTATATAATACGTCCCATACCGTACCTCAAATAGCAAACAAATTATTACAGATAACATCTAGTCAAATATTCCGTTCCGACAACTCAGATTTTAAATATACATATTGTTTATCTATGTCTAGAGACGCAAGCTACAAGATCTACAGACAACTATGCTCTACACTCTTATTCTAGCTTCGCCTTCCTAGCAGATAAGCATCTTAAACACCTGTCACATACGCTAAAATAAAGTCAATACATAAAATGTAAAGGTGAGCATACAAGTTTGATAATAGCATAATAGAGTTCGAAATAGTTTACGCATAACCAGCACGTACACAGAGGAAAACGAAGCATGTTAATTATCGATATTGATCTATCGATACCAATGACTGCGGGTTGACTGGCCGAGGCAGTTCGCAATACATGATTACCACCGTAATCCATGCAAGTAATTGTCCTTAACAACCCCCGTGTGAACGGGTGCTGAGTCCAAACTATAGTACTATCATCGTTAAGGCAGGTAGAAAACATTCCACGTGTAAACATAACAACAAGCATTCATTTAGTCACGTAATATATGCGGTAACGATTAGTGTTTAAAGTAATTGAGTACTGTGTTCGATTGTGATTTAGAATAAGTAACATATGTAACACCCAAAAGTGCTAAAGCAAAAAGGGTTCGAGTATACTTACAGTGATTGATGGATTGAAGGGAGCACGTGAGAGTAGAGTTAGCCTGAATAGTTCGATAGCATAACGATAAGCAATGCGTAAAACGGAAAACAAGTGTTGGAGGGTCGGACAGCTGGTCGATCGGACGGCTGGCCGTTCGGCTTGACAGTCCGTTCGGACAGCTGTCCGGTCGGTCGGTTGGCCGATCGGATGGCTGTTCGAGTGGATTGTTTCTTCCTTTGAGAAGGATGTGTTTGTGTATGATGGTTTGACTTTTGAAGTTTTCGTTGTAGCATTTGAAATCCTTGAAGTATCTTTACCTTTCAGGTCGGTCGATCGGACGGCTGTTCGATCGGCCGGCTAACCGATCGGTTAGGTACTTCAGTAGACAAGTCCTTAGCAGGGTGTCACCTGATCGGACGACTGTTCGATCGGGTGGCACTCTAAGCGCGTTGAACATGTTGAGAATCGACTAAGTGTTGAAGTATAGGATCTCATGATCCGAAGAGGAATCCATTCGGACGGTAGTCCGATCGAACAGCAGTTCGTTCAATACTAGACTTCAATGAATTGTTCAAGTGTGGGACCATGTGCTAGCCGATCGGCTGGCCTGGTCGATCGGCTGACTGTCCGATCGGCTGGCTGTCCGTTCGGACAGCAGTCCGATCGGTCAACATCCTGACCTGGTCGGCCTGTTCGTCTAACACTTGGCTATTCTGGTTTGTTTTGTCGTTATATTGAGGTGTTTTGACAACGAGTCGAACCATAGAACCCTCGTTCTTACTTGTTCCTCCTGATCGGACATGAATCATCCAAATCCGGCCGGTGAACTGTTCGGAACGGAGTTTAACGTTTAACCCGAAATCGGTGAACCTCGTGGATAGAATCCAGATCTTGAGTTATGCGACCACCGGAATGATTAGTAAGTCGGCACAAGCTCCGTTTCTATCGGTTTGAAGGTATTGAGTGTAAAAGAGTTGAAAGAAAGTTGAAAAAGCCATCTTTCAATCCTTTTCACCGTGTAATGTTTAGATCCATGAAAGATCTTTGTTTGTTTGTGTGGAAATCGGCTAGATCCAAGTTATTCTTGGTGGATTGAAGCCAAACATGAAGTTCTTCAAGAACACCATGATGACATCATCCTAGAACACTTGAATCTTGATGATTTCACGGTTAGAAATCAAGATTTGAAAGATAGAAAGGTGTAGGAGTGCGTGTAGATCAAGAAAGTACAAGATTTAGGATGAAATCTTACCGAAATCGAGAGAAATCTGAGAAAAGAAGGGGAGCACGAGCTGGTCGGTCAGAGGTTTCCAAAAGTAGAAAGTTTGAAAGTGACAAGGGGTATTTATAGGATGCCATAAGAGGAAAGTGCTGGCCGATCGGCCAGACAGCTCGATCGGACAGCAGTCCGATCGGCTGGCTGTTTGATCGGCTGGTAGCCTGATCGTTCAGCTGCACGATTCGAGTGTTCGATGCGACGATTTTTGATATTTCGATTTCGATTGAGGACGATGCGAGTACGATAGAGTTCCCTATTCAAATTACTTTTAATCCCAACCACTATATCTAACATACAATCATCTATATCTCACGCTATTTCTTCTCCACCAATTATCATGATTCGATTTCGATTGAGTTTCGATTTCGAGTCGAGTTTCGATTGATTACGACACATAACATAAAGTAGACACGCACAAGTAACATATAAGGCACACACACACGTATATTAACACCAAAGTTCGCGTAATTCGAGTCTCGAGTTCGATGATGATTAGATTAGTTCGATTACTGATTAATTAACTTTATCGCATTGTTACTTCCTATTATTCACAGTCGTAAAGCGGTTCGCATATTGTTTTTCTGACCAACTCTCATGGCTTTAAATAAACTTTGATTAATTCGATTGCAATTTATTACTCCACATAATACAACTAACGTAAACATAAAATAGACTAACTACAGTCAAAGAAGTCAATCTTGACTTTGACTTTCGGTAACACGGGGTGTTACAATTATTAGGAGAACATACACATTATTAATTAATATTAATACATGCAGGAGAAATCAAGTCCAAATCGCACTCTCGGTCTTGCTTCCGCTTTAGACATAGGCGCATCTAGGAATAAGTTACCAGGTGATCATAACTCTTGCAGTGGGATTATAAGATCAGTGGTGACATTTGCATTTTGCATTTTGCATTTTGCATTTTGCATTTTGCATTTGAGAGTCACATGCAAGAAATCAAGCCCAATGTTTAGGATACAACATGAAAGTAGTAGCTTTTCACCGAATTTCGTCAAATAATGAAACAGGTTTATTTTATCAGCAAGCATTTTGTTTTAGTAAACATGTTTATTTATAAATTATAATCATGGGGTGGTGTGTTGTGATAGGGTTTTGCGTCTGTTGAATGGGGGATGTGTTTATTGAGCATGGGGAGTTCGGTTTCTTATCAGCGAGCAGTGGCATGGGGAAGGTGGTTAATGAAGAACAAAATGCTCACTGCATCTACTACATGTTTATTAACTAGTCTTCATATGAAGAAACTTCTACTGCATGTTTATTAACTGATATGAAGAAACTTTTGGATACAAATTTTTCTCATTGTGCCTTGATTTCATTAAAACAATATTAGTCTCAAAACTATTGGATACAAATGTCTCTTGCCACCGCCGCAACGCGGGGCGGGTAAAAATTATAGTTAATAAAAAAAATCAAGAAGAATACTATGTAGGTAAATTACTTAATAATAAAAAAAATCAAGAAAGTATATTACTTAATAATAATGACAAAAATAGAAATAAAAAAAATAATGTTATAAATAATATAAGTGTTATTATAATCACTTAAGAATAACAACGATAACACTATTATTATCAAATAGATAAATAAAAATAATAGATATGTAAATGAACATAAATGAGCTTCTTAAAATAGACACACATGAATGTAAATGTAAATGTAAATGAATAAATGAGAAGAACTTTTTTTTTTTTTTCTCATGTGCGTTTGTTTATCAAATATAAACAAGGGTGGAGCTTTGTTAGGGTCCGAGAATGCCTCGGTTTCTACCGATTTTTCGCTCGTAGTGTTAATTTTATAGAAAAATTTCGAGTTTTTTTGTAGTGTAAAAAGTTGGATCTTTAAGAGTCCGATCCCCATCGATTTGGATTTTGAGAGTCCGACCTTTACTGAGTTTTCGTTCAAGCTCCGTCACTGGATACAAATGAACTTCTGTCGAATTAAACGTTCAATTCACTTAGAGGCCTAGTTAAGCTTAATTGATAAAAAGTCAGCACGCTAAGTATTTTGAAGCAAGCAATTAACCCAATATCACATGCACAAGAACCGTAAGCAATCATGATCCCATATCTGCAAAGGCTTGCTCTAACAACTGCTTACATCTAATTGTTATTTAACTATTGTGTTACACGCTTATTACATATATTTGTGCTAGGGGCTGTTTGTTTACCTCTTAATGAGCCTCTTAATGGTTCAGACCTCTTACTGGTTCAACACTCAATGATTCAGACTGTTTGTTTCGCGAACAAATGTCTGAATGGTTCAGCCATTTGTCTCTGAATGGTTAAGCATTATACTGAGTCTGAATGATTAAGATCTCTAATATGAATTGGTCAGACATTTGCCTCTAAACGGTTAAATAATATACTGATTAAACCAAACTCTCTAATATAGCATGTCAACACGACCTACTAAATGTTTCAAGACGCGTTTTACCGATTCTAATTCAACCCAAGATAATAACAAAACTGAGCTATAATTAGTCTAATACGAAAATAACGATATTTGTACTAGAATAAACAGCTATGCTTGACATCGAACGCGTCCTTCTCATGAAGACCATCACAAACCTTAAACTTAACGAAAAATATTAGTTTACTTAATATTCATTTAATACATTTTATGGTTGTTTTAGTTTATTAATATCACATTTTATGTTTGACAACTGGATGCAAATCTTAGGGCCTTGATAATATCATACATCAAGCTCCAAGACTTTTCTTTTGTATAATCAACTTGCTAGTATGATTACCCGCGTTACGCTGCGGGCGGTCGATATATATTTTGGTTCAGTATAGCAACCGAAAGAGATATGCTTAAAAGAATATCGACACATGTTTTACATTGATCGAAAAACATTAAAATAAATTTAAATTAGACAGTGAGACGGGCTGATTTCAAATTAATTGTAAATGAAATGTAAATGCTATCTTAAATATAATTTTAATGTTAAAGGAACCTAAAACTAAAATATTAAACAAATAGAAAAGTAAAAAAAATAATAATAATAAAGTCCAGAAAAAAAAACTTAAGAAAGAAAAAAAATAGGATGAAAGCACTATTCACACAACTTGCTAATTGTAATTTACGCAAAACGTATACCAACTGAAAACGTACATAAAAATGAGTACGAAAACACATTATATTTGAGTTGACATATTATCGAAGAAAATTTACGTCGAAACATAAACCAAATTGAATTTATACCGACGCGGACATAAAAATTAGCACATAAAAATAGTGTTTTTAAGCTAAAAAAAGGTATGGCGCGTTAAGGCGGTGTTGAAATGTAAAGTGACTTGAATTTATATCGTTTAATAAAAACGTATTATATTTGACCCGACTCGTTTCCGAACAAAATTTACGTCAAAATATAGATCAACTGAAAACGTACATAAAAATAAGCACGAAAACGTATTATATTTGACCTAACTCATTTCTAGGAAAAAAAATTTACGTCAATACGTAGATCAACTGAAAACGTACATAATAATAAGCATAAGAACATATTATATTTGACCAAACTCATTTCTAGGAAAAAATTACGTCGAAACTAAATGAGCTTGAATTTATACCGACACATGCATAAAAATAAACAAGTAAAACTTAATTACAAAGTTTTTAAAAGGTTAAAGGACTGTATATGTCAATATTTAAAGTTGAGTGATAAAAGTATAAAAGAAAATGAAAAAAAAAAGTCAAATGCAAGTTAATGTTCATGTAACTTGCAAATGTATATATGTATAATAATAAATTTATAATTTGTAACCATACTTTTCTTTTTTGGAACAAATAACTTACACATATTAAAAATCTACTCTTAAATCTACACTAATATCCATCATATAAATAAAAACTTCAAATCACGTAAAGAAGAATACATTTACTACACATCATGATATACTATTATAAGCCCATTGGTTTGTAATTAACTATAGATTTAACCAATATGAATTTATATCAAGCAATATAAAGTTGCAGGTATAGTAAGGTATAGTAAGATGCACCTCTCTATTCTTGAGGTGTAAAGTTTAGGAGTATTTAGCAATAGATTAGTTTGTTGGTTAAAAAAAATGATTTCGGCTTCTTTTAAGTAAATTAATGGCCATGCAGAGCTTACATCAAGTTTGGATTAAAATATGTTTAGCAAATTTTCTTTTATTTCAGAAACAATTAATAGTAATTCTGAAACATTTATAGACGAAACATCATGGAAAATCCTTAAGTAGCTAATCAAATTTTTAAATGGCATGAAGAGTTGACCTTTGTCGTAGTTTTGTTGGATTTTCTGAAAGACGTGACTATAAAAATAATTCTGAAACACAATAAAATCATATTTATTTTTGTTGTATAATAGATTATGTATAAGATAATTAATAGTAATCTTGTAAAGTTCGAAGACGAAATTTCATGGAAAATCCCTACGTATGGTACGTAGCTAATAAAAAACCATCTATATATACGTCCTTTGTGAGTGACTGAGTTCACAAGCTTTCATTACAATTCATTTTACTTTATTTAACCTCTCAAAGTGTCTCAATAGAAACAACTTAAAGTTGGTTGATTTGCTGCAAGAGATCGAAAATGAAGGGCAAAGTGGTCGCGATGAGTGCGATTGTGGCGGTGCTTGGAATAATATCGGCGGTTGCAGGTTTTGTCGCAGAGGCTACCAAAGTTAAGGTAACAATAACATTATAGATAGTGGCGGAACCATAACCTTTTAGCCGGACCATAACATTCTTTTCTCTAATTGGTTATAATTAAAGGGTTTTCATTAAAGAAACATAATTTGTTACTAGTATTTCTTGTTCATTTATTAAATATACAATAAGTAACCCGAAGTTTAATTTGTTGCATGCACCAAGTGCAGTTATCAGAGGTTCGTATCGAGCAATTTTCGTGTGTTTACCCAAGTAGCCCAGCACTTGGCCTTGGTATATTGGCCGCGATATTTGCCCTCATAACTAGAATCGTTTTACTCGTATTAGTCGGTTGTTGTTGTTGTTGTCGTCCTCGTGGTTCCACTTCAACCCCGGTTTCCACTGTCTTCAATATCTTGTCATGGTACGTAAACAAACAATTAATCATTAAAAATTTAGAACTTAACATAATCATATGATCTATTAAGAGGTTGCAATACTTACATTTAATGATAGTACTTATTTTAAAAATCCAGGATAGCCTCAGTTATAGCGTTGATTCTATTGTTTGGGGGTGCGGCGCTAAATAATCGAGAGGGTGGGCAGATAGATTCTTATGGTAGAATTGCATGTTATGTTGTAAAACCTGGGATCTTGGCAGCCGGGGCTGTGCTTTCACTTTTAAGTGCAATTTTCGGGATTGTGGCTTATGTTTCGGCATCTTCGGCTAAGCAAATGAGACCACAACTTGAGTTCGCGCTTCCGGCTTCCACCAATGTTGATCTGGAGAAAAACGTTCCCTTGCCTCCTCAACAGTAATATAATATATTGAAAGCACACTCTCGTGGCATTCATCCTAAGCTTGTTTCGCGTTTGAGTAATCTATTTCGGTTATTTGTTAATATTGGTAATGGTACTGATTATTGCAATACACTGTTTGGACCTTCATTATTGAACCTTTACTTTTCTTTGATTAATTATGGAATTAGATTTATGTCTAAGTTTGAAACACCGCGACCCGCAAGGATTTGTTGGAGGCAAAGATTGGTTCTTCAATCACACAAAGAAGGATCCGTAGGAACCATCCTTTATTACGAGAACCGCGAGAACCAATGTGAACACAACTAAAAATACCTAAAAAATCTAAAAAACACATATTTTTTTTAAAAACATTTTTATCAAAAAATCGCTACATTTCATTATTAAAAAAATTAATTTTTTTTGGCTACTAAAAGTAGCTATTTTTCATAAAAAATATTAATTTTTTTGTGTGTTTTTTATATTTTTTAAAGATTTTTTAGGTTTTTTGGGAGGCAATTTGGAAAATAATAATCTAATCTTTCTGAAATTGACCGATAATAATCCCAAGTCAGTTATTAGTCAATGATAATCCGACCTCGTCCATTTTTTTTTTGTAAAATAGTCCGCCGTTAAAATAACTTAACGGAGTTAAGTTTTTTTCCGAATTAAAAACCGATATTTTATGGCTTTTGATCAGAACGAGGATACGAGTCAATTGATGTAAAACTTACCACAAAATACTGCACCCAACCCACGAAAACGGTGCTTCAATTCGGGTGTTTAACTTCCAATTAACAAAATTCAAGCCATTTTGAACACAATTTCGAGGTAAGTTTTACATCAATCGACTCGTATCCTCGTTCTGATCAAAAGCCCTAAAACATCGGTTTGTAATTCGGAAAAAAACTTAACTCCGCTAAGCTTATTTTAACGGCGGTCTATTTTACAAAAAAATTGGACGAGGTCGTATTATTATTGGCTAATAACTGACTTGGGATTATTATCAGTCAATTTCAGAAAGATGATATTATTATTTTTCAATTTGCCTTTTTGAGGGGTTTAGTTTTTAGCATTTAGCTTGGGTGGGGTGAGGGTTTAGGTTTTTGGGGGGTGTGAGGGGGGGGGGGGGGTTAGTTTTTTTTTTTTGGGATTGGGGGTGGCCGGGTGGGGGAGGGGGAGGGGTGGGGGTTAGGTTTTTGGTGGTGTGGTGGGTTTATTTTGTTGTTTTCACACTGGTTCTCGTGATTCTCGCAATAAAGAAGGTTCTCGCACGACATTCGAAAGTCAGATATCCGAAATTCTAAAAAAATAAATTTCAAAATAAAAATTTCAACAAACCAAACAACAAATAAAAGATCTAATATTCAAAAAAAAAAAAAAAAAAAAACAAACCAACACAATCCATTGTTCTAAATCACATAACATGTCCAAAATAACGCAAAACTTTGTCTTAAAAGTCAAAATAAAAACATAATCTTCCAAATCCAAGCATCGGATTCCAATCCATCATTCCAACTTTCAAGGCACCATATGAAACCTGCTGCGCAAGAACATAAATAAGCTCAGTCTAGCTAAAAGGTTGATATAACAAACTTGATACGGTTCACGAAAGAGCTTATTATTCATATAAATATTGTGATATTTATTTCGTATAACATAATATATATTTACAATGAACAATATTTATAGTTATAATAAAAATAATTGAACAGGTAATATCATATATTATTGTTTTTATTATATATAACATTTATACATGCATATAATTTCTTTTTAAAATAGTTACATACAACGAGTGAAACTCCAAATTTTTAATTTCCTAGATGGCAAACTTGGGCTATAAACATAAAGCTTTTACACTACTCAATATGAATATACCACAATACACATAAAAATTACTCTAATACAAATTTCTCAACTATTAAATATCTAAAATACCCTTCATAACACTTAAATCCAGAAAATCATCTTCACAAGAAGAGAGAATATTATAAACTAAAGGGGAAATGGACTGTATCATCCTAAACTATGCAAAACTGGCCAATAACACGCCCAATTTTCAAGTTGGCTCCCACCACCCTCTACTCGACAACTTGGTGTCACTGTCTCCCCTTCGTTAAAAAATCACTAACTCAGTTAGGTTTTTAATCCTACGTGTCATGGGGATGATGAGGTGGACAACCTACGTGGACTCACCATTTAACATCTCTGTAAACATAATTCAACACAAACACATATTCCTTCGCTTAGGTTTTTAATCCTACGTGTCATGGGGATGATGAGGTGGACAACCTACGTGGACTCACCATTTAACATCTCTGTAAACATAATATAAAAACCTAATTCAACACAAACACATATTCCTTCGCTTTGTCTTTATCAATTCACAACCTGCAAATTTACTTCTGTTTCAACTGATACACATATGGATGTTCTGTTTATGATAATCAACACTTCAAAATCTTTTCTTTTGATTGCTAAACCAAAACAGATTATCAAAACAAACGACACTCGATTTTCTACAACTCTAGTTCAGATCTGATTTTTTTTCGTCATTTGTTCTCTCAATCAAACAAGAATCAGTTCAGATCTGAACTCAAACATGATGCTCAAATAATTTGTAATTCAATTCAAATCGATAAGTGTGATGAGTTATGAACAAAATACTCAGATTTCAACAATTCAAATCTCCGATTGATTTTGCTCTGCAACAACCTCCGGCGACCACTCCCACCTCGAGCCGCTGCAACAACCTCCAACCTTCACACCACTGCAACAACCTCCAACCTTCACAACCAATACCCAAAATCAACAATAAACACAACCCAAATTCAACAACAAACACAACCTAAAATCAAGATTGAAACCCAGCCGTCGCCGCCTCCTTTCAGATCTGAACGACGAACCCTAGAGAGAGAGATGGGAGAGAGAACATCACCGTCAATAGCCAAGATTGAAGCACAATCTCACCTAATATTTGGATGTAACACCCCGTGTTACCGAATGTCAAAGTCAAAGTCAAAGTCCAAGTCAAGTTTGACTTCTTTGACTGTAATTAGTCTATTCGATATGTTATTATTTGTATTATATGGAGTAAGTGTTGTTAATCAAAGAATCGAAGTAATCGAATGTCAATCGATGCGAAACGCTTTACGACTGTGAATAGTAGGAAGTAACAATGCGATAAAGTTAATCCATCAATAATCAGGCTAATCGAATCATCAATCGAACTCGAAACTCGAACTATGCGAATTTGGTGTTATATTACGTGTGTGTGTGCCTTACGTGTTACCTGTGCATGCTTACTTTATGTTATGTGTGGTGATCAATCGAATCGAAACTCGAAACTCAATCGAACTCAATCGAAATCGAATTATGATGAATGGTAGCGAAAGGAGAGTGTGAAATATAGACGCTTGTATGTAGATATAGTGGTTGGGACTAAAAGTAATTTGAATAGGAAACTCTATCGTATTCGTATCGTCTTCAATCGAAATTGAAATATCAGAAATCGTCGCACCGAACGCTCAAAGCAGGCTGTGGATCGATCAGGCTCCTAGCCGATCGAACAGCCCAGCCGATCGGACGGACTGTCCGATCGAGCAGGCTGTCCGGTCGGGATGCCTGGCCGATCGGCCAGCCCCTTTCCTCTTTGGGAAGCCTATAAATAGGCCTGTCATTGTCATTCTTTCCACTTTTGCAAACCTTCTGACCGACCAGCTCGTGTTCTTCACTATTTCTCAGATTTCTCTCAATTCCGGTAAGATTTCATCCTAAATCTTGTACGATTTTGATCTATGCACACTCCTACACCTTTCTATCTTTCAAATCTTGATTTCTAACCGTGAAATCATCAAGATCTAAGTGTTCTAGGATGATGTCATCATGGTGTTCTTCAAGAACTTTATGTTTTGGCCTCAATCCACCAAGAATCACTTGGATCTAGCCGATTTCCACATAAACGAACTAAGATCTATCACTGATCTGAACATTTACATGGTGTGAAGGATTGAAAGAAGGATTTCCAACTTTCTTTCAACTCTTTTACACTCAATGCCTTCAAACCGGTAGAAACGGAGCTTGAGCCAACTCACTAAACATTCTAATGGTTGTGTGGTTCAAGATTTGGATTCTATCTACGAGGTTCACCGATTTCGGGTTAAACGTTAAACTACCGTTCCGAACCGTTCACCGGCCGGACTTGGGTGATTCCTGTCCGAGCAGGGGAAACAAGTAAGAACGAAGGTGCCATGGTTCAGCTCGTTGTCAAAATACCTCGATATAACGTCAAGCAATCAGAACAGCCAAGTGTTAGACGAACAGGCCGACCAGGTCAGGATGCTGACCGATCGAACAGGCTGTTCGAACGAACAGCCCTACCGATCGGACATGTCAGCCGATCGACCAGGCCAGCCGATCGGCTAGCACATGGCCCCACACTTCTACAATTTCATGAAGTCTAGTATTGAACGAAGTGCTGTTCGATCGAACTACTATGCTTCAACACTTAATCGATTTTCAACTCGTTCGATGTATTGGAGTGCCACCCGATCGAGCATGCTGTTCGATCAGGTGACATCCTGCTGAGGACTTACTACTGAAGTGTCTAACCGATCGGTTAAGCCGGCCGATCGAACAGGCTGTTCGATCGATCGACCTGAAAGGTAGGAACACTTCAATGTTCTCAAATACTACAACGAAAACTTCAAAAGGACAAGCCATCCTACACAAACACATCTTACTCAAAGGAAGAAACAATCCACTCGAACAGTCCAACCGATCGAGCCTACCGGCCGATCGAACAGGCTGCCCGAACGGGCTGACCTACCGATCGAGCCTACCGGCCGATCGAACAGGCTGTCCAAACGGATTGTCCAACCGAACGAACAACCCGTTCGATCGAACCTACAGTTCGATCGACCAGGCTGTTCGACCCATCATCACTTGTTTCCATTTAGCGCGTTACTCATCGTTTTGCTATCGAACTATTCAGGCTAACCCTACTCTCAAGCGCTCCCTTCAATCCATCAACCAATCGCTGTGAGTATATGTAGGTCCCTTTCCGGTGGATGACGAACCTAAACCTTGTTATACAAACCTACTAGCGAGTGCGGAATCCAAGCTAGCAAGCAAACCGAGTTAGTAGCAAGTAGAGAAACAAACACACAAGTTCACCGATTAACACAACTTGTATTAACGCAATGAGGGTTCGGTTACAAGCTCAATGTTTACAGAAATGTTCTATAAACTCTCAAAGTGTGTGAGTGTTTCGGACAGAATGATCTCAGCCTGTGTGTGTGTATTCTCTCTAACTCTCTGTCTGTTTTCTAAACTCAACACATTGCATGGGTATATATACCCAAACACAGCAGGTCTGCTCGAAGGATCCGATAGATGGTCCGAAGGATCATCTATCGATCACAACATGTTCGAAAGATGAGCATTGACCTCGAAGGATGATCCTTCGAGGTCTAATATTCGAAGCATATCTTTCGAGCACCTCGAAGGATCAACAGTATCCTTCGAGGCTATCCTTCGATACAGACAGACATCTTTCAACTTATTGGCCAAGTCAAACTAGGAGGATAGTTGATTTGGTCAACTTACAGACTACCAAGGACATCGTTTACATACAGACCGAATACAGACAAAGTACAGACACAAGTGCACCAACAAACTCCCCCTTGGCTGTAACTTTGTCTTTATCTTCTATAGTTGTAGACTCGTCTCGAACTTCGACGGTCTTGGGTCTTCGAGTTCTCAAAACTCTGATGTCCTTTCAAGTCTTCAAAGTCGGAGGATCTTCAAAGTCTTCACGTCTTGAAAGCAGAGAGTGTATCAACAAACTACCCGTATCATGTAGAAAGTGTGTTGACAAACTCCCCCTTAACATAAGCTCCCCCTTGAGTTATGCTCGTGAAAAGACTTTATCTTTATGAAGTGAGATCCTTGTGGTGTTGATGATGGCCAGCGGCAACTCGATCATCTTCATCTTTTGAGCGCCTTCTCGTCGTGTTTTCATTCCAGAGCTTGTCATCGACCATGTTCTCCTAGCCTTTAGAATCTGCACATGCACGAAATCTAAACGCGTAATGAGAACAACTGCTTGGAATATAGTATAAACAAATGACACACGAATGACCATGTCACAATCAAACACCGTCCGACAGTTTGAAAGTTTAATAAATTTGTCAATTTTAGTCTTTAACTTTCAAAACATGCAAATTTCGACCGTTTATGAAGATTTAGTCACTTTGGTTTTCGTTCAGGTTTCAGGCAACGAAGACTCGAGTTCCAACATCGTACGATCGAAAATAAAGAAGAAATAAAATCTTTTTGGTATTTTTGAATTTTTCAAATGTAAAGACTGAAAGCAGTAAATAAATATATACAAACATTCTTTTTGCGAGTTTCGAGGGAAAGAGAATCATATCAGTGTACGGTCATGCCAAAACACTCTTGTTGTTCAGTTAGTTAACATTAAGATAAGCATCCTATAACAATTATCGGTATTGTTGTCCACTTAAGCTCAACTTATCAGATGTAATCATGGCGAGGGGATACGTTAAGGTATGTTTTATACTTACCGACCGATGTTCATCCACATCACGACACATTCCCGTATCAAGGTATGCACGAGAGTTCATCTTACCGGTGAGTATACCGATTATCATCTGTTTGACCGTATAAAATGTGAGATACTCACTTATTTTGATTTGAAAACAAGCCCTTTGTGATATAATCACTTATTGATGAGGAACTTGATTTTCGTATGCATGAGGGCACAGGTGCAAGTCCGTGAACAGGTCAGTACTATCGTACAGCAGAGAGACGAACTTGACACCCGGATAGATGTGATATTTTATCACTTATTGATATGGACATGTGATTGTTTATCACTTATTGAGGTCGAATGCAGTATGCAATATGTACACGTATGTATAGTATCATGGAAGATCTAGACTTGCGTCCCCGTTATTTTTCGGTAAAAGATACAACCATGATACCCAGATGATAAGCAGCATAAAGACCGAATATCTCAGAACCTCGGCAATCTATCAAACGAAATTTCGGTACTAAGACCATATGCCAATGAATGGTTCCCACCTGGTCTTCAGTCGGTTAAGATTTATATCACCCTGCACACTTTAAAATGATTGTGAGCCTACCGATACATCTTATATAGAGCTGCTTATCGTTTTTCATTTAAGGTTTAAAGAGGTTAGGATAGACCACTGATGTACTATCATTTTCTCTTTTGCTCGCCAGGAAACTCATTTTTGATTTTCTATTGTTTTTGTGTTTTTGAAATTTTTCGATGTTTTTGGATTTTCAGATTTTTGGATTTACTCCCCATAAAATCAATAAACTAAGACAAATTTAAAACACAAAGGTATTTACAAAAATGATTTTCCGATGTTGGTTTTACTCTTGCTTGACCTTAATGCCGTTTACCAATAATAAGAAATCAAATCTAGATTTGTCAAAAGCTTTGGTAAATAAGTCGGCACGTTGGTCATCGGTGTGGACCTTAACAACATCGATTAGCCTTTTCTCAAAGCAATCACGTATGAAGTGATATTTGATTTCGATGTGTTTGGTCTTTGAATGCTGCACAGGATTTTTAGTGATATCTAAAGCAGCAGAATTATCAACGTAAATAGGAGTAGTTAGGAATTCAAAACCGTAGTCCCGCATTTGTTGTTGAATCCAAAGAACTTGGGAGCAACAACTTGAGGCAGCAATGTATTCAGCTTCGCATGTTGATGTAGCTACACACGTCTGCTTCTTGCACTGCCATGTAACTAGGCGATTTCCTAAAAACTGACATCCAGCCGTTGTGGATTTACCGTCGATTTTGCATCCGCCAAAATCAGAATCACTGAAAGCTACCAATTCAAAGTTATTATCCCTAGGGTACCACAGACCGGTGTCAGGGTACGCCTTCAAATAACGAAAAATCCTTTTGACAGCAGCAAGATGTGAGGCCTTCGGGTTAACTTGATATCTGGCAAGCAGGCACGTTGGGTACATTATGTCTGGCCTTGATGCTGTGAGGTACATAAGAGATCCGATCATAGCGCGATAGTTGGAGGGACTAACAGCTTCTCCCTTCAAATCTGGAGTAATTCCGTGATTAGTTGGCAATGGGGTACCAATGGGCGTTGCATCAGACATCTGGAACCGGCTCAAGATGTCACCAACATATTTAGTCTGATGGATGAATATCCCAGACTCCGTTTGTTGTACTTGTAGGCCCAAGAAGAAAGTCATTTCCCCCATAGCACTCATCTCGAATTTATCCTGCATAATGCGCTCGAATTCCCTACACAAGACATCATTAGTAGAACCAAAAATAATGTCATCAACGTATACCTGTACCAGAAGAAGATCTCCATCTTGTTCTTTGATGAAAAGAGTACAGTCGATAAGACCTCTACGAAAACCGTTCTCCAGCAGATAGTGTGATAAGGTTGCATACCAAGCTCGTGGTGCTTGATGAAGACCATAAAGAGCTTTGTTGAGCAACCAAACCCGATCGGGATGGATAGGATCTTCAAAACCTGGAGGCTGTTCGACGTACACCTCTTCTTCAACCACACCGTGTAAAAATGCACTTTTCACGTCCATCTGATAGACCTTGAATCCTTTGAAGGACGCATAGGCTAGAAAGATTCGAATTGCTTCGAGACGTGCCACTGGTGCATAGACTTCGTTGTAGTCGATCCCCTCAATCTGACGAAAACCTTGAACGACTAAACGTGCTTTGTTTCGGATAACAACTCCGCGGTCATCCTTTTTGCATTTGAAAACCCAACGGGTACCAATCTTCTTGTATCCAGCAGGTTTCTCTACGAGTTTCCAGACACCCAGCTTCTGGAATTGTTGCAGTTCTTCCTGCATTGCTTCAACCCAAGCGTTATCTTTCAAGGCTTCTTTCCACGTTCTTGGTTCTTCTTGTGAGACATAACACGCGAAGGACCAGTCGTTTTGTTGCCCGGATTCTCGAATAGCTGCATACAAGCCTGCATTGTTGTTGTTTCGCAACATGTTTCTTGTTTGTACGCCACTTCGCACATTTCCAATGATGTTTTGTTGAGGATGGGTATTATAAATCCTTGTTTCTGGATTATCTGGAACTGGAACATTTATACCCAGGTTGTTAAGATTAAGATCAACAACCAATTCAAGACCCGGAATTGACGAAGAGGATGATGCAGTAGTCTCAGCTGTTCTATGTGTATCCACTGGAGGAGTACCCTCTGAAGTACCATGAACTGCTGTTGTAGGAGCTTCTTGATCTGCATCTAGAAATTCATCATCCTCTGAAGATTCGTTCAATTCGCTTGCATCATGAAAATCCTCATTGTTGAGAGTATTATTGTTCACCGAAGAAGATGGTTCTTGATTAACAAGAATTGGACGAACCACCGGTGAAACTGTTGCATTGTCACTCTCGAAAAACATCCTAGCCGCAGCATTTTCTTCAACTGCTTCAACATTGATCGAATTGAAAAAGTCATCATACTCAAACATCCAAGGTTGACCCGGATTTTTGACTGGCAAGGTGTGCCGTTGTACTCTGACTTCAGACCATTCCTCGACCCTTTTAGTCTCTAGATTCCAGACTCGTAAGTTAGGGGTGGCATACCCAAGAAAGTATCCATCAATTTCTCTTGCCCCAAACTTTCCATTAGGATCGATGATTGTGCATGGAGCTCCAAACGGTTCGAGATAAGACAAATCTGGTTTCCGTTTTTGAAGAAGCTCAAAGCAGGTCTTGTTGTGCCTTTTGACTGTAAGGACTCGGTTCAATGTGTAACATGCAGATGCCACAGCTTCAGTCCAGAATGGAATGGGCAACTGTGACTCTACCAACATTGTCCTAGCAGTCTCGATCAATGTGCGGTTCTTACGTTCAGCGACACCATTCTGTTGAGGAGTATAAGCTGCACTAAACTCATGAAGAATACCTTTTGAAGTGCAGAACTCCGTCATGGAATGATTTTTAAATTCAGTACCATTGTCGCTACGTATCCGCCTAACCTTCAACTTATACAAATTCTCAATCTGAATGATCAGGTTTTTGATAATGCCAAAGGTTTCACTCTTGTGTGCCATGAACGCAACCCAAGAAAATCTTGAATAATCATCAGTAACCACGAGGCAGTATTGATCACCTCGAATACTCTTGTGCTTGACAGGACCAAACAAATCCATGTGCAAACGTTCAAGAGGAACTGCCACTGTGTTGATCTTCTTTGTAGGGTGCTTCTTCTTTGTTTGTTTTCCTTTCTGGCACGAAACACAGACGTCTTGAAGATGGAAATTTTTGAGAGGAACACCATTCACCAATTCATTTGAAACCAAATGATTCATTTTTCGTAAGTGAATGTGACCCATTCGTCTGTGCCAAGAGATGGTGTCTTTTTCTGTGGCTTTAGAAACGAAACAAGTTGCTTGTGCAGACGTAGTAATAGCTTGGCTCATGTCAAGGACGTACAAATCATTTATCCTTGGAGCCGACAAGAGAATCCATTCTTTTGGAATTTTGAAGCCGGGTTTCAGCACATAACATCCATTAGCATCAAAGTGTACTGAAAATTGCTTGTCACAGATTTGAGAAACACTAAGAAGATTGTGATCAAGTTGTTGCACAAAATTGATCTTGTCAAAGCTGACAATCCCGTTAGATATCATTCCTTCACCCGTTATGTATCCACCTTTATCTCCAGCAAAAGCAACATAACCTCCTCTAATAGATTTAACGTCGTAGAGAAGCTTCATCTCGCCTGTCATGTGCCTGGATGCCCCACTATCAACAATCCAGTGACTACTGATAGTTCCTCCTGAAGCACCCTGCACATGAACTCAAATGAATTAGTTGGAGATGGGGACCCAAGCCATTGTGGTCTTGGGTCTTCCATTTTCATCAATGACAATAACTTCTTGTCTTTGATGGTTGGTGAATTGTGATGGTCCCCCTGATTCAGTAACCGATTTAGGTTTCCATGTCTGTTTTGTTTTACCAGAGTCTTTCTTTAAAATTTTAACTTCTTGATTGTTTGAAGTTTTAGAATTTTCTGGTTTTACAGCAACAGATTGCTTTTGAACCACATCAGTTTTAATTGCCTTTTCAATTTTCTTGACCTGTTGCCTTTTCTGTTTCTTTTCCCTTTCTTTTACAAGTCGGGGATCTTGTTTTGTGGAAACAGTTGGCTTATGGTCAGTTTTGCCACGGGGATCATCAACCTTTCCTTTTTGTTTATGAAGATATGGACAATTACGAATAATATGTCCAATGGTTCCACATTCAAAACATGATCTTCGTTCTACAAACCCCGAAGAATCATGTGATCGTCTAGCCGATGATGTTGAACTTTGTGAACCCGAGGTACTAGGTTTTGAACTGCTTGGTTCATTTCTTTTCTCGACAATAGCTTTCTTGACAAAATCTAAGTTAGATTGATTTTCAAACTTTTCAATTTTGTCTGTTCCCGTCGATTTCACAAAGTTAACAGTTTTCTTCTTCTTTTGATTCGGCTTCTTTTGCACTGGAGCCGGTGCTTTACCTTTGGGTTTGGTGTGATTTTGCTGTGTTGGCACTGTTGGCAATTTCTTGTTGCCAAATTGCTTTCGAACTTCAGCCTTTGGGATTGGAGGACACTGTGTGACTGTAACTTTAGGTCCTGCCTTTCCCAAGAACTTACTCGTCGAATTCTCAAACACTTTGCAGATTAAGGATTGATTAACATTCTTAATGGGAAAATCTTTGTCTGAGTAAATTTTATCATCACCAACTAGAGTGTACAGCAAATTCACACTCTCCGACTCCTTCTCAGACGAGGACTCAGTTGCAACAGTCTTAGCGGGTTTGACAGGGGGATCACATAGAATGTGATTCTCAAGAGGTATGTCCTCATTTTTGACTACCGCATCAGACTTTGCTGGGACAGTATCATCAGATTCATCATCAGACGAATCAGCATCCTCAATCACAACTGGAGGATCTTGATTCTGTTCAGCACTCACAAATGTATCTGCTGACACATCTGAATCTGAGGATACTTCCTTTTGGTATCCGAGTCCTGCAGCGAACTCCTTAACATCTAGAGGCACAGAAGGTTCAAAGAAAACCCTGTCCTCTTCATCAGGCATGGCATCATAATTATGTCTCACTGGTGGTGGACACTTCTTGTAGCCTATGCATGTGACATCTCTCTTTTCCTTCTGAACATCAATGATGTGATCTAACACATAGCTAGAGCTCAAATAACTGTCTAGCTTGAGTTGGATCGCATCACTTTCGGTTTTCACACAAGCCATCTCTTTTTGCATACTCTCAAGGCGAGATATATACAAATTAATATCAGTTTGTTTTCTTGAAACCATTTTAGTCAGTTCAGTTTTATCCTTCTTTAATGTTTCAATTACTGACTTAAATTCTTTTTCATGGTTTTCATAAAACATGTTGGCTTCTGTGCATTTAGAGAGGTCCACAGTCAACTTCTGATTGTGGATGAATGTCACATCATATTTCTCTTGCAAAGCCTCATGCTTGCTTTGCAAGTCACACCAATCAGCACTCAAGGAACTATGTTTGTCTTGCAAGTCAAACAAACTAGCTTGTAAAGCATCATGTTTGGCTTGCAACTCAGACATGTTTCCTTCCAAATCAGCACACCTAGCATGCAATCTATCACATTCATCACAGTTAATAGCAGTGGGTTCATCGACACATACCTGACTTGATGAACCGTCGACATTAGCCATAAAGGCTGAATGGAGAGAAGACGAAGAGTAAGCAGCCTGATCCACCAGAATAGATCTTCTTTGAGTTTCTGCTACAGCTTCCCCCAAGAGTTCATCAATGTCAATATCATCCGAAACATTAGATGTCTCACCCACATGATCATCACCAGAGTTGGATGATTCTTCATCAACACTTCTGCTGTACCCAGAAGAGTCTTCATCTTCAGACGATTCATCACCACTGGCAGAAGATTCTCCACCACTGGTGTGAACTAGCTCCTTCACAATCTGAGCAAAACATGCTGTTCCATCAGGAGCATCACCACCCAGCTGGATTGACCAGTCACAACCTTCATCCACCTGAACTGCAAGTGCTCGGTTGGTTTGGTTGTTAACATGCACCAATGCACGATCATTGTTTCTGTTCTGCTGGTTGCCTTGGTTTCTGAAGGGGTTTTGATTCCCGTGCTGGGCTGGCTTTGTGCACTCCCTTTTGAAGTGACCCCGTTCACCACAGTTGAAGCACTTAACAGCCTGCTTATCGAACCCATACTTGGTGTCTCGCTTACTTTCCAAGCTGGTTCTGCCAGTACTTTCCATCCAATCCTTTGCTCTTCTCACAGCACTCGCAAAGGCCCACTTGATATCCATCAAGTCCATCTCTTCCTTATCAATCTGCCTGTAATCTTCTTGTGTCAGATTAATGTTTCCAATCTGACCTTCTATCAACCCACAGTACGCGCTCACTACAGTGTTAAGCAGCTCCATGTGTTCCTTAGCTACTTCTACACTGATTTTAGAGAAGCTTGACGTGTCGAGCTGTACTGTACTTGACTTTGATTGTTGACCTGCAGCAGATGATGTTCCTCCATAACACGCATATTGTGGTTGTTGAGCAGGAGGAGGAGGAGGTGGTTGTATTGGATTTCCATACAGATCTGTGGTTGGAGGCGGCTTTACAGGAACTTGCACTGGATTGCCATACATATCCGTGCTTGTGACAAACGCCGTTTGAAGTGGAGCATGTGAACCGGCTTTTGCAGATGAAGAAGTGGAGGTCCCATAATACATCTCTGGATTCTGTGGCACTGCAACTCTCTTTGCCTTCAACGTTTCTTCCTGATCCTTGTTCTCCAGAAGCTGCACGAAATCGTTGATATTTGTAGTTTTCAACGTTCCGTTGTACTTCAAGATTTCCAGGAAGTTATTCCATTGAGGAGGCAATGCATCGGCAAACTTCTTTACCACCTCTGTTGGAGTCGTTGTGACTTCAAAGTTTGTCAGCTCAGTAAGTAGGTGATAGAAACGGCTTGTCATATCTCCCAAGGACTCCTTATCCATACATGTGAAGCCATCGAATTCTTTCTTCAGTAGATCTCGTCGTAGTTGACGTGTGGCTTCATTACCTACTCCTCTTGTCTTCAATGCATCCCACAGCTTCTTCGTAGTCTTGAAACTGACGAACTGATGATAAATATCCTTGCTCAGTGCTTGAGTGAGAATAGCGTATGCTTTCTTTTCTAAGTCATACGTCTTCTTTTGATCATCAGGAAGATCGGCAAATGTAGCTGTCGAAGAAGCAGCAACCTCGATAGATTGATCGAATTCCGTAGTGAACCGCAACCACAACTCTGTATTTTGACCAAGAATGTATGTATGGAAACGATCAACCCATCCCGGATATTCATTAAGATGCATCAACTTTGGAGGCCTGTTCAAACTTCCGGTTTCACTTTCGCTTAGTAGAAGACTTTGAATACTCGGAGTTTGATTTGAAACAAACGCCCATTGACCAGCTGGAGTGGCATTTGTTTGTGAGGATGTAGATACCGGAGATTCGGCCCATGATGGAGATTGACTGGTATTCATGTATTTTCCACTGTCTGGAGCCGGATTTCCCCACCAACTCGGATTCATCTTTGACAAGAAAAATAAATTCTATGTCCAAGTCACGAAAGATGATGAGCACCCGAAAGATCACACACAGTCGAAGGACCCTAGTTCGAAAGATCTTAAAAGAAAACAGAAACTTGTTAGCAATAAATAGACCACACTTCGAAAGATCAAATCTTGTTCGAAGGATCAACAGTGCTCGAAAGATCACTGTTGAATCTCGAACAATGATTTCGAAAGATTCAAGAACTCGAAGGATTCCCCTTTGAAAGATCCTTATCTTTCGAGCTAAATCCCTATCTTTCGGACACTTGTCTTTCGATTAGATTCCTTTCTCGAAGGATATGATTCAGACTTCGAAGGATGGGTCGAAGGATAACAATCTTTCGAGCCTTCCTTGATCGACAGATGTCGAAGGATAGTCTTTCGATGTCGAAAGATATCTTTCGAGAGGTTCTGACACAAACTGATCTGATGTGAAAGGTTGGTGAAAAGGTGACAGGTTGGTAAGACAACTTTCGGCAAGATGGTATGTGCAGGCTGTCCTTTCACCACCAACTTTGAAATGACCAGAAAGTTTACCAAATATGGACAATCTTATCCACACAGTCCGGTGACCGGAATAGTTACCGGAGTATGCCGGAAATCACCAAAACACTCAAAAACAAGTTTTTAAGTTACCCAACCCCACTTTAAACACTCCCGGTTAGTTTAGACACGTTTTTACTCAAAGAAAATGCAAGAAACTAAGTAAAAACAGGTGCAAAACCAAGTGTTTCAACACACCAAAACTTGTAAAAACCCGGTTTTAAACAAGGTAAAGAGCCTACGCTCTGATACCACTTGTAGGTCCCTTTCCGGTGGATGACGAACCTAAACCTTGTTATACAAACCTACTAGCGAGTGCGGAATCCAAGCTAGCAAGCAAACCGAGTTAGTAGCAAGTAGAGAAACAAACACACAAGTTCACCGATTAACACAACTTGTATTAATGCAATGAGGGTTCGGTTACAAGCTCAATGTTTACAGAAATGTTCTATAAACTCTCAAAGTGTGTGAGTGTTTCGGACAGAATGATCTCAGCCTGTGTGTGTGTATTCTCTCTAACTCTCTGTCTGTTTTCTAAACTCAACACATTGCATGGGTATATATACCCAAACACAGCAGGTCTGCTCGAAGGATCCGATAGATGGTCCGAAGGATCATCTATCGATCACAACATGTTCGAAAGATGAGCATTGACCTCGAAGGATGATCCTTCGAGGTCTAATATTCGAAGCATATCTTTCGAGCACCTCGAAGGATCAACAGTATCCTTCGAGGCTATCCTTCGATACAGACAGACATCTTTCAACTTATTGGCCAAGTCAAACTAGGAGGATAGTTGATTTGGTCAACTTACAGACTACCAAGGACATCGTTTACATACAGACCGAATACAGACAAAGTACAGACACAAGTGCACCAACAAATGATCAACAGATGGTCCGAAGGATCATCTATCGATCACAACATGTTCGAAAGATGAGCATTGACCTCGAAGGATGATCCTTCGAGGTCTAATATTCGAAGCATATCTTTCGAGCACCTCGAAGGATCAACAGTATCCTTCGAGGCTATCCTTCGATACAGACAGACATCTTTCAACTTATTGGCCAAGTCAAACTAGGAGGATAGTTGATTTGGTCAACTTACAGACTACCAAGGACATCGTTTACATACAGACCGAATACAGACAAAGTACAGACACAAGTGCACCAACAGTATACTCGAACCCTTTTTGCTTTAGCACTTTTGGGTGTTACATACGTTACTTATCTAAATCACAATCGAACACACTACTCAATTATTTAAACGCTAACCGTTCTGCATGTATTGCGTGACTAAATGAATGCTTGTTGTTATGTTTACACGTGGAATGCTGTCTACCTGCCTTAACGACGTAGTACTATAGTTTGAACTCAGCACCCGTTCACACGGGGGTTGTTAAGGACAATTACTTGCATGGATTACGGTGGTAATCATGTACTGCGAACTGTCTCGGACAGTCAACCCGCAGTCATTGGTATCGATAGATCCATGTCGATAATTAACATGCTTCGTTTTCCTCTGTGTACGTGCTGGTTATGCGTAAACTATTTCGAACTCTATATGCTATTATCAAACTTGTATGCTCACCTTTACATTTTATGTATTGACTTTATTTTAACGTATGTGGCAGGCAATTAGGATGCTTATCTGCTAGGAAGGCGAGCTTAGAATAAGCGTCTAGAGCATAGTTGTTTGTAGATCTTGCAGATCGAGTCTCTAGAAGCGTTTAAACAAGTTTTATATTTAAATCTGAGTTGTCGGAACAGAATATTGGACTTGATGTTATCTGTAATAATTTGTTTGCTATTTGAGGTATGGTATGGGACGTATTATATAAATTGAATAGTGATAATAATTGTTATGGAAACTTCTGGACAATCTGTTTCGCTAGTGCCATGCCCCGATGATTCCGCCATCGGTTGGGGTGTGACATTGGACCCAGCCCTCGTTGCTTCCTTTCAATTCTGTTTCAGACTCTCCGTAGCCGGAACTCCATCTCTCTGTTTCAGATGATGATGGCAAAAACAATTCAGTTTTGGAAGCGGATTTATTTGCAACGCTATCTTGAAATCCGGTCACAAATCACGAAGAAGGATGGAAATGGAGGGTTGTGCGTGGTGAAAAGACGACAGAGTGATGATGGTAGGTGGTGTTTTGTGGCGGTGGTGGCAGGTGATAATGGTGGTGGTTAGTAGAGGTGATGGTGGTGGTAGCGTTAGAGAGAGAAAGGGAAAAGGGGTTTGGAACAGATGTGTGTATTGTGTGTGTAAGTAATATTGTTTTCTTGATTTTTAAAACTAATTTTTTTAAACATAGCGATGCCATGTCAGCAAAAATTGGCCAGCTCAGCAAAAATTGGCCAGCTCAGCAAAAAAAAAAACTAACCTCGTTAGTGTCTGGTTAACGACGGGGTGACACAGCAACCCAAGTGTCCAGTTGGGGGTGGTGGGAGCCAAAGTGAAAGTTGGGCATGACAACGGCCAATTTTGTTTAGTTGGGGGTGATACAATCCATTTCCCCTAAACTAAAACTGAATCCTTTGTTTTATATGCAATCACATTACATGAAGCAAATGAGGAAACCAATCAGGATATGCAAGTGGTGTACCTATTTCAAGATAAAAAAATCTACAATTTTTTTTAATCTCAAAATCATTAGAGAATAAAAGTGAAAACAATGAAGATATTAAAACGACATATCTAATAAAGATACCTTGAGCAGTTTAAGATGTTTTACTACTTTCATCAACCGTTTCATCAATAATAATTGTGGGTTGTTCCAACACCAACTCTTTCATACCTGTGATATAATAGAAAAGAACATATTATAAACGGCATATGTATAAAAACTATACAACTAGAAAGTAAAAATAATAATAAATTATAACCTTCTTCCAAGCGCTCGATATCAAAAATGATATCTTCAATGAAAATTGGTTTATTAGAAGCACGTAACTAATCTTGTACACATACCAACGCTTCCACCATTTTTGGAGTCAAGGAGGTTCGAAAACAATCAAGCACCCGTCCACCTGTACTAAAAGCCGACTCAGAAGCAACCGTAGAAACCGGAATGGCAAGAATATCCGGGCCCATCTTAGCAAGAACGGGATATCGGCATTGTTGAACTTCCACCATTTTAAAATGTCAAAACGTGCATCCATGGGTTCGCGATCTTCACTAAGATATTTATCTAACTCACTTTTGTTCAAAGATGTTTGCGAACTACCTATGGCCATTTCAAACCTCTTTGTCATGAGTTCTTCAACATCCATTATGTCGTTAGAATTAGAACCTCCCATGGGCATCGATGTAGATGACGACACCTCAAATCCTTCTCCTTTTGAGGGATAGATTTTTTATAAAATTCAAACAAAGAACGCAAGTTTAAATCTAGACTATGGATGATCCTCTCATCTACATATTTTGCTTCAACAACCCACTTAATATATTTCCATTCCGTCTCGGGTCAAGAACCACGGCGATGAACAAAAATGGTTTAACATGGTAACATCCCCCCAATATTTTTGATATTTTCTTTTCATGTTAAGTGCCATTGAACTTATTGAATCATCATAACTCATAGAAAAATCACCAATCACAGTGCCAATCCCAAGTATCACATGCACATAAGAATTAGAAGTCACATAACGAGAACCTGAAAATCTCAATGTAGCTTCATAAAGTATTTTCATAAAAGGCAATAAGCTATTCACATTGTTCCAATCATCCTCGTTAAGTAAACCACATTCACACTTTGAAACCTCTTTCTTACAACTAGAATCCTTTAATAATAAGTTAGAAAAAGCTTTCTTAAACTTAATAGCAGATTCTAACATTAGAAAGGTGGAATTCCAACGAGTTTCAACATCCATACACACTAAACTATTGCTTTCTATCTTCTCTTCTTCAATACAAGCTAAAAATTTTTGAAGTCTAGCAGGAGAAGCCTTACATATTTCACAATTGCACGAACTTTCTTGATTGATGAAATCATATTACTAAGACCATATTTAACAACTAAATTCGAAATATGAGCCGCACATCTCACATGTAAAAATTCTTCCTTCAACACACCACATTCCCAATGGTTTAAAACCTTTTGCAAGTGTTTAATAGCTAAATCATTTGAGCTAGCATCTGAATCCGAAAATCTGGATTATCCGAATTTGGATATCCGAAAATTCGGATATCCGAATTTCTGGATAATTCGGATAATCGGATTCAGATGATTTTGAACACCCCTAGTACCAAGTAAAACTATGACAATAAGAGTCATGCCAAATTAGGGTTTCTACTTATTTCTTTATACACGCGATAAATAAAACCTTTAAACTAAAATAACAAAAGTGCCAAAACCTCAGTGACTAAAATGACATTTTACTCTTTATTTATTTATCTATTTGTTTATTTATTGAGATGTATATTATTTATTTATTTATTGATTGAGATGTATGTTAATAGATTGAGCTCACGACTCAATTTTGTTTTTTGGAACGACGACTTTTTTGTATTAGGCTACCGCACTCCCCAAATTGGAGAGCCCCATTGCCCCACTCCAGCCAGACTACGTTGTCTTAACCGTGCCCACGCTAGCTTCAAAGTTTGCCTTGGGCCTTCCCCCGGGAAACTATACCGCCGCCGGCTGCCACTTGACAGTCGTTGTTCCACCACAAGATTAGAACTCTTTGGCGTAACACATGGTGGGACGAAAACCCGGGTAGGCTTAGGATAAAGCCTGACACCTCTCCAAAGAGGCTATGCTCTATCTATCATTACCTTATCCACCAAAGTACCAAAGTGACACAAGTGAGGATTGAAATTGGGTCTCCATTGGAGAACCCAAGTCTACTCACATTACCCCCTGACCTACATTTTAATTTTTAGTTGGCAGCTCCTATCCTACAGAACTAAAAAGATGCAACCTTGTTTAAAATATTAAAGTCCTTTATAAAGAGGTTGTTTTAGGTATGTAGGAAAAAAATTCCAGAAGTACATTACTACAAGAATTTGGTTCTGCTTGTAAATGTCGGTTGCAAAACCGTTATGAAACTGAACATCAGGACGGTTGTCACTCACAAGTCCCTCTTTAAGTTGGACCATTGTAAAATGAATGGTCGAAATCCGTCGCAAGAATGATTGGTCGCAAATCTGTTGAAATTAGTTGGTAGCAAATGAGTCACTAAAGTGATCCGTCATCTGTCGCAACAATAGACTGCCTACAATCTGTCACAAATCAGTGAAAGCAATCACTTAGGTGGTGTTTGTTTTTCTAAAAAAGATCTGCACAGGCTCTTCTGTCTTCGTCACGCAGACCACGCGCATATATTGTCATCTGTAGACTGTTTGTTTCGTTAAAAAACGTCTACGCGAGCTCTTCTTGGTGCAGACTCGGACCAACCACTTCTAAGATCTTTTAAGGTTTGCAGCGGGTTAAACACTAGCACTTCTAATAATATTTTTTTTCATTAAAAAATTATCTTATCTTCTAGTAACATAATTTAATGCATTTTAATAAGGCTTTGATTCACAGAGACCTTGTCAAACCCGAAGATAACATTTTTTTCATTAAAAAATTATCTTATCTTCTAGTAACATAATTTAATTAACGCATTTTAATAAGGCTTTGATTTACAGAGACCTTGTCAAACCCGAAGATATTCCCATGACAAAAAATGATAACATCATTTCACAAATTTATTAATACATGAAAGCGAACTTTTGCAAATAAAAAGATAAAACAAACACTATGTCCTAACCCATTGCCATTTTCAGTAATCACATAAGATACCTTTATATATTTTCGACAAAGACAAATTAAATTCCGGCAAGCTAATTAAATCTGGAATAATCCTATTGTCTTTCCTGCACAAATTTAGCTGGCGGACCAGTATCTATCTTCCCAATTGACCTATAAGTACGAGCATAGAAATATGTCCTCATAGCTCACATAATTTAGCAATGGATTCTACAATGGTTCTTATTCTAACCACCATTTTAAGCCTCATTTCAGCCAATGCTGCTGAACTCGAAACCTACATTGTTCATTTAGACTCATCCAAGGGTCAACACTTTATTCAAAAACAAGATCGTCAAAACTGGTACGAGTCGTTTTTACCGCGAACCACTAGCAGTGCAAATGAGAAACCAGCTGCTATGGTGTTTGCATATCATAACGTGCTAAACGGGTTTGCAGCGAAACTATCCACGAAGCATGTGAAGGTGATGGAAAAGATGGAGGGGTTCTTATTTGCAAGGCCTGAAAGAATGTACACGAAGCACACGACTCATACTCCCAACTTCTTGGGGCTGCATCAGAGTTTAGGATTCTGGAGCGGTTCGAACTTTGGAAAGGGGGTCATAATCGGGGTTCTAGACACTGGAACGACTCCAGGTCATCCTTCTTTTAATGACAATGGAGTCCCTCCACCACCGGCGAAGTGGAAAGGGAAATGTGAAATTGAAGGGTGCAACAATAAACTGATTGGGTTGCGGGATCTTACAACGGGTGAAAATGGTACGCGATTTGATGAAGATGGGCATGGTACACATACTTCGAGCACTGCGGCTGGGAATTTTGTTGGTGATACGAGTGTATTTGGAAACGCGAAAGGGACTGCGGTTGGGATGGCGCCACTTGCGCATGTGGCTATGTATAAAGTGTGTACGGTGTTGGGTTGTCCAGAGAGTGCGATCATAGCCGGAATGGATGCATCAGTTGAAGATGGTGTAGACGTGCTTTCAATATCGCTAGGTGGAGATTCTGTTCCATTGTATGATAATAGTATCGCGGTGGGTGCATTTACCGCTATACAAAAAGGTATATTTGTTGCTTGTTCTGCTGGAAATTCCGGTCCTTTTAACTCTACGATGGAGAACGAGTCTCCATGGATTCTTACAGTAGGGGCTAGTACGATTGATAGGAAAATAGTTGCATCTGTTTCTCTTGGAAACAAGGAAGTGTTCGATGGGGAATCTTTGTTCCAACCTAAAGATTTCCCTCAAACATATCTCCCTTTGGTGTACCCGGGGTCGAATGGTGATCAAAATGCATCGTTATGCGTAGAAGGATCATTGGACCATGTCGACGTGAAAGGGAAGGTGGTAGCGTGTGATAGAGGTGTTATAGGGAGACTTGACAAGGGGGAAACGGTAAAGAATGCGGGAGGTGTTGCGATGATTCTACTTAACCAAGCCTCAGATGGTGATACTACAATTGCGGATGCTCATGTTCTTCCGGCGTCAAATGTTGGTTACAAAGAAGGAGTCGCGATCAAGACATACATTAGTTCAACCGCGTCCCCTACAGCCACTTTGTTATTCCGCGGGACTGTAATTGGAGAAAACTCAGCTCCTGCAGTGGCTTCTTTCTCGTCTAGGGGGCCAAACTTGGCAAGCCCTGGAATCTTGAAGCCGGATATTATTGGACCGGGGGTTAGTGTGCTAGCAGCATGGCCTGTTTCTGTTGAGAACAACACACAAACAAGCTCCACGTTTAATATGATGTCCGGTACTTCAATGTCATGCCCTCATTTGGCGGGCATAGCAGCATTATTGAAAGCTTCTCACCCTGATTGGTCACCTGCGGCTCTCAAATCCGCAATCATGACATCAGCCGATCAAGTTAGCTTAAACGGTAAACCTATTGAAGATGGAAGAGAGCTCCGCGCAGACATATTTGCCATAGGTTCGGGCCATGTAAATCCATCAAAAGCTAATGATCCAGGGCTAGTTTTTGACATTGATCCAGATGATTACATTCCTTATTTGTGCGGGCTCGGCTACACAAGCCAACAAGTTGGAATCATTGTAACGAAAGCGGTTTCATGCTCGAACACCATACCTGAAGGACAACTTAACTATCCTTCCTATGCGATGACATTATCAAGTGGCGAAAACAAAACATACTCAAGGACAGTAACAAACGTCGGTGAGGCTAATTCTACTTACACCATATCGATGCCAGATGTAGTTGTTCCAAATGGTACTGTTCTTGTCGTTCACAATCCTACTTTGAAATTCACCGGAGTGAACCAAAAGGTAACATATGAACTAACGTTTAGACGTTCGAGTAGTGAGGAAATTAATGTTCCTTACGGTGAAGGAGCGATAGCTTGGCGTGCAGGGAAATACTTGGTTAGAACCCCTTTTGTTATCAAGTTTGTGTAAGAGACAATGATGATCTAGCTATCTTTGTAAAACCGTTGTATTTCCTACACACGTTTCAACCGTTGTATTTCCTACACACGTTTCATAGAATGAGCAAATGAAGGAATTAAAGTTGGAGTTCTTAAATCAGTTTATGTTGAAATTAGACAAAACAAAAATTTTTAAAAATTGGAAATTCTACTTAACTAAAAGTCTCGTTAACATAATAATGTGCTTGAAGCTGTATATTATTTCATGTAGGCTGCATATTTATTTCATATGCATTTAAATTAATTGGGCAGCTGCTATTGAAGAAATTATAAAGTGGTGTTAGGCAGTGTTTGATTGGGCTGCCAAGAGAAACCAAAACACAATAAATTCGGCAGTGTTTTGGATGGCAAAAGGTGTCGAACTTCGAAGGCAGCAGCCGTTGGCTGCTGCGCTGTGAATCGAGTACGAGAAGGAAAAGATTAAAACTATTTATTTATTTTTCGTTTTCGTTGTAGGATCGATATTAGCTAGCGCTATTTCTATGTAGCCAATTAAACATTGTTCTCTCCGATTAAGTATTGCGACTAAGTAACCAAACCTGATTTGCGCAAGGTGCAGTTTAGCCTATATGGAAAAAACCGATTCAACCTACTTACCTATCTGGTTTGTTACTTTTATTTATTTTTGCTTCTCAAAAAATGAAATTTTGTATCTTTCTATTAAATTTGCTTATCCAAAAGTACTTAGGTCTAAAAAAGAAATATATGTAACAGTCATATTTCATGCTTGAAAGAATATTTAAAAACTCAGTACAAATTTATTAGAGTTATGAATGATTGAAGGATAATGCAATCCTGTTATAACGTTACAAAAGAAGCTAAAGATCAATTACTATCGAAACCATGCAGGCCGCAAACGTATGCAGGAAAACAAAGATCGCCATCATCTCTTAAACGAACTTGATAGCAAAAGGGGTTCTAACAAAGTATTTACCTGAACGCCAAGCCATCGCTCCTTCGCCATAAGGAAGATTAATATTCATGCTACTAGAACGTCTAAACGTTAGTCCATACGTTAACTTCTGGTTCATTTTGGTAAATTTCAAAGTACGATTGTGAACGACGACAACTATGCCCTTTGGAACATCGATATCCTGCATCGATATAGTATAAGTAGATTTAGCCTTGCCGACGTTTGTCACCGTCCTTGTGTATGTTTTGTTTTCTCCTCTTGCTAATGTCATTGCAAAGGAAGGATAGTTCAGTTGTCCTTGGGGAATGGTTTTCGAACACGAAACCATTTTTTTTACGATAATTCCAACTTGTTGCCTTGTGAAGCCAAGCACGCACAAATAAGGAATGTAATCATCTGCCTCAATGTCATAAACTAGCCCCGGATCATTAGCTTTTGATGGATTTACATGGCCCGAACCTATAGCAAATATGTCCGCACGAAACCCTCTTTCATCCTCAATAGGATTACCGTTTAGGCTAACTTGATCGGCTGTTGTCATGATTGCGGATTTGATAGCCGCAGGTGACCAATTTGGGTGAGCAACTTTCAACAATGCTGCTATGCCTGCCAAATGCGGGCAAGACATAGAAGTACCAGATATCATAGTAAATGTAGAGCTTATTTTTGTGTTGTTTTTAACAAAATCAGGCCATGCTGCTAGCACGCTAACGCCCGGGCCAATAATATCCGGTTTCAAGATTCCCGGGCTTCGCAAGCTTGGCCCCCTAGACGAGAAAGAAGCCACTGCAGGAGCTGAATCTACTCCGATTACAGTCCCTCGGAATTTCAAAGTGGCCTTTGGAGACACGGTTGTGTTAATATACGTCTTAATCGCCACTCCATCTTTGAAACTGACATGTGACGCGGGAAGAACGTGAGAATCCGCATCAGTAGTATCACCATCTAATGCTTGGTTCATAAGAATCATCGCAGCCCCTCCAGCCTTCTTTACCACTCTACCTTTCCCAATTCTTGATAGAACACCTCTATCACACACTACCACCTTCCCTTTCACATCGATATGGTCCAATGATCCGTGTAAACACAACGATATGTTTGGATCATACACCAATGGCAGGTATGTTTGAGGGAAATCTTTAGGTTGGAATAACGATTGTCCATCTAACACATCCTTGTTTCCAAGAGATACCGATCCAACTATTTTCCTATCAATCGTACTAGCCCCGACTGTAAGAATCCATGGAGCCTCGTTCGACAGGGTAGAGTTCGAAGGACCCGAATTACCCGCAGCACAAGCTACAAATATACCTTTCTGTATAGCCGTAAACGCACCTATCGCAATACCATCCTGATACAATGGAACCGAATCTATTCCTAGCGATAATGAAAGCACATCTACACCATCTTCAACTGCCACATCCAGTCCTGCTATAATCGCACTCTCCGGACATTTCACATCCGTACATACTTTATACACGGCTACATGAGCAAGCGGCGCAATCCCAGCTGCTGTCCCTTTCGCGTTTCCAGACACACTCGCTTTATTAACAAAATTTCCAGCCGCGGTGCTCGAGGTGTGAGTACCATGTCCATTTTCATCAAACCATGTATCCTTTCCACCCGTCGTAAGATCCCGCAACCCGATCAGTTTATTGTTGCACCCTTCAACTTCACATTTCCCTTTCCATTTCGCGGGCGGTGGAGGGACTCCTTTGTCATTGAAAGAAGGATGGCTTGGAGTCGTTCCAGTGTCTAGAACCCCGATTACAACCCCCTTTCCATAGTTCGAACCCCTCCAGAAACCTTTATTCTGGTGCAGCCCCAAGAAGTTGGGAGTATGAGTCGTTTGAGTCGAGTACATTCTTTGAGGCCTTGCGAATAAAAACCCCTCCATACTTTCCATTGCCTTCACATGCTCCGCGGATAGCCTCGCTGCGAACCCGTTTAGCACGTTATGATATGCAAACACCAAGGTAGCTGGTTCCTCATTTGCACCACTAGTGGTCTGTGGTAAATATGCGTGGTACCAGTTTTCACGATCTTGTTTTTTAAAGAAGTGTTGGCCAATGGGTGTGTCTAAATGGACAATGTAGGTTTCGAGTTCAGCAGCATTGGCTAAAGTGAAGCTTAGAATGGTGGTTAGAATGAGAACCAATATAGAAGCCATTGTAGTACTGGTGTAACTGTGTAAGTGGATTTTGTGTGAGGTATGAGTGTATATGTGTTTACAACAATCTTTTAGCTATATCATGTATTGGCATATCTAATGCGGTTGTTTGGATCACCAGATCTTGACTGGCGGCTGATGATCTGTTGACTTTCTTGGATGGTAATAATGGCAGATTCAATTAATTGCTAAACCCTAAATGTGGCACATGTTTTAAAAACGTGGATCTCAAGACATGTGGACCTTCTCAATTGGATCAGGAGTTTTATGTGGGCTAGCTAGGCTTGTTCTGAGCCCAGGATGTCATTAAGCTCTCAACCATTTGGTTTTCCATCTGCTTATCATGGAAAGAATCGTGGTAGATAATGTTAAGTTACTAATGGCGTGCTGGTTTATCGGTAAAACCAAAGTCTTTAGTTACGAGTTTGGGAGGGAGAGGTTTTGGATTCAAGTCACACACATTGGCGTAGCTTAGTGGGGGCGGGAGGGGGCGGCCGACCCCCTGAACTTTTCGCTTAGTAGTGAAGAGTATGTAGTTTTTGTATAGAAAATTTTGGGTATGTACGTTTTTGACTCCCAGTTTTATAGAATGTTTTTGGTATATACGTTTTCAACCCCCGATCGGAAATCTCAAGCTTTGCTATTGGTCACACGGATGATATGAATTAAAAGAAATTTGTTGTTAAAAAAGCTAATGATACGTGATTTGTCAATTCTAAAATGAGTTATAAGAGTAAATTACAAGTTTTGTCCTTTATGTTTACATCAAATTGCAGGCGCTGTCCTTTTGGCCAAAAGTTTACAGGCGGTGTCCTTAACCTTCCAAAATCTTGCACGTTTTGTCCTTTAGGTCAAACCTTGTTAGAAATCTCAGTTAATTCTTGTCACGTGCAATGCACATGAGGGTACAATGGTCTTTTTAACTCAGCCCTTTCTATTCCCCCCCCCCCCCTTATAACCCTCAAAAACCCTCAATTCATCTATGTTGATTGATAGTAGAAATAGAAACTGCAATACGAAATAGTCTTCTCCCCTTTTTAATCTCTACAACACCCAACCCACCACAATCTTCAGCACTATGAATTGGTGTTCAAGTGGTTCCTCATTAGCCACTCCCCTGACATCTTCAACACTATCAATCGGTGTTTGGACCATATTAATATGCAAACCCCTCTCTCATCGGGTTCTTTCTCTCTCTCTCTCTTCCGATCTCCCTCTCTCTCGCTGTCTGTACCGTCGCCGCCGTACACCACCACCAACCGGTGGTGGCCGGTCATTCACTTAAGGGAGAACGGGGGCTGTGGGGTGGGTAGGTTTGGTAGGAGGTGTTCGGGGTGTCGGGTGGCGGAGACGTGGTGGCGGAGATGTGGTGGTGGATTTGGTGGCGGAGATGTGGTGGTGGAGGTGTGGTGGTGGAGATGTGGTGCATAGAAGAGGTCTCATGGGTGTGTTTTGAAATGGGAGAGAAGAGAAGAGGTCTGCAGAGGTGTGCAGACATGAGTTCAAGTCTACGTGGGGAAGAGGTGAGGCAGACGTTTTTGGTGAGAAGCTCTTCCGGAAAACCAACGAGCTGCAGACCTCAAACGTCTGCGCGACGCAGACATAAGTGGCCAGAAGTGCTTCTGGCCAAAAAACAAACACCACTAACAGACGGTCACATATCTTCACAAAAACATATTATTTTTATCACCAGATCTCAATCCTCCCACCAACTACCAAGACAATTTCACGTCAAACTCCATATCAAATTAACCAATTTTTTTTTTTTTTTTTTTCTTATCATTAGAGTATTCATATTCGGGTGAGTAGAGAGAATGGAAGGTAAAAAAGGAAAGAATATAAACTGAAGTGGTAAAGGTCAAACGTATGCAGATCTTCAAGCCGTCGTTTACCACCCACTTGATCCACCACTACCAGAAGCTTTATTGTTTACCCAAGCCGTAGATCCAAAACCGCTGTTACCGGTTCTAATTCCTTTTCTCTACTTCGGTACGACACCGCAACGACCACCGCTTGTCTAAACACAGGGAGGAAGCCCTCATGTGGGTTGGGTGTTGCAGAGATTAAAAGGGGGAGAAAAAGACAATTGTACCCTCATGTGCGTTGCATGTGACAAAAATTAACTGAGATTTCTAACCAGATTTGCCCTAAAGGACAAAACGTGCAAGATTTCGGAAGGTTAAGGACACCGCCTGTAAACTTTTGGCCAAAAGAACAGCGCCTGCAATTTGATGTAAAGATAAATGACTAATTTACTCCAGTTATAATATGATGTGCTTTTATTATTTCGTGCTTTGTCAAAAACAAGGTATCATTCACAGATTTAAGATCTGACATATACGAATACCCAAACCTGAATGTTTATTACCCAAACAAAAAATACACAATCTGTCCACAAATGTATGAAACCCTAACTTTTTCAAATACTTACAAACGATTATCAAACAGATGATCAACACTATGAAAAACGAGAAGAACCAAAGCTATGATCAGATTCAACACAAATCTAATCAACTTAGATAAAACCCTAATCGCAATTCTATAGAGAGAGAGTAACTGTGAAGATCTTTTCTGAATGAGATTTAACTTCATGAAGTATGTTGTCCCGTAGCTTCATATATGGCCTTCAAAGGCCTCCACTCTTTCTTTGATACCCGAACACAACCCATATAGAATGCTCATCAACTCCCATCCTTTAATCAGCCTTTTAACAACTCTTTGACAGGCCCAGTAAGACTAGAAACAGGCCCAACCTCATAATGAACAAATGGTTAATATTGTTATTAATTAATTATAACAAAAAAAAAAAATATAAAACTGACTTATAATACATGCATTATTTTTACAGTACTCTTAATTTTTTTTTTTGTTGTACCCAGTCTTACAAAAAGGGGCAAAATTTTGAAAATGTATCGGGTCAATGAAAACAACAATTCAATTGAGGTGAAGTTTAATTAGATTTATCAAGTGGAACCGTGGGATATGCCAAATTACTAGTTGAACAAACTCATGGTGGGCTTCATGGGAAATGGACTTTCGGCAGGCTGGAAAAAAAGAATGAAAGAAGTAGTCTCACAAGTCGGCAGTTTGGCTGTTTTGGAGATTTAAGGGCACAATTACAAAGGCAGTGTCCTAGTGGGCTACGGCGTTGAAGCGAAGGAGATCAAGGAGCCGCCAGCTGAAGCAACAAGTTCCTTTAGTTCCAGTTTCTTGCTGGCTTAGTCTCTATATTTTTATATATAGAAATTCCACCGTTCAAAAAAAAAAAAGTAGCAACCGCTACTTTTGGTGGACTCTAGGTGACCAGATTATGTATGTGCGAAGTGATAGGGTTATTTCTTTTACGTTATGTTAATTTGAAAGACAAATTGTTTTGCTAATGTCATTCCATCGTTTATGCGCGCTATTTGGTCAAATTTATTAGAAAACAAGTGTATTTGATTGCCAACGTTGGATATTGAGTTATAACTAGTTATGACCTCATCACACATCGTTAATTATTTAGTGTGCTAAACAAGGTTATATCTATGTAGCTTACTAGTGTAGTAATTAATACATAGTGTTATCAAACATGAACCTAAATGTGATTGCTTGTTTCGTATCTTGTATTTTAGTGTAATGTTGATTTGCTGTTTTAATTTAAATAGAATATAGGTTACATTACTATAATTCATAGTCAATTAAATATTCGTTTTATCCTTTTCACAATCATACGTGTAATATTAATCACATACTTTTGTGGATATGTGCCCTAGCTATCTATAGTAATTACCAAATATGTTGTTTTTAAATGATTCTAAAAAGTTTGTTAGTGATATCTAAAAAAGAGTTAGTAATGTTAAAGGGTAATGCATTGAGCATATCTTATAATGTTGCATGACAAGCTAGAGTCAAGGATTTTATATATCCTAACGAGGGATTGAGGGAAAGATGGAAACAAGCAAGAAAGGAAACACAAACCGTCTTACCAACATATCTAGCTAGATCGCCATTGTCCCTCACACATACTTGATAGAGAAAGGAGTTCTAACCAAATAGTTTCCTGAACGCCAAGCCATCGCTCCTTCGCCACAAGGAACGTTAATTTCTACGACACTAGAACGTCTAAAAGTTACTTCATACGTTAACTTTTGGTTCATTTCGGTGAATACCAAAGTAGGATTGTGAACGACGACAACTACACCATCTGGAATAACCATATCTGTCACCCTTGTAGTGTAAGTGGAATTAGCCTCGCCAACGTTTGTTACTGTCCTTGAGTAGGTTTTGTTTTCGCCACTTGCTAATGTCATTGCAAATGAAGGATAGTTAAGTTGTCCTTCAGGAATGGTTTCCGAGCACGAAACTGATTTTGATACGATGATTCCAACTTGTTGGCTTGTGTAGCCAAGCCCACACAAATAAGGAATGTACTCATCTGGTTCAATGTTGAAAACTAGCCCTGGATCATTAGATTTTGATGGGTTTACATGGCCCGAACCTATAGCAAATAAGTCTGCTGGGAGCTCTCTTTCATCCTCAATAGGTTTACCACTTAGGTTAACTTGATCGGCTGTTGTCATGATTGCTGATTTGATAGCCGCAGGAGACCAATCAGGGTGAGAAGCTTTCAATAATGCTGCAATGCCTACGAGATGAGGGCAAGACATTGAAGTACTGACGGGTGGTCCTTTGGACAACCCTTAAGCATGTTAAAATATGAAATAATCCTCCAATTAGCCGTGTAATTATCTTGAATTAGATAACTACGATGCTTATGTTTCAGGTACAAATTAGGAGCTAAAAGATGGATCAAAGGCAGCTTTTGGAGGCTTTGGTGGAAAACGGGTCAAGAGGAGAACAAAAGAACAACAAGGAAGTGAAGGCAGCTGAGTACCGTAAATTACGGTTCTACCGTAATTTACGGTAGACTATTTTTTCACTTCAGTTTCCACCGTAACACAGGAGACTGGAGCCGTAACAAAATGTTGACCACCGTAAATTACGGTGGAGCCGTAATTTACGGTGGAACCTGCACGGAAAATATGTAACTGCCATATTATAATCGGTTTTTGGGTGTCTTTTGGTATTATCTCATCATTGGTTGGTTCTTGGACACCTTGGGGACGAACTTTGGCTTGTGACTTGGTTTGTGAACAATTTCTATCATTCGGTTTGTTATTTTGATTTGTATGAACAATAGATTGATGTTGATGATGATTCACCGAGCCATGTCTGGCTAAACTCATCGGTGATCATCCTAGGTGAATGTTTTTAAGACTTTTGTGTGTTTAATTTCTGCATTTCTAGAATGATATCTTGCGTTGCTTGAATGTCATGGTGTATGTTTGATTGTTTGTAGTGTGTTAATCTATATTGCAATTCCTAGTCTTAATCGTACGTTCTTGGTGCCGTTGGCAACCGAGATATCACGGGAAGGGTTAGGGTTGGTTATTGGTTAATAGGTCATCGGGAAACAACCTCGCGTTATCTAATCCGAGTACTTTGTTCCCTTTTATCACTTCAATCACATATACACGAGTTATGTCTATGTAACTCTTTCTAGTGAAATTGCACACAACTGTTTAAAGAAACTGAAACCTAGGGTGATCATTGTTCTCTCCTAACTGTTTACAACCAACTTTGATTTGAATTAGTTCTTAATTTAGTTTTCTAAAGCAACAATCCACAATCTTGAATTTTAATTTTCTGCAATTTAGTTTAATAATTAGTTTAAGTGCAAAGCTATATAATCGACACATCTTCCACATACTTCCTGAGTTCGATACCCTACTACCACTAACTACAGTTGTTTTGGGATTAAATTTGATTGTGACCACGACATCACGTCAAATTTTGGCGCCGTTGCCGGGGAGTAGTGCGCAACGTGTGTTAGTTTAATAGTTTTGTTTGTTATTTTCGGGTTTACGCTGGTTGTGTTTAGTGTGCAGGTACTTCAGGTGTATGCATACTAGAGGCTCTCACAGGTCATCACCGCTATCGTTTGATCCGGAAATTGAAAGAACGCTACGACAAAACTGAGTTTTAGTGCGAGAAAACAAAATCATTGGTTCACCCACTTCACCCATTACACCGAGAAACATCATGGCTGATTCTCAGATTCCACATACAACCAGTCAAACAACCTCATCCTTTATACCTACTTCCACCCAACCATCACCAAACACTACGTTACCTAATACCACTGCTGAATTTACACCAACCAACTCCACTCAACCAATCACCACTCAAACTGAGCCTACCATCACTTACGATCCATCCACCACAATCCCACCATTATCTCACTTCTTTCCCCCAACTACGGGTCAATCATCATCTACCTTCACCATTGCACCCAATTCAACTATCGTGCATACGACTTCATCTTTTAGACCACAACAACAACAGTCGGGTTTTCAGTATTCGACCATCCCATTTGGGCAGACCTCGGGAATTCAAGGAGATGGTTATGATGAGGGATTTGAGGATTATGAGGGTTATGAAGATGATGGGTACGGTTATGGAGGTTATGGTGATCAAGGGGTGTTTGGGTATTTGCAAAGTCAATCTCAAGGAATGGCAAGTGTTGGTGGAATGCCATTGCAACAAATTATACCACAACACATTCGGCCAAGACCACAAGGGCCAACAATCCAACAACCCATGCCATTGTAACAAGTTAGGCCACAACATGTACACCCACAATTTCAAAGGCCAAATCAATACCCACCGATGCCCCAACAACCAATTGCACCACAAGGGCCTATACCAAGACCAATGGGCCCTATTCATCCAAGGGGTCGATTGGGTGTTCCAAGAAGGCATCTTAGGGAACAAGCAAGGGGAATAGAGGCACATTTCAGGCCAATCATTACTCAAAACCCTTCACCGGTGGTTATCCCTCACAACAACCAAGGGAGAACTTTTGAAGTAAGAACAAATTCGTTGCAAAGTTTACCGAAGTACAAAGGGTTAGCAACGGAGGAGCCGTATTTCCATCTAGAGGCCTATGACTCAATTTGCAACACTTTTGGGAGTCAAGGTTTTTCGGCAGATGAAGTCAAGTTGGTCTTATTTCAGTTTTCTTTGGAGGATAAGGCAAAGAAGTGGTTCTACACTTTGCCTTCGGCATCAATATATACATGGGGGGAGATGCAACAAACCTTTTTGGATGAATTCTACACCGCCCAAAAGACCAATGATGCGCGGAAGGGATTGAGAAGCTTTCAACAACAACACGGTGAGATGTTTCATGAGGCGTTTGAGCTTTTTAACATGATGATTAAAAACTGCCCTCATCATGGAATTGAGTTATGGGAGTTGATGAACGCCTTTCATGAGGGGTTGAGTGCCGAAGACGCACGTGATCTAATGTCTATCACCGGAGGGACGTTTGGAACGAATTATGAGAATGAAGATTGGGAGTTTTTGGAAAGCATGGCAACTACATCAAAAAGGAAGGCCCAAGCTTCAAGGAGAGCCCGACCAACCACTAACCGACCACAAGTGCACGCCATAGATGATGGTAATGTTCAAACCACTAATCAAATATATAATGTTTGTGCTTTGTGTAATGAAATAGGTCATGCGGCTGAAAACTGCCAAGGGATGTTGGAAGGGCAATACGAGGAAGTCAATGCGGTTCAAGGTCAAGGTCAAGGAGGAGGTGGTAGGAACTACAACAACATGAATTCTAATACCTACCACCCCGGGTTGAGGAATCACCCGAACTTTAGATATGGGAACCCGTCAAATCAAGCGAACCCGAATTTTCAAGGTAGCCAAGGTAATTTTGGTTCACGACCATCTTACAATAACCAAGGTGGGTACCGAGGCGGGAATAACCAAGGGTATCAAAAACAATACCAAACGGGTCAAGAACAAGGGGGACTTGCGGGTGGAAACGAGGTGATGGAGATGCTAAAGAGCATGCAAATGGAGATGCAAAAACGGAACCAACTAGACGAAGTGCGAATGCAAAAAGACGAGGTTCGTGATAAAAGCATCCAATCACTAACAACCCAAATGGGTCAATTAGCAACCGATGTGGCGGAACTAAAGAAAGGTAAGGGTCAACTTCCAAGCGACACTAAGGTAAACCCTTCACATGGTTCGTCACGAGGTAATGTTAATATTAACCATGTTAGTGTTCTAAGAAGTGGGAAAGAGTTTAAGGCCAATTTGTCACCCGAATTGGTCGAGGGGGTGGTTGAGGATATCACGGGAATGGAAAGTGATGATGAACTTTCACCGGTTAAACCAAAAGAACCAATTATTAAAAAACAGGGTTTGGGTGAAAGTGAAAAGAATGAAAAAAGTGAGGGTGAACCGAGTCAAGTTCCATTCCCATCGGCCCTACTTGACCCGGGAAAGAAAAATTTTATTGTGTCAAGAGGTCCTCAAAAAGAGGAAATGTGGGATATGTTCAAACAAGTTAAAATAAATCTTCCACTCCTTGATGCAATAAAACAAGTTCCCGCTTATGCAAAATTCTTAAAAGAATTATGTACACAAAAGAGGCAAAACAAGAAAAAAGTGCCTAAGCGGGTAGATTTAACCGGGCAAGTGAGTGCGGTGTTGAATGGGGAGCTTCCTCCTAAGCTCCAAGATCCGGGCACGCCATTGATTAATGTACAAGTGGGTAATTTTCAAATGGCTAAGGCGTTGCTAGATCTCGGAGCCGGAGTTAGCATTTTACCGGGGGGCTTATACGACCAATATGATTTTGGTCCATTAGCAAGGGTGGAGACGACGGTTGTTTTGGCCGATTTGTCTCATAAGTTGCCTCGGGGTATGGTTCAAAATGTTATTGTAAAAATTGATGAGTTTTATTACCCGGTGGACTTCTTAGTTTTGGATTACTCATCGGCGGACCCTAAACAACAACAAAACATAATTTTGGGTCGGCCATTTTTAAGCACCGCACATGCTATTATCGATTGTAGATTTGGTACAGTTGATATGGCATTTGGAAACAGAAAAATGCGTTTGAATGTTTTTACTAACAATTCTAATGCTAACGGTGTTGATGAGTGTTTTATGGCAGACATAGTAGATGGATGCAACCCGCATGAGTATGAGGAGGATGGTTTGGATATTTGCCTGTGTGACTTTTCTGAACAGGTACATGCTTATGCACTACGGGTTGAAGAGGAAGCACAAGATGCTATGGCAATGAAAGAAGGTAGACCACCATGGACCCACCAATTCGAGGTCTACCGGTGGAAATTGATTCGGGTACTAAACCATCATTGGAGGAACCCCCAAAGTTAGAGCTCAAGGACTTGCCTAGCCACTTAAAGTACGTATTTTTAGGGGATAATGACACTTTACCGGTCATTATTGCCTCTAATTTGGAGTTGGCACAAGAACAAAAGTTGATGGAGGTGTTAAAAGCAAACAAGGGTGCTATTGGATGGACGATTGCCGATCTCAAAGGAATTAGTCCATCCATTGTTATGCATAAAATTATCACAACCGAAGATGCCAAACCGACACGAGAAGCTCAAAGGCGGTTGAACCCAAACCTAAGGGAGGTAGTAAAAAAAGAGGTAATTAAATGGTTGGATGCGGAAATCATCTATCCGATTTCGGATAGCGCTTGGGTGAGTCCCACCCAAGTTGTGCCTAAGAAGGCCGGCATTCAAGTAGTCAAGGATGAAAGTGGTGAACAAATTGCCACCCGACCGGTTACCGGATGGCGGGTGTGTATTGACTACCGAAAACTGAATGCCGCCACTTCTAAGGACCATTTCCCGCTACCTTTTATTGACCAAATTATTGAAAAATTGTCGGGTCAAAAATATTATTGCTTCTTAGATGGGTATTCGGGTTATAATCAAATTGCCATACACCCGGATGACCAACACAAGACCACCTTCACATGTCCATATGGCACCTTTGCCTTTAGGCGAATGCCATTTGGTTTGTGTAATGCTCCGGCAACTTTTCAACGATGTATGATGAGTATTTTCTCGGACATGGTTGGAGAGTCGCTCGAAGTATTCATGGATGATTTCTCCATTTTTGGCACTACTTTTGATGCTTGTCTCAACGAATTGCAAAAGGTTTTAAAAAGGTGCGTTGAGAAAAATTTAGTGCTAAGTTGGGAGAAAAGTCATTTCATGGTGCAAGAGGGCATTGTGTTGGGACACGTGATTTCGGAAAGAGGGATGGAGGTGGATAAGGCAAAGATACGGGTAATATCATCTTTGCCACCTCCTAAAAATGTTAAGGGTGTACGGTCATTCTTGGGACATGCGGGTTTTTATCGACGTTTCATTAAGGGTTTTAGTGTTATCACCAAACCCTTATGCAATTTGTTATTAAAAGATGTCCCGTTTGACTTTACTAATGAGTGCATGCAAGCTTTTACTGTTTTGAAGGAACATTTGGTCAAAGCGCCTATCTTGCAACCACCTGACTGGTCAAAGCCGTTCGAGATAATGTGTGATGCAAGTGATACTACTATTGGTGCAGTTTTGGGTCAACGGGTTGACAAGAAACCGGTGGTTATTTACTATGCGAGCAAAACTTTATCCGAAGCACAACTTAACTACACCACAACCGAGAAGGAATTATTAGCGGTGGTGTATGCTTTGGATAAGTTTCGTTCGTATATTTGGGGAAGCAAGGTAGTGGTTTACTCGGATCATAGTGCGGTTCGGTACTTGATGGAGAAAAAGGATGCAAAGCCGCGGTTGATTCGATGGGTCTTATCGTTACAAGAGTTTGATCTTGAAATCCGAGACAAAAAGGGATGTGAGAATGTTGTTGCGGATCATTTGTCCCGAATCCCATTGGAAGGTGTAGATGATGCAAGTGAAATCAATGAACGGTTCCCCGATGAACAATTGTTGGCCGTTTCTACTTATGTTGCCCCTTGGTATGCTCATTACGTTAACTATTTGGCCAAGGGTGCGATTCCAAATCATTGGACTAAGAAGAGACGACAACAGTTTTCTAGTCAAGTGAAGCAATATATATGGGACGAACCCGACTTGTTCAAAATCGGGGCCGACCAAGTGATAAGAAGATGTGTTCCCGAAACTGAAGTTTTAGAGATATTGACCCATGCTCATTCATCCGCATGTGGGGGCCATTTTAGTGGGAATAAGACAGGCTATCGGGTGTTATCGAGTGGGTTTTATTGGCCCACGATTTTCAAGGATGCTCGTGAGTATGCCCGAAATTGCATCAATTGTCAAAGAATGGGAAGCATTTCGAAATGTGATGAAATGCCGTTGCAACCAATTTTGGTAGTGGAGGTATTTGATGTTTGGGGAATAGACTTCATGGGTCCTTTCCCAAACTCAAATGGGTTTTTATACATATTGGTTGCGGTTGATTACGTGTCGAAATGGATTGAAGCTATTGCCACAAGGACCAACGATCATTCCGTTGTATGTAAGTTTGTGCAATCCAATATTTTTTCTCGCTTCGGTGTACCTCGGGTGATAATAAGTGATGGTGGTTCACATTTCAAAAATTTCAATTTTGGAAAGTTGCTAAAGAGATATAGTGTGAATCACCGTGTGGCTACACCGTACCACCCGCAAACGAGTGGTCAAGTGGAGGTATCTAACCGGCAAATCAAAGAAATTCTAATGAAGACGGTTAGAACGGATAGGAAAGATTGGTCAAGCAAGCTTGATGACGCATTGTGGGCGTATCGCACGGCTTTCAAAACCCCACTTGATACCACTCCGTATCGAATGGTTTACGGGAAAGGATGTCATTTGCCTATGGAGTTGGCACATAGGGCATATTGGGCAATTAAAACAGTGAATGCGGACTATGATGAAGCGGGTCGGGCGAGGAAGCTTCAACTGAATGAAATTGAGGAGATAAGGGACCAAGCGTATGAGTGTGCATCCGCATACAAAGACAAACTGAAAAAAGTTCATGATGCGAAGATAAAGAAGAAGAACTTTGAAGTGGGTCAAAAAGTGTGGTTATACAATTCAAGGTTGAAAATGTTCGCGGGGAAACTCAAGAGCAAGTGGATGGGCCCTTACGTTGTCCGACGAGTGGGAAGGTTCGGAGATGTTGACATTCAAGACGAGCGAACATTGAAACAACAAACGGTGAACGGTCACCGGTTAAAGCCGTATTTGGATGGCAATGACATCAACAACTTGGAGCTTGACAAAGCGGGCTACATCTTACGTCCGGTCGAGGAGGAACAACCATGAGAGGCCCAGGTTTGGTGGTAGTGTACATAGTAGTTTCGTGTTGTTTTGTTTGTATATTTGCGCAATTGCCTTAGTTCCTCGAAGTCCGTGTTCGAAACAAGTGTGGGGATGTTCGAGTCGCGAATTGCTCTTACATTGTGTTGAGGACAACACGGGATTTTTGAGGGGGTAGGGTAATTTGTACAAGTTTTTGAAAAAATTAAAAAACATAAAAAAATCGAAAAACTTAAAATCTAAAAAAAAATTTTTTTTGTCAAAATGTGGAAGCCCAGCGAGCACCGTAAATTACGGTGAAGCCGTAATTTACGGTGAGTGTTAAGAAGTTGTGAGTTTTACGGTGCAAACATCCTGAGTTACGGCAAAGAATTTTGATTCAGAGTTTACCGTAAATTACGGTATTGCCGTAATTTACGGTGATGCTTGAAAATGTTTGGGGCTTACGGTAGTTCTCTACTGTATTACGGTGCAACTTTGACATTCAGGTCTCACCGTAATTTACGGTGAGACCGTAAATTACGGTACGTGAAAAGGTTGTCTCCGTCGGTAGGGTTCCGTGTACATAAAAAAAAAACAATAAAATCGAATACAACAAGCCTGGTCACGTGATTATACCCCAACCATTCATTCACCTTTTCACCTTTTCACCATCTTCTTCTTCCCTAAGAACCCACATTCCCCATTGTTCTTCCACCTTCTTTCTCTCATAAAATCTTCAATTCTTGTCCAAATCAAGTGGAATCTTGGTCTAAATTGACTAATTTTTCACAAGCTTTGTGATTGTGAGGAGAGATTCCAGAGAAAACACAATTTTGGGGTCGAAATTTGAAACCCTAGTTTGAAAGAATTTGGGGGTTTTGGGATTTTTGGTTTCACAAGCATCCTTCCATCTTGAAACAAGGTATGAACCCTTACTTTGCTATATTATGGTGATACATTGTGAAAAACAAGGTGATTTAGGTTATGTGTTCTTGCCCACTTGCTTGTTGTTAAGCTATGATAATGGAATTGTTTATTGAACATGGTTGATGGTTGTAGATGTAGGAATTGTTGTTAAAGTAGGGAACTTTTGGGATGCTCTACATTCTAGAGACACCATGCCCAATTTTTGAAAAATTCTTGAACACTTTAGGTTCACTAACATCTACAACCATGACAACAAGCAAGTGTGGGGAGGATTTTGAAGAGAGTGTTTAATTTGGTGTTTGTTTTTGTTGCTTGCCTCTTGTGTGTAGGAAATGGCAAAGACAAAGGAGAAAGCGGGTTCAAGTTCATCTTCATCCAAAGGCAAAGGCAAGGGCAAGGAAAAGGAGCAACCATCAAAGAAGAGGCAATATATGGGTAGGGTTAGTGAAAGCGAAAGTGAAGGTGAAGAAGAACAGATCGAGTTAGACCCAAGTGATAAGCCGGTTTGGAATTCGGGGCCATTGGATGACCAACCCGAAATTTGGCAACCAACCCTTTATAACGACTGCATGAACAAATTAAAAAATAAAGCAGCCGCGTTTATCTGTGAAAAAGAGGTTGATGAACCCCAGTTTGGCCAGTTCGGGGTGTTTGATAAGTTCCGTGCTTTGGGTTGGGAAGGAGCACTCAAGTGTTTTGATAAAGATAAGAGCAATCTGTTTATGACTGAGATTCAGGAGTGGATGGCAACACTTAAATGTCACAACTTCCACAGGCCATCACAAATGAAGTTGATTGGGATGGTACATGGGGTACCAGTTGAAATGTCATTCGATACGTTGAAGAAGCTGGGAAAATATGATAGTCTTCCGGCTAAGGAGTACATGATTCCCACGCTTGATGGTTTATTGCTCAAACCAGAGAAGCACGTGACATGGAACAGCATGTTAGCGGATTTGTTTTTGCCCGGTAGGTACGGTGGCGTGTTATACCGAAAAAATCTGAAGATAGAAGCCAAGCTATTGCATACGATCTGTTTGCTTAATGTCATCCCAAGAAGAGGGGATAAAGAACAGGTGAGGTTTCCAGAGATACCTGTTCTGTATTCATTGATGCATGGATCCCCACGCTTTCCAATACGCTACCTGATTATGCACCATTTGTGGATATGCCGGAACAAATACGGGAGAGACATTGTCCCGTACTGTCGCATCATAACGGGTTTAATGAAACAGCAGAAGGCACTCACATCTGAAGACCGGGGTTTAACGAAAAGGCACCAGCCTTTTACTTTGGATAGGTTGGGAAACGTTTGGACATATACTCAGTCTGAACGTTATCACAAGCTGAAATCGGAGGGTCAACGGTGGAGGGCATTGAAATTGGGTGCAAGGGAGTTGTTACCGGGAGAACCGGATGAACCTGAAAGCGATGAAGAGTTGATTCCGAGTGGGGATGATGATTACGCAGACGAGCCACAGGGTGGTGCAAATGTTGGTTTTGGGGTTTTTCATGGTGGTCATGGTGGTACGTTCTACGACTACGCGCAGCAACCGTATGAGCCGGGGTGGGCTTATAGTGGTTCAATGCAGGAGGTGATCGAGAGCCAACGCCCGCCGGCGGCCATTTTTGACACTTGGTCGGGTTCGGAGAGGTCGTTATTTGATCAAGGCACGTGGAATAGCGCTAGTATGGAGCGGGCGCTTAAACATAGCTTCGATCGCAATGAGTCATGGAACCGTACCCACGCATACTCTCGAGAGGTGGATGCTAATAACAGATATCATGATGATCAAATGAGGCGGATGCATGCGGATTGGCATGCCGGAAGGCCGGTGGTTGAAGATCCACAACATGTGGACTATGCTTCATTGCCGCCTTATGATGGTAGCATTTCTTATCCGACTCCACCACTCCACCATTCTCAGTGGCTTGATCCAAGGCGGCAAGAGGGACCACAACAACAAGAGGGAAGCAGTAGCGGCGCATTCGGGTTTGGAGAGTGGAATGATATGATGTCATCCATCTTTGGGCCTCCGGGACCGCGCTACTATTGATCAGGTGGTATTCTCTCTTTTGTATAGTTTGTATATATTTGTTGGTTTATGTTGATTATGGTTGGGAGGATGGGTGGTGATTGATCATGTGGTTGATTATTGGGTTGGCGATGGTTGGTGGTGTTGTGTTTAAAATGAAAAACATAAAAAAAATATAAAATGAAAAAAAATACAAAAAGAAATTTGGGGTTTGAGATGAGAAGCTTTTTGTGGATGTTGATTGAGTTAGTGATCAAAGCCTCCCAAAGCCATACATTGGGGTCAATGTATCCCAAGTGTGGGGATGGGGGGAAATTTTTGTAAGATTTTTGAAAAATTTTAAGCCGAGCAAAACAATGTGAAATCTTGACGCCCTAATTTATCCCAAGTTAATGCACCGGCAACCCTTATTACCCTTTTCATTCTTGGTGAGAGTTGTAGCCACACGTGTACATAAATAATCTTTGATGAGAGTGGCTATGGGTGGGGGTGCGTTAGAACTTGTGCTTGAATGCGAATTGAATCCTTAGTTAGACATGAATGTAGAAAGGATAAGGGCATTAGGTAGCCTCGTCGTTGGTGTGAGCGAGTGTGGGATTTGGGGGGTTGGACCTCATAAGTTATATATATGAGCATGGTAGTGAGAGGGGCGGGGGTTTGGTCATTTAGTTGCCCATTTTGTGCCTTTAAAGCTTATCGTTTTTCCCCCTAGCTACTTACTTGAAAATTTACCCAAATTTGACCCGGTCTTGTAGTATTAGTGATAGAATTAGTAGTTTTGTGAGTTTGAAGTAGTTTGGTTAATGTGATCGCAGAAAAAAAAAAGAAAAAGAAAAAAAAAAGAAAATAAAAAAATAAAAAAGGAAAAGCAATGAAAAAAAAAAAGAAAGAGTTTCATGGTCTTGTATATAGTAGTGCGCATTTGTTAGTTGGTTTTTGGTATTTGTAATAAAAAGACCGGGTTGAATTTTCGCTACTCATATATATTCCATTTCCTACCTATACACCTAGCCACGTTACAACCTTTAAGTCCCTTTGATTTGCATTCATGTTTGACCCATTATAGGAGGATGATTGATTCAGGTACAAGCTTATTATTGTGCATCCACCCGTTTGCCTAGTGTGTGTCTAGCTTATCGTTGCTAGTTTTCACTTGTAGCCGAGAGGAGAGAATTTGTGAGGGGTGTATTGCTTGGGTGTTAAAAAGGGGTTGGTAAAGAAATTGCATGTTTTGTTTGGTTTGATTTGATCACTTGTTTTAAAACCATGTTGATGAGTTGCTTGGGACAAGCAACGGTTAAGTGTGGGGATGTGACGGGTGGTCCTTTGGACAACCCTTAAGCATGTTAAAATATGAAATAATCCTCCAATTAGCCGTGTAATTATCTTGAATTAGATAACTACGATACTTATGTTTCAGGTACGAATTAGGAGCTAAAAGATGGATCAAAGGCAGCTTTTGGAGGCTTTGGTGGAAAACGGGTCAAGAGGAGAACAAAAGAACAACAAGGAAGTGAAGGCAGCTGAGTACCGTAAATTACGGTTCTACCGTAATTTACGGTAGACTATTTTTTCACTTCAGTTTCCACCATAACACAGGAGACTGGAGCCGTAACAAAATGTTGACCACCGTAAATTACGGTGGAGCCGTAATTTACGGTGGAACCTGCACGGAAAATATGTAACTGCCATATTATAATCGGTTTTTGGGTGTCTTTTGGTATTATCTCATCATTGGTTGGTTCTTGGACACCTTGGGGACGAACTTTGGCTTGTGACTTGGTTTGTGAACAATTTCTATCATTCGGTTTGTTATTTTGATTTGTATGAACAATAGATTGATGTTGATGATGATTCACCGAGCCATGTCTGGCTAAACTCATCGGTGATCATCCTAGGTGAATGTTTTTAAGACTTTTGTGTGTTTAATTTCTGCATTTCTAGAATGATATCTTGCGTTGCTTGAATGTCATGGTGTATGTTTGATTGTTTGTAGTGTGTTAATCTATATTGCAATTCCTAGTCTTAATCGTACGTTCTTGGTGCCGTTGGCAACCGAGATATCACGGGAAGGGTTAGGGTTGGTTATTGGTTAATAGGTCATCGGGAAACAACCTCGCGTTATCTAATCCGAGTACTTTGTTCCCTTTTATCACTTCAATCACATATACACGAGTTATGTCTATGTAACTCTTTCTAGTGAAATTGCACACAACTGTTTAAAGAAACTGAAACCTAGGGTGATCATTGTTCTCTCCTAACTGTTTACAACCAACTTTGATTTGAATTAGTTCTTAATTTAGTTTTCTAAAGCAACAATCCACAATCTTGAATTTTAATTTTCTGCAATTTAGTTTAATAATTAGTTTAAGTGCAAAGCTATATAATCGACACATCTTCCACATACTCCCTGAGTTCGATACCCTACTACCACTAACTACAGTTGTTTTGGGATTAAATTTGATTGTGACCACGACATCACGTCAAGTACCAGTCGCAAAATGAAACGTAGAGTTTGTTTGTGTGTTATTTTCAGTAGATACCGGCCATGCTGCTAACACACGAACACCAGGGCCAATAATATCCGGTTTCAAAATTCCAGGGCTTTGCACGCTTGGGCCCCTAGAAGAGAAAGCAGCCACTGCAGGAGCCGAGTCTACTCCGACTACAGTCCCCCGGAATAACAAAGTGGCCATAGGCGAATGTTGGTGCACTTGTGTCTGTACTTTGTCTGTATTCGGTCTCGATGTAAAACGATGTCTTTGTTAGTCTTGTAAGTTTGACCAAGTCAACCATCCTCCGGTTTGACTTGGACAAACAGTTAGATTATGGTTGTATAATGTTTTGTGTCGAAGGATAAGTCATCGAAGGATTGTGAATATCCTTCGATGAGCTCGAAAGATATCATTCGATGGATGGACTTCGAAGGATATGCCATCCTTCGAAGTATATGGATCCTACGATGGCTTTGTGATCGACAGATGATCTATCGATCAGACAACTTGATCCTTCGACCTTACAACCTGTGTTTGGGTATATATAAACCCATGCAGTGTGTTCATTTCAGTTTAGACACACACACACACAGACAGAAAGATAGACTCGAGAGATAAGGAGTGTATTCTATCAAGAACACACACACACATAGAGAGAGTTTACAAAACTGATTTGTAAACATTGTGCTTGTAACCCGAACCTTTCATTCGCATTAATACAAGTGGTGTTAATCGGTGAACCTTGTGTGTCATGTGTTTATACTTGTCTCAACTCGGTTGCACTCTAGCTTGGATTCCGCACTTGCTAGTGTGTTAATATAACAAGGTTAAGGTTTAACCTCATCCTCCACGAGGGACCTACAAGTGGTATCAGAGTCGTGGCTCTTTACCTTGTTAAAAAAACCGGGTTTGTTCAAGTCTTGGTGTGTTTGGACACTTGGTTTAGTACCCGTTTTTGGTGGTTTTCTTGCATTTTTAAACATAAAAACGTGTTCTAAACTAACCGGGTGTGTTCAAGAGCGGGTTGGGTAACTTACAACTTGTTTTTACGATATTTGGTGATTTCCGGCCAAATTCCGGTGTGTTCCGGTGACCGGACTTTCTGGATAAGATTTGCCATTTTGGGCATATTTTATTTGAAAATCAAAGTTGGTGAAAAGTTGAGGTCAGAACATCCTTTCTGCCGAAAGTTGGTTCACCAACCAATCACCTTTCTCACCAACCTGTCACCTTTTTGTCAGTTGTGTCAGAAGCGATCGAAGGATATCTTTCGATATCGAACGATCATCTTTCGATCAAGGAAGGCTCGATAGATAATCATCTTTCGACCCATCCTTCGAAGTTGGTAACTTATCCTTCGATACAGGGAATCTAGTTGAAAGATATATATATTCGAAAGATAAGGATCTTTAAATAGTGAATCCTTCGAAATCATTGTTCGAAAGATAAGGATCTTTCAATAGTGAATCTTTCGAAATCTTTATTCGAAAGATAAGGATCTTTCAAATTGTGAATCTTTCGAAATCAATTGTTCGAAACTCAACAGTGATCTTTCGAACACTGTTGATCCTTCGAACATTGTTGATCCTTCGAACAAGTCTGTATCTTTCAATTCTTGTCTGTTTGAATCTAACAGGTTTGTGTTTCTGAAGGTTTCCAATTAGTATCTCATCAAAATGAGTTGTACAAGTCCTTGGGACTGGAGTATTGACTCACAATCTAGTCAAGAGCTAACCTCTGCTGCAGCTTGGGCGAAAAGTATGTTTCCACCGCCATCAATCAGTCCAAGTCAATGGGCATTAGTATCCAATCAAAGTCAAAGCATTCAAAATCTTTTGATTAGTGAGAGCGAAACGGGCAGCAACAATCGTCCACCAAAGTTGAACCATATGAACGATTTTCCATCATGGAAAAACCGCTTTCACACGTATGTTCAAGGGCAAAGCACCGATCTTTGGACATGTTTCATCAATGCATTCAATGCTAATCTTGAAGTTGCAGCGTCCACTTCAGAAGGTTATGCTAACATGCTCGAAAATGACAAGAAGGCTTATGAATTGGAGAAAAAGGCTTTTGCTACACTTACACAAGCACTCAACAAAGATATCTATCATCAGTTCTCCTACTGCAAGACCACAAAAACGTTGTGGGATGCCTTAGTTGCTAGAGGAGAAGGCAATGCAGCTACTCGAAAGTCTCGTCATGATTTGTTGAAGAAAGAGTTTGAATCGTTTCAATTTTTGGAAAACGAAACTCTAAATGATATGACAACACGTTTCTATTATCTGATTAGTGAAATGTGTGCTTATGGGGTTGTCTCTACTCAACAAGACATGGTGAATAGGTTTGCTGACGCCTTACCTCCAAAGTGGAGTTCTTTTATTGAGTTGTTAAAGCATATTGGAACTCTAGACACGGTTAACATCTATGAGTTCATTCAGAAGCTGGAACATAAAAATGATGAAGAAATCAGGAAAGCAAAGCGAGCTCCCGCTCCTCAGAATACAGAAATGTACCTTCCAGGCTTCGATGCTTTGGCAAGATCCGCTGCAGCTCAGCAACCTAAACTGCAAACTGCATTTGTGTCCAACACAAGTTCTCTTCCGTTTCCTCAATCAACTGCTGCTCCGGCTCTTGATCCGAGGTCTTACATTCCCGTTCCTACACAGCCACAAGTCCAACCACCACAACAACAACAGCAGGCTCATTATACAAACAATCCTCAACCTCAAAACCCTAACACAATCCGAGTCGATAATTCAAACCTTTCACACCTCAGCATTGAAGTTGCTAAGGAGCATATGGAAATTATCAATACAATGGTCAGTGCTTACTGTGGTTTGGTAGCAGGTCAGCTTGGAAACATCAACATGACCAATGAAGATTATCAACAGATCGACAAGGAAGAAATGGAGTTGATGGATATCAAATGGGCTTTTGCTAGTGCAGTTAGAAGGGCAAAAGATTTCATGGCTCGAACTGGAAGAACTTCGTTGGAAGGAAAGAAAGATACGAAGTATGGGTTTGATATCAACGCCGTTACATGCTTCAATTGTGGTAATAAAGGGCACTTCAAACGTGAGTGCACTCGACCAACAAAACAAGGCAATCACAACCCTTTCAGAAACCAGACGAGTAATACAAATGTGAATGCCCAGCAAGAAAACCGTGAAAGGAGGATGGTGGCAGTTAATAACAATCAGGGCCAGCCTGGAACTTCAAATCCCAATCGGGCTTTGGCTGTTCAAGCTGATGAGGGATGTGACTGGTCTGTGCAGTTTGGTGAAGGTGATCAAGGAAGTGGAACAGCTTGTTATGCAAAGATCATCAATCACATCGAGCATGTTCATAAAGAAGAGTCATCTGAAAGTGATGACAGTTCTGGTTATTCTGGAAGTTCTGATGAAGAAGGCTCTGTTTCTGGGGATAATCAATCAGAGTCTGATGTGAAGGAGGAAGCAGGTTCTGGTGTTGAGGATTTATTGAATGAAGCTGATGATCTCATATGTCAGAAATCAATTCTGATCAAGAAGGCTGCTACTACATCCAGGGAAATGGAAAAGTTCTTTTCTGAAGATGGATCTTTTTCTTTTCAAACTGCTTTTATGACAAATGTGTCAGCCTCTTCGAGTCAGGTAAATTCTGAACCTCCTGCTCCTAGTGTTTGTGAATCATGTGCTGAAATGAAGCTTAAACTAGAAAAGCTTCATAGTCATAATCAAAATTTGGTTATTGAACTTTCCAAATGCAAAGAGGCAAATATGGCTTTAACTCGGAACGAAAAAGATTTTAAATCAGTAATTGAAACATTAAAGAAAAATGTGTCCGAAGTGAACAAAGTAGTTTACCACAAGCAAGTAAGTATAAATGAATACATTAACATTGTGGAAGAAACTAAGAAGCAATTAGCCATTGCCCAATGCGAGCATGATGCGATCAAACAAAAATTGGAGAGTTATTCTAACTCCCAATTTGTGCTTGATCACATCATCGATGTTCAACAACCGAAGGGAAATCAGAAAGGCATAGGGTATAAGAAATGTCCGCCCCCTTTGATGAATAATTATACCAAGATGCCTGATGAGGAGGAAATGCCTCGGTATGAACCCAGTGTGCCTCTTGATGTTGAGGAATTTGCTGCTGGCCTAGGGTTCAAACCGGACAATTCTTCAAACACATCCTCTAAGGAACAAGAAACTTCATCATCCATGAAGCAAAGTCCTCCAATTATCGAGGACTATGAGACATCGGATGATGAATCAGAAGTGGCTGTAAGTGATCAGGATAAATCACTTAACAAGATGAAAGGAGTAGTTATTCCACGAGAGAATCACATCCTTTGTGATCCTGATACTCCTGATGTCTCATCTGTTAAGAAACAAGTGATTGATTCTGTCAAAGTTGATAAGACATGTGTGTCTACTGTTAAAAGCAGTAATGTGTTGTATACATTGGTTGGAGATAATAAAATCTACTCAGATCACGTTTTTCCAATTAAAAATGTAAATCAATCTTTGATTGATAAAGTCTTTGAAGACAACACAAACAAATTTTTGGGAAAAACACTTCCGGGAATTGTTGTAACACAATGTGATCCAATTCCTAAGGCTGAGATTAGAAAACAGTTTGGTAATCAAAAATCTTCAACCACTCAACAACCTAGTGTTTCTAATGGTAAACAACCAGTCAAACGAGCTCAAAAGCATAAAGTCTCTCAGATGAAGTCTGAAACAAAAGGAGCTCGATTTCAAAAGAAAGCAAAAGATGTCAAGTTCGTGTCATCCAAGGGTACTGATAAGATTGAAACTTTTGAGAACAAATCTAACACTGATTTTGTGAAACAAGTCACAATCTTAAAACGTAACAGTGATAACAATTACACTCAACATACAAATGGGTGTGATGAAAAGGCTAGTACCTCAGGATACACGAGTTCGACATCTTGTGGTCAATCAAGTTCTCCTAAGTTTGTTGAAAGGAGAACATGTTTTAAATGTGGAGAAATTGGGCACATCATCAAAAACTGCCCAAATGCTCCAAAGAATAAATTTGTTGAGAAAGCTCCACCTGAAACAGTTCATCCTCAACGTCGGTTAGTTTCACCTAAACATGATAAACGAACTGTAAAAGAACAAGAAACTAAACAACGACGTAAGAACATGAAAACTGTTGAAAAAGCTTTGAAATCTGAAGTTAAAACAGTTCAAAGGGAACCAAGTGTGTCACAATCTGTAAAACCAGAATCTTCAAAAACTGGTAGGCAAAAACGAACTTGGTTACCTAAGGCGGGTGACAATTCAGGGGAGCAGTTGTTCTTGAAAACCATCAAGAGATTGATATCACGTTTCGTGATGCTCAGGGACGACCCAAGACCACTAAGGCTTGGGTCCCCATCCTCAACTGATGTTTTTTTTAAATGACATGTGCAGGGTGTTCTAGGAGGAACTATTAATAGTCACTGGATTGTTGATAGTGGAGCATCCAGGCACATGACTGGCGACTTTCGGCTCCTATACGACGTGAGAAATATTAGAGGAGGGTATGTTGCATTTGCGGGAGACAAAGGCGGATTCATCACTGGAGAGGGAAGTATCTCAAATGGTTTTGTGTGCTTCGATAAGATCAATTATGTTAAGCAAATTGATCATAATCTTCTCAGTGTGTCGCAAATCTGCGATAAAAAATTCTCCGTGCATTTTGATGATGCCGGCTGCTATGTGCTGAAACCTGGATTCAAAATTCCACAAGAATGGATTCTCTTATCGGCTCCGAGAGTTAATGATCTTTATATTCTCGACATGAGCCAAGCGATTACAACATCTGCACAAGTCACTTGCTTTGTCTCAAAAGCCACGGAAAAGGAGTCTATATCTTGGCACAGAAGAATGGGACACATTCACTTGAGAAAGATGAACCATTTGGTGAAAAATAATCTTGTGAATGGTGTGCTTGTGAGAAGTTTTCATCTACAAGATATCTGTGTTTCGTGCCAAAAGGGGAAGCAAACAAAGAAGTCTCACCCTTTGAAGAAAATCAACACTGTCAGTATGCCTCTCGAACGTCTTCATATGGACCTTTTTGGACCTATGAAGCACAAGACAACATTCGGAGATGCTTATTGTCTAGTTGTTACTGATGATTATTCTAGATTTTCTTGGGTATCCTTCATGGCACACAAGAGTCAAACTCCTGGCATCCTCAAGGATCTTCTTACAATGTTGGAGAATCTCTATTCGTTGAAAGTGAAGAGGATCCGAAGCGACAATGGAACCGAATTCAAGAATCAAGTTATGGATGAGTTTTGTACTTCTAAAGGCATTCTTCATGAGTACAGTTCTCGTTATACTCCACAACAAAATGGTGTCGCGGAGAGGAAGAATCGGACGATTATAGAAACTGCAAGAACAATGTTAGTAGAGTCGGAACTCCCTATTCAATTCTGGGGGGAAGCTGTATCGGCTGCATGCTACACATTAAACAGAGTTCTTACAGTAAAGAGACATGGCAAAACTTGCTTCGAACTCCTTCAGAAAAGGAAACCAGATCTTTCTTACCTAGAACCGTTTGGTGCTCCATGTACTATGATTGAGCCGGATGGAAAGTTTGGAGCGAAAGCTATCGAGGGTTTCTTCCTTGGATATGCTACTCCGAATTTTCGTGTTTGGAATCTGGCTACCAAAAAGATTGAGCTATGGAGTGAAGTGAGGGTTCAAAGGTACACGAGTCCTGTTAGGGCTCCGGGTGATCCGTGGATGTTCGATTATGATGGGCTATTTGACTCCTTCAATCTGCCAACCTTTGACGAAGAGTCAGCAGCGGCTAGGATGTTGTTGGAAAGTGACAACGCTGCTGTCTCGCCCTTGGTTAGACCTATTGTTGTTGACCCACAAGCTTCTTCATCTGTCAACAATATGGTTCAAAATGAGGTTTATGAAGATGCTGCTGATTATAATGAATCTTCTGAAGATGATGAATATCATGATGCAGCTGAAGGATCTTCGGCTCCAGCTGCTCCTGTTCAAGGTGCTTCTGTTGATACACCTCATATGCAGAATGTAGACACTGCTGAAGGGAATGCATCCACCTGTACACACATTCCTGGTGTGGAGTTGGTTGTTGATCTTAATCTTAACAATTTGGGTATCAATGCACGTGTGCCAGAAAATCCTGAAATGAGGATTCATGATACCCACCCCCAGCAGAATATTATAGGAGATGTCCATCGCGGTGTGCAGACGCGTAATCAGCTGAGAAACAACCGGAATGCTGGTTTGTATTCAGCTATAAGAGAATCTGGTCTTCAGAATGACTGGTCCTTCGCGTGTTACGTGTCACAAGAAGAACCAAAATCGTGGAAAGAAGCGTTGAAAGACAGTGCTTGGGTTGAAGCCATGCAGGAAGAATTGCAGCAATTTCAAAAGCTTGGTGTTTGGAAGCTTGTTGAAAGACCTGAGAACTACAAGAAAATTGGCACTCGATGGGTTTTCAAATGCAAGAAGGACGACCGTGGAGTGGTTATTCGGAACAAAGCTCGTTTAGTCGTTCAAGGTTTTCGTCAGATAGAAGGGATCGACTACAACGAAGTCTATGCACCTGTTGCACGTCTGGAAGCTATTCGGATCTTTCTGGCTTATGCCTCATTCAAAGGATTCAAGGTTTATCAGATGGACGTCAAAAGTGCATTCTTACATGGTGTGGTTGAAGAAGAGGTGTACGTCGAACAGCCCCCAGGTTTTGAAGATCCTATCCATCCCGATCGGGTTTGGTTGCTCAACAAAGCTCTCTATGGTCTTCATCAAGCACCGCGGGCTTGGTATGCAACCTTATCTACCTATCTGCTGGAGAACGGTTTTCGAAGAGGTCTTATCGATTGTACTCTCTTCATCAAAGAACAAGATGGAGATCTTCTTCTGGTACAGGTATATGTTGATGATATTATTTTTGGTTCTACTAATGATGTCTTGTGTAGGAATTTCGAGCGCATTATGCAGGATAAATTCGAGATGAGTGCTATGGGGGAAATGACCTTTTTCTTGGGCCTACAAGTGCAACAAACTGAGTCTGGGATATTCATCCATCAGACTAAATATGTTGGTGACATCTTGTGTCACACCCCGAATTCCACGTGTCACCGGTGGGCCCGGTGTGGGGTACAGTGACGTAGTTGGCATCGTCATAGACAATCAACACAATATAATAATGCACAGCGGAAGCAGAATAGAAACATTTCAACTTTAAATAAAGTGCAATAATAAATATCACAGTAGTTGAAATGGATCCACAGGCGGATCAATTAAAATAAGATAAAAATAGTTCAACAGATATTTGTCGTCCAAGCTTGCGAGACTATAGTGGACGCTCTTAGGAAACAGCCAGCCTATTTCCGTATAGTACCTGCACTTAACCTTTTGGGAAAAATACGTCAGTTTACACTGGTAAATACAAATCGACTGACTCATTTTGAAAATGATTTAAAATTGATTTAAATGCACAAGGCATAAATATTTTTATTAACTTGGGATAATTATATAATATAAACTTGTGAACGATTTACATGCACTCGTATCTCTGGTGGCCCGGGATCTACTGTCCGGGCTAGAGATTAAATGACACACCACATTAAAGAGTTATACACGTCGGGTGTACGCCTACACCCCGTGCTCTGGTCGTGGCCATCTCGTAAGATAATGCCAAGGATATCCGGGACATGGTCAATAACCCCCCAAAGCCTTTAAGTAAGACAAGACTGTTTAAACGAAATCACACAAGCTATTCAAGACTGTACACCCATAGGGCGCAGGACTTGTGCGCCCGATCAAGCGGTATTGTAAATACCGTACCCCAAGCCCGTATAGGGAAAATAAGTCAAAATGTATTTACCTGAGCAAGTATAAGTCACAAATGCTAAGTGGTGGTAGCTTTTACCGGGCTTCCTAATCTGGAACAAAGGTTTATAATTAACCTATTAGATTCCTAACGGCCTTTTATTTAAGCTTAAGCTTTGACCGGTTAGTTTTAGGAATGATGCGGTTTACGCACGATTAAACGAAAGACCGGATAGAATGTGATTTAGACCCGACAAGTTTGAATACTTGTATAATATGGGTATACTAAATACATTCTGGATTTTGAAATAAAAATGATATCGTTTGACCCGTTTCGGTCAATTTACGCAAACTAGTTATGTAAACCGAACCGAACGCGAAAAGGGCGATACAGGTAGCCAAATGATTCAAATGCAAGTTCCCTGAGGTAATATTCTTAGAATATGATATTATATCAGTAAGTTATGTTCTATATTGCCCGGAATAATTTTAAACCCAATTTATGCCTTAGAAGGGCATTTTGGTCATTTAAAAGATAATAAAAGGGGAAAATTAGAAATCTGAGTTTCGGGTCTGGTTCATACAGTAAATATACTTAATATAACATATTATATCAGTAGGGTATGACCCATATACCAAATATATCATTTAAAACCAAACTATGCACCGTAGGGGCAATTTAGTAATTTCACAAGGGCTAAAAATGCCAAAACTGGAAACCTGAGTTCAAAATATTATACTTACTGTTATTATATGAAAATATGCTAAACACATCAGTAGGTATAGGTCTTATATGTTTAAAACAAGTATAACGCTTACTATGCGCTTAAAACGCTAAATATGCGATTTAAGGGCGTTTTCGGGTTTTCAAAATAAATCTGAGATTTTTATATTTCCAGAATACTTAAAATAATTTATTCATCATATAAAATCAGTAGAAAAAGGTTTCGGGTCAAAAGGATGTGTAAAACTCATTTTATGGCTAAAACGGTCAAAACCGACATAAGCCGAAATGACTAGGTGATCTAGGATCCGTTCAGCCAAAAATTAATTAAAAATCATCAAAATTCCCAGAATATTATATTACATCAGTTGGTAAAAAGTTTTGTATCAAAACGTGGCCAGAAACGGGTTCTACGCAAAAAGGACCGTTTATGTAAATTTATAATATAGTTTTACGCTAATGGCCATAACTCACAATCTGGACCACCAACTGATCCGAAATTTTCGGTGCAAGTTCATATATCAAAAATAAAGATTTCTATCCTTTCACTTTTCCAAAAATCCCGTTTTAAATCAAAAAGGGCAAAATAGTCAACTTTATGCATAAACCGGAAACATGCATTCGAATAGGCTAAACATAGACTCAATCAAAGAAAATTCCAGAAAGTTTAACTAAAATAAAAATAGTCAAAAATACTTTCCAATACAGATCTCGAACATGCATGTATGAATCCGAATCGATAGTCTACGAAATAATCGTTTTACAAGACTTTCGGTTCCGATTCGTGGCTATACTATAGATTGTCGAGTTGATGCTGATTAAAACACATTCTTATATATATTACAAGTTATTTTCAATGATCAATCAGGTTGCATGTCATCTATATCATTAATCATGTCATTTTTCACAAAAATCACTTCTGTTGACTTTTTAGAAATAGGTTTGACTTGACATTAAGCATGCATGTAGTGGGAAACAGTTAGTAACCTTTAGAGGGTTTGTTTCCCACATAAATACCAATCTATAACAAGTTTCAATTCGAGAAATGACTGAAAGAAATCCGTTTAATCAGAAAGTCAAAGGTTATGAACACCCAGTTTGACTTTTAACAATAATCACTACAAAAACGGATTAAAGAACGAATTGAAGGCTTACAAGAGTCCTATAGATGTTTAGTGAACACTAGGATCGGCCTTGTTGCTCAGATTATCTCCAGAGAAGCTTTGAGAGCTCTTGCAAGTCTTGGTGTTCTTGTTCACAACTTCAAGTGCCAAGAAATATGATCAAAAATCTGATTTAAAGTCACAATTTCGTGGGTTACTGTTGCCTAGCCATGCATGGCTTCTAATTGGTGCAAAAAGAGGCAAGAAACAGCTGTAACCAACTCAAATTCGGACCCAATTCGACCCAAACGAATTTTCTGCTCGCTGGCAGTCCCACGCGGCCCGCTTGGGCTTTCCCAGGCGGGTCGCCTGACCCTTGTTTCAGCCAAACAACTTTCATACTTGACAGCTTTGACCCCTGAACTTGTACGCGATGTTTCGGCTATTTTTCTCGACCCGTAAACCCCCAAACTTGGTTTTTAAGGACCTTAGGACTTTTACCAACATGGCAATGCCCTCGGATAACTTTGCGCTCAACCGAAAAGCCCTGAATTCGACGTTGACGCTTTTAGTCCCTTAAGTACGGTTTTGGCCATAACTTTCTCATACGTTGACGAAACTTCATGAAATTTTTACCACATATTCTAGTGAGTATATTTTAGCTATACAAAGCTTCGGGTCTGCCAAAAGTTCACTCAGAGGTATAAATTAAACATGTTGACACTTTTGGCCCCTATAGTTTACAATACTTCACTTTTGTGCAATTTCCGCGTCGTATGATCCATGAACCATCCGTTAAAGGTTATAAACATTATGTGGGGTTATCATAGAGCCTATTTATCCATTGTTGACACTTTGGACCCTTACGTTCCATAGTTTCACCGTTTGTCACTTTTAGTCCCTCTAAAGTATGTTTTCACATAGCGGAACCTTATGACACGTGTCAAGACATTATTGGACGAAATTTTTCGAGGTGTTACATCCTCACCCCCTTAAAAGAAATCTCGACCCCGAGATTTATTCAAACAAATGGGGATATTTTTGTTTCATCGTGGATTCCACTTCCCACGTGTATTCGGGTCCTCTACGGGCATCCCACTTGACCTTAACAATAGGCACGTGCTTCCTTCGAAGCTTCTTTACCTGTCGATCCTCAATCGACAAAGGTTTTTCCACAAATTTTAGACTTTCGTCTATGTGTATATCTGTATGCGGTATAACCAGTGAATCGTCAGCGAAACACTTCTTCAAATTACAGATATGGAACACATTATGAATAGCACTAAGCTCTTCAGGCAAGTTTAACTTGTAAGCGACTGACCCGACACGTTCGATAATCTCGAAGGGTCCTATATATCTCGGGCTTAGCTTGCCTTTCTTTCCAAATCGCATTACACCTTTCCAAGGTGATACCTTAAGCAACACTTTTTCACCTACATCGAAGTGAAAGTCTTTGCGCTTAGGATCCGCATAACTTTTCTGCCTATCCCTGGCAGCCTTCAAACGATCACGGATCTGAACGATCTTGTATGTCGTCTCAAAGACGATATCTGGTCCAGACAACTGGACATCTCCAACTTCTGCCCAACAAATGGGCGATCTACACTTCCTACCGTATAGGGCCTCAAAAGGCGCAGCCTTTATGCTGGAATGGTAGCTATTGTTGTAGGAGAATTCAATCAGTGGTAAGTTCTTATCCCAACTACCACCTAAGTCGATCGCACATGCACGAAGCATGTCTTCCAAGGTTTGAATAGTACGCTCACTCTGACCATCAGTCTGAGGATGATAAGCTGTACTAAAATTCAAACGAGTGCCCAACGATTGTTGGAAACTTTTCCAAAAATGCGACGTATATCTAGTATCTCTATCGGAGATAATAGATATAGGTATACCATGTAGTGCTACTATCTTATCGACGTATAATTGAGCTAACATATCTGAGCTATACGTCTCTTTGATGGGTAGAAAATGAGCTGACTTAGTCAGTCTGTCTACTATGACCCATATGGTATCATTTCCCTTTTTCGTTTTCGGCAACTTGGTGATAAAATCCATTGTCACCATTTCCCATTTCCACTTGGGAATTTCAGGTTGCTGAAGCAGACCTGACGGCTTCTGATGCTCAGCCTTGACCTGCGCACAAGTCAAACATTTGGCCACATACTCGGCCACGGACTTTTTCAAACCAATCCACCAGTAGTTTGATTTCAAATCCTGGTACATCTTATCAGCTCCAGGATGAACGGAATATTTAGAGCTGTGGGCTTCCTGGAGGATAACATCTCGAAGTCCTCCATAAACTGGAACCCATATTCGTCCGTTTAGTCGTAGCATTCCATCCTTGTCGTGGGATAACTGCTCCTCAGTTACTCCCAACTTTTCTGCAGGATAGTTAGCTTCCAGCACAGCTTCCTTCTGTGCAGCTAACACCCTTTCATTCAAATTATTTCTTATTTCAATGCGCTTGGCATTGATTCTGATTGGTTTAACCCTTTCTTTTCTGCTTAAGGCGTCGGCAACCACATTTGCCTTGCCTGGATGGTATCTTATCTCGCAATCATAGTCATTGAGAGTTTCCATCCATCGCCTTTGACGCATGTTCAATTCCTTCTGATTGAACAGATGCTGAAGACTCTTGTGATCCGAATAAATTATACACTTGGTTCCATACAAGTAGTGTCTCCATAGCTTCAATGCAAATACAACCGCACCCAATTCCAAATCGTGGGTGGTGTAGTTCTTCTCATGCACCTTGAGTTGTCGAGAAGCGTAGGCAATGACTTTGCCTTTCTGCATGAGTACACAGCCCATGCCAGTATGTGATGCATCACAATACACCACAAACTCATCTATACCATCGGGCAACGTCAATACTGGCGCATTGCTCAGCTTCTGCTTCAGAATGTCAAAGGATTCCTGCTGCTTAGGGCCCCAATCAAACTTAATCTTCTTACGGGTCAATGAGGTTAGGGGCGCAGCAATCCTTGAGAAGTTCTCGATGAATCTTCTATAATATCCTGCCAACCCGAGGAAACTGCGAATTTCCGTAGGAGTCTTCGGCTCCTGCCAGTTCATGACTGCTTCTACTTTGGCGGGATCTACTTGGATACCACGCTCGCTTACAACATGTCCAAGGAATTGGACTTCTCGAAGCCAAAATTTACACTTCGAGAATTTGGCATAAAGCTTCTCTTGATACAGAAGTTTGAGAATACAACGAAGGTGTTTCTCATGGTCAGCTTGGCTCTTCGAGTAGATAAGGATGTCGTCAATAAAGACGATAACGAACTTATCTAAATAGGGTTTGCAGACGCGATTCATGAGATCCATGAACGTGGCTGGTGCGTTAGTGAGCCCAAACGGCATCACTAGGAACTCGTAATGTCCATAACGAGTCCTAAACGCGGTCTTGTGTACATCTTCCTCCTTGACCTTCAACTGATGATAACCTGACCTCAGGTCAATCTTGGAGAAATAACTTGCTCCTTGCAACTGATCGAACAGATCGTCGATCCTGGGTAACGGATACCGATTCTTGATAGTGACCTTGTTAAGCTCACGATAATCGATGCACAGACGCATCGAACCATCCTTCTTTTTAACGAACAAGATTGGCGCTCCCCAAGGAGATGAGCTAGGTCTAATAAAACCTTTAGCTAATAGATCATCCAACTGCGTCCTCAACTCCTTCATCTCCGTTGGTGCCAATCTGTATGGTGCTCTTGCTACAGGTGCAGTGCCTGGAATGATATCTATCCGAAACTCTACTTGCCTATCCGGTGGCAAACCGGGTAGTTCTTCAGGAAACACTTCAGGGTATTCCGAGATAACAGGAATATCTTCAATCTTCGGCTTCGGCTCATCTATGGTAACTTGTGCCATATAAATGACACATCCCTTTTGCATGCATCTGGATGCCTTGAGCACGGACACTTGCTCGGGCAATCCATGCTGGGTATCTCCTTGAATAGTAAGTGACTCACCAGACGGAGTCTTAACTATTACTTGCTTTCTATTGCACAGAATCTGGGCTTGGTTACTCGACAACCAATCCATGCCTATCACTATGTCGAATCCAGCTAGCTTAAAGGGAAGCAAGGATAACGGGAAAGAATGATTCCTAATGGATATAACACATCCATCTAGAACAGTTGAGGCGGTTTCTATGGTTCCATCGGCTAATTCCACCTCATATTTCACGCTTAAGGTTTTAACAGGAAGGTTCAACAGTTTACAAAACTTATCATCTACAAACGACTTATCGGCTCCCGAATCAAACAAGACTCTAGCAAAAATATCATTTACAAGAAACGTACCGGTAATGACGTTATTATCAAGGACTGCTTCCTTTGCGTCCATTTTGAAGACTCTCGCATTAGTCTTCTTCCCTTCCTCGGCCTTCTTTGCAAACTTCGGGCAGTTGGGCCGAATATGACCTTTTTCGTTGCAACCAAAACAGGTTGCATCCTTCATCTTCTTGCAATCCACAGCTTTATGGTCTGTGGACTTGCAGATCCCACAGCGTTTCTCGAAAGACTGGGATTTCGTTTCCAACCGACACCTCCCAAAGTGGTGCCTCCTGCAGATCTTGCATCTGGGTTTCTCACCCGACTGGTGATCATTTTTCCTAGACCCCGACCCTTTCCTGTGGTCGTTGTTCCCTCTATGTCGCTTTTCAGATCTTCGTGAGGTGTCATCCTCACGTTTCCGTTTGTTCTCCTCAGAGCTCTTCATGGCTCTCAATCTTACCACATCTTGAGTGAGGGAGAGGGATAGATCCGCTACGGATCTGAATGTAGTAGGTCTTGAAGCTTTGACGCTGGCTTTAATCTCCGGTGCCAGACCCCCAATGAATCGAGCAATCCTACGCGGCTCCGGGGTCACCAAGTAAGGCACTAGACGAGACAGCGTGTTGAACGTTGTAAGATACGCTTGACAATCGAGGTTCTTCATGACTAAGGATACAAAATCCGATTCAATTCGCTCGACCTCGTGCTGCGGACAGAAGTTCTCTTTAATCAGGGCCACAAACTGTTCCCATGACAAACCGTACAGTGTGGCCTTACCGGCAGCTTGTAGGAGTGACTTCCACCATGCTAACGCATCTCCTTTGAATGACTGGGACACGTACTTCACGACGTCCCTATCAGCACACCCGCTGATATCAACTACAGTGTCCATCTCGTCAATCCACGTCATGCAGTCGACGGCTCCTTTTTCCCCAGTGAAATCCCTGGGCTTGCAAGACACAAAATACTTGTACGTACAGGACCTGCCGTACGTGTCACGTTTCAGCTCAATCTCCTGCTTTGGGATGCTGCTGTGGTTGGAGGAGTGATTATCATCCTCAACTTTCTTTGGCTCACTCTTTTTAGATGGCGGCTTACTATGAGCCCCAGAATGAGTCTTAGCCTTGACATGCGTCACTGAGCGGGTTCTACTCTGAGTACCGCTAGATTCTTTGAACTGCCTATCCATAGCCTTGGCGACAGCATTATCTATCAGTGCTTGCAATTCTGCACCGGTAACGTGAATCTTTGCATTATCTGAGCGTTCCCCAGAATGACTGTTGGTTTCTTCCGATTTGGCCATCGTAGCTTTAAGCTACAATAAAGGACAAGGTCTTATTTAGAACCTAACAGTATTATCGTTCTAGACGATTTATTAACCATGGTATCAAGAACCTTAGCAGTTAATTTTAATAAATTTCATTCAAGCTCTTATTAGCAATCAAGGAATGAAATTATATATATTGGCACCATAGGCCTAGTCACAACGGACAATTACTAAATTATAATTTAGATTTTTTTTATAGGATTATAAATTGTATAATTAAACAAATAATCCTTTACTAGACAGAGAGTCATAAACCACAACTGTCATTATATAACATAGTTATAACCCGTAGGTATCAAGCCATTAATAGACTTGTGTACAGATAAAATCTGTAGATATTTTCTTTACTAGGCAGGGAGTCATAGACCACAACTGCCACTATATGACATAGTCATAACCCGTAGGTATCAAGTCATTAATAGACTTGTATACAGATAAGAGTCTGTAGATAATTCTTTACTAGGCAGGGAGTCATAGACCACAACTGCCACTATATGACATAGTCATAACCCGTAGGTATCAAGTCATTAATAGACTTGTATACAGATATAATCTGTAGATAATTTATTAAAAAGGGTGGCTTGTGTGATTCTACAGATCACGCTTAGCCAGAATGTTAACATGTTCTCAGATGTTAACAGGGAGTTGAATCCTTTCAACCAGGTTTTACCATCAAGGCCAGGCCTGTTAATAAGGCATTCAAGCTAGGTTATACCTTACTAAGATTCTTATAAAATGGCAAATCAAATAAAAATTGATATTTTCCATTATTTTAATATTATTCATGCATATAAATAAAATGATAAATTCAAATTAACCATTTAAATTTCCAATAAAATACCAGTACATATTTGCCCTAAACGGGACTTTGAAATAACATGGATAACATAAATAACAGGCCCGCGCAGGGGCTAAACAAGTAACAACAATAACAAAACAAAATAAAGCAAACCCACGCAGGGGTCAACAGAATAGCATACCCACGCAGGGGTAGAATAAGATAGATATACCCACGCAGGGGTAGAGTACTGGAATAAATGTCCACGCAGGGACATGAGTACATGAAATGATAATCGAAGGATTCAACGATCCTTCTTGCTCTTACCCTTGAGCAAATCGAATACCTTCTGGAACATGCCACGGTTGTGACGGCGATCATTTTGCATCTCCCGTCGCATGCTATCAATCCCATGCAGGATCTCCTGAACCTGCGGCGGCGACATCATAGGCGCCGGTGGTGGTGGCTGGTAGTGCTGCGGCTGCGGCGGCTGGTAAGGCTGCGGCTGCGGTGGCTGCTGGTAACCCGGAGGGTAACCAAAAGTAGACTGCCCAGCAGTCCAAGTGTCTCCCAATGGACCGCTAGGAGGGAGCGAGCTGTAGTTCACAGCTTGCCAATAAGGGTCTCCCGTGTAATCATAACCCTGAGGGAATACATGCTCGAACGGGTTGAACTGAGCGGCACTAGCATAAGCCGGAATCGGCTCTCCAAAATTCTGCGGCGGCAGAGGCGGGATCGGAACAGAAGTAACCTCCGATACGGGATGCTGAGACTCCCCTGTCTCGGACTCCCCGGGTAGAGACGTGTAGCGGCTGCTACTAACACGTGGAGGGGTGCCTATGCGAATCCCTCCGCGCGTAGACATGCGCGCATTCCTCCTCGGCCTCTGAGGTGGAGGAGGTAAAACTGGCGGCGGCGGTGGTGACGGAGTGATCACGTCACGCCACAGGGCCTCAGATAGGTCCTGCGGTAGAGGCGGCTGCTGCTGGAGCTGCTGCTGCTGCGAGTGGTGCTGCGAGTGCACCGGCGAACCATGGAGCGATTGGAGCATCGGAGTACCATGGAGTGATTGAAGCATCGGAGAGTTGTGGCTAGGGGTGAAGTACCAATCATGCTGCTTAAATCTCTCCTGAAAGCTGTCCCCACCATTGTAGGGTGATCCCCTAAATGGCGACCCATCCGATATCTCAATCGGATGGTTAGGTGTACCTGATGGTGGTAGCGACGGGTCCGTATCCTCGTCTACGTCCATCTCGTGCTCTCCCGGAAAATGGTCCTCCGGCCCGAGTGGGTTGTGGCCCACTGGCTCCTCCACATAAGCATTAGGGTTATATAAACCCTGGTAGGCTGGCGCTGGATACTGCTGCGGTGACTGGTGCAATGGTATGTACGATCCATGCGAACCATGGGGCCCGTTCTCCGAGTGGGGCCCAAACGAGTGGGGTAAAGACGGTGAAGTGCTGGCGGATACCGAGTGTCTAGCAGGCTCGGCGAAAGACCTCCAAAGGTCGTTGGCGGCTGTGTTGTGTGTGGCGGATGGTGCTCGCCTATGTGAGGGCCCTGCCTCATGGTCGTGGGTAGTAGCAAATCCTCCTCGACCTCTCATTCTTGGCGGCATAGTGATCCTGTCAAAAATCAAACAAGTTGCACAACAATATATATAAGACAATGCATTAATAAATAAAATGAAATTAAACGAAATGTTGAACATTTCCTAAGTTCTTTGTCTAGACTCGAAAATCGAGGAATGTGCAATTGTGTAACTGAGATTAAACACATTAGGATAGTGTTTAATTCACTCAGCATTGGCTCTGATACCAACCTGTCACACCCCGAATTCCACGTGTCACCGGTGGGCCCGGTGTGGGGTACAGTGACGTAGTTGGCATCGTCATAGACAATCAACACAATATAATAATGCACAGCGGAAGCAGAATAGAAACATTTCAACTTTAAATAAAGTGCAATAATAAATATCACAGTAGTTGAAATGGATCCACAGGCGGATCAATTAAAATAAGATAAAAATAGTTCAACAGATATTTGTCGTCCAAGCTTGCGAGACTATAGTGGACGCTCTTAGGAAACAGCCAGCCTATTTCCGTATAGTACCTGCACTTAACCTTTTGGGAAAAATACGTCAGTTTACACTGGTAAATACAAATCGACTGACTCATTTTGAAAATGATTTAAAATTGATTTAAATGCACAAGGCATAAATATTTTTATTAACTTGGGATAATTATATAATATAAACTTGTGAACGATTTACATGCACTCGTATCTCTGGTGGCCCGGGATCTACTGTCCGGGCTAGAGATTAAATGACACACCACATTAAAGAGTTATACACGTCGGGTGTACGCCTACACCCCGTGCTCTGGTCGTGGCCATCTCGTAAGATAATGCCAAGGATATCCGGGACATGGTCAATAACCCCCCAAAGCCTTTAAGTAAGACAAGACTGTTTAAACGAAATCACACAAGCTATTCAAGACTGTACACCCATAGGGCGCAGGACTTGTGCGCCCGATCAAGCGGTATTGTAAATACCGTACCCCAAGCCCGTATAGGGAAAATAAGTCAAAATGTATTTACCTGAGCAAGTATAAGTCACAAATGCTAAGTGGTGGTAGCTTTTACCGGGCTTCCTAATCTGGAACAAAGGTTTATAATTAACCTATTAGATTCCTAACGGCCTTTTATTTAAGCTTAAGCTTTGACCGGTTAGTTTTAGGAATGATGCGGTTTACGCACGATTAAACGAAAGACCGGATAGAATGTGATTTAGACCCGACAAGTTTGAATACTTGTATAATATGGGTATACTAAATACATTCTGGATTTTGAAATAAAAATGATATCGTTTGACCCGTTTCGGTCAATTTACGCAAACTAGTTATGTAAACCGAACCGAACGCGAAAAGGGCGATACAGGTAGCCAAATGATTCAAATGCAAGTTCCCTGAGGTAATATTCTTAGAATATGATATTATATCAGTAAGTTATGTTCTATATTGCCCGGAATAATTTTAAACCCAATTTATGCCTTAGAAGGGCATTTTGGTCATTTAAAAGATAATAAAAGGGGAAAATTAGAAATCTGAGTTTCGGGTCTGGTTCATACAGTAAATATACTTAATATAACATATTATATCAGTAGGGTATGACCCATATACCAAATATATCATTTAAAACCAAACTATGCACCGTAGGGGCAATTTAGTAATTTCACAAGGGCTAAAAATGCCAAAACTGGAAACCTGAGTTCAAAATATTATACTTACTGTTATTATATGAAAATATGCTAAACACATCAGTAGGTATAGGTCTTATATGTTTAAAACAAGTATAACGCTTACTATGCGCTTAAAACGCTAAATATGCGATTTAAGGGCGTTTTCGGGTTTTCAAAATAAATCTGAGATTTTTATATTTCCAGAATACTTAAAATAATTTATTCATCATATAAAATCAGTAGAAAAAGGTTTCGGGTCAAAAGGATGTGTAAAACTCATTTTATGGCTAAAACGGTCAAAACCGACATAAGCCGAAATGACTAGGTGATCTAGGATCCGTTCAGCCAAAAATTAATTAAAAATCATAAAAATTCCCAGAATATTATATTACATCAGTTGGTAAAAAGTTTTGTATCAAAACGTGGCCAGAAACGGGTTCTACGCAAAAAGGACCGTTTATGTAAATTTATAATATAGTTTTACGCTAATGGCCATAACTCACAATCTGGACCACCAACTGATCCGAAATTTTCGGTGCAAGTTCATATATCAAAAATAAAGATTTCTATCCTTTCACTTTTCCAAAAATCCCGTTTTAAATCAAAAAGGGCAAAATAGTCAACTTTATGCATAAACCGGAAACATGCATTCGAATAGGCTAAACATAGACTCAATCAAAGAAAATTCCAGAAAGTTTAACTAAAATAAAAATAGTCAAAAATACTTTCCAATACAGATCTCGAACATGCATGTATGAATCCGAATCGATAGTCTACGAAATAATCGTTTTACAAGACTTTCGGTTCCGATTCGTGGCTATACTATAGATTGTCGAGTTGATGCTGATTAAAACACATTCTTATATATATTACAAGTTATTTTCAATGATCAATCAGGTTGCATGTCATCTATATCATTAATCATGTCATTTTTCACAAAAATCACTTCTGTTGACTTTTTAGAAATAGGTTTGACTTGACATTAAGCATGCATGTAGTGGGAAACAGTTAGTAACCTTTAGAGGGTTTGTTTCCCACATAAATACCAATCTATAACAAGTTTCAATTCGAGAAATGACTGAAAGAAATCCGTTTAATCAGAAAGTCAAAGGTTATGAACACCCAGTTTGACTTTTAACAATAATCACTACAAAAACGGATTAAAGAACGAATTGAAGGCTTACAAGAGTCCTATAGATGTTTAGTGAACACTAGGATCGGCCTTGTTGCTCAGATTATCTCCAGAGAAGCTTTGAGAGCTCTTGCAAGTCTTGGTGTTCTTGTTCACAACTTCAAGTGCCAAGAAATATGATCAAAAATCTGATTTAAAGTCACAATTTCGTGGGTTACTGTTGCCTAGCCATGCATGGCTTCTAATTGGTGCAAAAAGAGGCAAGAAACAGCTGTAACCAACTCAAATTCGGACCCAATTCGACCCAAACGAATTTTCTGCTCGCTGGCAGTCCCACGCGGCCCGCTTGGGCTTTCCCAGGCGGGTCGCCTGACCCTTGTTTCAGCCAAACAACTTTCATACTTGACAGCTTTGACCCCTGAACTTGTACGCGATGTTTCGGCTATTTTTCTCGACCCGTAAACCCCCAAACTTGGTTTTTAAGGACCTTAGGACTTTTACCAACATGGCAATGCCCTCGGATAACTTTGCGCTCAACCGAAAAGCCCTGAATTCGACGTTGACGCTTTTAGTCCCTTAAGTACGGTTTTGGCCATAACTTTCTCATACGTTGACGAAACTTCATGAAATTTTTACCACATATTCTAGTGAGTATATTTTAGCTATACAAAGCTTCGGGTCTGCCAAAAGTTCACTCAGAGGTATAAATTAAACATGTTGACACTTTTGGCCCCTATAGTTTACAATACTTCACTTTTGTGCAATTTCCGCGTCGTATGATCCATGAACCATCCGTTAAAGGTTATAAACATTATGTGGGGTTATCATAGAGCCTATTTATCCATTGTTGACACTTTGGACCCTTACGTTCCATAGTTTCACCGTTTGTCACTTTTAGTCCCTCTAAAGTATGTTTTCACATAGCGGAACCTTATGACACGTGTCAAGACATTATTGGACGAAATTTTTCGAGGTGTTACATCTTGAGCCGGTTCCAGATGTCTGATGCAACGCCCATTGGTACCCCACTGCCACAAAATCACGGAATTACTCCAGACTTGAAGGGTGAAGCTGTTAGCCCCTCGTACTACCGCGCAATGATCGGATCTCTTATGTACCTCACAGCATCAAGGCCAGACATAATGTATCCAACGTGCCTGCTTGCCAGATATCAAGTCAACCCGAAGGCCTCACATCTTGCAGCTGTAAAAAGGATTTTTCGTTATTTGAAGGGTTACCCTGACACCGGTCTATGGTACCCTAGGGATAATAACTTTGACTTGATCGCATTCAGTGATTCTGATCATGGCGGATGCAAAATCGACGACAAATCCACAACGGCTGGATGTCAGTTTTTAGGAAATCGCCTAGTCACATGGCAGTGCAAGAAGCAGACTTGTGTGGCTACTTCAACATGCGAAGCTGAATACATTGCTGCCTCAAGTTGTTGCTCCCAAGTTCTGTGGATCCAACAACAATTGCGGGACTACGGTTTTGAATTCCTAACTACACCTATTTACGTTGATAATTCTGCTGCTTTACAGATCACTAGAAATCCTGTGCAGCACTCAAAGACCAAACACATCGAAATCAAATATCACTTCATACGTGATTGCTTTGAGAAAAGGCTAATCGATGTTGTTAAGGTCCACACCGATGACCAACGTGCCGACCTTCTTACCAAAGCATTTGAAAAATCAAGATTTGACTTTTTATTATTGGTAAACGGCATTAAGGTCAAGCAAGAGTAAACCAACATCGGAAAATCATTTTTGTAAATACCTTTGTGTTTTAAATTTGTCTTAGTTTATTGATTTTAGGGGGAGTAAATCCAAAAATCGGAAAATCCAAAAACATCGAAAAATTTCAAAAACACAAAAACAATAGAAAAACAAAAATGAGTTTCCTGGCGAGCAAAAGAGAAAATGATAGTACATCAGTGGTCTATCCAAACCTCTTTAAACCTTAAATGAAAAACGATAAGCAGCTCTATATAAGATGTATCGGTAGGCTCACAATCATTTTAAAGTGTGCAGGGTGATATAAACTTAAATCGACTGAAGACCAGGTGGGAACCATTCATTGGCATATGGTCTTAGTACCGAAATTTCGTTTGATAGATTGCCGAGGTTCTGAGATATTCGGTCTTTATGCTACTTATCATCTGGGTATCATGGTTGTATCTTTTACCGAAAAATAACGGGGACGCAAGTCTAGATCTTCCATGATACTATACATACGTGTACATATTACATACTGCATTCGACCTCAATAAGTGATAAACAATCACATGTCCAATCAAATAAGTGATAAAATATCACATTTATCCGGGAGTCAAGTTCGTCTCTCTGCTGTACGGAAGTACTGACCTGTTTACGGACTTGCTCCTGTGCCCTCATGCATATGAAAATCAAGTTCCTCATCAATAAGTGATTCTATCACATAGGGCTTGTTTTCAAATCAGTTTCGTCGTTTGGTGCATATCAGCACGACATTAGCGGTGATGTCGTTTGATAACACTCAAAGGATATTAAAATTGTTGTCTTTTAATTTATTCAAAAATTCCAAAAAGATTTTAGGTGTGTTTTAATATAAACTTTGTAAAAGCCAAAAAGATTTTATTTCTACTTTATTTTCGATCGTACGATGTTGGAGCTTGAGTCTTCGTTACCTGAAACCTGAACGAAAACCGAATTGACTAAATCTTCATAAACGGTCGAAATTTGCAAGATTTGAAAGTTAAATCTAAAATTGAGAAATTTATTAAACTTTCAAACTGTCGGACGGTGTTTGATTGTGACATGGTCATTCGTGTGTCATTTGTTTATACTAACTATTCCAAGCAGTTGTTCTCATTACGCGTTTAGATTCCTTCCATGTGCAGATTCTAAAGGCTAGGAGAACATGGTCGATGACAAGCTTTGGAATGAAGACACGACGTGAAGGCACTCAAAAGATGAAGATGACCGAGTTGCCGCGGACCATCATCAACACCACAAGGATCTTAAGCTTTGAAGATCAAGTCGTTCACGAGCATAACTCAAGGGGGAGCTTATGTTAAGGGGGAGTTTGTCAACACACTTTCTACATGATACGGGGAGTTTGTTGATACACTTTTTGCTTTCAAGACGTGAAGACTTTGAAGATCCTCCGACATTGAAGACTTAAAAGGACATCAGAGTCTTGAAGACACGAAGATCAAAGATGATCAAGATCGAGACAAAGCTACAGCCAAGGGGGAGTTTGTTGGTGCACTTGTGTCTGTACTTTGTCTGTATTCGGTCTCGATGTAAAACGATGTCTTTGTTAGTCTTGTAAGTTTGACCAAGTCAACCATCCTCCGGTTTGACTTGGACAAACAGTTAGATTATGGTTGTATAATGTTTTGTGTCGAAGGATAAGTCATCGAAGGATTGTGAATATCCTTCGATGAGCTCGAAAGATATCATTCGATGGATGGACTTCGAAGGATATGCCATCCTTCGAAGTATATGGATCCTACGATGGCTTTGTGATCGACAGATGATCTATCGATCAGACAACTTGATCCTTCGACCTTACAACCTGTGTTTGGGTATATATAAACCCATGCAGTGTGTTCATTTCAGTTTAGACACACACACACACAGACAGAAAGATAGACTCGAGAGATAAGGAGTGTATTCTGTCAAGAACACACACACACACATAGAGAGAGTTTACAAAACTGATTTGTAAACATTGTGCTTGTAACCGGAACCTTTCATTCGCATTAATACAAGTGGTGTTAATCGGTGAACCTTGTGTGTCTTGTGTTTATACTTGTCTCAACTCGGTTGCACTCTAGCTTGGATTCCGCACTTGCTAGTGTGTTAATATAACAAGGTTAAGGTTTAACCTCATCCTCCACGAGGGACCTACAGCGAACTGGTTGAACTAATATATGTCTTGATCGCGACTCCTCCTTTGTAACCAACATGTGATGCAGGAAGAACATGCAAATCCGGGTACGTATATTCTCCATCTTCTACTTGATTTAGTAGAATCATCGCAACACCTCCAGCATCCTTTACAATTTGCCCCTTTTCAATTCTCCCATTTATACCTCTATCACACACTACTACCTTCCCTTTCACGTCGACATGGTCCAATGATCCTTCCATGCACAACGACGTGTTTTGATCACCATTCAACCCCGGGTACACCAAAGGTATATAAGTTTTAGGGAAATCTTTAGCTTGGAATGCTGATTCTCCATCTAACACATCCTTGTTTCCGAGAGAAACTGATGCAACTATTTTCCTATCAATGGTACTGGCTCCTACAGTAAGTATCCATGGAGCATCATGTGATCCCTCAGTCCGATCAGTTTATTGTTACAACCTTCAATGTCACATTTCCCTTTCCATTTTGCTGGTGGTGGAGGGATTCCATTGTCATTGAAAGAAGGATGGCCTGGAGTCGTTCCGGTGTCTATAATCCCGATTATGACCCCCTTTCCGTAGTTCGAACTGCTCCAGAAGCCTAAATTCTGGTGCAGCCCTAAGAAGTTGGGAGTATGAGCCGTTTGTGTCGTGTACACTCTCTGAGGCCTTGCAAATAAGAACCCCTCCATTTTTTCCATCGCCTTCACATGCTCCGTGGATAATAGAGCAAATCAGGAAATCTAATCAGTAATTGCACAAACTCGGATGATTTTATTGATCATTCAGCAATCCTTTATAAAGGAAAATACATGCAACGGCTAGTAAACGTAAACAAAGAAAAAATAACAACTAATACGTAAAAGGTGCATCAAGCCATATTATCAGGAATGAAGCTTGACTTGTGCAGTTTATTCTCATCCGATAACAACCTCCAACAGCTACTAGGCAACGGTCACTTTGAGATTGAATTACATCCAATACCCTCCTTTAATTCAATCTTTCTGACCCCGAGAGCTTCCCTAAAATAACTGAACTGGTCCGGTCCAAGAGGCTTTGTCAGCAAGTCAGCAATTTGATCCTCAGTCTTGCAGGGCTTTAGCTTTATCTGTTTTGAATCCACCATACTTTTGATGTAGTGAAACTTGATATCAATGTGTTTACTCCGGCTATGAAACGCTGCATTCTTAGACATGAAGATAGCTGATTCATTATCACAATAGATCTCAGTTGCCTCTTCTTGTTTATAACCCAACTCACTTAATAGCTGCCTCATCCAGACTGCTTGACATGCTGCTCCAGTTGCTGAGATATACTCAGCTTCGGTTGATGAAAGTGCCACAACTTGCTGCTTCTTTGAGCTCCATGATACCACACTACTACCAATTGAAAACACATAAGCCGATATACTTTTTCTGTCCTCATCTGACCTTGCCCAATCACTATCTGAATAACCAATTACCTTGACAGCTGCACCTCCTTCATACCATATCCCATACTCAAGTGTTGCCGACACATATCTTAAAATTCTTCTTGCAGCTCCATAGTGTATTGAAGTTGGACATTGCATGTATCTTGCAATAAACCCAACTGCAAATGCCAATTCAGGCCTTGTGTGTGTCAAATACAGCAATCCTCCCACTAAGCTTCTGAATTCAGTCCCATTAACCTTGCCTGAATCACTTCCCTGTAATTTTTCGCCTTTATTCATCGGTGTTACAACACCCTTGCATCCCCACATACCAAATTTCTTGAGAAGATCTATAGCATACTTCTTTTGTGACACAAAGACACCATTCACTGTTTGACTGATTTCTAACCCAAGGAAGTAAGCTAACTTCCCTAAGTCAGTCATATCAAATTCCTGAATCATCTTCATTCTGAATTCTTCTATCAACTGTTGAGAGGAGCTGGTGTATATTATATCATCAACATAAATGCAAATGATAATAATATTGCCTTCATCAGTTTTCTTGGTATAAACAGTAGGCTCACTTGTGAGTCTCACATATGAATTATCATTCAGATACGAGTTAATACATTCATACCAGGCCCTTGGCGATTGCTTCAGGCCATAGAGGGCCTTGTGCAGCCGATAAACCTTATGCTCTTCTCCTTTAACTTCAAACCCTGGTGGTTGTGTCACATAAACTTCCTCTTGCAATGGCCCATTCAAAAATGCAGACTTGACATCAAGTTGAAAGATAGCCCACTTTTGTTGAGCCGCCAATGAAAGGATCATTCTAATTGTTTCAAATCTTGCCACAGGAGCAAAAGTCTCCTCATAGTTGATCCCATATTCCTGGGCATACCCCTTTGCTACAATCCTAGCCTTATACTTCTTGATTTCACCACTTGCATCCATCTTTACCCTAAACACCCACTTGAGACCGATGGCTTGTTGATCATGAGGCAATTCAACTAGAGACCAGGTCTTATGTTCTTCCAAAGACTTCAACTCTTGCACCATAGCCATTTTCCACTGCTGATTTTTAGCGGCTTCTTCATATGATCTTGGCTCCATTGATGATAACACTAATTGACATTCATACAGCTGCTGCACTTGATCACTATTAAGCGGAACTGTTTCTTGATAAACCTGGTTCAATGACTTGCTCCTTTGGTTTGTGTTGCTGTTGTTGGAGTTGGCCTCACTTTGATCACTGTTGACTTCACCATCTTCAGGAACTGAACTGTTACTGCTGTCTTCATTATTGTCTTCATCGTTTTCATGTTCCCAAATGGTAACTAATTCAGCTGGCAACCCATGCTTATCTTCTTGATTATCAGTCCACTTTGCATGTTCATCAAACACTACATTTCTGCTTGTTACAACTCTCCTTTTAACCGGATCATACAGCCGGTAGGCTTTAGAGTTTGGGGAGTAACCAATGAAAATGCATTTGCACGCCTTTTCTTCCATCTTTCTTCTTCGTTGCTTGGGAACTTGGCTGTATGCAACACACCCAAACACCCTTAAGTGATGAACTGAAGGAATTCGGTTATACCATACCTGAAAGGGTGTAGCTTCATCAAGGGCCTTCGTAGGTGACAAGTTTCTGAGATAAACGGCTGTAGCCACAGCTTCACTCCAAAAGACATTGCTCAGATTCTTCTCATGTAGCATGCTTAGAGCCATTTCTCCTATAGTTCTGTTCTTTCTCTCAGAAACTCCATTCACTACAACAAAAATGGCTTTTTAGGACTTTTCCTGTGGGAGGCTTGCAAAAGAGAGTCCTAAAAACTATTTAATAGGACTAATGAACTTTTGGGGTCCTTTTATAATATACTCTACTAAACCGGTGTCCTAAAAAGCTATTTAATAGGATGGATGATTTTTTGGGGTCCTATTATCATATAATTTAATAGGACACTTCAAATGTAGATCCTAATAAAGTATTTTATAAGACATTTAAATGTTAGTGTCCCATTATGTGGTACTGTATTATGACACTTGATCATCTGGGATCCTATTATAACATAACTTAATAGGACACGTTGTATTAAGTCATAAATGTTTAGTGTTATAGGACCCTTTCTAGTTGAAGTCATATTAGAACTTAACTTGATAGGACACTTGACACTTGGGTCTTATAACTTTAAACTTTATAGGACGCTTAATCACTGTGGTGTTATTATAATACACCGTTATAGGACACTTGATATTTGAGTCATAAAACATTAGTTTTATAGGACGCTTATTCGCTAGAGTTTCATTATAATATAACCTAAAAAGACACTTGACACTTGGGTCGTATAAATTTAACATTTATAGGACGCTTAATCATTGTGGTGTTATTATAATACGCTGTAATAGGAGACCTGATATTTGAGTCATAAAACATCAGTTTTATTGGACACTTATTCGCTAGAGTTCTATTATAACATAACTTAATAGGACACTTGACACGAGGGTCTTATAACTTTAACACCCCTAGTTACATTGATGATGTTTAGCAGAAAAAAGGTTATGGACAATTTTAATATTGTAACTTTTACGTTCTTATGTGCGTGATATGTATTAGGCCTTATAAGCACCGATTCTGATATGAATTGGGCATTATGTAAACTGTCGTATTTTTGGATACAAAATGTCCTAAATTTGAATCACAATGGAATTTTTATTCCCTCCTAATTTCTACTAAAAAATTAGAAACTCCTATTGTAAGTTTCATTCGAAAACAAATGGCAGTACAAATTCGATTTATATTTATTTTTGATGCGCGGTCAAAATTCTAGTTAACTAAAAAAAGTTCGGCCCAATAAAAAACACCCAAACAATAACCTATCGCTGAACTCCTTTACATCCTCTCCCCGTTCACGTCTTCTTTCTCCGATTTCAGTTTTGCCCTAATTTCATCTTCTCCTCTGCTTGCTAATTCGGTTGGTTCGTGTCGTGATTGCTAAAGCCGCTACCCGCTACACTGCTACAGTCGTTCGTCCGGTTATGTCGGGTGAAGGACATAGTTTGGAGTTAGCTATTAAACTGCATCAAGATAATATGTTATCAAAACTTTTATTTGTTAATTTGAATAATTTGGAATAGATTCATAAATGAATCATTTTCAAAATAAATAATCTTAAACTATAGTTTCAACTATCGTTTTGGTCGCCTATAAAGTTGTTTCAATGCGTGAGGCCTTAATCCTTAATAAGAAATGTCAGATAGATACATCGGTAGGCTAGAGGCGTTGACATACTTTATCCCAAAAAGTAAAACCATGTCAACGTTTTTAACCAGAGAAGTCAAAACCAAATATTATAGTAGCTTTATTCTAGGTAATTTTATATACAAAAAGTAATAAATCTAAAGTTTAAATAAATGTTAGCAATGTTTTCAGAACCGGACCGAAGGTCTACCCGGTCGCCTTACGGGGTCAAAGGTCGGACTGGTCGGATCGGTTGAACCGGATTTACGAACCGGTTGACTTTTTAAATTATTCTTACAAATCCTTAAGAATAAGTTTATTTCAAACCATACAAATATCCTTATAATTTCCATATCATCGCCCATTTTTTAAATTGGTTTTTCTAAATTGTACGTTTTAGAATTTGTTTCTTTAAATTGGATTTTTTTTATAAAAAGATATTAAGTCAAGCCTAAAGGTTTTAATATGTAATTTACCTTAATTGAAGGGGGTGAATATTAAACTTTTAATATATATAAAAAAAGCTTTTCTCTGTTGTTGACTTTTACACCTTATCTCTTCCACGACAAAATTTCTCCATTAAAGCTACGTTGAAGCTTTCTCTGTTATTTCTTCACTCCCATTTTTATTCACCATTATAGCTTCGTATCATTTGAAACAATTTGTTGAGAAAACAGAAAATAAAAAGAAATGGCTCAAGAACCAAGGTAAGCCAGCCCTTACATCTGCTCTACAGATCTCTACAGATCCGTCTCTTTCAACAAAAACTCACACCGGTCCAACCTCTATCACCGGATCTCCGGGCGAACCGCCGGTCACCGGCCGGACCACCGGTCTGATCCACAAACGGCCTGAACAAGTGAGTCGGCCCGGCAAAGCTTCCGGCTCCCGGCCTGACCGGCCGGTCCGGTCCGGGTCTGAAAACATTGTTAGTTAGATTAAAACTAGGGTAAATTACTTTTTGAGTCCCTATGTTTTATAGGTTTTAACCACTTGAGTCCAAAAATAAAAAGTTTAATGACCTGAGTCCCAATAAGCATTTTCTTTAACCATTTGAGTCCAAATTTCCAACACTGTTAGAATTTTTTAGTTAAGTATTGTTAAATTACCAAAATACCCTTATATTTAAAAAAATAAAAAAACTCAATCTCTTTTTCTTCACCGTTGTATTTCCAGATCTTCCTTAGCAACAAATCTCAACCCCTTCACCTTCTACTGATACAAACCTAGGGCTCAGATCACCTTCATCAACACCAGCCATCGCCTACCTCCACCCTCTTCACATGCCGAACCGGAAACCCTCTACCACAGCCGTCACATCCCGAACCGGAAACCCTCTACCACAGCCGCCACATCCCGAACCGGAAACCCTCCACCACAGCTGCACCTTCTTCTCCATATAAATTTCATCGTCACATCCCATCATTTTCGCCATCCAAATCCCACTTCTTCTTTGCGTAAACTCCAACAAATGGCTAAATTTCTATCATTTTTGCCTGCATTCGACATTGTTTCCACTTGTGTTATTGCTGCTCCATTTGAAGGTATGTTTCATCTTCGTAAACCCACCTGCAACCTCTAGAACTTTAAAGAGAGAGAGAGAGTAGAAAGCTCCACCCAATTATTATATGGATTTTATAACATTGAAAATAATTACGCTTTCAGACTTCATCAATTATAACCAGTACCACAAGTAAATTATAACCAGTACCATAAATTGTATACCAGTTCGGACTTCCGCATTTAAAAAGTATGAGATTCCACACGAAACTTCAAATTACAGGTCTTCAAAAGAAGCAGTGGTGGGGAAGGCAATGATAATGGTGGAGATATGGTTTGAAGGCGGTGACTGGTGGTTGAGTGTCAACGGAAGGTGATGATAGCGGTGGAGGTGCGGTGGGGATCATGGTGGTGCTGTGGTGTTAATGGTGGTGGTAGGGGTAGAGAGAAGGAGAGGAGTGATGGACAAACAAGTGTGTGAAATGCTGTGGAGGTGTGTGTATAACAATATAAATAATTTATTTTATATATAATATTAAAATATTTATGCATTAAAGACTTGTACCTTATATTTTTGTGCATATAAAACTTGTATTTTATGTGTAAATTACCAAATTACCCTTATAGTTAACAAACTTGGTGGATGGAGTTAGAAATTTGGAGTCAAATGGTTAAAGAAAATGCTTATAGGGACTCAGGTCATTAAATTTTTTGCTTTTGTACTCAACTAGTTAAAACTCATAAAACACAGAGACTCAAAAGTAATTTACCCTTAAAACTATTTATAATTTTTTGATAAAACGATAAGGATTTTGAAATCTTAAAATTTTTGAAAATGTGAATTTATGTTAAAAATCCCCTTCTAATTTGATTCCCGCTCCATCCAATTCTTCTAAAATTCAAATCTACTTCCCTCCCCTAATCTTCTCACTTTTATCCCAAACCCTATCACCTATCTTCAGTGTTTGCTCTCCACACTCTCCCCTAATCGACTATTGCAAAATATATTTTTCGATCACAACACTGTGGAAACCGCCATCTTCGATCTTTTACAATTACCGATCATCACCGATTACGCCTATCCCCAAGCGTCACTCCAAACTCGTTTGTAAATGTCTGGTTAGTCACTTCTAGATTTCTTTTATTTTTTATATTTTTTTATTTGCCTTTTAAAGTTTCTGATACAAGGTGAACCGTGAATCTCCCGTGCAGTTGACAGAAGCATTAGGTGGTTCTGATTACGGTAGGATTTCAATTGGGTGAGGTAATTTTATATATTTATCTTAATCCTATACTAGAGAATGTTTCTACAATTCTCATTTATTTGAAAACTAGTGGATGATATAATATCTTAACCCATTTGGTTTGATTATGCTGCATATTTTCATTGCTTTGACCTACACTCATTACTTTCTTTGTGGGTCTGTTAGGTTAACCCTTAGAGGGGGTCAAGCTCCAAGAAAATAGAGAGAAAGAACACAAGAGTTTGATGCAATTTTTCTTCTTAAAATTCCCACTGATGCGAATTACATATAAATACTTGAAAAGAAACTAACTCCTAAACAAATGCAATACTGAAAAGAAACGTGCAGCACCTATTCTCCTAAATTAAAGTAAACATGCATGCATAGTGGGGAACATGACTTTGAAATGGAAACATGCAAACGTGGGCAAACTTGTGCATCACACTAAATCTTTTGACTTGGGCCTGGATCATTCTCATTGGCAGTGGGCTTCAGGTCATCAACTCCAACTCGTGGGCTTGCATCAAGCATGTGGACTTGAGTTGTGGAAATCGGGATCGTATCAATGCCCGCTCCTGGAGAAACGACCTTGTCCCCAAGGTCGGCGATCGTAACCCCGGACGGAACCTTGTTGACTGTGGATTGAAGACCTCGCAAAGTGACGACATCATTCTTGTAACGGAAAGTGAGTGATGGAACGGAGAAGTCGGCTGTAACCGGTCCCAAGGAACGCAACCAATCAAAACCCAGGATGAGCTCGCATCCTTTGAAAGCCAATAAAAACAACGGAACCTGAAATGAAACACCAGCCAAAGCCACGGAAACAGCTGGGCAGAAACCGGTACACTGAATGGGTTCACCATTGCCGACGAGAACCGGAAAAAGGGTGTGTGGGTTGAACAGCTAAGTGAAGCAACGAGGCGAGATGGGGTTGGATGAGGTTATGAGTGCTACCGGAGTCAACGAGAATGCTAACCGGGTGATTATGGATGAACCCGGTGAGTCGCAGCGAAGTGGTCGGAGTCAAACCAAGAAAAAGTGCGGGGGTTAAGCTGAGAAAACGGGGAACCGTAGTGTCATCTTCGATGATGGGAAGTTGAGTAACAGGAGAAACATCTGCCACATTATCGACGATTAGTAGAAACCGAGGTGGGTTGCACCGGTGACCCGGTACGTATTTCTCGGGACACCGGAAGCATAGACCAGCGATGCGACGTTGTTGTAGTTGTTCCGGCGTCAAGCGAGCGGTGGGTAACGTGGGTGCAGCAGGTAAGAGGGCTGGGGTAGCCGGTGACGACAAGGTTGGCGAGGGAACAGGGGCAGTAACCACAGCAGGTGGAGATGGGGAGGGTTGTGCAATGGGGTTGGCTAGCAAGAGTTTGTCTTCCACCAATTTGGAAAGACCATATGCTTGGTGAAGAGAAGTTGGTTTGTGGATAGCAAGCTCAGAGTGTACTTCGGGTTTAAGGCCGGAAAGATAACAGTTTAAGAGTGCTTCCTTGGGCAGACCCACCACACAATTGCATAATTTTTCGAACTCCGCTTGATAGGCAGTGACCGTAGTGGATTGTTGCAATTTGAAAAGAGCCGCTTGATGATTGGCATATGTCGAGGGACCAAAACGGAGTTCCAATTCGCGAGAGAATTCAGGCCAAGATCCGAGCAGACTATTGTTATCGAGATATTTGTACCAGCTTAAAGCCTCGCCGGAGAAATAAAATTGCACCAGAGAGGTACGTTCGGGTTCGGGAATGTGATAATACTTGAAGAAGTTGTTGGCTTGGAAGATCCAGTCCAAAGGGTTTGAGCCGTCAAACATGGGCAGCAAGATTTTTGGTTGGCGATGGTTGAATAGGTCGGGGTTGGAAGGTCCGAAAGAACCAAAAGAAAGGTTTTTGGGGAGTTCTTTTTCTTTGTCTTTCACGAGAGTGGCCAACAGTTTGTTGGATAATTCCATTTGTTGTTGGATGGAAGTTTGAATGGCTTGAAATTGGGCATCAGATCTAGCATTTGTTTGAGCAGTGATTTCAGAGTCTCGTGAGAGAAATTGCTCGAACTTGTCACAAAGTGACTGGATGGGTTCGTCGGTGGAGGAGGAATCTTTACGGGGAGGCATGGTGAACGATGCAATGAAAGCACCAAATTGTTAGGTTAACCCTTAGAGGGGGTCAAGCTCCAAGAAAATAGAGAGAAAGAACACAAGAGTTTGATGCAATTTTTCTTCTTAAAATTCCCACTGATGCGAATTACATATAAATACTTGAAAAGAAACTAACTCCTAAACAAATGCAATACTGAAAAGAAACGTGCAGCACCTATTCTCCTAAATTAAAGTAAACATGCATGCATAGTGGGGAACATGACTTTGAAATGGAAACATGCAAACGTGGGCAAACTTGTGCATCACACTAAATCTTTTGACTTGGGCCTGGATCATTCTCATTGGCAGTGGGCTTCAGGTCATCAACTCCAACTCGTGGGCTTGCATCAAGCATGTGGACTTGAGTTGTGGAAATCGGGATCGTATCAGGGTCATCGAACTTTGATAAAAGAATACTGAGTCAAGTAAATTTGGGTTTTCTTTCAGCAATTTAATCATTCGTATTTCAATAATTATGATGTGTGTTTGCCTCGAGATACTTTGTTTAGATTGTTTTGTAACTTTCGTGAGATCTTTTGTGCACAACTCAAAGATATAATGATATCTATCATGATTTACTATGACAGTTTTTGGGGTAGGCTGTTAAGCAACATGATTAGACCACCCGTAGTGGGCGTCTTCTCCCCCCAAACACGCCTAAAAACGCCACCGCCCCCACCCTCGCCGGCGTGTTTGGGAGCTTTCTTTCATACCCCCCCCCCCTAGCGTTTTTCAAATCACGCTTGGAGCAATTTTGAATGGCCAATCACATTTATTTATTGGATAAGTTCTTAATTGTTGGCTCTTGCCTACATCTTTTGGTTTATCCAACTAGTATATGTATTTATTGGATTAAAAAAAATTGAAGCAGAAGAAAAGGCAAACAAACAATGTATATCTTTTGGAGTGTGAGTAGCATTACTATTGTTGTGATTCACTTTTCTACTCAACATTTACTTGACATTTATCTTTATAATGTTTGGATATAAAATGGTATCTGTAGTTAACATCAAATTATGATAAATGGATTTATAGGAAACTAGCCATGAAAAGGGAATTTAATACTTGTTACGGACATGCGTCATTCTGATACATTATTTGCTTTATTTTGATTCTACCTATTTGATTAGTGGGTAAAACGTGTTTTATTTATGTTTTAGTTATGTTTTTCTTTTTTATTTCTACTACGATTTAACGCAATTAATTTGACATGTTTTAATTGGGTCGATTTTGATGATAAATCATGGATCCGTCATTAGTTGTTGGATATGAAAGTGGGATGCTTAACTTGCTTTGTTTGATTATTTAAGCTTTTTTTGCATTTGTGTTTTGAGAAGTTCCTAACTCTACTTCAAGGACAAATAGCCTGCTTCTAAAATGAATAGCAGGTATGCAATTCGTTTGGTTCTTCTTGCACACTTCTTTATACCAGCATGTTAATCATCATTTTCTAATTTCTAATTATTAATTTATCAAAGTCATCACTATAGTTCATACATATGTACACTAACTATTAAGTTTCATTTCATTTCATTAATGTAATGTTGTGTTTTTTAGGGAATTTCTATGGTTCCGGTTGCACGTATGAGTTGAAGATTTCAATTTGGGTCGCAAGTATGAAGACACTTGTTCGGGAAGCTATTGTATATCACTTTCATCTATAGAAATACATGCATTTTTGTTACTTTGAAACTTTTCTAATTTTGTTTTACTTTCAAGTCTTTGTAATTCGTATACTTGGGTTATTCTATATTGGTTTTAATTTAATTATGTTTTTTTTATGTTCTTTATTTTCATTTTTAGATAATATGTTTATAATGGAAATTTATTGAGAATTTTTTATTAAATTTATTCTAAAAATGAATCAATTTTTTTAGCTTAAACAACAAGAGATGCGGTTTTAGAATCACATCTTTTGAATATTAGGAAAAAAAATACTTTTAGCTTAAATTATCAAAAGATACGGGTCTGCAACCGCATCTTTTGGACCCACATCTTTTAGCTTATTGCCATAAGATGCGGGTCTAAAACCGCATCTCATAGCTAATTTACCCGCATTATTTGATCACCTTTGTACTAGTGTCTATAGACATTATGCAACCATAAAATTGGTTTCATAATCTTATTTTGTATTAGGACCCTTTTCTTGGTACTAAATTAGCTATAATATTACATCATAAGGGTCCTATCAATTAATTTATAAGGACGCTTGTAAGTGTATCAAAAGATTAAAAGTATGTAAGCACATGTTAGAACATCGTAAAAGCGTTCTAATATGTTTTTATTAGGACACTATTTTGGTTGTTCAAAGACATATTACGCGACCATTAAATTGGTTTCATAATCTTATTTGAGATTTTAGGACGCTTTTTTAGTTCCGGGACTTATTACGACCCCTTTACATGAAACGCTTTTACCATTGGTCTTATTAAATGAAAGGTCCCATAAAATAATATTTTAGGACGCTTTTGCGCGTACTAAAAACCCAGTTTTCTTGTAGTGATTATGCTCAGGTGTGTAGGGAGGTGTCAAATCCCTCCTTATTCCCTCTTGCTCACAGAACGCCATAAACTCATTTGAACAAAATTCTCCTCCTCGATCACTTCGGAATGCTTTGATCTTCCGATTTGTTTCATTTTCAACTTTGGCTTTGAAGATTTTAAACTTATCAAACACCTCATCTTTTCTGTGCAAAAAGTAGACCCAAGTCATCCTGCTTACATCATCAATGAACAACAGAAAATACCGGCTTCCACCCAAGGATTTTATTGACATAGGCCCACATACATCTGCATGGATTAAGTCCAGCAGTTCAGAGGTTCTAGTTCCTTGCGACAAGAAGGGGGCTCTTGTTATTTTTCCACTAACACAGCTTTCACACACATTCCAGCTTCTGATTTTGGGCAGCCCATAAACTAGTTGATTTATGCTCAGGCTCTGCAAGCTTCGTTCATTTAGGTGCCCAAATCTTAAATGCCACATGTATGACTCATCAACAATGGTAGCAAAGGCTACGTTATTGGCATTGGAAACATCAAGGGGAAACGTATTGTTGCTGGCAACTGGGATCATGCACACCGTTTCACCAGTTTGTTTCTTAGTAATTGTGCATGCACCTTCATCAAATACTAACTTATGTTTTGTTTTCATCAGTTGCCCAACACTCAGCAAGTTATAACCAAGATCAGGCGCATAATAAACATCATCTAATGTCTTAAACTTACCACCTGCTACTTCAAGCCTTATAGTGCCTTTTCCTTCAACCATAATTCTCTTACCATTTCCCATTCTCACAGCTACGGTTTTAGTTCTATCTAGTTTCTTAAATAATGATAACTGACCTGTCATGTGGTTTGAGCAACCACTATCGAGAAACCAGATGTGAGAAGGATTGGCATCATCTTTTGTCGTTACTAGTACAACGTCTTTATCATCTTCCACAGCCATAAACAGTTGCCCTTCTTCTTCGTCAGTGTAGTCTCCTATGGCAGGAGATGCTTGTGGTTCATTCCAGCAGTCTCTACTGAGATGCCCAAATTTATTGCAGTTATAACATTGAATACCTGCTTTTCCTCGACCATTTGTTCTTCCTCGACCACGGCCTCTACCTCTTGGAGGTCCTCGTCCTCTTCCTCTCATAAACAGGCCAGCAGCATCATCCTCTTTGGCCTGTAACACTTGTTCTTCAGCAACATTTTCAGTTCCTCTATTAACTCTTGCTTCATGTGACTGCAACGACCCCATCAACTGATCAAAGGTCAATACACTTAGATCCTTTGATTCTTCAATGGCAGCCACAATGTGATCCCACTTGACTGGCAAACTCCTCAAAACTTTCTCTACAACTTTCTGATCGGATACAGTTTCACCATAAGCCCTTTGTTGATTGACAATCTTCATTACTTTTGACAGAAAATCTCCCACTGGCTCCCCTTCTTTCATATGAACGGTTTCAAAATCTCTACGCAGCCCTTGCAGCTTCACCATCTGGACCTTGGTGTCTCCTTCATACTCATTCTGCAGCAGAGTCCATGCTTGTTTGGCTGTCGTTGCACCAGCAATTCGAGAGAACAATTCATCATGGACACCAGATTGAATAAGAGAAAGTGTACGTGCATCTTTTCTCTTATTATCTCGGAGTCTCATTCGATCTGTGTCTGCTGCATTGAAACCAGTTTCCACAAAATCCCAGAGATCTTGTGACATAAGAATAGTCTTCATTCGGATTTTCCAAAATTCATAACCTTCACCTTTGAAGATCGGAAGCGTTGCATTCATGGAATTAGGGTTTGTGTTGTTCCAGGCCATTGGATGAAAAGCGAATTGAAAGAGAGAAAGATAATTGAGAGTATTGATCAGAACCTGGTTGGCTCTGATACCAAATGATAGAGCAAATCAGGAAATCTAATCAGTAATTGCACAAACTCGGATGATTTTATTGATCATTCAGCAATCCTTTATAAAGGAAAATACATGCAACGGCTAGTAAACGTAAACAAAGAAAAAATAACAACTAATACGTAAAAGGTGCATCAAGCCATATTATCAGGAATGAAGCTTGACTTGTGCAGTTTATTCTCATCCGATAACAACCTCCAACAGCTACTAGGCAACGGTCACTTTGAGATTGAATTACATCCAATAGTGGATAGTTTCGCTGCAAACCCGTTTAGTACGTTATGATATGCAAAAACCATGGCAGGTGGTTCCTCATTTGCTCCGCTAGTGGTTCGTGGTAAAAACGACTCGTACCAGTTTTGACGATCTTGTTTTTGAAACAACTGTTGACCCTTGGATGAGTCTAAATGAACAATGTAGGTTTCGAGTTCAGCAGCATTGGCCGAAATGAAGGCTAAAAGGATTGTTAGTACGAGAACTAATGAAGCCATTGATCAGTGGTTTTGTTTAAGTTAGGAAGATATATTTGTTTGCACATTCAAAAGTGTATTTATAGATCACTAGTGGTTAAACATACTAGCTACTTTGGTGCATGAAAGACGACGATAGGATGACTCCAGGTTTCGTTCGCTGGATTTTTCTGAACATATTATCAAGGCATCTTGATTTGCCGGAAAGTAGTGTTTAAGTATTCTATTTTAAGTAATTTTCTTATTGTCCTCAAGTTTCAATGATTACTGCATATATCAATGGATGGGACATAATGTTTGTTTTATTTACAAAAGCAGGCTGTTGTATTATTTTAAGAAATTTGAAAAATGATTAGCACTTTATTATTATTACTAATTTAAAACCCCGTGTATTACACGGATTGTATAAATGTAATTATATATATAAAATATTAAAAAGTTATATATTTAAAAAACTCGTATATAAATGTATTGCACGGGTTAAAATCCGTGCATTACACTGATTGAATAAGTATAATGTAATCAGTTAATACATACAGTCGTCAAGACTTGTCTTTTAACAAATGAACTTGGATGCACTATTTATTTATTCATTATAACATTTTAGTTTGTTTGTTTTATTATTAGATTAGTTAAGAAAGTGTGAAATTTATGATTTATCTATTATTGTTTTTATTGAATTAATGGGACAGTTTTGCGGAAAAAAACTAACGAATAGGAAAGCAATTTTTAAATGTTTACGTAGTCACATATATTTTGGTTAACTATTAAATCTACTAAATTTTACAACTACATGAAAATCTATCACAAAGCTTTGAATTTTATTTATTATTATTAGGTTAGTTAAGAAAATAAATAAGAGATAAGTGTGAAGTATATGATTTATCTTTTATTGTTTTTATATTTGAAACATACATTAAATTTAAACGTAATAATAATTATTTATAACTAGTCTTAAGCCCCCGCATTGCGGGGTGGGGCCGTAAAACCGTTCTATCAGCTTTCTTGAGCGGGGAAGTAAAACCGTGCTAAGTAGCAACCGAATGACGATAAAAACCGGAAAACGTCACAAAACAAAAGCACGAGTTTTTAACACTAAGTGATTCACGTGGCGTGAAACATAGACAAAGTCAAATTTATATCGACATGTTTTAGAAAGTCGAGGGGGTAAAAAAACCGAAGAACCAAATGTGATCAGCAAACAACGTGCTAAGTAGCAATTGAATGATGACAAATCCGGAAAAAATCATAAACAAAATTAAAAAAAACCCAACTCTTTTAAGTTTGTTATGCAAAAAAGAAATAAAATCAAAAAACAAAAAACAAAAAAAAATAGTACTATTCACTCAAATGTTATGAATTAATATACACTAGCAATTAAGTTGAAAAATTAAACTAAATAATAATTATCTGTAATAAAATAGGATCATTATCTATAATTTGGTGGTAGAGATTAAATTAAATAATAATTATTTGTAATTAAGTAGGAGAGATTGGAGGTAAATCAAAACATAAATGGTCCAGTATGATGACAAGTGTTCTCACATTGGTTTCTTTTATTATAGAGGAACCACCTAGACCTTATTGGCCATTAATAATCTCACCTCAGAATATTCCCCCACCAGTCTCACCTTTCACCTATTTTTTCTACAATGGTCTCCCGTTAAAAAAACTTAATGGAGTTAAGCTTTTTTCCAAATTACAAAGAATTTTTTTTTTCCAAATTCCAGAGGAAAGATTTTTTTATCATCTTAAGTTATGCATCTTCATTTCAGGCAAAAATAAGCCTTGGTAGGCTAGGTTATAGAACTTGTTATGTGAGTCAGGGAATACTTTTTATGTGGGTTGGGGCTATTAAATGATTTGGGATGTTTAAGATGTATAACAAATAGTGGGTTTGATTGCTTTAAATTGGATTTATAACAGGTTGATGTAAGATTGGGTTGTTTATAAAATTTGATAAGTTAGGCTGATAGTTTTGAAAAAAAAATGGGTAGATTATCAATTAAAAGGTCTAAGCGGTTTCATTATATTATTGAAACAACTAGTAAAACTTCTCGTGCGTTGCGGCGGGAATTTAGTCGATAATCTTCTTGCCCCGACACGCAATCTTCATCCTTTGCGTAACCGACAGGCTCAATACTTAAAAATTAACCTAGCCCAACCTAAAACCTAAAAACTTATTGTCAATATTGATCCATAAAGACTAACCCAAATATGAAATGCCCAATATTGATCCATTAACCTAATAAGTAATAACAACCTCAAAAACTAGTTTTGATAATATAATACAATTTGTTAGGGCCTAAGAGCTTCTTTTTGGCTCATTCAGGGTACTTGAATCTTTAGGACTGGACCTACCCTTGAATGTAAGTAAAAAATAAATTTTCTCCATTTATGAATGTACGACAAAAAAGGGATATCCCTAACTTTTTCTTGTAGATCCGCCACTATGTGTGTGTGTGTGTGTATATATATGTAGGGTAAGGTTATTGTAAAAAAATGTGTTTTTTGTGAGAAGGGTAAGAAAGAATCTACACCATTAGATCTTTGATCTAATGGTTGAGATCAATAGGGACCAAATTGTAAAATGTGTTTTATTATTTTGGTCTGATTTGAAAATAGTACGGGTAATAGAGTCTTTATATCCATTTGAAAAAAGGAAACCGTATCTTCAAATGTACACGAGTTATCAGAAACCCCTACAAATTCGCGATTTCACTCCTCAAAAATCGGATTTCATGGAAGAAGATCATCATCGAAAAACATCGTTGTGTTATAAATGTAATCCACAACCCTTGTTCATCGTGTATCGTCCTTTAATTTCTAGGGTTCCATAACATTCATCGGCGTTCTTTTTGTAAGGAAAAGGTCAAAATCGAGGGGTAAAGTGCGTTATATATAATGTTGTAGTGTTATACAGAGTTATAAAAAGGTTATATGGTGTTATAAACTATTCATAGTGTTTTATAGTGATTTGTAGTGTTATATCCTATTTTGTAGTGTTATATACTTATTACAGTGTTATAAACTGTTGAATGGTGTTTTGTAGTGTCATATATATATAATGTTGTAGTGTTATATATAATGTTGTAGTGATATACAAAGCTATAAAATGTTTATATGGTGTTATACACTATTCGTAGTGTTTTATAGTGATTTGTAGTGTGATATCTTGTTTTGTAGTGTTATGTACTTATTACGGTGTTATGAACTGTTGAATGGTGTTTTGTAGTGTTATATACATATTACAGTGCTGAAAGGTGGTTGCAGTGTTATATATAATTTTGTAGTGTTATACAGAGTTATAAAAGGTTTATATGGTGTTATATACTATTTGTAATGTTTTATAGAGATTTGTGGTGTTATATCTTGTTTTGTAGTGTTATATACTTATTACAGTGTTGTGTTATGAACTTTTGAATGGTGTTTTGTAGTGTTATATACTTATTACAGTGTTATGAACTGCTGATGAATGATAACTTATAGAATCTTAAAAAAAAAACAAATTCGTATTCCTATAATCAATGAGAAAATTACTTGTTTACCCTTTTAAATTAATTTAGATTGAGTACACATGTCATCTCCACAATATTTCTCACACTTTAAACTTTTTACAGGATCCTCTACCTATATATATATATATATATATATATATATATATGGTCAGGATCATTTCAGAACCATAAATATTTACAGAACTCGCAGAACTTCTAATAAACAATCTTTCTATTTATATATTTTAATTTTTAGGATAATTTTATCATTTATTATGTGTATTTTTATGATTACATACATGTTAAGATTAATTTTATCAATTTTAATTTTTATATGTAATTTTATAATTACACATATGTAAACTTGTTTTTTACATATATGTAATTAGTTATTACACATATATATAATTTGGCTATTAAACATATGTAAACTACTTTTAACATGTATGTAATCATAAAAATACATATAATAGAAGGTAAAAAGACCCTAAATACAAAAAAAATATATAAAATGATTGTTTATTAGAAGTTCTGAAAGTTCTGTAAATTATTTAGAGTTTTGAAAGGAACCCAACCCTATATATGTATATGTGTGTGTATATATATATATATATATATATATATGTATATAGGGGAAGGTTCAAATAAAAACCACTAGTTATTGTGAAAACTAGAAAACTAACTAAAACCCACTAAAAAGGAGGGGGGAAGACTTTTAATGAAGGAGGGGTAAAATTGGAACAAAAAATATATAACTTTTCAAACATTTCCCATTTCTCCATACGTTATCATTTTAAAACAAAAATGGCACCATAAGATCACAAATTTTCTTATCTTTTATTCAAGTATATTCGAGCATATTTTTTAGGACATAAAAAAAGATTTATGGTGTCGTCTTGTTTTCAATACTATTATTATAGTAGTGCACATGTGCAATATAACATGTACTACAATGTGCATTACATGCTTAAAATTAGCTTTTTGAGTCTAGTTTAGCTTTTAGGGTTAGTTTTTTTGGAGGTTTAGGATTAGGATTAGGTTTTTGGGTGTGGGGGGAGGGGGGGTTTAGGTTTTTGGGGGGTGGGGGGTTAGGTTTTTTTCGGGTTTATGTTTAGGGTTTAGTTTTAGGTTTTCGGGAGGGTGGGGGGTGGGGGGTTTAGGTTTTGGGGGGGGGGGGTTAGGCTTTTGGTGGGATGGTGAATTTAGGTTTTTTTTTTTTTTGGGGGTGGGGGGTTTAGGTTTTTGGGGGGTGTCGGTGGGGGGTGAGTTAAGTGGTTTAGGCTTTCCGTATTAGTGCATATGTGTAGTACAACAAAAAAATTTTTTTTTTTGAAATTTTTTTTCCATATATAAAAAGTAGCGATTTTTCTAAAAAAAAATTGTAAAAAAAATTTTTTTTTTGTATGTTTTTAGGTTTTTTTAGGCTTTTTTAGTTAGTTTTCGAGTTTTCACAATAAAAGTGGTTTTCATTTGAACCATCCCCTATGTATATATATATATATATATATATATATATATGTATATATATAGGTAGAAGATCCTGTAGAAAAGGCCTAAAGTGTGAGAAAGGTAAGAAAGAATCTCAGCCATTAGATCTTTTGATCTAATGGTTAAGATCAATAGGACTAAATTGTAAAATATTTTCATTAATTTGGACTGATTTGAAATATCTAGGGGCAATATAGCCTTTTAAACCCACTAGAAATTAGGTAATGCACATGTAACTTCCCCCATCTTTTTTAAACGTCAATAACTTTTATACGTAACTTTTTTTTAAAAAAAATTACACTATAATAACGAGCGTTTTTTTATCTTTAATATGAGTACCATATTGCTATATTTATATAGAGAAAAAAATATGTTTCGATCAGATGTTTAGTCAATGAATGGTGTTATATATTTGCTGAATGGTGTTATATAGTTGCTGAATGTTGAATGGTGTTATATACTTGCTGAATGGTGTTATATACTTGCTGAATAGTGTTATATACTTACTGAATGATGTTATATACTTGCTTAATGGTGTTATATAGTTCCTATAATTAAGGTGGCGGTTATGGGAAGTTTTTAATTCATTGAATTAATGATAAAATTACTTGTTTACCCTTTTTAATTAATTTAGATCTAATGGCTGAGATTTTTTCTTAACTTTCTCACACTTTTGGTCTTTTTTACAATAACCTTACCCTATATATATATATATATATATATATATATATATATATATATATATATATATATATAGTAAGGTACCTATTGCTCGGTTTTGTTGTGATATTTAGGAACTTTAGGACATGGGATACTTTTTATTGTTTTAAAGATAATGCATTGATAATGATCTTCTAATATTACATAAGAAGCTAGAGATAAGTAATGGTGAAACAATGCATGTAGACAAGTATATTAAATCTCAAACGATGAAACAAGCAAGAAAGGAAACAAGGAAACGTATGTAGGAAACGCATACGGTCTTACAAAGATAGCTAGATCGCCATTGTAATGTCTTACACGAACTTGATAACGAAAGGGGTTCTAACCAAATATTTACCTGAACGCCAAGCCATCGCTCCTTCACCATAAGGAACATTAATCTCCACACTATTGGAACGTCTAAACGTTAGGTCATACGTTAACCTTTGGTTCACTTGGGTGAATTTCAAAGTAGAATTGTGAACTACGACAACTATACCATCTGGGACAACAACATTTGGCTCAGATATGGTGTAAGTGGAATCAGCCTCACCGACGTTTGTCACTGTCCTTGAGTATGTTTTATTTTCGCCACTTGCTAAAGTCATCGCATAGGAAGGATAGTTCAGTTGTCCTTCGGGAATGGTTTTTGAGCAAGAAATGGTTTTCTTTACAATGACTCCAACTTGTTGGCTTGTGTAGCCCAGCCCGCACAAATAAGGAATGTAATCATCTGGTTCAATGTCAAAAACTAACCCTGGATTATTAGCTTTTGATGGATTTACATGCCCAGAACCTACGGCAAATATGTTTGCACCGAGCTCTCTTTCATCCTCAATAGGTTTACCATTTAGGCTAACTTGATCAGCTGATGTCATAATTGCGGATTTGATAGTTGCAGGTGACCAATCAGGGTGAGCAGCTTTCAACAATGCTGCTATGCCTGCAAGATGAGGGCAAGACATTGAAGTACCAGACATTATATTAAACGTAGAGCTTGTTTGTGTGTTGTTCTCTAACGAAACAGGCCATGCTGCTAGCACGCTCACACCCGGGCCAATAATATCTGGTTTTAAGATTCCAGGGCTTTGCAAGCTTGGCCCTCTAGATGAAAAAGAAGTAACAGCAGGAGCTGAGTCTACTCCGACTACAGTCCCCTGGAATAATAAAGTGGCCGTAGGCGAAGCAGTTGAACTAATATATGTCTTGATTGCGACTCCTTCTTTGTAACCGACATGTGATGCAGGAAGAACGTGAACATCCGCGATAGTACTATCACCCTCTTCCACTTGGTTCAGTAGAATCATTGCAGCACCTCCAGCATCCTTTACAACTTGCCCCTTTTCAATTCTCCCATTTATACCTCTGTCACACACTACTACCTTCCCTTTCACGTCGACATGGTCTAGTGATCCTTCCATGCACAATGACATGTTTAGATCTCCATTCGACCCCGGGTACACCAATGGCATATATGTTTGTGGGAAATCTTTAGGTTGGAATATCGATTCTCCATCTAAGACATCCTTGTTTCCCAGAGAAACAGATGCAACTATTTTCCTATCAAGGGTACTGGCCCCTACTGTAAGAATCCATGGAGCTTCATTCGCTAACGTAGAGTTAGAAGGGCCGGAATTACCCGCCGAACAAGCCACAAATATACCTTTTTGTATCGCGGTAAAAGCTCCTACTGCGATACCATCCAAATAGAATGGATTAGGATCTAGGCCTAGCGATATTGAAAGCACATCTACACCATCTTCAACTGCTGCATCCAATCCAGCTATGATCGCACTCTCAGGACAATCCAACAAGGTGCACACTTTATACATGGCCACATGCGCAAGTGGCGCCATCCCAACCGCTGTCCCTTTAGCGTTTCCTAATACACTTGCATCATTGACAAAATTCCCAGCCGCCGTGCTCGAAGTGTGTGTACCGTGCCCATCTTGATCAAACTGTGTACCGTTTTCACCCGTTGTGAAATCCCGTATTCCAATCAGTTTATTGTTGCACCCTGCAATTTCACATTTTCCTTTCCACTTTGCTGGTGGAGGAGGGACTCCCTTATCATTGAAAGAAGGATGGCTTGGAGTCGTTCCAGTGTCTAGAACCCCGATTATGGCCCCCTTTCCATAGTTCGAACCGGCCCAGAATCCTAAATTCTGGTGCAACCCCAAAAAGTTGGGAGTATGAGTCGTGTGTTTCATGTACACTCTTTGAGGCCTTGCATATAAGAACCCCTCCATATTCTCCATCGCCTTCACATGCTCCGCCGTTAGTTTCGCTGCAAACCCGTTTAGCACGTTATGATATGCAAAAACCATGGCAGGTGGTTCCTCATTTGCACTGCTGGTGGTTCGTGGTAAAAATGAGTGGTACCAGTTTTGACGATCTTGTTTTTGAATGAAGTGTTGACCCTTGGATGAGTCTAAATGGACAATGTAGGTTTCGAGTTCAGCAGCATTGGCTGAAATGAAGGTTAAAATGGTGGTTAGAATGAGGACCAATATAGAAGCCATTGCAGCTACTGGTCTCTGTGCGAGTTATGATGGCATATTTCTATGCTCTACTTATAGGTGAACTGGGGCAGACGGATACTTGGCGACCAACTAAAGTCTGTACGCGAAAGACGATAGGATAACTCCAGGTTTAATTAGCTTGCCGGATTTTAGTTTGTATTTGTCGAAAATATTAATCTATAAGGCATCTTTTGATTGGCCGGAAAGAAGCGTTTAAGTATATTCTAGTTTGAGTATTTTTCTTATCGTCTTCATGCCTCAATGATTACTGAAAATGGCAACGGATTTGGAAATAAATGAGTTTTTTTTTTTTTGGAAGATCATGTTTCGCTTTCATATTTTAAGAGATATGAAAATAACGTCATTGGGTTTGATCAGGTCTTTGATAATCAAAACTTTATATTTTTAATTCTTTAACACAGTCAAGCGGAGTAGTATAAAATATATTAAAATAAAATTATTAAGATAATTATATATTTTAAATTTATATTTAACATGTATATATTAAATAGCAAATTCATGATATATAACTGGTTGAACTTTTTTTAACGACCAATTCACAAAGCCCGACCTCTCGGGTAAACCCAATGACAAAAGGTCACTTATGCTTGTGAACACAGACGGTGCTAGTTGACACAGCCCGCCACCATTTCTGAGGAAACTCACCGCTCTAAGGCTTACTTTGGTAAAACCACAAACCGATACAATTTTGCTCCAGACGAGACTTGAACTCATGACCTCTACTTTAATTACCGGGTTTTCCCCGGAATTGTTGGTGGACTCGGGTTACTCTCGGAGTACTCCGTTTGGTCCAGTGGATGCCCTGAGAGTGCTCGGATTTGATTCTGTTGGCCGTTAAAAAAAAACAAATCAATTGGGTCCATGGGTCAAAGTGTCATTGTAAGAAGTCACGAGTCAATTGCGTATGTCCTGAAATTTAGAAACTATTTAACTGCGTAGGAATGTGTCGTTTTGTTGAAACTACACGTCAGTCAAAACCTATCGGCATATCTATAATCAAACATATGAACGAGGTCGATGTATCAAATCATAGTCTCAATCGAAAATCATTTACATCAACTTGTGTATTACTGTATTGTCTTTGATTACCAATAGTGGTATAAAAGCGGTGTACAAGTGATTAAAACCCAACGCACTTAGTCATTATCAAATAATATTTAATAGCTATAGAATGTCAAGTGATTAAATACTGTCAATTTAATCCTCTCATCTAGATTACATTTTAATCTCTCATTTTTAACAAAAATATAGATAATTAGTTAGCAGTCACATTTTAATAACTTATAAAAAACTAACCCCCACCATTTTTGGTCATAACTTTTTGGTACGTTAATAAATTTTTTAAGTTACACCATATAAATGAGTATTTTATTCTCTTTAATTTAAGTATAGTATTGCTATAGTTTTTTTAATTAATGATGTGTTACGTGATTAACAATGTCTAAGGGTGAGTAATAACTTAATTGTTAACCGAAACCGAGCCGAAATCAACCAAAAACTGAATTAACTGAAAACTGATTAACCGAAACCCCAATTAACAAAAAACGGTTATCGAATTTTTTGTACCCTCATTTAACCAAAATTAACTGAATCGAACCATTCATATTTTCATATATTTCTAGCTTTTATACATTCAGTTCATGTATTTCATATTTAAACCCATATTTTATGTATTTATGCATTCATTTCATGTATTTATACCTAAATATCATGTATTTCTAATCATAAGTTTTAGCCCAAGTTTGATTTTGCCTATTAACTGAAATTAGATGAATTAAACCGAAAACCGTCAATCTAACTAAATAAACTAAACTAATTAACTGAAAACGGATTGGTTAATAAAATAGACCAATCGATGACCTCGATTTCGGTTGAGGATAATAATCTAACTAACTAAACGGTGCACACTGTGGCAATGTCTGTGTTTCCTGCGATATCGCGCGCACACCTGTCGGTCATCAACCAAAATTAGTTATTGGTGAGCAATAACTAAACAGAAAATAGATCGATGAAACCGAACCGAAATCAACCAAAAACTGAATTAACGGAAAACCGAATTGACTAAAAACCGGTTATCAATTTTTTGTACTCTCGTTTAACCAAAATTAACTGAACCGAACTGAATCATTCATATTTTCATATATTTCTAGCTTTTATACCTCCAGTTCATATATTTTGTATTTTATATCTCCATTTCGTATGTTTATACTTTTATTTCATTTATTTACACCTCAATTTCATATATTTCTAAGCAAAAGTTTTAGCCTAAGTTTGATATTTGCTATTAACTGAAATTAAATGAAAACCGTTTGGTTAATTAAATAGACTAACCGATGACTTTGGTTTCAGCTTTGGTTGAGGATAATAACCGAACCGACCGAACAACGCGCAACACAATGAAATGGATTACCCGATTACTTCGCTTTTGATGTATATCTATTACAATCATACTACAATAAATATTATATGAATTTGAAAACTACCAAAAAACGAGTATCGCAATGCCACGTATCGCTCCGCCGCATCGTGCGGGCATCCCGCTAGTATATATAATATATACATTACTATTATATGTTATCTATTACACCCACGCAGTTGAAGCGAGAGGAAGCCGAATGTTGAGACTGAATCTGAAGTCATCGAAGAGAACCTTTAGCAATCCTTTTATGTATATATATGCAATCTGATAGCGAGGCGGGACATGGAGGACACGGATAGCACCGTGTTGCACAAGTTCACGAACAAAATGACACATGTTTATATTATCTATTAGTTTAGAAATTTAATCAGGGTATTAAGATCATTATCAGTAAAGCGGGTTTGATTATCATCAGCCAAAAAGCGAGATTCATTATCAACAATGACGCACGATTGATCGAGATAAAAAAACAAAAGAGCACGTTGTACAGGTGAGAAATGGGATTGATTGTAGCAGAAACAATTGACTATCATTAGCGAGGTAGGTTTAACTTTCAACAGCTAGGCAGGTTTGATAAGTATTAAAGGAAGAAGCCATGCTTGTTTTGTAGGAGTCGTGTACAAGTATAATCAGTACGATCACTTTTATTTTTGGTTTAGAGGCATAAATAAAAGTAGAATCATATTGTAGGTCCCTTTTCGCGGAGGATTACGAACCTAAACCTTGTTATACAAACTCACTAGCGAGTGCGGAATCCAAGCTAGCGAGCAAACCGGGATGATGCAAGAACAAACACAAGAACACACAAGACTCAACGATTAACACCACTTGTATTAATGCGTAGAAAGTTTCCGGTTACAAGCACAATGTTTACAATCAGTTTGCAAACTCTCAAAGTGTGTGTGTATGTGTTTCGGACAGAATGCTCTCCACTCTTGTCTGTCTCTCTAAGTGTGCATCTCTCTTTCACACTACACTGCATGGGTATATATATACCCAGCCCATGATGTCTGGTCGAAGGATCCGATAGATGGTCCGAAGGATCATCTTTCGGATATAGTGCTTTCGAAGGATCAGCAAGGACCTCGAAAGATCATCTTTCGAGATCCATCAATCGAAGCATATCTTTCGATCACCTCGAAGGATCAACAGTATCCTTCGAGGCTATCCTTCGATTCAGACAAGCATATTACAAACAGATTGGCCAAGTCTAACTAGGAGGATAGTTGACTTGGTCAACTTACAGACCAACTTTGGACATCGTTTATATACAGACCGAATACAGACAAAGTACAGACACAAGTGCACCAACAAACTCCCCCTTGGCTGTAGCTTTGTCTTTATCTTCTATAGTTGTAGACTCGTCTCGAACTTCGACGGTCTTTGGTCTTCGAGTTACCAAAACTCTGATGTCCTTTCAAGTCTTCAATGTCGGAGGATCTTCAAAGTCTTCACGTCTTGAAGGCAGAGAGTGTATCAACAAACTACCCGTATCATGTAGGAAGTGTGTTGACAAACTCCCCCTTAAGATAAGCTCCCCCTTGAGTTATGCTCGTGAAATACTTTAACTTTATGAAGTGAGATCCTTGTGGTGTTGATGATGGCCAGCGGCAACTCGATCATCTTCATCAGTTGAGTGCCTTCACGTCGTGTCCTCATTCCAAAGCTTGTCATCGACCATGTTCTCCTAGCCTTTAGAATCTGCACATGCAAGAAATCTAAACGCATAATGAGAACAACTGCTTGGAATATAGTTAATCATAAACAAGTGACACACGAATGGCCATGTCACAATCAAACACCGTCCGACAGTTTGAAAGTTTAATAAATTTTTCAATTTTAGACTTTAACTTTCAAAACATGCAAATTTCGACCGTTTATGAAGATTTAGTCAATTCGGTTTTCGTTCAGGTTTCAGGTAACGAAGACTCGAGCTTCAACATCGTACGATCGAAAATAAAGTAGAAAGAAAATCTTTTTGGCTTTTATAAAGTTTATATTAAAACACGCCTAAAATCTTTTTGGTATTTTTGAAATTAAAAGACAACAATTTAAAATCCTTTGAGTGTTATCAAACGACATCACCGCTAATGTCGTGCTGATATGCACCAAACAACGAAACTGTTTAAAAGAAAAACAATAAAAGTTAAGCAGTAAATAAATATATACAAACATTCTTTTTGCGAGTTTCGAGGGTAAGAGAATCATATCAGTGTACGGTCATGCCAAGACACTCTTGTTGTTCAGTTAGTTAACATTAAGATAAGCATCCTATAACAATTATCGGTATTGTTGTCCACTTAAGCTCAACTTATCAGATGTAATCATGGCGAGGGGATACTTTAAGGTATGATTTATACTTACCGACCGGTGTTCATCCACATCACGACACATTCCCGTATCAAGGTATGCACGAGAGTTCATCTTACCGGTGAGTATACCGATTATCATCTGTTTGACCGTATAAACTGTGAGATACTCACTTATTTTGATTTGAAAACAAGCCCTATGTGATATAATCACTTATTGATGAGGAACTTGATTTTCATATGCATGAGGGCACAGGTGCAAGTCCGTGAACAGGTCAGTACTTCCGTACAGCAGAGAGACGAACTTGACACCCGGATAGATGTGATATATTATCACTTATTTGAATTGGACATGTGATTGTTTATCACTTATTGAGGTCGAATGCAGTATGTATTATGTACACGTATGTATAGTATCATGGAAGATCTAGACTTGCGTCCCCGTTATTTTTCGGTAAAAGATACAACCATGATACCCAGATGATAAGCAGCATAAAGACCGAATATCTCAGAACCTCGGCAATCTATCAAACGAAATTTCGGTACTAAGACCATATGCCAATGAATGGTTCCCACCTGGTCTTCAGTCGATTAAGATTTATATCACCCTGCACACTTTAAAATGATTGTGAGCCTACCGATACATCTTATATAGAGCTGCTTATCGTTTTTCATTTAAGGTTTAAAGAGGTTTGGATAGACCACTGATGTACTATCATTTTCTCTTTTGCTCGCCAGGAAACTCATTTTTGATTTTCTATTGTTTTTGTGTTTTTGAAATTTTTCGATGTTTTTGGATTTTCAGATTTTGGATTTACTCCCCCTAAAATCAATAAACTAAGATAAATTTAAAAACACAAAGGTATTTACAAAAATGATTTTCCGATGTTGGTTTACTCTTGCTTGACCTTAATGCCATTTACCAATAATAAGAAGTCAAATCTAGATTTGTCAAAAGCTTTGGTAAATAAGTCGGCACGTTGGTCATCGGTGTGGACCTTAACAACATCGATTAGCCTTTTCTCAAAGCAATCACGTATGAAGTGATATTTGATTTCGATGTGTTTGGTCTTTGAATGCTGCACAGGATTTTTAGTGATATCTAAAGCAGCAGAATTATCAACGTAAATAGGAGTAGTTAGGAATTCAAAACCGTAGTCCCGCAATTGTTGTTGGATCCAAAGAACTTGTGAACAACAACTTGAGGCAGCAATGTATTCAGCTTCGCATGTTGATGTAGCGACACACGTCTGCTTCTTGCACTGCCATGTGACTAGGCGATTTCCTAAAAACTGACATCCAGCCGTTGTGGATTTGCCGTCGATTTTGCATCCGCCAAAATCAGAATCACTGAATGCGACCAAGTCAAAGTTATTATCCCTAGGATACCACAGACCGGTGTCGGGGTAAGCCTTCAAATAACGAAAAATCCTTTTGACAGCTGCAAGATGTGAGGCCTTCGGATTAACTTGATATCTGGCAAGTAGGCACGTTGGGTACATTATATCTGGCCTTGATGCTGTGAGGTACATAAGGGATCCGATCATCGCGCGATAGTATGAAGGGCTAACAGGTTCACCCTTCAAGTCAGGAGTTATTCCGTGATTAGTTGGCAATGGGGTACCAATGGGCGTTGCATCGGACATCTGGAACCGGCTCAAGATGTCTCCAACATATTTAGTCTGATGGATGAATATCCCAGACTCCGTTTGTTGCACTTGTAGGCCCAAAAAGAAATTCATTTCCCCCATAGCACTCATCTCGAACTTATCCTGCATGATGCGCTCGAAATTCCTACACAAAACATCATTAGTAGAACCAAAAATAATATCATCAACATATACCTGAACCAGAAGAAGATCTCCATCTTGTTCTTTGATGAAGAGAGTACAATCGATAAGACCTCTTCGAAAACCGTTCTCCAGCAGATATGTAGATAAGGTTGCATACCAAGCTCGTGGCGCTTGATGAAGACCATAGAGAGCTTTGTTGAGCAACCAAACCCGATCGGGATGGACAGGATCTTCAAAACCTGGAGGCTGTTCGACATATACCTCTTCTTCAACCACACCATGTAGAAATGCACTTTTGACATCCATCTGGTAAACCTTGAATCCTTTGAATGAGGCATAAGCCAGAAAGATCCGAATAGCTTCCAGACGTGCAACTGGTGCATAGACTTCGTTATAGTCGATCCCTTCTATCTGACGAAAACCTTGAACGACTAAACGAGCTTTGTTTCGAATAACCACTCCACGGTCGTCTTTCTTGCATTTGAAGACCCATCGAGTGCCAATCTTCTTGTAGTTCTCAGGCTTTTCAACAAGCTTCCAAACACCAAGCTTGTGAAATTGCTGTAATTCTTCCTATATGGCTTCAACCCAAGCACTATCTTTCAAAGCTTCTTTCCACGATTTTGGTTCTTCTTGTGACACGTAACACGCGAAGGACCAGTCATTTTGTTGACCAGATTCTCTTATAGTTGAATACAAACCAGCATTCCGGTTGTTTCTCAGCTGATTACGCGTCTGCACACCGCGATGGACATCTCCTATTATATTCTGCTGGGGATGGGTATCGTGAATCCTCATTTCAGGATTATCTGGCACACGAGCATTGATACCCAAATTGGTAAGATTAAGATCAACAACCAACTCCACACCAGGAATGTGGTTAGAGGTGGATGCATTCCCTTCAGCAGTATCTATATTCTGCGTATGAGGTGTATCACCAGAGGCACCTTGAACAGGAGCAGCTGGAGCTGAAGATCCTTCAGCTGCATCATGATATTCATCATCTTCAGAAGAGTCATTATAGTCAGCAACATCTTCATAAACCTCATTTTGAACCATATTGTTGACAGACGTAGAAACTTGAGGGTCAACAACAATAGGTCTAACCAATGGTGAGACAGCAGCGTTGTCACTTTCCAACAACATCCTAGCCGCTGCTGACTCTTCGTCAAAGGTTGGCAGATTGAAGGAGTCAAATAGCCCATCATAGTCGAACATCCACGGATCACCCGGAGCCCTAACAGGACTCGTGTACCTTTGAACCCTAACTTCACTCCATAGCTCTATCTTTTTGGTAGCTAGATTCCAAACACGAAAATTCGGAGTAGCATATCCAAGGAAGAAACCCTCGATAGCTCTTGCACCAAACTTTCCATCTGGCTCAATCATAGTACAAGGAGCACCAAACGGTTCAAGGTAAGAAAGATCCGGTTTCCTTTTCTGAAGGAGTTCGAAGCAAGTCTTGCCATGTCTCTTAACTGTAAGAACTCTGTTCAACGTGTAGCAAGCAGCCGATACAGCCTCTCCCCAGAATTGAATAGGGAGTTCCGACTCTACTAACATTGTTCTTGCAGTTTCTATAATCGTCCGATTCTTCCTCTCAGCGACACCATTTTGTTGTGGAGTATAACGAGAACTGTACTCATGAAGAATGCCTTTAGAAGTACAAAACTCATCCATAACTTGATTCTTGAATTCGGTTCCATTGTCGCTTCGGATCCTTTTTACTTTCAACGTATAGAGATTCTCCAACATTGTAAGAAGATCCTTGAGGATGCCAGGAGTTTCACTCTTGTGTGCCATAAAAGATACCCAAGAAAATCTAGAGTAGTCATCAGTAACTACTAAACAATAAGCATCACCAAACGTTGTCTTGTGCTTCATAGGTCCAAAAAGGTCCATATGAAGACGTTCGAGAGGCATGCTGACAGTGTTGATTTTCTTCAAAGGGTGAGACTTCTTCGTTTGCTTCCCCTTTTGGCACGAGACACAGATATCTTGTAGATGAAAACTTCTCACAGGCACACCATTCACAAGATTATTTTTCACCAAATGGTTCATCTTTCTCAAGTGAATGTGTCCCATTCTTCTGTGCCAAGATATAGACTCCTTTTCTGTGGCTTTTGAGACAAAGCAAGTGACTTGTGCAGATGTAGTAATAGCCTGGCTCATGTCAAGAATATAAAGATCATTAACTCTCGGAGCCGATAAGAGAATCCATTCTTGTGGAATTTTGAATCCAGGTTTCAGCACATAGCAGCCGGCGTCATGAAAAATCACTGAGAACTTTTTATCGCAGATTTGCGACACACTTAGAAGATTGTGATCAATTTGCTTCACATAATTGATCTTATCAAAGCACACGATACCATTGGAGATACTTCCTTCTCCAGTGATGTACCCACCTTTATCACCCGCAAAAGCAACATACCCTCCTCTAATATTTCTCACGTCATACAGGAGCCGTAAGTCGCCAGTCATGTGCCTGGATGCCCCACTATCAACAATCCAATGACTATTAATAGTTCCTCCTAGAACATCCTGCACATATCATAAAAACATCAGTTGAGAATGGGGACCCAAGCCTTAGTGGTCTTGGGTCGTCCCTTGGCATCACGAAACGTGAGCTCGATCTCTTGATGATTTTCAAGAACAATTGCTCCCCCTGAATTGTCACCCGACTTAGGTAACCAAGTTTGTCTGTGCCTACCAGTTTTTGAAGATTCTGGTTTTACAGGTTGTGACACACTTGGTTCCTTTTGCACTGTTTTAACTTCAGATTTTAAAGCTTTTTCAACAGTTTTCATGTTCTTACGTCGTTGTTTAGTTTCTTGTTCTTTTACAGTTCGTTTATCTTGTTTAGGTGAAACTGACCGACGTTGAGGGTGAACTGTTTCAGGTGGAGCTTTTTCAACCAATTTCTTCTTTGGAGCATTTGGGCAGTTTCTGATAATGTGCCCAATTTCTCCACATTTGAAACAAGTTCTCCTTTCAACAGACTTAGGAGAACTTGATCGACTACCAGATGTTGAACCTGTAGAACCTGAGGTACTTGCTCTTTCATCACACCCGTTTGTGTGTTGGGTGTAATTGTTATCACTGTTACGTTTCAAAATCTTGACTTGTTGTACAAAATCAGTGTTTGATTTGTTTTCAAAAGTCTCAATTTTATCTGTACCTTTTGATGCTACAAATTTAACATCTTTTCCTTTCTTCATGTAACGAGCTCCTTTTGATTCAACCTTAGCCTTTGGCTTTGGAGCTCGTTGTTGTTGTTTACCCTTAGAAGCAGTCGGTTGTTGAGTGGTTGGAGATTTTTGGTTACCAAACTGTTTTCTAATCTCAGCCTTAGGAATTGGATCACATTGTGTTACCACAATTCCCGGAAGTGTTTTTCCCAAAAATTTGTTTGTATTGTCTTCAAAGACTTTGTCAATCAAAGATTTATTTACATTTTTAATTGGAAAAACATGATCTGAGTAAATTTTATTATCTCCAACCAAAGTGTACAACACATTACTGCTTTTAACAGTAGACACACCTGTCTTATCAACCTTGACAGGATCAATCACTTGCTTCTTAACAGATGGAATCTCAGGAGTATCAGGATCACAAAGGATGTGATTCTCTCGTGGAATATCTACTCCTTTCATCTTGCTAAGTGATTTATCCTGATCTCTTACAGCCACTTCTGATTCATCATCCGATGTCTCATAGTCCTCGATAATTGGAGGACTTTGCTTCATGGATGATGAAGTTTCTTGTTCCTTAGAGGCTGTGTTTGAAGAATTATCCGGTTTGAACCCAAGGCCAGTAGTAAACTCCTCAACATCAAGAGGCACACTGGGTTCATACCGAGGCATTTCTTCCTCATCAGGCATCTTGGCATAGTTGTTCATCAAGGGGGGCGGACATTTGTTATACCCTATGCCTTTCTGATTTCCCTTTAGTTGTTGAACATCGATGATGTGATCAAGCACAAATTGGGAGTTAGAATAACTATCCAATTTCTGTTTGATCGCATCATGTTCGCATTGGGCAATGGCTAATTGCTTTTTAGTTTCTTCCACAATGTTAATATACTCATTTATACTCACTTGTTTGTGGTAAACTACTTTGTTAACCTCGGACACATTTTTCTTTAATGTTTCTATTACAGATTTAAATTCTTTTTCATTCCGGGTTAAAGCCATGTTTGCCTCTTTGCATTTCGACAGTTCAATAACCAAATTCTGGTTATGACTATGAAGCTTTTCTGATTCAAGCTTCATCTCTGCACATGATTTGCAAATACTAGGAGCAGGAGGTTCAGAAGTTACCTGACTAGTAGAGGCTGAGCCGTTTGCCATAAAGGCAGTTTGAAAAGAAAAAGCTCCATCTTCAGAGAATAGCTTTTCCATTTCCGTTGATGTAGCAGCAGCCTTCCTAATCAGAATTGATTTCTGACATTTAAGCTCATCAGCTTCATTCAGTAGCTCCTGAATATCATCATCTCCTTCCTCCTTCTCATCAGGCTCTGAGTGATTATCCCCAGAAACAGAGCCTTCTTCATCCGAACTTCCAGAATAACCAGAACTGTCATCACTCCCAGAAGATTCTTCTTTATGAACCTGCTCAATGACTTTAGCATACAAAGCAGTTCCACTTCCCTGATCACCTTCACCAAACTGCACTGACCAGTCACAGCCTTCATCAGCTTGAACAGCCAAAGCCCGATTGTGATTTGCAGTTCCAGGCTGTCCCTGATTGTTGTTCACTGCCACCATCCTCCGTTCACGGTTTTCTTGTTGGGCATTCACATTCGTCTGGTTTCTGAAAGGGTTGTGATTGCCATGTTTTGTTGGTCGAGTGCACTCACGTTTAAAGTGCCCTTTCTCGCCACAGTTAAAGCACGTGACGGCATTAATATCAAACCCATACTTCGTGTTTTTCTTTCCTTCCAACGAAGTTCTTCCAGTTCGTGCCATGAAATCTTTTGCCCTTCTAACCGCACTAGCAAAAGCCCATTTAATATCCATCAACTCCATTTCTTCCTTGTCGATCTGATCATAATCTTCATTGGTCATGTTGATGTTTCCAAGCTGACCTGCTACCAAACCACAGTATGCACTGACCATGGTGTTGATAATCTCCATATGTTCCTTAGCAACTTCAATGCTAAGGTGTGAAAGATTTGAGTTGTCGACTCGGATTGTGTGATGACTTTGGGGTTGAGGTTGAGGATTGCTTGTATAGTGAGCTTGCTGTTGTTGTTGTTGAGGTTGTGGTTGTGGCTGTGTTGGAACAGGAATGTAAGACCTCGGATCGAATTGAGGTTGTGGTGGAGCAGCTGTTGACTGAGGAAACGGAAAGGAACTTGAACTTGTATTGGACACAAATGCAGTCTGCAGCTTAGGTTGCTGTTGCTGAGCTGCAGCGGATCTTGCCAAAACATCGAATCCTGGAAGATACATTTCTGTATTCTGAGGAGCTGGAGCACGCCTTGCTTTCCTAATTTCTTCATCATTTTTATGTTCCAGCTTTTGAATGAACTCATAGATGTTGACTTGATCTAGAGTTCCAGTATGCTTCAACAGTTCAATGAAAGAACTCCACTTTGGAGGTAAGGCGTCAGCAAATCTACTCACCATGTCTTGTTGAGTAGAGACAACTCCATAAGCACACATCTCACTAATCAAATGATAGAAACGTGTGATCATATCATTCAGAGTCTCGTTTTCCAAAAACTGAAAGGATTCAAACTCTTTCTTCAACAAATCATGCCGAGATTTTCGAGCAGCTGCATTGCCTTCTCCTCTAGCAACTAAGGCATCCCACAGTGCTTTCGTGGTCTTGCAATATGAGAACTGATGGTAGATGTCTTTGTTGAGTGCTTGAGTAAGTGTGGCAAAGGCCTTTTTCTCCAATTCATAAGCCTTCTTGTCATTTTCAAGCATATTGGCATAACCCTCTGAAGTTGACGCAGCAGTTTCAAGATTAGTATTGAACGCATTGATGAAACACGTCCAAAGATCAGTGCTTTGCCCTTGAACATATGTGTGAAAACGGTTTTTCCATGATGGAAAATCGTTCATATGGTTCAACTTAGGTGGACGATTGTTGCTGCCAGTTTCACTCTCACTAATCAGAAGGTTCTGAAGACTTTGACTTTGATTGGATACCAAAGCCCATTGACTTGGACTGATTGATGGCTGTGGAATCATACTCTTTGCCCAATCTGCAGCAGTGACTAGCTCTTGATTGGATCGTGAGTCTAAACTCCAATCCCACGGACTAGTACAACTCATTTTGATCAAATATAAGTACCAAACCTACACACCACAAACTGTTAAGTGCAAAAACAGATATGAATCGAAAGATGCAACCTGTTCGAAAGATCAATACTTGTTCGAATGATCAACAAGGTTCGAAAGATCCTTGTTGAGTTTCGAACAAACACTTCGAAGGATTGACTTCGAAAGATTGACTATACGAAGGATCCTTATCTTTCGAAAGATGATTTCGAAAGATTGTCCTTATGTTTCGAACACAGGTCTCGAAAGATGACACTTGTTCGAAGAATCAACAGTGTTCGAAGGATCACTGTTGATGGCTCGAACAATAACCTCGAAAGATAACCTTGAAAGATTCACCCAACACGAAGGATCCTTATCTTTCGTAATGAACAGTAACTCGAAGGATGTATCTATCGAAAAGATTCCTTGACTCGAAGGATAACACACTGACTTCGAAAGATGTTCGAAGGATGGTTATCTTTCGAATCTCCTTGATCGAAGGATGATCCTTCGAGCTCGAAAGTTATCTTTCGACGGTCTGACACACTGACAAAAGTACGACAGGTTGGTGAAAAGTTGATGTGGTTGGTGAGCCAACTTTCGGCAGAAAGGATGTTCTGCCAACAACTTTTTCACCAACTATTTGACTTTCAAAAACAATACCAAAAATGGCAACCTTATCAACAAGATCTGGTCACCGGAAACACACCGGAGATATGGCCGGAAAAATCAAAGTCACTTAAAAACAAGTTTTCAAGTTACCCAACCCAACCTTGAACACTCCCGAAGGTTTAGAAATCGTTTTTCAGTTTAAACAAGCAAGAAAACCACCAAAAACGGGTGCTAAACCAAGTGTTCAAACACACCAAGAACTTGAACAAAACCCGGTTTTAAACAAGGTAAAGAGCCAAAGCTCTGATACCACTTGTAGGTCCCTTTTCGCGGAGGATTACGAACCTAAACCTTGTTATACAAACTCACTAGCGAGTGCGGAATCCAAGCTAGCGAGCAAACCGGGATGATGCAAGAACAAACACAAGAACACACAAGACTCAACGATTAACACCACTTGTATTAATGCGTAGAAAGTTTTCGGTTACAAGCACAATGTTTACAATCAGTTTGCAAACTCTCAAAGTGTGTGTGTATATGTTTCGGACAGAATGCTCTCCACTCTTGTCTGTCTCTCTAAGTGTGCATCTCTCTTTCACACTACACTGCATGGGTATATATATACCCAGCCCATGATGTCTGGTCGAAGGATCCGATAGATGGTCCGAAGGATCATCTTTCGGATATAGTGCTTTCGAAGGATCAGCAAGGACCTCGAAAGATCATCTTTCGAGATCCATCAATCGAAGCATATCTTTCGATCACCTCGAAGGATCAACAGTATCCTTCGAGGCTATCCTTCGATTCAGACAAGCATATTACAAACAGATTGGCCAAGTCTAACTAGGAGGATAGTTGACTTGGTCAACTTACAGACCAACTTTGGACATCGTTTATATACAGACCGAATACAGACAAAGTACAGACACAAGTGCACCAACACATATTAGTATAGTTTTGATTGATTTTGCAACATTTATATAGTTTTGTTGGATTGGAACCAAATAATCAATTAAGAAAGAAGTCATATTAGGTATATCAATCATCTTCCAACGGATACAACATACTTGAATAAACATACATCTCAACAAATAATTAACCAATGTTGAAAAACATAAAACATTAATGTTTTAAACAAAGAGCAATAAAAGACTGCCGAATAATCCAACTACAAATCCATAGATAGTTGGTACCGCCAACTTGCCCGATGTGGATGTCGCTATCGGGCTTGGAGCAGGAGCCCATGTTTGAGGTAGAACGGTGATGACAAGCTTCATGTTTCTCGACTCGCAATGCTTTCCGACACCACAAATGTACCATTTCCTTCCAGGGGTTTGTAGGGGGACAACATCTCGTCTACTTGTCATGATTCCATTGGAAGCTGAAGTGCTACATTGTTGGAAACCGGTGCCGTTGACTTTCGCAACGTTGTGAACACCAGCCGCATAGTTGAAAACTGTATCAAGAGAATTGTAAAGGATTACATTTATTAAACGTCGTGGGAACGAGAAATGCACGATTTTGCGACCGAAAATGGTCGCAAAGATTGCGACAGAATTTAAAAGTGTCACAAAAGTAGCGACCACATCCAAGTCACAGATACAAACAAAGTGGTTTTTTAGTTGCTAAAACCGGTCGCAAAACAGATTGGTGACTGAGATGTTGCGAAGTTTTTTTTGTTACCGATTTGTGACCAAATTGATGGTTGCAAATACCTAGTTTTGTAGTAGAAAATCTAAATAAAATGACGGGGATATATAACATACCAAGGGTATCTCCGACGTAGAAAACTTTATCCTTGGCCCAAGTTTGATAATCAAAGTCGAGTTTCCAACCATTTTCATCCCCCACAATGTATTCTTTTGCATAGATCGATGTCGCAAGAACAAAAAAATGTTAGCATGAAGACAATGCTCAAACGGGATGTGGCCATATTGAAATAAATTTGGGACTTCTAATTAAAATTTGTATAAAAACTCAGAGAAAAATTAATGAATTTGTTAAGAAGATGAAATAATTGCTACACGGTTGCTGATTATTTATAGTTAACATAGAAATGCAAGCTGGTTAAAGGTTACCGGCTGTAGACGGCAATGGTATTGTGGATTTAGTCTTAATTGTGTGTTTGATTGCCACACAAACAATTAAAAGATGTTTTGTCTTTATTATTTTTCTTTGCATGTTAGAAACTGTGGTAAGTTAATTCTTGTATATATTACTAGGTTATTAGACTCGTGCATTTGCACGGATTGATTAAAGTAGTAAATACTTCACATAAGACCATGTGTAGTGGTAGGAGTGAATAATGCCTCCACCCTTGGACATTATTCGACACATGTCAATCCACTCATCCAAGGGGCATTGTTGGGCGTTTCGAAGAAATGAGTGTAGTGGGATAATGCCCCCACCCTTGGACATTATCCGACACATGGCAATCCAGTCATCCAAGGGGCATTTAAAACTAATAATATTTTATTAATTAAATAAAAATTACATAAATAATAAAACACATAAACATACATAATATTTTTAAAACGAATAATATTTTATTAATTTTTGTCTTCGTTTTAGCCATTCCCGTTATCTTCGTCTTCCTCGTCATTCGATTCTTGCTCTCCCTCGTTTGGAATATGCCGAGCCGACCACGTGTGTTCAACCAAATCAATCGCTTACGCATTATGTGCGGGTTCAGACCGCATTTCATGTGCATTCTTCACTCTTTCTTCCATTGTTGCTTGGGGATACTCCTGAACATCTTTCGGTATATAGTTCAGGCATATTGTTCTTCCTTTGTCTTCCAAAATCATATTATGCATGATTATACAAGCGTGCATAGCATCTCTCATTTTTTCTTTGCTCCATGCACGACAAGGATTTCTCAAATAATGTCACTGTTGTTAAAGAACCCCAAAGCATCTCTCAATATCCTTTCACGAAGACTCTTGAACCTTTTTAAAATAAGCTCTTTTTTCATCATACGAGTCCCTGAACATCTTCACGACAATCGAATACCTAAGATAAATTACATCGCCAAATAAGTTTCGGATTTTATATGCAAACAATCATGGATTCCACATCCAAGGTAATGGATTTTCTTTGTATCCTATCATAATAACCTTATTATTTCTTTCTTGATTTAGTTCAAGTGCTTTCTTAATTCAGCCCAAGGGCCCATAGATTTTGTTTTTTAACGAGTTGATGCAAACCCGCGCGTTGCGGCGGGATGTTAATAATGTATGTCTTTATATGAATGGGTCGGATCCGTTAGACTGAATTTAAAAACCGAATGACTTTTTTTTATATCATTGTTTAGTTATAATATTTAAAATTAATTATTAATTAATATATATATATACACACACATACGAAAGTTAGTGAAAATGTAACAAATTAAATAAATAATATTTATGCCTACTTAAAATACCTTTTTATGCCTAACTTAAATTAATTACATTTCGTATCACTTTCACTTTTTCACCAATTCTAACATATCTATCCTTACTTACTGCACATGCAGTCATGCATCCAATTCATACGCTTAGACAACCTGCTCTTGTTCGCACCGGTTATTACCGGAAATCCAATTCATACACTTACACAACTTGCTCTTGTTCGCACCGGTTATTACCGGAAAATGGATGCGTCAACATCAAGAGGTCTACCACCGGTGACACTCCCCACATACTCATCCACCGAACGCCGTTTCTATTCGTTGCAACCGTTTCTAATTGTCGCAATGGTTTTTAACCAGTGCCATGGAAGGCCATAAGACGCCGTCTCCGCAACCGTTTGTAATTGTCGCAACCGTTTCTATTCGTCAACATCTTCCTCCAACATTTATTCCAATTTGGTACTTATTTGAAAAACATTAATTTTCGTGATTCAATCGTAAGTTATTTTTATAACTTCACAGCCATGGAACTCCATAGAAGAATTTGTATAACTTCTCGAAGATATAAAATAAGAACTCTTTTAATCAACAACGAACGCATATAGCCATGGGTGTAATCATATGCCGGAATCGAAGCGTCAAATGTAAACACGAAAACAACTTCACCAAAAGATGACGGTGTTGGATGGTTGCTGAATCGAATAGATGTGCCGATCGGTGAGAACGTCAACGACGACAACGTTTGACGAAGCAAAATCCATACAAATCGCCGGAGACGAAGGGGCGTCGGTTACGAATCGCTGGAGTCGACGAGGTGATGCTTACGGATCGTCTTGCACAACGTTTTTTCTTTTCAAAACACAAACGAATCGATGTTCAAGATATTTGTAACGAAGAATCATCCAACCCACGACATCACTTAGGGGATTTAGGGTGTTTCAATTTTATTTATGAATCAGTCACTTTAAAATGGTTTTTGCAGAAAGAAAAAGAAGATAAAAATGGGAGAAGGCTTGAATCCATTTAATAAAATTTACCTTTACGTAACTGATGAATTACTTTCGTTTTTTGGTATGGAGTTTGTGGATTGAGAATGGATTTTGGGGTTGTTGAAGATGATTTGGGATAAGAAGATGCGCCTTTTCCGAGTTACCGTAATGAATTTTGATTTTTTAAGTAAGGTTGGTTATCAATTGGGTAAATATAGTATTCATTATTATAAGTGAAAAGTCTGATTGTTTCCAATTATGTCTTAAACGGTGCCTTTGTATGGACACATCGGTTAAATAAGCAAGTGATATCCCAAATTAGTTTTTGTAGGGTATAGTAATGCCCAAGTGCCCGAAGAGCACAAACTTGAACGGCCCAAGTACAAACATTTTTTTTCTAAACAATTTTTAAAAAGAGAAGAACTATCTTCAAGTGAGATTTTGGTGTTGTTTGTTTTTGCAGACATAAACTGTCTGCAAGCTGATTTCATATGTTCTCGTGTCTGCAACTGAAGATGTGGTCTGAAGCTCTGCAAGCTGAAAATATAAGACTGTTTGTTTTTATAAATTGAAATGTCTGCACAAACTTTGTTTATGCAAATACTTTCCCCTCATCCCTTTCATTTTAAACCCTAACACACCAAACACTCTCTGCCTTCTCTCTAAAATTAGAAATTAAATTAAATATATATAATAACGCATCATTAGTTTAACGTTGTCTTCATCATCTACATTAGAATACCAAAATACAACCCATCATGCCACCCATCTCCTTTGGCCACCGATCTTCTCCAACTACACCCATCAATCCACACCATAGCTTCTTGTTTGAAAGAGATAACACGCCCCAACATCGTCTTCATCACCTACATCGTCGGCAACTTTGGGTGGCGATGGAAATCACGTGCTCCAGTTTGACGAGGATGAACAGATCCAACGGCGATGGAGCTCCGATCGGGGTTGTATGTTTACTCACCGATTTTGCTCATCTAGACTTTGCCCGCCGTCGTACTATCACCGTCACTGCCATTTGGCTTCATTACAGATCGCCGTAAGTTTGGTGAAGGATGGCCGAGCCGTCCCTCCGGCGACCCGAAAAGCAGTAGAGAGTGTTTGGGCGGTGGGTGAAGGGGCGGTGGATGAAGGGGCGGGGGGTTTGGTGGTGGAAGAGAGGAAGAAAGGGTTTTGTGAAGATGTTTGAAGCAAGAGTTCCATAGCTTTTTTTAAAAGATGAAAGAAGCCATTTTTAGATCTGTTAAAAAAAAACAGTCTTCAAGGCCTTATGTCTGCCCGCCTGCAGACATAGGCTCTTTGCAGACGTTTTAAGCAAAAACAAACAGCCTCTTACTGTACTATTAAGTAAATAAGAATGAATAGTTTTACAATATCATTAAGTGGATAAGTATGTCTTGGTTTTACCTAACCCATTTTGACCCTCTTGTTGTAACCCAACCAATCTAAGACCTCGTTAAAAAATTTCTAGATCTGCCACTGATCACTTATCGTTTTAGTTCTGATATAGGCAACGCTGTTCGCTTGCTACACAAACAGCTATTCACGGTTGGAAAATTATCACAAATAGCTTTGTCGCTAATCTTTGTTCCAACGATTATTGTGAGAAATGAGTTTGCGATTTTATTAGTGTCTGAATAAACTGTCGCTAAGTCACGATTGATTGTGACGGATCACAATTGTGACAGATTTATGACCCACCAACTTAGCAATGGATTCACGATCAACCATTGTTACGATCGATATAACAACATACATATTAGCGACGGACTTATGACCGATAACTATTGCTACGAACTTCTTAGTGACGATCAATCACCGATAATTGCCCTTCGAATATTTTCTTTTCCTGCAGACCACCTGACTAGAGTAGACTTTACAAAACAAGGTTGCAATTTTTATGTTTTGTAAAAAACGGACCGTATGATCATTCAAGAAAGGATTCCTATTCCTATTAGGTATTCAAACATTTTCAAATGGGTACAACACTTGAACAATCATACATCTTAATAAATAACCATTAATGTTCGAAATAATAAAAAAATAAATAAATGTTTCAAACCATGAGTAATATAAGATTGCCAAATAATGCGACTAGGAATCCATAGATTGTTGGAACTACCAAATTGCTGGATGTGGATGTCGCTATAGGGCTTGGAGCCGGAGCCCATGTTTGAGGTAGAACGGTGATGACAAGTGTTTTGGTCAAAAATCACACAAGGATAATGTAACCAAACTTTATGTAAACGGGGTATGATGCTTGGTTAATTATGAAAGTAAAGGATCACTTCTGTGATAAAGATGCAAAGACACAATGATTTATACGAGGAAAAAGCCCTTGATCAATGTATGATCTCCGGCATAAAAAACCTCGGGTGATGGCAACTACCGATCACCAACTTCAATATAAGAAAAATATAGTTACAACTTTGGATGATAATGAGCTGAGTACAAGGATCACTATTGTTTCGAGTGTCTAAGTGTGTGAGAGTTGCGTTGTATGTCGTGTGTCTCGTGTGTGTTCTTCCAAATGAGGAAGAGTGGTATTTATACAAGTGTAGGTGACCTATTTTAGGTAAAAGACTAATAATCAGCTCATTACCCCTTTAGAAATAAAAGACAATCTAGCCTAAATTGCCGCCCTTAAATCAAGCTAAGTTTCCATATCCTTTGCAACGTCTATCTCCGATTAAGCTAATGCCATAACTGTGAAGACGCGTCCCTTGATTATGATGCTAAGAGCGTATCCTGCTAGATGTTCCTGCAAAATAACATTGTATTAAACGAAGGTAACCGTTAGCATGAGGATCCTATAATGGTCCATGATCCTGATCCTGAAGTCCTGTTGAGGATCACTGTCTGTCAAAGAAAGAAGGATCACTGGTTAGGATCACGTGTAAGGATCATGCATAATAAAATTCCAGCCCTAACAATTGCCCCCAAAATATAAGGAGTTGATTGTAAATTAACGAGTTGTATTTTGTTTTGATCTTATCTCCAACGGGCAACTCCGAATAACTAGCCGTTAATATTGAACTAGTCGTTACGATCATTACGTCATGGATGTGACAATCCCTGCAAATCATGATTATAAATAGGAGATAGGGTTAGGATCACTCTGCATTTAAATTCGAGATATCTTCCCTTTATAATCGCTACCGAAGACTGATCAGGTATCCTCTTCTTCTCTCTTTCCTTTCTTCCTTCTCTTTGCTCTGTTTTTTCTGCTTTTATTCTGTTTCTGTTCCGTCACAAGCATGTTGCTCCGGAATTCTCCACACAAGGATTCCAAGAAGAGTAGTCCCCTAAAAAGCCAAGGGATCATCAAGGATTCTCCTACGGAGAGGTGTTGCTTTACTGACGCTCACGTAGACAGAATTCGTCATTGCTTTCCGGCGAACGCAGTTTTCAAATCCTTCACACCTACCGCTTTGAGCGACTTTGTTTCAGATGTCTGGGTGGCTTTTCCTGCTACTCCGTTTACCATAGGGTACTCGTATCCTTTTCCAACCTTCACCCAATCTTTCTTTTCCTTAACCGGCATCTCCTATATCCAAGCTATGCCGATGATCTGGAGGGTCCTGTATACCTTCGAGAGGATCATCGAGCAGAAATGGATTGATTTGGGGATGGCAGAGTTGGCTGCACTTTATGATCTTACCACGTTTGGTTCTTGCCGATATCTGCTAAAACGGAAAGCTGGGGAGGATCACCCTGTCTTCAAGGTTACTAAGAATGACACAAACTGGAAGCGTCGCTTTTTCTTTGTTAGAAGGGATTCCATCCCAGATGGGAAGGATCTGCCCAAGGAATGGGCCACTCATGGTAGGGTAGAGGATCCTGGAAGGATCACTATCAGACTTGTCTCATACGATGAGGATCACTAACGTCTTTTTTATTTTTTGTGCAGCTATATCCATTGCTTATCTTAAGTTAACCCCTGCTGCAAGAGAAAGAGTCTTAGCTTTTAAAAAGCTCAATCCTGAGGTCAGAAGTTTCCAAGTCACCGTCCAAGATTCACAGGAAGTATCCTCCGCATCTGCCACTATGTCAAGTAAGTATCCTTGTAAAAAGTAAGTTATATGCTAGATTGTTTGATTAGTAAGGGAACTTATCTTGTTTTGATTGTGTAGGTGTTGGGAAGTCTGCCAAATCTGCTAAGTCCGCCTCCAAGTTTGGGATAGATGATCTCACCAACGTCAACTCTCCGAGGAGAAAGACTTCTGCTGCCAGTCCCTCCGCTTCAGCCCCTAAAGCATCCATTAGGGGTAAGGGAAAGAAGAGGAAGACTTCCGAGGATCTCCAAGGATTTCCCCTGATCCGCCAACAGTTCCTTGACTTTGTCAATGAGGTAGGGATCATTGCCCCTGTGGGTTATCCTTCTCTAATATCCTGCTTGTATATTCTGCCTGTATATCCTGCTTTTGACAAGAGCTCATGGGACGTGGAAGGTTGGAAGGCAAGATTGGCGGAGCTGGAGGATGAGGATGAGGAGATCCCTATGCTGGAAGGTGGTGATGCTGAGAAGGATCAGGGTGGAGAAGCTGGTGGTGATGGAGCGGCAAAGGTGTGAGCTGCTGGATTGGGCGATGATGGATATTTCGAGACTAGGCCGGAGCCCAATTTTTTAGGATTGGTAGTGGTTTTTTGTGGTTGTTGATGGTTTGTGAACAATTGGTCTGTAATCTTTGAACAATAGTTTTTAGGGTAAAGGATCTTGGATCCTTCGAACAATAGGTAGGATTACAAAAGGTGGAGGGATCCTCTGTTTGGGGGATGAAGCCTTTGTGATCCTGCCGCTTTTACTTTCCTGCACCTGCTAAGACCGCATAGACAATGGACACCCTTTGCCAACCCATGTGGACGGGCCACGTTTTGCTGGTAGAAACGTGGGTTGGTAATTTTGACAACTTTTTGCAAGGGTTAAAGATCCTTTTGCTAATAATATAACCTTAATCTTTCTGGCTTATCCTGTGTTGTTATCCTTTGTTTATCTTTTTGGTTTCCAATTGTTTTAGAAATATATTTGTAACAATAATTAAGCAAACCATGTTCAAGAGATATAGGATATGATCCTGGATCAAATATCCTATAATCGAAAATTTTCAAGGAAGTTTATTTTAAGGATCATAGGTTCAGTTGTCAAGGTCTAAAGGTTTTTCAAATGAATAATGAAATTAAAAATAGTTAAAGATCATACCTGAGGATCCAAGTTAGGATCCTAACCTTTAATCGGGATAACCACAAGTAAAACTTTAATGGATGATAAGTGTTTTGGTCAAAAATCACACAAGGATAATGTAACCAAACTTTATGAAAACGGGGTATGATGCTTGGTTAATTATGAAAGTAAAGGATCACTTCTGTGATAAAGATGCAAAGACACAATGATTTATACGAGGAAAAAGCCCTTGATCAATGAATGATCTCCGGCATAAAAAACCTCGGGTGATGGCAACTACCGATCACCAACTTCAATATAACAAAAATATGATTACAACTTTGGATGATAATGAGCTGAGTACAAGGATCACTTATTGCTTTTGGTGTCTAAGTGTGTGAGAGTTGCGTTGTATGTCGTGTGTGTTCTTCCGAATGAGGAAGAGTGGTATTTATACGTGTGTAGGTGACCTATTTTAGGTAGCTAAACTAATATTCAGCTCATTACCCCTTTAGAAATGAGATACAATCTAGCCTAAATAGCCGCCCATAAATCAAGCCAAGTTTCCATATCATGTGCAACGTTTATCTTCAATTAAGCTCTTGCCATAATTGTGAAGACGCGTCCCTTGATCATGATGCCTAGAGCGTATCCTGCTAGATGTTCCTGTAAAACAATGTTGTATTAAGCGGAAGTGGCCGTTAGTATGAGGATCACTATAATGTCCCATGATCCTGATCCTGAAGTCCTGCTGAGGATCACTGTCTGCCAAAGAAACAAGGATCACTGGTTAGGATCACGTATAAGGATCACCTATAATGAAAATCCAGCCCTAACAATAAGGATTAAGGATCCTTATTTGTTTAACTTCGAGAACCTGAAAGATGGAACATATGTTGGGACTAAGCCAATGTAAGAGATAAATTAGTAGCTGGGGACATGCCCAAAGGATAACTGAGAATGATCCTGGAGGATCACTGGGGACAAGCCCATAGGATAACTGAGAATGATCCTGGAGGATCACTGGGGACAAGCCCAAAGGATAACTGGGGACAAGCCCAAAGGATCGTATGTAAACTGGAGTATGGCCCTTTCTGGCGACTATCCAAACTTAGTGACATGAAAATGTCAAAACCTTAGCTAACGTGAAAACGTTAGAAACCTTAGGAACGGATGTATGGTACGTCTACCATTATACGTAGGATCCTAAATATAGCCAGTACGATGAGGTTGTCAGCCCCGGAAGTGGGTACTGGTCCCAAAGACGTGAACTATATCAGGATCATCGTGCGCTGCTGGCGGAAACTGGGGATAATCCCAAGGATAACTGGGGTTGGACCCAAGGATCTGCGGTGCTTTTGAAGATCTTTGTCGATATGCTGAAGATACCTGAACTTATCATAACTCAAATGTTTCGTGAGTAGAGGATGAAGGATACATGATCCTTATCCTTAGGTAAAAAGTAAGAAAATGCAATAGTTTCTAGGATAAGCATATTACCAGAGTAAGGATCACTGATATCACCGGGATCCTTTAAGGATACTTCAATGTAAGGATCACGTGCATGGAGGATCATGTTCACATGAAATATTTCTTTAAGTGAACAGCATTCCAGGCTCTTGGCAACAAGTTTCCTTCCATGGTTAGCAACCTGTATGCCCCCTTTCCTGCTTCAGCTTCAATCAAGTAGGGACCTTCCCATTTTGGTGCTAACTTCCCGTCAGCAGGATTGATAGTATTTTGAAATGCTTTTCTCAACACCATATCTCCGACTTGGAATTTCCTTAATCTGACATTTTTGTTGTAGGCACCAGCCATTCTTTGTTGGTAGCTTGCCATCCTTATCCTAGCTAGATCCCTGATTTCTTCAATAGTGTCCAAATCCTGAGCTAGAATTGTAGCATTTTCTTCAGGATCATGAGTACTTGTTCTAGCAGTTGGGATCACCATTTCTGTTGGGATCACTGCTTCTGCCCCAAATACTAAAGAGAAAGGTGTTTGACCAGTGGCATTCTTGGGAGTTGTTCTATCAGCCCATAGCACATAAGGTAACTCCTCTGCCCATTTCCCCTTCTTGGATCCTAGCTTCTTCTTCAGATTGTTGATGATGATCTTGTTGGATGATTCTGCTTGACCATTGGCTTGTGGATGAACTGGTGTTGATGTTATCATCTTGATTCCCCAACTGTCACAAAAGTTAGTGGTTCTGCTTCCAATGAATTGGGAGCCATTATCACATACAATTTCAGAGGGAATGCCAAATCTAGTTATAATATTTCTTTTGATGAAGGATATGACTTCCTTTTCTCTGACTTGGGCGAAGGCTTCAGCTTCTATCCACTTAGAAAAATAGTCAGTCATGGCAAGCATAAATACTTTTCCACCAGGTGCTTTAGGAAGCTTGCCCACTATATCCATTCCCCATCTCGTGAATGACCAAGAGGATGGTATAGGGTGTAGCAGTTCAGCTGGTTGATGAAGGATATTGCTGTGTCTTTGACAAGGGTCACATTTCCTAGCATATTCTACAGCATCCCTTTTCATGGTTGGCCAGTAGTATCCTGTTCTAAGGATCCTTGAGAATAATGCCCTGCCCCCAGTGTGGTTTCCACAATCTCCTTCATGGAAGTCTCTCAACACTTCTTCAATTTCAGGATCCTCAATACATCTTAAGTATGGTCCTGCAAGGGATCGTTTATATAGCACATTATTTAAGATTGTAAATTGAGATACCTTGATCCGGAAAGCTCTAGGATTTTCTCCCATTGGAATCTCTCCGTTTTGCAAGTATTTCATGATTGGTGAGACCCATGATCCTGAATAAGATTGAGCTTCTTCACTAGGGATTATTGCAGTATCCTCTTCTATTTCCATGGCCACTTGATTTTCAATAGCAGGAGCCAGGATATGGATGATAGGGATACTTATGTCTTCTGGAATTTTTAAGGATGATCCTAAGTTGGCCAATGCATCAGCTTCCGTGTTATCCTCCCTTGTTACCTGTGTTAAGCTGAAAGAAACAAAAGAGAGTGCCAATTTTTTGACTATCTCTAAATATTTGGTTAGTTTTTCACCTTTAACAGCATAGGATCCGTTAAAGTGATTGGTGATCAATAATGAGTCTACATATACTTTAAGATATTTTACCCCCATATCCTTAGCAATTTGCAAGCCAGCAATCAAGGCTTCATACTCAGCCTCATTGTTAGTTGCTTGGAACTCACAGGCTATGGAGTGGGGTATTATGTCCCCCTGTGGCGATTTTAGTAGGATCCCGAACCCTGTGCCCTTGACATTTGAGGATCCGTCAGTGTGTAATATCCAAGGATCCTTGGTTTCATCCAGCTGCTGGACCTCCAATTCTGCTTCTTTTTGTAGATCACTACTGAAATCAGCCACAAAGTCGGCTAAGGCTTGTGATTTAATGGCTGTTCTTGGTTCATATCTTATATCATGGGCACTAAGCTTCACTGCCCACTTAGCCATTCTCCCTGACATCTCCGGTTTCCTGAGGACATTCTTAATTGGAAAATTAGTTTTAACAACAATAGTATGGGTTTCAAAATAATGCCTTAACTTAGTGGATGCCATGATTAATGCAAGAATAAGTTTTTCGAGGTGTGAGTACCTGGATTCGGCATCAAGTAGACTTTTACTTACATAGTAGATAGGATATTGTGTACCTTCGTGATCCTTGACAAGGACAACACTTACAGCGGTTGAGGATACCGCCAGGTATAAGGATAACACATCTCCTTTTTCCGGTTTTGCTAATGCTGGTGCTGAGGACATATATTCTTTAAGGGCTTGTAAAGCGTTCTCATGCTTCTCAAGCCATTCAAACTTCTTATTCTTCCTTAGGATATCGTAGAATTCTTTGCATTTTTCTGAGGATTTCGATATGAACCTGTTCAAAGCTGCTATCCTGCCTGTCAGTCTTTGAACATCCTTGGCATTGGCAGGAGATTTGATATTTACTAATGCTTTGATTTGTTCCGGGCTTGCTTCAATGCCCCTCTGAGTTACCATGTATCCTAGGAACTTTCCTGCCTTAACACCAAAATGGCATTTTGAAGGATTAAGTTTCATGTTGTAATTATCAAGGATATCGAATGCTTCTTCCAAGTCCCTTAGGTGATCCTCAGCTTTCTTTGACTTGACCACCATATCATCTATGTACACCTCCATAGTTTTTCCAATTTGATCTTTGAACATCATATTTACCAGCCTTTGATATGTTGCACCTGCTCGAAGTAGTCTCTCTACTTCTTCCTGGATAATGGCATTCCTTTCTGGTGCAAATTTCCTCCTTTTTTGATGGATTGGTTTGATAGACCTGTCAATGCCAAGTTTGTGAGTAATAATATCCTTAGATATACCTGTCATATCTTCATGTTTCCAAGCAAAGGTAGATTTTCTTCTTTTGAGGAAGGATATTAAGTCTTCTTTCATCTTGCCAAGGATCCCTGATCCGATATAGATTTTTAATTCAGGATCACTAGGATCCAAGAGGATTTCGTCCACATCTTGTTCCTTTGCCTCCAAGACATTCCTCGGAGGATACTGTAATTGCTATTGCTCCCTTGGCTTCGAGGTTGGCTTCATGGATGAGGTATAACAATCCTTAGCCTCCTGTTGATCACTGTCGATCTTGATTATTCCCCATGGGCTAGGGAGCTTCACACATTGATGGTAGGTAGATGGGACTGCTTTCATATCATGTATCCAAGGCCTGCCAAGGATAACGTTGCAACAAGATAAACAGTCAATAACACAAAATTTTTGGTAATTATGTAATCCTTCCACGTAGATTGGGAGTTTGATGTCCCCCAGAGTTTTCTTCGTTTCCCCACTGAATCCTACAAGCACGGAGGATCTTGGTGTAATGTCTGATTCTGGGATTCCCATCTTCTTCAGGACATCAAGCTGGATAATGTTCACTGAGCTCCCTCCATCAATAAGGATCCTGCGGACAAAATGGTTAGAGATAAAGAGAGTGATAACTAAACTATCATGGTGAGGATCCTGAATGTTAATGCGATCATCCTCATCAAATGTTATCATCTTCCCTTCTGAGACACTTGATGTTCTAATAGGCCTTTCACCATTATCGATTTTTGATTCTTTTGCATGTCTTTTGGCCGCCGAGAAGGATGTACCACAGATGTCTGATCCTCCGGATATAAAGTTGATCACTTGTGCATTTGCCGGAGGTGCTGGAGCTTTTTCGGGGATCCTTTCAGGATCCTGGGTCCTTTGCTTTTTTCTCCCCAGCAATTCTTTTAGATGCCCCTTGCTTAGCAGGTGTTAGGGCTGGATTTTTACTATGAATGATCCTTATACGTGATCCTAACCAGTGATCCTTATTTCTTTGGCAGGCAGTGATCCTCAGCCGGACCTCAGGATCAGGATCACGGGACATTGAGGTGATCCTAGTACTAACGGTTATTTTCGATTACTACAATATTATTTTGCAGGAATATCTAGCAGGATATGCCCTACATATCATGATCCAGGGACGCGCTTTTACAAATATGGCAAGAGCTGAATTGAAGATGAACGTTGTGCCGGATATGGAAACATGGCTTGATCTTAGGGCAGCAATTTAGGCTAGATTATCTTTATTTCTAAAGGGGTAATGAGCTGATTAGTGGTCTATCTACCTAAAATAAGTTACCTACACATGTATAAATACCCATCTTCCTCATTCGGAAGAACACACACAACATACGACACAACTCTCAACACTTAGACACTCAGTGATCCTTGTACTCAGCTCATTATCATCCGAAGTTGTAACTACATTTTTATTATATTGAAGTTGGTGATCGGTAGTTGCCATCACCCGAGGTTTTTTATGCCGGAGATCATACATTGATCAAGGGCTTTTTCCTCGTATAAATCACTGTGTCTTTGTATCTTTATCACGGAAGTGATCCTTTACTTTCATAGCTAACCAAGCATCATACCCCGTTTACATAAAGTTTGGTTACATTATCCTTGTGTGATTTTTGACCAAAACAGTTTGGCGCCCACCGTGGGGCAATTGGTGCTTCATTCATAAAGAAAATCCTTTGTTCAAAATCATTTCAAAGAGTTACATGGCTTCATCATTGAAGAACACTTCCACGACGATGTCTGCAGTCACCTCAGCACAAACCACTCTACCTCCTCCACCGGCAGGATCCCAGAGAAATGCTGAGAAGAGACCAACCCCTTCTTTCTCTAAACCTCCATCTTCTTCTGCTATGAATTCTTCTATTCCCAGTACTAGTGATGTGTTTGCTTTAATTTTGCAGATGAAGGATCGTATGCAGCGGCAGGATGAAACTAATGACAGGATCCTCAGGGAGATTGGAGATCTCAAAAGACAAAAGAAAGCGGCAGAGGATCATTCCCCACTGATGCCAAAATCCTTGAGTTTTGAGACTCCAATGGTCACCTCTCAGCCATCAGGGATCCCAGACGTACAGATCACAGAGGAGACGAGAGGATTACATCTCAAGTCAGCAGCAATGACTCAGACATCGGGCTCGTATTTTCAGCCAGCAGGATCCTATCCTCAGTATATGGGATCCTTCATGAATCCGGGAGCCTATCCGGGGGCACAGCAGTTTCAAGGATCCTACTTTATTCCAGGATCGTTCCAGGGCCAAGGATCCTCCTTTGTTCCAGGATCATCCCAGGTTCAAGGATCCTCCTTCGTTCCAGGATCATCCCAGATACCAGGATCCTTACAGCTGCCAGGATCCCTAAAAAGTTTGCAAGCAGGGAATCTAGATGTCCATCAAGGGGACTTCATTCCAATGCAGACCATTGCTTCCACTGGTCCCTCCGTTATTCCAGAATCCCAGCAATACGGATTCCCTAACTTGAACCCAATGGGAGGTAACACTTTAAATAATTATCCTACCACTAACCATGGATTCATGCAGGATACAGGTACCAATCACGCTATGGCCAGGGAATTACAGAAACTAAAGGACATGATCTCAAGTGTTCCAGGGGTAGTCAAGCCTATCCCAGAGATTGCAGATGGAAGCCACAAGGTATCACGCTTTGCACCACCAATTTGTGATGCAGAGGTGCCCAAAAGGTTCCATATCCCTACCATGAAGCTGTATGATGGCACGACGGATCCAGAGGAGCATATAGCACAATACAGGGAAAGGATGGAAATCAATCCTATCCCAGAAAAGTTAAAGGAAGCATGCCTATGTAAAGGATTTGGATCCACTCTAACTGGATCAGCTCTTAAGTGGCTGCTAAGTCTTCCCCCTTACTCTATTACTTCATTTGCTAATTTAGTTAATTTATTCAATAACCAATTCTCTTGTAGTAGAAAATTTGAAAAGAAAAATTAACTAGCGATTTATACAGGATAACTCAAAATCACAACGAATCGTTAAGGGATTATATAACTAAATTTAGTAAAGAATCCTTGGATATTCCCAACTTGGATATGGCTACGGCTGTTGAAGCCTTCAAAATGGGACTACTTAAGGATTCATTATTCTATGATGATCTTGTTATGACACCTTGCAGGAATTTAGATGAAGTAAGAACTCGAGCACTCAGGTTTATCCGGCTAGAGGATGACAAGAGGATCCAGGAGAGACAAGTAGGATCCTCAAAACAAGATAATCAAGGATCCTCCTTCAAAAACAACAAGTTCAAATCCTACCATAGAAACGAGAACAAGAATGTGCATGCTGTCGACCAAGAAGAGGATGATGAAGAATATCCTCCAATCTCAGAATATTGTTTTTCCGTTGACAATCACGAACTAATCCTTGCAATGCAGAATCTAGGTGAAAAGGCTAGGTGGCCCAGGAAGAATGATAAACCATCCGGGACTAAAGACAAGTCCAAATGGTGTGCATACCATGAGGATTTCGGCCATCTAACTGAAGATTGCATAGCCTTAAGAAAAGAAATTGGATACCTGCTAAGCAAGGGGCATCTAAAGGAATTGTTGGGAAGAAAAAAGCAAAGGACCCAGGATCCTGAAAGGATCCCTGAAAAGGCTCCAGCACCTCCGGCAAATGCACAAGTGATTAACTTCATATCCGGAGGATCAGACATTTGTGGAACATCCTTCTCAGCGGCCAAAAGACATGCAAAAGAATCAAAAATGGATAATGGAGAAAGGCCTATTAGAACCTCAAGCGTCTCAGAAGGAAAGATGATAACATTTGATGAGGATGATCGCATCAACATCCAGGATCCTCATCATGATAGTTTAGTTATCACTCTCTTTATCTCTAACCATTTTGTCCGCAGGATCCTTATCGATGGAGGGAGCTCAGTGAACATAATCCAGCTTGATGTCTTGAAGAAGATGGGAATCCCAGAATCAGACATCACACCAAGATCCTCCGTGCTTGTAGGATTCAGTGGAGAAACGAAGAAAACTCTGGGGGACATCAAACTCCCAATCTACGTGGAAGGATTACATAATTACCAAAAATTTTGTGTTATTGACTGTTTATCTTGTTGCAACGTTATCCTTGGCAGGCCTTGGATACATGACATGAAAGCAGTTCCATCTACCTACCATCAATGTGTGAAGCTCCCTAGCCCATGGGGGATAATCAAGATCGACAGTGACCAGCAGGAAGCTAAGGATTGCTATACCTCATCCATGAAGCCAACCTCGAAGCCAAGGGAGCAATAGCAATTACAGTATCCTCCGAGGAACGTCTTGGAGGCAAGGGAACAAGATGTAGATGAAATCCTCTTGGACCCTAGTGATCCTGAATCAAAAATCTATATCGGATCAGGGATCCTTGGCAAGATGAAAGAAGACATGATATCCTTCCTCAAAAGAAGAAAATCTACCTTTGCTTGGAAACATGAAGATATGACAGGTATATCTAAGGATATTATTACTCACAAACTTGGCATTGACAGGTCTATCAAGCCAATCCATCAAAAAAGGAGGAAGTTTGCACCAGAAAGGAATGCCATTATCCAAGAAGAAGTAGAGAGACTACTTCGAGCAGGTATGATCAGAGAGGTAAAGTATCCTAAATGGTTAGCCAATGTGGTTGTTGTCCAAAAGAAAAACGGAAAGTGGAGGGTATGTGTCGATTTCACCGATTTGAATAAGGCATGTCCCAAGGATCCTTTCCCATTACCCCACATTGACTCCATGGTGGATGCAACAGCGGGGCATGAACTGTTAACTTTTATGGATGCATCATCTGGATTCCAACAAATCCAGATGGAACCATCTGACCAAGAGGATACAGCTTTTATGACCCCAACCGGTTTATATTGTTATATTGCCATGCCTTTTGGACTAAGAAATGCAGGTGCAACCTATCAAAGGCTGGTAAATATGATGTTCAAAGATCAAATTGGAAAAACTATGGAGGTGTACATAGATGATATGGTGGTCAAGTCAAAGAAAGCTGAGGATCACCTAAGGGACATGGAAGAAGCATTCGATATCCTTGATAGTTACAACATGAAACTTAATCCTTCAAAATGCCATTTTGGTGTTAAGGCAGGAAAGTTCTTAGGATACATGGTAACCCAGAGGGGCATTGAAGCAAGCCCGGAACAAATCAAAGCATTAATAAATATCAAGTCTCCTGCCAATGCCAAGGATGTTCAAAGACTAACAGGCAGGATAGCAGCTTTGAACAGGTTCATATCGAAATCTTCAGAAAAGTGCAAAGAATTCTACGATATCCTAAGGAAGAATAAGAAGTTCGAATGGACTGAGAAGCATGAAAATGCTTTACAAGCCCTAAAAGAGTATATGTCCTCAGCACCAGCATTAGCAAAACCGGAAAAAGGAGATGTGTTATCCTTATATCTGGCGGTATCCTCAACCGCTGTAAGTGCTGTCCTTGTTAAGGATCACGAAGGTACACAATATCCTATCTACTATGTAAGTAAAAGTCTACTTGATGCCGAATCCAGGTACTCACACCTCGAAAAACTCATCCTTGCATTAATCATGGCATCCACGAAGTTAAGGCATTATTTTGAAACTCATACTATTATTGTTAAAACTAATTTTCCAATTAAGAATGTCCTCAGGAAACCGGATATGTCAGGGAGAATGGCTAAGTGGGCAGTGAAGCTTAGTGCCCATGATATAAGATACGAACCAAGAACAGCCATTAAATCTCAAGCACTAGCTGACTTTGTGGCTGATTTCAGTAGTGATCTACAAAAGGGAGCAGAATTGGAGGTCCAGCAGCTGGATGAGACCAAGGATCCTTGGATACTACACACCGACGGATCCTCAAATATCAAAGGCACAGGGCTAGGGATCCTACTAAAATCGCCACAGGGGGACATAATACCCCACTCTATAGCTTGTGAGTTCCAGGCAACTAACAATGAGGCTGAGTATGAAGCCTTAATTGCTGGCTTACAAATTGCTAAGGATATGGGGGTAAAATATCTCGAAGTATATGTAGATTCATTATTGATCACCAATCACTTTAATGGATCCTATGTTGTTAAAGGTGAAAAACTAACCAAATATTTAGAGATAGTCAAAGAATTGGCACTCTCTTTTGTTTCTTTTAGCTTAACACAGGTACCAAGGGAGGATAACACGGAAGCTGACGCATTGGCCAACCTAGGATCATCTTTGAAGATTCCAGAAGATATAAGTATCCCTATCATCCATATCCTGGCTCCTGCTATTGAAAAACAGGTGGCCATGGAAATAGAAGAGGATACTGCAATGATCCCTAGTGAAGAAGCCCAACCTAATTCAGGATCATGGATCTCACCGATCATGGGATATTTGCAACACGGGGAGATCCCGATGGGAGAAAATCCTAGAGCTTTCAGGATTAAGGTATCTCAATTCACAATTCTGAATAATGTATTATATAAGCGATCTCTTGCAGGACCATATTTGAGATGTATCGAGGATCCTGAAATTGAAGAGGTGTTGAAGGATTTCCATGAAGGAGATTGTGGAAACCACACTGGGGGCAGGGCATTATTCTCAAGGATCCTTAGAACGGGATACTACTGGCCAACCATGAAAAGGGATGCTGTAGAGTATGCTAAGAAATGTGATCCTTGCCAAAGACATAGCAATATCCTTCACCAACCAGCTGAATTACTACACCCCATACCATCCTCTTGGCCATTCATGAGATGGGGAATGGATATAGTTGGCAAGCTCCCTAAAGCACCTGGTGGAAAAGTATTTATGCTTGCCATGACTGACTATTTTTCCAAGTGGATAGAAGCTGAAGCCTTCGCTCAAGTCAGAGAAAAGGAAGTCATATCCTTCATTAAAAGAAACATTATAACCAGATTTGGTATCCCCTCTGAAATTATATGTGATAATGGTTCTCAATTCATTGGAAGGAGAACCACTAACTTTTGTGACAGTTGGGGAATCAAGATGATAACATCAACACCAGTTCATCCACAAGCCAATGGTCAAGCAGAATCATCCAACAAGATCATCATCAACAATCTGAAGAAGAAGCTAGGATCCAAGAAAGGAAAATGGGCAGAGGAGTTACCTTATGTGCTATGGGCTGATAGGACAACTCCCAAGAATGCCACTGGCCAAACACCTTTCTCTTTAGTATTTGGGGCAGAAGCAGTGATCCCAACAGAGATGGTGATCCCAACTGCTAGAACAAGTGCTCGTAATCCTGAAGAAAATGCTACAATCCTAGCTCAGGATTTGGATACTATTGAGGAAAACAGGGATCTAGCTAGGATAAGGATGGCAAGCTACCAACAAAGGATGGCTGGTGCCTACAACAAGAATGTCAGGATAAGGAAGTTCCAAGTCGGAGATATGGTGTTGAGAAAAGCATTTCAAAACACCATCAATCCTGCTGACGGGAAGCTAGCACCAAAATGGGAAGGTCCCTACTTGATTGAAGCTGAAGCAGGAAAGGGGGCATACAGGTTGCTAACCATGGAAGGAAACTTGTTACCAAGAGCCTGGAATGCTGTTCACTTAAAGAAATATTTCATGTGAACATGATCCTTCCTGCATGTGATCCTTACATTGAAATATCCTTGAAGGATCCTGGAGATATCGTTGATCCTTACTCAGGTAATATGCTTATCCTAAAACTATTGCATTTTCTTACCTTTTGCCTAAGGATAAGGATCATATATCCTTCATCCTCTACTCACAAACCATTTGAGTTATGATAGTTCAGGTATCTCCAGCATATCATCAAAGATCTTCAAAAGCATCACAGATCCTCGGGTCCAACCCCAGTTATCCTTGGGATTATCCCCAGTTTCCGCCAGCAGCGCACGATGATCCTGATATAGTTCATGTCTTTGGGATCAGTACCCATTTTCGGGGCTGGCGACCTCATCGTACTGGCTATACTTGGGATCCTACGTATAATGGTGGACGCACCATACATCCGTTCCTAAGGTTTCTAACGTTTTCACGTTAGCTAAGGTTTTGACATTTTCATGTCACTAAGTTTGGATAGTTGCCAGAAAGGGCCATACTCCAGTTTACATACGATCCTTTGGGCTTGTCCCCAGTTATCCTTTGGGCTTGTCCCCAGCGATCCTCCGGGATCATCACCAGTTATCCTTTGGGCTTGTCCCCAGCGATCCTCCGGGATCATCACCAGTTATCCTTTGGGCTTGTCCCCAGCGATCCTCCGGGATCATCACCAGTTATCCTTTGGGCTTGTCCCCAGTGATCCTCCGGGATCATTCTCAGTTATCCTTTGGGCTTGTCCCCAGTTACTAACTTATCTTTTATATTGGCTTAGTCCCAAGTTATATTCCATTTTTTCAGGTTTTCGAAGTTAAACGATTAAGGATCCTTAATCCTTATTATCCATTAAAGTTTTACCTATGGTAATTTCGATTAAAGGTTAGGATCCTAACTTGGATCCTCAGGTATGATCCTTAACTACTTTTAATTTCATTATTCATTTGAATAACCTTTAGACCTTGACAACTGAACCTATGATCCTTAAAATAAACTATCTTGGAAACTTTCGATTATAGGATATTTGATCCAGGATCATATCCTAAATTTCTTAAACATAATTTGCTCAAACTTTTCAAACAAACATGTGTCAGAACAATTGAAAATCAAAAAGGATAACAACACAAGATAAGCCAGAAAGATTGAAGTTATATTATTAAACCAAAGGATCATTAACCCTTTCAAAAAAGTTGTCAAAATTACCTACCCAAAGCTTCTACCAGCAATACGTGGCCCGTCCGCTGGGGTAGGTAAAGGGTGTCCATGATAATAGGTTCAAAAGTATTGCAGGGAAATTAGAAGGCGGCAGGATCACAACGGCTTCATCCCCCAAACAGAGGATCCCTCCACCATGTGTAATCCTACCTATTGTTCAAAGGATCCAGGATCCTTAACCCTAAAAAACTATTGTCCAGAAATTACAAACCATAATTGTTCACAAACCATCAACCACAAACCACTACCAAAAACCTAAAAAATTGGGCTCCGGCCTAGTCAACAATATCCATCATCGCCCAATCATGCAGCTTACTTCTCTGCTGCTCCATCTCCACCAGCATCTTCACCTTGATCCTTGCCAGCATCACCTCCCTCCAGCATTGGGATGTCCTCAGCATCATCGTCATCTTCCAATTCTGCTAGCCTTGCCTTCCAACCTTCAACATCCCATGTGCTCCTGTCAAAGGAAGGATCCTGAGCCTCCGTAGCCATCTGCAGTTGTATCTTGTACATGGTTACCGCAGCAGAGACCTTAGCGTCTTGGGTAATGTCATGCTTCTCATAATCAAACTTGATCAACGCTTTAACAGCCTCATCTTTGACTGCCCGGATCTCCTTCTCAAGATCGGCAATCTTAAGATCCTTCAGCCCACACGTCTGTTGAAGGTCAGCAATTTGACGATCCTGATCCTCAACCTGATTGACGTAAGTCTCCATTTCGGAGAATTTCTAAAGAAGACAACAGGAAAGCAACATCAGACACATGTGATCCTCGGACTTGTCGAAGACAATTAACAGGGGCAGTGATCCTAACCTCATCAAAATAGTCAAGGAATTGCTGACGGAGAAGAGGAAATCCTTGAAGGTCATCTGAAGCCTTCCTCTTTTTTCCCTTACCCCGAATGGACGCTTTAGGAGCTGAGACTGAAGGGCTGGCAGCAGGAGCCTTCTTTTTCTTAGAAGACGTGACATTGGCAAGGTCACTTATCCCAAACATGGAGGCAGATTTAACAGACCTGGCAGACTTTCCGGCACCTACACAATTCAAAAACAAGATAAGTTCCCTTATTAAATTGAATACTTTCACATAAGACTTATTTTTTATGAGGATACTTACTTGACATTGTGGCAGATGCAGAGGATATCTCTTGAGAATCTTGGATAATAATCTGAAAGCTTCGAACTTCAGGATCAAGCTTCTTGAAAGCTAACACTCTTTCTTTGGCAGCAGGGGTCAACCTTAAGTGAGCAACGGAGATAGCTGCATAAAAAGACAAAAAAAGAAAAGACATCAGTGATCCTCATCATATGAGACAGAACTGATAGTGATCCTTCGAGGATCCTCTATCCTACCATGAGTGACCCATTCCTCGGGCAGATCCTTCCCATCCGGGATGGAATCCCTCTTAACAAAGAAAAACCGACGTTTCCAGTTTTTATCATTCTTGGTAACTTTGAAGATAGGGTGATCCTCCCCAGATTTCCGTTTCAACAAGTACCGGTGAGAACCAAAGGTGGTGAGATCATAGAGCTCAGCTAACTCTGACATCCCCAAATCAATCCCTTCTTGCTCGATGATCCTCTCAAAGGTATATAGAACCCTCCAGATCATCGGCATAGCTTGGATAAATGAGATGCCGGTAAGAGAAAAGAAAGATTGGGTAAATGTCGGAAAAGAATATGAATACCCGATGAGGAAAGGAGTAGCAGGAAAGGCCACCCAAGTGTCCGAAACAAAATCACTCAGAGCAGTAGGATCAAAGGGTTTGAAAACAACATTCGCTGGGAAACAATGGCGAATCTTGTCTATTTGGATATCGGTAAAGCAGCATCTCTCCGTAGGAGAATCTTTGATAATCCCCTGGCTTTTCAAGGGACTATCCTTCTTAGAGCCTTTGTGCGGTGAATTCCGAAGAAGCATATTCGAGATGAAAACAGGGTAAAAGCAAGAAAGAACAGAGCAAAGAAGAAAAAGAAGAAGATGATACCTGATCAAGCCTTCGGTGACGATTATAAAGGAAGATACTTCGAATTTAAATGCAAAATGATCCTAACCCTATCTCCTATTTATAATGATGATCCGCAGGGATTGTCACATCAGTGACGTAAATATCCTAACGGCTAGTCCATGTGCAACGGCTAGTAAACCGGAATCGTCCGTTAGAGATAAGCTCAAAACAAAATATAACTCATCTATTTACAATTAACTCCTTATATTTTGGGGGCAATTGTTAGGGCTGGATTTTTACTATGAATGATCCTTATACGTGATCCTAACCAGTGATCCTTATTTCTTTGGCAGGCAGTGATCCTCAGCCGGACCTCAGGATCAGGATCACGGGACATTGAGGTGATCCTAGTACTAACGGTTATTTTCGATTACTACAATATTATTTTGCAGGAATATCTAGCAGGATATGCCCTACATATCATGATCCAGGGACGCGCTTTTACAAATATGGCAAGAGCTGAATTGAAGATGAACGTTGTGCCGGATATGGAAACATGGCTTGATCTTAGGGCAGCAATTTAGGCTAGATTATCTTTATTTCTAAAGGGGTAATGAGCTGATTAGTGGTCTATCTACCTAAAATAAGTTACCTACACATGTATAAATACCCATCTTCCTCATTCGGAAGAACACACACAACATACGACACAACTCTCAACACTTAGACACTCAGTGATCCTTGTACTCAGCTCATTATCATCCGAAGTTGTAACTACATTTTTATTATATTGAAGTTGGTGATCGGTAGTTGCCATCACCCGAGGTTTTTTATGCCGGAGATCATACATTGATCAAGGGCTTTTTCCTCGTATAAATCACTGTGTCTTTGTATCTTTATCACGGAAGTGATCCTTTACTTTCATAGCTAACCAAGCATCATACCCCGTTTACATAAAGTTTGGTTACATTATCCTTGTGTGATTTTTGACCAAAACAGCAGGTATCCAATTTCTTTTCTTAGGGCTGTGCAATCTTCAGTTAGATGCCCGAAATCCTCGTGGTATGCACACCATTTTGACTTGTCTTTAGTCCCGGATGGTTTGTCATTCTTCCTGGGCCATCTAGCTTTTTCACCTAGATTCTGCATTGCAAGGATCAGTTCATGATTATCAACGGAAAAACAATATTCTGAGATTGGAGGATAATCTTCATCATCCTCTTCTTGGTCAACAGCATGCACATTCTTGTTCTCATTTCTATGGTAGGATTTGAATTTGTTGTTCTTGAAGGAGGATCCTTGCTTCTCCTGTTTTGAGGATCCTACTTGTCTCTCCTGGATCCTCTTGTCATCCTCTAGCCGGATGAACCTGAGTGCTCGAGTTCTTACTTCATCTAGATTCCTGCATGGTGTCATAACAAGATCATCATAGAATAATGAATCCTTAAGCAGTCCCATTTTGAAGGCTTCAACAGCCGTAGCCATATCCAAGTTGGGAATGTCCAATGATTCTTTACTAAATTTAGTTATATAATCCCTTAATGATTCATTATGATTTTGAGTTATCCTGTACAAATCACTAGTTAATTTTTCAAATTTTCTGCTACAAGAGAATTGGTTATTGAATAAATTAACTAAATTAGCAAATGAAGTAATAGAGTAGGGGGAAGACTTAGCAGCCACTTAAGAGCTGATCCAGTAAGAGTGGATCCAACTCCTTTACATAGGCATGCTTCCTTCAACTTTTCTGGGATAGGATTGATCTCCATCCTCTCCCTGTATTGTGCTATATGCTCCTCTGGATCCGTTGTGCCATCATACAGCTTCATGGTAGGGATATGGAACCTTTTGGGTACCTCTGCATCACAAATTGGTGGTGCAAAGCGAGATACCTTGTGGCTTCCATCTGCAATCTCTGGGATAGGCTTGACTACCCCTGGAACACTTGAGATCATATCTTTTAGCTTCTGCAACTCCCTGGTCATAGCATGATTGGTACCTGTATCCTGCATGAATCCATGGTTAATGGTAGGATAATTATTTAAAGTGTTACCTCCCATTGGGTTCAAGTTAGGGAACCCATATTGCTGGGATTCTGGAACAACGGAGGGACCAGTGGAAGCAATGGTCTGCATTGGAATGAAATCCCCTTGATGGACATCTAGGCTTCCTGTTTGCAAACTTTTTAGGGATCCTGGTATCTGGAAGGATCCTGGTGTCTGGGATGATCCTGGAACGAAGGAGGATCCTTGAACCTGGGATGATCCTGGAACAAAGGAGGATCCTTGGCCCTGGAATGATCCTGGAACAAAGTAGGATCCTTGAAACTGCTGTGCCCCCGGATAGGCTCCCGGATTCATGAAGGATCCTAAATGCTGGGGGTAGGATCCTGCCGGCTGGAAGTGTGAGCCTAATGCCTGAGTCATTGCTGTCGATCCATGGTGCAATCCTCTTGATTCTCCCATGATTTGCACGTCTGGAATTCCTGATGGCTGAGAAGTAATCATTGGAGTATCAAAGCTCAAGGATTTGGGCATTAATGGAGAATGATCCTCTGCCGTTTTCTTCTGTCTTTTGAGATCTCCAATTTCCCTGAGGATCCTTTCATTAGTTTCATCCTGCCGCTGCATACGATCCTTCATCTGCAAAATCAAAGTAAATACATCACTAGTACTGGGAATATAAGAATTCATAGCAGAAGGAGATGGAGTTTTAGAAGTGGTAGGAGTTTGTCTCTTCTCAGCATTCTTCTGGGATCCTGCCGGTGGTGGAGGCAGAATGTTCTGGGACGAGGTGACTGCAGACATTGCCGTGGACATGTTTTTCAATGATGAAGCCATGTAATTCTTTGAAATGATTTCGAATAAAGAGGTTTTCTTATGAATGAAGCACCAATTGCCCCACGGTGGGCGCCAAACTGTTTTGGTCAAAAATCACACAAGGATAATGTAACCAAACTTTATGTAAACGGGGTATGATGCTTGGTTAATTATGAAAGTAAAGGATCACTTCTGTGATAAAGATGCAAAGACACAATGATTTATACGAGGAAAAAGCCCTTGATCAATGTATGATCTCCGGCATAAAAAACCTCGGGTGATGGCAACTACCGATCACCAACTTCAATATAAGAAAAATATAGTTACAACTTTGGATGATAATGAGCTGAGTACAAGGATCACTATTGTTTCGAGTGTCTAAGTGTGTGAGAGTTGCGTTGTATGTCGTGTGTCTCGTGTGTGTTCTTCCAAATGAGGAAGAGTGGTATTTATACAAGTGTAGGTGACCTATTTTAGGTAAAAGACTAATAATCAGCTCATTACCCCTTTAGAAATAAAAGACAATCTAGCCTAAATTGCCGCCCTTAAATCAAGCTAAGTTTCCATATCCTTTGCAACGTCTATCTCCGATTAAGCTAATGCCATAACTGTGAAGACGCGTCCCTTGATTATGATGCTAAGAGCGTATCCTGCTAGATGTTCCTGCAAAATAACATTGTATTAAACGAAGGTAACCGTTAGCATGAGGATCCTATAATGGTCCATGATCCTGATCCTGAAGTCCTGTTGAGGATCACTGTCTGTCAAAGAAACAAGGATCACTGGTTAGGATCACGTGTAAGGATCATGTATAATAAAATTCCAGCCCTAACAACAAGCTTCATGTTTCTTGACTCGCAGTGCTTTCCGACACCACAAATGTACCATTTCCTTCCCGGGGTTTGAAGGGGGATGACGTCGTGTCCACTTGTCATGATTCCGTTGGAAGCTGAAGTGCTACATTGTTGGAAACTTGTTCCATTGACTTTTGCGACAGTGTGGGCACCAGCCGCATAGTTGAATACTGCATCAAGAGAATCATAAAGGATTATATTAAACATCTTGGAAACGAGAAATGTGCGAAATGGTATTACACTAGGTCAATAGTTCATAACCCAGAATTAACGGCTGAATTTTTGCGACAGAATTTAAAATGACAACAAAATTGGCAAGTGTATCCAAGTCCAAGTTTGGTAATAAAACGTACCAAGGGTATCTCCAACGAAGAATACTTTGTCCTTGGCCCAAGTTTGGTAATCAAAATCGAGTTTCCAACCATTTTCATCCCCGACGATGTATTCCTTAGCGTAGATCGATGTCGCAAGAACAAAAAATGTTGCTACGAAGCTAATGCTCATACGGGATGTGGTCATTTTGAAATAAATTTGGGATTTCTAATCAATATTTGTATTTAAAAACACAGAGAAAATTAAACAAATTCGTTAAGATGATGAAACAATTGCTACACGGTTGCTGATAATTTATACTTAACATAGAAGTGCAAGTTGGTTAAAAGGGTACCGGCGGTAGACGGCAATGATATTGTGGATTTGGTCTTAATTGTATGTTTGATTGCCACCAAAACAAATAAAAAATGTTGTTATAATCACTATTTTTTATGTTATAAACTTATTACTTACAAAAGAACAAACTTTCACCACACGATCTATCTAGGATTTTAGGGTGGTATTAATTTTTTAGATCCAAACTTCCTATGTTTTTTTAACTATCCATCGTTATTGGTTGTTGACTTTCGGTTAAAGCATTGTAGCACTACGAATATCCATCATTGTAGATGTGTTTTCAATATTTGAGAAAAAAAAAAGACATGAACAACCCAAACCGCAATGCGTGGTGGAAGTTGTCTTCGGCTTCATCCAATTCGAACCAACAATACCACATACGGCAACCACAAATGCCATTTATAGTTTTTGTAACTATCAAGTTCAATCGCAACCCGACACCATTCCCAAGACACAACCCAACCATCCAAAGTCAATCGTAGAAGTGTGAGGAAAGGGGCCGCATCTAATGCTCCTCTAAACAGGACCTCCGAAGAGGAAGAGGCGTTGGCTCGCACTTCGGTCATCGTATCACAGGACCCAATCATAAGTAATGCCCAAAAAATTATGGCGTTCTGGGAGAGGGTCATGGCTAAGTTGTTCACTCTATTCATGTCTCGAGAAGCATATCGCTCCGTTAATACATGTAGTTCAAAATACCGAGAAATGAAGACAAGGGTTGCCAAGTTTTGAGGTGTTTACCATAACAACTATAAAAGCCGCATAATTGGAAAAAGCGATACCGACATCTTGAACTTCGCACTTGAAAAATACCATGAGTATAACAACGGTCTAGTTATCAAACATATGTCCACTTAGGAAGTTCTCCAAAATTGCTCAAACTTTGAGGCGATACCTGAAATGCGACAATCCAGCAGTTCAAAAAGGAAGACGTCGAGCCACACGCATAATGGAGCTTGGATACACGTTGTTCGTGGATCTCAACAATGACGTGGACGAATTACCACATGAACCACAATACCTGATCGAGAGAGATGAATTATCTCTCCTTTTTTCAAATTCCATTTTTTCTTGTGTTAGAATTATCCGCAAACAGTTTTGATTGATTTTTCAACATTTAATAGTTTTGTTGGATTGGAACTAACATAATGAAAGTGCACTAATTTTAACGTTATTTTACTAATTTCGTGAAAAATAACGTTAAAAAAGGGGGATGATTAATCATGCATCATGTGGTGGCGTTGATAGCCGAAAGACAAGGGAGTACATGCACTAATCGGCCTTTGTTTTAATTGCTGCTAAGTGTTATGTGCCTTATGTCCAAGGCTTGATGCAAAACTACTATCGAGCCGGGGGTATCACTGTAAGCAACCTCTTTATTCATACGGGGTAGAGATAAGACTGTCTACATCTAATTACCCTCTTTAGACTCTACCTTAGCTTTGCTATTGGTGAGATTTACTGAGTATGACGATGACGATGACGATGACGATGACGATGATGATCATGATCATGATCATGATCATGATGATCATGATGATGATAATTATGATGTTGGATTGGAACCAAATAATCAATTAAGAAAGAAGTCATATTAGGTATATCAATCATCTTCCAACGGATACAACATACTTGAATAAACATACATCTCAACAAATAACCAATGTTGAAAAACATAAAACATTAATGTTTTAAACCAAGAGCAACAAAAGACTGCCGAATAATCCAACTACAAATCCATAGATAGTTGGTACCGCCAACTTGCCAGCTGATGTGGATGTCGCTATTGGGCTTGGAGCAGGAGCCCATGTTTGAGGTAGAACGGTGATGACAAGCTTCATGTTTCTCGACTCGCAGTGCTTTCCGACACCACAAATGTACCATTTCCTTCCAGGGGTTTGTAGGGGGACAACATCCCGTCCACTTGTCATGATTCCATTGGAAGCTGAAGTGCTACATTGTTGGAAACCGGTGCCGTTGACTTTCGCAACGTTGTGTGCACCGGCCGCATAGTTGAAAACTGCATAAGAGAATTGTAAAGGATTACATTTATTAAACATCTTGGAAACAATAATGTTGAATTTTTTTAACCCAAAATAGTCCCAAAATTTGCCACAAAATTTAGGTGGTCACAAAAGTAGTGGCAGTATCCAAGTGACAAGTCGGTTGCAAATTATGGCCCACACAAATATATAAACTGTTTTTTTAGTTGCGCTAAAACAGGTCCCAAAATATACTTGCGACAGATTGCGAATGTCAATTTTGGTTGCAAAAATATTTGTTACCAATTTGCGACCAAGTTGGTCGTTGTTTTGTAAATGAATTTAAATAAAATGACGGGGATATATAACATACCAAGGGTATCTCCGACGTAGAAAACTTTATCCTTGGCCCAATTTTGATAATCAAAGTCGAGTTTCCAACCATTTTCATCTCCGACGATGTAATCCTTCGCAGAGATTGAGGTCGCGAGAACAAAAATTGTGGCAATGAAGACGATGCTCAAACGGGATGTGGCCATTTTGAAATAAATTTGCGAGTTCTAATTATAAATTTGTATAAAAACTCAGAGAAAAATTAATGAATTCGTTAAGAAGATGAAATAATTGCTACACGGTTGCTGATTATTTATAGTTAACATAGAAGTGCAAGCTGGTTAAAGGTTACCGGCTGTAGACGGCAATGGTATTGTGGATTTGGTCTTAATTGTGTGTTTGATTGCCACATAAACAAGTAAAAAAAGTTTTGATTTTATTACGTTCCTTTGCATGTTATAAACTGTGGTAAGTTTTTTTTAATAGCAAAGAATCTAACGTGTAAACTCACTCTACCTGGGGCTATGTACAAGGTCGACTTCTTGACTGTCATGAGACGTGCCACCTGATGCGCGGGAACTTGATAGAATCTGTCAACCCTCGCCCCCGTCAGGTTCGAACACGGGATTAAAACCCTGATTCGTCCATTCACTCAGATGTCCTTCGAAAATCGCCAAGCGAAAATCGAACCTGCGTCTCCACTAGAGAGGGTATGTCTTTTGACTACTAAGTTAATTCTTGTATAAATTATGGTTTCATAATAAAGATATTTAGATATTTTAAGTTTTTCTTTCATTTAATCTTAACACGTGCGAATCCTAATCTTCTATCGATTTTAATCTTTTAGTAATTTAGATAAAGTCATGGATTTTGATATTTATCAAACTCACCACCCGTTTCCGACACCAGAAATAGAGTGGGCTTTTTTTTTTTTTTTTTGTAATTGTTTCTCAGAACATATATCATATATAATCTTTAAAGATAACTGTAGCAAAAGTAGGCTGGGCCCTTCTCCCTGTAACTAAAAAGTAAAAAAACAATACGTACGAAGGTTTACACTAATTGATGTGATGAGTAAAGTTCCCATACAAATAATTTTAACGTACTAAACATACGAATGCATGAAAAAGAAAAAAACGTGGTGACATTTTCTTAATTATTTGCTCGTAGTGTAATTATCAAAATTACTCTACAAATGACACTGTAAACTAATTTTGATCTTATAGAGTAATTTTATAAAATGTTCTTAGAGTAATTTTGATTTTGTGCAGTAATTTTGTAAAATGTTCTTCTATAGTAATTTTGATCAAAAAACTATATCTCATAAAAAAAACCCAAAAAACGACCAACTTGGTGGTAAAACCTTCAGTTTGTACGTCTTATACGTTAAAATTATTTGTATTTGAACTTTTCTCTTGATGTCATATGATGGAACCTTGGGCCTTTTTTCTGCCGTTTTAACCAAGTAGATCGATCAGTCCCTTGCTGCAAAGATGTCAAAAGAAGTGGAACTTGAAGGACATACGAGACGGGTAATGAAACAAGTATTCACTTATAGGATTAGTTCTAAATTTTATTCACAAGTATGGAACATGTATGAAATTAGATGTCATTGACCCTTTACTTAGTGTAAATAACAAAATAATAATAATAATAATAATAATAATAATAATAATAATAATAATATAATTGGGTGTCAATAGAATCACCTAAAAATATTCATTTACACCTCTATACTCACTTGGGGTAAATGACAAAAAAACAAAATGGGTGTAAATAGAATCACCCAAAAATATTCATTAACACCCCTATACTTTAATCAGCATTTTTTTTTCTTTTTCTTTAACCAATTCACTTCTAACCCTAAACTATGATAAGGTTATCATCTAACCCCTATTTTGTCTTTTAACGCAATTTTTTCTTACACTTGCTACCCTAAACTTTAATAAATTTATCATCCATGCCCTAAACTTCAACAAACTTCTTCTTTTCTTGCCTTTTTCTACTACCTCTGGACTTTAGCAAAGTAACTTTTTTTTTTAAATTGCGATATCGTGAATTTTATAAACAGTTTGTCCCTTTTTTATATAAAGTTTCGAACAATGTCATCACCCCCGCTGCATCACGTTGGTATACATCAAGATTTTGTTTCTTATACAGATTCGAGCGCTCTCCACAATGTGCAAGATGGTGTTAATGTTTCGACTTCATTTTTTTCATAGTTTAACGTTGCCGCCGCAACACGCAGCTTTCCATTTACTAGTCATATATAACTTATTGATTAGCAAATTCAGAAGAAAAAAATAGAAAAACACGTCAATTTACTGACAAGTTCTATTTGCGACCATTGGTGCTAATGTTGATGGGCCAGTTTAGTGACTGATTTAAGAACTACCATTGTTGTGATGAATTTTGTAACATTTTTATAGTTTTATAGGATAGGAACCACTGAATCAAATGATTAATTAAGAAAGAATTCTTCTTCATATAATAGGTATAGCAACCACCATCAAACATATACAACATTTGAATAAACAGACATACATCACAATATATAACCAATAACGTTGGAAAACGTTAAACGTTACATTCTTCAAACCAACAGCAATAGCAGACTGCCGAATAATGCAACTAGAAATCCATAGATAGTTGGTACTGCCAATTTGCCCGATGTAGATGTCGCCATAGGGCTTGGAGCCGGAGCCCATGTTTGAGGTAGAACAGTGATGACAAGCTTCATGTTTCTCAACTCGCAATGCTTTCCGACACCACAAATGTACCATTTCCTTCCGGGGGTTTGTAGGGGGACAACATCCTGTCCACTTGTCATGATTCCATTGGAAGCTGAAGTGCTACATTGTTGGAAACCGGTGCCGTTGACTTTCGCAACGTTGTGAACACCAGCCGCATAGTTGAAAACTGCATCAAGAGAATTGTAAAGGATTACATTTATTAAACGTCTTTGTAACGAAAATGGTCGCAAAGTTTGCGACAGAATTTAAAAGTGTCACAAAGTAGCGACCGCATCCAAGTCACAGATACAAACTAAGTGGTTTCTTAGTTGCTAAAACTAGTCGCAAAACAGATTGGCTTTTTTGTTACGGATTTGTGACCAAATTGGTCGTTGCAATACCCAGTTTTGTAGTAGAAATATATATAAAATTACGGGGATATGTAACATACCAAGGGTATCTCCGACGTAGAAAGCTTTATCCTTGGCCCAATTTTGATAATCAAAGTCGAGTTTCCAACCATTTTCATCCCCCACAACGTATTCCGTTGCAGTGATTGAAGTCACGAGAACAAAAATTGTAACCATGAAGAAAATGTTCAAACGGGATGTGGCCATTTTGAAATAAGTTTGGGCAATATTTCTGTTAAAAACTCAGAGAAAACTAAATAGATTCGTAAAGAAGATGAAATAATAGCTACACAATTGCTAACTATTTATACGATTTTCGAGTTAACATAGAAGTGCAAGCTGGTTAAAAGGGTACCGGCGGTAGACGGCAATGATATTATGGATTTGGTCTTACTTGTGTATTTGATTGCCACACAAACAATAAAATATGTTGTTTTGATTACTAATTTTTTTGTTAGGGTAAAAAAAAATGTTTTGATTACTATTTTTTTATGTTAGGGTAATCTGTTTGGGTAAAAAAATGTTTTGATTACTATTTATTTTTTATGTTATAGACTAATTACTAATCAAGTCACTCCTAAACCATTTAAGATCAGCTTGGTCAAAGCTTGAATCGAGTTAAATTTAGATATGCTCAAGTCTAACTTAGAGCTCATTTAAAAAAAACGAGTCCACGCATCAAATTTATATATTAAACTTACTAGACTTACACGTATAACAGCCATGTGAGGCTAGCCTACTTGGTAGAGAGAGACACATGCCTCTTAGACTATGTGTAATGGTGAGGTATGTGGTTCGGTCTTTTTCGACACGTGACGTCCACGTCATCAAGGCCTGAATATGGGTGAAATGGTGTAGTGAGGAGTTATGTTAAATTAGTGGGTTTGGAATTGAAAAAATAAATAAATATATTTGATTGGTTAACACAAAGTCCAACCAATGTCTTTGTCTCTCTCTCTCTCTTTAACTCGTGGCCACAACAACGAGAAACGACCAAAATTTGCATTTAACGAGATCAGTGGGCAATGGTGACTTCGTGGTTGGCCCAACCACGAGCCACTACGCTCGGTTTTAGATAGGAGGTCTGAGGTTTAAACCTGAGCAAGATGAAGAGTTTAGAGTTTATTGGTGTGAAAAAAGTAACATTAATTAGTCCTTCAAGAAAAGAAAACGAGTATAAACAAGCATATTAATATATAAATTTAATAACTTATATTTAGTAAAATACAGTAAAGGCTAAAAGTGACAATTACCAAAGCAAAGAGTAGCAAAGCTTGTGCACCAACTTTGTAATTTAAGATAGTAATAGTAATAGTAATAGTAATAGTAATAGTAATAGTAATAATAATAATAATAATAATAATAATAATAATAATAATAATAATAATAATATGGAATAAAGGATTTTAATAATATCAACTATTAGTAATTGGTCGGTAGCAGTCACAATTACATAAATATTTGCTGATGGTCCTACCTTTTAATATATTTTCTCCAAACGAGCCTTTTCTAACCCCAATTAGTTTTTTGGTGACATCGACGTTGACATGGCACAAACCTTTGTTATTTAATGAGGTGGTTGCTTATGTGGCACTCTCGTCACCGCCTCCACCACCACCCAACCACCATCATCAGCATCACTTGCCAACACAAAACCACCGTCATCACCGCAACCACCACTACCCACCACTATCAGCCGCCCTCAATAATAATAATAATAATAATAATAATAATAATAATAAAAATAATAATAATAATAATATTAATAATAATAATAATATGTAATAAAGGATTTTAATAATACCAACTATTAGTAATTGGTCAGTAGTAGTCACAATTACATAAATATCTAATGATGGTCCTACCTTTTAATATATTTTCTCCCAACGAGCCTTTTCTAACCCTAATCAATTTTTTGGTGACATGGATGTTGACATGGCACAAACCTTTGTTATTCGATGAGGTGGCTGCTTATGTGGTACTCTCGCCACCACCTCCACCACCACCCAACCACCGTCATCAACTATCAACATCACTTGCCACCACACAACACCAATGTCGTCGTCGCAACCACCACTATCAGCCGCCCTCAAAACCCCCAACCTTTCTGTAAAATCGTGAAAAACCACCACCGCTACTGCTTTCCCGCCACCTTCAACTGCCACACACCTCCACCCTTTTGCATCTGCAACCCCACGCCGCCACCCAGAAAGGTTGGGGTTTTTAGGGTGGCTGATGGTGGTAGGTGGTAGCAGTGTTGTAAAAATCACGGCTAGGCAGCAACTAGTCGGCGATTAATCGATAGTCGGCATGTAAGTTAGTAATTTTTCGTTAATCAGTCCAGTAATCACTAGTTGGGCCTAGTCGGACCTAGTCGACGAATAGCATGTTTTCGTTCTTTACTAAGTTGGTCATAAAAAATTTGGGTCCTATTATTTATACTTAACTTTTTGCTATTTAAATCAAGTGATGTGACATTAATTAATTCAAATATGTGTTTTTTATTTTATAACTTCCAAAATATAATGTTTTATAAAAAAGGAATATGGTTTTTTGATTAGTTTATTTTTATCTATGTTTTGATATAAATTCTATAAAAAACGAAGCCGTTTCAAATATAACGTTTTATAAGTCCTTATAAAATTTATATTCCGTTTTTTAGAAAATTTATATAAGCGTAGATAAAATAAGCACATCACAAAATCGTATTCATTGTTCAATAATACATTATATATCCATAGTTATAAAAGAAAAACATAAATTAAAATTTATTAATTTCACATCACTGTGTTGTAAATAAAAAAAGGGTTGTCTTACTTATACACCCCTACAATCTTATTTTCACATCCCTAGTTCTATATGAGACGTATAACGTTATACGGGCTCGTATAGAATGTTAATGCATAGAATTTAATGTGGTGGAATGTGTTGTTTGTTTTACATGTATACGGGTCGTATAGATTTATACGAGCCGCAATATAATGTTATACGGTTTGCATAATTTTGTTTCACAGGTTTGATAAGGTATTTTTGTTTTGAAATCTGTATACGGGCCGTATAAGGTTATACGACCCATATAGCCCGTATAGAAAAGTTAATTTTTTGGTGCAATCGGAAACCCGTATAGAAAAGTTAATTTTTGGTGCAATGGAAAAACGTTTAATAAGTTTAGTAATTCTTTAAATATTGTTTGCATATTATTTAGATATATCAGATTATGTTACAAGTTTGTAGTTAAGCGTATTAATAATGTTTAATAAGTTTCCACTTTGTAAAACGATAAATATGTGATATGATTATTATAAACACTACGACAACAATTATTAAACAAATAACTTTACATCTAAGCATAAGACTAATATTTACAATGTTTTACATCTAAAACAAACAAAAAGATAAATTTGTACAATGTTTCAAACGTAAAATAAAAAAAATACAATAAGCAGCTACAGCGATGGTGGTGGTGGTGGTGGTGCAGCGCTAGCTCGTGGAGGTAGGGGCGCGCCCGAATGTATAGCCATAATAGCCTCTACCATCCACTGTACATCCCTCCAGACAGTAGCTAAATCTACATGTACGACAGCTACATCCGACTCGACATGAGCGAGTCTCTCCTCCACCCCCGGTGGAGTCGTCACACGAGGTCTCACGCTAAGTCGATCGTACGGGCAATCACCGTATACATCCTGTGCAGCTACCTGCAATCTATCGAGGGTAGAATCAACCGCCCCCTGTACCCCGCCTCCCTCTCCCTCGCTTCCATCCCCAGGCTCCCTCACCTCCGGCTCCCTCTCCCCCGCCTCCCTCACCCCCTTGACCCTCATCCTCACCATACGACCAAACCAGCCCATGTCCCTCGACCTCGCGAGCCAAACCCATCGCGCACGCTGTATTCCTCCCAACCTGATCAAGCTGGAGTGATACGGTCATATCATTTGCCACCTGCAGGGACAAGACGCGAGGGTAATGCTTCGCCAGATGGGTGACGTAGCCCCCACAAATGACGTGGGTAGAGGTACGCTTAAAAGCGTACTCGGTGAAGTATGCGGCCAACTTGTACGCCAAGTTGGCCCCCACGCCGGTAAGTAAGTTGTGCAAGTAGAACAGGTCACTTTGGGTGACCCACTCCCTGCTATCATGACGACCGGCGATCGTCACGGCGATACACCGATGTAGGTATCGGTGTAACGGGTCGTAAAGGCGTCTCGTCCGCGCCTTCGGGGATCGCGAACCGGGTGTTGCGAACTCCCCGGACCCAACAATGTGCCACCAAGTCCACAACACGTTAGTGGACGTGCTGATGGGCGCATCCAAAAATGCCTAGGACTCTGAGTACTCTTGTGAGTACAGACCCAAGGCAACAACGAACTCGGGAAGTGTCATCCGGTGACTCTTCCCGCAAAGGGTAAAAGATATCGCATGTGTCATCAAAAAATGCTCTAAACCCCCACCCTGGGTGTCCGTAAATGAAAAAGTACATAAAAACTCTAAAGTAATCTCTCTGTGGGCCCGCTCTGTGGCGGCATCAAATAAACGGTCCCACGGGAAGTTAGATGGCATGAACTCCCAGACCCGACCGATCGATCCAATCTCGGTTAAAAACTGAATATCAATGGTCTTGGGCGCATCCAGCTCCATCTCCCGTAATCTGCCCAAAAACCCGTAGGCAACCGTACCTCGGGGGATGTCGCGAACAAACTGCCCCACCTCAGTAAAATCGGGCAAAACCTCCTCCTCCTCCTGTCCACGTCCCCGTCCGCGTCCCCAACCCTGACCCTGACCCTGACGTCTGCGGGCCGCAACACCTGATGACTCAGCCATATCGTCTGTAAAAATAACAATCACAACTCAGAAATCATTATACGATTAGCGTTCACGTATTATACGATTATTGTTCTTGTATACGAACGTATCATAAATCTCATATACGATCCGTACACATCAAGTATAAGTTTCGTATACACACGTATTATACATCTCGTACACGATCCGTAAACATGAAGTATACGTATCGTACGCGCAAGTATTATACGCACGTATACGCTACGTATACCTCAGATATACGTTTCCTATACGCACGTATTATACGTCCCATATATGATAAAATATAACAAACAAGGAATAGAATATAAGGATATATGGTCGTATACATTGTGTATGAACGTATATAGCTTGAGTCTTCAAGAAGTATACGATCGTATACAATGTATACGATCGTATTTAGCTTGAAAATTCAAGATGTATACGACCGTATATAATGTATACGATCGTATATAGTTTGAACATTCAAACATATATAGGTGGAGTCTATAAGCAACACATGCGGGAAGGTGAGCCACAACATGTTCGAGTCCGGGTGGATGAAGAAAACATCCTCGACCCGTTCGTCGTTTTCAGATGTTCTATGGTAAAAAACAAACCCAACCTTCTCCAACTTGTCGAAAAGTATCTACATTGGAGTCTCGCCGACTTGTTCCATTCGACCCAATTTGGCCCGAGCGTTGTATATGGTGTTTCTTGTTGAGACATTATGGGGGTTATGTTCTTTAATGGCAGCAAGAATGTCTCGTGGTTTTATGTTCTAATGCGTAAGTTGCTCCACCATCCTCGCTTCCGCTGGAGTCAGCCTCATTAGGGACGGATGACCCTTTGGACACAGAAAGGGTTCGTGGTTATGTTTAGCTACGTCAACCCGTAGATCCCAATAATGTAACCTCTTTCTGTATGTCCCGATCAGTTGGAATTCGCAACCGGTTTTCCTGGTCCCGCTACGTCTGACCGTGGCTGTTGAGTTGTGCTGGCCGGCACAATCGCACGTAAGCCAAAGTTTTAACGGCTGACCGCTTGGGGGTTTCTCATAGATGGTGAGTTTGGTGACGATGGCGTAGCCATTTTCACATCAGAATTCTCTACACCACTCCACCAATTCATCCATGCTAGCGAATTTCTAACGAAAACACTTATATGTGTGAATTAATGATTAACTCTAATGAATAGGTTGCTATGTATTATAGTTTTTGAATGATCTAAGATTTTAATAAAAACAACATCAAACCTAAAAACAGTAAAATATTTAACGTACAACAAATAAACGTATAATTAAATGTTATACCTGATTGTTTTGAAACTCACTAGGTTCCTAGTCAGCCTTTGGACCCTTGAACGGTCCACCACTTATGGGAGGAGAATGAAAACTACCGGTTGGCGGTCCACCACTAATAGGAGGGGATTTAAAACTAACGGAGTGTTGCGATGGATAATAACCAGCATAATTAGGCAGAAAGGCATCCAAACTCCAAGTATCCTGACCTGCATCAGACGCAAGATTGAGATCGAGCGGAGCATTCAGATCAAACACAACCGGATTGTTATCTTGATTGTTATCATAACTCCCCAGATTCGACTCGTTACTCGAGTCAATACCTAAACAGTCACGCCAAAACGACATTGATGGCGTAAATAATTTGAATACAGAGAGATATAGAAGAAACTAATAGAAGTTGAATGAAAATGAATGAAATTAGTGTCGTTTATATAGAGGTTTTTACGGAATATTACATCGTTTCAAATGATTAACACACGAATCGAGAAATCTAACGTCGAATCAAATAACTCGCACGAATATCGAGGAATCTAACATCTAATCACATAAATAGTAAAAAAACGGGCCGTATACGTCTATACGACCCGTATAAAAGCATCGTAAAATAGAAATACGACCACACTAAAATCAACACACGGCTTGTATACACCATGTTAGAATAAGATTTTAACATGTGGGATTATTAGTACCCTAAAAAAATTTGGGTGTAAATAGAAGCACCCAAAAAATGTTCGTTTACACCCCTATACTTTAATCAACATATTTTTTTCTTTTTCTTTAACCAATATACACTTCTAACCCTAAACTACAATAAGGTTATCATGTAACCCCTATTTTGTCTTTTAAAGCAATTTTTTTCTTATAATTCCTACCTTAAACTTTAATAAATTTATCATACATCCCCTAAACTTTAATAAACTTCTTCTTTTCTTTTCCTTTTCTACTACCTCTGGACTTTAGAAAAGTAACTTTTTTTTTTAAATTGCGATATCGTGAATTATCTCAATGATTTGTCCCTTTTTATATAAAGTTTCAAACAATATCATCGCTCCCGTCGCATCATGTTGGTATACATCAAGACTTTGTTTCTTATACTGATTTGAACGCTCTCCCCAATGTGCAGGATGGTGTTAACGTTTCGACATCATTTTTTCATTGTTTAACGTTGCCGCCGCAACACGCAGCTTTCCATTTACTAGTCATATAAAACTTATTGATTAGCAAATTCAGAAGAAAAAAAAAATAGAAAAAAATACGTCAATTTAGTGACAAGTTCTATTTGCGACCATTGGTGCTAATGTTGAGAGGCCAATTTAGTGACTGATTTAAGAACTACCATTGTTGTGATGCATTTTGTAACATTTTCGTAGTTTTGTAGGATAGGAACCACTGAACCAAATGATTAATTAAGAAAGAATTCTTCTTCATATATTAGGTATAGCAACCATCTTCAAACGGATACAACATTTGAATAAACATACATCTCAATATATAACCAATAACGTTGGAAAACATAAAACGTTACATTCTTCAAACCAATAGCAATAGCAGGCTGCCGAATAATGCAACTACAAATCCATAGATAGTTGGTACTGCCAATTTGCCAGATGTAGATGTCGCCATTGGGCTTGGAGCCGGAGCCCATGTTTGAGGTAGAACAGTGATGACAAGCTTCATGTTTCTCAATTCGCAATGCTTTCCGACACCACAAATGTACCATTTCCTTCCAGGGGTTTGTAGGGGAACAACATCCTGTCCACTTGTCATGATTCCATTGGAAGCTGAAGTGCTACATTGTTGGAAACCGGTGCCGTTGACTTTCGCAACATTGTGAACACCAGCCGCATAGTTGAAAACTGCATCAAGAGAATTGTACAGGATTACATTTATTAAACGACTTGCGAATGGGAGATGTACGTTTTCGGTCGCAAAGTTTGCGACAGAATTTAAAAGTGTTACAAAAGTAGCGACCGCATCCAAGTCACAGGTACAAACAAAGTGGTTTTTTAGTTGCTAAAACCGGTCGCAAAACAGATTTTGCGAAGCTTTTTGTTACCGGTTTGTGACCAAATTGATCGTTGCAAATACCCAGTTTTGTAGTAGAAATCTAAATAAAATGACGGGGATATATATAACATACCAAGGGTATCTCCGACGTAGAAAACTTTATCCTTGGCCCAATTTTGATAATCAAAGTCGAGTTTCCAACCATTTTCATCCCCCACAACGTATTCCTTCGCAGCAATTGAAGTCACGAGAACAAAAATTGTAGCCATGAAGAAAATGTTCAAACGGGATGTGGCCATTTTGAAATAAATTTGGGCAATATTTCTGTTAAAAACTCAGAGAAAACTAAATAAATACTTAAAGAAGATGAAATAATAGCTACACAATTGCTGACTATTTATACAATTTTCGAGTTAACATAGAAGTGCAAGCTGGTAGGGTACCGGCGGTAGACGGCAATGGCATTGTGGATTTGGTCTTAATTGTGTGTTTGATTGCCACACAAACACTAAAAAATGTTATTTTAATTACTATTTTTATGCTATAAACTAATTACTTAAACAAAATAACGGTAATCGGATAATCTATTTAGGGTGATATTTATTTTCTAACACGTGTCTAAACTAATCAAGTCGCTCCTAAACCATTTAAGATCAGCTTGGTCAAAGCTCGAATCAAGTTAAAGTTAGATAAGTTCAAGTCTAAATTAAAGCTCATTTAAAAAAAAATTGCTCACGAAATTTATATATTAAACTTACTAAACTTACAAGTATAAACAAGCCATGTGGGGCTAGCTAGCATACTTGATAGAGACACATGCCCCTTAGATCATGTGTAGTGGTGATGTATGTGGTTTGGCTTTTTCGACACGTAACGTCCATATCATCAAGGCCTGAAAATAAGGTAAAATGGAGTAGTGAGGAGGCATGTCAAATTAGTGGGTTTCGAATTGAAAAAAATAAATAAATAAATAAATTTGATTGGTTAACACAAAGTCAACCAATGTCTCTCTCTCTAGCTCGTTGCCACAACAATGAGAGACGGTCAAAATTTGCATTTAACGAGATCAGGGGCAATGGTGGCTTCGTGGTTGGCCCAGGCACGAGCCACTACCCTCGATTTTGGATGGAAGGTCTTAGGTTCAAACCTAAGCAAGGGGAACAACTTAGGATCTATTGGTGTGAAAAGGTAACATTGGTCGTTCAAAAAACGAGTATAAACAAGCATATTATTATATAAATATAATAACTTATATTTAGTAAAATAGAGTAAACGCTAAAAGTGACAATTACCAAAGTAAAAGGGGTAGCAAAGCCGGTGGGAAACTCCACCGACTTTACTATTTAAGATAATAATAATAATAATAATAATAATAATAATAATAATAATAATAATAATAATAATAATAATAATAATAATAATAATAATAATAATAGTGAATAAAAGATTATAATAATTCTAACTATTAGCAATTGGTCAGCAGTAGTCCCAACCACATAAATATCTACTGATGGTCCTACCTTTTAACATATTTTCTCCAAATGAGTCTTCTCTAACTGAGGTCTAACCCAATTAGTTCTTTTGTGACATGGACGTTGGCGTGGCACAAACCTTTGTTATTTGATGAGCTGGTTGCTTATGTGGCACTCTCATCACCACCTCCACCACCACCCAACCACCGTCATCAGCCATCAGCACCACTTACAACCACGCGCCGCCGCAACCACTACAATCAACTGCCCTCAAAACCCCAACCTTTCTATAAAATCGTGAAAAACCACCACAACTACTGCATTTCCCACCACCTTCAACCGTCACACACCTCCACCCTTTGCGCCTGCAACCCCATGCCACCCTTACTGGAGTTCCTGCTAGTCTTGCCGGAAAATTGCGAAATACCACCACCTCTGCGTTCTAGCCAAAAAATCGCAGTGTGGTGATATTACGCAATTTTCCAGAGGTTGGGGGTTTTTAGGGTGGCTGATAGTAGTGGGTGGCGGTGTTGGTGATGAATGGTGGCGAGTGGTGGTGGTGGTGGTTGATGGTGGTGATGGAGGGGTGAGGTGGAGGTGATGATGAGAGTGCCACATAGAGGTGTACAAATCCGTTTTTTTTCAAAAACCGATTTCAGTTATTAACGAACCGGTTTTTCATCCAAAATGAAAACCGGTTTTTTCTATAACCGGTTTCGGTTACTAACCGGTTTTTCAAGTCCAAAACAATAACCGGTATAACCGGTTGGGATCGGTTTTTAACCGATTTTTGCCAAAAAAGACCCGGTTTTTAACGGTTTTAACCGGTTTCGGTTATTAACCGGTTTTTCATATCAAGAATCCTAACCGGTCTACAACCGGCTGTTCGGTTCGGTTGTAAAACCGGTTAAAAAAATCGGTTTCGGTTTTTTCCCGGTTTCGGTTATAAAACCGGTTTTTTGTACACCTCTAGTGCCACATAAACGGCCACCTCATCAAATAACAAAGGTTTGTGTCATGTTAGCGTCCATGTCATCAAAAAACTAACTAGGTTAAACCTTAGTTAGAACATGCTCCTTGAGAGAAAATAGGTTAAATGATGGAACCCTCAATAGACATTTTTATAGTTAGAAGTGTTGTCGGCCAATTGCTTATAGCTGATATTTATTCCTAATAATAATAATATAGTTTAAAGTATTTCATGGGTATACGAAATTAATAAATCAGATAACAAAAAAAAAAAAGAGAGAGAGAGAGAGAGAATATTAAAGAACAAGATGTCATGTTCTATGAGAATTTGAAGCTTTTAATTCGTATGTTGAAAGACCAGATTATTTCTCTATATAAGGGACCGAACCATCACACTAATTGGGGAGGCTTGTCAACGAACCGAACGAACACGAACATAGGGATGTTCGTGTTCGTTCATTTAACTTTAACCGAACACGAACACGAACATTTAATCGAACACATTTTTTGTTCGTGTTCATTCACTAAGAAATCGGGCATGTTCGTGTTCGTTTATATTCGTTCATTTAAAGTCTAAACGAACACTTCACGAACATAAACGAACATAAAAAAAATTAACTGAACATATTTGAATAAACAAGTCTAATATATTACATTAAATCCGAAAACACATCTAAATAAGGGTTCATAGATATACTAATTAGTTATATTTATATAACTAGTTATAAAACCTAATATTTATATAAATATAACTATTTATGTATTTATTAAAATTTAAATGAACGTTCACGAACATACGAACATAAATGAATGAACATAAAAATGTTCATGAACATAAATGTACGAACACAAGCTGTGTTCATGTTCGTTCATTTAATTAAACGAACAAATTTTTTTTGTTCGTGTTCGTTCGTTTATTAAATAAACGAACATAAACGAACTTCCCGCCGAACAAGTTCATGAACAGTTTATGAACGTTCGGTTCGTTTACAGCCGTGAAACATCAAAATTGTTCATGAAAAGGTGTGGCAGTTGGGTATAACCGTTGTATTTACATCAATATGAAATCCAACAATAACACTATTGGTAGTAACTTTGTTGTTACCGGAGGTCTTACGAAGTTCTGAGTTCCTACGAAGTTCTCAGTTGCTATTACCATTATATTTTGTTGCTACTGAAAGACAAAAGTTGCCACTGAGGAGTAGCAACTTGCTACCAAGGTTGCTCCTGACTACTTAGGGGGACAACCCCCGACTTCGTCAGGGCGCTGCTCCGGACCCCGTCAAGTGGGGCTGCCAATAGATATCTATATAAGACACAATTAAACCTGTTTATTGAAAAAGTACACTATTTGGTTTTTTATTTTTTTAAAAAAATGTAATTAGGAGGCTACGATCTATCATTTCTTCTCCTTAATACATAAAACATACAACTGTGTTATAGACATAATATATAAAGTAGTTAAACAAGTTGAATTCATGTTTAATACTTATGTTATTCGCGTCGTTAGAGACCTGTTAAACCTGATAAGATACGATTTACAAGCCCTATCGTCAAGGGGGTGGTGCCTCTTGAGGCTTCATAGTGTTTGAAATCATAATAGTTTAATCGAGTGAATGTTTATTGTCATTTCTCATTTGGTTTTCAAGTAAATCATTATTAAGCAAAATAGCTTGATAATCCTAAGATCATTATTAATGTATAAATCTTAGTATTGTAATAATTTTCTGGTGTACTTCAATATAATAATAGGAAAAAAAGCCAATGATGGTTTCGATGGATGCAATGAAATTGAGGGTGACGGTGGCCGCTCTATTGTCTTGTACCAAGATTCGTCAGCCGAATTACAAGTCACAGAGTCCGCAACTTTGCGGCAATCAACTTTCACTTTGAAATAGTTACATATATTTTTATAATTATAGCCTATCAAGGCTTTGATAAGAATTTAATACTTAATTATAAAAGAAGAGCCATGTTACCATATTATGTAACATATACATAATCAAACCAAACTAGTGGCGGACCCAGTAATTATTTGCTGAAGGTGCACCAGATTTTCAAAAGGTGTTGTCGGGTTTTTTGACTAAAAAATATACTAAATTTTTTTTCAAGGGTGCCACGCCCACCCACAAGTACACATAGGTCCGCCCCTGTACATAACTTAAAATGTGTACGACTATGACGCAATAAAATGAAAAGCTATGGATATATGTCGATCGCAAAATCGTTTGCGACGTGTTATAACAAATATTCTCCACCCTCTCTTATCCCCTTCTCACATTTCTCTCCTCTACATCAGCGTCTGTAGGGTCGACAAACCCATCACAGATGTTCTAACATGTTATGAATAACTTTAAAAGGTTTAAGATAGTGGATGGTTTTATAATCGACTGGAATGCTATTATTATAGGGGTCTCTTCTAAGTTCTAACACCTAGGTATTTGAAAAAAAAAATACTTTTTGTTAAGTTCACTAATGTCATACACTAAAAAAACACAGTGAATTAAAAAAAATAATAATAATAAAAAAACGAGATATAGATCTCGGCCACATCCTAAAAATAATTAAGATCAAGCTGAAAAAAAAAAAGCTTTCGATAAAGATTATGGCAATTGCCGTCTATAGTCGGTTCCCTAGCTAGCCACTCTTTACAATCTTCATTCATTCTAATTAAACCATATAAATAATGCCGATTCTCACTGAATTAAACAAGTTAGAACCAATCTCATAACAGTTATTGATTACAAACTTCAAATATATTTCGAGAATGGCCGCGGCACGTTCTACCATTATCTTCATCTCAACAATCTTTCTTCTTGCAACTTCGATTTCTGCCAAAGAATACGTTGTCGGTGATGGAAGCGGTTGGACTCTCGACTTCGATTATCAAGCGTGGGCCAAGGATAAAGTTTTCTACGTCGGAGATAAACTCGGTACGTTATATTCCTACAAATATGGTTGACAATATTTGTTGTAAACTAAACAAATGTTTTAAATTTTGGTTACATAGTTTTTAATTACGCGTCTGGCACGCACAATGTGGTGAAAGTCAACGGCACGGGTTTCCAACAATGTAGCACGTCATCAAACAATGGAACTTTGACAAGTGGACGAGACGTCATCCCACTTCAAACCCCTGGAAAGAAATGGTACATTTGTGGTGTCGCGAAGCATTGTGAGTCGAGAAACATGAAGCTTGTCATCACCGTTCTATCACAGTCGATGTCTTCGGCTGTTGCCATATCACCGGTATCTATAACTTATGGTATTGTAGCTGCATTGTTTAGTGGTCTCATGTTAACATTCTTGGTTTAGTATTCTCCATGCATGTGAGGTTGGTCTAGTTTCAAATAATGTACCCATGGTTGATTTACCCTATATGAATTTGTTTTTAATATAGGGGTTTGTGTTATCCATCTCATTTGATTCATCAAATATTATGATCATACTTAGCGATGGAACTAGCCCAAAAATTCAGGGGTATCTCATTTTTTTTTTTTGAATCAAGGGTATCCTTTGTATAACGGAGACGAAGTTTAGGGATATTTTTACACTACGGAAACGGAGTTAATGGGTATTTTTACACAACGGAGACGGGTTGAGGGGTAGCCCGTGCTACCCCTACTAACATTCTAACTCCGCCCCTAATCATACCGGTGTGTTGTTTTGACTCGCATCAAAATTTCTAATCACACAAATAAATTAATAGAAAAAGGCAAGATTTTAAGCCATGTGAAGCATGAGAAATCAATTATGTACAAACAATTTACAAGCAGACTAAACAAAAACAAAGATTACCAATTTTGAGTAAAATTACTATTGTACCCATCTCCCAAACCGTGGCTTGTGAAAACCCTAATGTCTCAAAGATTCACGGGATTCGAATTATGTGATGACTAGCTCGTATTGAAGACCACCTGCCTAGCGTAAGTGACAAGCTTTACCTATCCTACTAGTTTACATGGTATTGGTAGGGCCCGTGAGTTTTCTCTAACGTGTTATCACGGTTACCCTAAAAAACCCTAATGTTATCGTAACAATAACAGCTCTTCTTCAACTGTCTGCAACTCCTTAAGACGTTTTTTCGCACAAACTGTGACTATTATCGTGGTAACAATCGTCAAAATAAACCCACAAACCGTGAGTACAATCTGAAGGGGTGCAAGCGAACGTTGATCTTTTGACGCATCTGCCAATGTTCGTATCATTATGCCCCTGAAAAAACAAGGAAACAATTAGATTTTAACTTAAAAAATGCATTTTTTTCCCACAAGAGGTTTATATATAAAATCTGGGTAGGGATAGTGTACATTAATTCAGAAGTTGAGAAGTGTGATAAGTGTATTATAACACTATATATAACACTATATAACACCATATAAACACCGTATAACACTATGTAACACCATACAACACCATATAACACTATGTAACACTATATAACACTATATAACAATATATAACACTGTACATCTATCATAGACATGCTATCAGACAAAATATAGTGTTATATTTGTTATATAGTGTTACATGGTGTTATATGTTGTTACATCGTGTTATACGGTGTTTATATGGTGTTATAATACACTTCTCACACTTCTGGATTAATGTACATGATCCTCTACCTATAAAATCTTACGTGTAAATTGCAATAAAGACTTCTGGCAAAATTCCAACTAATGTTCCAAACAAGTAGGGAACAAACTTAACATCAGTAGCAACAGCACAATAGTTGTATACAATATATGGAAAGGGGGATATCCTTAATAACATCACAGCTCTAAACTGATCATACAAATCTCCTTCGCCTGCTAATCTCAAAATTGATGCTTTTTTTGGATATCTATCCAACCACCACTGCATAACATACAAAAAAAAAATCACCTTAAATTATCATCTATAATTGTTACCTTCATGGGGTGATGCAGATATAAGCGCGTGAGGGATACCCCCCCCCCCCCCCCATGAATGCCATATGTCCAACACAAAGTTTTGTTTTATCTGATCTCATTGAATAGCAGGGTATTGATAGAGTTCCAACACCCGTGAGTTTACCAGTAACGCATTCTCACGGTCATTAATAACAAATTAAATAATACTTGTAATGGTAGGGGTATACTCACTTGGATTTTGTGGTAAAATAGGGAACCAATGAAATAAGGAAGTGATACACCAATGGAAACACCACAAATTATAAGTAAAAATCCCAAACCGTAACCGAAAGTCATCCCTGCAACCCACATGGAGGGCGTAGACGGTATACATAAGCTCGGGAAGATTGCCACCGATGAAAATATCAGAACTGCTAGTACTGGTTTACTGAACGCCTCAATTTCCCAATTTAAGATAGGGATAACCTCCTGAAAACATGCCGATTATTAGATTGGATCAAGTCATGGAGTGGATTTGGAGAAGCTACTACATTTACTAAGGGGTGTTTAGGATTGATATATTATCGACACACTTTAAATGTATTTGGTTTACCAAAACGCGGTTAACATTATCAAATTTCACATTGTTCTATTTTGTTATGTATAGAGCGCTAATACTACTAGGCCATAAGGAATGCCCCTCATATATCACCAACGCGTTAGGATGCAATGGTTGTAGATAAAAAGAAAACTCCACATTTATGCATGCTCGGGTGGGGTAATCCATGTATCAGGTGCTCTCCTTGGGCAACCAAAAACAAATATCTGAACTCATCGCAGGCAAAGCTGACAATATTAATGGTGCGACAGACCAAATGTTAAAGTTGTAATTAGTGATCCCAAACACCCCCTAAACCTTGTATGCTAGTGTATCCTTGTCTATGGTTACCTCACATTATTAATCATATGTCCAAAATTAACAAACATGCATCATAACTTCACAAATTCAAATGAATGAATGAATGCAATTGCAAAACATACCTTGTCCATTAGATAAGGTCCGATCCATACGAAGAAACAAAACGCCAAAACTACCAGAAATATAACCAGAAAAACAAGTTTTCCCCACCACCAAAACGACCACCAAATACTAATACATTCCCCGGACGAAGAAGAAGAAGAAGATGACGGAGACAAACCCGCCAACCCTTCTGGTGTCGTCATAATTACGTAATCATGCTTGGGGTCTTCAAGTTCAAACCCAACCTTCAACCGGGTGATTCCGGCATTGTTTTCAAGCGTCATTTTGATTGATGAAGATGATATCAAATCAAAATGGAACCCCTGAAATGGGTGGGTTTTGAAATAACGGTAAAAGGGAATTCTGGGAGAATCAAATGGAATGTGTTGTGGTGAAGGAAACGTAGATTGAAATACATGATTATTAATGCTAATGACGTTATATGTTTGTTTTTAAGGATGTATATTTTTCGTCCATGTTTATTTTTTTTAAGTTTTGGATTAAAATTTTGTAACCAAAATAAAAATACATAGAAACTATATTTAATTATATTTATTACCTATTATGACTTTGGTATACAAACAAACTTTCAACTGGCAAAGAATTGAAGAGTTTTTTTCTAAAATAGTGTTAGTGGAAAAAATATTTACCAAAATGGTATTCCTTTAAAAGTATTTACCAAGATAGTGTTTTAAATAAATAGTTATATCTCCCTCCTATTAAAAAGGAAAAAACATATTGTATGTTTATTAAACAAAAATAAAACACTATAAAGATTAAATAGAAAAAAAGAACAATATAATGATCACTCAAAAAAAGAGCTTTAAACCTGAATTGCTTATATCACTATATATTAACTTAATTGATTATATAAAAAGTTGTATAAAAGCAAACAGTAAAATCGTTTAGTATATCTGTTAATATAAGTTATTATAAAAATGTATGAGTAAAAATAAAGTTGGTGTTTGTTTTGTACAAATTGATATGACTTTAAGTAGATTAATTGTTCAAAAACACATCATATTTTTTTAATTTAATTAACAATTAAAGAAATACCATATTAGTCTAGATAAGCATGAAATAGTATTTTTTTTTTCTATCAAATAATAGAAATTTTTAAAAAGATCATTTTTAAAGATGGGCAGCAAATAAAATTATGATGTTTTATTTCACTATTTAATATATTTAGATTCTTATTTAACATGAGTTTATTGAAAAAATAATAAAAAGAGAAGAGTTATATAATGTGGCAAAAGATATAACAAAAACTATATGGGTTAACTGGAGTAGAATAAATTATTATTATATTGATCCAATAAAACAAAAAAAAAATCTATAAAAAAAGTAAGAAAGTAGAAGTCTTACGTTTCGGTTTCAAAAAACAAAGTAGTGATTAAAATAAATAATAAAATTCCCGAATTAGTTTTTATTTAATGAGATGATGAGAGAGACAACTAACTTTTAAAACAGTATTTTGGTAAATATTTTTAAAGGAACACCATTTTGGTAAATATTTTTTCAATTAAGACTACTTTGAGAAAAAACTCAGAATTGAATGGTGAAAATAGAAGTTTTATCACATAGGCAAAAATGTTTTCACCTTCCACTCATACTAACATATATTATAAATCACTAAGTGTTTTTGCAAGACTTGTTCATTTGTATAAAATCATGCAATTTGAATCTTATCATAAAGACTAATTAAAATTGAAATTTACTAATATTTATTTAGTACTTTAATTTGAAATAAAACAGTAAAATTAATTTAAAATTTTAACTAAACAAAGACTAATATTCAATTAATATTTTTAATTATTAAAAAGAAAAAAAGAACAATAGTATACATAAAAATACTAAAATTAATTAAATGCTTTACCAAATTCAAGTAAGGTTGTTGGTGTTCTCTATTCCGTATTGTCTAACGATTTGTTTGTTTGTTGACAGCACTAATCACGACAGAAGTCAAGGACCGAGTTAATGCGGATGGGTCGGAATGGGTTTGGGATTGGAAAAGGGGGCTACTAGATGGGGCTGAAAGTAATGATTTTCAGCAGTTAATGGCCTTACTGGGGCAGCCGGGTTTGACTGGTGACTCGGACCGATGGATATGGACTTTAGATGGGTCGGGTGCTTTTTCTGTGCAGTGTGTTAAAGCTGCCCTTAAAAGGCAGCAGCATGTACCTTCTCCCTACACTATTAAACATAATAACTGGGTCCCCAAGAAGGTTGAGATTTTAGCGTGGCGGGCTGAAATGGAGAGGCTTCCAACTAAGTGTGCTTTGGAGCGGCGCAACATAAACGTAGGTTCCATCTTGTGTCCGATATGCAGTGAACATAACGAGACGGCCGAGCATTTGTTGGTATCCTGTGGTTTTGCTCAAGCTATCTGGCAGGCGATTTCATTATGGCTCAAGATACCTCCTATTTTTGCTTTTGGATTAAAAGATATTTTGGAGCTACACAATTTTGTGGGAGTGTCATTAAAGTCCAAGAAGGCGGTGTATGCCGTGTGCCTATCGGTGATGTGGTGTGTGTGGAAAGCACGTAATGAGCTGATTTTTAACCAGACTGGATGGTCTTTGGAGAAGGTCGTGGGTGACATCAAAGCTCTAAGCTTCTTGTGGGTTAAAGCCAGATCAAAACATCCAGGTCTTGACTGGAAAATTTGGAGTGGGTTTAACATGTATCAGCTGGGATGGTAGTTTGCCTTTGTTTGGTGTATATTCATGTTCTGTTGGTTTAGTTTTGGTGACACTATGTAAATATGTGGCTAGTAATCTCTCTAGCTTTTGGCAAAGTAATAAATATTTGTTGATCGTTCAAAAAAAAAACGACAGAAGTCAAAATAGTTTGGCAAATCATTTTTCTTTTGTTTAAGAAGATCATATGAAGTGAAATCAAGCAACCCTTTTTTCTTTCTCCCAAATTTGTGTTGGATTAACGATGATAGCCCAACGTTTCTTCAGAACTCCAAATGTCTGTCCAATATCCTTTCTTGTTGATTTTTGCATTTTTAATGTTTTTTTGTCCTCATGTGGGCATGTAAGTGCTTTGAAGAATGTGTTGTTCTCTGGATAAATACAATCGACAATATAATACCCATACTAGTACTCTACGTAATCGACAAAAAACGAAGACCCAGGTGCAACTCCGTCTATGATGTTTTCGATAATATGTGATTGATCTAAAACATTGATATCATTGTTGGATCCAGCAACCCCAAATAATGCATGTGAAATCCAAATATTATGTGATGTCACGACTTCAAGTATCATGGTTGGGTGTAGATGGTCACCTCGTTGATAATGCTATCGCCAACTAGTGGGCTAGTTTAACCACCGCTATTGTGTTCAATCAATGTTGCCAAGCATCCTAGAATAGTCGCGTACGACTTCATGCACCTCGTATATTTGTCACCCCATGCCAGTCTTCTCAAATATCTCTTTCCGTTGAGTTCAATAACACCTTTAACTAATGTAATAAGAACAATGCTTTGTAATAATAGTAATAACAACATGTAGAAACAATTAACCTGTAATAATAATATGTAACAACTATTAATTAATCATAAGACTTTCTCGCATGACGTTTTCCAACATCATTAAATATATATCCCATGAATCAATGTTAGCATCGTACATCATTTGACAATTTGTTGGCATACACTTTTGTAAAGTTGTGAAACCTTGTTTACCTATAGCGTCGCACCTTTGTTGAAAAAAATGATACATTGACTCCAAATTGCTAACTATCCGTATGAATAAATGTCAACTCATGCGAAAACGGCGCCTAAAATAGCTTCATCATACATGGGATCGTCACAAAAAATAGTCACGTGCAAGACGGTCATTAGCAGCCTAACGATCCCGGTTAATTGCAGAATAGCTCATCTTCCTAGGATGAATCCGAAGATTATGGTAATTCCGCTTTAAAACTGGACTTGAAACGCCTCTATAAATATGGGCTAGATCCGCCCTTGTACCTGGGAGGACTCATTTGATTGATGATTGATTCCTCAATGACCACTTTAAGAGTTTGTGATCGCCTTAAAAATGAACCACTAGCTTTCAATAATTTATCCCCTTCTACAAACACATCGGCTGTTATAAACTGGGTTTAAAAGGGTCCTCTTGTGGCCCATATCTTCCAAAATTATGTCAAAGACCCAATTCCTTGAATAGTTTAAACTATCGTTGCAAAAGTCGCTAGACGCTCCCCAATCGGTCAATAGGGAGCTGAGAGTACTCAGCCTAGGTGGAGATTTCCTCGAGAGTACTCGAACATGTTAAATTATAAATAAATTGTTTCCGGAATTAAATATATGTTAAATAACATAAATTTACAAATATTTATAACAAAGTATGTGAAAATTATATTCATTACATGCATATTTTTTTTATTTTTTTAAGTCAATCCTGGCCTGAGTTGACCTACTAGATCCGATTCTGGCCGAGCTTAACCGTGTTTTATCAATTCCAAGTAATTAGGCGGAGCTGAATAAAGTCGTCCCGACAGACTACCTTGTAGCGACTACTCGAGAAGTAATCGGCCTTGGAGACCTTGTTTTACAACCATGTTTTAAACTTTAGATGCATATCATCACGCAGGGCCGGCTCTTGGCCAGCCAAACCATGTCGTCGCTCGAGACCCAAATTTTCAAAGGGCCCAAAAGATTATAAAAGTTTATATATATATATATATATATATATATATATATATATATATATATATATATATATATATATATTAAATTATATATTTAGTATGTGAATCCACTTGTTATGCAAAAAAATGTTGGTGGTGGAGTGAAAAAAACCAACTCAAGATAATGTAGAGGTCTCAAGTTTAAGTCTTCGCTACTCCACTCTGAAGGTTTTATTTTTTTTATTCATTTCCTCTTAACCACAATTTTGGGCCCAATTCTTTTTGTTGCCCGAGGCCTAAAGTTTTTTTAAAAGTTCTCGAAGACGGCTCTGTCATCACGTTAAATATATAATTGATGTTACATATGAAAACATGTGTTGTTGTGGAAGTTATGAAGTGAACTCAGTAGGGTAACCATATTAGATAGTTACGCTACTCAATTTAACATCTCAATGAGATGGTAATACAACACCACGCTTGCGGTATGCGCATATAATGTATATATGTGTGGACGTTTGGGGAGCAAAAGTGAAAGTGCACTGATTTTAACGTTATTTTACTAATTGCGTGAAAATAACATTAAAAAGGGAGATGGTTAATCACACATCATGTGGTGGCGTTAATAGCTGAAAGACAAGGGGTACATGCACTAATCCGTAGTTGTCTCAATTGTTGAGTGTTATGTGCCTTATGTCTAAGGCTTGATGCAAAATTACTATCAAGTCGGGGGTGTCACTAGAATCAACCTCTCTACTCCTACGAGGTAGAGGTAAGGCTGTCTACATCTTACCCTCCTCAGACCCTACCTTAGCTTTGCTATTGGTGAGATTTACTGAGTATGATGATGATGATGAATGAGATGGGAATACAGATGGAACGAGATAGGAAGACCGGAAGAGAACATTCACAATCTCAATATGCATAAAAATGTTAGCGATCAACTTCTCGGTTCCTTATATTATATATAAGTACCCCTGCGTTGCAGCGATTGTCATAAACCTATGTTAAGTAGTAGCAATACTATACCACTGTCAACGACCACCAACACTGGAAAAACTCATAAAAAAATAAATAAAAATGGGAAAAAGATAACGCAGAGCGAAAAGCAGACATAAAATCTTTGAATCACGCACGCTCGTTGCTGAGAAATTAAACCAAAATGTAAAACATAGAAAAAAATAACTAAGTCCATCCATGACCCACGTATTGGACGAACTTGTCAGACACAGAAAAAGCGACGGGCCAGTCAATTGGGAAAAATATATATGGAAAAATGTTGAACCCCACACTCACGTTGCGGTGCATTAACACACAAAATTTAGAACGAAACGAAAAACTTGGGAAAGATGAAAAGTATGGTGGACCAAAATTGAAAATAAAAAAGAGTCGGGATTAAATTGCAAAAGATGAAAAACTTTGGGTTAAAAGTAAAAAACAAAGGGTCTAAATTGCAAAATAGAAGTTATTTATTAATTTTAGATAAAGATAAGGATAAAAATAAGTGATATCTATATATCGGTTATTAATTAATATTAATATTAAAAAAATTATTAAACAAATATAAATAAAATTTATGAGGTTGAAGAAGAGAATGTCACGTGCCATTATTTGGAGTCTTTTATTATAAGTTAGATTTCAAGTTAGGTAACTTCAAATGATTAATATTTTTTTTTTTTTTTGCCTTTAAGTTTCTTTTTGTTTTTTCTTTTACTTTTACCTTTTAAATTTAATATTGACACTTACAACCCCTCAACTTTGAAAAGGTTTTGTCATTTTTTATGTACGTACCAATATAAATTCCAGTTGATTTAAGTTCCAGTGTAAATTTTTTTAGAAATGAACAGGCTTAGATATAATACGTTTTTGTGCTTTTTTATGTACGTTTTTTGTTTGTCTAGGTTTTGACATAAATTTTGTTCTAAAACGAATCGGGTAAAATATAATATGTTTTCATTAGACGATATAAATTCAATTTATTTTACGTTTCGTCGCCGCCGCAACGCGCCATACCTTTATTTAACTAAAAAAACATAATTTTCTTACGTGCTTATTTTGATGTACGTATCGGTATTAATTCAAGTTGGTTAACATTTCAACGTAAATTTCTTTCACAAATAAGTTGGGTCAAATATAATACGTTTTCATGGTTATTTTAGAGTTAGCTATCATTTTCGTCCCCATGGTTTGTCCAATTATGTCAGTTTAGGCCAAATTTCAAATTTGTACCATTTTCGTCTGTGACATTCTTGAAACATGTCAGTTCCATCCAAAAAAACTAAGGTTAAATCGAATAATTAGACAAACCACAGAGACGAAAATAGCAGTTAACTCATGCTTTTTGGACGGAACTGACATGTTTCAATAAATGTCAGAGACGGAAATGGTATAAATTTGAAATTTGGTCTGAACTGGCATAATTGGACAAACCACAGGGACGAAAATGATAGTTAATTCTATTTTTATATACGTTTTTAGTTGATCTACGTTTTGACATAACTTTTGTTCGGAAACGAGTCAGGTCATATAATACGTTTTTATTAGACGGTACAAGTACGAGTTACTTTACGTTTCGACGCGACCACAACATGGGGAAAATTTACTAGTTCCAATGATGTCTTTCTCACGAGCCCTTTAACTTGTTGGGCCATAGCTAACTCTTAGACTGGGCTAGGCCCATAATTTTAACACTTAATTACATGGTGATATTGTTTTGTGTTACAAGTATAGGATCATATACAAATAGGTATCTTTGTATAAACCGTAAGAACCAACAGTTTGATAACATGCGTTCTCAATTAAAAATTAATTTAAGGGCATTTTAGACTTTTATACCCTTTTATTTATATTTGGTTAAAACAATAATTAAATTATCCCTAAATTCATGTAAGATTAATTCAAATCTTAATCTCCTAATTTATTCTTCATCATCAAATCAGCATCGTCATCAGCACGGTAATCAGCATCATCAGCAACGTTGTAATCAGCATCATCGTCAACACCGCAATCAGTATTATCGTCAACACCGCAATCAGCACATTGTCAACATCAGCACCTTAATCAGCACGGTAACACCACCGTCAGCACATCCGACAGTAACATCCCACACCACCACCTTCAGCACATTCCGTAATCAGCATAACACTGTAATCAACACATTAATCATGTCACACCCCGATTTCCACGTGTATCACCGGTGGGCCCGGTGGGGGATTACCGTGACGTAGTTGGCAATAATATAGTCAAACCACACAATTATATAAATGCACAGCGGAAGCATAAAGATAAATATAATTCAACCTTTTGAATGTAATATCAAATGTATTACAGAAGTCGAATTGTATCCACAGGGGATCAAAATAATAATAAAGTATTGTTCAGTCAGATACAGCATCAAGCTTGCGAGACTTATCACGATGCTAGGAAGCTATTACCAGCCAAATTTCGTGCAGTACCTGCACTTAATCTTTTGGGGAAAATACGTCAGTTTACACTGGTAAATACGTTCAACTGACACATTTGAAAATGTTTATTAAAATTTATTTGAATGCACGAGGCACAAACTCTTTTATAACTTGGGAAAATTATTAAAATCTTGTGAACGAATTACATGTCCTTTTATGCGTTCAGTAGCCCGGATCCTGTCCGGGTTAAAGATTAATAGACACACCACATTGCGTAAAACCGTAGTGTAAAAAACAACGGCTACGTCTTTTAATAATAATAATGTCGACATAATATACCGGGTGTACGCCTACACCGGGATGTCGAGGTCGTGGCCATTTCGTAAAATGATGCCAAGGATATCCGGGACAACGGTCATTAACCCCCCAAAGGCTTTTAAGTAACAAGACTGTTTAAATGAGCCGATCACATTATTCAATTAACCACCTAAGCGATGGAAGATATGATGCTCAATCAAGCGGTATTAATATACCGTATCCCAAGCTCGTATAAGGGAAAATAAGTTAAAGTATTTACCTTTGCAAGTATATTCCTTAATGGATTACGTCACAGATAGCTTTTACTGGGGCTCCTATTCTGGAACGAAGGTTTTAATTAACCTATTAGAATCCTAACGGGTCTTTATATTAGCCGTAGCCTAGACCGGTTGGTTTCAAAAGATAGATATGGTTTAATCGCGCGAAAAGGCGAAAACCGAGAAGGGAGTGTGATTCTGACCCAACAAGTTCAGAGACTTGTTTTATATGGGTTTAAAGTTCACACTCTGGGTTTTAGGGTCAAAATAATATGGTTTGACCCATATCGGCTAATTTATGAAAACTATTTCCATAAGCCGAACCGTGCGCGCAATAGGCTAAACGGTTAACCATGAGAGTCCTATGCTCGTTTCCTAGGTCAATATGCCTTAAAGAGGTTGTGGTATCAGTAGGATACCTTCCGTGATGCCCGTAATGAGTTTTAGTCAATATATCGCCCCGTAGGGGTTTTTCGGTCATTTTAAAGACTTTTAAAGAGCTTTTCGAGTTTTACAGGAAATCTGAGTTTCCCGAACAGTTTATAGAGTCTAAAATACTTTATTTATTTTTTTAAAATCAGTAGCAACTGGAATCGGGTCAAAAGACCTTGTAGAACTCAAGTTTTGGCCGAAAAGGGCATATTCGGTATTTACCGAACCGTAGCCATAACCGCAGGTTATGAGCAAGGTAAAAATTATTAAAAATCTTCAAAATTCCAAAAATATTATTTTACAACAGTGGGTAAAAGTTTTGGTGACGAAATCTTGGTTTAGGTAGGCGTTATGCTAATTGCGCCGTTTATTCCAAAAGTTTACTTTAATTGCGCTTTTTAGCATAACTCTCATTCTAGACCTCGGATTGACGTGAAACTTTAAGGACATGCTTATACTTTAATTAGCAAGGTTATGGTCCATTCATGCGTCCGAAATACTCGTTTTATTTTAAAAAGGCCGTTACGGTCAACTTTTAGGCGATTAACGAAAATGCGTAAAAGACTCGGACAAATCATGAACCGGTCACAGAGGGTTATACCATCATGTAACCTGGTCCTAAGAGAGTCCTAAGGCATATCTATACCTCACTAAAACAGGTCAGAACTGAAGTCAAAGCAAAAGTCAAACTTTTGCGACATTCGGCTCCGAACCGGTTCAATATAGCCAATGGCCGAATCAAACGAGTTTAGACCAGTTTATATACTTAATATCATGTTTTATGATCATCAAAATAGGTTTCATAGCATATACATTACAGATTATGCAAGAATCGCAAAAATAGCTTTCTGTTGACTTTTTAAGCAAGCGTTTGACTCGATATTTGACATAGTTAGAGTGGTGATCATGGGGAACCCTTTCAGAGGTTTATTACCCACACAAATACCATCTCATAACTACTTTTGATTCGACAATCTACTGAACCATTTGTGAGTTATTGCAAAGTCAACCGTTGGTTACGACGGATTGACTTTTAAGCTAAATCTATGGAAATATGAAATCACAAAGGGTTTGACCACTTACAGAAGCTTAAGGCAAGACTTAAGAGCACAGAGGAAAGCTTGAGAGCTCCAAGAATGATCAGTAGTTGAGTTTTGAGGTGTGTTCTAAGTTGTGAACAAGTATGCCTATTTATAGTGCAAAACAAGCTCCAAGATCATCACACATTGGTCTACAAGTGACCATGGATGATGGGCAGCTGGCCTAGAGTGTTATGGGTCGAGTAGGGGGCGCCCATGCCTCATTTATTGGAGATTTGATCGTTCACAAGCTCAAAAGGCATAAAAATCCAAAGTTTCTGCATCTGGGCGTCCCACGCGGCCCGCATGGAGGAACCATGCACTTTGTACGCGGGCCGCCTGAGTTTTAAAAATCAGGCGCGTATATTAGGGGGCTCGCGGCCCGCCTCAACTTAACCAAGAATGTAATGCGGCCCGCGAGAGGGTTGTTTTTCAAAGATTTTAAATATTTTGTAATGATTATAAGAATCTAGTAATTAATAACGAAATCTTTCGTAATTATTAACCTGACCTTTCGGGTTTGAAGGGGTAACTTTGCGGTTTGGCCCTCGGTTAATTACAATTAAGGGCCTCGTGTTATTTACCCGCATTATTAAGTCCCCGATTAGTTTATTAATTATTCGGAAAGCCTTAACTTTCATTGTTGACGCTTTTAACCCTTCTCATACGAATTCGATCATAACTTTCTCGTTTTAAAACGGAACGTCGCGGAATTTATACAGTATATCCTAGTGAGCGTATAATACTGTTACAAAACATCGGGAGCGTTAAAGGGTCACTCAGAGGTATAATTAAACATGTTGACACAGTTAACCCCTGTAGTTTGTAATCTCTCACTTTCTTCCGTGTTTCGCTTCCGTGCGATCCATGATTTATTCGTTTGAAGGTACGAGCATTATTTAGGGTTACTATACAGTATATTTACCCTTGGTTGATATTTATAACCCTCGAATTTACATACTTTCAAGGTTTGTCAATATTAGTCCTTTATTTAATATCAATGCCACGTGTAAACAAATGACACGTGTTAACACATCATTGGACACAAAAATTCGAGGTGTTACATCCTCACCCCCTTAAAATAAATCTCGACCCGAGATTTACTCAAATAAATAAGGGTATTTTTCTTTCATTGTGGCTTCGACTTCCCACGTATATTCGGGACCTCTACGAGCATCCCATTTGACCTTTACAATCGGTACGTGTTTTCTTCGAAGCTTTTTCACCTGTCGATCTTCAATCGACAAAGGCTTCTCTACAAACTTTAAGCTCTCATCTATATGCACATCTGTGTGTGGGATCACCAATGATTCATCGGCGAAGCACTTCTTGAGATTGCAGATGTGGAACACATTGTGAATTCCATTGAGCTCTTCAGGCAATTTCAACTTATAGGCAACTGACCCGACACGTTCAATGACCTCAAAAGGTCCTATGTATCTCGGACTCAGTTTGCCTTTCTTGCCGAAACGCATCACCCCTTTCCAGGGTGATACCTTAAGCAATACTTTTTCACCCACTTCGAAGTGAAAATCCTTACGCTTCGGATCAGCGTAACTTTTCTGCCTATCTCTGGCAGCCTTGAGACGTTCCCGAATCTGGACAATCTTGTCCGTTGTCTGGAAAACTATCTCCGGTCCTGATAATTGGACCTCTCCCACTTCCGCCCAACAAACAGGCGATCTACATTTCCTACCGTATAATGCCTCGAAAGGCGCAGCCTTTATGCTGGTATGGTAGCTATTATTGTAGGAGAATTCGATTAGGGGTAGATTCTTATCCCAGTTACCACCTAAATCGATCGCACATGCACGAAGCATGTCTTCTAGCGTTTGGATAGTACGCTCACTCTGCCCGTCCGTCTGTGGATGGTAAGCCGTACTGAAGTTCAAACGCGTGCTCAAAGATTGCTGGAAACTCTTCCAGAAATGAGACGTGTACCTAGTATCCCTGTCGGAGATAATAGACACAGGTATGCCGTGTAAGGCTACAATCTTATCAACATAAAGTTGGGCTAGCATATCGGAGCTATACGTCTCCTTGATGGGTAGAAAATGAGCTGATTTAGTCAGCCTATCGACTATAACCCATATTGTATCGTTTCCTTTCCTTGTTTTGGGTAACTTGGTTATGAAGTCCATAGTTACGCATTCCCACTTCCACTCTGGAAGTTCAGGCTGTTGTAGCAAGCCAGACGGCTTTTGGTGCTCGGCTTTGACTTGAGCACAAGTCAAGCACTTTGCTACATGGGCGGCTACAGACTTTTTCAAGCCTATCCACCAATAGTTTGCCTTTAAGTCTTGATACATTTTATCTGCTCCCGGATGGACCGAATATTTGGAACTATGGGCTTCCTGGAGGATAACATCTCGTAGTCCTCCATAAATCGGAACCCATATTCGTCCGTTTAATCTAAGGATTCCATCCTTGCTAAGAGTCAACTGTTCTTCAGTTACTCCTAACTTTTCTTTAGGATAATTAGCTTCCAACACAGCCCCTCGCTGTGCAGCTAATATCCTCTCAATCAAATTGTTCTTGACTTCAATGCTCTTGGCATTGATTCGAATAGGTTTTCCCCTTTCTTTCCTGCTCAGGGCATCAGCGACTACATTCGCTTTGCCGGGATGGTACCTGATCTCACAATCATAATCATTCAAGGTTTCCATCCAACGGCGTTGCCTCATGTTCAACTCCTTCTGGTTGAACAGATGTTGAATGCTTTTGTGATCAGAATAAATCACAAATTTAATACCATAGAGGTAATGCCTCCACAATTTTAGTGCAAATACAACGGCACCCAACTCCAAATCATGGGTGGTGTAATTCTTTTCGTGCACCTTTAATTGTCTTGAAGCATAGGCAATAACCTTGCCCTTTTGCATAAGCACACACCCCATGCCTGTGTGCGACGCATCGCAGTAAACTACGAATTCATCTGTACCTTCCGGTAGTGTCAACACAGGTGCGTTGCTTAGCTTCTGCTTCAGTATCTCGAAGGACTCTTGCTGCTTTGGGCCCCAAATGAACTTTTCTTTCTTCTTGGTTAGGGAGGTTAAGGGTGCAGCAATCCTCGAAAAATTCTCAATAAATCTCCTGTAGTATCCTGCTAACCCCAGGAAACTACGAATTTCGGTAGGAGTCTTCGGCTCTTGCCAGTTCATGACTGCCTCTACCTTAGCGGGATCCACCTGGATACCACGCTCACTTACAACGTGACCCAAAAATTGAACCTCTCGTAGCCAGAATTCGCATTTAGAGAATTTAGCGTAGAGTTTCTCACGTTGTAGCAACTCGAGAATACAACGGAGGTGATTCTCGTGGTCAGCTTGGTTCTTTGAATATATGAGGATATCGTCGATGAAGACTATGACAAATTTGTCCAAGTACGGCTTGCAGACGCGATTCATGAGGTCCATGAACGCAGCCGGTGCATTTGTGAGCCAAAAGGCATCACTAGGCACTCGTAATGACCGTAGCGAGTCCTAAATGCTGTCTTGTGCACGTCTTCATCTCTGACCTTTAGCTGATGATAGCCTGACCTTAAGTCGATCTTCGAAAAGTAGCTCGCTCCTTGCAGCTGATCGAACAGATCGTCGATCCTTGGCAAAGGATATCTATTCTTTACGGTAACTTTGTTCAGCTCACGGTAATCGATGCACAACCGCATCGATCCGTCCTTCTTCTTTACAAATAGGACAGGTGCTCCCCAGGGAGACGAACTAGGTCTGATAAAACCTTTTGCCAACAGTTCATCCAACTGGGTCCTTAATTCCTTCATTTCCGTCGGAGCAAGCCTGTAAGGTGCTCTAGCTATAGGAGCTGCTCCTGGTATGATATCTATTCTGAATTCCACTTGTCTATCTGGTGGTAAACCAGGTAGTTCTTCGGGGAAGACCTCGGGATATTCAGAAATGACAGGAAGATCCTCTATCTTCGGCTTGGGTTCTTCAATTATCACCTGAGCCATGTAAATGACACAGCCTCTGTTCAAACATCTAGAAGCTTTGAGCATAGATACATCCTCGGGTAATCCATACTGCGTGTCTCCTCGAATGGTGAGCGATTCACCACTCGGAGTCTTTAGCACTATAAGCCTTTTGTTGCAAACGATTTGGGCCTGATTACGGGATAACCAGTCCATGCCTAGAACTATGTCGAAACCCGCTAGTTTGAAAGGAAGTAGAGATAGGGGAAAAGAATGGTTCTTAATGGACATTTCACATCTCTCTAGAACAGTGGAGACGGTTTCTATCGTGCCGTCTACTAACTCTACCTCGTATTTTACGTCTAGGGTCTTGATAGGCATATTCAATAGTTCGCAAAATTTTTGGTCTACAAAGGACTTATCAGCGCCAGAATCGAAAAGTACTCTTGCAAATATATTATTTACGAGAAAAGTACCTGTAAGAACATTGTCGTTCAGCACTGCCTCCTTTGCATCCATGCGGAAGACTCTCGCATTCGTCTTCTTGTTCTCTTCCGGTTTCCTGACATTCTTGGGACAGTTACTCTTGATATGCCCCTTTTCGTTGCAACCATAGCATGTTGCATCCTTGATTTTCTTGCAGTCCACCGTCTTATGGTCCTTGGACTTGCATAGTCCACAGGCAAAAGACTTTGGCTGGGACTGTGAATTCGACCCAAACCTACATTTTCCAGAATGGGGTTTCTGGCATATTTTGCATTTGGGCCTTTCTCCAGCTTGGCCATCTTTCTTTGCTTCCGCCCCTCTTTTGCCATCACCGTTTCCACGGTGTTTCTTTCCTGACCTACGTGAGGTGTCGTCCTCAAGTTTCCTCTTTTCCGCCTCCTTGCTCCTTAGCGTCCTTAGACGGACAGCATCTAAAGTGAGAGACAAGGAGAGGTCAGTTACTGACCTGAAGGTCGTCGGCCGAGAGGCCTTCACACTAGCCTTTATCGCAGGCTCTAAGCCCCCAATGAAACGGGCGATTCTTCTGGACTCTGGTGTCACAAGGTACGGGACCAGGCGAGACATCGTATTGAAGCTCGTCAAATAGGCCTGGCAGTCCAGGTTTGTCATCACCAGTGACACGAAATCAGACTCGATCTTCTCTACCTCATGCTGAGGACAGTAGTTTTCCTTAATGAGAGCAATAAATTCCTCCCATGTCATCTTGTATAGAGCAGACTTACCGGATGCCTGTACCAACGCTCTCCACCATGCTAGGGCCTCGCCCTTAAATGATTATGACACAAACTTCACCACATCCTTCTCCGCACACCCACTGATGTCCACAATAGTGTCCATCTCATCCAGCCAGGTGATACAATCAACAACACCCTTCTCCCCTGTGAATTCCCGGGGCTTACAAGACACGAAGTACTTGTAGGTGCAACCCTTGGCACCGGACGCATCAGTATATTCTCGTTCACGACGAACACTATTCTCAGCGGACGAGTGATTATCGTCATCTTTCTTGGGTTTGGAGAGTGGTTTGGATTGTGATTTTGGTTTGGAGGGTGGTTTTGATACGGTTCTGCCTTGAGACTCAGTATACTGACGATCCAGAGCTGCCTGAACAGCGTTGTCAATCAGAGCCTTTAACTGTGCGCCTATCAGATGCACTTGCGCATTGTCGTAGTTATCTTCGTTTGTATGGCTGTTTTCTCCGTTGGGATCCGCCATCATAACTTGTATCTGTTACAGAAGATAACGTAATTTTATTTAGAAGCTTATTATGGAATTGTCTTTTATGACAATTTGTTAACCATGGTAACAAAGACCATATCTGATTAACTTATTACGTACTTAGTTTTAGGATTTGAATATATCCTATTTTAGCTATAACAATAATATTGGCGGCATAAAAGCCTAATCACGAGGATGTTTTATAATATTAGCCGAGATTTCAGAGAATCAAAGGCATAGAGGTTTGAACCGTAGTTATTTTTACCCCTTTCTGACAGGGAGTCATAAACTACCACTGTCTTTTGTCCTTTATAAACAATTATGACGGCCCATGGGCACTACACCACTAATGGATGTCTTAATAAGGTTGGTCCGTAGGCACTACATCTCTAATGGATGTTTTAATAAGGTTGGCCCGTAGGCACTACATCTCTAATGGATGTTTTAATATGGTTGGCCCGTAGGCACTACATCACTAATGGATGTTTTAATAAGGTTGGCCCGTAGGCACTACATCACTAATGGATGTTTTAATAAGGTTGGCCCGTAGGCGGTTACATCACTAATGGATGTTTTATAAATGATCATCTTTATTGATGATTTTTTTTTTTTTGCCCATGATTTATAAATCATTTAGTTGGGTCTTTGAAATCCTCTAAAGGATTATTGCATAAGAATGACTTGTGTGGTTTTAACGAATCACATCTGCCATGATTGTTAACATGCTTGCAGAGGTTAACAGGGAATCTGAATCTTTTAATTTGGTCGTACCGTCTTGGCCGGATCTTAAAAGACACCAGGCTAGGTTTCACCTTTAAGATTCTTTTATTTAGGCAAATCAATTTAAAAGGAATGGTTTTGATTTATTTCATATATAGTGATAACAAAATGAAATTCATAATATAACATTCCAAAATATTGATACGATTACACACTGCCCTAAACGGGACTTTTAAATAGTACATACCTACATAGAGGTTTAAAACAAGTGACAAGTCCACGCAGGGACTCATATAAGATAGGTGTCCGTGCAAGGACTAAAAGATAAGTCCACGTAGGGACTGAAATACGACAAATGTCCACGCAGGGACTTCTTTTTAAAATAACATTGCATTAGAACATACATAAGGACTAATGGTCACGTTTCTTCTTCTTGCCCTTTAGTAGGTTTGCTAAGCCCTTGAGAAATCCTCGGTGGCTCTTTTTCTCTTCCTCGAACTCTCTCTCCACACGATCTAGTCGTTGGAGTATCTCTTCCTGTTCAGGAGGAGAGAAACGTGGTTGTGGCGCTTGTTGCGGAACTGGAGGTCTGGGAGGTATTGGATACCCATGAGCTGAGTAGTCCGGTGCTCCCATGTTCCCATGAGCTCCGTCAGGATAGCGTGCATTATATCTAGCCGACACCACATATGGGTCGTGCTCGTAATTGTAGTTGTAATGTGCTTGTGACGGTTCGAACGGGTTGTAAGCCGTTGGACCCGTGTAAGCAGGTATGGGTTGGTCATACCCAAATGGTGGCGAATTTGGTGCAGCTGGTGCGGAGTTCGCCTCCTGTACAGGACTTGAAGGTCCTTCTTCTTGTAGTGGCGGATAGTGGCTACTACTAGAGTGTCGAGGGGTGCTGAAGTGGAAATCCCCTCCTCCTCGTGTGGACATACGAGCATTTGTCCTCCTACGCCTTGGCGGATCAGGCACTACTGGCTGTACCGGTGGCGGAGGTGGTGGCGTAACTGCCACGAAGCGTGAATCCTCGGAGGGATTCTGTGGATGTCGCGGTTGTTGTGATGTCTGCTGAGGTGGCGTGTAGTACCACTCATGTCGGTTAAACAACGCTTGAAAGCTATCAGGTCCCTGATAGGGTGTGCCATGGAAGGATGACCCATCAGAGACTTCTATTGGATGCGTGGGCGTACCACGAGCAGGTTCTGTCGGATCAGTATCTTCGTCGATATGATCTTCGGAGAAGTGATCTTGTGGCCCTAGTGGAACAAAACCTGAAGGTTCCTGGATGTAGTCAGCTGGATTAAACTGACCTCTGAAGTATGGAGTAGGGTCGTCAAAATTTCGGTGCGATACCGAACGCTGTAGAGGGATGAAGGAGGGTTGCGGGTTGTTGGGATCATTCTCTGAATTTGGCCCGAATGAGTGCCGGTATTATGGCGTCGAGCTGTGCGAGGTGGAATGCCTCGCAGGTTCGTAAAGGTCTCTTCGCCTCTGCGGTTCTTCACTCCTTGTAGTCGAAGGAGCTCGCGTACCTGAAGGCCCGGCCTCGTGATCGTGATGAGTAACGATCTCTCATCTGCCTCTTCTTCCCCTTCCTCTTCCTCGGAATATCACTGGCGGCATATTTCCTGCTTTATAAAACTTTAAATACCAATAATAAAAGAAAAGACAAAATTGGAATAACAATTCGAATTTGTCCTAAGTTCTTGTCTAGACTCAAGTATGTGCAATTGTGTCACTGAGATTAAACACGTTAGGATAGTGTTTAATTCACTCAATGTTGGCTCTGATACCAACCTGTCACACCCCGATTTCCACGTGTATCACCGGTGGGCCCGGTGGGGGATTACCGTGACGTAGTTGGCAATAATATAGTCAAACTACACAATTATATAAATGCACAGCGGAAGCATAAAGATAAATATAATTCAACCTTTTGAATGTAATATCAAATGTATTACAGAAGTCGAATTGTATCCACAGGGGATCAAAATAATAATAAAGTATTGTTCAGTCAGATACAGCATCAAGCTTGCGAGACTTATCACGATGCTAGGAAGCTATTACCAGCCAAATTTCGTGCAGTACCTGCACTTAATCTTTTGGGGAAAATACGTCAGTTTACACTGGTAAATACGTTCAACTGACACATTTGAAAATGTTTATTAAAATTGATTTGAATGCACGAGGCACAAACTCTTTTATAACTTGGGAAAATTATTAAAATCTTGTGAACGAATTACATGTCCTTTTATGCGTTCAGTAGCCCGGATCCTGTCCGGGTTAAAGATTAATAGACACACCACATTGCGTAAAACCGTAGTGTAAAAACCAACGGCTACGTCTTTTAATAATAATAATGTCGACATAATATACCGGGTGTACGCCTACACCGGGATGTCGAGGTCGTGGCCATTTCGTAAAATGATGCCAAGGATATCCGGGACAACGGTCATTAACCCCCCAAAGGCTTTTAAGTAACAAGACTGTTTAAATGAGCCGATCACATTATTCAATTAACCACCTAAGCGATGGAAGATATGATGCTCAATCAAGCGGTATTAATATACCGTATCCCAAGCCCGTATAAGGGAAAATAAGTTAAAGTATTTACCTTTGCAAGTATATTCCTTAATGGATTACGTCACAGATAGCTTTTACTGGGGCTCCTATTCTGGAACGAAGGTTTTAATTAACCTATTAGAATCCTAACGGGTCTTTATATTAGCCGTAGCCTAGACCGGTTGGTTTCAAAAGATAGATATGGTTTAATCGCGCGAAAGGCGAAAACCGAGAAGGGAGTGTGATTCTAACCCAACAAGTTCAGAGACTTGTTTTATATGGGTTTAAAGTTCACACTGTGGGTTTTAGGGTCAAAATAATATGGTTTGACCCATATCGGCTAATTTATGAAAACTAGTTCCATAAGCCGAACTGTGCGCGCAATAGGCGAAACGGTTAACCATGAGAGTCCTACGCTCGTTTCCTAGGTCAATATGCCTTAAAGAGGTTGTGGTATCAGTAGGATACCTTCCGTGATGCCCGTAACGAGTTTTAGTCAGTATATCGCCCCGTATGGGTTTTTCGGTCATTTTAAAGACTTTTAAAGAGCTTTTCGAGTTTTACAGGAAATCTGAGTTTCCCGAACAGTTTATAGAGTCTAAAATATTTTATTTATTTTTTTAAAATCAGTAGCAACTGGAATCGGGTCAAAAGACCTTGTAGAACTCAAGTTTTGGCCGAAAAGGGCATATTCGGTATTTACCGAACCGTAGCCATAACCGCAGGTTATGAGCAAGGTAAAAACTATTAAAAATCTTCAAAATTCCAAAAATATTATTTTACAACAGTGGGTAAAAGTTTTGGTGACGAAATCTTGGTTTAGGTAGGCGTTATGCTAATTGCGCCGTTTATTACAAAAGTTTACTTTAATTGCGCTTTTTAGCATAACTCTCATTCTAGACCTCGGATTGACGTGAAACTTTAAGGACATGCTTATACTTTAATAAGCAAGGTTATGGTCCGTTCATGCGTCCGAAATACTTGTTTTATTTTAAAAAGGCCGTTACGGTCAACTTTTAGGCGATTAACGGAAATGCGTAAAAGACTCGGACAAATCATGAACCGGTCACAGAGGGTTATACCATCATGTAACCTGGTCCTAAGAGAGTCCTAAGGCATATCTATACCTCACTAAAACGGGTCAGAACTGAAGTCAAAACAAAAGTCAAACTTTTGCGACATTCGGCTCCGAACCGGTTCAATATAGCCAATGGCTGAATCAAACGAGTTTAGACCAGTTTATATACTTCATATCATGTTTTATGATCATCAAAACAGGTTTCATAGCATATACATTACAGATTATGCAAGAATCGCAAAAATAGCTTTCTGTTGACTTTTTAAGCAAGCGTTTGACTCGATATTTGACATAGTTAGAGTGGTGATCATGGGGAACCCTTTCAGAGGTTTATTACCCACACACATACCATCTCATAACTACTTTTGATTCGACAATCTACTGAACCATTTGTGAGTTATTGCAAAGTCAACCGTTGGTTACGACGGATTGACTTTTAAGCTAAATCTATGGAAATATGAAATCACAAAGGGTTTGACCACTTACAGAAGCTTAAGGCAAGACTTAAGAGCACAGAGGAAAGCTTGAGAGCTCCAAGAATGATCAGTAGTTGAGTTTTGAGGTGTGTTCTAAGTTGTGAACAAGTATGCCTATTTATAGTGCAAAACAAGCTCCAAGATCATCACACATTGGTCTACAAGTGACCATGGATGATGGGCAGCTGGCCTAGAGTGTTATGGGTCGAGTAGGGGGCGCCCATGCCTCATTTATTGGAGATTTGATCGTTCACAAGCTCAAAAGGCATAAAAATCCAAAGTTTCTGCATCTGGGCGTCCCACGCGGCCCGCATGGAGGAACCATGCACTTTGTACGCGGGCCGCCTGAGTTTTAAAAATCAGGCGCGTATATTAGGGGGCTCGCGGCCCGCCTCAACTTAACCAAGAATGTAATGCGGCCCGCGAGAGGGTTGTTTTTCAAAGATTTTAAATCTTTTGTAATGATTATCAGAATCTGGTAATTAATAACGAAATCTTTCGTAATTATTAACCTGACCTTTCGGGTTTGAAGGGGTAACTTTGCGGTTTGGCCCTCGGTTAATTACAATTAAGGGCCTCGTGTTATTTACCCGCATTATTATGTCCCCGGTTAGTTTATTAATTATTCGGAAAGCCTTAACTTTCATTGTTGACGCTTTTAACCCTTCTCATACGAATTCGATCATAACTTTCTCGTTTTAAAACGGAACTTCGCGGAATTTATACAGTATATCCTAGTGAGCGTATAATACTGTTACAAAACCTCGGGAGCGTTAAAGGGTCACTCAGAGGTATAATTAAACATGTTGACACAGTTAACCCCTGTAGTTTGTAATCTCTCACTTTCTTCCGTGTTTCGCTTCCGTGCGATCCATGATTTATTCGTTTGAAGGTACGAGCATCATTTAGGGTTACTATACAGTATATTTACCCTTGGTTGATATTTATAACCCTCGAATTTACATACTTTCAAGGTTTGTCAATATTAGTCCTTTATTTAATATCAATGCCACGTGTAAACAAATGACACGTGTTAACACATCATTGGACACAAAAATTCGAGGTGTTACAAATCAACACCTTAATCAGCATAATTTCATATATTTTTTTAAATTTGTAAACAACAGATACTATTACATAACTAGCACAATTTCATTTTTTTTAATTTTATAAACAACACATATTGTTACATAGTAGCACAATTTCATGTTTTTTGTTTTAATTTTGTAAATAGCACATACTATTATATAACTAGTAGAAGACAAATTTATTTTCAAAAAGGCTACCAATAACAACACAAAAGAAAAAATAGCAACACATAAGAGTTACACAACAAAATAAGAACTTACGTATAGATTTAAAATCAACACAATACATTTTCATATTAGCATATTCCAACTACATAACTAGTACAATTATAAAACACCTTTTTAACTTTTTTAAAAGACACTTTTATAAATAAATAAGTATAGCAATATGGTACTCATATTAAAGATAAAAAATACATGATTTTATGGTATAGTTTTTTTAAAAAAAATAATAAAGTATATGAAAGTTATTTTAGATTAAAAATTTATGGTATAGTTTTTTTTTCAAAAATAATAAAGTATATGAAAGTTAGTTTAAAAAACTTGGTGGAATTAGTATTTAATAGGAAATGGCTAAATGACTAAAATACCCCTAACTTGATAGTATTAATTAGTAATTATAAAGGTTTTATTTGTAATCAATACCAACCCTTGATTTAAACTATCAATGGCTCATATATGTTCTTACGGTTCTCACAATTGGCACTGTTTGTACAGGATCTCAACTCGCGTGTTATAATATTTTATCCTTTTCTCTTATAATAACTATAAGATACGATACTTTGTTAAATTTTTAAGTATGATGTTGTGAGGTGTTTATTTTAATCTACATTTAAATATAAATTTTACTCGAACCAAGTATGAATACTAATGTACAAGTGATTGTAACATAAGCATACATGTCAACAATGTTACATTGCAATTTAGGTTTTTTTTATAGAATGACATGTTTACCCTTTACGTGCGATATAATATACTTTTTATATATTTCGAATATATGTTATGAGGTAATTATTTTTTATCTACGATTCGATAAAATTTTTATTTGATTGAGTAAAAAGAAGACCAACTTTTTCTTTGTGAACTAAATTATGGTACCGACATTTTATTCCTTTATAATGGTTTTCTCAGAGTGCCAAACAACATTGGTACGGTAAAGGTAACCTAAAATCGAATCTATACCAACCAAACAATATTAGTACCGGTATACGTTTTTAATGTTTTCAAATCAATATAAAACACATATCAATATCCCCATAGACATATATCTCTCGGTTATTATACGGAGTGTCGGTATCATACCAATACAGTAGCAAACTAAACCACCACCGTAACGAACTGCACTCACATGGACTAAAAGCCCACCGCGAAACGCGAGGAATCCCACTAGTTCATACTTAAACACCATAAAAAAGAAAACTAAAACCATAAATAATAAAGATGAAATATTAATAATCATAAGTAACAATTTAAACTCATAGATTATAATAATTATTTAAAAGAGTAAATTGCCAAAATCATCTTTGTTTGTCATTTTCATCCAAAACAACTTTTTTTGTATAATATAGTCCTTCACTTTTGAGATTTTTTTTGCCATTTTCATCCAAACATCTAATTTTCTTTATTTTTCTATCAAACAATTGGGTGAAAATGACAAAAAAAAAATCACAAATCTCAGTGACGATTTTGGCAAAAAAAGTCAGATGTTTGGATGAAAATGACATAAAATCCCAAAAATGAAGGACTATATGATACAAAAAATTGTTTTAGATGAAAATGGCAAACATGCCCAAACCTCAAGGACAATTTTGGCAATTTACTCAATTTAAAATTAAAAGGGGAATTTATTAATAATAACATAAGTAAATTTAAGGGCTGTTTAGTTGAGTTTTTTCCCAAAAGGGTGGTGGTGGAAAAAATATTTACCAAAATGGGTGACTTGAAAAATATTTACCAAAATAAGTGTTTTCTTTTAAGTTTTTTTTCCCACAATGGTGGTGGTGAAAAAAATAATTACCAAAATAGGTTAATTTAAAAATTATTTACCAAGATGAGTGTTTTTTATTTATTTCTTTATTTTAAACTAATATATTGCATTTTTTGCTTTTATTTTTTATTCAACATCACGTTTTTTTACCAAACAACTCATTATACGGTTTATTTTATTTTTTAACTAACGTATGAAAGAATTAAATTAAGAAAAACATTAAAAAATAAAATAAACCGTATGAAAATAAAAGAAAAACATTAAAAAACAAAAATGAAAGAATTAAATTAAGTTAGTTAAAAAATAAAATAAACCGTATAATGAGTTGTTTGGTAAAAAAAACGTGATATTGAATAAAAATAAAAGCAAAAAATGCAATATATTAGTTTAAAATAAAGAAATAAATAAAAACACTCATCTTGGTAAATAATTTTTAAATAGCCTATTTTGCTAATTATTTTTTCCACCACCACCATTGTGGGAAAAAATTTAAAAGAAAACACCTATTTTGGTAAATATTTTTCAAATCATCCATTTTGGTAAATATTTTTTCCACCACCACCATTTTGGGAAAAAAAACTCCTGTTTAGTTACCTCTTAATGGTTCCATTAAGAGTAAGCCTGTAAACGAAACGAACGAACACGAACATAAGCATGTTCGTGTTCGTTCAATTAACTTTAACCGAACACGAACATATAATCAAACACATTTTTTTGTTTGTGTTCGTTCATTAAGAAATCGAGCATGTTCGTGTTCGTTCGTTTAAAGCCTAAACGAACAGTTCACGAACATAAACGAACACAAACGGACATAAAAAAAATTAACTAAACATATTTGAATAAACATAAATTAACATGATTGAAGAAACAAGTCTAATATATTACATTTCATCCGAAAACACATCTAAATAAGGGTTCATAGATATACTAATTAGTTATATATATATACGTAGTCAGAAAACCTAATATTTATATAAATTAACTATTTATGTATTTATTAAAATTTATACGAGTAAATAAACTAACGTTCACGAACATAAATGAACGAACACAAGGTGTGTTCATGTTCGTTCATTTAATTAAATGAATAATTCTTTGGGAAATTGGCCTGTAATAATCTCACATAGACCTTATTGGCCATTAATAATCTCACCTGAGAATATTACCCCCATCAGTACCACCTTTCACCTATTTTTCCTACAATGGTCTCCCGTTAAAAAAACTTAATGGAGTTAAGCGTTTTTCCAAATTACAAACAAATTTTTTAGGGCTTCTGATTAAAACGACGATACGAGTCCATTGATGTAAAACTTGCCTCTAAAAGGTGATCGAAACGATGAAAACGACGCTTCAATTCGGGTGTTTAAATTTCCAATTAACCAAAATCAAGTCACTTGGACAACCATTTCGAAGTAAGTTTTACATCAATGGACTCGTATCATCGTTCTGATCAAAAACACTAAAAAATCTGTTTGTAATTTGGAAAAAATTTTAACTCTGTTAAGTTTTTTTTAACGGAGGACCATTGTAGGAAAAAATAGGTGAAAGGTGGGACTGGTGGGGGAATATTCTGAGGTGGAATTATTAATGGCCAATAAGGTTTAGGTGAGATTATTATAGGCTAATTCCCCTAAAAAAAAATTTCGTATTCATTCGTTTATTAAATAAACGAACTTTCCACCAAATAAGTTCATCAACAGTACAAGCTTAATTAAGAGTTACTGCTGAACCGGTGAGTGGTGAGTGTGTTTGGTTCATTAAAAAGCCCACCTCTTAACGGTTCAGGTAACACGCGCTGAATGAAAATATTGACGCTCATACTCTCTCTAAAAACAAACTGGACTCTCCTCTCCCCTTCAACATCGACGCCTCCATCTCCACTGCTTCCTCCATCCACCGGCCTCCTCCCTCCGCCGCCCTCCTCCACCACGTCGGCCTTCCTCTGCAGCCTCTGTTCTATATCACCTCTCCTCCGAAGCCGCTGTTCTACATCGCCTCTCCACCGCAGCCACTGTTCTACCTCGTCTCTCCTCCGCAGCCGCTGTTCTCGTCATCTCTCCTGCACAGGTACGTGATGTTTATAACCAAAGTGAATATCCTTTGTTTGACTCTCATCATCATTTAACCCTCTCCCACATGATCCCCCCCCCCCCCCCTGTTTAACCTTAAACCCACAACAGGCGACCAGAAAACTTAACCAATCCTAAGACCCTAATCCACCCTCACCATCGTCCTCCGTTTCTCACTCTTGATTCTTCCTTTATTTCTATTACCCAGCGGTAATCTGAAGATGTAAACCTGCAGAAATGTAAAGTTAATTGTTGTTTAAACTAAACTTCAGGCGAAATAGTTTTATAAATTTATTATAATTTAGGTTTGCAATGAAGGAAAAATAACACATGTTATCGATTTTGTGTTGAGGTCTTTCGACTTTTGTTGTACAGAACAGGTAACTTTTTTCTTATCCTGATTTGATATGCTCATTTTTATAATAATAGTATGAAATAAATGAATGTTTATACAAGTTTAGAGCGTATGAGTTTTCTACAAGTTCACAACTTTATGTGTTAGAAGTCACTAATTTACATGATCACTCACTAGTTATATGCATACAAGTCAATTTGTTTACAAGGTTATATCTTTTACAACTCTCATGTTTTATTGTCATATACACACTGAGCGTTATGCTCTATGTTGTCAAAAGCGCGCCGGGCGCGCGTCTAGGCGCTCAGGCGCAGCGAGGCGAGGCGAGGCTATAGCGCCTGGTGGTAGCTTAGGCGCAAATCTGGGCTTTTTTTGTAAAAACGGTGCTCAGGCAAGCGCCCGGAACCAGGCGCAGCCAGAGAAAAACGTGGGCTTAATTCTTTCAGGCGCTCCTTTCTTTTTTTATGCTATTTTTTAAAGCTGTTTACAGCTTTTTGACAGGCGCTCCTTTCTTTTTTTATGCTATTTTTTAAAGCTTTGTACAGCTTTTTCACAGCTGTAAACCATTGTTTCAACTGACTTGAAAAGTCAACCTTTTAACCGTTGGATAAAGATGTGTCTCTTTGTCCTTTTTAATCTAATCAGCCACCACCAGACCATACTCATCTTTTTTAAAAATTAAAACACCAAAATTAAATGGCTTTTATAATAGTTTCTTTATTTTATATGTAGAATTGTGTTAATTTTCAAAGCATAATATATCTTTTAATTTTTTTCCTCTATAGACGCCTTTCTTAAAAAAGCCCTCGCTTTTTTTGCGCCTTGCGCCTAGGCTCCAGGCGAGGCCTATGCGCCTCGCCTGCGCCTTGCGTCTTTGACAACATAGTTATGCTCAGACAGTCAGACAGACCGACCGACGTGCTTTTGTTTTGTTGTTAAGACTACTGGGGGATCAAGAGTTGAAAAGACATGTAAAAATAAATGTAAATGAAGGAAGCTGTAATTTATTCTAATGTTTTAACGTTTAAGCATTAATGAAATTATGATATGATTCTGTATAAGTGACACGTCTGCCGTAGCTGGGTTGGTGTGTCACTGTCACACATAATCATCACTAACTATAAACCTATGTGTTTGGGTGATTCTTGAAACCACAAAGCTATTTCTTTATCCCTCTTGTCATTTATGACAAAACAATAATAAAATTATTGCCGTTCTTTCTGACATAGATGGCAAGGTGGGATGCGATACTGTCTCTCCCTGTACAAAACCCTCCAACTTTGGAATTCTCGGCGTGTGATCTTGTTTGGTCGAAGGTAGAAGGCTATCGTGACAATATGGATAGACTCGCATTGGTACCATTTGCTAGAGTCGATGATTTTGTCCGTGGTGAATCTAACAATAAAGATTGCCCTACAAGGTTTCATGTAGAAGCTAGGAGACGCCGCTCTGCTAAGACGGATAGCAAGCCTAAAGTTGATGGCATTCTTGAATATATTTTGTAAGTTTCTGATTATTATTTTAAGATAAAATAAGATTACTTGTTTTTTTACCCCCTTTTGGACCTAATTTGAGTGACTTATACTTTGATTTAAGAAGATGTATCTCGTTTCTCACAATAATACTTGTTTTTTGTGTCATTTTATTCAGTAATTCTTTAAAGAGTAAAATGCCATTTTCGTCCCTGAGGTTTGGCCGGTTTTGTGACTTTCGTCCAAAGGTTTGTTTTTCTGCATCCGGATCCAAAAGATTTAAAATCTTGCCATTTTCATCTGGCTCGTTAACTCCATCCATTTTTCTCTGTTAAGTAAGGGGTATTTCCATCTTTTTTGCTAACTTAAAGGGCAATTCAGTCTTTTTTCACTTTATGTAAAAAGACCAAATACCCCTAAAAAAGACCGAATTGCCCTTTAAGTTAACAAAAAAGATGGAAGTACCCCTGACCTAATGGAGAAAATGGATGGAGTTAATGAGCTGGATGAAAATGGCAAGATTTCAAACCTTGTGAATCTTGATGCGGAAAAACAAACCTTTGGATGAAAGTCGCAAAACTGGCCAAACCTCGGGGACGAAAATGGCATATTACTCTTCTTTAAATTATTAGATTTGTCATATAATTACTTTCAAAATGCACATTTAACTACAAACATGATATTATTTCTAAAAAAACGTGCACATTCGTTAGATTTAAAGAGGGAATTTGTTGTTTTTATAGGTATTGGTGTTCTTTTGGTCCGGATGATCATAGGAAAGGGGGTGTAGTAAGACCAAGCAGGAGTACTTACGTACCGAAGAAAAAATCTGCCGGTAGGCCGAACACAAAACGAGGGTGCACTTGCCACTTTATAGTCAAACGTTTAATAGCCGAACCATCTGTCGCATTAGTCATATACAACCAAGATAAACACTTGGATAAAAAGGGATTGCCGTGTCACGGGCCACAAGACACGAAGGCTATCGGAACACGTGCTATGTACGCACCGTTTATCTCAGAGGATCTACGGCTACGCGTCTTGTCGTTATTACACGTTGGAATTCCGGTTGAAACGATTATGCAGCGACACAATGAATCGGTGGAGAAACAAGGAGGTGTTTCTAATAGGGATGATCTTTTAACGCATAGGTATGTGAGGATACAAGAACGGAATATTAGACGAGCAAGTTGTGAACTTGATGAAGATGATGACGTCAGCATCGGTTTGTGGGTTGAAAGCCATCAGAATCATGTGTTCTTTTATGAGGATTTTAGTGATAATGATCCGTTTTTGTTGGGTATTCAAACGGAATGGCAGTTGCAGCAAATGATTCGGTTCGGCAGTGGACGCCTTCTTGCTTTAGATTCAAGATTCGGAACAAATAAACTAAAGGTATGTTTGACCCGTTTATTTGTCAATGGGTCGATTTGGGTTCTATTTGATCTCAAACGGGTCAAATCTAAAAACGTCAACTAAAACTGGTCTAACGGGTTGAACGTCCTCTAAAGTCTGATATATGGCATGTAACCTCCTAAATCATTTTTTTCAAAGATTTTGATTATGATTGTAATAATGTTGCTTTGTAATTAGGGCTGCAAATGAACCAAACGTTCAACGAACAGTTCATGAAGCGTTCGGCGGGAAGTTCGTTTGTGTTCGTTTATTAAATGAACGAACACGAACAAGAAATGTCGTTTGCTTAGTTAAATGAACGAACATGAACACAGGTCGCGTTCGTTCATTTGTGTTCGTGAACATTTGATAACGTGTGTTTATGTCCATTTGTTTTGATAGTTCATTAGTGTTTTTAGTTTTTAGTTTTTATATTTTGTTTAAATACTTTAAAATTCAAACAAATAAAATATTTAACAAGTATCAGAGTAGTATATATTATGTTCATGAACGCTTGTTTGTGTTCGTTTGTTTCCATTTGTGTTCATGCAATGGCGAAGCTTGAAAATTTCCACTGGGGGGTCGGAAGTCACCGGACCTAAAAGTATATACCTAATTTTTTTTTTATAAAACCGGGGGGTCGAAAACGTATATACCTAAAAAAATTTATACGAAACTTACATACATAACACTACTGAGCGAAAAGTTCGGGTGGTCGGGCACCCCCCGGCCCCTTCAATGCTTCGCCCCTGTGTTCATGAACAATGGTTTGTGTTCATTTGTGTTTGTTTGCGTTCGTTACCCAAAACGAACATGAACACGTTCATTTCCTTAACGAATGAACATGAACATAAACATAAATTCTCATTCGGTAAGTGTTCATGAACAATTCGTGAACACATATTTCATTAACAAACGAACACGAATGTATCATACCACCTTGTCAAATGAACTTGTTTCCCTCTATATTTCAATAGTCTTTCTCACGGTGTTTTTTATTAAATATAATAAAGTGTTTATTTTTTTCGATTACAAATCTTATGCAGTACCCGATCCAAAGTCTTGTTGTTTTCAACTCCGACAACAAAGCAATACCCGTAGCGTGGATAATATCACCTAGTTTTTCGACATCCGGCGATACACATAGATGGATGAGAGCTCTCTTCAATAGAGTTCGCACGAAAGATCCTACGTGGAAATTAGCTGGCTTTATTATCGATAATCCTTTATTAGATATCCTCGCTATCAAGGAAGTATTTCAGTGTTCTGTATTGATCTGCTTTTGGCGGGTTCGTCACGCATGGCATAAAAACATAATGAAAAGATGTTCGAGTATGGAGACAAGGGCAAAATTGTCAAAAGCTCTTGGTCAAATAGTCAAAGACATCTGTAAAGGGTTTGGAGCAATCGAATCTTTTGATAAATTCATGGAAGATAATGTAAATTGCAGAAGTTTCATGGATTACTTCAAGGCAGTTTGGTATCCTAGAATGGGTTAGTAACAATTATAAAAAAAAATTAGAGTAAAATGCCATTTTCGTCCCTGAGGTTTGGCCAGTTTTGCAACTTTCGTCCAAAGGTTTGTTTTTCCGCATCTGGATCCAAAAAGTTTAAAATCTTGCGATCTTCATCCGGCTCATTAACTTTATCCATTTTTCTCTATTAAGTCAGAGGTATTTCCGTCTTTTTTTGTCAACTTAAATGGCAAAGCGGTCTTTTTCACTTTATGTACAAGCATTTAGCGTAATGTACAAGTATTCAAAAGACCGAATTGCCCTTTAAGTTACAAAAAAAAACGAAAATACCCCTGTCTTAACGGAGAAAATGGATGGAGTTAATGAGTTGGATGGAAATGGCAAGATTTCAAACCTTTTGGATCCAGATGCGGAAAAACAAATCTTTGCACGAAAGTCGCAAAACTGGCCAAACCTCAGGGACGAAATTGGCAAATTACTCTATAAAGAAATATCATCTTTTAATTTCTTTATGAGTAAATTGCCATTTTAGTCCCCGAGTTTTTGTCCAAATTGTCATTTTAGTCTAAATAGTTTTTTTTCTCCTCTGGGTCCCTGACTTTTCCTTTTTCTTGTCATTTTGATCACATTGCCTAACTTAGTCTAAAAACCAGGTTAAAATCAGGGGTATTTTTGGCATCAAATTATTATGAGGTTTATAAATTATGTTGTAAACTACCTCTGGTTATCACTACACAACAGTTATGCCAAAAATACCCCTAATTATAACCAGATTTTTAGACCGAGCTAAACAATGTGATCAAAATTGCAAGAAAATGGAAAAGTCAGGGACCCAGAGGAGAAAAAAAAACTATTTGGACTAAAATGGCAATTTGGACCAAACCTCAGGGACTAAAATGGCAATTTACTCTTTCTTTATATATATTTTCAAGTTTATATTATTTTTCATTCAGGATCTTGGATCACTGCTTTAAAAACACTACCACTTGCAAGCCAAGAGAGTTCAGCAGCTCTTGAATTCTACCACAACCAGTTAAAAATCCGGTTGCTAAACGAGAACGATTACGACATCAATCAGCGAGCTGATTGGCTGATAAACAAACTGGGTACTAAAATACAAGCCTACTTCTGGCTTGACGAGTACGAGGGCAAAGACGACTTTTCACGCTACTGGAAAGACGAATGGGCAAGCGGTTTAACCGCATGGCGAAAAGCAAGAACAATTCCCAACGCTGATATTGTCACAGAAGGTGAACGGGTCAAAGTTGTTGACCATGTTGTATGGAACCCAGGGTCAGAATATGCTATTTGCGGCTGCGATTGGGGAGAAAAGGGTAATTTGTGCGAGCATGTTTGTAAGGTTATTCAATATTTTCGTGAAAAAGGTTTGGGGTTGCCGTCGGTCAGTTTACTGCAGTATAATCAAGGTTTGATTAATATGTTAAAATGCCCGCCGGCTAATTCTTTCATCCGTGACCATGCTGTTTCTTTAGCGGTTTGGGTTAACGAACAACTTAGTGCGCAATTTGGAAAAAGTAGACGAGATGGTGACTCGGATGGGAGGGACGAGATGGTAAATTCCTGCACACGGATGGAAGTTGATGCGGAATTATGTTGAGTGTGTTGCGTATGCTGATCCTCTTTTTTGGCGCGTATAAGAGGATCGCTTAGGAAATGAGCGAATTGTATATGTTGAATGACTAATTGTAAGTTTAGACGCATTGGTACTTCACTTATACGTCTATAAACTATTTTGTTGACCATGTTGTCTCTTTTAGTGCGGGTCAAAACACTTTGCATACTATTTTCTTGTAATTTTAAGATAGAGTTAATTACTGTTTTCGTCCCTATGGTCTGTCAAAAATCACTATTTCAGTCTATTAGTTTAAAAATTGCGATTTCAGTCCCTGTGGTTTCACTTTCGTAACCATTTCAGTGCATGTGGTTTCACTTTCGTAACCATTTCAGTGCATGTGGTTTCACTTTCGTAACCATTTCAATCCATTTATTCTGTTAGTAGAGGGACTGAAATGGTTACGAAAGTGAAACCACAGAGACTGAGATCGCAATTTTTAAACTAATTGACTGAAATAGTGATTTTTGTCAAACCACAGGGACGAAAACATTAATTAACACTTTAAGATATCACCATTATATTTACACACCATGAACTGCTAGGCAAAAAACACTTTACATACTTTGTCAAATATGTAAATCCTAAACATGTGTATAGATCTTTTCTTCATTTTACAAAAAAAAAAAAAAAAAAAATAGAGGTATTTTCTACTGGTTTTTCCATTTTAAATTGTTCAGATAATTTCATATTTAACTTCATAAATTAAAAAGAAAATCATTTTCAAATTGGGCATGTAATTTTAATAATTGTAGTTTACAAGTAAAACCAAAGTTATGTTCAAGCAGGCCTAGTTGCAAGACATATATGACCCGAAAAGTAATAAATAGTGTATAGATTCTGACCATTATTATTTTGATATTAGATAAAAAAAATGTGTATAAAACTATTATTCTATTAACCTCAAAAGTAAAAAAAAAAAAAAAAAAAGGAATTCTCCATTATCACAGGTAACATAAAAGTTTTTATTTTCTAGATGTGGCTATTTGAGTTATTATTGACTTAAAACGAATCAATTTATTGGCTTAAAATGGGTTGATTTGTTTACTTAAATTATATTATTAAAGATGTATAAAACAATGAAAGCATATCATTAAATAAAAAATAATAGAATACTATTATTTTGTATAAGATGACAAAAATTAACAAAGATTATTCTTCTACTTAAATAAATAATATAAGTTAAAATTGGATTTGACTAACATAAGTTAGTATCTTATTTGTTTAATTTTCCTTTTTAATATAATCCCACATGTACATTGGAAATAATTTTTTAACAACAAGAAATAATAGAAAAGAGTGGTAAGTAAATTGTTATAATCAACATCAATAAGTAAATTGTTATAACTCGAAATCTGAAGAAAAAAAAGTTTCTTAGTATCAACAATTAATATTAAGTATATGAGGTTAATGAAAACTGATCACAGTCATTAATATTTTATTAGTGTGACGCCTTCAGATTGATTACTACCACTAATATTTTTTTATGTGACGCTTTCAAATCGACAATTTTCTATTACTATTTGAGAGAAACTAGGTTTTGTTTGGTTTTTTTTCTATTGTTTTCATTTTAGAGTAAAATGTATAATTCGTCCATGAGTTTTGGTATTTTTTACGATTTTCTTTAAAAGTTTGTTTTTCGCATCTAAATTTAAAAGGTTTGAAATCTTGTTATTTTCATCTATCTTGTTAACTCTATCCAAATTTTAACGTTAAGTCTGGATTGTTTTCGTCCTTTTAGAAATTTTTGTGATGATTAAAGAGTTTTGGTGGGAAGAAAATTAACATGGGTGGATCTTTATTTCTAATAGTGTATTTTATTATAATAAAAAATAGTATTAAGCCCCCCTGTGTTGCACACGCGGGAGGGGGGTGGCATATTAATGTCACACCACCGTCAGCGATATCAACATCGGAAAAACTCGTATTAAAAATAAATAAAAAAAAAAATAAAACCCGAACGAAAAGTAGACAAAACAACGTTGAACCACGCACTCAAAAAGTAAAACATATAAAATAATAACTAAGTCGATCTAGACCCGCACGTTACGACGGGAACGTCAAACGGGTAAATGTAAGGATAAAAACATTGGGTCACACACGCACGCTACGATATGTTAACTCGTAAATTTTAGATCGAAACGTAATATGAAAAATTTGTAAAAGATAAAAAGTACATAAGATCAAAGTTGAAAGTGCAAAAGTGATTGAGTTAAATTGTAAAAGATGTAAAAGTATGGAGTTAAAAGTAAAAAAAAATAAAGATAAAAAAGGGAAAAAAAAATAAAAAGTAGGTACAACCCATCAAACATATGAGTACAACCCTCATGCATATAATACCTATCAAGCATGAGGTACAAGCCCACCATACACAAACAACTTACAAATTAATAATATATAAATAAATGTGTTTATCGTTATATCATAAACTAAAACGATAATAAGCTTAGCGTATACGAAAAACTGTTCTTTACGATATGTTAATCTAGTATATAGTAGACAAACGAATTTGATTCATGTATCATCTTATATCGTGTTTGTATCATCTAAATTGTCACCACATTACTCGTGTTGGGGAATCCAGTGATTGAATCCGAAACATTTGGCACGAGTAATTTGACGTATATACTTATTATATTTTTATATACGTAAAACAGTTATAATTATAAAATTTTAATCTCTTTTATTTAAAATTACAAATAATATAAAGTTGTGTAACCAAAGGGCGGTGCTCTCGCGATATCTAGATGGCTTTCTCTAGGGAGGTCGCCAGTTATAGTCTCGTTTATTATAAGATGTCATGTGCGAACCCAAGTTTTACCACAGTAGATCTTCAGCTAGTAGGTTTTCAGTGGAATTGATGACGGACGAAGCGTAAATTTATTTTTTAGCATGGGCAAAAACATAACTTTGACCTGATGGCGAAATCATAATTTTAAGGGGAAAAAACTAATGGCAAAACTGTAAATTGAAACGGGTCAAAATCGTGAATTTTAACCGGGGGTAAAATCGAAATATTTAGCCGGGAATAAAAGCGTAAATTTATTTTTAAGCGGGGGCGAAAACATAAATTTGAACTGATGGCAAAAGCGTAAATTTAAAGCAGGACAAAATCGTAATTTTGCTAAGGGCTAATACGGGTGGCGCCGGTTCGTATTGGATGGGAGGCGAGATTTTATCGATTATTCCACTGTCGTGCCTTCGGACGGATAGAGGTTGGGTTTCCGCATATTTGGGAGAGCCAAGGGACTGACGGCGGTCGACTAGTCGCCCGGTGTCACAATGTAAATTTGTATAAAACAATTAAAAAAATGAAACCTAAGTGAACACTGAACAACTCATGTTGCTCTTTTAAGCCCTTGTGTAATGGGGCGCTTTGGCCAAGCATGGCGCCCAAAAAACGCCCGGAACACCAATACTTAGGGCGGTATGAATTGAATTTGGGGGGAGAGCGCGATATTTATAGCGCGGTATGGGGAGGGTTTTAAAAGGATTGGACCAATCAGAAACAAGCAAGCTTTTTTATATTAATTAATAAAACTGAAAATTATTAAATAGGTAATGATGGGTAGGGGTTTTATGACTACGGACTCTAGTGATATAACGCCCCATAAAGCTCCCGTGTGACGTGGCACGACACGTGTCGCATAACGGCCTACAAGGGGCTTTATGACTACGGATGGCTAATATGAGAGGGGGGTGGGTTCTTCAGTGTATATACTTTGACTCTTTCGAGAACTACAAACTGACGAATCTCAGTTTCACTGATTCTGAATCTTGACGATGATCCTCAGAACCAGCAGTGTCTCTCACCTTCATTCTCATCATAATCAAACACCCACCTTTTCCCCCACAAAATGTTCTTCAGGTAACCTAACAATTTGGTCTTTTATTACACAATTCTAATCACTTTTTCTTTTTCTGAAAGTTTTAAACTTTCGAATTCGCAGAGAAGAAGAGTCTAATTGCGTACCCAATTCGACCCAACACCCTCTCTTTATGTAAGTCATTATTATTATTATTTGATTCTTGATTTTGATTCTGTTTCCTGTTACATTGAGTGATTTGATTCTTGATTTGTTAATCGGTGTTAGGTAAGGGTTCCAGATTAATAGTTCATAGGCGTGTGTCTGGAGAGGCTCCTGAATGGGTTGACCCGGATGAATCTACAGATTTTGCATCAGTTTCGCCTCAGGTATCAACTTATTACTCCCTATTGCATCATACGGTTAGCGGTCATAGTGGCGAAGATTGAGATTTCCGACCGGGGGTCGAAAACGTATATACCCAAAAAATTCTATAAAACGGGGGGTCGAAAACGTATATACCAAAAAATTTCTATACAAAAACTACATACTCTCCACTGCTGAGCGAAAAGTTGCGGGGGTCGGCCGCCCCCGCCCGCCCCCGCTATGCTGCGCCAATGAGCGCCCCAATGAGCGGTCATGTCGGTCGCTTTTGTGTCAGCGTAAATTCAGGGCTAGCAAACATGAATACGACTCGTTTAACTACTTTATACCTCATGTTTGTAACATAGTTGTATGTTTTATTAGGGATGAGCTCGGTACTGGTACCGAAAGAACCGGTACCGAAAATCCCTAAAAGTGGGTACCGGTACCGAATATACCCAGTTCGGTACGGTTCGGTACCTGTACCAATATTTGAGGGTAAAAACTGGTAAATATCGGTACCGTACCGAACCGGTACCGAAGATGCTAAAAGTCGGTACCGAAAAAGTACCCAGTTTGGTACCGGTACCGGGAACGATTTGCTCATCCCTATGTTTTATGTACTAGGACTGAGAAATGATGTAGGCTAGCCCCCTAATTTTAATATTTTCGAAAAAGTATAAAATTACGTAGTGTACTTTTTATTAAACATGTCAGGAATTGCCAGCCCTCACATCACACGGGTCATGTAATTTAATAACACCAACTCATACGGCCCGTATAAAAAGTTACGATGATATACCAGTATAACATGTTATATCACCCCTTATGACCATTTTCTCTATGTCATATAGCCGGATGGCGTGTTAATGGTGTTTCTTTAGACGGAGCCTTTGCTAATCTATCCGAGTTCAATGGTTATAACTCATAGTAAAAAGCATATAATGAATGTGTTTTTGCCGTATTATTCATGCTTGCGATATGTCAGATACTTGAAAAGAAGGCGTCTTTTCTGGATGTTTTAAAGAAAGCCAACTCGATATTGCCTCAAGTAGTTATCGCCACTACAATATTGGCTCTTGTCTATCCGCCATCTTTCACATGGTTTACTAGCAGGTTAACTAACATCCCCTTATTTTCAAGATACTCTTCGCTTAATATGAATCCACTGTATGTTTCATATGAAAAATAAAATTATTTCAGGTATTATGCCCCGGCTTTGGGCTTCTTAATGTTCGCAGTCGGGTTAAATTCAAGCGAAAAAGATTTTATCGAAGCGTTTAACAGACCTAAAGCTATTATTGCCGGTTATGTCGGCCAATTTGTTATTAAACCGTTTCTCGGTTATTTGTTTGGCACAATGGCCATGACATTGTTCGGCCTTCCAACTCCCTTAGGTAATATGAATTTTTTTTTGAGTAAACTGCCATTTTGGTCCCTGTGGTTTGGTCAATTTTGCCACTTTAGTCCAAAACTCAAACTTTTTGCATCTGGGTCCCTGTGGTTTCAGTTTTATTGCCATTTTGGTCCAAAAATGAAATCAAGTCATATTTGTCTTATAAAATCCTGTTATTTTGTCATTTTCCGCAGGGGCAAAATGATCATTTCTTTTTTATAAATAAATACCATATTTTATAAGACAAATATGACCTGATTTAACCTTGAGGAAAATGACAAAATTGCAGGATTTTATAAGACAAGTATGACCTGATTTCATTTTTGGACCAAAATGGCAATAAAGCTGAAACCACAGGGACCCAGATGCAAAAGGTTTGAGTTTTGGACTAAAGTGGCAAAAGTAACCAAACCTCAGGGACCAAAGTGGCAGTTTACTCTTTTTTTTTCTTTTATTCTTAATATTCTTGTTTTAGTATATGTATGCTTTAACTCCAAGAATGTTTGATTCAGGTGCTGGGATCATGCTAACATCTTGTGTTAGCGGGGCCCAGTTGTCAAATTACGCCACTTTTCTAACGGACCCCACGATGGCCCCACTAAGCATCGTTATGACATCAATATCTACTGCTACTGCGGTTTTCGTGACCCCACTATTGTCTCTATTGCTCATCGGAAAGAGGCTGCCTGTTGACGTAAAAGGAATGGTTTCCAATATTTTGCAGATTGTTGTTTCGCCTGTTGCCGCTGGCTTGCTTCTTAATCGGTAAGTATGTACTTGACAAGTAACAAGTTTGACTTTAAAAGTCAAGCTCAGCTTTTTTTTAATTTTGTGTAAATTACGTTTTTGGCCCCTGTGGTTATATCACTTTTACTATATTAGCCCAAAATAAGAATTTTTAACATATCTGCCCCCATGGTCTCCATAACTAACCATTTTGGCCCCTATGGTCTCTATAACTAACCATTTTGGCCCCCATGATCTCTAGACTTAGGGGCCAAAATAGTTAGTTATAGAGACCATGGGGGCAGATATGTTAAAAATTCTTATTTTGGGCTAATATAGTAAAAGTGATATAACCACAGGGGCCAAAAACGTAATTTACTCTTTAATTTTTCTCTTACGGGTGTTTTTTTTTGTATATACAGATTTTTGCCAAGAATATCAGGTGCTATCAAACCCTTTTTGCCGCCATTATCAGTTTTAGTGACTTCTCTATGTGTCGGGGCTCCTCTTGCAATTAACATAAATTCGGTTTTATCGCCTTTCGGGCTATCAGTTTTGTTGCTTGTTACCTCATTTCATTTATCAGCGTTTATACTTGGATATGCATTTACTGGCGTTGCTTTTCGCAATGAACCAGAAGTCAAACCTCTTCAAAGAACACTTTCTTACGAAACAGGTTCACCATTTCCTCGTTGATATGTCTCTAAAATGGCCAAAACTAATATTTTCGTTACGCTATTTAAATATGTGACACTCACCCTTAAAATAAAACCTTGTTTTATATAGGTATGCAAAGTAGTTTGTTGGCCCTTGCGCTAGCGAATAAATTCTTTCAAGATCCACTCGTTGGCGTACCTCCTGCAATATCAGTAAGTTTGTTTTTCAACTGTTAACTAACTTGAAATAATATAAAGAGTAAACTGCCATTTTGGTCCCTGAGGTTTGGTCACTTTTGACACTTTAGTCCAAAACTCAAACCTTTTAAATCTAGGTCCCTGTGGTTTTAATTTTATTGCCATTTTGGTCCAAAAATCAAATCAGCTTGATATTTGGCTAATAAAATCCTGTTATTTTGTCCTTTTCCTCAGGGACAAAATGACCAAATATTAGCTGATTTTATTAATTTAATTAATATGTTATAATTAAATTATATTGACCGTTTTGCCCCTGAGGAAAAGGACGAAATAACAGGATTTTATTAGCCAAATATCAGCTGATTTCATTTTTGGACTAAAATGGCAATAAAAGTGAAACCACGGGGACCTAGATTTAAAAGGTTTGAGTTTTGGACTAAAGTGACCAAACCTCAGGGACCAAAATGGCAGTTTACTCTAATATAAATTACTTTCTTTTGTGGGACCTATCTTATTTCCTTGTACATAAAGTGACTGAGGCTCGCGTTAACTGTTTCATCTCTTGCTGTTTGTGCAGGTTGTAATCATGTCACTAATGGGGTTTTCTCTTGTGATGATTTGGGCCAAGAAGAAAGTATGAGTTTCATGAATCCAGAACCGATTAGTCGATATTTCATGTGCTCCTGTTTTCTAAACCAAGTTTATAATTTTTAAAAATTCCTTTGGGAATTTGTATAATCGAAATCTTGTATGGTATGAGAACGGGCCATTTCATAGTATCGGGGCTTGTCAAAATTAGGCATGATTAGCGCTAGTCCTTGTCGCTACCAAAATCCGCCATAGCTAGACTTGGATCCTAATAACAGTGCGAGATCAAGATTTATCCCGTTTGTGATACCATAAACCACTTTTATGGTATCAAAGCCTCGGTTCTGATAAACCCTAGCACCGTCGTTTTCTTTCATTCCCATTTTTTTTTCCGATCGGCTATGACTAAAGACGACCCACCAGAGCTTCGGCCAAACCTGCTGTCACGATTCATCCTGCATATTTGGTGACCAATATTCGTCTAAAATACGCACCTTGGACGACACCAAGGTTACGTATTCCTCATGGATCAAACTCTTCAAACTTCATGCCGTAGCCTACAAGGTCTCGCATCACATTGATGGGACTGCAGCCCCTGACTCTGCCGCCGCTGATTATGCTGCATACAAGGAACTAGATGCACTGGTCCTTCGATGGATTTACAGTACCATCTCCGAAGACTTGCTTGTTCGTGTCTTGGATACCGATGCGACCGCACGGGATGCATGGGTTAAGCCGATTACGAATTCATAATATTCAGATTGAAATAAGATAAAATCGCACCAAACCGTCAATGATGTCTCGCAAAGTCGCAATGTTAAGAATAATTTAATATGAGGACTATTTTTTGCAAGATGTTTGATAGATGGACATGTCGATTCCGAAGATAGCAATGTTGAGATTTTTCATTTAATTTATTTGTTTTTAATTCCGTTTGACGTATAATTTTGTTTTGAATTAACATCTAGAATCGTTCGACTTATGTGTCTATGCTTTCAGAGAGCTACAAAGACTCTTTATCCGTTCATACGTGCATATAGACAATTTTATGATCAAACGTGACCACACACATGATATTCTCGAACGATTTTACCTCAAATAGTCCTTGTTGGTACAGTTTGGCTTTGAATTAAAAAAAAAAGATGGATAGATATATAGCCATACGTTTATTGTTTTCTTGGTATTCGATTGTCTCAAATAAGAAAATAGATGTATTTTTCACTTTTTTTATTTGATATTTCAGGATAGAAACTTAAGACAATGTTAAGTCATAAGTGGTAATATTTGATAAGATCCTGGAAGAAGAATCCAAAATAGTTTTCTGCATGTCATGATCATGTCATTTATGGAATTTTCTCTCGGTTATAATATTTTAAGAATGAATTTCAAGTTTTGTCCTTTATCTTTAGGCCACTTTGCAAGTTTTGTCCTTTATGTTTAAATTTGACAAGTTTTGTCCTTTATGTTTAAAAATCAAGCACGTTTTGTCCTTTATGTTTGATTTTTAAGGACAAAACGTGCTTGATTTTTTAAACATAAAGGACAAAACGTGTTTGATTTTTAAACATAAAGGGTAAAACGTGCTTGATTTTTAAACATAAAGGACAAAACTCGTCAAATTTAAACATAAAGGACAAAACTTGTAAAGTGGCCTAAAGATAAAGGACAAAACTTGAAATTCACTCATATTTTAATTTAAGTTTGTATAATTGTATCGCAACTAAGCCCACTCGGTATTGGGGACGGCCTAGGCCGGCGCCGTCCCACCACACCGCCCCCTAGGCCCGTCCCCATCTTCATCGTCCTCCTGCAGCCGTTCACGCCGTGTCTCTTCTTCTCACACATACATATATATACAACACATATATGTATATGTGCTCATCCTCCACACCCTAGGTTCATCCCCTTCTGGTCCATCCTCACACTCATCCTACGTGACGGAGCATACTTTGAGTACTACCCTTCTCCATACCGAGTAGTGGAGTTAAAATTCTCACTGACAACGAAATACACTAATAGTTATGGATTAAAAAAATTTATGTAACTAATGTATTTTTTGGTGTGTGTGTATATATAGGTAACTTTTTTTAATCTAAGTACAAACATAATTCATTATCTCTGTCACTTTAGATATATTTGAATGGTTGTTTCAATCAGTAACAGATTGATTGAGTGTTTTGAGTTGTCTTCGTCCATGTACTCCTCTAATCACTTCCAACAAGCAAAGTTGCTCGGATTTATATGTTGCAGTTGGGGATTAATGATTGATTTGTGAATATTATTCTTTCCTAGGTTCGAGTCAACAATGTTGAATATAATATTTTTTTTGGTGTTTTTTAATTTTTTTTTTGAAAGATCAACAAAATTTTATTTCATATTCACCTGGACAACCAAATTATTGGCCAGATGATCTCCAAAGTTTACAATGTGATTACATCACCTTATACACCAAAACAAATCAAATCAAAATTACACCAATCACTCCATGAGATATTAACGTTTTTCACCCTGCTTTTTATCCACGTATATCCAAGTATCTTAATTTCTTCTTTCATCTTGTTCACATAAGGATGCTTTCCTTCATAAACCGCCTCGTTTCGGCTCTTCCAAATAACCCAAACGGCTGCTTGAGTCACCAGATTCACCACTTTCTTCCACCTTTGAGACCCATTGTTATTTTTATGTATTTTTGCCAAATCCTTTAGTTCTAGTGCAAAAACCTGTTTAATTCGGCACCACCGAGATACAAAATCCCAAATCTGTTCCGCGATTCTGCATGATGCGAATAAGTGCAGAGCCGATTCGATCTCTTCTCCACACATCTTGCAAACGTTGTCTTGGAACACGATATTACGTCTCGCTAGGGCCGTATACGTCGGAACCTTATCTTGGATTAACCTCCATAACAAGAAGTTTACCTTTTTAGGACACCAATTGTTCCAATCCAATTCAACCTGTAGATCCGAAAAGAGCAATTTCTGTAATCTCTCTCTTACGCTACCAATAGAAAAGCTACCCGAACTATCCAAACCCCAATTCCAACTATCCGAGCCATGCCCAATTTGAATACTTTGCAAGACATCAGACAGATTATGCAATTCTGTTAATTCCTCTGCAGAAGCCGGAGAACGAACCCAAGAGAATACTGGAACAATGCCCGAGCTACCAGTTAACAATCGATCCTTTATTAGCACGTTCTTGTGCCTTTCAAGCTGGAATAAATTTTGAAACTTCTCACACAAAGGTATATCATCCAGCCATCTTTCTTTCCAGAATGATATTTCACTTTCCATTCCTGGTCGACCACGAAACAAGGACTCCAAACATAATCCTGCTGCATTGAAGTCGTCTTTTATACTATAGATTTGCTTCCATGGACTCGTCAGAGATGATTTTACTGGAATAAAGCTCCAAACTCTATTGTTTTTATGTATCTCCCATATAACTTTCCTCCACAAACTATCTTTTTCTACCTTAAACCTCCACCACCACTTTGAGAGCATGGCTAGGTTCATTACTCTAAGGGACCCAAACCCCATACCTCCCAAGTCTTTCGGTGTCATCATGTTTCTCCATGCAACCCACTTCATTTTTTCTTTGTCATCATTTGAGCCCCATAAAAACTCTCTACGTATCTTTTCCAACTTTTTTATGATCCCCAAGGGTGCCTTATACAAAGAGAAATAGTATGTTGGTAGTGCATTGAGAACCGAACATACCAAAGTAATGCGGCCACCAAATGTAAGTGTATTAGCCTTCCAAAGTGATAATCTTTTTTTAAATATTTCCACCACCGGCTCCCAATTCTTTATGAGATTCATATTAGCTCCTACTTGTAACCCCAAATATTTAAACGGAAAAACCCCTCTTGTACACCCCATCATGTTTGCCATTAGTTGCACTTGATTATCTTCCAACCCGACACCATAAAGACTGCTCTTTTTCAGATTTACTTTCAGGCCCGAACTTAAATAAAAACATCTAAGTAGACGTTTCAAATTTATCAAGTTATTGAAACTCCACTCTCCCACAAAAATTACATCGTCGGCGTATAAGAAGTGTGATATTGGGGCTCCATTCGATAACAATCCTAGACCTTTAAAAAGTCCTATGTTACAAGCTTGTTTCATTATCCCAGTTAGTGCCTCCATTGCTAGAACAAATAGGAATGGCGATAAAGGGTCTCCCTGTCTCAGACCCCTCGAACAAGGAAATTCTTGTGTCGGGGAGCCATTTACAAGGACCGATGCTTTAACCGATGTTACTAAAGACATGACCCAGTTCCTCCACTTTTCAGGAAAGTTCATTTGACAGAGAATGGAGTTAAGGAACTCCCAGCTTATCGAATCATATGCTTTTTCAATATCAACTTTAAAGACCATTCCTTCTTTTTTATTTCTTTTCAGCCATGGAATAATCTCATTTAAAATTATTACCCCATCGAGTATGCTCCTACCTGCCAAAAATCCGGATTGTTCCTCCGATACTAACTTGTGAATCACTGCCTTCGATCTGTTTACTAGAACCTTTGAAACTACTTTGTTGATACAACCGATTAAACTAATCGGACGATATTCATGAAGGCCACCCGGGTCCATCCGTTTCGGGATCAAAGCTAAAAAAGATGACATACATCCAGTATTCAGTTGTTCAGCAGCAAAAAAGTGATGAAATAGCCTCATGAAATCCCCTTCTAGCACATTCCAAAACTTTTTTATAAATTTTAAATTTATTCCGTCTGGCCCAGGAGCCCGGTCACCATCACATTCCCAAACTGCACTTTTAATTTCCGCTAGAGTAAAGGGACATACCAGACTGTTAGCTTCTTCTTCAGTCACTTGGGATAGGAATGGGCACACCAGCACCGGTCTTGAGTTCACCGGCTCCACAAACTTCTCGGCAAAATAAGAAAAGATGTGATCTTTTACTAGCGGAGGATCCGCAACCCACACGCCATCAATATGCACGCCATGTATTCTATTATTGCTTTTGTTGGCATTCACTATACCGTGGAAATATTTCGTGTTTTCATCACCTTCTTTTGCCCATCGGATCCTTGATTTTTGTTGCATATCCATAGCTTTCAATCTATCCGCCTCTTGTATGTATGACTTACAATCCGCTCTCTCCTCCAATTCATCCTGATTCAAATTTCTTTGTTCTGCCTCAACTTCGATATTTTCCAACCTTTTCAGTTTATTAGTGTAAGAGCTATCCATTTCCGCTTTTTTGATTCCTACCCACTCCTTTGTTCTTCTCTTGACCCACTTTAGTTTAACATCTAAAGCTAAGTCAGGAAGGCCTTCGAAATGAAATGATCCCATTAAAGATAACACATGCTCCACCGCCCCAGGGATCTCGAACCATGAGTTAAAAATTCTAGACGGTATCTTACCATAATCTGTTTGAACCGTAGACAATAAAATTGGGCAATGATCAGACGCCAAATTTGATAGGGCCATACATGTTGCTAGAGGCCATTTTTCCATGAAATCCCGACTTACTAGGAACCTATCCAATTTACTCATCTTTGCACCGTTATCTGATTTGTAGGTAAACTGTCTACCCCCCATTTGGTACTCTACTAGATCCGCCTGTGAGATGAATTGGTTAAAATACTGCGCATTTATGACAACAAATTCTGAGTTCAGTCGTTCTTCCTGCCTTCTTACTTCATTAAAATCACCTAAGAAAACCCACATCCCACCGAAAGAGTTTTTTAATTGAACTAAGTCTGCCCAGAGAATACGTCTTTCACCAGGGTCATTTTGGGCATATACATTCACTACCGCTATCATGTCACCGGACATTGCCATATTCCCAAATATCGCCAAAAAGTTTCTGTTTTTTATTACCCCTGATTTAACGAATATCGAAGGATCCCATATAGTCAGTAAACCCCCTGACCTACCCATTGATTCAACCGCATCAAACTCCAAAATTGATCTACCCCAGAACCTTTTTACCAAAAAAGAAATATCACCTGGTACCTTAGTTTCTTGAATCGCAACAAAGTGAGCTCCATGAGTTGTTTTCAAGCCCCTAACCCATTCCGCCTTTTTGGAGTCTCTTACTCCCCTCAAGTTAACGGACAAATAATTCATGGTAAATTATTTTGTCCGCCTTCGTCCAGTATTACCTTCTTCACTTGACCTTCTGCTCCAGTCAATTTGAATCCCAAACTGGTCCCCAACTGTATTGTTTCCGACACCTCCTTCTCAGTTCCAGAAATACCTTCTGCTTCCTTGATTGTGACGTCTGCATCTCCCGGGTCCGGTCGATAATCCCCAAATTCTTCCGGTGGCCTAGACAGCTCAACTCCAGTTCCTTCGTCGCCCGGATTTATCTCCGAAGGAGATGAATTTTCTCCACCGGCAAGTGACCCACCAGAATATAAGTGTTCTGATGTAGACCTGTTAAGGTCAAAAGAAAACTCACCGGTTATTGGATTATGTTGAAAGCTTCTTGTTGGTGGGCCTTGCATAGATCCAATAGAAGGTGGGCTCCTATCTTCTCTACTTCTCTTCCCAAGCCCAATAATGGGAGTTGGCCCATCATTCTTCAGTTGGTCCACTAGCCCAGTACCATTTGTTTCTTGATCGTGGGACCCTAGACCGAATCCAGAGGAGCCTTTTAGATTGGGACCACTGTCAAAAATCCCAGCCGCCACTTTCTCGGGAATCTCAAAATCATTAATTACTTTATTATTGTTTGGAGAATTTTCATGCAGATCATGCAACCCTTCATTGTCCAACTTTTCGATTTCCGATGGTCGATCAACGACCGGTTCTAATGGTGGTTCCGACGGTGACCGAATTTCTACCACCGGTATCGGAGATTTTTGAATCGGAGATCTTATTTCTCCATCCTCCACCTCGTCCTCCATGTTACACCCGTCCACGCTACCTTCAACTTCAGAGTTTTCATCCGAATCATCCATAGACTCATCATCCGAATTTTCCCCCATTGCAGAATCATTCCCGTCTAAACTAGGTTTCCATGCTAATACATCCTCGGCAACCCATATAACATACCTTCGATCCTCCCAGTTAATTACTACGGTTTCTTCTATTCGTTTCCCAAGTGGAACTAGTACCAAAATAGACCCCTCCGAATTGTCAGATACAGACCAGGAAAATGTGGATTCCTTCACTATTTTACCAAACAAACCTCCAATCTGTTCGTATACCGAGTTGTCACGAAGATGGACTGGGATTCCCGAGATCCGGAGGGATACTACACGATCTGTCGGTAAATCCTCACCCTTCCAAACCTAGTTTTGGTGTTTTTTAATGATAAGAGCAATATACAACAAGTCAAGTTTATTAGATTTATAGGCTTGGTATTTGATACGAACCAATCGGTTTCGGATAGAGAGGTAATCCGTTGAGTGGATTAAAACTTAAAAGAAAATATAAGAAACAAGACTTTGAGATAACTCTCTATAATTTTCATTCATAATCCTGATGGAAGTTTGAGGCTTATAAATAGCCTTACAAATTACAATGAAACACATCTAATCTAACTTATAATAAAAGACTCCAAATAATGACACATGTCATTCTCTCCTTCAACCTCATAAATTTTATTTATATTTGTTTAATAAATTTCTTTTAATATTAATATTAATTAATAACCAATATATAGGTATAACTTATTTTTATGCCTATCTTTATCTAAAATTAATGAATAACTTCAATTTTGCAATTTAGACCATTTCTTTTTTTACTTTTAACCCAAAGTTTTTCATCTTTTACAATTTAATCCCAGTTTTTTTTATTTTCAATTTTGATCCACCAAACTTTTCATCTTTCCCAAGTTTTTCGTTTCGTTCTAAATTTTGTGAGTTAACGCACCGCAACGTGCGTGTGGGGTTCAACATTTTTTCGTATATTTTTTCCTGTTTGACTGGCCCGTCGCATCACGTCTATTTTTCTACGTTTGACAAGTTCGTCCCACACGCGGGTCCTGGATGGACTTAGTTTTTTTTCTATGTTTTACGTCAGCAACAAGCGTGCGTGATTCAAAGATTTTACGTCTGCTTTTCGCTCTGCGTTATTTTTTTCCCCGTTTTTATTTATTTTGTTTTTACGAGCTTTTTCGGTGTTGGTGGTCGCTAACAATAGTATAGTATTGCTACTACTTAACACAGTTTTATGACAACCGCTGCAACGCAGGGGCTTAATACTAGTGACAAATAAAATACTACCCACTAATCCACTATTAATCTATCCACTACTAGTTTACAAAAAAATAGGAAATACATAAACAACTACTAAAAGAAATAAAAGAAATTGCAAATTAGAGATGCATATTTGATGGGTTTCGTGGGTTAACAGAAGGCACACATCAGTATTGTCTAGTGTGTTCTAGTCATGGTGCAATTTTTGTTATCTTAGTGAGTAATAGGGTGACAATTTCTAATATGATGATTAGAAACACGACATTATAATAACTAGATTTGGTTGTCATGTCTAACTTGAGAAATAAACAATTTGTGTTTGGGTTAGTATCTGTTGATGCAACAAACACGGGACCAAGGATGGTAGCTGGACTGGTCAGGCAAAAGGGCTGAAAGGTTTGATTTTGCCTAACGCAGGTCGCGGGGTCCCTCCACGTTTGCAAAACGCGGAAGGAGGTTCACTAGTATATTTGAGTTATTTGCTTTGAAGTTCTTTCTCCAAGATTGACTCGGATCAAGAAAAGAAAGCAAATAGAATGAATGAGATGAATCTGATGAAGAGTTATTTGGAAGTGACAAGAACTCTTCAAATGACAAGAGATTAAGGAATCTCTCTGCTTTTCGGAATGTCCCTGAAGTGTTATTGAGCTGTCTTCTTATAGTGGAAGACACTTCTCGAAATGGTATGGACTATACTAGTGAGACCTGTTTGCTTATGGAGGGTTTCCCCTTTTGAGGTTCAAGGCTTTGGACCCCTGGTTAATAGGGTGTGCCTGTACAGACCTGCTCTGACTTTGTGAGTTGGTGAGCGTGAGTTGGTGAGATGAGTTGGTGGACATGACTAGTTACTGTTCCTCGATTCACTCATTATGCAGCTTTTCATCCGATGAACCTTTCAACCTTTTAAGCTCTTTGCATATTAATGGTTTTATTTGTCTTTGGGCTACCCCCGTCGTCAGCCCCCCAAGTCAGAGGTTTTTGGGGTATTAGGCTCAAAGACTTCTGACTTTTATGCATGTCTTTTAAAGGCTTCAAGGGTTCGTTGTTTGGAGGCTTGAAGGGTTTGAGGCGGTTACTTTTTTGAATTTTGAAATTTAATCGATTTGACAGTTGATTGGACAGGTGTCAGGCGGCGGATTGGCAGAGATTTTTATTTTTATCTTTAATACCCTTACTTTACTCTTATATTCATTTTTACAATTACAAAACTTCATCATTTTCCCTTCAATCATTCACAGTTTTTCCTCCCTCAGGTTAGTTTTCTTCTCCGTTTTCACTTTTACTTTTTTCGATCATGGGTGCCCTTAAGGATTTAGCGAGGTCATTTTCTCGGTTGACACAAGAGGAGGTAGACCTGTTTTGCCTTGAATATGGTATCGATAAACAGTTTAATCCGACCGCCCCTGCTTGCGATGCTCCCGTTGACAAACCGATTCCTGGTTTTATTGCTTTGTATTGTCGGCATTTTGAATGGTCTAATCTTCGTTACCCTTTTTCGTTTTTTGTTCTAAATTTGCTTGAATATTATCGAGTGTCTTTTGGGCAAGTACATCCGAAAGGAATGGCTAGGGTTTTGCACTTTGAAGTGCTGTGTCGTGCTTTAGGTTATGATCCTTCATTGTTGCTCTTTCGGAGGTTCTTCCGGTTAGCCAAAAATGGTGATTGGTTTACTTTTGAGAACACAAAGGTTGATACTTGTCTTGTTTCATCCATGGTTACAACCCTTGGATCATGGAAGAATACGTTTTTCTGGGTTTCTGAATCCATTATTCCTTTCAAAATGGTGTGGAGGCATCCGGATGCTGTTCTCAACGATCCGGAGCCTTCCGAGTCTGAATTGAATGATGCCTTTCTTTCAGCCATTCGGGGGTGCCCTTCGAGGGTTCGCCCTTTTCCCGAACATTTGTTAGTGCTTTTAGGGGTTAGTAATATTTGGGCAAAAGTTGATTGGGATCCGGTGTTGATGAGAAATGGCCTTGGTATGCATTTTTTCCCTTATACCTTTTCATCTTACTTTGTTTGTGACTTATTTTCTTTATTTGTTTTTTGGCAGTTATGTCTGCTTTGGACTTCATCAAGAGTGACGATACGTCCGATGTGGTTTTTGAAGATGCTCCGACTGTTCCGGGTGAAAATGTTGTTGTGAGGACCTCTGAGCAGAGGTTTGAGGGTTCAGGTTATGTCAGTGTTGCAAATGCGAAGGGTTTTACCAAGTCCAATGTTCCCAAGCCTTCAACTCGCCGGTTATCTCGTCGTTTACTGAAAGCTGCTCCTCAATCCCCTTCCACTGAGCCAGTGGATTTGAGTGATGATATCGAGGCTTCTGAGGATCAGGCTGAAGTGGAGGTTGAGAAGGAGAAGGAATTAGTTGTGCGTGGTAAGAAGGTTCGAGGGAAGAAGGGTGTTGCTATCCCTGTTCAAGAATCGTCGAGCAGAGACGTTGAAGGGTTGAACCCTGAGGGCACTTATGTGCCTACTTGGTTGGTTAAGAATGATGACACTTTTAAGGATGCTGCTGTTTGTGAAGATGCTCTTGGTCATCTTGCTCCTCCTTCCGTTCGTGAAGCTATTGCTGAGATGGATGATGACACTATGTTATCTCGCATGGTTTTAACTACTTGCAACCTTGCAGCCATGCTTCCCCAAGGGATTACACGCTTTCGCCAAAGGATGCGGGAGTATGAGGATTTTTCTAAAAAGAAAGACAAAATGAAATCCTCCCTTGCATCGATGAAGAAGGAAGTGGCTGGGTTTGCAGAGAAGGAGGCAGCTTGGAAGAAGGAGATTGAGGATCTGAAGAAGATGCATGCCATTGAGATGGGTGACCTGAGGAAAAGTTTTGAAGCAAATTTGTTGAAATTGAAGGCTGACCGAGAGGCCTTATCTGTCCAGCAGAAGGCTTTTTGTGAAGAAAAGGAGGGGTTGAAGGCTTCCGTTGGTCAGGTGACTGCGGATAATCAGTGGTTGATCGAGCATGGGTTTCAGCAGGTTGTGACTTATCTTTTGCACTCTAAGGAATTTAACTCTGCCCTTGGTGATGTTTACACAAAGCTGCTGAACCTGGGGAAGCATCAAGGCCTTACTGCTGGCTATAAACTTCATGAATCTGGGCAACCTTTGGAGAAATCACCCATGTTTCGCCCTGAGGCTTCTGATGTCTTCAAGGCTTCTGTTGAGCAGATGGAGAGGCTAACCTACCCCTTCATTCATGAGGTATCCTCTTGTTTTGGTAAGCCTTTGTCTGTTTTACAGGGGTTGAAGCCTGAGGGGTTAAATGAGAAGGTTTGTGCTGAGGTTTTGGGTTCTTTGTCAAAGAAGAGGTCTTACTCCGGGGACAGTGATGATACCCTTTCGAGTCTGCCTGAAACCTCGAAAGATGCTGGTTTGGAAACCTCTGCAGTTGGTGGTGAAGAAGTTGTGAAGGTGAAGAAGACAAAGAAAGCTAAAAAGTCTAAGGGTGAAGGTTCCAAGCCTTCTGATAACTGACATTTATTCGTAGCTTTCTTAGCAAACATTTTATGTTTTGTAATGTTTTAAACAATGTTTAGGTTTTGGGGACCCTTAAGGTTCCCATGGTTGGTTGGTTGGGCCTATATGGCTATTGAACATTAGTTTTATTTGCAAGTCACTAGGGCTTGCTTTAACTGTCTTATGAAGGTCTTTTATGGCCTTTCTAACTTATGACATGATGTTTGTTGTTGATGTTTTGTTGGTTCCATTTGCTTGGTTTTGTTTTGTGGGGTTTCAACCCTTCAGGCTTTTTGTACAGTTGCTGATGGGTTGAAGCCTTTAACCTTTCAAGCTCGGTACCTGTTGGTTGATCTTTGGGTAGCTTCTGATTTGGTTTGTATGTTTGGTTGATAGGCTTGTTTGTTTTTATTTTCTTGCCTTGTCTTTGTTTACTTTGTCTTTATGTTTTTTACACTTTAAAGGGTTCAGTGCTGCAGTCACTTTGCCTTAGTGTTTATCATCAAGACGTAGTATCTATCCTTTTCTTTTATTTCGTTGTGATTTGTTTGGTTTTGTAAGTCTGATTATTGGGTACATTTTTTAGACTTAAGGAACGATTGGTGTAGGCTGTTCAAACCTGTCTATGAGACACTATGGTTTTTCTTTGATAAGTCTCATGGAGTTGTATTGATTTAGGAACTCACCCCTTATATAGGTCCATTCAACCCTTGAACCTATTGAGCGATATGGCCTGGGAGCTCATCCCCTTACATGGCCCTTGCCATGGAGTTTTTTGCTAGGTTCTCAACCTGATATTAGGATAGAAAGACAATTTTGATAAAGTAACTTCATTCATTCAAGCAACATTTGCTTTTACAAAAGGTTTTTGTTTTGCCACAAACCAAACTTTCTAAACATAGAATTTTCTTAAAGTTTTTCCGTTCCAGTGCCTTGGGAGCCTTTTGCCTTCTAGATCTCCCAGCTTGTAGGATCCACCCTTGTGTGCTTCGAGGATGGTGTATGGCCCCTCCCATTTTGGGCCTAATTTTCCTTGGTTTTCCTTTTTGCTGGCCTCATTGTTTCTGAGGACTAGGTCTCCTGGCTTGAATCGTTCGTTCTTGACCTTTTTGTTGTAATATGCTTCCATCTTTTGCTTGTATTTGGCCTCTTGTATTGCTGCTTGATCCCGGGCCTCTTCTAAGAGTTGTAAGTTCAACATGGTCTCTTGTGTGTTTACCTCGGGATCCATGTTGACAATTCGTTGGGTTACAACTCCTATTTCAGCGGGGATTACGGCTTCGGATCCGAATACCAAGCTATAAGGTGTTTTTCTGTGACTTGCTTTTTCTGTTGTTCTGATTGCCCATAAAACGCTAGGCAATTCTTCCAGCCAATTACTTTCATATCTCCCCAATCTTGTCTTGATGCCTTCCACTATGCTTCTGTTGGTCCTTTCAACCTTACCGTTTGATTGCGGGTAAGCCACTGAGCTGAAGATTTGGTTGATCCTGTACTCTTTGCACCAAAGGCTGAAGGGTTTCTCAGCGAATTGTTTCCCATTATCGGTCACAATTACCCCTGGCAGCCCATAGCGGCATATGATGTTCTCCCATACAAAGTCTATGATTTGCTTTCCTGTGATTTTGGCAAGGGGTTTGACCTCTGGCCATTTGCTGAAGTAATCAATTGCTACCAACAGGAATTTTACTCCCCCTTTGCTTGGAGGGAATGGTCCAACTATGTCCATTCCCCATTTATGGAATGGCCATGCTGAAGTTATGGGGACCAAGTCATGTTTTGGACTTTTTGGTATTGGGGAGTGGATTTGGCAGGCATCGCATTTCTTCAATTGCTCGACGGTATCCCGATGCATTGAAGGCCAGAAGTATCCCAAGTTCATGAGTTTTGCAACCACCGACCTAGCTCCGAAATGAGCTCCACATATTCCTTCATGCACTTCTTTAACCAAATACTTGCTTTGTTCAGGGCCCACACACCTTAGCAATGGTGCAAGGTATCCTTTTTTATAGAGGATTTCTCCTTGCAACACATATTGTCTTGCTTTGATCTTTACCCTTTCAGCTTCTATTTGATCACTTGGTAGTTCGTTGTTTTGAAGGAATTTCTTTATGGGAGTCATCCAATTTGGATCTTCCTCGGTGACCACATCTTGTACTTCTAATTCGTCAATTGAACGAGCCTTCAACACTTCAACCAACACCTTTTTTGTGAGGTGGGCGAATGTGAGGGATGCTAACTTGCTTAAGGCGTCAGCCTTTTTGTTTTGGGATCTTGGAATCTGTTTGATGTTGCATGCCTGGAAGGTGTTCATTAACTCCTTTGATTTTTCTTTGTACCTTCTCATGTTGGGCTCCTTGGCGACATAGCTGTCATTGACTTGGCTTGATACTAGTAGCGAATCAGTGAACACTTCAAGCTTTTTGACTTTCATTTCTTTGGCTAGCCGGAGGCCAGCGATCAGTGCTTCGTATTCAGCCTCGTTATTAGTGGTCTGAAAGTTGAAACGAAGAGCATATGTGAATTCTAGCCCCTCAGGGTTGATTAGGATTACACCAGCTCCTGACCCTTCAACGCTTGAAGCCCCGTCGGTGAACAGTTTCCAGGCTTCAGGGTTGGAGGGTTCAGTGGTTGTGGTGTTTACTTCTTCAGTCTTTTGGCTTGGGACTTCTACTAGGAAGTCAGCCAAAACTTGAGCTTTGATTGCTTTTCGTGGGACATAGGTGATGTTATGTTCACCTAGTTCCACTGCCCATTTTGCCAATCTTCCTGAGTTTTCAGGCTTTTCAAGCACGTTCTTGACAGGTTGGTCAGTGACCACTTGTATAGGATGTGCTTGAAAGTATCTTCTAAGCCTTCTGGCTGTTTGGACCAAGGCTAGGGCTAGTTTTTCAAGGGGAGGATATTTGGTTTCAGCTAGTTTTAAAGTTTTGCTGAAAAAATAGACGGGTACCTGAGCCTTGTCCCTTTCAATGGTGAGGACTGCACTGATGGCTTCGTCGGCAACTGAGAGGTACACCGATATGAGCTCCCCGGTTTCAGGTGCTGCAATATCTGGCAGTGAAGCAAGGTGCTGCTTCATTTGATTGAAAGCTTCCTCAGCCTCCTCGGTCCATCTGAAATCTTTCTTATCTGAACAATTCTTGAGCGTTTTGTAGAACGGTAGGGACCTTTCGGCCAGTTTTGAGGTAAAACGCTTTAAGGCTGCAAGCTTCCCATTCAAGCTTTCAACCTCCTTCTTGGTTCTTGGTGGTTTAGCTTCGAGAACAGCTTTCACTTTGTTGGGGTTGGCCTTGATGCTTTGTTTTCCAACAATATGGCCCAGGAATTTTCCTTCATCAAATCCGAACGAACATTTTTCCGGGTTAAGCTTCATGTTGATCTTTCTAAGATTCTTGAAGGTTTCTTGGATGTCATCAAGCATCTGGTACTCCGTTTTGCTTTTGATTACCAGGTCATCGACATACGCTTCCATGTTTCTTCCAATTTGGCTTTCGAAGGCTTTATCGACGAGTCGTTGGTAAGTGGCTCCTGCGTTCTTGAGACCAAAAGGCATTTTTTGGTAACAGAAAATGCCCTTGTCTGTGTGGAAAGCCGTTTTTTCTTCATCCTCTTCTTTCATGAGGATCTGGTGATAGCCTTTGTATGCATCAAGGAAGCATTTGAACGGGTATCCCGTGAGGGAATCAACCTTAAGATCAATTTCTGGGAGCGGGTAGCAATCTTTAGGACAAGCTTTGTTAAGATCCTTGAAGTCTATACACATTCTCCAAGAGTTGTCGGGTTTCCGGACCATGACAGGATTAGCAATCCATGATTGATACTTAACCTCTCGGAGGATGCCAGCTGATACAAGCTTTTCAACCTCTTGGCAAGCTGCCAGGCTTCTTTCAGGTGCCAAACTTCTTTTCTTTTGAACCACTGGCTTGACATTCGGTGGTATTCTTAGCTCATGTTCAGCAATGCTTCGAGGGATCCCGGTCATGTCTTCGGGAGACCAGGCGAACACATCGCTGTGGTGTTTTAGCAGCTTTTCAAGGTATGAAAGAGTATCTTGAGAGAGGTTGGGATTGACCCTTATCCGCTGTTCGGGGTACTTAGGGTTGATGACTAACCCCTGCTTGTCTTTCTCGTCATTAGAACTTTCTCCTTCGATCAGGTAAGCTTCCTGAGAGGGTTGAAGGGTTGCAATCCCTCTCTCGGTTGGAAACTTGACAGTGCCATGGCCAACAGACACAGCCATGTAAAATGCACATTGTCCGGGCCTCCCTATGATTACGTCGTAGTTGGAAGGGATGTTGATAACCACGAATGTTAGCGATCGGGTTCTTTCCTTTGATCCCTCTTTAAGACAAACATCAAGGGTTATTTGCCCCAAAGGCTTCAGGGTTATGTCAGCGATACCCTTTATGGAGGTCCCGGAGGGTTGAAGCCTTGAACGCTCCTCATTGCTTAGTTGATTGAAAAACTTCTCGAACATGATTTCAGTGGCTGCTCCCGTGTCTATGTATGCTTTGCACGTTTGTAAGGTACCCACGATGGCTTCAACCACAAGGGGACCAGGGAGCGGGTCCTTCCTTGTTGGGGGGAAGCAAACACACTGAAGTTCCCAATCCTCCAACCGTCGCTTCTTGTAAGGGACCTTTTCGTCAGAACATACCATGTTTACTTCCTTCCCTTTGTTTTCGGCCATCTTGTCTCGAACTCCCTTGACCAAATGGGCAAGTTCCCCCGACTTGACAGCTTCTTCAATTCTCTTTTTCAGCTGGAAGCAATCGTTGGTGTGATGTCCCTTTTCTTCATGGAATTCACAGAACTGAGTGGAGTTCTCGTTTTTCCTACTTTTGGGAAGAGGCCTGGGAGGTCTGAAGTTTTGCTTGACCTCTTCCGTTGCCAGGATTTCTTGAGGGGTTTTGGTGAGAGGAGTGAAACTCATACTCTTATCCCTGCTTGGAGGGTTTCGCCCTTCAACCCTTCGAGGGTCTGAACCCTTTGAGCGTCTGTCGTAAGAATTAAAGTTTCCTCTCTTTCTGGCTGGGCTGCTGCTTCGCCAACCGGAACCCCTTTTCCTTTGTTCCTTGATATCAACGGCTTCTTCTCCTCGGATGTGAGCCTCAGCTCTTTCGAGGGCTTCTTCCAAGGTTTTGGGTAGAGATTTGTTGAAATCTCGTGTGAGATACTTGGAGGTTATGGCGTTCATAAAACCGGCAACCCTCATTTTCTCATCAGCCCCCACGTAGGTTAGCCCTTCTTTCTTGTACCGTTCAATGAATGCTCGTAGGCTTTCATCATCTCGTTGTTTTATTTGGAAGATTACAGTCGCATCTTTAACGTATCTCCTTTGTTGGGAGAAGTTTGCCAGGAAGCCTCTGCTGAGATCATCAAAGCTTCGAATGCTTTGAGCAGGTAGGTCGTTGAACCAAATTCTAGCGGACCCAATGAGGGTTTGCATGAACATTAGGCAACATTCAGCATCCGACCATTTTTCTATTCGAGCAGCACCAGTAAAGATTTGAAGATGATCTTCGGGGTCTTCGGTCCCATCATACGTTTTGATGTGGGCAGGCATTTTGATTTTTGACTGGAAGTCATAATCAGCTATCTGTCTTGAAAAGCATGAAAGGTTGCTTGGCTTGTAAGGTTTAGCCAAGTCCTCTTCAGGTCTCGTGCCTCCGTTGTTATTATTGCCTTGGTTTCCCTGGGTGGCCAGCACTTGATTGATGAAGTGCTGCCAAGGGAAGTGGGCCATCATCTGAGACATCATATTGGGCACGAAATTGAAACCTTGAAGGCTTCCAGGACCAACCGAGCAATTTACCCCAAGAGGGGTGCTGGCAACAGCACTTCGTGCTAAAGGGAGCACGGACAGGGCTTGCTCCCATGTGGTATTCAGAGAAGTGGGACAACTGGTCACCGGGGATTGTAGAAGTTGGTCGAGTGTTAACTCGTGTCCCAGAGGGGTACCACTAACAGTTGGTTGGGAAGAGAGAATGGGATGAACAGTGGGGTTCGTCACAGTGGACAGATAAGGGTGCAGGTTTGAAGGGTTGCTAGGACCGGCTTCACTTCTTGTAACGAAGGGTGGTAGAGGTGGTCCAGGAGATAACGTTGGCTCAGGCTCGTCGTAATCTAGACGAATCCTTACACCCTTTTCCCTTTCTCTGTTCACATGTTGGTTAAGAAGTGATCTCAGCTCAAGGAAGTTATGAGCGACCCCCTCGGGGGTAAGTTCAACGCGTGTCGGAGTGTCAGACACACCAACGTTGGGAGACGGAGCTCCAGATCTGGATGGGGTTGGTGTGTTAAAGGTGAGGAACTCGGGTGTACTCCCCGGAGTTGAAAAAGGTGTTGTTATTGTTGTGTGAGCTTGACCACTTCCCGGGGTAGAGGTGTTAGGGATCTGGTTTACCTCTCCCGGAGATCCACTTTCTGACATAGTGGTTTGGAATGGAAGGAGCTACACGTACCAGGTCTCTTTTGAGGAGAAACAGCGGCGTAGCCCCACGGTGGGCGCCAACTTGTTGATGCAACAAACACGGGACCAAGGATGGTAGCTGGACTGGTCAGGCAAAAGGGCTGAAAGGTTTGATTTTGCCTAACGCAGGTCGCGGGGTCCCTCCACGTTTGCAAAACGCGGAAGGAGGTTCACTAGTATATTTGAGTTATTTGCTTTGAAGTTCTTTCTCCAAGATTGACTCGGATCAAGAAAAGAAAGCAAATAGAATGAATGAGATGAATCTGATGAAGAGTTATTTGGAAGTGACAAGAACTCTTCAAATGACAAGAGATTAAGGAATCTCTCTGCTTTTCGGAATGTCCCTGAAGTGTTATTGAGCTGTCTTCTTATAGTGGAAGACACTTCTCGAAATGGTATGGACTATACTAGTGAGACCTGTTTGCTTATGGAGGGTTTCCCCTTTTGAGGTTCAAGGCTTTGGACCCCTGGTTAATAGGGTGTGCCTGTACAGACCTGCTCTGACTTTGTGAGTTGGTGAGCGTGAGTTGGTGAGATGAGTTGGTGGACATGACTAGTTACTGTTCCTCGATTCACTCATTATGCAGCTTTTCATCCGATGAACCTTTCAACCTTTTAAGCTCTTTGCATATTAATGGTTTTATTTGTCTTTGGGCTACCCCCGTCGTCAGTATCTTTAACTCTTTAATTAAGCGAGATGTGTTCTAATTGACCTGTTTAATCTGCTTAATTAACTGGTTAATCAGGCAAACCTTTTTTAAATAAGAACAAAAAATATACAGACATGTATAATTTGTAATGTCAACTGAACAACTCGTTTAATCCATTTATTACAATTTGTTTATAGCTCGTCAACTCGTCTATGACCCGTTAACCCTATTGACTTGTTTAGATAAATGATAACACGATTAGTGTTCAGGTTACATGATTTTAAGTATGTATGGGTCATTGTTAATGCCTTTGACTTGAATAATATATGTGTCTTGTTTTGGTTTATCAATTTAACCTGCTAACCCGAAACTCATCAATACAATATGATTATCACCCTATTGGTAGGTTGTGAGGCGTTCAAAGGGTGCTACACCTTATATGATGAAGGGTCCATATCTAAGGTTCTGGGGTGTGGTTTAGGGCTCCCCGACCACCCCCTCCGCCACATCACCTTCACCTCACACAACCTCCCCTTCCCCCTCAACCTCCAATCATATGCTCCCAATTATCACAAAACACAAAAAAGAATCATCGGGGAGATCGGGGAAATATCCTCATGGGCACCGAAGTTTGAATGGGAAGGGCGGTGTTCCCCATCGGGGAAGGATGCCACGTCCGCTCCCAGACCTCCTCCCCACTCCCACACCCCACCGCCTAATCAATTGACTTGCTTATGCAGTGGGAATACCAAAAAAGCACATCAAGAAACGATAATGAAACAAGTCATGTTTAGGTATCAATTCAACTAGTTAACGTGAAGCCTATCAATCAAGCATGATTGTCATCCTATTGACAGCGTTTGAGACGTTCGACCATCAAGGTGCCAACATCTAAGTTGTTGAATGATGAAGCACACAAATAAACAATAATAACTCTTGATTTGGAATTTATCATCTTTAACACTTCAAGAATCAGAAATATTAGGTTTTTATGCTCTTTTATTTGTTTTTATAATCATATCACATTAAATAAGAAATGTACGAAGCCATGCACTTATGTAAATATGGTAATAATGACGGGTTGGGTAACAAGTGAATACAAAAAAAGAAAAAAACAAGTCTTAACCATAATGAGTTCGAGTCAAAATAGGTTAGCCATGAAATTGGTCGTTTTAGAAATAAAATTATCAAAATGGTGGCGACGATAATGATGATGAGGTGGAAGTGACGACACACAATGGTGGTGGGCGGTGATCACCCATTGGACCCATTGTAAGTTAGCAAATTTTATGATAATGACTCAAGTTGACACATCTTAATGTAAGCAAATCTAAATTCACTATTTGAGTAATTTTAGTAATCTCAAATAAACCCATAACCAAAATTGTTTTTCCCATATTAATCTTTTCATTGATGGATGTGTCATAATTGTTGAGTATACACTTAGGTCAATCATGTACTATATAAAGTATTTTTGATGTAATTTGGATATGTTCTAACAATAAATCAACCTCATGTTAGGATTCTTTTATTAGTCATTCGCTAGAACTATAACAATGTTACACTTTCGTCTTACGTGATGTATCTCGGTCACACATACAAAGCTATGACTAAGATGATGTCACAAAATGTTGGAATCGTAAATTTATCGACTCCGTTATCCTTATGGTTAAGATATGGGGTTTTTGAGCTTCGTTTAGATCAGCAAAGGATCCATATATCACGGGGACATAGACAAACGACACTTGCATAACATCGTGTCACGTAGTATCCACGATGCCTAGCTTTCAAAGATAACAACAATTTTGTTTATAATGATGATGAGGCTAAATTCTATAATGAATACCCTAAAGTTCATATAAAAAGCCCAAAACTGAAGATAGCATGTGAACTAAAGAAAAAGAGTCGATGGGGACTTATCCTTGTGAAAGCTTAACGAATACTCTCGGAGTCTTAAAAAGTAAACATTAATGAATTAATTACCTTTGTATTTAACTTTCTTTAAAAGATACTAAATCGTCATCAATAATTGAATTGAGTTTTTATTATATTAATAATCACATAAAGTAAGGAATCTCCAAAAATCGGCATTTACGTTAGAAAAAAGTTGAAAGTGATTTGAGTTTTCAATTTGAAGTGGTATCATCGAGTTTCAAACTAAAATATTTAAAACTAGGTTAGAACTCTAAGTATTACACATGTTGATTAAATATATTTTTATATACTAAGTAATAGAAAAGTTATTGCTTTAAAAACCCGTGTATTGCACGGGTTGAATAAACACGTGTATTACTCGGCTTGAATAAGGATAATGTAATCAGTTAACACACACAATCGTCAAGATACGTTTTTAAAAAAAATGAACTTTGATATACTATTTACATATAATAACATTTTTCTTGGTTTTTTTTAATTTATTAAAAGGTTAGAAACATGTGTGTTACACGTGGTTAGATAAAAAAAATTAAATAGTTATTATTAATAAACCGAAAAATAGGTAAGAAAACAAATATTAAATGAACAAGAGAAAAGAAAAAATATTGATAAAGATTATATATCAATAGTATTAGTTGAATCTTTTATTAAAAGATAAATTTAAATATATAGATATAGATAAATGATTTATGAAGTTTTAGATTTCTTTATTAAAAAATAATTATCTAATATTAAGGAGAGAATTGCGAAAAAACTAAAAAAATAGATGCTTTCGGTGAATGACATGTGTCCCTTGTATCTATTATGGAATACAATGTGAAAAAATAAAGCATTCCATATGGTCCACAATGGTGTAAAATAAATATAAGGGGTATTTGCCTGTTTGAATATTAGGGTGTGGGGGGCACTCCTCTAAGGGGGGAGTGACATCTCTTACACACACCCGATCAGCACGCGCCACGTCAACTTCCCTCTTAAGTCCCCATTTTGCACTCAAATATTGGCATCACTCCACTCACACAATTATTTTTTTATAAAAAAAGAAGAGAAAAATATGATTGGTGGAAAAAGGGTGGACCCACATTGACAACCAATCACTCATTCTCTCTCTCCTCTCTCTCAATCGGGGACCATCCACCGAGCCAAGCCATCACCGAGTGGTAAAAAGTTGTTGGCGGCCGTGTTCCTGCTAGTGATATCACTCACCGCATGGGGGTCACCGCAGGTGCCCCATGCACCCTTATACGTAGAGGTATTTCTTTTTTTTTTCTCTACATGATAAATAATATTTATTAATGGGTTTCTACACGATGTGATGGAATTTGGTTTCGATTTTAGTACGGTTTGTTGGTATTGACACCGGTGTTATGCCTAAATTGATACCGACAATTGTTTATAAAATTTGATACCGGTATAGATTTTAATAAAACCGACAATCGATATACCTTACAGTACTAAAAATAGTCTATTTAGGATGCACCTCAGTTTTCAACAAAAATTAAACAAGAGCATCGAGAAAAAAAAATTAAAACACTTGCAAATTCAGGTTTTTTAAGCAAATGAAATGCAAGTTATTAAAGAAAGTTACGATACCAAAAAAATATTCAACTTTGCATAAATAGAATACAAAAAAATATGTTAACATTCGAGAAGACTTGTAATGAATAAGATAACTGGCTTCATAAAACAAAAGTTCATCGCTCCATAAATATTCTACAAAATTAAGACTTGTAGTGAACAAGATAATTGGCTTCATAAGACTTGTTATGCTAATTATACAGTGTAATGCTGATTGTATATATATATATATATATATATATATATATATATATATATGTATATATATATATATAACTTATAATAAAAGACTCCAAATAATGACACATGTCATTTTATCCTTCAACCTCATAAATTTTAGAGTTAATTACATAGTTAGTCCCTGTGGTTTGCACAAAATAACATACTTAGGTATTAATATTTTAAAATCACCTTCTAGGGTATTAACTTTTCATTTTGTAACATTTGGAAGGTATTAACTTCTAGGGTATTAACATAGGTAGTCCATGCGGTTTGCACAAAATAACATATTTAGGTACTAATAGAATGTGGAGTAAACTGCTAAATTCGTCCCTGGGGTTTGACTCAAACTGCTAGATCAGTCCAAAATCAAGTTTTGTTGCTAAAACAGTCCCTGAGCCTAGTTTCTATTGCTATTTCAGTCCAATAAATTAACACCGTTAGAACCTCAGTTAATAAATGGGTAAAACTGCGAAATTCGTCCCTGAGGTTTGATTCAAGTTGCTAGATCAGTCCAAAATCAAGTTTTTGAATTTGTTAATTATAAACTTATTTAGGTATATAATTTTTCTAGACTTGCATTAATTTTTTGAATTTGTTAATTATAAACTTATTTAGATTATAAACTTATTTAGGTATATAATTTTTCTAGACTTGCATTAATTTTTTGAATTTGTTAATTATAAACTTATTTAGATTATAAACTTATTTAGGTATATAATTTGTTAATTATAACTCAATACTATTTAGATTAAGTGTGATCTTATTTAGATACTTACGTATATAACTACTAAATATTTACAAAGTTATAACAATAATAATACCCAAATACAGTTTAAGGCTGGTCCAGTTATATTTATGTTCGTTGAATAAATCATTAATATCACAAGAGAAAAAAATGGTAAATGACAGGTTCTTAATGTATCAATACTTGTACCAAATGCATTATATATTTTCTTAAATGTCTTAAAATTTAAGATAAATTACAAGTCTACTGTCACACCCCAACCAATGGCGGAAACATCGGGATGAGACGAAGTGTGAAGATTGCTCGAGACATCATAACACTATTTGTGACAATAATTTAATAATCCAAATTTCATTGCCAAACTTCAAGTAGTCATTAATACAAGATCCAAATAACAACAAGTTTAATCAAAATAACAAATCAACATAACCAAAATTCGATACAACATATTAAACCTAACGTCTAAAGTGTGTATCTAGGCATCGTGCTACTTCTTTCATTTCATCATCATCAACCTGTAACATGTTTAAAATACAATTCAATGCTAAAGCAAAGGCGAGTATACAAGTTTGGTACATACATAGCATAAGATAAAAGTGTGAACAATTCCTCATAGCAAGCATGCGATTCAAGATAAACATTAAATATGGCATGTGTCTAACATATCAAACCAAGGAAACGCAACTTGCTCATGACATAACCAAAGTTTCAGTAGAGGCGGGTCGTTAATCCTATAGCGCTACATATGTCAAGGTTTGGCTCGTACGAAGTTAATGATAAGTTCAACACATAAGAATCACCCAAATTTAAAGTATCAAGCCATCACATATACAAGCATGTTATAGGAATGTTCATGTGTTTAGACAAAAGTTCATGTGTAAGTTTCAATAGGTAAACATGTTACACCCCAAAAGTGGTAAAAGTAAAAAGGGGAAAAGTACGAGTATACTCACGGTTTACAAGTGGTGACTTGAAATTCCGAGAGCAAGTTTGTAGATGAATTAGTTCGGAGCACCTTGTCCTTCTACACAAGGAAACGTAGGTGTGTGAGTTTGGCGTATAACGGAAGATTATAGATTCGGAGTTTTTTTTTTTTTTTTTTTTTAAATATATAGAAAGTAACATAGGTGAAAATAATCATCTTGTACACATAACTCTTGTTCTTGACACTATTAACTCAAAAGAGTTGGTATGATTTCATGGATTCTAAGATCCATTAGAGTCGTAACAAGGGTATGGTCATAGATGATGTAACGTCCACTTAACAAATAACTATTAAGTCATCATCAAGTCTTAGTTACTTAGATGTATACATATAGAATAACTTAGATATTATATAGTTTACAAGTCTTATGATTCAAGCATGAGGTAGGAGATTAATGTCTCCATTTAGGTACCTCTTTGTATCATAGAATACATACATGAGGTAGGAAGAACAAGCTTCCATTTAGGCACCTCTATTGTTCACCACTACACTTGTTGTTATAAACAACAAGGAGGGTCATGAACGTACAAGTATTAAGGTAATAACAACAACTAATCTATAGAAAAACATCAAGTAATGAGTGGATTCTTATGAAGGATAGCCTAGGCTAAACCAACCATCACACATACATCAAGTTTCACACTTGAACACTACTTGTGGGTAAAACCCTAATTAAAACAGAAAGTTTGTGAGGTTTTAACCTCTGATTTAAGTGTCTCAACCATGTTTTTAAGCTTACCCAACCATAGGAGAGGTTGTAAGCATTAGGACATTGGTGTGAGATGTGTTAGACACAAGTTGGATAAGAAATAACAAGTTGTTGATTAATAATAAACAAAACAGAAAGTTTTAGTCCATTTTAGGGCAAATCCAAGCATGATTCTTCCAAGGAAAAACCAAGGATTCAAACCCAAGGACATAACAAAGCAATAGGAAGAAGAACCAAGTGATTTGGTTAAGAAATAAGCAAGTTACACTCACTTTAGTGAAGTTACAAGAATTTGTCCAAAACTCAGATTTACTGCAGATTGAGAGTGAATTTGTGAAGATTAGAGAGTTGTGAAAGTGTCAAATGGGTTGGAGAAGGTGGGTATTTATAATGGAGGAGTTAGGAGATGATTGGAGGTGATTAGAGGTGGATTAAAGGTGATTGGGTGAGGTTGGAGAGTTGGATTTCGTGCATGCAGCTCAAAGAAACACACCTTCTGCCGAAACAAGGGCGTCGCGTGACGTCTAGGACCCTCGCGTCATGCGGCGGATAGGGGTTGTCTGACTTTCGTTTTATTACACTTAGGCCCCTGAAGTTTATATTTGGTTCCTTTAAGTGCAAAGTTGAGAGTTTAGGGACTTGTTTTGATATAAAAGCATAGTATGAGGTGTAGTTAAGCATGATAATCAAAACCAAGGTATGTTTAAGCGTATAAATGTCATAATCAAGTATCGTTCTCGTTCAAAACACGTTCACTGCATAAGTTTAGATTAATTACAAGTTTCGCACATAGTTTCCAAGAATAACGATTAAACATCGATTGATTCACCAAATCGAATCATACGAGCATACATAGAGTGTGTATAACATAAGTGTAACAAAATACAAGCTTCATTAATGATCCAAGTCTCGGTTTGATAATGATTACAATGAAAGGAGCGATTACAAGAATACAAGGTTTCCAAAAATAGAAATACGAACAAAGCTTTCTATAAATGGAAAGTACAAAAGAGTCGGGCGTTACAGTCTCCCCTCCTTTAGGAAATTTCGTCCCGAAATTTAGGAAGACTCGGGGAAAAGATGAGGATACTTCGACTTCATTTCACTTTCATGTTCCCAAGTAAATTCAGCGCCACGCTTTCCTTCCCATCGAACCTTGACAATAGGAATTCGACTGCGCCTCAATTGCTTGGTTCCTTGGTCCATGATTTCGACCGGTTTTTCCACAAAGTGAAGCGTTTCGTTGACTTGCAAGTCTTCGAGGGGAACGTGAAGTCCTTCGTCAGCTAGACATTTCTTTAAGTTGGATACATGGAAGACAGGGTGTACATTGCTGAGTTCTTCGGGCAGGTCCAGTCTATACGCAACCTCGCCAATCCTCTCGAGGATTTTGAAAGGACCGACATAGCGAGGTGCGAGTTTCCCTTTCTTGCCAAATCGAACCACGCCCTTCCAAGGGGATACCTTGAGAAGCACGAAGTCACCTGTCTCGAATTCCATAGGTTTGCGTCCTTTGTCAGCGTAACTCTTTTGTCGGCTCCTGGCTTTCAATAAGTTGTCTCGAACCTGTAAAATCTTGTCCGTCGTCTCTTGTATAAGCTCGGGACCGGTGAGTTGAGCTTGACCAATCTCGTGCCAACAAATAGGCGAACGGCACTTACGACCATACAATGCTTCGAAGGGTGCCATTTGAATACTCGCGTGATAACTGTTATTGTACGAGAATTCGACCAAGGGCAAGTGTGAATCCCAGTTGCCACCAAAATCTATTACGCATGAACGAAGCATATCCTCTAAGGTTTGGATAGTACGCTCGGTTTGACCGTCAGTCTGAGGATGGAAGGCAGTGCTAAGGTTGAGTTTAGTACCCATAGCAGATTGAAAAGTTTGCCAGAGACGAGACGTAAAGCGAGCATCACGATCAGAAATGATGTCGATGGGGATACCATGACGACAGATTATCTCCTTCATGTAGACCTTAGCCAATTTCTCGACTTTGAAATCTTCACGAATAGGGAGGAAGTGAGCTGACTTGGTCAATCGATCAACGATTACCCAAATGCTGTCATGACCGGCCGTAGTGCGAGGAAGCTTAGTGATAAAATCCATGGCAATGCTCTCCCATTTCCAGATCGGAATCCGTGGTTGTTTGAGTAAGCCAGAGGGACATTGATGTTCAGCTTTCACTTTGGAACATGTGAGACATTTTGGGACGAAAGTGGCTATATCCTTCTTCATTCCAGGCCACCAATAGGATGTACGCATATCATGGTACATCTTGTCGGCACCAGGGTGAATAGAATACTTCGTGTTATGGGCCTCCTTCATCAGGAATTTGCGAAGATCATCACGGTCGGGAATCCAGATACGATTGAGATAGTATAAAATGCCATCAGATTTGGACACGAGACTATTTTCAGCACCACATTGCATCTCGTTGTAGAGGTTACACTCATTAACGGATGTGTACTGAGCGTTACGTATGCGATTTTGAAGGTCGTGGACGAGTTGGAAACAACGAATACTCTTGACGTGAGTTTTACGACTAAGAGCGTCAGCTACTACATTCGCTTTACCTGGGTGGTATTTGATTTCGCAATCGTAGTCGTTTAACAATTCTACCCAACGACGTTGACGCATATTCAGTTCTTTTTGGTTGAAGATGTGTTGAAGGCTCTTATGGTCGGTGAAGACCACACATTTAGTACCATAGAGGTAGTGTCGCCAAATCTTCAATGCAAAAACGACTGCACCAAGTTCAAGGTCGTGGGTAGTATAGTTTTTCTCATGAATTTTGAGTTGTCTCGATGCGTAAGCGATAACCTTGTCATGTTGCATAAGGACGCAACCAAGGCCAAGGTTTGAAGCGTCACATTACACGACAAAATCATCGTTACCATCAGGAAGCGTTAGGATAGGAGCATTGCAAAGCATGTCCTTGAGCGTTTGAAAAGATTCCTCTTGTTCGGGACCCCAAACAAAAGGTCTCTCTTTTTGGGTCAAGGAGTTCAAAGGAACAGCGATTTTTGAAAAGTTGGAGATAAAACGACGATAGTAACCAGCAAGACCAAGAAACGAACGGATTTCAGATGGGGATTTAGGTGCGATCCAATTCTTCACAGCTTCGATTTTAGCGGGGTCAACGTGAATTCCAAGTTCGTTGACAGTATGACCAAGGAATTGAACCTCTTTTAGCCAAAATTCACACTTGGAGAATTTGGCGTATAGACGTTCAGTACGAAGGAGTTCAAGGATAAGGTGCAAGTGTCGCTTATGCTTTTCTTGCGTCTTGGAATAGATGAGAATATCGTCGATGAAGACGATCACAAAACGGTCCAAGTATGCTTTGCACACGCGGTTCATTAAATCCATGAAAACAGCAGGTGCGTTGGTCAAACCAAAGGGCATGACCACGAACTCGTAATGACCATAACGTGTACGGAAATTGGTTTTAGGTACATCTTCTTCGAGTACTCGAAGTTGATGATACCCAGAACGAAGATCGATCTTTGAAAAGCAGGTCGCGCCTTGCAATTGATCGAAGAGGTCATCAATGCGAGGAAGAGGGTATCGGTTTTTGATAGTAAGCTTGTTGAGCTCACGATAGTCAATACACATACGAAATGATCCATCTTTCTTTTTGACAAACAAAACGGGAGCGCCCCAAGGAGAAGTACTAGGGCGTATAAAGCCTTTGTCAAGAAGCTCTTGAAGTTGACTCGAGAGCTCTTGCATCTCAGAGGGTGCTAAACGATAGGGGGACTTAGCGACAGGTGTAGCACCAGGCACTAAATCGACAGAACGAGCAGGAGGCGGACCAGGAAGATCGTCGGGAAATACATCAGGAAAATCACGTACGACAGGGACATCGCTTATACTTGGGCCTTTGTCCTTCTTTTCCACAACGTGGGCAAGAAAAGCGAAGGTACCCTTGCGTAAGCATTTGTTCGCTTGGATACACGACATAAGCTTGAGACCTTGAGAAGGTTTCTCACCATAGACGTGTAGAGAATCACCGTTTGGAAGAGGAAGGCGGATAAACTTTTCAGAACAAACAACTTCAGCACGAACTTGCCTAAGCCAGTCCATGCCTACTATGATGTCAAAGCTACCCATTTGCATAGGTATAAGGTTGATCGAAAACGTATGATCGTTGAGAATCAAGGAACAATTGGAGAGAACGGAATTGACAGTGACGGTTTTACCATTAGCGACTTCGACAACGAAAGATTTTGGCAACTTAGAGCGTTTACACTTGAGCAAGGACTCGAATTCTAACGACACAAAACTTTTATCGGCGCCAGTATCAAATAAGCATGAAGCATAGACATGGTTAACGAGAAACGTACCAGTAATGACGTCGTTTGCGTTTTGAGCCTGAGCTGTGGTGAGGAGGAAAGCTCGACCCCTAGCGGGTTCTTGAACCTGTTGCTGTTGTTGCTGGGGTTGTGGCTGTGGTAGTTGCTGTCGAGGCTGTTGTGGTTGATATCGTTGAGGACACACATTGGCCATATGGTTGGTATCACCACACGTGAAACATGCTCGCACAGGAGCGACTTGGGCTGGAGCTAAAAGAGCTTGGCTTTGGTTGACATGAGTGGTGTAGCGGCAGAATGGGGCGGTATGCCCACCTCGGCCACACCTGTCGCACTTCCGACATTGAGTGTTTAGAGGGTGATGATATCGGTACTTGTCACACTTTGGGTGCGTTCCAGTATACACCTTGCGTGGAGTTTCATTGTTGGTAAAAGCAGGCACAGTTTGTAGAGGTTGTGGGTTTGGCGGAGTGACGACCACACAATTTTGGCTTGAAGCCTTCCGCTTCTTGCCTTGGTTTCTCTTAGACTGTTGGGAGGGTTTGGGCTCATCAGAAGAGTCAACAGTAGCTTGGTGTGCATTCTTTGTTGAAACCCTGTCATAGGTTCCATGAAGAACGCAGTTGTTGTTAAGTTCGGTGGCTATACGAAAAGCATCTTCAATGGTTTGGGGATTGGCAGAGGCAAGGTGGTTTGTCAGGGAAGGTGCAACACAACGGACGAATTTGGCTACGGCTTTGGGTACGGTTTCAACTTGTCCAGGACAGAGAACACTGAGTTGTTTAAAGCGCGTAATCAGGCCATCCATGTCACTCCCCTTCTGAGTAAGGTTCCAAAATTCGTTCTCCAATTTTTGGAGTTCATGAGGAGGACAGAAGTGGTCTTTCATAAGCTGTTTGAGATCGTCCCAAGGCATAGCATGTGCAACCTCGTTTCCCCTTTTGTTGCGTTCAGTCGTCCACCACTCGAGTGCCTTTTCACGAAACACCCCAGTTGCATTCAAGGTTCTTAGTTCGTCAGGGCAACCACTTTGCAAGAAGGTAAGCTCGATGGCATCAAACCAGTTCATCATGGCGGTAGCGCCATTCTTGCCAGTAAATTCTAAGGGTTTACAAGCCATGAAGTGCTTAAATTGGAAGGTCGATTTGGGTTTGTCTGCCTTTGAGTCAACAGAGCCATGCGGTGAGTCGGTTTGAATCTTGCTAACGATGTCGGGTAGGACTTTAGCAAATTGTTTGGCCATGAATTTCATGCAATCTTTTTGAGACATGGCGGAGGAAGTCGAACCCTTCTTAGACTTGAGTCTCTTGGAGGAACTAGACGACATCTAAAAGATTGAAAGAGAAGGAAAGGATGAGACTTTGATCATTAATCGAAAACAAGGTTTGTGTATGTAAAAGCAAGTAAATGTTCATGTACCAAGTAAAGTTCACACAGAGCATAAGTTTCCAACATACATTCGACAAGTATAACACATAAGTTGCGTAAAGGGGTATAAATTTAGTTTGTTCACGAGGATTATTATTGTTTGTGATTGCGGTAACGTGCGACATGATTAAAACGACATTTCGAAACGAATGAACGTTCAAGTATAAAATCACATATAAATTGAGATACATAAAAGAGAGGCTCAATAAAACATAGGATTGTTTCGGGTAGAGAAACGTCGACAATTCCAAAGTGGGTCGAAAGTCCTTTCGATTTAGAGATATTGTGCTTTGGCCTATAAGTAAGATACTCTCGTCGAGAAGCGATTAACGGTATCTTACCCTTCCGGTTACTACACATCTCTAAATGATTGGAACATTCGGGACTTTGGCGAGAATAAAAATCAAGGAATGGGACTTAATCGACAAGATGCGGGTTTCACCCCTAACTTGACGATTTCGTACCCTAAATGTGGTTGGTACTTGTCGGCCAAAATAAAATTTTGACACTTTGACAAGGGTCCACTAGAGTTGAAATGGAAATTACCATTAAGTTGTGGATGTCACTCCTAGCTTAATGGTGAAATTTCGTGCAAAAATAGATTAAAGGTAGAGTGAGAGTCGTTTACCAAATTGTGGGTTTCACGCATATTTTGGTAAAGTTGTCTCGTTGATGTTACAAGAGTATAAAATAGCATAAGTGTATTCGTGTTAGCCTTAGGAAAGGCGCATAAGTTTAATAACAAGAAGTGTAGCTAGGAAGCATGCATGGTAGAGTACAAAAGTTTTAAACAACAAATAAGAGACAAAGTTCCTAAAACTATAGACTAGGGCAAAAGCACGGCAATTTTCCTAATTCCCTATAGTTATGGCTCTGATACCAATCTGTCACACCCCAACCAATGGCGGAAACATCGGGATGAGACGAAGTGTGAAGATTGCTCGAGACATCATAACACTATTTGTGACAATAATTTAATAATCAAAATTTCATTGCCAAACTTCAAGTAGTCATTAATACAAGATCCAAATAACAACAAGTTTAATCAAAATAACAAATCAACATAACCAAAATTCGATACAACATATTAAACCTAACGTCTAAAGTGTGTATCTAGGCATCGTGCTACTTCTTTCATTTCATCATCATCAACCTGCAACATGTTTAAAATACAATTCCATGCTAAAGCAAAGGCGAGTATACAAGTTTGGTACATACATAGCATAAGATAAAAGTGTGAACAATTCCTCATAGCAAGCATGCGATTCAAGATAAACATTAAATATGGCATGTGTCTAACATATCAAACCAAGGAAACGCAACTTGCTCATGACATAACCAAAGTTTCAGTAGAGGCGGGTCGTTAATCCTATAGCGCTACATATGTCAAGGTTTGGCTCGTACGAAGTTAATGATAAGTTCAACACATAAGAATCACCCAAATTTAAAGTATCAAGCCATCACATATACAAGCATGTTATAGGAATGTTCATGTGTTTAGACAAAAGTTCATGTGTAAGTTTCAATAGGTAAACATGTTACACCCCAAAAGTGGTAAAAGTAAAAAGGGGAAAAGTACGAGTATACTCACGGTTTACAAGTGGTGACTTGAAATTCCGAGAGCAAGTTTGTAGATGAATTAGTTCGGAGCACCTTGTCCTTCTACACAAGGAAACGTAGGTGTGTGAGTTTGGCGTATAACGGAAGATTATAGATTCGGAGTTTTTTTTTTTTAAATATAGAAAGTAACATAGGTGAAAATAATCATCTTGTACACATAACTCTTGTTCTTGACACTATTAACTCAAAAGAGTTGGTATGATTTCATGGATGCTAAGATCCATTAGAGTCGTAACAAGGGTATGGTCATAGATGATGTAACGTCCACTTAACAAATAACTATTAAGTCATCATCAAGTCTTAGTTACTTAGATGTATACATATAGAATAACTTAGATATTATATAGTTTACAAGTCTTATGATTCAAGCATGAGGTAGGAGATTAATGTCTCCATTTAGGTACCTCTTTGTGTCATAGAATACATACATGAGGTAGGAAGAACAAGCTTCCATCTAGGCACCTCTATTGTTCACCACTACACTTGTTGTTATAAACAACAAGGAGGGTCATGAACGTACAAGTATTAAGGTAATAACAACAACTAATCTATAGAAAAACATCAAGTAATGAGTGGATTCTTATGAAGGATAGCCTAGGCTAAACCAACCATCACACATACATCAAGTTTCACACTTGAACACTACTTGTGGGTAAAACCCTAATTAAAACAGAAAGTTTGTGAGGTTTTAACCTCTGATTTAAGTGTCTCAACCATGTTTTTAAGCTTACCCAACCATAGGAGAGGTTGTAAGCATTAGGACATTGGTGTGAGATGTGTTAGACACAAGTTGGATAAGAAATAACAAGTTGTTGATTAATAATAAACAAAACAGAAAGTTTTAGTCCATTTTAGGGCAAATCCAAGCATGATTCTTCCAAGGAAAAACCAAGGATTCAAACCCAAGGACATAACAAAGCAATAGGAAGAAGAACCAAGTGATTTGGTTAAGAAATAAGCAAGTTACACTCACTTTAGTGAAGTTACAAGAATCTGTCCAAAACTCAGATTTACTGCAGATTGAGAGTGAATTTGTGAAGATTAGAGAGTTGTGAAAGTGTCAAATGGGTTGGAGAAGGTGGGTATTTATAATGGAGGAGTTAGGAGATGATTGGAGGTGATTAGAGGTGGATTAAAGGTGATTGGGTGAGGTTGGAGAGTTGGATTTCGTGCATGCAGCTCAAAGAAACACACCTTCTGCCGAAACAAGGGCGTCGCGTGACGTATAGGACCCTCGCGTCACGCGGCGGGTAGGGGTTGTCTGACTTTCGTTTTATTACACTTAGGCCCCTGAAGTTTATATTTGGTTCCTTTAGGTGCAAAGTTGAGAGTTTAGGGACTTGTTTTGATATAAAAGCATAGTATGAGGTGTAGTTAAGCATGATAATCAAAACCAAGGTATGTTTAAGCGTATAAATGTCATAATCAAGTATCGTTCTCGTTCAAAACACGTTCACTGCATAAGTTTAGATTAATTACAAGTTTCGCACATAGTTTCCAAGAATAACGATTAAACATCGATTGATTCACCAAATCGAATCATACGAGCATACATAGAGTGTGTATAACATAAGTGTAACAAAATACAAGCTTCATTAATGATCCAAGTCTCGGTTTGATAATGATTACAATGAAAGGAGCGATTACAAGAATACAAGGTTTACAAAAATAGAAATACGAACAAAGCTTTCTATAAATGGAAAGCACAAAAGAGTCGGGCGTTACATCTACCCTAAATATATAATTTAAATTTGTGTTTAGTTATAAAAATATAAACAGAATGTAGCTCTTTTGGAGAGCGCAATTTTATTTGACCTGTCTTAAACACTGGTTTGACACGACATGTTGTCGGACCTCACCTGAATGATAATATTATTAAATACGAAACCACTTAATTAAGTAGAAAAAATGAATAAAAGAACTTTATAATACAAATATTAAATTAAAATAATTGATAAATATTAAACATTAAATATTACAATTTAAATAAAAATAAATAAAAATTATGTTAATTGCTTAATATTTAAATTTACATATAATGTTTGTATTTTTCATAACTAAATATTGTTTAAATTAACTGTTGTCTTATTTAAATCCTTAAATAAATACTAAATATTTACATGGTAACAACAACAACAATAACAACATCAAAATAAAATCAGTATTTAAGGCTGAGCCGGTTAAATTGCGCTCTTCAAAAAAGCTACATTTATATTTTTAAAACTAATTTTATTTAAATTAAGTATTATCTTATTTAAATACTTAAGTATATAATTAGTAAACATTTAATGATAATAATAATAATAATAATAATAATAATAATAATCAAAATAACTAACAAATAATTTTTCTATACTTGCAAATTATATACCTAAATAAGTTTATAATCTAAATAAGTTTATAATTAACAAATTCAAAAAATTAATGCAAGTCTAGAAAAATTATATACCTAAATAAGTTTATAACTAACAAATTCAAAAAACTTGATTTTGGACTGATCTAGCAACTTGAATCAAACCTCAGGGACAAATTTAGCAGTTTTAGCCATTCATTAACAGAGGTTCTAACGGTGTTAATTTATTGGACTGAAATAGCAACAGAAACTAGGCTCAGGGACTGTTTTAGCAACAAAACTTGATTTTGGACTGATCTAGCAATTTGAGTCAAACCTCAGGGACGAATTTAGCAGTTTACTCTAGAATGTGATTTTAAACCTAAAAATAACGCTAATACCTCCAAACGTTACAAAATGAAAAGTTAATACCCTAGAATGTGATTTTAAACTATTAGTACCTAAGTATGTTACATTGTACAAACCACGGAGACTAACTATGTAATTAATTCTAAATTTTATTTATATTTGTTTAATAAATTTCTTTTAATATTAATATTAATTAATAACCAATATATAGATATCACTTATTTTTATCCTTATATTTATCTAAAATTAATAAATAACTTCATTTTTGCAATTTAGACCCTTTGTTTTTTTTTTTTACTTTTAACCCAAAGTTTTTTATCTTTTATAATTTAATTACAACTTTTTTTTATTTTCAATTTTGGTCCACCATACTTTTCATTCTTCCCAAGTTTTTCGTTTCGTTCTAAATTTTGTGAGTTAACGCACCGCAACGTGCGTGCGGGGTTTAACATTGTTTTGTATATTTTTTTCCCGTTTGACTGGCCCGTCGCGTCACATCTATTTTTCTGCGTTTGACAAGTTCGTCCAACACGCGGGTCTTGGATGGACTTGGTTATTTTTTCTATGTTTTACGTTTCGGTTTAATTTCTCAGCAACGAGCGTGCGTGATTCAAAGATTTTACGTCTGCTTTTCGCTCGGCGTTATTTTTTCCCGTTTTTATGTATTTTGTTTTTACGAGCTTTTCCGGCTTTGGTGTCGCTGACAATGGTATAGTATTGCTACTATTTAACACAGTTTTACGACAACCGCAGCAACGCGGGGCTTAATACTAGTATATATATATATATATATATATATATATATTTGTAGTGGTTCCTGCAAGTTGGTTCGATCATGGAGAGTTACCAGATCATGGATATGTTAAAAGAATAAACTTTAATTTGAATTAAACTTGCATGGAAGAGATATTTTAATAATTTTTAAATTAGTTATAAATAAATATGGTTAAAAGTTCTAAATTATCCCTAAACTAATTTTTTATTAAGAGACACGTGCCAATTATGTGTTGATTCTTACATTTCTTACAATCATAAATGTTTGTATTTGATCTCATCTGGTAATACAAACTCAATTACATAACGATATACCGCACCTACTTTTCTCTAACTATAAAATTGAGTAAAGTTCTTTTTGAGTGACTGTGCTTTGTTCATTTTAATCACTTGAATCCAAAAACTAAACTTGTCTTGATTTGTGTTCCTGTGGTTTCTAATTTTAACTATTCGAATCCAAAACGTAAACGACATTCAAATTAGAAACATTTGATTTTTGGATTCAAATGGTTAAAATTGGAGACCACAAGAACTCAAATGGTTAAAATTTCAAATTAAGACAAATTTAATTTTTAAATTCAATCGTTAAAATAATACTTTACTTTATAAAATTTCATACACCAAAAACAAATGGTTACTCGAGAAGATTCTCGAACTTTACTATCTAATTTTTTGTTTTGTGCTTCCCAAATTAAACATTTTTATTATTTTAACCTCCCAAATTAAACATGTCGGTTAAGTTTATCCTAATCAATATCCAAGGACACATCCGTCTTTTCACACCATCAAGCGATACAATCCAACAAGGGGAAGGTATCACACCATACCATCAACAAGTTAAACAAACAATTAACCAAAAGGACAATTTAGTCCTTTCACACTAATCCTCATCCTTGTAACATACATACATAATAACTTATCCCCAAAGAAAAGAAAAAATCAAACCTTCCTTCCCCTCTCTCCTCCCCTTTATAAATAAACCCCCCACCCCTTTCCTTCAATTTATTTACAGAAAAATAATTTCAATTTTATTTTCAATTTTCAATCTCAACAAGATGGGATCTGACGCCAACAAGATGAACGACGGCACCAGCTTCCAACCCTCCGAGCCGGCTCCCTGCGCCAACGGCTGCGGCTTCTTCGGCGCCGCCGCCACCAACGGCTACTGCTCCAAATGCTTCCGCGACATCCGGATCCACGAAGAACAAGCCGCCTCAGCCAAAGCCGCCGTCGACAAGATCGTAAACAACAACAACAGCGTTGTTAACTTTCATCAAACCCTAAACTCTTCTGCATCGGGATCCGAACCTGTTCCGGTTTCGGTTTCGGCGGCGGCTACCGTCGCCGCCGCCGTGCCGGAGATCAAGAAGCCATCGAACCGGTGCTTGACGTGTAATAAGAAGGTGGGTGTGATGGGGTTTAAGTGTAAGTGTGGTGATGTGTTTTGTGGGAGTCATAGGTACCCTGAGAAACATGATTGTGAATTTGATTTTAAGAAAACCGGTCGAGATGCGATTGCCAAGGCGAACCCGGTTATTAAAGCGGAGAAGGTGGACCGGATCTGATGATGAAGATGTAAGGAAAGAAACCGGGTCGGGTTAGGTCGGGTTTGGATGGTGTATGTTTATTGGGGGTGGGTGATGAAATGTTGAATTATGAATTTGGTTGAATATAATTTGATTGGATGTTTAGTTGTTTAATTGTTTAGTTTTTAGTTTTTTTTTTTATTTATTTGTTTATTATCTTTCGCTATCTCTTTGCCGTCTACTTTTGCTTCTACGCTCTTCTTCTTTGATTGCTTTAAGGCATTTATTGGTGATTAAGATGCTTTTTTTTAATTTAAAATTTGCCATTCATAAAAAAAAAGTAGTTTAGAATTTTGTAGATGTGTTATTAATTTGATTAAAAACCAATAAAAAATTAATTTGAGGATAGTTAATTTGTTTTTTTGAACGTCGGATAGTTTAAATGAAATATCATGAATTTTTATGACTATTTAAATACAATTTTATTTTAAAATTAAAATGAAGACGTTGAAATACCAATGACAATGATTACTTTCCTTTGGTCCTCTTTGTTTTCTTTTTATTTTTTAAGGCGTTTTTTGTTGTTTTCTTCTACTTTACTTTAGAGCATTCACATCCAAGCCACCATCTTTACCCTTATAATTTAACTAAAAATGCTTACTTTTTAAAATTTATATCATATTTTAAAAAACCTCCCACATCCAACACCCCATACCTATCTCTATATTCTTTTTTTATCATTTCTTCTCTTTCTCCAATTTACAATTTTAACTACTTTCTATTTTGTCTTATTATATTTTCTCCATAAGTCTGCATATTTTTTTCTATTTGGAGACATAGCGTAGTCAACTCAAGCAAATTACAGTTATAAAAGATCTGGCACGCCTTCGTTCACACTGTACCTCCATCTGGACGCGCATTGTCTCCAGCAAGCCAGTCAAACCAGTTGACTGTTGGGTTGTAACCTGTTCACTCTTACTCCGTCCAAGCTTCTTCAACAGTCTGGATTTCTTTTCTTTTTTCATTTCCTTTGATGGCACTATAAGGCCCCTGTTTGAACAACAATTACATTACAGTCCAAAGATACTGGCAGCACTACGGTTGTAAAAGAACCAAGCACATCAAAATGACCAAGAATACAACATTAAAATTGTGTGTGTGTGTACAGATTGGTAGATATATGAATACCATGAAGCCCCAGCAGCAGCCAACAGAATTTCATAAGCCGTTTCACGGAGGTCATCATCGTTTACACCTGAATAAAAGACCAAACTTAAATTATACTATGAAATAAGAAACTTCAGACAATGATTAAACCTCTGGTATTCCATTCCATTTCAAATTTCAATGGACTTATTATATGTATTTATACAGAGTAATCTTTGGAATGCTCTCCATTTATAGCAACCTTTGTTCTTGAAAATTCCAAGCCACTTTGTGAAATGGATAATGGTCCACGCATTTACATCGATTAAAAGTTAGGAAGCATCATGATGTATATCCATCAAACGATTATGTATTGCAAGGTTGATTTGAATGTTGTATAATAATTAAAAGCTTCAAACTATATGCATGTAGGCAGGGGCGTATGTACTATGTATTAAGGGGTGGCGTCCGCTACGGCTTGGCGTTCTGGCGGTAGTGTAAAATTAGTGTAAATTTTGGAAAAAATTGACATTTTTTCGAATCCGAGATCCGCCACTGCATGTAGGGTCAATTATTGTTTCTACCCAGGGCACAAAGACTATATATTTTTGGCCAGCATCATTAAAAAAAAGCAATATCACCACAAAATGTTTCAATCTAAATAGATAGAGTTTCTGTCTGTCTTCGTCCAGCAAAAAGAGATGAAAATCTAAATCATATATTATATAGTGACATGAAATACTCAATTACCACATTTCCATAGCCACTCTTGACAACACTACTTTCACCATCACATATAAGTAACACAAAATATCTGATATCAGTTTCGACATTCAATACTAGCTAGTTCAACCTTCAACAGTTCAACTTACCATATGAGGCAATCCAGTACTATCATGATAATCTCTAATAGCTTCCGAAAGTTCAAGCTCGTCACCTGCATTACAATTCAACTTCAGCACCTAGTAAAAACATCGATCTTAAGTTAACCAAAATGAACACAAACAGCCAAACCCTAAATACCACATCTGTTTCAAATAGCTGCATTTTGTTTTCATATCATACCTAATTCTTCCCACGCACCATACACTCATACACATAGTCATAATACATTTTGCTGCAAACTAACATCTACTGGATATCAGATATTAGGTATCTAGGGTTTGCATTTGTATATTGTAACGCATTATTCAGTAATAATCAATTCACTATTTTATCATCTTACAACATAATCCTAATTCCTAACCCTAGTGCTTAACATAACCTCCCTCATTCAAAAGTAATAACTCTTAACAAATTCAAGGTCCAAAATGCAGCTCTACAAAACAATCACAAAACCACTAACATTTCTTCACGGAATTCAGAACATGATCAAAAACACAGAACATAATCAAAAACCACTAACCTTTCTTCACGGAATTCAGAACATATTCAAGGTCCGCGGCAGGTGAAATAGAAATGCGACAAGTGTGGATCTTATTCGAAGTGTTTGGATCTCTCGATTACTTGCGATGACTGATGATGAGTAGACTGGACCGAGCAAGTGTGTGTTTTTGTGTGTGACCGAAGCCGTATCATCGCCAATGTTTACAAATCGGAAGTGTTTTCAAATAGAAACCCTCAAATCCGAACCTTGCAAGTGCAGTAGTTTGGTTGAATTTGTTGCTGGTAATCGATGTGTAAAGGAGAGGGGCGGGAGAAGATGAAATGAGATGTGGTTGTTGGAAATAGAGAGCTACAGTAGCTTTTTATGTATAAAAAGTTACTGTGGCTTTTTTTTTAATATTTAAGGTTAAGGTCTAGATATAGTGGATAGGTTGGAGTGGGTTTTTAGCAAGTTTTTTTATATTTTGAAGGTAAAGATCACTTTAATGGACTGGATGAGAATGCTCTTAGTATTTGTAAATTTGAAAACAAGTAGGTAGTTTAGTTATTATTAATTCTAATAATATAGTATACACAAGGTTTGGATCGCATATTTTATGTAGTTTTAACCATCACGAGTTAGAAATTTTGAGTATTGGATTTAAAAAGTGCTTTATATAAAATAGCTTTCGTAAATTATTATTTTGTTATTTGCATAAATTTTGAGTTTGTTATCATCTTTTGCAGTCCTTTTAGTACAAAACTGTACAGGTGATTGGGGACGGATCCAAGGGGTTTTTGCAGGTTCTCGGAAAGTTTGGAAAAATGGAAATACTAGTGCAAATTTTGTATGATTTAAAAAAAGTTAGTGGAAATTAATGAAAATCTATCAAAAGAAACCCTTTAAAAAAAATTCTTGGATTCGCCGTTAAAAGGTGATTACACCGTACTGTTTTAGAATTCCTTGTATAACCTTTAATTATTGCTAAACAAATTCATAGATTTGTCATTGAAAAATGATTACAAAGACTCAAATACGGAATATCAAACTTTGAATGGTATCATAATTTATTCGCTCTAAATGGGTTGATTTCGATAAAAAAGCATATAATCCGAGTCTAATTATATTATATAAATAACAACTCAAATTAAATAACGGACCAAAATAGGTAACTTTTATCACAAGTGATCTAATGAGCGAGCACTCATGAGCATTTTTGGTCGCACCGCTTGTCACCATCGCATAGCCGCTAACGCAAACCATCACCATCGTCGACATAGCCACCACTGTCGCCGCAAAACCACCATTGCAACCACCTTGATGCCACCACCGCCGCAAAACTCCACCATTGATGCAACTCTCAACACCGCAACAACCATCACCGTCAACACAGCTACTGCCACCGCCTCGACAAAAGTGTTGGCACCCATCACCACCAACACCACCACCACTGGCACTTGTCAACCACTAGCCTCCATAAAGGTAAAATATAGTGGATTAAACGATTTTATATGGCTGAATTGCCCTTATAGTTAACAGAATTACATATAAAATGATCTAATTGTCTTTCTCGTTAACAGAAATAATTGATGAAGTTAACCTAGTGGACTAAATGACAAAGGTGAAATCTTTTTGGACACACAATCGAAAAAATGAAACCTTTGACTAAACTGCAAAAATAGACCAGAGACTAAAAAAAATACATGTATATAAATATAAAATAACTAGTTTATAGTCCCGTGTAGTACACGGGGTTATGCATTATAAAATATTTACAATGAAAAATTACAAATTAATGTTACATTTACAAATCTCGAATAACTTTTTTATAGACAACATTAGATGTCCTACTCGAAAGATTATCATTTTTATTAATAATTAATAGTTTAAGTCTATCTCTACTTTTGATTATGGAAAAAGCCATGTACAATCTATGTGAAAACACTGGTTGTTTTAAAAACACTGTCTTCTTTGATATCGCGTATTACAATGAGGCTGAATAAGTATACTTTATTAATGGTTTTTATAACGAGACAGTTTAGTCCTACTCTATTACACACCAATGATCCTAAATTATTCTCCCTAGCCCAGACCTCCCCTCTAGAGACTTATGCCTCTACAAGTGGGTTATTTCTACATTAGCATTTATTGATGATTTTTAAACTGATTTTTTCATAACATATACCTTTTTATATATAATTTAAAAATATTATTAAATTTAATAGTGACCTTCTTAATAAAGCAATATTATATAAAAGATATTAAATCTACATAAATTATAATAATGATTATTTGATACCAGGAATTTTAGTATTGAATATTATAAATTAGAAAAAAAAAAGTTAAAAAATTTAAGTAAAAACTGTAATGTTAATAGAGAAAATATCACATGACACTAACTGGAATCGCTTTCTTAAAATAAGATTTTAAAATTACTTATGGCAACATGACACTAAATGGAATCGTTAGAATGAGATTTTCGAAAATACTTTTGGCAAAAACAAATTATCATCATCATCATCATACTCGGTAGATCCCATCAATAGCAAAGCAAATGTAGGGTCTGAGGAGGGTAAGATATAGACAGCCTTACCTCTACCCCGTAGGGATAGAGAGGCTGCTTCCAGCGAGACCCCCGACTCGATAGTAGTTTTGCATCAAGCCTTAGACATAAGGCACATAACACTCAGCAATCGGGACAAAGACCGATCAGTACATGTACCCTTTTGTCTTTCAGCTATCAACGCCACCACATGATGCATGATTAACCGTCCTTAGCTTTTAATGTTATTTTCACGAAATTAGTAAAATAACGTTAAAATTAGTGCACTTTCACTTTGTCTCCCCGATGGCCCACACATATATACATTATATGCGCATATCGCAAGCGGGGCGTTGGCAAAAACAAATTATATAAAACAATTAAGATTTTTTAGGATGATAAATAGTTGTTATTTGTTTTTAATCTCTTCAAATAAAAATTATGTCCTATTCATAAATAGATGATAGCTATGACATCAATCCGTAGGAAAGTTGAATCCATTTAGAAAATATTTGCATTCTTTTTAAGCATTAGAAAATTTTGGGTTTTATCCACCATTAAATCGGGAAAGAATAATTATTAAATAGATATATAATTAATTAAATTAAATTTAAAATAAAACATATATAATAATTATGAGGTTAGAGGAGAGAATGACATGTGACATTATTTGTAATTTTTTATTAATATTTAGATTTATACACCATTAAATCAGAAAAGAATAATTATTAAATAGATATATAATTAATTAATTTAAATTTAAAATAAAACATATGTAATAATTATGAGGTTAGAGGAGAGAATGACATGTGACATTATTTGTAGTATTTTATTAATATTTAGATTTAGATGAATGCACACGCTAAACTGGTAAAGATTACTTTCACTCTACCTTTTTTATTCAAACGTTTTTTTTTTCATTTGAAACGTGGAAATAAATATAAAGCCAATTTGATTCGGTTCAAAGCACACAAGTTAATCGGGACACCTTAAAATTAAAAAAAGGAAGCAATCGATTTATTAGATTATAATTGGATTATTGTCTTGTGGAACACACATGTATGTTTAAGAAAAAAAATGGGATATAAATTATATAACACATGTATAAATAAGGAATCTTGAATGTATATTGAACCTTGTTCAACCCCATTTAATCGGTAATCGGATGATCCGTTTTGATTTTTTAATGATCCTGTAATATTCGAAAATTAAAAATCTCATGTTTAAACTTAAAAGAAAATCTTATAGGATTTTATACTAAGGGAGATAAGGATTTAAATTTTAATTAAATAAAAAATTATAGCTAGGATTTTTTAATATAAATAATAATTAGCTGTTAAAAAAGATTTAAACAATAATAATAATAATAATAATAATAATAATAATAATAATAATAATAATAAGGTGTAGGATCCTGTACAAAGTGCTTAATTTGTAAGAAGTGTAAGAAATATTCCTGGAATGACAAGTGTCCATCCTCTTAATTAATTCAAAAGGGTAGTTTTGTAATTGTACATTTTGTCATTTAATTCAAATATCAGCGAATTATATGGTAACCAGCGAATTATATGGTAACCGTCATCAATCTCCAAAAAATCAACGAATTTCTTCATATTTTATCATAAATAGATCTATAATCAGATTCATGGCGTGGTGTTTTAAAACAACTGGATAAATTGACTATGATGTTGGTCATGGTGTTTTATATAGAAGGTTGCTGGGGATTCCAGATAAAACACCATGACTTGAATCATGGCGTGGTGTTTTATCTGGTGACATTGTTCATGGCATAGTGTTTTAAACATCTGGAGACAAAACACCACGCCATGAACAATGTCTCCAGATAAAACACCACGGCATGAATAATGTCTCCAGATAAAACACCACACCATGAACAATGTCTCCAGATAAAACACCACGATATGAACAATGTCTCCAGATAAAACACCACGCCATGAATAATGTCTCATGATAAAACACCATGACTTGAATCATAGATGTTTTAAAACACCACACTATGAACAAGGTCTCCAGATAAAACACCATGACTTGAATCCTAGTCTTGGTGTTTTAAAATCTGGGAATGTTTTGTATTTATAAAACACTACGCCACGAACAATGTCTCCAGATAAAACACCACGCCATCAACAATGTCTCCAGATAAAACACCATGACTTGAATCTGCGATTACGTTTTAAAAATCTGGGAATGTTTTAAAGTATGAAGAAATTCGCTGATTTTTTTTTGGAGATTGATGGCGGTTACATATAATTCGCTGATTTTTAGGAGTTTGATGGTTGTGTTTGAAACGGTTACCATATTTGAAAGAATGGAAAAGACACTATTGCCCTTCAATTTTACAAAAGCCCCTTCTAATTAAAACACAATTTACATTTTAATACCCTTTTGATCTCAACCATTAGATCAAAGATCCAATGGTTTAAAACACTTCTTACACTTCTTACACTTTGGACACTTTTTACCATATCCCTACCCATAATAATAATAATAATATATTATCAACCAAGAAGTTATCCATACCAAAGTCGTGTTTTATAAAAACATGATTTTGGTACAGGTTCCTATCGAACTCTCTCCCCTTCTCTCTCTCACATGTGATTCACCGGACGACTTGAGCAGGGGCGCAACTTTGAAGGGACGGAGATATGCACCCGCCCCGCCAATGTTTCCGTTAGAAGTGTAATATTTCTGATTTTCATTCGAAAATTTTAAAATTATATAGGTCCGCCCCCGCCAATTATTTTACCTAAAATTCCCATGACTTTTCGCCCCGCGAAACTTTTGGTCAAGCTCCGCCACTACTGGACTTGAGTGCCATCTCCGACTAACTAAGAGTGTTCAATCACCTGCAAACACATAAAATTATTGAAAAAAAAACAATTTTAAAATAGTTAGATTCCATACGCATGGTATGTTTGTAGCGAAGGAGATGAAGTAAACAAATGAGTTTACTTGTTTAAATTAAACTAACATCGTAACATTTAAATCAGCCAATCAGATACAAGTTTTTTTTTGAACGGCAAAGAAAACTTTATTCAACTCAAACCACCAGGATCAATAGCAAGATGCTACAGAACCAAGTGCCAACAAAAACAAGTCTAAACAAAAAAAAAAAAACGATTACAACCATATCACAATGAAACTAGCACTATTGACTACACCATGCAAAATTTTTCCAGTTGTCCCATGGTGTTAGCTGCACCTTAGATCTTAGCTTCATCCATTCAAATGATTCAGTTTTAATTTCTTCTATTAGTTTATAAGCCGCCCCATATCTACCATTGAAAATCTTTTCATTCCGATTTTTCCACAACACCCATACTGTTAGTGTGAAGATCGCATGCACAGCCTTTTTTCTTGACCTCCCCCATTGCATGTCGCTTGGCAACCTGAATATTTCTTTCAGAGAAGATCGTTTTAAACCTATCGGTATTTTGACCCATGTATAAATCTGAGTCCAGACCATATCCGCTATGCTACAAGTTACCAAGTAACATGTGAAAGTAATATCTGAGTCATGTATAAATCTGACCCATACCCATGTATAAATCTGAGTCCAGACCATATCCGGTATTTTGACCCATGTATAAATCTGAGTCCAGACCATATCCAGCCTTTTTTCTTGACCTCCCCCATTTACTTGTATCTTTCAGAGAAGATACAAGTAACATGTGAAAGTTTGAAACAAATTAAATGAAACCTTAACTCGTTGTCAATGACTTCGACTTCTATAGGCTATTGTTTGGTTGATTATGTCAACATAATTAAACCCATGTGCAAACCACTTTGGCCCATCACACACACAGACTAAGGTTCAAATCTAAAGCCTATAAGAAGCAATATGGTGGTATCATGTGACAAGATGACAAAACCAAACTGCAAGGGCATTTTGCGTATTCAACAGGACGCGGTTACAGGAGTTATGATCAAATACAAAGTTTTATAAAGATAAGAAGTCGTAAGAATGGTATCAAACAGACTCCGATTGATCACATTCAAGCAGCACTGGAACCGTTTTGTCGAACTCTACAATGTGAGATTTTAGGTTTTTGTTTGATGTTTAGCTTGTAGATTTTAGACGTTTTGTTTACCTTATTGTGTCTTTTCTATATTTGCGTCATTGTGTCTTTTCTGTGATTCGTTGTGTCTTTTTTCTTTGATATTGTGTTATATTTTTCGGCATTGTGTTATGTTTTGCTCGACATTGTGTTATATTTTGCGATCTATTTTGTCTTTGTATGCTTCTTATTTTTAGAAGTCTTTGTAGAGTAACTTTAACCCATTATAGAAATTCACTAAAATCATGGGTTCTTATTTGATCATTTTTCTACATATAATTTTAAATCGGGTTAGAGAGATTTTTTAGGAATTTTTGTTGTAGGGACTAGTAACATCTGACTTTTACAAATGGAAAGTTGTACTTGTTCAGTCCTAACAATATCTATTCGGTCAATAAAGGGTTTCATTGATAACATGATGTTTACTGATCAAATGTTGTTAATGAACTAAACATAACAAACAAGCTTAACAAGAAATGTGAATGGTATGGACACAAATCAATACATGGTAATGGCTTAAGAAACAATGAACAAGAATAACATCACATGTTAATATATGGTCACAAATAAGTATACTTTAATGGTAGACAACATAAGAGCAAGCAGAATAACGCATGTTAATGGTATATAGCTAATGCCAATACATTCATAGTCTATAACATAACAAACAAGAATAACAGCACAAGTTAGTGGAATGGATTAACACAAAAATAACAATATGCCAAAGAAGATGAACACATGCATGCTAATGGTAATCAACATGACAAATAGAACGATGATCTTAGTGGTATAGATCCAAAATAGCAACACATGTTAATGACATAAGGACACAATCAATCAGTACATGCTTATGGTCCAAAGACATGATAACGACACATGTTACATGCCTAAGGTCCATAATAGTACCTAGTACTGGTATATAATATGTGAAATACGAATACAACACGTGTTAATGTTCAAGTGACAAAAATCAATACATGCAACTAAAAAAAAACAACAGTTTTTGTTAATTGTTATATAAAAACATACCAAAATATTAAGGACTTCAAAAACTTCTTGTAGGAAATCGATTTACTAATAATCACCTTTCGATAAACCTAATGTTTTAGGCTCACCGAAGTATTTGAAAAGGACTTAGGCTTATTATTGTATTTGCACTTATCAGATAAGGTACATGATCCTAACAACTTTATGTGTATGAACTTGGATTTCCTCTACCTCGTAGGCAGAGATTTGAATTAGTTAATACGTGGAATCGAACTTGTTATTCTTATACTGAACTCTGAATGTGAATTCTGACATGTTACTCTAACCTTATAACTATGAAACAATTTGTTGGGATTGAACCCTATCAGAGGAACAGATAATTATAGCCAAAACTGGATCAGAGCAGTGGATCCAGAATAAGCAGATGTTATGTATACAAGTCTCTCCCCTTGAAAGTGGTTTCAACATCTGCTGACCTCCTATCTACTGATCATACAAACTGCTGACCTACAACTGCTGATCAAGTCAAAGACTGATGAAGAACTAAAGCCCTGCTGCCCAATCTACTGCCTTGAGTCAAGCACTGCTGATCATGACAAGTACTGCTGGGTTCACAACAGTGAAAGGATGCAACAGTAGTTTTGTTTACTCTATGTAATGAATTGTAATATCAGTAGTTAGCATAGCAGAGGTTGTATAGATCAGAGGTTAGAGTTTGTTAGGAGGTTAGATGTCACTTTCATGGCGACGTCAGTTTAGATGCTTCAGTGGTTTGCTCGTGCCTATTAATAGAACAGTGCTCTGTACTGTTCTATTAGCTCTTTCACCATCTTCTTCCTGCACGAACAAATACCGTGAGCTCAGGCTGAGGGGGAGTTTGTTGCATACTTGCTAAATTGTAATCGTTGTTGAAATAAATTCAATCATTCGGTTCAATGTTAAACTTGTATGTTAAAAGTAATTCTCCTGTTTGATTGTGAAAAGTTTGCTTCCATCTTAATTCCGCTGCACAACTCATTCATCTTCATCTTAATTCAAACGTAAAACACAATCAGAACCAAACTCAGATCCTAACAATTGGTATCAGAGCCTGGACAGTCAAATTTGATTTAACAATCATTTTGACATAAATAGTTCAGCTCGCAATCGTTGATACTGATAGCTTGTTCGTTTTGTTGAAAAACAGAGCAAGGTTTAATCACCATAAAAGTTGATTAATCAGTGCCTGTAAAACAACCAGGATGACGTCACAATCGCAAGATGATAAGTATAACATTGGCTCTCTTTTCAAACCACCTATGCTTAAACGAAATGAATACAACATCTGGGAGAGGAGGATGGGTCACATCCTTGCTCAACAGAATACTGGATGTTGGAGGTCTGTTGTTTTTGGTCCCCATGTTCCTATGGTGCCAAGTGCTGAGGATGCAAAGAAGTTCGTACCTAAACCAACTGAAAACTATACTGAAACTGATTTTCAAAAGTTCGAACTCGATGCCAAATCATTTAGCATCATAGCATCTGCATTACCCAATGAAATCTATGCTGGGCTGTTACACTATAACAGTGCCAAAGAGTTATGGGATGCATTAAAGGAACAATTTGGGGGAATGGAAGAGGTTATTGAAAACAACAGGGAAATTCTGAATCAGCAGTATGAAACATTTTGTCACATTAAGGGTGAATCATTAACCCAACAGTTTGAACGCTTTAGCTATCTCATTAGTGAACTAAGGCTTGTTAAAGTTACATTTCCAAATGCAACTCAAAATAGCAGGTTTCTTAGATCACTACCTGAAAAATGGGACACAATTGCTTTTGTCACTAGAAATCCAGCTGAGTTCAAAGATCTGACCCTTACCCAACTTTATGGTAGACTCCTAACCTATGAAAGGGAGTTAAACTAGAAAAAGAGGTTGCAAGAGTCTGGAAAGGTTGCAGATGACTATTCATTTGGCAGCACAGCTCTTTTTGGTCAGGAAGAATCTGGTAGCAGCAGTAAGGATCAGAGTTTTGATCATTTTATTGACATAACTGCTGGTTTTAACAACTCTGATCCTCACTCTGCAAATTATGCTTTCACTGCAAACTGTGAAAACCAGATGTCAGATAACTTGTGCTTTGAACTCAATGATTTGCAACATTTTGATCCCACTGACTTAGAAGAGATGGACATTTTGCATCAATTGGCTTTGCTTAGTGTTAGAACAAGCAAATTCTACAAAAGAACCGGGAGAAAATTCCCAGGGCTTCATGGGAATTTAAAGGTGGGGTTGCATAAGTCAAAAATCAAGTGCTACAAGTGTAATAGGCTAGGTCATTTTGCTAGGGAATGCAGGAGTCAAACCACTGGTCCAATAATTACTCATCCCAGCCCAAACCCTAGACCACAACAACAAAGCACTGTGCATTATACCCAATATACCCCTACAGCACATGTCAACACTGCTCACTATGCTGCAACCCCTGTGCCTGTGCATTATGTTCAAACCACTGTTCCACAAATTCAGTATGTTCAGGCCCCTGTTCCTCAGGCACAAGTGCAACCTGTTGCACCTCAACAAGCTGCTCCAACAATGGTACAACCAGATCAGCAAAGCTTTTTCACACAAGGCTTTGTTGACTGGAGCAGTATGCCTGATGAACTTGGTGATGAAAATTTTGCTCTTTATGCTTCTAATGATGCTTTTGATAATGAATTTTGTTTGATGGCTTTAGAGACAATACCAGAAGGGGTAGAAACTGAAGGTGAATAGCTAAGTGCTGAAACAGTGGATGAAGTTGCTGAAGCAGTGGTTACTGCAGTTGCTGGTGAACTACTGCTGGGAGAAAATTCAGAAAGTCTGATTGAACCACTGTCTGACCCCTGACGTGCTTGTCGTGGTACACGCAAATTTAATCCCAATAACAACTATAGATAGTGGTAAAAGGGTATCGAACTCAGGGAGTATGTGGAAAGTGTGTTGATTTTATAGCTTTGCGATTAAACTACAATTAACCTAATTTTCAGAAAATAAAGATCAATGAGTTGGAATGTTGTTTTAGAAAACTAAATTAATAACTAAGTGCAAATAAAGATTGGTTGCTTAACAGATTAGGAGAGCAATGACCATCTTAGGATTCAGTTTCCTTTAACAATTGTGTGAAATTTCAACTAGAAAGAGTTACATAGACATAACTCGTACATACATATTCAAAGTGATAAAAGGGAACAAAGTACTCGGATTCTCATGCGAGGTTGTTTTTCGATGATCAATCAATCAATAACCAACCCTAACCCTTCCGGTGATATCTCGATTGCCAACGGCACCAAGAACGTACGATCGAGACTAGCAATTGCACTATCGATTAACAAGCTACAAACAATTAGGCATATACCATGATATTCAAGCAACACAAGTTATCATTCTAGAAATTCAGAAATAAACACACAAAAGTTCAAGATAAACCTTCACCTAAGATGATCACCGAGAGTTTTAGCCACGCATAGCTTGGTGAATCATCATAACAAGTAGTTTAATGTTCATACAAATCAAAATCACAAACCGAATGTTAGAAATTGTTCTAAGCCAAGCCAAATCACTCAAAATCGCCCCTAGTGTCTTCAATAACCGACCAATGATGAGAATAGATGAAAAGACACCATCAAACCAACTTAATGATGGCAGTTACGATTTGTGCGTCGCTTCCACCGTAACTTACGGCTCCACCGTAAGTTACGGTGCACATAAAAGTGTTACGGTAAGACTCTACTGATTTACGGCAGGAATCAGGTGGAAATCAGGTCCACTGTAAATTACGGTAGGACCGTAACTTACGGTGGAAAGCTGATTTTTCTTCTTTGTTTCATCTTTTGCTCCACACTCGACCCGTTCAACTCCGAACCTTCCAAAGCTGCATTTTTCTTCACTTTAAGCCGCCAAACCGCACCTGAGACATGAGCAACAGTAGTTATCTAATTCGAGATAATTACACACTTAAATGAGAGATAAACTTGTCTTTTAACATCATAAAAGGGTTGTCCAATGGACCACCCGTCACATCCCCACACTTAACCGTTGCTTGTCCCAAGCAACTCATCAAATCAATTTCTCAACAAGTGATCAATGTAAACCAAGCAAAAACAAGCAATCCTTTTACTAACCCCTTTGTAACACCCAACTAATGCACCCCTCACTATGTCTCTCCTCTCGGTTACAAGTAAGCACTAGCAATATGAGCTAGACACACAAAGGCTAACGGGCGGTTGCAACATTATAAGCTTGTACCTAAATCGATCCTTCTCCTAACAAGTGCCAAACATGAATGCAAATCAAAGGGACTTTCAAGGTTGTAACGTGGCTAGGTGTATGGGTAGGAAATAGAATATATACGAAGTAGCGAAAATTTAACCTGGTCTTTTTATTACACGAATAAGCAAACTAACAACTACCAAACTAAACTACTAAGTACAAGACAACTAAACATCCTTTCTTTTCATTTTTCATTTCCTTTTTTTTCTGATTTTTTTTTTCATTCTAAACAACCATGCAATAAAGCATCAACATATCTACATCATATTACTACAACTACTACTACTAACACTAAAGACCGGGTCAAATTTAGGTAAATTTTTAAGTAAGTAGCTAGGGGTAACACTTAATAGGCTTTTAGGCACAAAATTGGCAACTAACACTTTGTTCCCGAGTTTCATTTAACGTTAGAAGAGAAAGGAAGGGGAATTATAAGGGAATGGAAAGGAAAAGATTTGATTATATTCGCGTTCCCGAGTTTAATGAAAAGAAAAGGAAATGAAAGGAAATTAAACATTTTATGTGTTCCCGAGTTGGGAGGAAAAGAAAAGAAAGTTTATTTATAATGAATTAGAGGGTAATTTAGGAAATTTAAAAAAGTCTGAGATTCATAATAATCTTTTCTCACCAAATCTCTCCAAATTGGGAGGATGAATATTTGGATCAATCATCCCCTTGTTTCCTTTCTTTTCTCACCACTTCCCTTCCTAAAAAAATCTCTGGAACACATTTTTTACTCTCTTCCTTTTAATTCCTTTCTCTTCCCTTGTTAAATGAAACTCAGGAACATAGTGTAAATGTCCAAACCCCCGCCCCTCTCGCAACCATGCTCATATATATAACTTATGAGGTCCAACCCCCCAAATCCCACACTCGCACACACTAAAGACAAGGCTACCTAGATGCCCTTATCCTTTTCGCATTCATGTCTAACTAAGGACTCAAACCGCATACAAGCACAAGTTCTAATGTACCCCCACCCGTAGCCACTCTCATCAAAGATAAGCATTATTTATATACAAATGTGGCTTCAACTCTCACCAAGAATGAAAGGGTATCAAGGGTTGCCGGTGCACCATTTGGGGTTACTCTAGGGTGTTCAAATTCTCACAATATTTCGCTTGATTTAAAATTTTTCAAAATCTCCAAAAATTTCCCCCCATCCCCACACTTGGGATACATTGACCCCAATGTATGGTTCTAGGAGGCTTTGATCACTAAAATTCATTCAACATCAACAAAAATCTTCTACACTCAAACCCCAAATTTCTTTTCGGATTTTTCATTTTATAATTTTTTTTATATACATGACACCACCAACAAGCACCATCCCGCACTCAACATAACAATCATACACCACCCAACCGCCCAACCGTAAACAAAACAAAACAAGCTAACACATATGCACAAAATATACAAAGGAGGAACACAACCTGACTAATAGTAGCGCGGTCCCGGAGGTCCAAAGATGGAAGACATCATGTCGTTCCATTCTCCTAATGCAAATGAGCCGCTACTACTACTTCATCCTTGTTGTTGTTGGGCTCCCTCTTGTTGTCTCGGATCAATCCATTGTGAGTGGTGAAGCTGTGGAGTCGGATATGACACATTCCCATCATAAGGTGGTAGCGAGGCATAATCCACATGTTGTGGATCCACAACTACAGGTCTCCCGGCATGCCAATCTGCGTGCATCCTTCTCTCTTGATCATCGAAATACCGATTATTCATTTCCACCTCTTGGGAATACGCAAAAGTGCGGTTCCACGCCTCACTACGATCAAATTTTTGTTTCAAGGACCGCTCTATGCTTGCACTCATCATGGTATTTTGATCATACAACGTCCGCTCCGGACCCGACCAAGTTTCAAAAACGGAAGCCGGAGGACGTTGGTTTGCTATCACCTCTTGCATGGTACCTTCATAAGCCCACCCGGGCACATAAGATCGCTCCGTATAGTCATAGAAGGCACCACCATAACCTCCACCCAGGCCCCCTTGCCCCACATTCAAATTCACACCACCTTGTGGTTGCTCTTCATAATCTTCATCCCCGCTCGGGATCTCCGCCTCACTCTCGGGTTCATCCTCTTCACCCGGTAACAAATCTCTAGCACCCGCCTTAAGCGCCCTCCATCTTTGCCCCTCGGATTTAAGCTTGTGATACCGCTCCGATTGTGTATACATCCAACCAATTCCCAACTTGTCTAACGTAAACGATTGATGTCGTTTCGTTGCCCCTCGATCTTCGAACGTAATAGCCTTTTGTTGCTTCATCAACCCCGTTATGATTCGACAATATGGTACAATGTCCCTTCCATACTTATTCCGGCAAATCCATAAGTGGTTCATGATCAAATAGCGTATCGGAAAACGCGGAGACCCATGCATTAGTGAATATAGAACAGGTACCTCCGGGAACCTCACCTGCTCTTTGTCCCCCCTTCGCGGTATAACATTGAGAACACAGATTGCTAGCAACAATTTAGCTTCTATTTTTAAGTTATTCCGGTATAGAATACCACTGTATTTACCGGGTAAAAACAGTGCTGCCAACATGTCGTTCCAACGGGGGTGCTTCTCCGGCTTCACTAAAAGGTCGTCAAGGGTGGGAACCATATAATCACGGGCTGGAAGGCTATCGTATTTCCCGAGCTTCTTCAATGTATCAAAGGACATCTCCACTGGAACCCCGTGAACTTCACCAATCAACTTCATTTGCGATGGTCTTTCATATGTGTTGCATTTAAGAGTCGCCATCCACTCTTGTATCTCGGTGATAAACAGATTGTTTTTATCTTTGTCAAAACATTTAAGTGCCGACTCCCAACCTAAAGCCCGGAACTTGTCAAACACCCCAAACTGACCAAGCTCAACTTCCCGGACTTCCCTCTCACATATAAAGGCCGCTGCCTTATTCTTCAACTTATTCATGCGGTCATGATAGAGTGTTGGTTGCCACTCCTCTGGTTGCTCATCCAAAGGACCCGAGTTCCATATCGGCTTTTCCGCCGGGTCCAATTCCATTTCTTCCTTGCTCTCACTTTCAATTTCATCCACTCGGCCCAAATATTGTCTCTTTTTTGGTTGTTGTTCCGGCTGTTTACCCTTCCCTTTCGATGAGGACGAACTAGATCCCGCTTGTTCTTTCGTCTTAGCCATTCTCCTACACACATTAGAGCAAACAACGCAACCAAACGAAACAAAATTAGACTCTTTCCTCTAAAATATCCCCACACTTGCTTGTTACTATGGTTGTAGATGTTAGTGAACCAAAACTTTTATAAATTTTTCAAAAATTTGGGCATGGTGTCTCTACAATGTAGAAATCCCCAAAAGTTCACTACTTTACTAACAATCCTACATCTACAAACCATACTCATGTTCAAGAACAAGTAACAAGTCACAACTATGAACAAGCAAGTGGGTATGAACAAATATCAACAATAACCTCAATCTTCACAATGCATCATCAAAATACAACAAATAAACTTCCATACCTTTGATTTAAGATGCAAGAATGCTTTTGAAACAAAAACTCCAAAAATCCCCAAAAATTTTCGGACTAGGGTTTGAAGTTCGGACCCAAAAACTGCGTTTTCTTGTAAATCTCTTGACAAAATCAGAAACTACGTGAAAAATTAGTCAAGATAGACTCCAATTTCACTTAGTTTGGACAAGAATTGAGAAAGTTATGGAGAATTGAAGGTTGGAGAAGAAGATGGATTTTGTGGGTCTTAGTGAAAGAGATGGATGGTGATAGATAGAATGAAATTGTGTGGTTGGGGATGACTTCACGTGACCAGATGTTATTATTATTTATTTATTTTATTTTTATATATACATGCAACATCAGAACGACGCATCAGCTTAAACCAGACCGTAAGTTACGGTGAGACCTGAACACAAAATTCTACTGTAAATCAGTAGCGATGCACCGTAAAGATCAAACATGTTTCACATCCACCGTAAATTACGGTGGCTTCTGACGATTGTGATTTCACAAAAAATGAATTTTTAAGTGTCATTTTTTTATATTTTTTCAGTTTTTTCGATTTTTTTATGTTTTTAAATTTTTTCAAAAACGTGTAAAAATCACCCTACCCCCTCGAAAGTCCCGTGTTGTCCTAAACACAATGTTAGAGTAATTCGTGACCCGAATATCCCCACACTTGTTTCAAACACGGATTTCAAGGAAATACGGTAATTGTACAAACTATACAAAACAAACAAAATAAAACACTACTATTTACACTACCAAACCTGGGCCTCTCATGGTTGTTCCTCATCGACCGGGCGCAAGATGTAGCCCGCTTTATCAAGCTCCAAGTGTTGATGTCGTTCCCCTCCAAGTATGGCTTCAACCGGTGACCGTTCATCGTTTGTTGTTTAAGTGTTTGCTCATCTTGGATGATGTCTACGTCACCAAACCTTCCAACTCTCCGAACGACATACGGGCCCATCCATTTGCTTTTAAGCTTGCCCGCGAACATCTTGAGTCTTGAGTTATACAACCAAACTTTTTGACCCACTTCGAACGTTTTCTTTCTCAATTTCGCATCATGCACCTTCTTGAGTTTATCTTTATAAGCCGATGCACATTCATACGCCTCGTCTCGAATCTCTTCTATCTCGCTTAATTGCAACTTTCTCAACTTCCCCGCCTCATCATAATCCGCGTTTACCGTCTTAATTGCCTAATGTGCCCGATGCGCTAGCTCCATTGGCAAATGACAACCCTTTCCATACACCATCCGGTAAGGCATTGTGCCAATAGGAGTCTTGTAGGCCGTTCGGTATGCCCACAATGCATCGTCTAACTTACTCGACCAATCCTTCCTATCCGTTCTTACCGTCTTCATAAGAATCTCTTTGATTTGACGGTTGGACACTTCGACTTGTCCACTCGTTTGCGGATGGTAAGGTGTGGCAATTCGATGATTCACGCTATACCTCTTCAATAATTTCCCAAAGTTGAAGTTCTTGAAATGCGAACCACCATCACTTATAATAACCCGCGGGATGCCAAAACGAGAGAAAATGTTGGATTGAACAAATTTACAAACTACCGAATGGTCGTTTGTTCGTGTTGCAATAGCTTCAATCCACTTCGAGACATAATCCACCGCTACCAAAATGTATAGGAAGCCATTCGAATTCGGAAAGGGACCCATAAAGTCTATACCCCATACATCAAATATCTCTACAACCAAGATTGGTTGTAACGACATCTCATCCCTCTTCGATATACTTCCCATTTTTTGACAATTTATACAATTTCTAGCGAACTCACATGCATCCTTGAAAATTGTGGGCCAATAAAACCCACATGAAAGAACCCGATAGCCTGTTTTGTGCCAACTAAAATGACCCCCACATGCGGACGAATGGGCATGGGTCAAAATTTCCAACACTTCTGTCTCGGGCACACACCTTCGTATAACTTGATCCGGTCCAATCTTGAAGAGATCCGGTTCATCCCAAATATATTGTTTCACTTGAACCATAAATTGTTGTCGGCGCTTCTTGGTCCAATGACTTGGGATGGCACCCGTGGCTATGTAGTTAACATAGTGAGCGTACCACGGTGCGACAAAGGTGGAAACAGCTAGGAGTTGCTCATCGGGAAAACTTTCATTAATTTCACTAACATCATCGATCCCCTCCACCGGAATCCAAGACAAGTGATCCGCCACTACATTCTCACTTCCCTTTTTGTCTTGGATTTCTAGATCAAACTCTTGTAGCAATAATACCCACCGAATCAAACGAGGCTTCGCGTCCTTTTTCTCCATCAAATATCGGACCACACTATGATCCGAATAAACCACCAACTTGCTCCCCCAAATATACGAGCGAAACTTATCCAAAGCATACACCACTGCTAATAGTTCCTTCTCGGTTGTAGTGTAATTAAGTTGTGCTTCGGATAAAGTCTTGCTCGCGTAGTAAATCACCACCGGCTTTCTATCAACCCGTTGACCCAAAACTGCACCAATAGTGGTGTCGCTTGCATCACACATTATCTCGAACGGCTTCGACCAATCCGGTGGTTGCAAGATAGGAGCTTTGATCAAATGTTCCTTCAAAACAGTGAACACTTGCATACACTCGTTAGTAAAATCAAATGGGACATCTTTTAATAACAAGTTGCATAAGGGTTTGATGATAACACTAAAACCCTTAATGAAACGTCTATAAAAACCCGCGTGTCCCAAAAATGACCTTACACCCTTAACATTTTTCGGAGGTGGCAAAGATGATATTACACGTATTTTTGCCTTATCCACCTCCATCCCCCTTTCAGAAATTACATGACCCAACACAATGCCCTCTTGCACCATGAAATGACTTTTCTCCCAACTTAGCACTAAGTTTTTCTCAACGCATCTTTTTAACACTTTTTGTAGTTCGTTGAGACAAGCATCAAAACAAGCGCCAAAAATGGAGAAGTCATCCATAAATACTTCAAGCGATTCTCCAACCATGTCCGAGAATATACTCATCATACATCGTTGGAAAGTTGTTGGAGCATTGCACAAGCCAAATGGCATCCGCCTAAAGGCAAAGGTGCCATATGGACAAGTGAAGGTGGTCTTGTGTTGGTCATCCGGGTGTATTGCGATTTGATTGTAACCCGAATACCCATCCAAAAAACAGTAATATTTTTGACCCGGTAATTTTTCAATAATTTGGTCAATGAAAGGTAGCGGGAAATAGTCCTTAGAAGTGGCGGCATTCAATTTCCGGTAGTCAATACATACACGCCACCCGGTAACCGGTCGGGTGGCAATTTGTTCACCACTTTCATCTTTGACTACTTCAATGCCGGCCTTCTTAGGCACAACTTGGGTGGGACTCACCCAAGCACTATCCGAAATCGGATAAATAATTCCCGCATCCAACCATTTAATTACCTCTTTTTTAACTACCTCACGTAGGTTCGGATTCAATCGCCTTTGAGCTTCTCGTGTCGGCTTTGCATCTTCGGTGGTAATGATCTTATGCATGACAATGGATGGACTAATTCCCTTGAGATCGGCAATCGTCCATCCGATAGCTCCCTTGTTTTCTTTCAAGACTTCCAACAATGCTTGCTCTTGTGCCAACTCCAAATTAGAGGCAATAATGACCGGTAAAGTGTCATTATCCCCTAAAAATGCATACTTCAAATGGCTTGGCAAGTCTTTAAGTTCCAACTTTGGCGGTTCCTCTAATGATGGTTTGGTACCCGAATCTATCTCCACCGGTAGACCTTCAAATTGATGAGTCCATGGTGGTCTACCTTCTTTCAATGCCATTGCATCTTGCTTTTCTTCTTCAACCCGGAGTGCATAAGCATGTACCTGTTCAGAAAAATCACACAGGCAAACATCCAAACCATCCTCCTCATACTCATGCGGGTTGCATCCGTCAACTATATCTGCCATAAAACACTCATCAACACCATTAGCATTAGAATTGTTAGTAAAAACATTCAAACGCATTTTTCGATTCCCAAAAGTCATGTCGACCGTACCAAATCTACAATCGATCACGGCATGAGCGGTGCTCAAAAATGGCCGACCCAAAATTACGTTTTGTTGTTGTTTTGGGTCCGCGGACGAGTAGTCCAAGACTAGAAAGTTGACCGGGTAACAAAACTCATCAATTTTTACGATTACATTTTGAACCATACCCCGAGGTAGCTTATGAGACAAATCGGCCAAAACAACCGTTATCTCCACCCTTGCTAACGGACCAAAATCATATTGGTCATATAAGCCCCCCGGTAATATGCTCACCCTGGCTCCAAGATCTAGCAACGCCTTAGCCATTTGAAAATTACCAACTTGTATATTAATCAATGGCGTACCCGGATCTTGGAGCTTAGGAGGAAGCTCCCCATTTAAAACTGCACTTACTTGGCCGGTTAAATCGACCCGCTTAGGCACTTTCTTCTTGTTTTGCCTTTTTTGTGTATATAACTCTTTTAAAAATTTGACATAGGCGGGTACTTGTTTTATTGCATCAAGAAGTGGGAGGTTAATTTTAACTTGTTTAAACATGTCCCACATTTCTTCTTTTTGGGGACCTCTCGATGCAATAAAATTTTTCTTTCCCGGGTCAAGTAAAGCCGACGGAAAAGGGACTTGACTCGGTTCACCCTCAACTTTTTCACTATTTTCATTTTCACCCAAACCCGGTTTGTTAACATTTAATTCTTTTGGTTTTACCGGTGAAACATCATCATCACTATCATTACCCGTGATGTCCTCAACTACTCCCTCAACCAACTCGGGTGACAAATTGGCTTTAAACTCTTTTCCACTTCTTAAAACACTAACATGATGAACATTAACATTACCTCCTAACGTACCATGCGAAGGGTTTACCTTAGTGTCGCTAGGAAGTTGACCCTTGTTTTTCTTCAATTCAGCCACGTCGGTTGCTAATTGACCCATTTGGGTTGTTAGTGATTGGATGCTTTGTCACGAACCTCACCCTTTTGCATTCGAACTTCATCGAGTTGGTTCCGTTTTTGCATCTCCATTTGCATGCTCTTTAGCATCTCCATCATCTCGTTTCCACCCGAAGACCCCCCTTGTTCTTGACCTGTTTGATATTGTTTTTGATAGCCTTGGTTATTCCCGCCTCGGTATCCACCTTGGTTATTGTAAGGTTGGCGTGAACCAAAGTTACCTTGGCTACCTTGAAAGTTCGGGTTAGCTTGATTTGAAGGGTTCCCATACCGAAAGTTTGGGTGGTTCCTCAAACCGGGGTGGTAGGTATTAGAGTTCATGTTGTTGTAGTTTCTACCACCCCCTCCTTGACCTTGAACCGCATGGACTTCTTCGTATTGCCCTTCCACCATCCCTTGGCAATTTTCAGCCGCATGACCTATTTCATTACACAAAGCACAAACATCATAAATTTGGTTAGTAGTTTGAACATTACCATCATCTATGGCGTGCACTTGAGGTCGGGCAATGGCCGGTCTTGCTCTCCTCGATGCTTGAGCTTTCCTCTTTGATGTAGTTGCCATGCTCTCCAAGAACTCCCAATCATCATTCTCATAATTTGTACCAAAAGTCCCACTGGTGATGGACATTAGATCACGAGCATCTTCGGCACTCAACCCCTCATGGAAGGCATTCATCAACTCCCATAATTTAATTCCATGGTGAGGGCAATTCTTTATCTTCATATTGAATCGTTCAAATGCTTCATGGAACATTTCACCATGTTGTTGTTGGAAGCTTCTCAACCCCTTTCTTGCATCGTTGGTCTTTTGGGCGGTGTAAAATTCATCCAAGAAGGTTTGTTGCATTTCCCCCCATGTATATATGGATGCCGAAGGTAATGTGTAGAACCATTTCTTCGCCTTATCTTCCAAAGAAAATTGGAACAATACCAATTTAATATCGTCAACCGAGAACCCTTGACTCCCAAGAGTGTTACAAATCGAGTCATAAGCCTCCAAATGAAAGTAAGGCTCCTTCGTTGCTAACCCCTTATATTTTGGTAGACTTTGCAAAGAATTGGTCCTCACTTCAAATGTTCTCCCTTGATCATTGTGAGGAATGACTACCGGTGAAGGGTTTTGAGTGATTACCGGCCTAAAATGCGCTTCGATGCCCCTCACATTTTCTCTAAGGTGCCTCCTTGGTACACCGAACCTACCTCTTAGAGGAATAGGACCCATTGGCCTTGGTACTTGCCCTTGTGGTGCAATTGGCTGTTGAAACTGTTGTTGTCGCATAAGTGGGTGTTGAGGTGGTCTTTGAAATTGTGGTTGTACATTTTGCGGCCGAACTTGTTGCAATGGGATAGGATGTTGCATTGGTGGCCCTTGTGGTCTTGGCCGAATGTGTTGTGGTATGAGTTGTTGTTGTTGTGGCATTCCACCGACACTTGCCATCCCTTGAGATTGACTTTGCACATATCCAAATTCTCCTTGATCGCCATAACCCCCGTAAGCATACCCATCTTCATCATAACCCTCAAACTCCTCAAATCCTTCATCATACCCATCTCCTTGAATTCCCGACGATTGCCCAAATGGAAGGGTTGAATATTGAAAACCCGCTTGGTTAGATGGTCTAAATGTTGAAGTAGCATGGACAATGGTCGAAATTGGTGCTCTGGTATGGCTTGAATATGACGGACCCGCACCCGGGAAGAAATGGGACAATGGCGGTATAGTAGTGGAGGGGTTAAAGGTAATGGTTGGTTCTTCTTGGGTAGTAATGGGTTGTGTGGTGTTGGTTGTGTAGTAATGGGTCATGAGGTGGAGTAGGAATTGTAATGGAATTTGGTATGGTTGTGTTTGGTGACGGTTGTGTTGAAGTAGGTATAAATGATGAGGTCGTTTGACCCGTTGTAGGTGGAATTTGTGAATCAGCCATGATGTTTTTTGGTGTAATTGGTGAAGTGGGTGAACTAATAATTCTGTTTTCTCGCAATAAAACCCTGTTTTGCCGTAACGTTCTTTCGATTTCCGGATCAAATGACAATGGTGACGCTTTGTGAGAGCCTCTACTATGCATGCACCTGTAGAACCTGCACACTAAACACACCAGTGTAAACCCGAAAATAACAAAGCAAACTAACAAACTGACACACGTTGCGCACTACTCCCCGGCAACGGCGCCAAAATTTGACGTGCTTGTAGTGGTACACGCAAATTTAATCCCAATAACAACTATAAATAGTGGTAAAAGGGTATCGAACTCAGGGAGTATGTGGAAAGTGTGTTGATTTTATAGCTTTGCGATTAAACTACAATTAACCTAATTTGCAGAAAATAAAGATCAATGAGTTGGATTGTTGTTTTAGAAAACTAAATTAATAACTAAGTGCAAATAAAGATTGGTTGCTTAACAGATTAGGAGAGCAATGACCATCTTAGGATTCAGGTTCCTTTAACAATTGTGTGAAATTTCAACTAGAAAGAGTTACATAGACATAACTCGTACATACATAATCAAAGTGATAAAAGGGAACAAAGTACTCGGATTCCCATGCGAGGTTGTTTCCCGATGAACAATCAATCAATAACCAACCCTAACCCTTCCCGTGATATCTCGATTGCCAACAGCACCAAGAACGTACGATCGAGACTAGCAATTGCACTATCGATTAACAAGCTACAAACAATTATGCATATACCATGATATTCAAGCAACGCAAGTTATCATTCTAGAAATTCAGAAATAAACACACAAAAGTTCAAGATAAACCTTCACCTAAGATGATCACCGAGAGTTTTAGCCACGCATAGCTTGGTGAATCATCATAACAAGTAGTTTAATGTTCATACAAATCAAAATCACAAACCGAATGTTAGAAATTGTTCCAAGCCAAGCCAAATCACTCAAAATCGCCCCTAGTTTCTCCAATAACCGACCAATGATGAGAATAGATGAAAAGACACCATCAAACCAACTTAATGATGGCAGTTACGATTTGTGTGTCGCTTCCACCGTAACTTACGGCTCCACCGTAAGTTACGGTGCACATAAAAGTGTTACGGTAAGACTCTACTGATTTACGGCAGGAATCAGGTGGAAATCAGGTCCACCGTAAATTACGGTAGGACCGTAACTTACGGTGGAAAGCTGATTTTTCTTCTTTGTTTCATCTTTTGCTCCACACTCGACCCGTTCAACTCCGAACCTTCCAAAGCTGCATTTTTCTTCACTTTAAGCCGCCAAACCGCACCTGAGACATGAGCAACAGTAGTTATCTAATTCGAGATAATTACACACTTAAATGAGGGATAAACTTGTCTTTTAACATCATAAAAGGGTTGTCCAATGGACCACCCGTCAACCCCTGGTCCAAAGAAGACAAAGAGAAAGAGGAAAAGAAGAAAGCTGGTGAGTAAGAAGTTAGAGCTGATGGAGAAGGTGATCATCAATGTGTCACACCCCTAATTTTCCACATGTCACCGGTGGGCCCGGTGGGGGTAAAGTGACGTAGTTGATATCATCATAGTCAAACAACACAAATAATGAATGCACAACGGAAGCAAAAGATAAAATATTACAACCCGATAATAAGTAATATCCAAGTATTACAAACAGAATGTAAAGGATCCACAGGCGGATCTTAAAACAGAAAGATAAACACTGTTCAACAGACTTTGACATCTAAAGCTTGCGAGACTTGAGTAATGATGCCTGGAGTAGCCAGCCTATTTCGTCTAGAACCTGCACTTAGCCTTTTTTGGAAAATACGTCAGTTTGCACTGGTAAATACAACTTAACTGACTCATTTTGAAAATGTTTAGAAAATTGATTTGAATGCACTTAGGCAAAAATATTTTATAACTTGGGACAATTATTCAAAATAATCTTGTATACAGTTTTACTCATTTGTCGTCCATTAGGGCCGGTTGCAAGGCGGGACTTAAGTTAACTGACACGCCACAGGTATAATGCCCACAAGGTCGATTCCTTATAGTGGGATACCAGTTTTTACATAATACAACTGTCAGGTGTACGCCTACACCCCGTGCTTAGGTCGTGGCCATTTCATGAATGATGCCAAGGATATCCGGGACATGGTCATTTAACCCCCAAGGGCCATACACCAAATAATACATATCAAACAGGTTATGTAAATACATCAATCACAATACGATTTAAATGACTACATACACCCGACCAAGCGGTACTTTTATAGTACCGTATCCCAAGCCCGTATAGGGAAAATAAGTTAAGAGTATTTACCTGAGCAATGTATAAATCAAATACAGCAAGTTTACTGGGCTCCTAATCTGGAACGAAGGTTTTTAATAACCTATTAGAATCCTAACGGGTCTTTATTTAAGTTTAGACTTAGACCGGTTAGTTTTCAAAAGGAAGACACGGTCCATAACGCATGATAAAGCGAAGACCGGTTTAGAATGTGGTTTTGACCCGACAAGCTTGCATGCTTGTTTAATATGGGTAACTTAAACACATTCTGGATTTTGAGACAAAAACGATATGGTTTAACCCGTTTCGACTAATATATGCAAATTAATTACATACGCCGATCCGAACGCGAAAAGTGCGTAACGAGTAACCATAAGAGTCATATACAAGTTTCCTAAGTTAACATGCCTTAAATATGTTGTGACATCAGTAAGATATCTTCTATAATGCCCCAAATGGATTTAAAACTCAAATTACGCCCCGAAGGGGTATTTTGGTCATTTAAAAGGTTAAAAAAGAGTTTAAATATGATTCTGAGTTTCGGGTATGATGAAATCAGTAAAAATACTTAATTTACTAACTTATATCAGTAGGGTATAACCTATATGTGAAATTTATCATTTCTAACCATACTATGCTCCGAAGGGGCATTTTGGTAATTTCACTTAAGGTTCAAAGGTCAAATCTGGAAATCTGACTTCAAAACTTTTGCTTACTGCAAAAGTATGGAAATTAACTTAAAACATCAGTAGGTATCAAGTCTTATATGTCTAATATGGTTTTAATACATACTATGCGTTTAAAACGCTTAAAATGGCGATTTTGAGCTATTTCCGGGTTCTTAAAGGAAAGCTGATATTTTTGCTATTCCAGAAGGCTTAAAATATCCTATTTATCATTTTAGATTAGTAGAAAAATGTTTGGTTCCAAAAGGTTTGGTAAAACTCATTTTATGGCTTAAAAGGGCAAAACCAACAACTACCGAATTAAGCTTAGAACTCTAGGTTACGATCAGCCAAAAAAATAAATAAAAATCTCCAAAAATCCCAAAATATTATTTTACATCAGTAGGTATAAGGTTTGGCATCAAAAATTGGGTTTAGATAGGCTATATGCTAATTACACCATTTAATTACTAAAAGGCTTTCTAATTACGCTATTGAGCGTAACTCTTAATCTAGACCTCAAATTGATGTCAAATTCTAGGTACAAGTTTATAAATCAGTACCTAAGGTTTCTACTCTTTTACATTTTCAAAATTCAAGCTTTAAGGTCATAAGGGCATAATAGTCAACATTTAAGCGATTAACGGAAACATGCATATAAATTGGATAACTAATGAACCAAGTTGTATAATCACATAGGGTTATACTTATAGGTAACTTGGTCCTAGCAAAGCTCTAAGGCATTCCTAAATCATGCACAAACGGGTCAGAACTGAAAGTCAAAGCATAAGTCAAACTATGCGACTTTCGGTTCCGAACCGAGCCTAAGCTGAAAATTGTCGAGTTGAACATGTTTAGACATGTTCTTACATTGATTACCAAGTTATATTAATGTCAAAACAGGTTGCATAGCTTTTATATTGCTAATTATGCATTTATTTGAAAATTAGCTTTCTGTTGACTTTTTATAATCAAGTTTGACTCGACAATTGACCTAATTAGAGTGGGAATCAGAGGGTGACCTTTTAAAGGTTTAATGCCCACATAATTACCAACTCATAGGTACTTTCAAATTGAATTTAGACTGGAGCAATTAAGATTAATGACGAAGTCAAATCTTAATTACGACGGTTTGACCAAACGCTAATAAACTAAGCAAAACTGGATTAAAGGAGGATAAGCATACTTACAATAGTCCTAAGCACGACTAATGAACACTAAGGATGAGCCTTGAGCTCCAGGAACCTCTAAGCAAAGAGTTGTGAAGTTAAATGAATGAGCAATCAAGAACCCAAGATCATGGCCCTTATATAGGCTTCTTTGATCATCAAGATCATGCCAAACAAGGTCTATGGATGTTATGGGATCATTACAAGTGTCCCTAGGCCTTAATATACCAGCAAACAAGCCCATAGAATCAAAAACAACCATTTTAAGTCGGTTACAAAGCTTTAACAGCCAGATGTCCTGATTTTCTGCATCTGGTAGTCCCAGGCGGCCCGATTCAGGATTCATAAGGATCTTACGCGGGCCGCGTGGCCCCTCTGATCCGGTTACAAAGTTTCAAAAATTGCATTTTTGGTCCCTGGTCCTTCCAAACTTGATTTTAAGATGGTTTCTTGCACTATAAACCCCCAAACTTGACTTTTAAGGACTCCAAGTCATAAACCAACTTTGTTTAGTCCCCGGTTATTCATACGTTCACCGAAAAGTCCTAAATTTCGATATTGACGCTTTTAATCCCTCATATACGAATATTGTCATAACTTTCTCATACTTAATCGAAACCTTGTGAAATTTTTATCACACATTCTTGTGAGTATAATTTATCATTACAAAGCTTCGGGTCTGCTAAAAGATCACTCAGAGGTATACTTTAAACATGTTGACACATTTAGCCCCTGCAGTTTGTAATTCCTCACTTTCTTTCACAATTAGCTTCGTATGATCCATGATTTATTCGTTTAAGGATATAAACATCATATAGGGTTATTGAAAGACATATTTATCCGTTGTTGACATTTTGAACTCTTATATTCACATACTTTCTCTGTTTGTCAACTTTAGTCCTTCATACGTACTCTTTCACACGTTCAAAGCTTATGACACGTGTCAATACATTATTGGACATGAATTTTCGAGGTATTACATCCTCACTCCCTTAAAAGAAATCTCGACCCCGAGATTTACTGAAACAAATGAGGGTACTTTTCTTTCATTGCGGACTCTACCTCCCACGTGTACTCGGGACCTCTAGGGCATCCCATTTAACATTTACAATAGGCACATGCTTCCTCCGAAGCTTCTTAACCTGTCGATCCTCAATCGACAAAGGTTTCTCCACAAATTTCAAGCTCTCATCTATATGCACATCTGTATGTGGTATGACTAGTGATTCATCAGCTAGGCATTTTTTCAGATTGCAGATGTGAAATACATTATGAATACCACTGAGCTCTTCAGGTAAGTTTAACTTATAAGCCACTGATCCAACACATTCGATGATCTCGAATGGACCTATATACCTCGGGCTTAGCTTACCTTTCTTACCAAATCGCATCACTCCCTTCCAGGGTGATACTTTGAGTAAAACTTTATCACCAACCTCAAACTTTAGAGGTTTTCGCCTTTTATCAGCATATCTCTTCTGCCTATCCCTGGCAGCTTTCAGGCGATCACGAATCTGGATAATCTTGTCCGTCGTTTCCAAGACTATATCTGGTCCTGATAATTGAGCTTCTCCTACTTCTGCCCAACAAATAGGCGTTCTGCATTTCCTACCATATAATGCCTCAAAAGGCGCAGCCTGAATGCTTGTATGGTAGCTATTGTTATAGGAGAATTCGATTAATGGTAGGTGCTTATCCCAGCTACCTCCTAAATCAATTACACATGCACGAAGCATGTCTTCCAGAGTTTGAATTGTACGCTCACTCTGCCCATCCGTCTGAGGGTGGTAAGCCGTACTGAAATTTAAATGCGTGCCCAAAGACTGTTGGAAACTTTTCCAAAAGTGTGACGTGTATCTGGTATCTCTATCAGAGATAATGGCCACAGGCACTCCATGCAAAGATACAATCTTATCAACATACAATTGGGCCAACATGTCAGAACTATTAGTTTCCTTAATGGGTAGGAAATGTGCTAACTTAGTCAGTCTATCTACTATCACCCAAATAGTATCATTTCCTTTCTTTGTCTTAGGCAGCTTGGTGATGAAATCCATTGTCACCATTTCCCATTTCCAAGTGGGGATTTCAGGCTGTTGTAGCAAACCTGACGGTTTCTGATGCTCAGCTTTAACTTGGGCGCACGTCAAACACTTAGCTACATAAGCAGCTATAGACTTCTTCAAGCCTATCCACCAATAATTAGCCCTTAGATCCTGGTACATCTTATCGGCTCCAGGATGAACGGAATGTTTGGAACTGTGGGCTTCCTGGAGGATAACATCCCGAAGTCCTCCATAAACAGGAACCCATATTCGTCCATTTAACCTTAGGATTCCGTCCTTACCATAGGATAACTGCTCTTTAGTTACTCCTAGCTTCTCATCAGGATAGTTAGCTTCTAACACAGCTTCCTTCTGTGCAGCTTACAACCTTTTATTCAAATTATTCTTTATCTCAATGTTCTTGGCATTGATTCTGATTGGCTTCACTCTTTCCTTTCTACTTAAGGCATCTGCGACTACGTTGGCCTTGCCTGGATGATATCTTATCTCACAGTCATAATCATTTAACGTTTCCATCCAACGTCGCTGTCTCATGTTCAAATCCTATTGATTGAACAGATGCTGAAGGCTTTTGTGATCAGAATAGATCACACACTTGGTTCCATACAAGTAATGCCTCCACAGTTTTAGTGCGAATACAACGGCACCCAACTCCAAGTCGTGGGTGGTGTAGTTCTTCTCGTGCACTTTTAGTTGACGTGAAGCATAGGCAATGACTTTGCCTTTTTGCATTAACACACAACCCATCCCGGTGTGTGATGCATCACAATATACCACAAACTCATCAATTCCTTCAGGCAACGTTAGCACAGGAGCGTTGCTTAACTTCTGCTTCAGAATGTCGAAAGACTCTTGCTGCTTAGGCCCCCAATCAAACTTGCTATTCTTGCGGGTGAGAAGAGTCAGGGGTGCTGCAATTCTTGAGAAGTTTTCAATAAATCGCCTGTAGTATCCTGCTAGTCCTAGAAAGCTGCGAATCTCCGTAGGCGTCTTCGGCTCTTGCCAGTTCACGATAGCTTCAATCTTAGCGGGATCTACTTGGATACCACGCTCACTAACCACATGTCCAAGAAATTGGACTTCACGAAGCCAAAATTCACACTTCAAGAATTTGGCATAAAGCTTCTCCTGCTGAAGTAGTTTCAGAATACATCTTAGATGCTTCTCGTGGTCAGCTTGATTCCTTGAATAAATCAGGATGTCGTCAATGAGTACAATGACGAATTTATCCAAATAAGGCTTGCAGACGCGATTCATGAGATCTATGAATGCGGCAGGTGCATTAGTGAGCCCAAAAGGCATCACTAGGAACTCATAATGACCATAACGAGTCCTAAATGCAGTCTTGTGCACATCTTCATCTCTAACCTTCAACTGATGATAGCCTGACCTTAAATCGATCTTGGAGAAATAACTTGCCCCTTGCAATTGATCGAACAGATCGTCGATCCTGAGCAAAGGATACCTATTCTTGATAGTCACCTTGTTAAGCTCGCGATAATCAATGCATAGACGCATCGATCCATCCTTCTTCTTGACAAACAAGATTGGCGCTCCCCAAGAGGATGAACTAGGTCTTATAAAACCTTTGGCTAACAAATCATCTAGCTGCGTCCTCAATTCCTTCATCTCTGTTGGTGCTAACCTATAAGGTGCTCTCGCAACAGGCGCTGCTCCGGGGATGATGTCAATTCTAAACTCCACTTGTCTATCTGGTGGCAAGCCAGGTAGTTCTTCAGGGAAAACTTCAAGGTATTCAGAAATGACAGGGATATCTTCAACCTTGGGCTTCTGCTCATCAATAGTCACTTGTGCCATGTAAATGACACAACCCTTCTTCAAGCATCTAGATGCCTTGAGCATAGACACTTGCCCAGGTAATCTATACCGGGTATCTCCCTGAATGGTAAGTGACTCACCAGACGGAGTCTTAATCACCACTTGCTTCTTGTTGCAGATGATCTGGGCTTGGTTATGCGATAACCAATCCATGCCCAATACTATATCAAATCCGGCTAACTTCAAAGGAAGCAAAGACATAGGAAAAGAGTGGTTCCTAATGGATATAAAACATCCATCTAAAATGGTTGAGGCGGTTTCTAAGGTACCATCAGCTAATTCCACCTCATATTTCACACTTAAGGTTTTAACAGGCAATTTCAACAACTCACAAAACTTATTATCTACGAACGACTTATCAGCACCAGAATCAAACAACACTCTTGCATATATGTCATTTATGAGAAAGGTACCTGTGATCACGTTGTCGTCCTGAATTGCCTCCTGTACGTTCATCTGGAAGACCCTAGCATTGGTCTTCTTGGCTTCCTCAGGCTTCTTGGCGTATTTAGGGCAATTGGTCTTAATGTGCCCTTTCTCATTGCAGCCGTAGCAGGTAGCATCTTTAATCCTCTTGCAGTCAATAGTCTTGTGCTCCTTAGACTTGCATAACCCACATGCAGGTGATCCTGATTGAGAATTGGTCTTAAGCCTGCACTTTCCAAAGTGGCATTTTTGGCAAGTTGAGCACTTTGGCTTTTCCTCTGCTTGCTGACTACCTTTTCCAGACCCAAACTTCTTGGACTCAGTGTTTCCCTTGTGCTTCTTCTCCGACCCTCGTGAGCTATCCTCCTCACGCTTCCTCTTACTCTCTTCAGAGTTCTTGAGCGATCTTAACCTGACCGCATCCAAGGTGAGGGATAGAGATAGATCAACAACTGATCTAAAAGTAACAGGTCTAGAAGCCTTAACACTGGCTTTGATTTCTGGCCCCCAATGAAGCGAGCAATCCTCTTGGGTTCTGGTGTCACAAGGTAAGGGACCAATCTAGACATGGTGTTGAAGCTGGTGAGGTAAGCTTGACAATCTAATTTCTTCATCACCAATGATAAGAAGTCCGATTCAATCCTTTCCACCTCATGTTGTGGACAATAGTTCTCCTTAATGAGAACAACAAACTGCTCCCATGACATATTATAGAGTGGGATCTTCCCAGCAGCTTGAATGAGAGACTTCCACCAAGCTAGTGCCTCCCCCTTGAATGATTGGGATACATACTTCACTATATCCCTTTCAGCACAACCGCTGATATCAACAACAGTGTCCATTTCATCTAACCAGGTCATACAATCAATTGCTCCTTTCTCCCCAGTGAAATCCCGGGGTTTGCAGGAAACAAAGTACTTATAAGTACAAGACTTGGTACGCGGTCCATCATCGAACACTATCCTTCTGGATGGAACACTGTGTTGGTTTGAGGAATGTTCGACATCCTCTTTCTTAGGTCCATCTCTCTTAGAGGGTGGCTTGCTATGAGCTTCTGAATGAGTCTTAGGAACAGACTTAGAGTGGGGTACCGAAGAGGTTCTACTATACGTCTCACTAACCTCCTTGAATTGCTCCTTTACAGCCTTTGACACAGCTGTATCGATCAGTGTACGAAGCTCTCCTTTGGTTATATTAACCCTGTCATCATCATGGTTTTCCAAGGAATGACTGTTCACTTCCTCCGACCTTGCCATGTAGCTTTAATTGCTACATAAAATCAAATGAGGACGAGGTTTATACGGGAGCTTATACAGTCCTATCGTTTTAAACGATTTATTAACTATGGTTTTTTTAATACACATTTTAGTTAATTATTCAGGATAACCCTAAATTATATATAATAGCACAAAAGGCCTAGTCACGTAGACAGATTTAATTTATTAAACCAGGATTTTACAGAATCGAGGTATTAAGGTTTGAATCAAAGTTCATTACCTTTTCTTGACAGGGAGTTGCAGGCTACCACTGCCTTTAGTCCCAGAGGACGTTAATTATAGCCCGTGGGCACTTCATCCTTAAGGGATGATCATATAAATAAGGGAATTTAGAATAACCCTTTTTATTAATAACTGATGTGATTTTATCGAATCACACTTTGTCAAGCATATAACATATCAAATGTTAATAAGGGTTGAATCTTTCGAATAGGTTTTACCATTTTGGCCATGTCTGCAATGACAATTAGGCTAGGTTTTTCCTTTAAGATCCTTTTAATATTAAACGCAGAGCAATCCTAAATTGAGATGTTAACAAGGATCTGAATCTAATTGAGGAACTACCATCTTGGCCCTGTCTTAAGGTGACACATGAGCTTGGTCTTGTCCTTTTTAGATTTTGCCATTTTATCACAATGGTAGATCTTATAAAAGAAGGATATTATAATAGGAATGGTTGCCCTAAATGGGACTTCTAACCGAAATGACTCGCCCATGCAAGGACTAATCAGAAAAAAATAACAAAGGAAACAAATAAAGGAGAAATAAAACGAATTAGGATTAATCCTATGTTCTTTGTCTAGACTCAAGAATGTGCAATTGTGTAACTGAGATTAAACACAAAAGGCTAGTGTTTAATTCACTCAGTGTTGGCTCTGATACCAACCTATCACACCCCTAATTTTCCACATGTCACCGGTGGGCCCGGTGGGGGTAAAGTGACGTAGTTGATATCATCATAGTCAAACAACACAAATAATGAATGCACAACGGAAGCAAAAGATAAAATATTACAACCCGATAATAAGTAATATCCAAGTATTACAAACGGAATGTAAAGGATCCACAGGCGGATCTTAAAACAGAAAGATAAACACTGTTCAACAGACTTTGACATCTAAAGCTTGCGAGACTTGAGTAATGATGCCTGGAGTAGCCAGCCTATTTCGTCTAGAACCTGCACTTAGCCTTTTTTGGAAAATACGTCAGTTTGCACTGGTAAATACAACTTAACTGACTCATTTTGAAAATGTTTAGAAAATTGATTTGAATCACTTAGGCAAAAATATTTTATAACTTGGGACAATTATTCAAAATAATCTTGTATACAGTTTTACTCATTTGTCGTCCATTAGGGCCGGTTGCAAGGCGGGACTTAAGTTAACTGACACGCCACAGGTATAATGCCCACAAGGTCGATTCCTTATAGTGGGATACCAGTTTTTACACAATGCAACTGTCAGGTGTACGCCTACACCCCGTGCTTAGGTCGTGGCCATTTCATGAATGATGCCAAGGATATCCGGGACATGGTCATTTAACCCCCAAGGGCCATACACCAAATAATACATATCAAACAGGTTATGTAAATACATCAATCACAATACGATTTAAATGACTACATACACCCGACCAAGCGGTACTTTTATAGTACCGTATCCCAAGCCCGTATAGGGAAAATAAGTTAAGAGTATTTACCTGAGCAATGTATAAATCAAATACAGCAAGTGCACGTATCTTTTACTGGGCTCCTAATCTGGAACGAAGGTTTTTAATAACCTATTAGAATCCTAACGGGTCTTTATTTAAGTTTAGACTTAGACCGGTTAGTTTTCAAAAGGAAGACACGGTCCATAACGCATGATAAAGCGAAGACCGGTTTAGAATGTGGTTTTGACCCGACAAGCTTGCATGCTTGTTTTATATGGGTAACTTAAACACATTCTGGATTTTGAGACAAAAACGATATGGTTTAACCCGTTTCGACTAATATATGCAAATTAATTACATACGCCGATCCGAACGCGAAAAGTGCGTAACGAGTAACCATAAGAGTCATATACAAGTTTCCTAAGTTAACATGCCTTAAATATGTTGTGACATCAGTAAGATATCTTCTATTATGCCCCAAATGGATTTAATACTCAAATTACGCCCCGAAGGGGTATTTTGGTCATTTTACAAGGTTATAAAAGAGTTTAAATATGATTCTGAGTTTCGGGTCTGATGAAATCAGTAAAAATACTTAATTTACTAAGTTATATCAGTAGGGTATAACCTATATGTGAAATTTATCATTTCTAACCATACTATGCTCCGAAGGGGCATTTTGGTAATTTCACTTAAGGTTCAAAGGTCAAATCTGGAAATCTGACTTCAAAAATTTTGCTTACTGCTAAAGTATGGAAATTAACTTAAAACATCAGTAGGTATCAAGTCTTATATGTCTAATATGGTTTTAATACATACTATGCGTTTAAAACGCTTAAAATGGCGATTTTGAGCTATTTCCGGGTTCTTAAAGGAAAGCTGATATTTTTGCTATTCCAGAAGGCTTAAAATATCCTATTTATCATTTTAGATTAGTAGAAAAAGTTTTGGTTCCAAAAGGTTTGGTAAAACTCATTTTATGGCTTAAAAGGGCAAAACCAACAACTACCGAATTAAGCTTAGAACTCTAGGTTACGATCAGCCAAAAAAATAAATAAAAATCTCCAAAAATCCCAAAATATTATTTTACATCAGTAGGTATAAGGTTTGGCATCAAAAATTGGGTTTAGATAGGCTATATGCTAATTACACCATTTAATTACTAAAAGGCTTTCTAATTACGCTATTGAGCGTAACTCTTAATCTAGACCTCAAATTGATGTCAAATTCTAGGTACAAGTTTATAAATCAGTACCTAAGGTTTCTACTCTTTTACATTTTCAAAATTCATGCTTTAAGGTCATAAGGGCATAATAGTCAACATTTAAGCGATTAACGGAAACATGCATATAAATTGGATAACTAATGAACCAAGTTGTATAATCACAGAGGGTTATACTTATAGGTAACTTGGTCCTAGAAAAGCTCTAAGGCATTCCTAAATCATGCACAAACGGGTCAGAACTGAAAGTCAAAGCATAAGTCAAACTATGCGACTTTCGGTCCCGAACCGAGCCTAAGCTAAAAATTGTCGAGTTGAACATGTTTAGACATGTTCTTACATTGATTACCAAGTTATATTAATGTCAAAATAGGTTGCATAGCTTTTATATTGCTAATTATGCATTTATTTGAAAATTAGCTTTCTGTTGACTTTTTATAATCAAGTTTGACTCGACAATTGACCTAATTAGAGTGAGAATCAGAGGGTGACCTTTTAAAGGTTTAATGCCCACATAATTACCAACTCATAGGTACTTTCAAATTGAATTTAGACTGGAGCAATTAAGATTAATGACGAAGTCAAATCTTAATTACGACGGTTTGACCAAACGCTAATAAACTAAGCAAAACTGGATTAAAGGAGGATAAGCATACTTACAATAGTCCTAAGCACGACTAATGAACACTAAGGATGAGCCTTGAGCTCCAGGAACCTCTAAGCAAAGAGTTGTGAAGTTCCAAATGAATGAGCAATCAAGAACCCAAGATCATGGCCCTTATATAGGCTTCTTTGATCATCAAGATCATGCCAAACAAGGTCTATGGATGTTATGGGATCATTACAAGTGTCCCTAGGCCTTAATATACCAGCAAACAAGCCCATAGAATCAACAACAACCATTTTAAGTCGGTTACAAAGCTTTAACAGCCAGCTGTCCTGATTTTCTGCATCTGGTAGTCCCAGGCGGCCCGCTTCAGGATTCATAAGGATCTTACGCGGGCCGCGTGGCCCCTCTGATCCGGTTACAAAGTTTCAAAAATTGCAATTTTGGTCCCTGGTCCTTCCAAACTTGATTTTAAGGTGGTTTCTTGCACTATAAACCCCCAAACTTGACTTTTAAGGACTCCAAGTCATAAACCAACTTTGTTTAGTCCCCGGTTATTCATACGTTCACCGAAAAGTCCTAAATTTCGATATTGACGCTTTTTATCCCTCATATACGAATATTGTCATAACTTTCTCATACTTAATCGAAACCTTGTGAAATTTTTATCACACATTCTTGTGAGTATAATTTATCATTACAAAGCTTCGGGTCTGCTAAAAGATCACTCAGAGGTATACTTTAGACATGTTGACACATTTAGCCCCTGCAGTCTATAATTCCTCACTTTCTTTCACAATTAGCTTCGTATGATCCATGATTTATTCGTTTAAGGATATAAACATCATATAGGGTTATTGAAAGACATATTTATCCGTTGTTGACATTTTAAACTCTTATATTCACATACTTTCTCTGTTTGTCAACTTTAGTCCTTCATACGTACTCTTTCACACGTTCAAAGCTTATGACACGTGTCAATACATTATTGGACATGAATTTTCGAGGTGTTACACAATGTGATTGTGCCATGATGGCTGCTGCCAAGGGAACTTTTGCATGCTTAGATAGTCTTTGGTATGTAGATAATGGAGGCTCCAGGCACATGACAGGATGTAAAGCCCTACTCAAAGATTTCAAAATCCATGGAGGGGGTGATATATCCTTTGGGAATAATAGTAAAGGGAAAGTTCTGGGGTCTGGTACAGTTCAGTCTGGAAATGTAAAATTTGAAAATGTCAATCTGATAGACAATCTGAAATTCAACCTCCTGAGTGTCTCACAAATGAGTGATAAGGGGTATGGGTCATTCTTCACAAAGGAGTGTTGTAGGATTGTTGGACCAGAAATGGTTGAAAAGATTGAAGCAATAATAAAAAGTGGAAAAACAAAACTTGTTGCTCAAAGAAGTGGCAATGTTTATGTTGTTGATATGTCAAAAGAGTGTCCCAGAACTGATGCATGTCTGTTCTCAGCTGCCTCTAACAAAGAGACAGAACTTTGGCACAAAAGATTGGGGCACACAAATCTCAAGACAATCACTGAAATTTCAAAAAATGACTTAGTAAGAGGCTTACCACAAAAATTGTTTTCATGACCTGAGCATTGTGTTACCTGTTTAAAAGGAAAACAACATAAAAGCTCTTTTAAGTCCACTAAAGAGTCCAAAACAACCCAGTGTTTGCAAATGCTGCACATGGATTTGTTTGGCCCAGTTCAAGTCATGAGTCTCAAAAAGAAGAGATATTGTTTGGTTATTATTGATGACTTCTCTAGGTTTACATGGACTTTCTTTTTACACTCAAAAGATGAGACTGCAGGCATTTTGCAAGACTTTGTGACACAGGTTGAAAAGCAATTTGACCTTCCAGTGAAAGTCTTCAGGAGTGATAATGGCACATAATTCAAAAATAAGGAGTTGGATGCCTTCTGTGTGAAGAAAGGGATTGTAAGGCAGTACAGCATCCCTAGAACACCAGAGCAAAATGGGGTAGTTGAAAGAAAGAATAGGACTCTGATTGAAGCTGCTAGGACCATGCATGCTGACTCAGGTTTGCCTTTGACATTCTGGGCAGAGGCAGTAAACACTGCTTACTAAGTTCAAAACAGAGTTTTAATCAACCCCAGGCACAAAAAGACTGCTTATGAAATTCTGTATAAAATCAAACCACTGATCTCATACTTTAAAGTATTTGGCTGCCCATGTTTTATTTTGAATTTAAAAGATTCCATCTCAAAATTTGCAGCCAAAGTAGATTGTGGTTATCACCTGGGATACTCCACTGCCAAGGCCTACAAAGTGTTTAATACATGGACCAAAGCAGTGGAGGAGACTTTGAATGTAAAGTTCAATGAACTTTCATCAATGAAAATCCCAGCAAATCCTGCTGATTTGTTTGATCTTGATAAATTCACTTTTGATAACAGTGCAGGTCCATCAGAGGATTCAACACCAGACTATGGGTATGAAATCATCATCCCTCAAAAGTCTGTCAAAATGGGAAGAGCAGCAGGTGTTTAAAACAGTTGTCAAAGCTCAACCACTGCTACCTCAACAATTGTTGACCAAAGTAGCCCATTAACCCCTGTTTCCACATCATCAAACACTGTTGATAAAAGTCCTCAAATAGTGGATCAAAGTCAGCATGTGTCCACACCTTTACCTCCTATTCCACCACCTTTTGAAGCCACTGCTGCATCATCAAAGTCACCAGCAGTGGTTAGCTCAGATGATACACATCTGCAGCCTTCACCAACAAATGCCATCATACCATACCAAGGAGATTTAATCTTCTTGAGATCTCATCCACCTGACCAAATAATTGGCAACATCAATAAAGGGGTGCTCACAAGAAGCCAAACCCAAAACATTTGTCTTTTTGCTGGTTTTCTATCACTCCATCAGCCAATCAAGTACCAAGAGGCACTGAAAGACAATAGCTAGGTAGAAGCCATGCAAGAGGAGCTCCAATAGTTTTAAAGACAACAAGTACGGGAGCTTGTACCACTGCCAGAGAATGTAAGTCCTATTGGCACAAAGTGGGTCTTCAAAAACAAAACTGATGAAAGGGGCATTGTTGTCAAGAATAAAGCCAAGCTTGTGGTTCAAGGTTATAGACAAGAAGAGGGCATTGATTATGATGAAACTTTTGCCCCTGTAGCAAGACTTGAAGCTATCAGATTATTTCTGGCCTTTGCTGTCAACCACAACATCAAGGTGTATCAAATGGACATTAAATGTGCATTCCTCTATGGTAAGATTCAAGAAGAGGTTTATGTTTGTCAACCTCCAGGCTTTGAGGATCCATTTAATCCAGATCATGTCTACAACCTAAATAAAGCTTTGTATGGCTTGAAACAAGCACCAAGATCCTGGTATGAAACTCTTTCCACCTTTCTACTTTCCATTGGTTTCACCAGATGCAGAATTGATAAAACACTGTTTTTAAAATGGAGAGGGAAGGATTTGATGACTGTCCAAATTTATGTGGATGACATCATTTTTGGAAGCACATGTAACCAAATGTGTGAGGAGTTTAGGCAACTCATGACAGCTGAGTTTGAAATGAGTGCAATGGGTGAACTCCAGTGTTTTCTTGGTCTCCAAGTAAAATAACTACAAAATGGCACTTTTATCCATCAAGACAAATATGCCAAAGAACTTTTAAAGAAATTTGATATGGATGATTGTAAGCCATGCAGTACACCCATTGCAACCAATAAATTAGTCATGTCTGATGAGAAGGATGATTTGGTTGATCAGACCTTATATAGAAGCATGATTGGGTCCTTATTGTACCTAACTGCATCTAGACCAGACATCATGTTTGCAACATGTGTCTGTGCAAGATCCCAATCAGCCCCTAGAAAGTGAAACCTTATTGTTGTAAAAAGGATATTCAGATACCTCAAAGGTGCTCCCACACTTGGTATCTGGTATCCAGCTGATGGTAAAATTGAGCTTTCAGGTTTCTCAGATAGTGACTTTGCTGGATGTGACAAAACAAGGAAGTCCACTTCAGGAGGGTGCTAATTCCTAGGCAATTGCTTAGTGTCTTGGAAAAGCAAAAAGCAAGCAGCTGTTTCCACATCCACTACTGAGGCAGAATATATAGCTGCTGCAAGCTGTACAGCCCAACTGCTTTAGCTTCAAAATCAATTGCTGGATTTTGGTATCACTGCCTTGAAGACACCACTCATGTTGGATAGCTAGGCAGCAGAAAAAATCATCAAAAATCCAGTCTCTCATTCAACCACCAAACACATCGACATCAGACATCACTTTGTGAGGGATTGCTATGAAAAAGGTTTGATTTCTCTGCATCATGTTCCAACTAAGGATCAGCTGGCAGATGTGCTAACCAAAGCAATAGACACATCCACCTTTGAAAGCTTGATCTCTAGGATTGGCATGCTAAACATGGAATAACAGGCAAAATCCTGTTTTTCTATGAATAAAAGCATTAAAATGTTTTCAGAAAATCAAAAATCCATCCTTAAAAATAGCTAAAAATGAATTTTTCATTAAAATCCTAAAAGTCTGCCATAACCACTGATGAGTTCAAAAGTCTGCTCTACTTTAAAAGTCTGTCCACTGCTGAAAGTCATCGCATGTTCCCATATTCCTTTGATAAGCACTGTTGTTCAAAATCAGTGTTGTATCCACTGATATGCTATCCACTGATAGTAAAAATCATCCACTGTCTTCATTATCGTTGCAACCACTGCCTTCATTAGTAGTTTTCACAAAAGTACTGTCCTTCTCTTCATCAGGGGATGGCATGTGGACAATACATAGTGGTCAGACCTTTTGTAACCGCTGCCACGTCAGCACTCACCTTTTCTCCATAAAACCCCCTTTCTAAACCCCAAACAGGGTTTTACTGTCGAATTGAATTCTTAACAATTCTCTTCTCAAAGCAGTTTTCTTCACATTTCATCAAATTCCTTTATAAATTTCTTCGATCGTCTTCTCCAAAATGACTAAACCGAAGTCTTCCACAAAATCATCTTCCAAAGAAGCCTCTCAAAAGGCCAAAACCACAGAAATTCCACACAAACCATCTCACAATCTTCTGGGTCTTCTCACAAAACCCGGCACCACAGATGCTTTCGATTCCATCCTCGATATGATCACTGCTTCAAAGTACAAAACTTTGTTAACAGCAGATGCACCAATTTACTTGACGACCCAAAGAGAGTTTTGGAAAAATGCAACCCTTGAAAAACAAGGTGAGACTGTCACTACCATTAACTCTTCTCTAAAGGGTAAAGCTGTCAAAATCACACCACAATCCATCTCGGAAGTCTTTGAACTCAATGATCAAGAAGGTAAAAATTCTTTTCCCAAAAATGAGTTAAAAATTGACTTCATTGAAAGAGGGTATGCAGATACAATGATGAAGAGGGATACCTTACAAAAAGGTTACTTCCCTCCTGCAACAATATTTTTATTCCATACCCTGCTAATGTGCGCTTCAAATAAAACAACTTCTTTTAATGAAATACCATTAAAAATTCAAAATCTGGGATATGCTATTCTTCAAGATGAAGATTTCAATTATTCTTAGGAATTTTTTAATGATTTAGTTAAAAATGTTGAAAATAAGTCATTCTTACTGTTTCCAAGATTTCTAAGTTACTATTTTGAAAAGAAATTCAGTAAGGATGACATTTCTGAAATAAACCAAGGTGAATCTTTTCAAATGCACAGTTTAACTGCTGAAACTTTTACAAGAATGTCAACACCTTGCAAAACACAAGCAGATGTGCCTGAGCAGAATTTAGCAGCAAACACTGCTCCTCAGGTATCTGCTGCTGAGCCCACTGCTCAAGGTGATCAAAGCAGCAAAACAACTACTTTGAAACCCACACCTACAATCACCAAACGGACACAGAAAAAGAAAACTCAAAAACCCCCCAAACCTATCAAAAAGGAAACTCTGGAGGATGAGATACCAGAGCAATTGCCTGTGACAACACAAAAGTCACAACAAACCACTGCTGCTACTTCCTCACAGCAGTTGGTAGAAATATCTCACACCATGGCTGAAACTCCTCATGTTTCTTCTCAAAAAGAACAGGCTGTACAACAAGGGACACCACTCTATGATGCTTTGGAATCACTTGTTTCCATCATCCACAGCCCAATGCCCGGGGAAAATTCTCTTTCTACACCCAGCCTCACATCCACAATTCCCCCACCAACTAAACTTTTGTTGGATGCTATTGATTTGAACCAGGCACAAACCATTCCTTCTCAATCACCTGTCAATGAGAATATACTTCAACCAATGACTGGGTCTGATGTATCAATCATAGCTAACCCACCAACAATGCCTGAGGAGGTTACACCCCTTGAGTTACAAGTAACTCTTGGTGGTAATCCAAGTGAAGCAACCACTACAAGTGCTGAACCCACTGGTTTGCATTTGGAAAGTGGTTACATCAATAAGACTTCCTTGGAGGCAATTCCTTCCATAGCACCTCTGACATCCACCAGTGGATTTGTTTTGACCACTGGCAACATCAAAAGGTTGTCAAGTGTTGAAGGAAGAAGACCCCAGTACCAAGAAAAAAGGGGCATCAGTGGTTAATGTTTGGAGTACACTCCCTACCTCAACCACTAATAAAACCACTGCTAGTGGGAAATCAGATGATCCCATTAAATTGGGTGATGGTTTAAAGTACCTGGAATTGACGGAACGTGTTGAAAAACTGGATACTTCCGTTGCAGAGATCAAAGAAATGCTGCAACAGTTGTTAACAGTACAAAAGGTGCAATCCACTGCTGTTCCACCTCAAGCACCTGCTCCACCACAAGCATCTGATGAAGATGAGATATGGAACTTCTTCCAACCTTTTCTCCAACAACAACAACAAATGGCTGATCAGCAACATGAAAAACATGTCCAAGAGCTGAGAAACACAATGGAGTCTAGGTTCAAGAACACACAAGCTGACATCAAGGCTATAAAGGCCCATCTATTGACAACCACTGGCACTGCTCCTCCAACTGTTCTATTCATTGATCAACTGCCCCCAGATAATGCCAAAAAGGGGAGAAAATTCAGGAGTGGAAAAAGAAGGGTATAGATGATGGGTTGTATGTTGAACCTGAAAAAGATGCTATGACCAGAAACATTCCCTTGCCAGATGGTAGCAAAAAGGTTGATGTTACCCAAAATGCACTTGATGAAGGAGTAGCAAGTGTAAAAAGGGACAGAGCGGCAAAGGATATGTCAAGGTGGAATGAGGAGAAAAGAGCTTACATGGAGCTGAATGCCCAGGGTTGTTCTGGGCTAAAGGATGTTCAAAATCCTGTGCCAAAAAGAAATCCTACTAGAAAAGTAAGGGAACCCAAGTCCATACCATCCAGACTCACAAAGCATACTCCAAACCACCATCCAAAAGCCTCCAACATCAAACCTCCACCCAAACAGTTGTTGTAACTCCTGCTGTATCAACATCTGCTGGTACTCCAGTTGTTTCAACATCTGCTATCACTTCAACACACACCACTTCAACACACACCACAACCACTGCCTTACCACCACCACCATCACCACCAAAAACAACATCTCCACCATCACCTCCTGCCAAAAAGCAGAAGACAGCAGATGTTACAACATCTGCTGTAATGACAACAGTGGTTGAAACACCAGGTGTTTCAACAGCTGTTAGTCAATCACAAATCACTGCCACTCAAACCACCACCTCTGTTCCACCCAAAACATCATCTGCCTCTCCTACAATAAAAAGGAGAAGGATTATCATTCCAGATGATGATTCTCTATCACCACCACCAACATCTTCAAAATCTCTGTCACTTGTTACAATACCCAAGCCTGTTCCTCTCTCATTAACTCAAATTCTAAAGCCCTTACCTCATACAGGTGTTCAGTTTCCTCTTGAACTTATAACAGTCAGAGAAGAAATAAAGTCTTTTTATTATGAGGACGACCCTGCTAAAAGGAGTTTGCCATCAGTTGAAGGATGTCCGAGGCCAAACAATATTGAAGAATATTTGAAAATCAAAGCTAAACAAGCAGAGGATATCTCAAAAAGAAATGCTCAAGGAAAATTTGATAGAGAAATTCAGCAGAATTACCAATTATTGCTCACACAAGTCAGATCCTTAGAGCAATTTGCAAAAAATGTGTGTCAACAAATCTCAGAAAGAGCAGATGAAACTCTAAGAAAATACTACATTGAAAGCATCATGGCAACCAAGAAGTACAAAGGAGAAAAACACATGTACAAAGGGTGGACCATTCCTGAGCTTGAAAGTGAAGCTGCCAGGATCCACGAAATGATCAAGAATAAGGTCAAGCACACTCCTCCAGATTGGGCAAAGTTCAAAAAGAATGTACCTGATAAAAAGGTAGAGCTGAAGAGAATGAAAGAGGAATTAGTTGCTGCTGATTATGGGTCTTTGAATCAAGTGATGAGATGGAAAGAAGATAAAGTCAGGGCTACTTACAAAAACTTGGAGAAATTAAGGAAGACAGATCCTACTGCTCCACAAAAGCCTGACTATCCTAAAGCAGAGGTTTCAAAAAGACCATCAAAGCTGCAAATCAGGAGATCCACTGCTCCAGCTGGTGCAGCCATCTTTAAAAGAACGTCACAAAAACAGTTGGGTGCTGAAACAATCCATGATCTAATGGCTGGTGATGACCTTGTAAAAGAGGGCATTAAGATAATGATTAAAGAAGATCTTGGATTGGAACAATCTGCAAGTACTGCTCAGACAGTCATGAATAGGCCTGCATCACCAAACACCTCATCCAATAAAAATCTCCCAAGAAACCCACCAGACTCAAAGGTACTAAAGTGGAAAACTGACAAACAGACCCACGTATTGACATTGCTCAAGTCTAGTGGAGAAGTGAATAATATATCAAGGGAACAAGCTCTTGCCCTGAGTCTTGAAGATTTGCAGGATCTCCTTGATCTTCCACTTAGCAGGGATGATGATGACACAGATGCCTTAGCCTTTGAACTTCAACTCAAAGGGAAAATAAGGGAACTGCTGATGAGGCAATAAAGATCTACCATAATGAAGAGTTTTGGCATTATCTGTCCAGGGGAGATTGTTGGGATTGAACCCTATCAGAGGAACAGATAATTAAAGCCAAAACTGGATCAGAGCAGTGGATCCAGAATAAGCAGATGTTATGTATACAAGTCTCTCCCCTTGAAAGTGGTTTCAACAACTGCTGACCTCCTATTTACTGATCATACAAACTGCTGACCTACAACTGTTGATCAAGTCAAAGACTGATGAAGAACTAAAGCCCTGCTGCCCAATCTACTGCCTTGAGTCAAGCACTGCTGATCATGACAAGTACTACTGGGTTCACATCAGTGGAAGGATGCAGCAGTAGTTTTGTTTACTCTATGTAATGAATTGTAATATCAGTAGTTAGCATAGCAGAGGTTGTATAGATCAGAGGTTAGAGTTTGTTAGGAGGTTAGATGTCACTTTCATGGTGACGCCAGCTTAGATGCTTCAGTGGTTTGCTCGTGCCTATAAATAGAACAGTGCTCTGTACTGTTCTATTAGCTCTTTCACCATCTTCTTCCTGCACGAACAAATACTGTGAGCTCAGGCTGAGGGGGAGTTTGTTGCATACTTGCAAAATTGTAATCGTTGTTGAAATAAATTGAATCATTCGGTTCAATGTTAAACTTGTATGTTAAAAGCAATTTTCCTGTTTGATTGTGAAAAGTTTGCTTCCATCTTAATTCCGCTGCACAACTCATTCATCTTCATCTTAATTCAAACGTAAAACACAATCAAAACCAAACTCAGATCCTAACACAATTATATATATTGAATTAGTTATTGTACCATTGAATCTATCCTTGAAACTATTATACTGAAATTGATATTGTTTAGATGTTATTTAATATAGTTGTTACCACTCACTGAGCATTAGCATAGGCGTACATTTCTTTCATGTATGTTGGGTTGATTTGGGAAAGATATAGAAGAGTGTTTGAGAGTTCTAAAAAGACATAAAAATTTGAATACTGGAAAAGATTTTATTTTGTAACTATTTTATTAATTGTAACAAATTTAACATTATTAGATTTGGTTTGTAATCTAATTACTGTATATATAATGACATGTCAACCATAGCCATGTATCTGTAGGAATCCGTTCGTGCAAAATTTAAATAAAATACTTTATTAACTTGTAATTCAGAAACAACCAGAATGAAAATAAAATACAGTACAATTACAACTGAAAATGGAAATATAAGAACAGAAAACTCGAACAGAAAAACTATTCTTGGCTGAGGATCGTGTTAGACACGGGTCCCTTAAAACAAATTTCGTGTCTCCCAGAAGAACACGTTTGTTTCCAGGATACAACAGCCGTAAGCAGTTGCACTGCCGGTCTTGACTCCAACCCGAACGAGTACCTTGATTCTTGAATAAAAAGAAGAATTCTGCAGAGAGATATTGTAGAGATGTGTGTTTCTCGGTGTGTCTTCTGCAATAGGGTAGCACCCTATTTATAGTTGCAGGTCTAGACGAAACTGAAAATACAATTAAATGGGAGAATTAAACTGAATTAGACGTCTTTAATGCACTTTAATTTTAGGATCGTGAGACGATCGAAATGAGTCTATCAGAAGAGTTCTCGGTCTAATCAGAGGCGGAATTCATTGATTACACTTTGTAACAGCTTGATTCACTCTTAATTGTCTTGTTTTATTGATATAACACATTTACAGATCAGTAGACACGTCGGCAGCACTTCGGTACCTGAAGGGGTAAGGTCCCAAAAATCCCACAAAAGGATATGGGACCATACCACCAAACCGACCTTTCAACCCTTCTAACCTTGCGCGGTCGCGCATTGGTCTTGCAGAAGGAAGGAAGAAAGAAATCAACGAACAACAGTCGCGCGCCCAAAGGGAAAACTAAACCCTTGCGCCACCTTCCATTTAAAAAAGGTCAAGACCCTGAGACCAAAAGGTCCACCCAAATATCCAGACTTGGATATTATTTTACCCAGACTTGGGATCTATCCAACTGTGTGCACATGGTAAAGTGCCACACCAGATTACAGCAGTAATCTTCTAGAAGAAATATGATCGTACACCACCCAGACGGTTGTAACCGTCTGGACACGTGTCATCATCACAAACATTCATGAAATCACCACGATAGCATGTAATTGGAGAATGATCTCCACTCAAACCACTTTCCACGTGGCAAATCCCCAACCATAGATCAAGTCGTGATCCGCGTGCACTCACGACGGATCAAAGCAACTTAATGAAAAGTAAAAAGACTTAACGGAAGGAAAAGATAACCGCTACTGTGTTAGCATCTTCCGTTATCTTTTCAATAACAGATTTTCCCTCCAAAACTCTCGGTTATAAATAGGAGAACCTTTCAGGTATGAACTCAGATCCAATCTCACTACTCAATTACCTTATCTTCTCCATACAAATACTTATTCTCACACCGGAGTCGGGTCAAGGAGAGAACCCCCCTTCTCCCCTTGGCGAGGCTAACGGTGCTCTGTTTTGCAGAATAGCCGGAGAAGAAGTTCGACCACCACTAAACCAATTGAGAGAGAACTAACCTCTTATGCGGATTCAAACCCCCTGGTCCAACTGATTCCGATCCGTTGCACCAGTGTTTCTTCATTGGCGCCCACCGTTTTCTCAGTTTTTCTAGTTCCTATCTCGTTTCGGTTCAGTTCATTTCATTTTTTCTGTCTTTCCATATGGCAGAAAATTCATTTTCTCACCGATGATCCGGTCCTCGACCAAACGTCGGAAACAATCACCAGAAAAAACGATTCCCAAAGCATGGGACTGGTAAATACCAGACTGCTGTAAACACAATCACTAGATCTGATTCCTCAGACATCAGATCTGGAGAAGAAGTCCACAGTACAGAATTGAGAAACATCCAATTTAGCCACAACAAAGATGGCGATCATCAGGAACAAATACACATGGTTCAAGGAGGACCATCACGGAGAGCAAGCAAACGAAATTATGACCAACACTGGAGAGAACAACAAGTCGTGTTCCCTGTTGTTCCTGGGGGCCCCCAGGAAGAACGACCAGTAATTATCACCGGTATTTTTGGTCATTACCGGACGGACTATATGTTCATAGATCCAGGAAGTTCACTGGATATCATATATGAGCAGTGTTTTAAGCAACTGGATCCGGAAGATAAAGCACGATTGGAACCGGTCGATTTTCCTCTCACCGGATTCTGTAATGAAGCTGTTTTCCCTTTGGGACAAATCGCTTTCCCGGTAACTTTGTCAGACGGCAAACACTCACGAACAGTTACAGTAAATTTCATGGTCATGCCAGCGACATCACGACATGACATTTTGCTCGGGATAAGGTCGCAAAGAGAATTCAGCATGATCACTTCCATTCCGCATGCGGCTTGTGGATTTCCAACAGAAACTGGAGTTGCAATTCTCTATTCAAGCAAGGAAGTCATGTCTGTAGATGATGAACCTCCAGCAAAGGCAGTCAAAACTTCAGCACCAAATGAACCAGAAAAATGGGTTCTGAACAGCGAATACCCAGAGCAAACCATTTTGCTAGGACACGCCATATCACCAACAATACGGGTACAACTGAAAAGCTTGTTATCTAACAACAAAGATATATTTGCCTGGTGCCCAGCAGACATGACATGGGTACCACGCGATATCGCGCAACATTGTTTAAACATCAAACCATCAGTAGATCCGGTCATTCAGGGAAGGCGCAGCTTCAGCGAAGAAAAAGCAAAAGCAATGGACGAGCAAGTAACAGAATTGCTCAACGCGGGAATCTTGCGCAAAGTGAAATACCATACATGGGTTGCCAATCCAGTCATGGTGCAAAAACATAACGGTGGATGGAGAATGTGTGTTGACTTCAAAGACCTCAACAAAGCATGCCCTAGAGACTGCTATGCGCTCCCGGAAATAGATAAGAAAGTCGATTCTTTAGCATCATTCAGGTGGAAATGCTTTCTCGACTGCTATAAGGGTTATCACCAGGTCCAGATGAAAGAAGAAGACGAAGAAAAAACCGCATTCCGCACAGACAAAGGCATCTACTGTTACACTAAAATGCCATTTGGGTTGCGCAACGCAGGCGCCACATATCAACGCCTAATGGACACAATCTTTAGCGAGGATATTGGCAAAACCGTCGAAGTATACATGGATGACCTCGTCAACATGAGTCATGAAGAAGAGACGATGCTCCACAATATACAGCACACATTCGATTCCTTACGAAGCGTAAATTTAAAATTGAACCCGACAAAATGCTCCTTCAGGATGGAAGAAGGAAAGTTTTTGGGTTTCATAGTTACAAAAGACGGTTTTAAAGTCAATCCAGAGAAGGTACAGACCATTCAGCAAATGCCATCACCGGCAACAGTCAAAGAAATGCAAAGGCTTGCCGGAAGATTAGCAGCTCTAAATAGATTTTTGGCCAATCATGCGGCAAAATCTTACCCATTTATCAGTACGCTGCGAAACTGCGGTAAGAAAACTCCCTTTCAATGGACACCCGAAGCAGAAGCAGCGTTCAAGCAAATGAAAGAATATTTAATCCAATTACCAACACTGACCGCGCCAAAAGAAAAAGAACCATTAATCTTGTATCTATCAGCCGCGGAGGTAGCAGTAGGCGCAGTATTAATGGTAGAGTGGGAAAACATTCAGACTCCAATCTACTACATCAGCAAAATGCTTACCGGACCTGAAACTCGTTATTCAATGATAGAAAAGCTGGTTTTAGCGCTAGTACACGCATCCAGACGCTTGCGCAGGTATTTTTCAGGCCACGTCATCACAGTACTGACAAATTATCATCTGGGTCAAATCTTGTCAAAACCCGACATAGCGGGGAGATTAGCCAAATGGGCCATCGAGCTAGGAGGCTACAACATTTTTTACAGACCAAGACCAGCAATCAAAGGGCAGGTTCTAGCAGATTTTGCCACCGGAGTTCCTATTGATAAAGTACAAGAATGTGAGGCGATCCAGAACCCGACACCTGTTTTTGACGACCGAGTCTGGACCTTACACACTGATGGTGCTTCCAATGACGATGGAGCAGGAGCAGGACTCCGATTAGTCAGCCCGGATAATCACGAACTCACATACGCTATCCGCTTAGACTTTCAAAGTACCAACAACGAAGCGGAATACGAAGCATTTTTAGCAGGTCTTCTTCTAGCACTCAAAATGGGAGCAAAAAACCTTGAAGCTAACGTCGACTCAAAACTAGTAGCTGAACAAGTTAACGGTCGTTACGACGCAAAAGGCGAGGCTATGGCGTTGTACCTTGAACAAGCACGGATGCTAATCAATCAATTTCAGACATTCAAAATCAATCACATAAACAGAAGCGAGAACAAGCATGCGGACGCCCTAAGCAAATTAGCTGCTACTAGCTTTAAACACTTGGCAAAAGAAGTACGCATAGAGGTATTATCCAATCCCTCCATTCACTTGAAACAAGTATGCGTCATAGAGATGGGGAGTCCATCCTGGATGTCTCCAATTATTTTGTATCTCCAACACGGGAAGCTCCCAGAAGGAAAAGCAGAAGCCCGAAAAATACAACACAAAGCAACAAACTACGAGATGGCGGATGGCGTCCTTTATCGAAAATCATTCATGGGTCCGTTACTGCGTTGTGTTGATAAAACAGATGCCCAGTATGTAACACCCCCAAAATACCACCTGCGGAAACCCCGCGAGGCGTGTTACACGTCAGAGTCTGAGCCACCAATCACATTGAACCAATGATAAATATTTAAATAAAACATGTCATTAATTGCCAAGATTAAATGTCAAACATAATATCGATTCACAAAGAGTTATATAGCGGAAGCATATGATAAGTCGTTTAGCAATTGTTTCATAATAAAACCCAAAACCAATGTATCAATTATAAGTAATCCAATAGCCTCGATCCATGACCACTCCAGCACTCCCAGATAGCAAGTCCATGTTCCAAGGTTAACGACCTACAAGCATGCAAACAAGTGTGTCAGACTACGCTGGTGAGTTCAAGGTTTTGTTAACGTGATTTGTTACCCGATGTATGTTAATGCGATTCAATGTTGCGTTACGATGTTGTTCATGTTAGATACCCTAGGGAGTGTGCCCATGTGTATCCGGGGAGTGGGTACCCCTTAACGACCGATTGCTATGTTGCCTTCGTTAGATACCCTAGGGAGTGTGCCCATATGTATCCGAGGAGTGTGCCTCTAACAACCATAGCCATACCCAGATAATTAGTTCACGCCCGTCCTTACGGCCCGGTGTGAGGTTTCCCACCTAATAGCGCTATCAACTAATTACCCCATTGCCCTCCAGGCAATAACCAAAACCGATTAAGTTGTTTACCCAATGTTTCCCTTCCAAATGTTTACCCGTTGTCCCAAACCACCGGGACGCATGCTTGAGAAAATGCAATGAACTCACCTTGGTTTGCTCGGCAGATTATACCAAAGTTACTTGAATTAAAAGTGGTCAATCACGTCCTAACAGGGTTACCACACAAGTCAGGTTTGGTTCAAGTAATGCACGTATGATTCATAGCAAACACGTAGCACGTAAACAGTCAAGAGTACAATGCAATCATACTTGTGCGTCTAAACTATTAGCCCAAATGTAGACGGCCCAACATGTTGTGCGATCCACAACATGTTGTGCGATCCAACATGCACCGGCCCAAATAGTGTAAGTGATCCAATAACATATGCGGCCCAAATATATAACACATAGTGAACTTGTGCGGTCCGGTTAGCTTTTGTGCGATTGATAGGCCTTGTGCGATCCTATTGGATTGTGCGATCAGACCTGGCCCAATCCAACATATATACCCGGCCCAGACAGGTTTGGCCCAAAAGTGTGATCCGTCAATAGTGAGCCTTGTGCGACCAGGCTGCGCTTGTGCGACTGGATCCACTTGTGCGATGGGCACTTGTGTGGCCGGCTTGTGCGATCAGACCAGATCGCGTATAGTTGGACCTTGTGCGACCGGACAGCTCGTGCGTATAAGCATGTGCGATCAGATCAGGTCCCAATTGACCTGATCTTGTGCGATCCATTAGATTATCCGGGACTTATGGCAATCGGTTACACATATTATTAGTTTCCAAGTTTTCATCAATCACTTAACACAATCAATTCACAGTTACATCGGTTTCCAAATCAAACCAATTAACATGTTTCGCATCATCCAACAAGCATATCATCGATCAAACTAGGGTTTCTATTACGAACTTCATATGAACCCTAACCGGTTTAATCATGATCAAGCATTAAAATCATTCACTCGGATCAACCCTATAATCTAAACATGTCATCCGAATTCTTGTGTAACAAACCGGGAATATGACGTTCTAGTCGATTATCATTCATACAGATCCGATTACGATTCATTCAAATCTTAAATCTCATAATTAATTCACACCACCCTATACTCGATGATAGTCCAATCCGATTATTATTACCACACACATATGAGTCGATCCATCTTAACATTAATATCTATAACACAACATCATGCAACCCTATGATAATGATTTCTCAACATGAACGGATTGAATCAAACATATACACACACCTTCATCGATCAAGCATAACATCAAATAATAACAAACACATAAAATACTAACCGGATTAGAGAATGATCCGAAACACTAAGAACTTCGATGATGTGTGCGGTTGCCTTCGAGTTCGTGAGAGAGAGAGAGAGAGACGAGCTAGGGTTTTGGTGTGTTGTGATTTGATAAAGTGGGGAATGGTTACAATTCTCCCATGTGTTATCCGGTTAAGAGAGGATGGGCCGAACCCATCACTTGGGCTGCTCATGATTCGAATACAAGTGGTGGCCCGAATGGGCTTGTGCGGTCGCATGAGAGTTGTGCGATTCGGATTAAGTAAGTATATACATATTCACATAACTTATCATAACGTCATAACATTCAATAAGTCAATCATTCAATGATTCAATCAAGTTCACATACGTTGCATACAATACAAAGACGGGTTTGAAATACGAGTTGTCACACAGTATCTGGTTAGAGAGATCCATGAGGGATTATGCGGAATACACGCAGGACCACGCATGGTCGTGGCAAAAATAATGAGCGCCGGATACTACTGGCCAGGAATGCACATGGACGCAGTTGATTTATTACGAAGATGCGAGGCATGCCAACGCCATGCACCAAAAACACTTAGACCCAAAAATCCGCTGATTCCAGTTACTTCCGCCTGGCCATTCCAACAGTGGGGCATTGATCTTGTTGGCCCATTTCCTGATGCGCCAGGCGTAGTAAAATTCATCATCGTTGCGGTAGATTACTTCACAAAATGGGTGGAAGCTAAAGCTTTAGCCTCAACAACAGCAATGGTAATTCGCAAATTCATATGGGAGCATATCATTTGCAGATTTGGGTTACCATTGCGCATTATTTCTGATAATGGCACCAATTTCGCCGCAGAAGACCTTCAGAAATGGTTCAAGGAAATGAACATTGAGCACAGCTTCGCCTCCGTCGCGCATCCTCAAGCGAATGGTCAGGTAGAAAGCATAAACAAACAAATCGTTGATGGTATAAAAGCGCGACTAGGGACAGCGCGCAGAGGATGGGTTGACGAGCTTCCCAGCATCCTCTGGGCGCATCGAACAATGCCAAAGACTAGCACCGGAGAAACTCCGTTCAGTTTAGTCTATGGGTCAGAAGCCGTCATTCCAGCTGAAATAGGCCTACCCTCGCCGCACATGTTAGCAATGGAAAAACAGGACAACGAGCAAGAACGGAGGATGGATTTAGACCTGCTGGAAGAAAGGCGCGAGAACGCGGCCATAGCAGAAGCAAGGTACAAGGCCAAGTTAGAGAAATATTACAACGCGCGTGTGCGCATCTGCACTTTTGTCCCCGGAGATTTTGTCTTACGCGACAACGAGGCTTCAAACGCTGAGAAACCCGGAAAATTAGCGCCGAGGTGGGAAGGACCCTATGTCATCAACGAAGTCTTGGGTAAAGGAGCATATACCCTAAAAAGGGTTGATGGGACTCTAGTTCCCCGCACCTGGAACGCGCAACAGTTGCGCAGGTGTTACATGTAAGCCAATCCTTTAAAACAAAAAGAACATACAGGCACTGTATTTCTCCATCTTATCTTGTATTACAGGCCTTGCGCTTTTATCAATGCACGTATTATTCTTAGTAACATCACTGTCTATTACAAATTGCATGAAATTTCTTTGGTTCGCGCGAAAACGACATGGGAAAACATTGTATACCTCATGAACAGTCTCAAAACAGGCAAACTGTTGACAAACGTTCACACATGAGCACAATACCATTCCTCATTCGCCTCACCTATTCTAAAGTAATTACACACATGCAACATATTGTAATACGTACATATACGGATCATAGTAAACAATCTTCAAAAGAGTATATCATCATATACATTATCAAAAAGTGTGAACATAGACACTTAACAAGATCATAACAGTGATCTTCAAAAAATCCTGTCCAGTACCCAGAAGCTACAACAAAAAAGCATTAACAAAAGACAGAGGTAGACCCTAGGCTTCAATAGCCAGTCAAACACCAGAACCATCATCAACAGAGGACACCTGCCTGTTCCGACGAACTTTCCGACGTCGGTACACCAACCGACACCCCCCTCTTTGAAGTATTGGAAACTGAGTCATCAGTCCATCAACATCCAATATAATATCAGCACCAGCAGAAACGGTAGCATGATGAGAAATTTTGCACTCAGAATCAGCAACTACAAGAGGAACAGGATCGACCAGTTTCTTCACCGGTGCAATAATAAGAGGTGGTGAACGGGACAGAAGAACGAGACCTTCGGCAGCATCATACACTCTAAGAACATCTAGCAGGAGACGAGTATGGTAAGAACGCTTCATCTTCTTTAAACTCAACTAAAATCAAATATTTCAAGCATATATATAAAGAGAGCTCAACACCTCGAGAAAAGAGAAATCCATCATTAACTGTCAGAGCTATCACATCCAAACGGCACTACAGGGACTTAGGTCACTTCTTCAATTAATGAAGACTGACAAAGCGCCATTTCAAATCTCGAGACCAATGAGGAAAAATGTTCACACTTACTGACAAGTGACGTCATTACCTGACAGAGCATGATTACAAGTCACATTTTTTCCTCTCAAAAAAAAAATAAATAATAATATAATACAAAATTCAACCGTCTCATAATTTTCTTGTCTTATAGCGCTCAAAAAAAGACTTTTCCTCTCCTAAGTCCAGTGCTCCACTTATTTGCATAAGTACAACACTAGACTGGGGGGACTTGAAGGGGTAAGATCCCAAAAATCCCACAAAAGGATATGGGACCATACCACCAAACCGACCTTTCAACCCTTCTAACCTTGCGCGGCCGCGCATTGGTCTTGCAGAAGGAAGAAAGAAATCAACGAACAACAGTCGCGCGCCCAAAGGGAAAACTAAACCCTTGCGCCACCTTCCATTTAAAAAAGGTCAAGACCCTGAGACCAAAAGGTCCACCCAAATATCCAGACTTGGATATTATTTTACCCAGACTTGGGATCTATCCAACTGTGTGCACACGGTAAAGTGCCACACCAGATTACAGCAGTAATCTTCTAGAAGAAATATGATCGTACACCACCCAGACGGTTGTAACCGTCTGGACACGTGTCATCATCACAAACATTCATGAAATCACCACGATAGCATGTAATTGGAGAATGATCTCCACTCAAACCACTTTCCACGTGGCAAATCCCCAACCATAGATCAAGTCGTGATCCGTGTGCACTCACGACGGATCAAAGCAACTTAATGAAAAGTAAAAAGACTTAACGGAAGGAAAAGATAACCGCTACGGTGTTAGCATATTCCGTTATCTTTTCAATAACAGATTTTCCCTCCAAAACTCTCGGTTATAAATAGGAGAACCTTTCAGGTATGAACTCAGATCCAATCTCACTACTCAATTACCTTATCTTCTCCATGCAAATACTTATTCTCACACTGGAGTCGGGTCAAGGAGAGAACCCCCCTTCTCCCCTTGGCGAGGCTAACGGTGCTCTGTTTTGCAGAATAGCCGGAGAAGAAGTTCGACCACCACTGAACCAATTGAGAGAGAACTAACCTCTTATGCGGATTCAAACCCCCTGGTCCAACTGATTCCGATCCGTTGCACCAGTGTTTCTTCAGTACCGGAATCATGAACCTTACAAATGAAATCGCATGAAGGGTATTTATAGGGGTTTGGTTTCGCACGAAATAGGCAGAAGTCATTTCATGCGAAATGACTTGGATGCCATTTCGTATGAAATAGCTAAATGCTATTTCGTGCGAAATCAACATTCAACACACAAACCCTATATTTCTCGTACTACGTGCCTTGATCTAACATTTCTATTACAAGACTCGATACAAGACGAAGTTGACAGACGTATAATAGATGATAGATTAGTCATCGAATCCAAATATTCACTATTCGGAGTCGTAATTTAACGAAGAAGTCTTGTGGTATTACGAGGTCTTATTAAATAAAAAAAGGATGTTCTATAGAATGATTCCCCTTTTCAGTTGATTTTATTCACCGATTGACCAAACGAAAATATTAATAAATAATAAATTGTATGAACTTAGATAAATCAAATCAATTTCTATGCAACGATTTGCCCCAATCAATTTATCCATTGATTATCTTATCAATTTAGGTTGCAGGATAATGATAAAAATGATAAAGAAGGGGGAGGGAAAGGAGAATTTCTAAAAAGCGGGGTTCATAAATGGTTCGTAGAGGGGAGGTCGAACTAGGTATATGGAATTGAATAGCTATAAGTTAACTCTTGTCAAGGGTTAGACGCATACTTATCAAATTGAATTGAAGATGAAGGAAGAGTTGGTTTACATTGTGGAAGAAAGACATGTATATGTGATATTAGATATTGACTAGTTATATACGAGCTAAAGATATATCTAATTTTCCCTACTAATCGAATGCGAATGTAGATGGGGAATAGACTCCCCCTCGGATGTTGACCAAGTCTTCGGTGTCGAGTCTTCACAGTCTTCAGCCTTGATCAGTCTTCGGGCTCTTTCAAAGTATCTGACAGTGTAAGCATCCTCAATCTTTATCTCTTCTTCTTGGATCAAACTCCTGGCTCTATGCTCTTTAATCTTCTCTTGATCAGATCTCTTGATTCCTTAAGTTCACCAGCAATTATCAATTAGCATGAACTTCAAGAATCGAATCTGGCTGTTGCATCTTCAGACTCTTCTTTACTAGCAGACTCCCGCTTAAGTTGTGCTGGGATCGTAGTCTTGCTTTCCCAGGATCAGGATTGTGACCTGGCTCTCTACTCAGAATCAGAATCCTGGCTATCCTGCGCATTCTCTACCTCACAATAAAATTTACAAATTTAACAATTGACAAATATTATTCTTTGATTACCACTTGTAGAAACAACACTCAAAATGATTTAACATTTTGAAGAAGACTTTGATAATCACATGTAAGAAAACATCTTTTTCAAACAAATTCTTCTCAAACCTGTTCGTCATGTTCAACACTTGGAATTTTGAAAATCAGCTTTTCAATATCAGTTGTCGAAAATCTTTTTGTATTTTTAAAAAATTTATGCTAAAACACACTGAAAATCTTTTTGGATTTTTTATAAAGAAATGCAATAAAGAAATATTTACAGACAATATTTTTGTGAGTTTGTGTATGAGGATCATATCAGTTTATGAGACAAATCACTAACACCGTTAAGCTTTAAACATTTTAAGTTCTAAACGATTCACTTAGATTGTCAGTATACTGATCCACTTAAATTTTCACACAAAGTTCAACTGTTTCGAGATACGAGATTAGTGTTTTAAGCACTTAAACTTATTTGCGTGTCCCACCTTAGAATATACTCTCGAATCCAAACTTCTATATTCAGTCTTACAGGTGAATGTACACTAATGATATCTGTAAACGGGTAAATGCGAGACCGTGAGAGCTCAGGTTAGAACTTCCGTTCAGACAAAGAGATGACGGTTCGTCTTTCGGTGTGTCCCGTTTGGGGATCTTTTCTTCAACAGCACATGATTAGCATTTTGCAATGTTTCATCATTTTTTATACTGAGGGCTGGCTTTAAGATTTAAAGCAAATGCAAAGTATTATACGAGGACTAGGCTATTGCTCCCGCAAAATCAGAAGTCCTGGTATAATACCCCAGATATCATCACGCACAAAGACCTAGTATGTCAGAAATAGAAAGTCTTTCAAACAAGATTTTGGGGGTTGCCCATATATCCGAGAGATGTTCCCCACAAGATAAGTAAGTTTGATTTTATGTTTATATCTCGAAAACAATCTACTGAATGTGCAAAAACCTACTGGCACATCCTCAGTGAGACCGTTTATCACATTTTAACTTTCCAATTCTTTAGCGTGTTGTGATAGTCCACTGATGTACTATCATTTCCTCTTTTTTACAACAAAACTCATATTTGAATTTATCATGTTTTTGACTTTTCAAATTTTCTAATGTTTTTGGATTTTTTTGAAATTTCTTACTCCCCCTAAAATTCAAAACCACAAAAATTTGAAAACAAACTATACAAAATAAAATGACAAACTGATTTTCAAGCTTCAATTCTCCATCCACTTGGCATAAACAATCAGAACTCCCCCTTACAACAAACTATTTTCCCATTAAGACTTCAAAACACTGAAGTTTGTTTTAATCAAAATGGTCTTTCCGGAAAATAAGTTTCGTTGATTTTACCACTTGTAAAATTGGGGTTCAATTCATCACATTGTTTTCTTAAACACTTTGAATGAAGATTAAATCAAGTTCAACTTAATGATCCTGATAACCTCTTGCAGATGAAAACCTCTTTTTACCACTTGTAAGATGACAATTTTCAATAATGAAAACACCATATGTAAGTCGAAATTTCACAAATGTGAATTTCTCAAGAAATGTGCTGATTCCTGCTCCACGATTACCAACTTGGGAGCTCCGGCAAGTCAGGATTTCAAGTAGAAAATGCTGTCACCCAAGCCTGACCAGATTTTGACTCACATCTATCCCACCATCTTTTAGATAGATAAAATTCTTTGGCACCTTTAACCTTCCCATCAACCATCTTTCCGAAAATATGTTTAGCATTTCCATTGAAAACTTTTTCAGCATCAAATTCTTTCTTACCAGCAAAGAATTGATCTGAAATTTCAAATCTACATTTTGATTTCAGATTTTCTGCCCGCAATGGTGGAAAGTTAACATCATCCACTGGCGGAACAGAATTTTCAACCTTCTTCTCAACAGATAACTCCTCTGATTTTATGGAATCAGATTCATCGCTAGGACTTTCATCTGAACTTTTGACAACCCATTTTTGTTTGTTTAAATCGACTTTCTTTTGTAAAAACGTTTTGAAACATCACCAGTTTCGAAAGTCGAATTTTCAAACACCTTAGATTTCTCAGTTGGTTGTTTCTTTTCATCAACATGTATTTCTTTCAATTTTGAATTAAAAGAAACTCCCTGTTTTGTGTTGTTGGACTGTTGGCAATTCCAAGCAATGTGTCCAATCTTGTGACATTTGAAACACATTCTTCTATGAACTCTTGGAACAGATTTCCTCAACATATTCTGTTTCTTCTCAGCAAGAAACTCCTTATTTGACTGTTTCCAAAATGGTTTCTTCTCTTCTTCTGAACTTATTCTTGAAACAAATTTCGTTTTTGGTTTATAATTTTTCTCATTTTTATGATTTTCTAGGAAAATGAAACCTAAACCCTTCTTTTTTTAATTACCATTATGGTTTGGTCTCTTTTGAAAACCATAACCAGAATTGTAACTCGTTTTCTTATTTACTCTTTGTTTAATCCTTGAAGTGTAATTTTTAGATTCTCCAGAAAGATTTATATCTTTTATTTCAGAAATATTAATTTCTATTAATTTGAAAATCTGTTTGATCTGTTCAGTTTTGACACTTCTTATTGGAAATTCCTCATCAGAATATAATTTGTCTGAATCATTCAAAGTATATGCCACTTTGATTGGTCCATCATTCAAATTAGATTTTGATAACAGGAATTCTTTATTGTAAACCCATTTGACTGGTGAACTCGGACTCTTTTCTGATAAACTCGAACTTTCAGATTTAGACTCCGACTTTGACTCTTCATCCATATCCAACACCTGCTCGACCACTTTCTTTAACAACTCAGACTCATGGTCGGTGTCAGACGCTGTGAATGTGACATCAATATTGTCTGGTAACTCATCAATGGTTTCAGACTTTAACTTTATGTTGAGAGCCTTATTTAGACGTTCCTCATTTGGCTTTCTGGGAGAATAACTTTCATAGATCGGGGGCGGACACTTGTTCTATTTGACACTTTGTTTCTTACCAGTATCCATGTCTTCTGTCTTTTTATCTTGAAATGCTTCAAGACCTACAACAGTAGGATAAACTCTGTCAATCAAATAATCACACGTTGTATAACTCAACAACAAACGTTTGATTCTTTCACTTTCTATCTTTTCAAATTCCAGATCCTGCTTCAGCTTTGCACAATCTTCTATATACTCATTGATGACCTTTCGCTTAGTCATTAAAGTTGAACTCATCATTGTCATAGCAGCATCAACTTCCAAATTTGTCTTTTTCAGATCATCAACTGTTCTGTTCAACACGTCATATGATTCATTTACATACTTTACATCAAACAACAGTTTTTCTTTCAACTCTTCAAGCTCACGAATCTTCTTGTCCTTTTCTTCACGATGTTTGCAAGACTCCAAACATTTCTGACAAGGTTTAATGACCTCAATTATCTTTTCAACCTCGACGATTTTCTCAACTTCTACGATCTTTTCAACTATTTTCTCCACTTCAACAATTTTTTCTATCACCTTCTCAATCACTGGTTCATCATCTTTGACCTTTTTCGCCAAATTTTCTTCAACTTTTACTTCTTCAGCTTTCATTTTTGCCTTTTCATCAGCTAATCTTCTTTCTTCCAGCTCTCTCTTCAATCTGGTAATCTTCTTCTCATTCAGCATCTCAACTTTATCTGCAAAAAACAAATTAAAACTATCAGGATCTAGACCTATTCTAGCTTTATTAATATATTCTTCTTCGTCATCGGTATCTACATCACTTCCAAAATCTGGAAAAATCGGTATTCTTTTCGGACTAGATTTGACTTCTTCTTCTTCCAGAATTCTAGCAACAAGACCTGAACCAGGTGGAATGTAATTATCCCAGCTAAATCCCTCTGCCACTTTTTCATCATCTTGATTAACAAGATAAGCTTTCTTCTTTCCGTCTTCAATAGCACGGGATAATGGCGGTTGTTGTTCAATTTGATGAAAATTTGATTTTTGATAATAATTATTCTTTCCAGACTGATCTTGTCTTTCATTTGCTTCTTTGTTTTTGCACTCACGCTTAAAATGACCTTTTTCTTGACAACGAAAACACGTAACCTTTGATTTGTCAAACCCTATCGGAGATTTAGACAATTCACTAAACTCATCTCTTCCGGTGATCTGTTGAAACTTTTCTGCCCTTCTAACAGCACTGGCTAAACAGCATTTAACATACATCAACTCAAGTTCCTCAGCATCAATTTGGTCATAATCTTCTTTGGTAAGCATCGGATTTCCAATTTTGCCAGCAACTAGACTTTCATATGATTCTAACATAGCAACAAGTGATGCCATGTGTTGCTTAACTATTTCTGGAGACAGATTTTGACCATTTTGAATATTCAAAGTAACATTGCATTGCAGATTCGTTGAATTCTGTCGTTGAGGACTTGGTGTTGTATAATTTGGATCAAAGCTTGAATATGAAGATGAATGTCCACCACTCTGAGTCACAGTACTACCCTTCGTTCCAGAAGAACTATCAGCACTGAAACCAGTTTGAATCTTTGGGCTTGGAGTAACTTCAAATTTGTTTCCTCTGTAGTATAAATTGACATCTTGTTGAGCATTTGGATTTTTCATGATTGTCGTTTTCTGGATATCCAACTCATGCTCCTCAATTTTCTGAATAAACTTTGCCAGATTCATACTTTCAGATTTTCTCATGTGTTTTAAGATCAACAAATAAGTTCCCCATTTCTGCTGTGGTAATGCATCAGCTAGTTTATCAACCCATTCATCGTCGTCCTTCTTTATGTCCAATCTTCCCATTTCAAAAACCAGATGACAATATCTATCAATGGTCATTTTTGTTGTTTCATTTTCAAAAGCTTCAAACATATCAAATGATTTCTTCAGTAAAGCTTTTTTGTTCTTTATCATAGTAGCACTTCCCTTAAACTTGTTAATCAATGCTCTCTAAATTGATCTAGCAGTACCCTCATGTTGGAGCAAAACAAAGATATCTTCTTTAACTGCTTGTTGAAGAATGCTAATCATCATTTTTTTCACTTGTATACTTCAATTTTTCACCATCTGAAAAGTCACTAAAAGCTTTTTCAAGCCCACGTTCATTTTTCGGTTTTTCATAATCTACCTCTAACGAACACCATGCATCAAACTTATAGGCTTGTACCCAGTTTTCAAAACGATTTTTCCATCCTTTGAAATCTTCAATGTACATAAGCTTTGGCGGTTTCTGGTAAGTTTATGTCTCATTCACATTGTACAATGTTTCGGCAGCTGTAACAGGAGCAACTGGTGTAGCAAACGCATTGTAAAACTCTTCTTCCATGATTCAATAATCTGTATCACAAAATCAACACAGTTCAAATAACAATGAAATTTCACGCGAAATAAGAGTTCAAACGAAAACACAGTGATACGAAATCAGTTTTTGGTGCGAAAACAACTTTTGCTACGAAATGATCTTCAAACGAAATACCCTTGACACGAAATGAACCACTTTCAAACGGAATGACTATTTCGTGCGAAAACAGTCACGCGAAATGACAAATTGGTGCGGAATAAACTGATTTCGTGCGAAATAATGTGATTTCGTACGAAATGAGTGATTTCGTACGAAATAAGAGAATTTTTCAAACGAAACTAACTGATTTCGTGCGGAATGAAAAAATGTTGATTCCGTACGAAATAAACTGTTGATTTCGCACGAAATACTGCTGACGTCATCATGTTCGATCTGATTTTTGATAAATTGACCAAGTTTTAAGCCGAATTAAGGTCCAATACTTTCAAGGATTCATTAGAACACTGTTTCGCGTGTAATGTGTGAAATTCAAACCATTTTGTCTGTAAAAACTTGTTAATTTTGAAAAAGAAGGTGTAGAAGTCAGATTTTTGAAGAAAACAAGCTGAATTTGGTAAGAACTCTTCCTCCTGAGCTCTGATACCACTTGTAGGATCGTGAGAGATCGAAATGAGCCTATTAGAAGAGTTCTCGGTCTAATTAGAGGCGGGATTCATTGATTAGACTTTGTAACAGCTTGATTCACTCTTAATTGTCTTGTTTTATTGATATAACACGTTTACAGATCAGTAGACACGTCGGCAGCACTTCGGTACCGGAATCATGAACCTTACAAATGAAATCGCATGAAAGGTATTTATAGGGGTTTGGTTTCGTACGAAATAGGCAGAAGTCATTTCGTGCGAAATGACTTGGATGACATTTCGTACGAAATAGCTAAATGCTATTTCGTGCGAAATCAACATTCAACACACAAACCCTATATTTCTCGTACTACGTGCCCTGATCTAACATTTCTATTACAAGACTCGATACAAGACGAAGTCGACAGACGTATGCACCAACATTAATTCGTCACTTAATTCTCAGTCAAACGCATTAACTTCATCAGTTTCAAATGCTGAAACTTAACTGCACAGCATCAACTGCTGCTGGAAGCTTCTACGCGCGCAAGTCTGCATGCCCCTGCGCGCATGCGCCATTTAGGCTCATAACCATGCGCACCTGCGCGCGTGTGCCACGTCACCTGTGAGCCTCTATGAGCACGCCGCACAGTAGCGCTGTTTCGGCTCACTTTGGTGCGCCGCGCACGTCATCTCAGTGCCCATGCTCTATGCACGCCATCACGCCATGTGTACTCATCACTGCGCGCGGACCCACCAGAGTCAAGCCCCTGCATGCTACATCACCAACCACTTGGTCCTTGCAGCCCCTTGTGCTCCACCACGCGCACGCGGTCAAAAATACAAAGGCGGCTCTCAAGCGGCTCGCGGCGATGCGAAGTGCAAAGTGCGCCATCAAAGCGCCACATTGCGCCTCATTGCCCACGCCACGCATGCGCGCGTGTGCGAGTCAGGGTGCTCCGCACCCTTCGCGAGTACACTAGTGAGTGCTTCCATGAAACAATAAGGATGGAGAGTTCCCACTTAAATACCCCTTTAAGTTTCATCTCTCCTCCTACGTGGGACAAGATGCCACTTTCCCACTTTTCCCAGCATTCAAGTTTCAAACACCAAACTTTGAGCATCGATATCTCATTCATCTTAGCTCCGTTTTGGACGTGGTTTAGTTCGTTGCGAAGCTCTTCCGACATAGAACACAAACCCGCAAATAAATATATAAAACCCGCTCATTTTATGATATTTATTTCTAGTCCAAAATAGGAAAAAATCATTTTCCTATATTTGTGAAAAATGCTATTTTCACAAATTTCCAACAGTATCTTCCTGGGAATTATTCGTCACAAGATCTGGTGCGGGTATTAAAGGAGTATGGGCAGGTTGAGTCAACATACATTGCTAGAAAACGTGACAGGTTGGGAAAACGTTTCAGCTTCGTTTCGTTTCTGAATGTTACAGATCCGAGGAGGTTAGAGGGTGAGATGGGTGATGTCTGGATGGGATCCTACAAGTTGTTCATTGTGATTGCGAGATTCGTTGGCGGTGAAAAGGTTAAGGAGGATAAGAAAGACCAGAAAAAGATTTACGTGGAGAAGAAGATTGCTGATGACAAACCGATGCCGGAGAGGAAGGTAGGGGCGGAGTCGTATTGTGATATTCTGACTAATAAGAAAAAGTCCATAGATCATATGGTGATCAAGATTGATGGCAACGTAAGGGTTTTGTGAAGTGGTACGAATACGCATTGGTGGGTAGGGTAAGTGATTTTAAGATTCTGTCTCGTTAAGGAAGTTGTTGAAGGTGAATGGTTACAATCGGGTGGAGATTAAGTATTTGGTTGGTTTACGGGTTGGGTTGGTGTTTGAAGATGTGGAACTGCTCAATTACTTTAAAGATACTGATGTGGTTTGGAAAGGTTGGTTTGAACAACTTGACATTGGGAAGGACAATCTTTTGACTACGAACGCATTGCATGGTTGAAGATTCATGGAGTGCCGCTACATTTGTATATTGATCCGGTGTTTAATGTTATTGGTTCAAAGTTTGGGAAGGTAATACTAGATGCTCAAATGGATGATGATGTAGGGGATCTATCGGTTACTTGTATTGGTATTTTGTGTGACAAGACGGCTAGGTTGCATGGTAACATGGATATTGCTTGGAATGACCGAGTGTATAATGTATGGGTAGAGGAGGAAACGGGAAAATGGATACCGGATTGCCTCACAGTGGTTGATGAGGAGTCTTTGGTGTTCGGATCGGAAGATCTACAATCTGGGAAGGAAGGTTCTAACAATGTGGAGGATGATATGCATGTGGAGGATATGCATGGCGGAAAAGGAAGGGAACCGGGGGAGTGGCTTGAAGGGGAGAAAGAAGTTAGTCAGGATGATAATGCAGTGCCAAGCTTGGATATGAACATTGGCGTAGAGAGTAGTAAGGATGGTGAAAATGGGATGGACGATAGGAATAAGAATAGAAGGAAGGTTTTTAAGAAGAAAAGAGGAGGAAAGAAAGGTGGATTGCATGTTTCTGTTTCTCCATAAGGACAAGAGAGACCGAGAAAAAGAACGAGACGTGACGACGACCCGTTCGACATCGATAGGTTCATCAGGATTGTTTCGTCTGGGGAACAATGGAGGGGAATAATGAAGTGGAGGTGGGTAGTCAACTGAATTTTTGTACTCGTGACTTGAATACAAGGTTGGCGTCGGAAGGGAGTAATCATGAGGTTAGTGAGAACAGGGAGGATAGGTCCGCATCTTTTGGTCCACAAGTACACAATGGCAGAGATCAAATTAATGGTGAGGATAAGGAAAAGGAAGTGGCATCAACGATTAAGTTGGGGGAGGCTTTAGGAGCTGAGGACATTTCAAAGTTTGGTCCACAGGTTATTGTCCTTGTAGGTAACGAAGGCTTTCAATTGGGTGATAAATGAATGTTTTGTCCTTGAATGTGAGGGGGATGGGGGTGGAAGTGAAGGCGGTTTGGTGCAGGGCGCTTAGGAAGGAGAACGAGGTTAATGTCCTTCTTATTCAGGAATCGTTATGTTCAGGTATGAATATGAAGAGGATTGAGAAATTCTGGGGCAAAGGTAATTTTGGGTTCGAAGTAGTTGATCCGACAGGGAGGTCAGGTGGCTTATTTACGGCGTAGGATTCGAATGTGTTTTCGATGTGTTCGGTTGAGAAGGATCGAAATTTCTTGATCATTTCTGGCACTATGAAAGGTAGTGGTGAGTTGGTTAATATTATTAATGTCTACGCTCCCCAAAAGATGAAGGATAAAAGAAGGTTGTGGAATGTGCTTCGACAAAAAGTGGATGTTTCGAATGGCTTGTGGGTTATCGGTGGGGATTTCAACTCAGTGAGATCGATGGAGGAGAGGAGGAACTCGAGATTCAATGCTGGGGCGGCTAACGAGTTTAACAAACTTATTTTTGATGCAGGATTAGTTGAATTTGGATTGAAAAGAGGTAAATATTCTTATGCGGTTGGCAATAAATTGAGTCAGCTTGATCGGTTCTTGGTGTACGAGAATTTTGTGAATAAATGGCCTACGACCGAATATAGTATTCTTCCGAGGGGAAAGTCGGATCACAATCCGGTTTTGTTGAAGACATTTTCTTGTAACTATGGGCCGAAACCGTTCTGTTTTTTCAATTCGTGGTTGGATCGAGAGGAGCTTGGCAATGTAGTGGTGACTACAGCGGAAAAGTTCTCGTTTCAGGGCCCCCAGATGTTGGTTTGATGTTAAAGTTTCGGTGTCTTAGAAAGGCTATCACGGAATGGCGTAATGATAGTGTAGCTAAAGAAAAAGAAGAGGGGGATACCATTAAAGAGGAGTTGGGAAGTTTAGAGAGTGAGTTGGAGGTTCGAGACCTGGTAGAGGAAGAGTTGTGGATATGGGAAGAAGGTAAGAGGAGGATTGCTCAGTTGGAAGCGTTTCGACTCCGGGACCTAAGGCAACGAGCCAGAAATCAATGGGCAAAGGAAGGGGACGCGAATACTAAGTTCTTTCATGGGTTGATAAATAGTAGGAGGGCGTCTAATTGTATTATGGGGTTACTTATTGATGGACAGTGGAAGACAAAACCGGTGGAAGTTAAAAAGGAGATTTTCGGTTTTTTTAGAGATAAATTCAAAGAAGGAATATGTGTGCGGCCGAGGCTAAAGTGTTTCGGGTTGAAGTCGATTTCTGAGCACGAGAGGCAATTGTTGGTGAAGGAGTTCACGGACGAGGAGATAAAGAATACGATCTTCGGTTGTGGGGATGATAAGGCGCCGGGTCCAGATGAGTTTAATTTCAGGTTTATTAAAATATTTTGGAATTGTTTTGCAGGTGATTTTCGGAGTATTATGGAGTCCTTTTACCATCACGGTGTTATCAATAAAGGAGTTGGGTCATCGTTCATTACTTTGGTGCCAAAAGTTAAAGACCCTACTACTTTGAGTGACTATAGACCGATAAATCTTATTGGGGTGATTAGCAAAGTTATTTCAAAGATTTTGGCTGAAAGATTGAAGGTGGTTCTAGGTAGTGTAATGTCGGAGTCTCAGTTTGCATTTTTAAGTGGAAGGTTTATCTTGGACGGGCCTTTGATGTTGAATGAGTTGGTTTCCTGGGCGAGGAAAGTGGGCAAAGAATGTTTTTTATTTAAAATTGACTTTGCTAAAGCGTATGACCACGTCAGTTGGAGCTTTCTGTTGGACATTATGAAGCAGATGGGTTTTCCTAAGCTGTGGTGTAGGTGGATTCGGGGTATTCTAGAATCTGCTAGATCGTCTGTTCTCGTTAATGGTTCTCCGACTTTTGAGTTTGGTTGTGAGAAAGGTTTAAGACAGGGAGATCCTATCTCGCCTTTTCTCTTTATTATTGTTATGGAGGCGCTTTCGGATATTTTTAGAAGAGCAGTTCAGATTGGTGTTTTTACAGGTGTGAAGCTTCCTAATGATGGTCAGATCATCTCTCATTTTTTTTTTTGCGGATGATGTTATGGTTTTTGGGGATTGGTCGACCGAGAATATTCGTAATTTAAAAAGAATGTTGAGAGTGTTTCATATTTGTTCTGGTCTTGAAATCAATATTAATAAGTCGGTTATGACCGGAGTAGGTGTGGAGTGGCAAGAAGTAAAAAGGCAGGCGGATGCCATGGGCTTCAAGTCAGGATCAATTCCGTTCACGTACCTGGGTATACGAGTGGGAGCCAATATGAATCGAGTCGTCAATTGGGAGCCGGTCATGGAGGTTATGCGGTCTCGGCTCTCTAAGTGGAAGGAGAACACTTTATCTATAGGGGGAGGGTTATTCTTATTAAATCTGTGCTTGAAGCTTTGCCAAGTTATTATTTTTCGTTGTACAAGGCTCCTATCACAGTGTTGAACCGAATGGAATCGCTTATAAAGAATTTTCTATGGGGAGACAATGAGGATGTTAGGAAACTTCACTGGGTAGCTTGGGATACGGTTACTCGGCCAAAGAAGAAGGGTGGGTTGGGCTTGTCGAGATTGTTTCAGTGTAATCGGGCGTTGATATCTAAATGGATTTGGCGATTTCGAACAGATCCTGAATCATTATGGACAAAGGTGGTCACGACGATACATGGGTCAAATAGAAGTTGGGAGGTGTATCCTATAAAAAAAATTGACGTGTGTGTGGTCGAATATTGTTAAAGAAACTACAAGACTTAACAAGAATGGGTCGAGGTTTAGCGACTTGATAAAATGCGCTGTTAGAAATGGGAAATCGGTTCGGTTTTGGCTTGATATTTGGATTGAAGATCGGGCTTTGAAGGATGGCTTCCCGGCGTTTTTTAGACTGGAGGAGTATAAACGGTGTCTAGTCTCTGAGATTTTAAGTACGGATGGTTCGTTGAATATAGTAAATTGGACGTGGAAGAAAGCCCCGTCTTCAGAAGAGGAGCTGCGAGAATTAGTGGATCTTGGTGAGACTCTTCGGCACACCTCGATTAATAGCTGTCAAGACGATTGGTGGTGGAATGGAGATAAAGACGGTTGCTTCTCGGTCTCGGCGGTTAGAAGATGGTTGGGAGATATCTATGAAGAAAATGGAGATGCTGGGTTTGAGTGGTGTAAATGGCTTCCGAATAAGTGCAATATTTTCAAGTGGAGAATGTTGTTGAACCGTCTTCCTACTAAAGTGGCTCTTAGGAGAAGGAATATTCACACGGAAGATACGACTTGTGTGCTCTGTGAAGATGGTGAGGAGACGGTAGATCATTTGTTTTCTGGATGTGGGTTATCTATGGGGGTTTGGGAGAGTGTGTTAAGGTGGTGTGGTTTTCCGAATTTTTTCGTGTTTAGCCTGAAGGACGTGATGGAGTTGTATAAAGTACAGGGTCTGTCTTCGCTCCGTAAGAAGATTGTGAGAGGGGTGGTTATAGTGTGTTGTTGGAGGCTGTGGAAAGCTAGAAATGAGCGGGTGTTCGAGAATAAAGATTGCAAGGTCGTGGAGATTGTTGCGGATGTCAAGGCTCTCACTTTCTTATGGTTTAGTAGTAGGCATAATAGTAAAGGAACGGATTGGAATTCATGGTGTAAGCTGTATTTGATGTAATGTGGTTTGCGGCCCCTTCTCTCCGCCTTGGAGAGTAGGTGGTTCTTGCGTTTTGATTAATGAAGTTCACTTTTCAAAAAAAAAAAATTAAAAAAAAAATAAATAAAACATAGCCATGTCGGGATGTTACAAATCCAAATAATTATGTCCGATAAACCCTATTAACAAAAAAAACTGACTGGCTAGAGGGTTAACATGCCAGTCGCTACAAACACGTCACAAGGGGTATACACATCTTGAAGACTGGACGGGAACACAGTATTGAACGATATGTTAGATCATAGACCGAACCGATAACACATTGGTCCATCCTAGTTTGATTCGGATATTTGAACTAGTCGGTCCAAAACCGAACCAAAATATCAACATCTGACAGTAACTCTCTATAATTAAAGAAAGTTTCTGAGATAATTTAAAAGAAGTTACCTCCAATAGTCATGTGTGTTGGGGTGTTAGCATCTCTAGATAGAAATTGTTATTTGTAGAATTCATACATAGGATCATGAAACTTTTTAATATATTTTTGTTTATTATTATAAAAATAGTTTTAGTTTTATATATTTTTGTTTAATATTATAAAAATAATTTTAATACATTTCTTTTTAATTTTAAAAGATTAATCATAGTCTCATAGATATCTGGATGACTGGATCGAGTTAGGAGCTTTCTAATGTGACTAACTCATACTTGATCTTTTATTTTCTAGACTAATTGTTGTTTATTTTTAGTTTATCTCTATCTATATATTAGGTAATCCTTTCGTATCTCTTGAATATATTTATTCAATTCAATCTCAATAACCTTTTCATCACCGTCATTAGATTAATTAATTGCAGTTCAGAAGGTAAGGTAAGATATTTGATGCTATATGTTCTATCACTAACTTAGATTTGCAGGTGTTAAAATAAGCTGGTTAATTTCGGTACACCACTAACATATGATATCTAGGCATCAATTGCTAATGGCCACTTAGCCGTTATCACTTTTTTCTCCCACCAAATATCATTTTTTTACCGACAAAGAAATAACTGATGTGACCGTAATAAGCATATGACATATACGACCAGTATGGAGCAATATAGCCTGTATGATATTGTTGGGTGGTGTACCTATAACCGTATAACGCCACCCTAAGATAAACCCTAATTTGTATATTTTTTTGGCTTTGTTGAATAGGAGTTCTTGTCATGGATGGTAACGGTGAAGCCGATGACGCCGTTCAACGTAGAATGGCTGGTGACCTACAAACAGGGTTGTGTGCTCTATTTTGTTGCATCATCCTAGTGCTTGTAGTGCCACCACTCTTGATGTTGTGTGTTGAAATTTATACCACTATGAATACTCCATATTCAGTTGTAATAGATGGATCTTATCTGTATCCATTGACGACAAAGCAATTTGGAATTGAGTTTTATGTGAAATCAACAGAGAAATTTGATCGGAAATATCCTTTTGGAACACCCCGTCAATCAAAAATTGAGCATAGTATCGTCGAGGATTACTTGGAGTATGCTAAAGATTGTTGTTACGATGAACAAGAATGGCATCGAGTACGTCGAGATTTTCCAACTCCAACGTGTGACAAGCTTCAAAGTTTGGGAATCATTTATGGAAGCTAGCTAGCTCAATCATCTCCTTCTTAAAGTTTTCAAGGCAATTTTTTTGTGTTTTTAGGGTTTTCTTTTTTGTGTTTTAAAGGGTTTTCTGCACTTTTATTTTTATGTTTGGGAATTTGCATATGATTATAGTTTTTAAAGTTTATCCAACTAACATTAAAGTCATATTTGTATTCACACTTTTTATGAAGTGTTTTAAAGTCATAAAGGGTTGTAAATTCTAACATGATACAAACCTAACACACGAAGGTCGATTGGGTTTGGTTTAGTTTGTTCTGAACAGGGTACGGGTCAGTTCCCAGCCGTAGAACATAGTTAGGTAATAGATATGTTCGGGTTGACGTAATAAGTTCACGGGTGACCCATTTATTTTTATATCTTTTTGAAAAATATTATTATGTCAAAGCTTAGATAATTTGTTCTAAGCTTTTAAGAATATAAGATTAAGGAGCATATTGTTTTCGAGTTCACATTTATGACACGATTTTCATATTTAAGTCATATTTTCGTGTTCGACCCACTAACATTGATCAACTTATTAATTTAACGTCCCTAGTCATATATCTACTTGTATGTTTTTTTTTAAAGAAAAGGTGTTATGGTAAGTTTTACTTGCAGTTTTTAGAAAAGATGTCGTACCTTATACTTACTGAGCTAAAAAATAAGGAACATGGAGATATATAGGAGATGACAGTGATTAAAAAGTATGAATAGAAGCGAAAAGCCCCCTTTTGCAACTCATATAAAACTTGGATTATAACTCAAAGAAACATCATCAATTCTACTCGAGATAACCTGTATCAAATATGACAAAAACAATTAAAAACAAACAAGAATAGATTTAAAAACTATATAAATAAGTGAACCCATAGATATAATATAATATTACAAGCAATATTGAACTCTTTGAGCCACCCAAAAACTAAGAGGACCAGCTTCTTTGAGCTCTGATGCATCCTGCTACACGTATGTGGTCTGCATTTCATCATCCTCCAATGAATTATCGATCATCCTACAATAAGCACAATAACACAATTAGAATGCACCTGACTACAGAACGGGCAATATGTCTTTTCTGTGACCATTGTGTTTTTTTTCTTTGACATTGTGTTATATTTTGCTAGACATGGTGTTATATTTTGTGATCCATTGTGTCTTTGTATACTTTGTATTTTTAGTGGCCTCTGTAGAATAACTTTATCCTAAATTGTAGTGTGGATTCCTTATTTTTGAACAAGTGAAAACCAAAATTGATTGAATTACTCTACTTACCAAAATAAGGTGATGAATATGAGGAAAACGAGAAGACCAAGTTTGAAAAACCGTTGCGTTTTCTCCTCATTGAGCTGGTTAAAGATCTCTGTAACATCAACAAGGTGTCGTCGTCGAACATACCTAGTAATTACAAAGAAATGCCACATGAAGGATCGTAGAAACTTGTATGTGATATCAGTGGCGGATCTAGAAGAAAAATTCAATGGTATCCTGATTTTTTTGACCTAGGGGTATCCTAATATATGCTTAGAAGTTCTTGCACTAATTTTGCACTTCGCCAACAAAGTTGAGGGGTAGCCCGGGTTACCCTTAATTACATGCAAGATCCGCCCCTATGTAATACAGATGTGCTTGGCAATCATGACCCATTCTTATAAATAATAGGTTGATTTGGCCATTTTTCTTTGCTACATACGTTCATTTATTTTTACTCGAATTATACAATGGTACTCGAAACTTGTTAACTTAAAATGGGTCCAAATGGGCCAGTGGCCCAACACCACCGCTCCCACAAATAGAGTAACTAGTTATATGATACAGGGTTATAGTTGAAGGACCTAATTGTAAATAGCGTAATAGTTGTGAGTTGATGTATTAGCTGTATTAGTTAGAGGACCAATTATGTAACTTGACAGTTAGTCAGTTACTTGGTTATAAACTGTAATAACGATGAATGAAAGGTACCGTTGAGTTGCCATATTCTTCTTTAGTTTCTCTCTCTAATCTCTCTCTTAGAATCTCCATGTATCAATTGGTATCAGAGCACCGATCTTCGGCAGTTCTGTAATCAATTGTTCAAATCGTTTCATAATCATAAGAATTTGATCATTTGTTCGATCAATTCTATCCGTATTCTTTCTATTCTTGAATTGATCATCGTTTCGATCAATTCTGTTCATTTCAGCCGGAATTAATCAATTGATTGATTGATTCTTCCACGTTAATCTTCCATTGTTGATTGTCTGTTCAGAACCATGACAAACACAAGAAGTCAAACTGAATTGGAGAAGACATTAAAGGATCATACAACTTCCCTTTTGAGATTTGATGCATTTGTTGAGAAGGCTGAGAAAGATTTTAATGACATTCATCAATTACTAGAGAAAATAGCCAACAATCAATCTGATCATGGAAGAGACTCGGGACCAACAGCCGGTCAATTGGGGGAAGGTGTAGTCACTAACTATGCTACAAGGAATGATAGGTTGTACAGATTGGGAAAAATAGAATTCCCAAAATTTGATGGTAAGGAGGTGGAGGATTGGATTTGCAGATGTGATCATTTTTTCGATGTAGATGAAACACCAGCCAATTTTAAAGTGAGATATGCTGCCATCAATCTTGAAGGCAAGGCTATGAAATGGCATGCAAATTTTATCAAGAACCTAACAAAACCTATTTCTGAGGTAAGTTGGTCTGAATATACTAGCCATCTTGTTGGTAGATTCTCTGTGAATCAATATAATGATGCCATGGGTGATTTAGCCTCTACTGTACAAGTGGGGACATTAGAGGAATTTTGTGATAAATTCGATGAGAAGTTATTGAGGGTAACAATATGTGAAGAATATGCAGTTAGCATATTCTTGAACAATTTGAAACCTGAACTTGCTGGTCCAGTAAGGTTGTTTGAACCTAAGAACATGAAGGAAGCCTATAAGTACGCTAAAAAGCAAGACATGGCAAACAAGATCATTACAGCCAAACCAAGAACTTACCCAAATCCTACTCCTATTTCTACCTTTAAATCAACTAATACCACTCTCAAACCACCTGTTAACACTCAACACTTACCTTTATTACCTTCACCTCCACTGAATCAAAGGCTTAATAATGGCAAAAACAGATTGAGTTTACCAACGAAAGAAATGAATGAGAAAAGATTAAGAGGTGAATGTTTTTGGTGTTCTGAGAAGTTCACTTCTACTCACAAATGCCCTAGGAAACAGTTGTATGTTCTTGAGATTGATGATCAGGAAGGTGAGGAGGGAACAGAGTTACAGAATGAAGAGACCTTAATTGACACTACTGTTGATGACCCACTCATTTCTATTCATGCTCTCACAGGGGTTCCTTCTTTTTCCACTATGCAAGTAATTGGGAACATAGGCACTAAGACACTGCATATCTTAACTGATTCGGGTTCCACCCATAATTTTTTGGATGAGAAGTTGGTTGCTAAACTGAGATGTCAATTAGAAGATATCACACCCATTAAGGTGGGTGTAGCTAATGGGGTACCCTTAATTTGTACAAAAATATGTAGGAATTTTGAGTGGCAAATGCAGGGTCTATGGTTCAAAGCTGATGTGTTAGTGATTTCTTTAGCTACTTATGATATGGTTCTTGGGGTACAATGGTTGTTACCATTAGGCGATATTGTATGGAATTTCAAGGATTTAACCATGCAGTTCAGGGTGGGAAATAAAAATTACTTACTCAAGGGGAGTCGTACCAACAAGTTATCTCTATGCACCATGGAAGTAATGAATCAGTTGCTGTCCAAACAAGATCAGTGGGTACAAGGGCATTTATGCAGTTTCAGAATGGAGATTGAGCCTTATTTCCAACACTCTTCTGTGGTGACTAATTCTGTGAGTAATTCAGAATTAAATTCCTTGTTACAAGAGTATGAAGAAGTATTTCAAACACCTAAGTCCTTGCCACCTCATAGAGCTTATGATCATAGAATACTTCTTAAAGATGAAACAGTTTCTATCTCACAGAAACCCTATAGATATCAAACAGCTCAGAAGGATATAATAGAACAAATGACTAAGGAGTTGCTGGAATCTGGGGTCATAAGGGGTAGTAGTAGTCCATTTGCAGCCCCAGTGGTGTTAGTGAAGAAGAAGGATGGAACATGGAGAATGTGTATGGATTATCGAAGGTTAAATGATGCTACTGTTAAAAACAGTTTCCCTATTCCATTAATTGAAGATTTATTAGATGAACTTGGGGGGGCTGTTGTGTTTTCAAAACTGGATTTAAGGTCGGGATACCATCAAATCAGAATGGATCCTAATGATGTTCATAAAACGGCTTTTAGGACTCATGAAGGGCACTTTGAGTTCCTAGTAATGCCCTTTGGCTTAACTAACGCCCCTGCTACATTTCAATCCTTGATGAATCACACCTTTAAGCCATATTTGAGAAAGTCAGTTTTGGTGTTTTTTGATGACATTCTTGTCTATAGCAAATCCTTTGAGCAGCACTTAATTCATTTGAGGGAAGTGTTAGAAATACTAAAGACAAATCAGCTATTTGCTAAGAAATCTAAGTGTTCATTTGGGGGCAATTCAGTGGAATATCTTGGTCATATCATCTCAGCAGAAGGGGTATCTACAGATCCTAAAAAAATTGAAGCTATCAAAACATGGCCTATGCCTACCACAGTAAAACAACTCAGGGGTTTCCTAGGACTTTCGGGTTACTACAGAAGGTTTATCAGATCTTATGGAGTTATAGCAAAACCTTTGACTAATTTGTTGAAGAAGGAAGGCTTTGTATGGACTGATGATGCTACTAAAGCCTTCCAAAGTTTAAAAGAAGCTGTGTGTTCCCCACCTGTGCTAGCTTTACCCGATTTCTCTAAGACTTTTACCTTAGAAACTGATGCTTCTGGGTTAGGGGTGGGGGCAGTACTGATGCAGGATGGTCACCCTCTTGCATTCATCAGCAAGGCTTTATCTGCTAGGCAGCAGTCCTTATCTGTTTATGAAAAAGAACTGTTAGCCATTATGATGGCAGTAAAACACTGGCAGCATTATTTAAGTGTCAAACACTTCATTATCAAAACGGATCAAAAGAGTTTGAAACACTTAATGGAGCAGAAACTTAATACTCCGTTACAACATGCATGGTTATCTAAAATGGTGGGGTTAGACTATGAGATTGTGTACAAGAAGGGGGTGGAGAATAAGGTTGCTGATGCTCTTTCTAGACTTCAAGGTCCTAATTTGTGTATGGTTTCCATTTCTCATATGGATCCTACTCTATTGGATAGAATCAAGGAATCTTGGTTGCAAGACGATAAGTTGAAACAAAAATTGCAGCAATTACAGAAGGGGGTTTTGGATAAGAATTACAAATGGGATGGGCAGTTCCTTACTAAAAAGGGAAAAATAGTGGTGGGTTGTGTGTCAGCTTTACAGTTGGATATCATTAATATCTGTCATAGTTCGGCTATGGGGGGTCATTCTGGAGTACATGCAACTTTACAAAGAATTCAGAACTTGTTCAAGTGGAAGGGAATACATAAACAGGTCAGGCAATTTATAAGAGAATGTGATGTTTGTCAAAGGGTCAAGCATGAAAATGTAGCATATCCAGGTCTTTTACAGCCATTACCTATTCCTAAACATGTGTTTTCTGATTTATCTATGGATTTTGTTGGAGGATTTCCTAAGGTCCAAGGTAAAGATACAATTTTGGTGGTGGTGGACAGGCTTACTAAGTATGGTCATTTCATACCCTTAGGTCATCCCTACACAGCTGAAGTTGTAGCTCAAGTGTTTTTGGAAAATGTATTCAAGCTACATGGGTGGCCACAAACTATAGTTTCTGACAGAGATCCGGTATTCTTAAGTGCATTTTGGAAGGAATTTACTAGAATGCAAGGAATTCAACTGGCTATGTCAACAGCTTACCACCCACAATCTGATGGTCAGACTGAGGTGGTCAACCGTTGCATTGAGACTTACTTAAGGTGTATGACTTTGGGGACTAAGTCGAATTGGTTAAAGTGGTTACCTTTGTCAGAGTGGTGGTACAATACAAACTTCCATTCTTCTCTCAATATGACCCCATTTCAAGCTTTGTATGGTTATCCACCACCCTTATTTGTGCCCTATATTCCCAAGGATTGTACCATAGATGCTGTGGATCAATTGTGTTGCAGTAGAGAGCAAATGATTTCTGATCTAAAAAAGTCTCTGCAGAGAGCTCAGAACAGAATGAAGCAATTAGCTGATGTTAAAAGAACTGAGAGAATATTTCAAGTTGGGGAATTTGTTTATCTTAAGCTGCAGCCTTTCAGTCAAAATTCGTTACGAATTTCAAGGCAAAACAAATTAAGCCCCAAATATTTTGGTCCATTTTTGATTGTAGAGAAAGTGGGTAAAGTGGCGTACCGATTGGATTTGCCAAAAGATAGCTCAGTTCATCCGGTGTTCCATGTTTCCTTGCTCAAGGCAGCAAAAGGCGATTCCCTTCCTGTCATTCCATTACCGGAGCAGCCTCGTTTTGTGTATTACCCAGAATCAGTGATTAGTAGCCGAATTGTGAAGAAAAGAAATCATATGGGAGTTGAAGTGCTGATTAAATGGAAAGAGCTACCTGTGACCGAAGCTTCGTGGGAGGATAAGGAAGAAATGCAGATTAGGTTCCCAAGTTTTAACTTTTGAATTTTGGGTCAAAATTCTTTTGGGGGGAAGTATTGATACAGGGTTATAGTTGAAGGACCTAATTGTAAATAGCATAATAGTTGTGAGTTGATGTATTAGCTGTATTAGTTAGAGGACCAATTATGTAACTTGACAGTTAGTCAGTTACTTGGTTATAAACTGTAATAACGATGAATGAAAGGTACCGTTGAGTTGCCATATTCTTCTTTAGTTTCTCTCTCTAATCTCTCTCTTAGAATCTCCATGTATCATTATATGTATACAGTCATGGGCGGAGGATAATGTAGGCCTAGGGGTGCCTCGGCCCCTCTAGGTTTTCGCGCGTAGCGTTAGTTTTACCAAAAAATTGTTTTTTTTTGTTGTGAAATATTGGGTTTTTTTAAGAGTCCGGCCCCCACCGATTTGGATTTTTAGAGTCTGGCCCCTACCGAGTTTTCATTCAAGCTCCACCGCTGTATACATAATACAAATGCCCGGTTACAAGATACAACAAGCATAACACGCCATGCATAATATATTCGGGTAAAATCACAGTGTTAATCCGCAATGCAGAATCGTAGGGATTAATGTAATCAAACTCTAAATCTGCAAAACATATAAGCTGCATGCAAAACAAAGATATTAATGACAAGTGTTAGTAACTGAAATTATAGACTCATGAATTACATATATTTATATAAATGCATGTATCAGTACTCTTTGATAAAAGATTTTAGGAACCCTATTCTCAATTGGCATATTGTGATTCACACAATCAATAAAACTAAACAATATGCATTAAAAAATAATGTGAATTCACCTGAAAAACAACAATAAGTAGGATAGTGATGAAACAATGGTTAACCGGGCAGGGTTAACTCACTGATCTCGTCAAGAAGGGTTAATCCCTTCCTCTCGAGGATCGCTGGCTGGATCACCGGTGGTTGATCTCCTGCACAAGGAAACAAGCCGTGACTCGTAACAAGGAGGATGGGGTGGGGGGTGCTCCTTGTTACCACTCTCCGGCGTGAGAATCAGTAGTTTGCTTGGGAAGCAAAGTAAGATAGTAGTAGTAGTGAGAGAGTTGTGAGAAGATACCTCAAACCTGGTTTGGGGTTGGTATTTATAGCCGAGGAGTGGAGGAGGATGATGATGGATGGACTGACGACGTGCTGCCCCTTTTCAGGTGTGTCAGGCTCGTCGGTTATGGAGGTTACGCCACGTCAGTCCATTGCTTACGTAGCTCTGACAGGTAACTGTCATTGGTGCCACTTGCACTGTGGTGTCAGTACCACTTGCTTGAGTACATAGGATGCGGTGCAAGCCGCATCGCTACGTGCGGTAACATCTGAAGTTACCGCGTCTCCTACTTGTGATCAAGGAATACGCGAGATGCGGTGCTAGCCGCATCGTCGTCTTGCCTGCATCCCTTGTCGTGACGAAAATGTCCGTATGGTGCGGTGTCAGCCGTACCGCTACGTTCATCTTCTTCTATGCCCAAGGTAAGGCTTTCCTGTATTGATAGAAGTGTTCACTGGACGCGGTGCGATGCCGCGTCGCTGTGAATACTTCCGTTTTCGTACACCAGATGTGATGCTATGTCGCATCATTCTACCGTTCTCCTGTTCCATGTAAGTCCTCCTTTGTTATTAGATAGATTGGATTCAACCCTTGTGTCGACGCGTTCCCGCATGGGCACAAGTGGGTTGTTAGCTAGTGGGGGTTTTGATAAGGGTAATGGTCACTCGCGGTCGATGCTGACGCGAGATCTGGGACCATACCCCTTCAAGTCCCCCCAGTCTAGTGTCGCTGCCACATACAAGGTGTATGTGGGAGGAGTACTGGACTATGGTGTTTGGAAGGTAGTTTGGAGTCTGGAGAAGATCCTAGACCATGTGTGGTCTTTTCTGTATGTAAATGAAGCTGGAGGTCCGGAAGGATCATCTGACGCCTCTTCCGTATCGGTGAAGGAATCTTGTCTGATGCGAGATTCTCAGCCGATTTATGTCACCAGGTGGTCTGCCACCTGTTGTTGTGTCGAAGGTCTCTTGGAGACCTTGTTAGTAATGCTGCACAAACTTCGAACCAACCTCTGAGATGGTGGTTCGAAGGTATGTGGAGGTTTCCCATCCTTTAAAGGTGGGCTTTTCTTCATACCAATTGTTGAATTGGTGCATGAAGAAGAAAAGAAACTTTTGGACCAATCTTTGAGACTGGGATCAAAAGTTGTTGATGCTTGCAAGTGCTTTGCTCGAGCTCTATGTTCAGCATCGAGTTATGAGACGACGATCCCTTTTTTGTGGGGTGTTCGTGTTTATCGTCATAGCTCTCTAGTAACCGCATGTTCTTTGCGGTTACCTCGTTGCGTCATTGTTGGCCATGTTTGGTCGAACAATGTATATTCATACTATGGGTAAATAAACATGGTCATAGGTAAGGGAATGCCCACCATTGTTTATTCTATGCGGCCCATAGTCGGGTTAACAAAGTCATAAGCAGACTTGTTACCGCTGTTCGGACGCTTGTTGTTCGACGAGAGTTTATTTAGAGCGCTGTTCTGCGTTCGTTTTGGAGCCACTTACCTTCCCGCTCCAATACCGAGTTTGCCATGCAGTAGCATTGTTCGGTGATGTGGAGTGAGCTTGGCTCTTCCGTAGCAACCACTCTGCGGAAGCTATGGTTATGTCCGTAGCTCCTCGTGAGTGTCTGTGGTTTTGCATTACCACTTTTGCTCAAAGCGGGTGTGGCTCGGATGTAGCTCTTGAAGGTTCAGGAGACAGGGTTGCTGATGTGCTTTCGCGTGCATACCCTTCCTTCCTTTCGTTAAAGAAGGTGTTCGTGTACCCTCTGCGGTTGTGAACCGGACAGGAGGGATTTGAAGCTTGAAGAGAATGAAGGCAATGCAGTTCCCCTGTGTCTGAGATGCGGTTCAGTCCAACGGCCAGCGCTGGTTCTGAGCATCTGACACACCTGAACGGGCGCGTGTGTGGCAAGTCCGCATATTCCACGTGTGCTCGTGGGTAGTGCGGATAGGTATTATACCCCCTTATAGTGTGAGATATATGTTTTTACCTATTTTTAGGGGTATGTTAAAAAACGACATGCGGTATGGGTTATGGTGCGGTATACCAGAGAAACCGCATGCCGCTTATAATTGGATAATGTAGTCGCTTTTTGTTGCATACGTGGCTGGACGCACGTGTGAGTTGGTGGAAGTTGGTGAGATCTTCCTGGCATGTGCTGAAATGAAAGGACGTTTGCACTGCCCGAGGCATTAAATGCACTGTAGCGAAGAGTGTAAACGTCTCTTGTGTCAGGCGCGTGGGCGGCCACGCGCGCGTGATAACCGTCAGCGGAAACGGCGCTCGACACGTGGTGTCCTATGATTCGCTCTTTTTGAACGTGATCATTTGTTTCCTCCCTCCGCATTAATTGCGATGGGTATATAAGGGGAAACCGTTCGTGGTTTCCCCTCACTTGTTTGAAATTTCAAAAATTTTCCGGTGAGAGAAAACCTGTTATCTGTCTTCTCCGACGAAATTTCTTGAGGTTCCAGTGAGGGTTTTTAGATTTTCTGTTCACCATCTTCTCTTTCTTTGATATTCTTGATGGCTGAACCATCTAATCCACACAATGTGGAGGGTAAAAACCCTGACCAGCCGGTAGTATCGGCTGATGAAGACGAAGATGATGATGTTGACGTTCCCGGTGGTGGGTTACCGGTGTTGAAGTGGTCAAAGGGTAGTTTTAAAACCCTGATGGCCACTGTGCAGATGGCCAAAGACTGGAATGCTACTTACCCACAAGTGGGGGACACCGGTGCCGATGCTCCGGCCGGTTATATAACCTTGTGGGCGGATTTTTTCAACCACGGCAACCTTAGGTTGCCGGTGACGGTGTTTGTGGCGGAGGTATTGGAGTATTATCACCTCCATATCTCCCAGCTTAGTCCTTTCGGAATGTTCCGAATTCGGAATTTTGAGTACACATTCCGTGCCCATGGCCTGCCCATTACAGTAGAGAATTTCCGGCGGTTCTACCAGTTGACGGTGAACACCGGTTTTTTCTCGTTTACTCAAAGGCATGGGAGTCTGAAGTTGATGACACCCCCTAAGGGTGTGACAGGCTGGAAGAAGAGGTTCTTCTACGTGAAAGCCTGTGCGGTCTATGCTAGCATGTCTTTCAGGAATGTCGATGTTGGAGTTTCCGATGAAGATATTCCTGTTGCTTCCGCGAAGACCGCGGACTGGTTCTCTAGGCTGCGGCCTATTGAACTCAAAAAGTTGGATAATGACCAACTGTGGATATTGCGGATGATGCTCTCCAGACCGGATAGGAAGGAAAGGCCCGTGTTGCGGGAACAGGGTGGTGGTAAGCTCGTTACCCTTTGTTATTTTCCTTATTTCCTAAGCCTTTGTAATAACCTGCATGCATGTATCAGCGGATGCGGTTGGCTTGTGGAGGATGTTTGAGCCTGATTTCAAGGGCCAGGTTGAACTGATTGCGGTTGAGCTGAAGAAAGGTTTCAACCTTGAAATTCTGAAGAACTTTCGTGTGCCGTCGAAAGCGGTGCTGGATGCCCCGGTTCCGGGAGACGTAAGAGGTACGTCTTACGTGGCATTAGTTTTTTCAGTTTATCTTTTTGACTGGTTCTGTTGATTGTGTGAATCCAGGTGTCCTTGCGGATTTGGGGAAGTTTGAGAAACGCGTCCCCAAAAAGACTGTTGAGAAGAAAACGGTGAAGAAAACCGTGCGGGGTCGTGGCAAGGGGAGTGTTGAAGGCTCAGCTGCCCCTTCTTCCGTTTTTGAAGCCGCAGGTACCTATCAATCTTGTTCTCGGGGATATACCGATTACGTCGTAGTATCTGACACCCTTGAGGGTTTGGGTGTTATAGGTAGTGGTGCGGCCGCGGGTGGAACTGCTGTGGTTCCCCCCGTTGTTGGAGAGAAAAGGGGACCAGAGCAGAAAGCTGCTGGTGGTGGTGAACCGAAGAGGCGGAGACTGCAGACCAGGAGAGTTGCTCCGGTGCAGAAGAAACCTGCAGCTACTGCTGGTAAGTATATCCCTTTTCTTTGTGTTGTATGTACAATGGGTGGGAAATACTCATTGAATACTCTTTGTATTGCAGAATCCCGAGATGCGGGGTATTCTTTTTTCGACATCCCTGCGTCTCCTCCGCACACCGCTACCGCGGGCGCGGGTGTATCGAAGGAGAGGGTCGCGCCTAAGGAGCGTGCGGCCCCTTTTGTTGGGCCAGTTCGTGATCCCCCTTTGGAGAAGACGGTGGAGACGACTGCTGACCGGATTTTTGACACTGTGGACTCCTCGGACAATCTGATCTCTCCTGATGAGGGTGACGGATTGAACTTGAGGTTTTCCGATGCCGGTAAGCAGAAGTCTGATGCTGAGGTGCGGCAGCAGGATGCTGAGCCGCAGAAGTCTCCTGCTGGGGAGAAAGGTAGCGGCTCGTCTGCTGGTGGTGCGGGTTATGACGGGCCTCCAATTCAGCCTGGGGAGTCTGAATTGGGAGTATTATTACCGCACATACTCCCCGGGTCGCAGTATGGTGTATCACCGACCCCCCTGGACTGTTATGCAGGGGGATGATATTTCTAACGACCCTGCGGCATGTAGGGAGATTTTGGGTGGTCTGGGGACCCCGTTTGAAGTCGAGCGTGCCCGTGCCGCGCCCCGAGAGCTGCGTATTAACCAGCTTTCATCGATGCTGGTGGGGACTTCCATTGTGGCTAATGCCATTTTGGACGATTATAAGGTGCTGGGCCGCCGCGAGGAGGAGGCTACTCGTATGCGGGCGGAAGCAGAGAAGTTAGTCGAGGCTGCTCGTGCGGGTGCGGAGCAGCTCGAGAAGGATAAAGCTGCTTTTGAGAAACAGAAACAGACTTCGGAATGGGCTGCCGCTGCCCAGCTGAAACAGGTGCGTTCCCTTGCTAAGCTTCTTGCTGATGAGCGCAAGAGTTGGAATGAAAAAATGTCCAATGAGCGCAAGAAGTGGAATGAATCTTGGGCTAAGCAGAATGACATTCTGTTTCATGCTCGGCAGGAGCTGACAAATGCCAAGGCAGCGAATGCTACCTTGAGCCAGGAGAAGGCTGCGGCTGAGGCCATTTCTGTTAAGGCACTGCAGGCGAAGGCCGATGCCCTGAAGGCGCTTGGAGAGGCCAAAGAAGCCGGGGCTCGTGCCTCAAAGGCCCTTGAAGAGGCCGCAGAGAAGGAGAGCCGTGCTTCTAAGGCTCTTGAAGAGGCGAATGCGGAGCGCATTCGTTTAGGAAAAGTTGTTGAAAGCCTGCAGGTACGTTTCTTTAACTTTGTTGCTTTCGTCCTTTATTGTTTTGAACATATTTATCGAGTGAACTGTTTGCTGTTTTTGTAACAGGCTGAGGTTCAGGCCCGGGAGGTCGCGGTTACGGACCTTACTGCCCGCGTGTCTTCTGCGGAGAAGCGGGCTGACGCTGCTGCTGAGGCCAAGGATGCCTTGGCGTCCTCTTTTAACCAGCTGGAAGCTGACCGTGAGTGGCTGCGGACTCACGGCATCGCGCGTGTAAGTATCCCTTGCCTTTACATTTGCTTGGATTAGCATTCAAGACTTATGATCTTTTTATTGCAGATTGTCGAGGCTATCATGAATGCCCCTGAGACCTCATCTGGTTTGGACCTGGTTAAGGAACGTGCGCGCGATGCTGGCTTCAAGGCTGGTTATAACCGCTGCATTGGTCATATCAATGTATTATCCGCAGGCGGTTATACTGATCAGGCATCCGGGTTCCGTGATGTGGATACCGAAGGTCGTCTGAAAGCGGCCGTAGCCTCCTTTTATGATACGCCCCTTGCCTGTGTAGGTGAGCTGGACGAGTGTTTGGAGGTTGCGGACTATGTTGACCGCTTGCGGATGCTTTATCCGGATGTGGAAGAGGAAGAACCCGCTGGTGGTGCCGGAGGAGACGCGGGGACCAGCGGTACAAAATAGGGTTTAGGTTGGCGAGTGTGCCTCCTTTTTGTATTCCTCTTGTATAGAATAGGAACTTTATGTAAATTCAGTAAGCATCATGTGGATACTTGAATTTTTTGAATATAAAGTTTCTTTGTTCAGTTTGTACAAGTGTTTTTAATTCTTGCATGTCTGAACGTGTGTATGCGTAACTTTACCCATTTATGAACGGGGTCAAGTATACTCCATACTTTTGTTGTATGTGTATGCATCAATTCTGTTACTTACCGTGTGAGGGTTTTAGAATTGCTTTAAGCTTTGTAAAAGCTTATATTACCGGAACTCTACCCATTTGTGAATGGGGTTGAGTGTACTCCATACCTTTGTCGTATGAGTCCGCGTCAATTCCATTGTTTGCCTTTTTGGGCTCAGGAATTGTGTCAAGTGTTTAACAAAAACTTGTGTATCCGGCCGGATAAAACATGCAAGTCTTTTTGCCTTTTGCTGGCCTATTACAATATTTGTGTGTGGTTACCACTTTGTATGGGTATCACGAATGAAGATTTATCCAATCTGTTTTTGGGATACCGCAAAGTGGAACACGCATTTGTAATAGTAATAACAAACAATAATGTAGAAAATTGCTTATTTATTTATTTGCAAATGGCCTGCGGCCCAATAGGTTACATAGAGAAATGTAAGAACATGGCTTACATATAACAGCGTCGAAGCTGTTGTGCATTCCATGTGCGTGCGATAGGTTCGCCTTCTAGTGTTTGCAATCTGTACGCGCCTTTCCCTAAGACCTCGTTGATGAGGTAGGGTCCTTCCCACTTGGGGGCGAGTTTGCCTGGGCGCTCGGCATTAGATGCCTCATTGTCGCGTAGGACGTAGTCTCCTGGGTTGAAAGTACAAACGCGGACGCGCGCGTTGTAGTACTTTTCAAGTTTGGATTTATATTTGGCCTCGTTGATGGCAGCGTTTTCGCGCCTTTCTTCCAAGAGGTCCAAATCGATCCTGCGTTCCATGTTGTTGTCTAGTTTTTCAATAGCCAACATTCTAGGAGAGGGGAGACCTACTTCTGCGGGGATCACCGCTTCTGAACCGTAGACTAGGCTGAAGGGTGTTTCCCCATTGCTTGTTTTTGGGCTTGTACGGTGAGCCCATAAGATACTTGGGAGTTCATCGACCCAGCCACGCCTGGCCGTTCCCAACCGTGCCTTGATCCCTTCGACTAGGCTTTTATTGATACTCTCGACTTGGCCGTTCCCTTGCGGGTGTGCGACTGAGGAGAATATGTGCTCAATGTGTAGTTCCTCTAGCCATTTTTGAAATTCGTCGGCAGCGAAGTTGGTGCCGTTATCGGTGACGATGCACATTGGTAATCCGAAACGGCAGATGATGTGTTCCCAAATGAACTTTCTTGTTATCATAGCAGTGGTTGAGGCGAGTGGTTTTGCTTCTACCCATTTGGTGAAGTAATCAACCGCCACTATGATAAATTTAACCGCACCTGGAGCGTCAGGGAAAGGTCCCACAACGTCAATTGCCCATTTCTGAAAGGGCCATGCGGTTGTAACGGGGACTAAGTTGTTTTTTGGCCGCAAGGTTTTTGGAGCATGACGTTGACAGTCGATGCACTTGCGCAACTCTTTGACGGCATCCAGGTGCATGCCGGGCCAGTAATACCCGGCATTCATGATTTTGGCCACTACCATGCGTGGTCCAGCGTGTATGCCACATATGCCCTCGTGTATCTCTCGAATGAGGTATGTGGCATCCTGGGGGTTGACGCATCGTAGTAGTGGCCCGAGGTATGATTTGCGGTATAAGATACCGTCTCCCATCTGATAATGGCACGCTTTGTATTGTAGTTTGCGTGCTTCTGATTTGCTTTCGGGAGTCACACCGGATTGTAGATATGCGATAATAGGTGTCATCCATGATGTTGAACCGTATTGAATGACGTTGACTTGGCGCAGGGGTACCGAAGGATTTTGCAGGATTTCGATGCGTATCTCCTTTGCCAAGTGTTGGAAGCTGGTAGATGCAAGTTTTGATAGTGCATCTGCGGACTTGTTTTCGCTTCGATTAATATGGCGAATATTGAATGAAGCGAATTTGGATTTTAGTTGCAGGACTTGCTCGAGGTAGAGGATCATGATATCCCCCTTTGCGGCATAGTCGCCGCGTACTTGGCCTGCAACTAACAAAGAGTCGACGTGGGCTTCCAGATGTTGCACGCCGATTTTGACTGCTAAACGTAGCCCCGCTAACAGAGCCTCATATTCTGCCTCGTTGTTTGTGCTTTTGAATTCGAGGCGGATTGCATATGTGAGTTCTTGGCCGTCGGGGCTGACGAGTCGCAGACCTGCACCCGCTCCTTCATCGTTGGAGGCACCATCTGTGAAGAGTGCCCATGTCTCTGAGGAGGGTGGCGTTGGTGCAGGAGTTTGTGCTTCTTCGCATTCTTGGATGCGGTTCACCGGTACTTCGGCGGCGAAATCAGCTAAGATCTGGCCTTTAATCGCGGGGCGCGGTTTATAATGTATCGTGTGCGCGCCCAGCTCGATGGCCCATTTCGCTAATCGCCCAGAGATGTCGGGTTTGGAGAGGATCGGGCCGATCCTGTAATTGGTTAGCACTGTGATGACGTGGTTTACGAAGTAGCGTCGCAACCGTCTTGAAGCGTGCACTAATGCTAGCACCAATTTCTCCATTATTGAGTACCTCGTCTCTGGGTCGTTGAGCATCTTGCTGATGTAGTAGATGGGTGTTTGAACCCCCTTTCGCTCCACAATTAGTACCGCACCCACCGCGTTGTCCGCGGCGGATAGGTATAGTATGAGTGGCTCATCCTTGCGTGGTGCGGTTAAAGTTGGGAGTTGTATCAAACACTCCTTCATTTCCCGGAAGGCCTGTTCAGCCTCTGCGGTCCACTGGAATTGTTCTTTCTTTGAACAGCTCCGCAGGGTCTTGATGAACGGATAAGACTTAGCTGCGTGGTTGGCTAAGAATCTGTTAAGTGCCGCTAGCCTGCCGGCTAGCCGTTGCATATCCTTCATCGATGAAGGCGATGGCATGCGCTCGATCGCCTGGACCTTCTCCGGGTTTACCTTGAATCCATCTTTAGTCACGATGAACCCAAGGAATTTGCCTTCTTCCATTCCAAACGAGCATTTCCCTGGATTGAGCTTTATGTTAACGCTTCGCAGAGTTTGGAATGTTCTTTCAATATCTGTGAGCATGGTATCTTCTTCCATGCTCATGACGACCAGGTCGTCCATGTAGATTTCGACACTTTTGCTTATTTGGCCGCGAAAAGTGTCGTTCATCAACTTTTGGTAGGTTGAGCCGGCGTTGCGCAACCCAAACGGCATTTTTGTATAGCAGTAATTTCCGGTGGGAGTCCGGAATGCCGTTTTGTCTTCATCCTCGATTGCCATTTGTACCTGATGGTATCCCTTATAGCAATCGAGGAAACACTTCCACCTGAATGGTGCGAGATTATCGACCTTTTCGTCGATTTCTGGAAGCGCGTAACAATCCTTGGGGCAGGCTTTGTTAAGGTCTTTGTAATCGACGCACATGCGCCAGCCCCCGGACGGTTTTTCTACCATGACTGGGTTGGACAACCAAGTCTGGTATTTAACTTCCCGCAGGATGCCTGCGGAGAGCAGTTCTTCGATCTGCTCTTGCATCGCCTGATTTTTAGCTGACCCAAGGTGGCGTTGGCCTTGGATCACTGGCTTGATACCTGGCATGGTATTCAAGTGATGTTGCGCAATATCACGTGGGACCCCGGTCATGTCTGCGGGTGTCCACGCGAAGATGTCTTGGTTCCTGAAGAGGAGCTGCTTCAGTTGCGCTTTGGTGGTCGGGGACAAGGCGTGACCCAATGTGACCTTTTGTTCTGGGTATCTCGCGTTGAGAACCCATTTTTCTGGCTGGTCATTGGGGGTGGGCCTTGCGACCTTGGTCGGACGTACTTCGTCCGACATCATGACGTCCCTGCGGGCATAGATTATCGCGACCCCCGATTCGGTTGGGAAACCAACCGCAGAGTGGGGGACCGACGTAATCATATTGAAATCTCCTTGGGATTCTCTCCCGAGGAGTACGTCATATCTGGAGGTGTGAGGTAAAACCATGAAGTTTACCTCTTCTGTCCTTGTGCGGTTTCCGCTGGAAAGACGCACAGGAAAAGTAATCTGGCCTAGGGGAAAGACAGTTTCCCCTGCGAACCCGGTTAACGGGTAATCTACTGCTTGCAACCGATCTTTGTCCTCCTGGTCGAACTGGTTGAAGCATTGTTCGTAGATTATATCAGATGTACTGCCCGGGTCGATGAATAGACGCTCGGTGCAGTAGTGTGCCAGTTGGCCTGAAATGACGACGGCGCGCCTATCGCGCGGTCCGCCTCGGACTTTTGGAAAGACGACTTGCTCGTCCTTCCAGTCACATTCCGGCCTTCTTGCCGCTTTCCGCGGCCTGCCCTTGCCTCCGTGGATCATGTGGGTGGAAGCCACGTGCATGGTTCGCTTCCCGGAGGAGGTACCTTCGCCGTGAGGGGTAATGCGCTTGGTGGGTTTTTGCCCACCTGGCAAAAGATGTTGCAGTTTCCCCTCCTTTAAGGCGCGCTCAATCTCCAGTCGGAGACTGATACAGCTGTTGGTGGTGTGGCCCGAGTCCTTGTGGTACTCACAATAGAGTGTGAGGTCCTGATTTTTCTTGGACTTCATTGGTTGGGCCGGTCGCAAGAACTGTGGGTCCGCAAGGAGGACCTCACTTGGCGACATGGTGATCTCGGTCCAGTTGCGGTCCCGAGATTCTTTCTTGGGCGCCCGACTGTCTCGGGCGGGGTTGTAGTTCTTTGGGTCGAACGTGTTGGTTTGCGGGAAGTATGGTTTGGAAATATCGCGATTTCCAACGTCCCGGTTGCGTTTATTGTTACGCTTGGACCCTTGTTGGGATGTTTCGGCTTGGGGTTTCGCCTTTGCCACATGCGGTTCGAGTGACCGCTGCGTCTGGGCGTATTTCTTGACCGCAGTCATGACATCTTCCCATTTTTTGGGCAAGCCCTCCTTGCCAGAGATGGTCATGATCATCTCTCTGTCTTTGACGGCCCGGATGAAGTGGTTTCGTGCCATCTGGTCTGCCACGTCACCTATCTCCAGGCACTCTTTATTATAACGGACGACGAATGCTTCGAGCGATTCGTCGTTCCTTCGCCAGATGTTCATGACGTCACACGAATCTCGCTCGTGGCGTCGCTGTTGGCAAAAATGTGCGAGGAACTTGGTACGCAAGTCCTCGAATGAATCCAGTGATCCCACTGGCAAAGAATCGAACCATGCCCTGGCCAGGCCCGTAAGGGTCTGGGGGAAAAAATTGCACCAAGTGGGTTCATCCCACTGGCCGTTGATGCCCGCGCCCATGAAGACGTTCATGTGGTCGTCCGGGTCGGTCGAACCATTGTATTTCCCAACGTTGAATGGGAACTTTGTCGTGGTGATATGGGCGTTGGCAATCCGCGTGCCGAACTTGGAATTTTCGGCCGCTGCCTTTGGCCTGTATGGTTCGTTCGCAGGGCGCTTTGCCGCCCTAAGGTATGTGTTGCGGGGGTGACTGGGAGGAACATAGTTGCGTCCTCCTGGTCTGCTACTGGTGTCATGCGAATCACCGCGGTAGCTATGGTCGTCAGGGTCGGTATGACCGTACCCTTCGGTGTATGGTTGTGGGGCCAATCGGCTCTGAATGCCGGGGCCGCGTCTGGAGGTTGATCGCCTCCTGTCCTCGCCATGGGGACCAAGGCGGGTGTGTACCGGTCCTCTGGTGTGGGACCCGTATGAGGAATCATCCTCGTTGAGGGTGTGGACCGAACAGTAAGACGATCCCCTTTCTTCACGTCGGCTTCTTGAAGCCGGGCGTGAATGGATCCTGCCGTCGTATTGTAAAATACGCTCAACAGGGGTGTGCGGTGCTGGGGGAAGCCCAGCTCGTATATTCGCTTCAGTACAAGCGCGGTTGTATGCTGCAGTCAGCGTAGCTGCCTGCTGCTCGTACCAGGCATGAATGGTCGTGCCTGGTGGGATCACAGATGGGAACTGTGACAACTCATGTCTGAACATAAAGGAGGGGCTCCTTTGTGTGGACGTGCCAATGTGTCCGGGTTGGGAGGTCGAGGCATTGACCCCTACCGGGTTTGGGATTGGAGGATTTTGGTTATCCGCAGTGTTGTTTTGGTGATCAGTCATGATCGTGAGAGAGGAAAAAGGGATGGATTAGAAAATGCTAAGAGTAGCGGTGGGCGCCAATGATGAAACAATGGTTAACCGGGCAGGGTTAACTCACTGATCTCGTCAAGAAGGGTTAATCCCTTCCTCTCGAGGATCGCTGGCTGGATCACCGGTGGTTGATCTCCTGCACAAGGAAACAAGCCGTGACTCGTAACAAGGAGGATGGGGTGGGGGGTGCTCCTTGTTACCACTCTCCGGCGTGAGAATCAGTAGTTTGCTTGGGAAGCAAAGTAAGATAGTAGTAGTAGTGAGAGAGTTGTGAGAAGATACCTCAAACCTGGTTTGGGGTTGGTATTTATAGCCGAGGAGTGGAGGAGGATGATGATGGATGGACTGACGACGTGCTGCCCCTTTTCAGGTGTGTCAGGCTCGTCGGTTATGGAGGTTACGCCACGTCAGTCCATTGCTTACGTAGCTCTGACAGGTAACTGTCATTGGTGCCACTTGCACTGTGGTGTCAGTACCACTTGCTTGAGTACATAGGATGCGGTGCAAGCCGCATCGCTACGTGCGGTAACATCTGAAGTTACCGCGTCTCCTACTTGTGATCAAGGAATACGCGAGATGCAGTGCTAGCCGCATCGTCGTCTTGCCTGCATCCCTTGTCGTGACGAAAATGTCCGTATGGTGCGGTGTCAACCGTACCGCTACGTTCATCTTCTTCTATGCCCAAGGTAAGGCTTTCCTGTATTGATAGAAGTGTTCACTGGACGCGGTGCGATGCCGCGTCGCTGTGAATACTTTCGTTTTCGTACACCAGATGTGATGCTATGTCGCATCATTCTACCGTTCTCCTGTTCCATGTAAGTCCTCCTTTGTTATTAGATAGATTGGATTCAACCCTTGTGTCGACGCGTTCCCGCATGGGCACAAGTGGGTTGTTAGCTAGTGGGGGTTTTGATAAGGGTAATGGTCACTCGCGGTCGATGCTGACGCGAGATCTGGGACCATACCCCTTCAGATAGCAATGAGGATGAAGAAGAATAGTAACCATGCAAACGTATCCCACATTTGCAATTAAGAAACAATCGTTGGAGAAATTAAGAAACGATCGCTAGGTGATTAGATCGTCGTGTTACTCCGACCAGCGATCTTTTCCAGTAGATAGAAATCAAACGACAAAGAGGGGCCAGAGTGATGAAGGGTTAGTATGATGGATGGAGGCCAACACATGAAATGAAGTTTTATTTTATTTTATTTTATTTTAGCAAGTACAAGGGATGTAATATGAATCAGGTATACCTACGGATGTAAACAAGCCCAAATGCTCGCGATCAGCACGGTTAAAAGCTAGAACGAGCCGAGCCTTAACAAGCTTGAGCTCGAGTTCGAGCCTGAAATACAAAACTGTTTTAGGCTCGCGAGCCTAAACAAAATTTTAGTTTTTATATATAAATATAATATAATAATGATGATAATAGCATTAGTGAGCCGAGCACGAGCCAAGATTTGGCTCATTTAAGCGATATTGAAGTGAGTTCGGACCGAGCTATTAGCTCGTTTGAGATTGTTCTCAAAATAGCTCCAGCCGAGCTGGAGCTTTGGGTTTTATTCGCGAGCCAAGCTCGAGCTCAAGCTTCATAAAAACATGACGAGCCGAGCTCGAGCCTAGTCGGGCTTAGGCTCGGCCCAGCTCGTTTACACCGCTAGTTATACCAATTTCATATTTTCGGGTTAGTTTTTTTGTGGCTGGATCAGACCGCTTACGGCCTGGCTATTTATATTTGGATAAGAAGCCCATTGGCCCGTGGGATTGTGGGAACCCTTTACTGTATGGGCCTAGAGGTGATTTTCACCCGTTAGAAACATCATAGTTTATGGCTTTATGCTCATTTGCTAGAAGGATAATTTTGGCCCAAGAGACAGATCTGAGACCAAATGGGCCACCAGACCCCAGAGACATTTTTGGCCCAAATAGACAAAAGTGGGTCAGAATTTTGTTTTATTTGTCTAAGTGATAAAAGGTTTTATATTTTTTTTAACGGCAAATTTATTTTAATCAATGTAGTTGGCTTGTAACCCGTTTCGAAATAAAATCGATGGTCCTTTAAATCAAAACATTTATGACAAATCATGGTGGTACTAGCCTAGTTAACGAAGGTATTAAAGTTATGTCGTACTCTTATCATGTCTTAATCATTCAAGACCACATTGAACATTAAAGGACCAAAAATAAATTGCATTCTTAACATTCAAGTATTTATGTGACTAGTATTAAATTCTCAATAAAAATTAATAATTGTTATTTATCAAGCGAAAGTTTGTATCAAATCAAGTGAAGTATAATGTCAGCAAACTAGTTTTTCGATTTAGATTTATTTTTTAATTACGTTACATACTTTAAAAAAATCATATGAAGGTGACAAAGTGGAGAGTAAACTTGTACTTTCACAAAAAACTGAGAGTTAATTTTTACACTCACTAATTGAGTTAATCATGCATAATTATTCATCATGTGGTGACCTTGATAGCCGAAAGACGAGAGGTACATGCACAAATCGGCATTTGTCCCGATTGTCGAGTGTTATGTGCCTTATGTGTCTAACGCTTGATGCAAAACTAATATTGAGCCGAGAGTCTTACTGTAAGCAGTCTCTCAATTCCTACAGGGTAGAGGTAAGGGTACTACATCTTACTCTCCTTAGACTCTACCCGTAGTTTTGCTATTGGTGAGATTTACTGAATATGATGATGATGGTATCCATAATTTTTTGTTTATTTATTTATTTTGGATTCAAACAAGCATTAGAATTAGTTGGATTAAAATTGTAAAAAGGGTACTTTGAATCTTTGATATCAATTTTTTTGGAGATGAAAAAAAACAATTACATGAATAAACTAATGGTTGAGGGATGCTTGAGCCCACAACCGAAAAAAGATGTGTCATCAAATATAGTGCCAACATCGTTTCCAGTTATGTGTACTGAATAGAGGTGAGTAAAATGAAATGAAATAGTTATTTCTGCAACATTTTCATCGTACCATAGTTAGTTATTTGACATTTTTTTTTGTATTTATAACTTGATTGCTACAAATTAACATGTACATGACCACTTGGTAGATACATTTAGATATTTTATATCTAAATGTTATTGAGAAATGATATTTAACATTTTAAAGTAAGATACGCAAGAAAAATTAGATACGTGAAATTGAGTTTTCAAGACTCATAACTATATATATAATTAGTTTCTAATATAACTACAAAAAGTCAACATAATTTAAAATAAACTACGTTAATTAATACATTAATACTCCGTTCTATTGTGCGTTCACACTCTTTAAGAAATGACCAATTAAATTCATTCCACTTAGGGTGGACGGTATCCATCCCGTTCTGTCTTCACTCACCCTTCTCACGGTCTCTAGTCCTGAAACATATTGTCTCACCCTTCTCACGGTCTCTAGTCCCGAAACATATTGTCATATGGAAGGCCATGGGACCTGTTCCAACATGGTGCTTCTTGCCATGTTAAAACCACCCTTCTCTATCTTTCTTTCGCACTGCTCCATATTTACAACAACAACGACCGTACCTAACAAATTTCACCCATAGCAAAGCAAATAGTAAGATCTAAAAAGGGTGAGAGAGATAAGCGAACCCTTCCCGAATCTCACAATATAAAAAAAACTATATCCAAAAAGATACCTAGCTCCAAAGTCAACAATAGACAAAGAAAAACCATTTACTGCCCCATAGTTAGAAACTAATATTTAAATGTCTCACATTAATATTTAAATGTCTCACATAATAAAAGTAACCAGGGCTGTAAACGAACTGGAAGTTCAGCGAACAGCTCGTGAATCATTTGGTGAAAAGTTCGTTTATGTTCGTTCGTTTATTAAATGAACGAACACGTACAAGAAATTCTATTCGTTAAGCTAAACGAACAAACATGAACAAAGGATGCATCCGTTTGTTTATGTTCGTGAATGTTCGATAAAGTGTTCAATTAGGTTCGTGAATGTTCGGTAATATGTTCATTTATGTTCGCTCATATATGTTAATTTGTGTTTATTCACTTAAAGGTTTTTATATGTTATATTTTTATTTTATTGGTTTTAGTTTTTTTTTTTTAATTTTGAAACCCTAGTTATACTATATATGTTCGTTTGTATTTGTTCGTGTGTATGAACGTTCGATTGTTTTCATGTATGTTGATGAACATTTATTTGTGTTCTTGTGTTCATTATTGTTCCGTAATGTTTGTGAAAAGTTCATGAACACATTTATTTCGTTAACGTCAGAACGAATACGAACAAGAAATCTCGTTCGGTAAACGTTCGTGAACAGTTCATGAATAGGTTCATTACTTAATGAATAAACTAGAAGAATGCCTTATTCGTGTTCGTTCGATTCGTTTACAACTCTAGAACCCATCAACCCTTTACTTCATATACTCTAATACATTTTTTACCGAGAAAAATGCCCGGATAGTCCCTGTGGTTTCGCCTTTTTTCACCTATAGTCCTCAACTTTCTAAAACTACCTGAATAGTCCCCAAGTTTTCATTTTTTGTTCCTGGATAGTCCCTGGGTCTAACTTCAGTTACTTTTCTCTGTTAAAATGATGTGAAATGACAAAAATACCCTTACCTTAAAAGGCCAAACCATAGGGACTATCCAGGCATCTTCTTCATTTTTATTTATAAAACCCCACCACCACACTTCATCTTCAACCTCCACCCAAATATGTTATCATCGGAATTTGTTGTCGAAATCCGCCATGGCTGCAATCACAGTCCGATACGGATCCGATATGTAAATTCTGATTTTGCTTAATATAATTTCCATCGTCATAGCCTTTTTTAAATGGAACAACAACAGCAACATAATCATCATCACTCATCATCATCAATCATCATCAGAAAACGTTGCCAGTCAAAATGGCAAGAGGAAAGTTACTTTAAGAAACCTCCTCATTCTCACCTGAGCCTCAATTCAATTGAGAGCATAACACAACATAACACCTCATCTCATCATTTAAGGCGGTTATAGGTACATGTCGAGGTCAACAAAAAAAAAACGGTTTTTTACCTAAACAGAAACCGATCCTTTTCCACTTATCAGTTTGAGAACTACTCCCTTGAAACCGGTTAAGAGCCAGAACTAGTTTTAAACCGAACCGAGCCTTTTCCACTTGTAAAGAGGTAAATGAATAGGCTCAGATCTGTAATTGGGAGATGGGGACAAAGAAGAAACGTGTTACGCCGTGGCTGCAGATACACAGTTTCATGGTAAGAGAATATCAAATTCTTCTTCACTATGCCATCTGGATCTTGCCCTGCCAAGATACAAATCGGATCTTCGATGTCCCCTCTGAATACACTGATCATCACAGCCTTTAAACAAGTTTACAAAATACTGCTACTACCACAACCTCCACCATCACCATCATCAAATGGCACAGAAACCTCCTCAATCGCATTCTCACCATAGTCTCAATTCACATGAGAATAACACAACATAACACCTCATCTCATTTTTCAAGATGGTTATTATAAATATAGAAGTGAACAGAAAACCGGTTTGTGAACTGGAACCGGTTTTGACCTGACCCGAAACCGAATATGATACAGGTTTGGTGAAACTGTTCCCCTTTCTCCCTTGACACCAATTAATAACTAGAACTAGTTTTAAACCGAACTGATCCTTTTCCACCTGTAAACTAGTTTTACCAAACACCAGTTTTGACCATTGTTGACCCAAACCGAAACCATTTCAACCTGAACCGGAATGGGATTAAAAAAACGAAATGTGCACCTCTAGGTAGATAAATGTTCTTATACAGAGTTGTATCTCCAACGATAAAGGTTCTGAGGCTCAAATATATTATCATCGGAATTTACTGTCGAAATCCGCCATGGCTGCAATCACAGTAGCATGTATCAAATACATATTGTCCGAGTTGCCTTGCCAAGATACGGATCAGATCTATAAATTCCGATTTTGCTCGAAATAATTTCCATCGTCATAGCCTTTTCAAATGAAACAACAACAGTAGCAGCAGCATCAACATAACTATAGAGAAGATGATGTCGGCGGCGATGGTGGAGGGTGGAGGAGGGTGATGGTGGGTGGGGGTTGAAGATGAAGTGTGGTGGTGGGGTTTTATAAATAAAAATGAAGAAGATGCCCGGATAGTCCCTATGGTTTGGCCTTTTAAGGTAAGGGTATTTTTGTCATTTCACATCATTTTAACAGAGAAAAGTAACTGAAGTTACACCCAGGGACTATCCGGGAACAAAAAATGAAAATTTGGGAACTATTCAGGTAGTTTTAGAAAGTTGAGGACTATAAGTGAAAAATGGCGAAACCACAGGGACTATCCGGGCATTTTTCTCTTTTTTACCAAAGAGAAAATTCTTTTTATTGAAATTACTTATTCACCAATATGGTTACACTACCTATAAAATTAACTTTATTGATTTAAGTAATGATCACTCTACTTCTCTTTATCAACCATACATATTAAAAAAAAAAAACAAAAATGATCACATCATGCCAAATATCATTATTTTTCCAAATCAATTAAAATGTGTCCTAAAACAAAAATAAACAACACCAAAACACCCCTTATTTGACTCACACTCCCACTTTCCTCCACCTCTCTTCCAAACACAAACACACTTACTCCCAACAACCACATCACCTCGCCGGAGCCACCATGCACCACCGCCACTTCTTCCTATTCCGGCCACTCTAACCTCTCACTCCGGCCAAAATAATGCAACTCACTCCAACCACTTTTTCCCTCACACAAGTAATATTTTTCCAAATTTATAACAATGGCAACGGAGACCACCACATCCACCACCCAACAACCACTACCACCACCGGTAACAACCGAGTCAACGCAGTCAACGGCAAAAAAAACTGTTAAAAACCGGTTTGAAGGGCTACTAACAATCCGTACAAAAGCAATAAACGGTAAAGGAGCATGGTATTGGTCTCATTTAGAACCAATCGTCATCAACAGTTCCGATAACGCCTCGCCTAACGCCGTTAAACTCCGTTGTTGCTTATGCGACGCCGTTTTCTCCGCTTCAAACCCTTCAAGAACCGCCTCCGAGCATCTCAAACGAGGCACATGCCCAAATTTCGATAACGGTTCACCTAACGCCGTTAACCCAAAACCAACTTCCGTTACTAGTTTACCATCTCCGACGACGTCGTTTTCGCCGCAAAACCACCGGAAACGGAATAAAACCACCGCTCACTCTGCCACTCCGATCTCAATGATCCAACCCGAACCCGCAAGATTCTCAATCCACGGATCATACCCGTACCCGAATCCGAACCCAAATAACCCGACCCGACCCGATTTTTTACCTGCATTGTTACCGGCTCCGGTGGCTATGAATGTGAATGTTTCCGGTACCCTAACCCGACCCGACCCGACCCAGCAGTACCATCAGTTATCCGGTGGGAAAGATGATTTAACCGCATTAGCTAAGTTGGAAAACAGTGTGAGAAAACTAAAATCTCCAAAAAGTCAACCGGGTCAAGCGTTGACCAAATCACAAATTGCTTCATCACTCAACTTATTATCAGATTGGGTGTATGAAAACTGTGAGAATATAACATTTTCAAGCTTAAATCACCCAAAGTTCAAAACTTTCTTGACCCAACTCGGGTTACCGGCGTTAACCCGCCGGGAACTCGCCGGAGACCGGCTGGAATTCAAATACCAAGCTGCAAGATCCGAATCAGACGATCGGATCCGTGAATCGATGTTTTTTCAACTTTCGGCAGATGGGTTTGGGTCAAAATCAAAAGGGTATAATCTTTTTGATGAAAAGATTATTAATTTATCGGTGAATTTACCAAACGGAACGAGGGTTTTCCGGCGAGGTGTTTTTGTAAATGGGTATGTGTTTCCGGAGCATGCAGAGGATGTTTTGATGGAAACTATTGTGGGGATTTGTGGGAGTAATGGGAATGTTCAACAGTGTGTTGGGGTTGTTTCTGATGGGTTAAAGTCAACTGCTTTAAAGAATCTTGAAATGAAACATGAGTGGATGGTTAATATTTGTTGTCAGTTTCATGGGGTTAGTAAGTTGGTTAAAGATTTTAGTAAAGAATTGCCTTTGTTTAAGAATGTGAGTGATGGTTGTTATAAAGTTGCAAACTTTGTGAATAATGTGTCTTATGTTAGGAATTTGTTTCTTAAGTATCAGTTTCAAGAATCGGGTCGAGCGCGGTTGCTGCGTGTACCGCCAGGAGCGTCAGGAAACGGGTTCGAACCGGTGTTTAATATGGTGGAAGATGTGTTAGGTTCAGCTAGAATATTACAGTTGGTTTTAGTTGATGAGAGTTGGCGAAAAGATTCAATGGAGGATCAGTTTGCTAGAGAGGTTGAGGAAATAGTGAGGAATCCGCAGTTTTGGAGGGAAGTCGAAGCGGTTCATTCGTTGGTTAGGTTGGTTAAAGACATGGCTCGTGAGATCGAGAAAGAAAGACCGAGGATCGGACAATGTTTGCCGCTTTGGGAGGAGCTAAGAGGGAAAGTTAAGGAGTGGTGTTTGAAGTTTCAAATAGTTGAGAGTGATGTCGAAAAGGTGTTTAATAAAAGGTTTAAGAGAAACTATCATCCTGCATGGGCAGCTGCATTTATACTTGATCCGTTTTATTTGATTAGGGATAGAAGTGGGAGGTATATGCCCCCTTTTAAATGCTTGACTTCTGACCAAGAAAAGGATGTTGACAAGCTTATAACACGGCTTGTATCGCGCGAAGAAGCTCACATTGTATTGATGGAGCTTATGAAATGGCGAACGGATGGTCTAGATTCGGTTTACGCTCAAGCTGTGCAGCTTAAACAAAGAGACCCCGTTACGGGCAAGATGAAAATAGCCAACCCGCAAAGTAGCAGGCTTGTTTGGGAAACTTATTTAACCGAGTTCAATTCTTTGAGGAAAGTCGCAGTGAGGTTGATCTTTCTTCATGCTACTTCGTGTGGGTTCAAATGGAATTCGTCGTTTTTGAAACGGGCTCGATCAGGGAATGGTGTTGAGCAGGCGCAGAAGTTGATCTTTATAGCAGCTCATTCGCGGCTTGAAAGGCGGCATTCTTCTTCGTCTTCTAACGACGATGATGATGATGATGATAAAGATGCAGGCTTTTGTGCAATGGCTAATGGTGAAGATGATATGCTCAATGAAGTTGTGTTTGATGCATCCTCTCCATAAATGTTGCATCTTTTTGTTGAGCCTGATAATATTAGTCATAGTTTATTGTTTTAATTAATATATCATTTGATTTTAGTGCCATTTCTTGAGGTTGAAATGGTTGTTTTGCAAGAAATGACCTTTGTGTGATCAACTCAAGATTGTAATTAATCAGTTAATGATCTTGAATCTTTATAATTAGAGAGCAGAATTCCTAAATTGCCCCACTCTTGAGTTTGATATATTCTTTTAGTGTAAATTACTTTTTGAGTCCTGTATTTTAGTGGTTTTAACCACTTGAGTTTAAAATAAAAAAATTTAACGCTCTGAGTCTCTAACCGCTCATGGTTCTTGACTTGTAGATGGTAGAGTAGGTTTTTGAGGAAAAAAAGAATCTAAAGATGGAAAAAAGCTAGATTCTAGAAAAAGGATTCTTCTTTTGGAAATATCTACATGGGGTTAGTCAAAGAAACACTAACTTTAGAAGGACCAGAGTGCAATTCCTTTTTATCAGAAGGGCTTATTTTGCCAAGTTTCAAAGTTGTTTCTTTACTGCCATCCAATTAAAAGAAAGAAAGGGCAAGTCTCTTTCCAAAATTAGACCTTTTTGTTATGAAAGATAGAAAAGTGGCTAGAATTAAATATTAGTTTTTACGGGTTAACATTAAATACAAAGGATAAAATAAATAAGAAGGGTAAGAAGTTTTCTAGTCCATTAATCTTAGATTTGGAGGGTTGAGATTAGTTTTAGGGTGGAGGGTATAGTCAAACAACTTAGGGTGTTTGAGTGAAATTCTACCCAATAGTATTATGTCATGTCAACTCCCCATTCTACTCCCCATTTTACACTCAATCACTAGGTATAGTCAAACACCCCTCAATTAAAAAAAACATGATTGGTCCCTTCTCTCTCTCTCCTCTCTCCTCTCCTCTCAAACAAATCGGTGAACACTCACCGAAAATGGCAACCTCTCTCCAACTCAAACACCCAACTCAATCAAGTGGAGGTGGTCACCGATCGGTGACCCCCATTCACCGCACAACTCAAACACCCTTATACCCTCCACCCTTAGGAAAAAGAAGATAATAGAAGTGTATAAAGGGAATCCTATATTTATGGATTTTCTCTCTCCACATGCAAGACACATGTCAATTCCTCCATCGATTTAAAACGTCAATAACTTTTTCATACGACAATTTAAAAAAAAAATCACCATAATAACGAGCCTTTTTTATCTTTAATATGAGTACCATATTATCATATAAAAATAAAATAAAAAATTTCATTTTTACTGGGTTTTTTCGCATTGTGTTAAAGGTTCAGTTCATTGTGTTTTTTAACTGGGTTTTGGTCATTACGTTTTAGTAGAGTTTCTGTACATTGTGTTATTATCAAAACCTATAACACAATATATGACACAATATTAATTTGGGTTCTATCCATTGTGTTTTTATAAGAACCTATAACACAGTATATGACACAATGAAGATGGTGTTATATCTGGGTTTTCTATAAATTGTGTTATTAGTTCAGGTCATTGTGTTTAATATGTTTTCTATTATGTTTTAATAATTTGTTCAATTTTTTTATTATTCTGTTCATTGTGTTTTAGTTTGTTGTGTATTGTGTTTTTAGTTTGTTTTCTATTGTGTTTTCACTGCTCTACATTGTGTCTTTTATCTGTTATCATTAATTGTATCTTTTATCTGTTGTCACCAATTGTGTTTTTATTTAGTCTGATACTTATTGTGTTATATGTTATCGCCATTGTGTTATATGTTATGGTCATTGTGTTTTAGTATGTTGTCCATTGTGTCTTTATCTGTTTGTCATTGATTGTGTTTTTGATTTACTTTACATTGTGTTTTACATCATGTCCATTGTGTAATATGTAACTAGGTTTTTGATTTTTTTTGAAAAATATAACAATATGGTACTCATATTAAAGATAAAAAAACGCTCGATTTTATGGTATAATTTTTTTTAAAAACAAATGATGTATAAAAAAGTTACGGACGTTTAAAAATTGGGGGGGGGGGGTAACATGTGACTTGCATGTGCATATTCTCTTTCGTTTTGTAGACAAAATTACTATTTCCATTTAATTCCTCCTAGGACACTTGTTACTCTCTGGTGACTTCTTACCCTTCTTACTTTTAGATCCTTTGCATTATAACTCAACCCTAGTTTTTATATGTCACCAATACATTTGTTTATGTATTTTTTGGCTGGTAGTTTTACTTTTTATATTTGGAAGCTACCGAACCTTGTTATGAAAATAGGTGTTTATAGAAAAGAATTGTATAAAAATGACTTGTTTTTTGGTTGTTATGTATTTCGGGTATAATTGAAGTTCATGTTTTAAACTTCACCATGTTTGTCGTGTTTGCTTACCATATTTTAGGTTCAAGTCAGGTTATGGGAAAAAGGAGAAAACCCGGTCACAAACGATAAACATAAACGTGGAAGCAGACTTCGTTTGATCAAATATTTTCTCATACTCGAATGAACCTATGATGATGCAAACAAATAGGATATACCGATGTAACAACCCTCAAAAATACTCCCAACGACAACATATGATCAAAACCAGATGTGCTCGTGATGAAACTTGTAGATTCAATCTGGAAAATTTAACAGGTAAGGAATCTTGGAGTCCAATGAACCAAATCGCATGAAAATAGTCTTATTAGACTCGCAATTATAAAACGCATCATTTAGGATCAAGACCCGAATATACGCGATAAGTATCGACATGAAAATCAAGGAAAAACGCATGATTGGACGAAAAAGCGGCCAAGGACACGTGTCACGACGAGGCGCCACGTGTCAAGCCTATACTGGACACGTGGCAGACCTAGGCTGGGCTGACTCTCGCCGCGATACGCGGAGGGTTACCCCGGTGTCTTCCGCGACTCGCGGGGGGTGCCATTTTGGGGTATATAACAGGCAGCAGTGGGATGAATTCAGTGCACCAGTTTCGATCGAAAATCGATACTTCTTTCCCCCTTGTTCCGTCGTTCTAATATAAAACCCCTAAAACCCCGAAACTCTGCCCGTTATTAGGGTAATAACTCTAATCACTGGTACGATACTTTATCCGGTCGATTGAAACTATCCGATGGATGTTTAAGTGCTGCTCAAACTCGGGTTATACTTTGTCATTCGTCGTGGATTCGATGGATGTTTAAGTATCACACTTTGTCATTCATTGTGAGGGTTTCTATCTCGTGATTATCGTTAAAGATGAATTGAGTTAATACACTAATACGAGTTCCATTGTATCTAGAAATTAGAACTCGTACGCAGGTAGCTGCTAGAATACTTAATAGCTAAGTAAACTTAATAAGTTAAATAAACTTAGCAGTTAAGTTAGCTGAGTAGATTAATTAATCTGTTAATTAAAGTTAAGTATGATTAATTAATTAAGTTAATCAAAATTAATTAAGTTAATCCAGATTAATTAAATTAAGCAAGATTAATTAAGCTTAATTAAGTAAATTAAATATAAAATAGATAATATCAGAGGAAGGTGCAAGGAAGTTATAAGAAGATATATATATGTAGGTAGGAAGCTTCCTAGAAGATGCCTAGGTAACTTCCTAGGAAAGTTATAGGTAATTTCCTAGAAACACAAAGGAAACTTCCTAGAACTTTCATACTTCTTACCTATAAATAGGAAGCTTAGGAATTCATTTTCCTTTGTTCATTTCTTCTATTCTCTCTCTATACGTTGGTGTTATAACCAATAATCACCAAAGCGATATTCTGTCCGATCGATTCAGGAACCAACTAACGAATGCCAAAGTATTGTACTTTGTGAATTTCGGCAAACGGAATCCAAAGTGTTATACTTTGTGAGTTCATTAAATGGATACCAAAGTACTGTCTGAATAAGACTATACTTTGTGAAATTCGTTAAGGTTCGAATCTCGTGATCATCGTTAGGTTTGATATGGTTTTACACAAATACGTATTCCATTCTTTTAAACTATATGTTTAACTACCAGAATACTCCCAACTACACCTTTACAATCAAAATGGATGCTTAATCATCAGAAGATCCAAAATAATAAAGTATATGCTTAATTATCAGAAGGAGTAGAATCAAGAAGCTTGTTAAATCAATACTGCATGCTTATAATGTGAGTCATTCTCTTTTTATCAACTGTTTTACAATACCTCAAATTATTTTCAAAGGTTATAATTACAGGGATTAAGTCGTGGTTATCTTGAATCACTGGCTAGTGGGGTATTGTGCACATTACTAATTTTCTCACGGGGTTAGGCTATAAGCCCTAACAGTGATAATCGCCACTACTTGGGTGAAAGGACCCAATAGTGGCATGACCATAGTCACCAGGAGGTGACACGGCGCCAGATAAAAATAAGATACTGCCATAGTAATCGCTCTTATGCTGTAATTTATAACTAAGGGTCATTTTATAAAACCTGAATGAACTCACTCAGTATTTCCTGCTGACAAAACCTTTTTAAAACGCGTTTCAGGTAATTACAGTAGATCGGAATAAAAGTTGGATACGGCACCAACAAGACTTACAGAAGTGGCTCATTTTATCAATTAAATCAAATTAAGAATTATCATTTTATGTATTCGGGTTTATCCCATATTAAAAGCTACCTTTATAAAACATGGGTTTATCCCCATCTATTTAATAAATAAAATCCGGTGTTTCTAAACTCTGATATTTTTCCTAACTCAAGGTCCTGATGAAATTTCCGCTGCAATGTTTTTCTAAATAACCACCGGTACCACTTGGCTGCTCGCGGCGCCCGATTCCATCCAGGGTGGGGTCGGGGGTCGTGACAGAAGGTGGTATCAGAGCCACTGACTTAAGCCAATAGGTGTTGTGATAATAATACCTAAGCTTAAATAAAAGAGTTAGGAAATTGCTATTAACTGGTAGCACACATGATAGTATTTAGACTTGAATCTAAGAAAAGATGCCTTAGTGTAAGCTAAGCTAAATACTTGTGTAAATAAAGTGTGATAGAATTTTGGTATGCCGTAAGGATAATAACTAGAACGTTGCACGTATAACAAATAAGCAATAACACTTGACCACTGTTATTTCTTATCTATTAGTACTACTTTGTTCTAGAACATGATCCGTCATGTGAAGACTAATTTGCTTAATCTTTGTTGAAAGTCATAATGCACTTTACAAATCATAATTTAAGAAAAAAATACTATTTATGGGAAATATAAATTTCTTCTCCGGCAAGACTGGGTATGGTATAGCAGACTCTCCAGTTTGTCCGGATATACTGAGGTTACCTCTCCGACTAGAACCGGGTAAGCAGGTATATAATATGTCAAACAAGTGACAAGTTTTCCCTAATAGTATCATGACCTGATATCTGACTTGCTTTTTGGAAATATGAATCTGTTAAATACATTGACCTTACTAAAGGGTATGTATATTACAGCATGTGAAATATGATTATATAGATATGTATATCTATAAGGAATTCCAAAAAGTTAATTAAAGAATAAAGCACAAGCATATGTGTCAATAATAAATCTAGATTCCTTTATCAAGAATTTCTTACATATATCGATATCAAACATTATTTCGTTTGATCATCTACCTCGTAACTCGAGCGACAATAATAACAATGGAAACCCATTAAGTTGGGACACCATCAAAAATATAAGAATTACCAATGCGTTACCATAAATTATTAACGCCATAAATTATGAACGCAAATAAAAAGCATGTAAAGTTGTGCTAATGCACAAGAAAACACATGAAACTTAAAATTTTACAACCACAGACGTCGAAGTATATCACACACGACTTTCGAGGCAAGACCTTTGGAAAATATGATTAGGCACGACGACACTAATACTAATTCCGTCAGTGGAAGAACTACTAATAAAAAAAGCAGCACTTTGCCACATGATCCTACAAACGATCTGAATATCGCTGAGGTACGATAGAACAAGATTTCACAACACTCGGTGCATAGTCTAATCCAATTTTTGACACTGCAAAAGGAGTAACATACCTTTGCAATTCCCCTATTTCATTTTATTCGACATTCCTTGGTAATGTCACTTAACAAATGGTCATCACACGAAATTCCAGATAAAGTTCTTATATTTCTTTTGATGAAATCCTGACTTCAATGAGTTGACCTTCGCATTGCTACTCCTCCTAATGGCCATCATACCATAAGGATTTCTTTCATAGTAGCAAATATTGATCTATTTCATTTCTTGGTAAATCCACATGTTACACATGCACTGTTGTTGCGCATATGGTTCGTTTGATTTATAAAGACCACTGGAGGGCTTCATTCCAATTTGTTGTTTTATCAAAAGTTCAAATCTCGTTTCGCTATACTTGATCTTTGCATTGTAAACCACATTTTTGCAAAACAATAACTCTTTGATATTGAATCAATGAATTTCCTGAAAAACTCGATTTTCTTTTGAATGGTATACATGGTTTTTGCGGTAACCATGTCAGAACTTCTTGGACTCGTTTTGTTTAAACCAAGTTCAACTGTTTGAACTTGCTTGTAGTACGTATTCAATTCAAGGTCACATATGATGGATTGCAGCTATCATATTCAAAAAAGTCCCAACAAGCACTTCATTTATTTTGAACCATAACAGGCTTGTTTGGTATTCGACTTCATTAAATTGTTTCTTTGATCACAATCACCTTGTGGTAACGTTTTCACAAATTTGAAGCTTGCGCTAGTCTCGTTGCTCACACCATGTTCGGATTTAATTCTTTAATTATTTATTGTGTATTGATATTAAATCCGCTTGTTCTATCTATGTATTATCAGTCTTAATACAATTAAGATAATGGTACCCCAGTTCGTGTTAAATATTCCGGTGTACCTCTTAACGGTTCTTTCACCATCGATCTAACACTTCGTGATAATTATTGCCTTTCCTCTTCGCTCAAAAATACTGTTTATTCGTTCCATTTTCAGTTGTAGATCCTATGAAAATTATTTAAAACAAATATTCAGATTTACTTTGTGAACCCTTCGCTTAATTTCAAAACACGATGATACTTGTTTGATCACTTCCATTATTGCCTTGTTTCCATCACTATGACACCTTGTGGTGTTGGTATGAACTTGCAAATTGTGCTAAAATTACTATCAGTCGTTTCATGCGGAACTATTTATACTTTTCGTTTGCACACATTATATACGGATTTAATTTGTACTGAATCCGCTTTGTTGGTATATTCTATAAAAGCCATCTTAACACAATCGTGTGCTAAGATAATGATACACAAATTCGTATCACATTTCAGTGTATCTCTTAATGATTCTTACATCATCAATCGAGCGTTTCGTAATCTTTATTGCTTTATCATATTTGATTGAAAAACATTATTCAATTGTTTCATTTTCAATCGAAAATCCTACTAGATTCTTTGAATCAAATATTAGGATTTACTTCATTTGATTTCATGAACTCATTTAGTCACTGCTATTATTTCAATCATTACGACACCTTGTGGTGTCGGTATAGACTTGTAGCTTGAGCTAATCTGTATATACCTTTCGCTTGACTCATCCTTGAAAATGGTCTTAATACAACTACGTGTTAAGACAATGATACACTAAACTTTGTTATATATCGGTGTATCCTTGCAATTCAATAAATGTCAACACATTGATTTTTCTTATATCATAATTCGATAGTTGACAAATTATTTTCATATTTCTATTTCATTCGAGCTTGTTGACTCCGAGTCATCCTCAGTTGACAATCAAAGTAAGTTCCCTTTGACAATGACTTCTATTGTTTCTAAAGTCATTTACAACTTGTAAACATTCACATCTATTGATCATATATCTTTTTGGCTTAAACCAAATCACCTTGGAAACTATATCATTTCATCTCATTCATTTGAACATCTCATCCTTTGAAATATCCAGATTCGCTTCCTTGAAACTCTCAGTTAATTTCGAAAACGGTGAATTTATTCGGTCACCATAATTATTGAATTCTTACAGCACTTTGCAGTGTCTGTATAAATTTGTAGTCTGTGTTAATAATAAACCCTATTCATATGTCATTCGTTTGATTCGTTATTTTTAATAGTCCTAATACAGTTGTGTATTCAGACCATGATACACTAAATTCTATTGTTCAGTGTATCCTTACCATTTAAGTAAGCGATATTGATTTTCGGTTTGATCATTGACAAATCATTTTTCATACCTCCATTCACAAAATAAAGATTTATCAATTCAGAATCTCCCTCAATTGATCAAAATAAGTTCTTTTCCGACATTGAATCCTATCGTTTCTACAAGTCATTTTATTTCAAAATTCATACCTATCAAATACCTGCTGATTCATGAAACTTAGTCAAACTTGTTGATGGTATTATTTCATCTGAAACTAAAGTTTTGAAATCATTAAATTCCAATTATCCTATAGTATTTTATTAATCTTTTAATTCCATCCAAGACATTATTATATATTGTTTTTACTAATTAAAAGAAGTGACGAAAACCCAAGAAGATATCATAGTCCAATCTCGAGGACGAGATTTAAAACAAGGTGGGGAGGATGTAACAACCCTCAAAAATACTCCCAACGACAACATATGATCAAAACCAGATGTGCTCGCGATGAAACTTGTAGATTCAATCTGGAAAATTTAACAGGTAAGGAATCTTGGAGTCCAATGAACCAAATCGCATGAAAATAGTCTTATTAGACTCGCAATTATAAAACGCATCATTTAGGATCAAGACCCGAATATACGCGATAAGTATCGGCACGAAAATCAAGGAAAAACGCATGATTGGATGAAAAAGCGGCCAAGGACACATGTCACGACGAGGCGCCACGTGTCAAGCCTATACTGGACACGTGGTAGACCTAGGCTGGGCTGACTCTCGTCACGATACGCGGAGGGTTACCCCGGTGTCTTCCGCGACTCGCGGGGGGTGCCATTTTGGGGTATATAACAGGCAGCAGTGGGATGAATTCAGTGCACCAGTTTCGATCGAAAATCGATACTTCTTTCCCCTTGTTCCGTCGTTCTAATACTAAAACCCCAAAAACCCCGAAACTCTGCCCGTTATTAGGGTAATAACTCTAATCACTGGTACGATACTTTATCCGGTCGATTGAAACTATCCGATGGATGTTTAAGTGCTGCCCAAACTCGGGTTATACTTTGTCATTCGTCGTGGATTCGATGGATGTTTAAGTATCGCACTTTGTCATTCATTGTGAGGGTTTCTATCTCGTGATTATCGTTAAAGATGAATTGAGTTAATACACTAATACGAGTTCCATTGTATCTAGAAATTAGAACTCGTACGCAGGTAGCTGCTAGAATACTTAATAGCTAAGTAAACTTAATAAGTTAAATAAACTTAGCAGTTAAGTTAGCTGAGTAGATTAATTAATCTGTTAATTAAAGTTAAATATGATTAATTAATTAAGTTAATCAAAGTTAATTAAGTTAATCCAGATTAATTAAATTAAGCAAGATTAATTAAGCTTAATTAAGTAAATTAAATATAAAATCGATAATATCAGAGGAAGGTGCAAGGAAGTTATAAGAAGATATATATATGTAGGTAGGAAGCTTCCTAGAAGATGCCTAGGTAACTTCCTAGAACTTTCATACTTCTTACCTATAAATAGGAAGCTTAGGAATTCATTTTCCTTTGTTCATTTCTTCTATTCTCTCTCTATACGTTGGTGTTATAACCAATAATCACCAAAGCGATATTCTGTCCGATCGATTCAGGAACCAACTAACGAATGCCAAAGTATTGTACTTTGTGAATTTCGGTAAACGGAATCCAAAGTGTTATACTTTGTGAGTTCATTAAATGGATACCAAAGTACTGTCTGAATAAGACTATACTTTGTGAAATTCGTTAAGGCACTACAAGAAATTTGGTGCTTTCCCAACACAAAGTATGTGTGGGAAAAAGCATATAGTGTGTTGGTAGTTGTCTTTACCTACACATAAATTAAGTGTAATGATGTGTAGACTCGTGACTGTGGATATAGGCCATTACCCACACATAAGTTATGTGTAGGTATATAGCAAGCTATACCTACACATATATGTGTGGCTAAAAGGCATTTATATGTGTGGTTAAAACTACAACAATTTGTTTAGAGCATCTGACGTGGCAGGTGATGTGTCATCTGACGTGGCAAGTGATGTGGCATCTGACGTGGCAGGTGACATGGCATCCGACGTGGCGGGTGACGTGGCATGAATATATGTGTAGGTAAAAGTAATCTTATATGTAGGTAAAAGTAATATTATGTGTAGGTAAATGTTGAAGATGTGTTGGTATTGATCTTAATATGTGTTGAAACAAATGTAAACTAAAAGGTAGTAAAATCATACATAATGTCACAAATGTCACGATTGATTAATACATGAAACAAAGTGTAAATTTGATTAATACATGAAACAAATGTAAACTACAAGACAGTAAAATCATAAATAATCAAAAGGCTTGTCAACTTAACAAGAGAATCAAGAGTTGGATCTTGACAATTGATATGAACTTGTCATTAGCACAACCATAGCTGACACCGAATCCTAGTAGAGCCCTAGCCGCTACCCTGCATCACCTGAGCACCACTCCCGACAGGTCAGTGGTACAAACAAATTTTTAATATAAGAAGCATGGCATGATCTGAGCACAACTGGTCAGCATATCATGTTTTCAGCTTAAATAAGTGAATGATGCTACTGAATTTCTTGATGTTTCCTCCATTTTCTTTTAGCTCTGCTACATATATTGGCTGCTGAAATGAATGTTGTACATAAGTCTAGTTTTAAACAATTAAAAACATCAGTATCCCATTCTATAGGTTGCATACCAGCTCTATATAACCTGACCATAGCCAAGCTAGGACACATTTCAGGATGCGTGCACACTTCACTGATACTTGAATCAACAAATATAGGTTGTGCTGTACTTGCTTCCAGTTCTTGCTGCATAGTGCATATAATGTAAAATGTAGTGATACAAAATTTAACACTGAAGCAAATAAAATGTAATGATACAATATTTAACATCAAAGAGAATGGAAAATGTTAAAAATTCATGATAACGACACGAACTTAGACATGTAATTAACGTATTTGGGATGTCCAGCTTAGATTTGTGGGTCGATTCCACAAGACCACAACCACATTAAGCTGAACGAACTGTGTTCAGGTCGAGATGGTGAGTTGGCCCACCTAACCTATTCATTTTTTGACTTTTAAAAATATATATTTATGCTATAACTTAAAATGATTGGGTATATATTTATAGGATGATACCAACTATGAACAAAAAGCAACCTGCAACCAAGAAAATACAATCTGCCATCTCAGATTTACGTAAGCTGCAATCTGACCCGTTTTACAATCAATATGCAACTTGTAATTTAACATTTGCGGTACAAACAATATCCACACGTGGTTATAAAACTAATTAACCCTTTGTTGTAAATCTAAAAGCTGAAGAACGAAGTTTAATCAAGTCCATCTGAGAAGAAACGGTTACGGGCCGGTATCGTTTTATTAATTTGTTTTAGTTATAATGGGTCAAAACAGTTTAGTGTTTATGTTTATGTATTTGGGCCGGAGGCCAAGTTAAGTGGGTCGAACAATGTGTCAAGTCCAGTAGGTTATGTAGCGATTAGAAAACAAGCGGGTTTGGGCCGAGAGCTTCATGAACCGGTACGTCCAAAGCAAAATAACCGCATGAGCGGTTATCAATGAAACGTCATATCTCTTCGTTTGAAACGTTGTGACTGTTGAGACGTGCCCGTTCATCGCATATAAAGCCGGCTGCAAATCCCTTGTTCTTTGTTCGTTCAGTTAGTGAAGTTTCTGTATTTACAAGTGATTGTTATTCAAAGTTTCAAGTTCGTTTCAAGTTCTATTCGGTTAGTTTTGTTATCATTCACAAGTTTGTTTTGTTCGATTCATAATGATGCACTGTGATTATTGTGGGTTGTATGAAAACGATTGTGTGTGCGGTCACAACACCGTCCGTTCCGAATGGTCCTGGGTTTCCGATGACGATGATACTAACAAAAGCAACCTCTTGACATAACCGATTAATCAGATCAGGTACATCTGGGCAGCTTCATACCGAATTCAGAAACTTAGTGGTAAAAGGAACCGACACAAAGTAGTTCATATCTGGGCAGCTTCATACCGAATTCAGAAAATTAGTTGTAAAAGGAACCTATCGAAAGGGTTGCACTTATTAAACGTCTCAAACCACCAATGAGAATTTAATTGTTATATAATAATTGACAAACAAATTTGGAAAAATAAAAGAAAAAAACATACAGTTGTTCGTTGCAGGGCTTCTCACTCAGACCAGTAATCTTGTACTCTGTATTAGTCGGGCTGGCCTTCACCCTAAGGTTTTTTAGGGTCCGCTTTGCCTCATGTAAAGACAATATTAAGAATGTGCCATCAAAAGAGAAAATAAGTGGTCAAATGAGTAAGGAACTTTACAACGTTACCTTAGCCCAGTCAATTGAGTAAGGATCTTTCACATTTTGGTTGTTGATAAGAAAATCCACCACTGGCCCAGGCTAGCGTTTCCATTATTTCTGAACATGTAAAATTTGTTAAACATCAGATATTTTTAGCCCATAGAGCTGTTATCAATGAAATACAACCCAAATCAATATTACGATTAGGGGTGCAAACGAGCCGAGCCGTCGAGCTCGAGCTCGTTTAACACATGAAAGCTCGAGGTCAAGCTCGGCTCGATTCGAGCTTTATTTCTGAAGCTCGAGCTCGGCTCGGGCTCGACTCGTTTAGTATTTTTTAATTAATTTATATTAATTATAATAATTATTATTATACATATAATTTAGTTATTTTTTTATATTTATATAAATGGTAATTATTGTTATATAAATATATGTTTAATATATTAAAAAAAATATATAAGTAGAAAGCTCGATTAGGCTCGCGAGCCGGCTCGAGCTCGATAAGCAAAGCTTGGGCTCGGGCTCGTTTACTAAACGAGCTTGTTTTTAGGCTCGGGCTCGAGCTCGTTTAAGCTCGGCTCATTCGAGCTTTTTTTTAGCCGAGCCCAAGTAGCTCGCGAGTAGCTCGGCTCATTTGCACCCCTAATTACGATATACCTATTTGATGTAACATCCTTCAAAATGACAGTTAACTCATGCTTGTTCCTTGGAAGTGAATCCATGTCTAGTTCCTGTGCAAAAAATAATTTAACTCATTATCAGCAAATTCACATGAACTAACAACCAAATTAAAAGCAACTAAAAACTTGCTTATACAAGAAACCAAAAAAATGAATAATTTAGTTCATAAAATTCAAAAGAAAAAGTAATAACAGGTTCCCCATTCTCATCTTTGGTCTTTTATTTCAATGAAAACCTAGAACCACCAATGAATGATCTTTTCTTCTTCTTTACCCACTCCTTCTAATACGCTCTGGTTGACATTAATTTCAAATATTACCAGAAGCAACGTTGTAGCAATACCAGTAATCGGTTGGTCCATGTCACCAAATCTGACATTACAAATGGTAAATTAGGATGATAAGAATAAAACGATATTACCATCTACTATATACACAAAGAAAGAAAACTAATTATAAAATAAAAAAAACTTGAAGGGAATGATTTCATCTACATATTGAAGAGTTTGCCCAAAAACAACGAGTATGATAGCCAGATCAAGAAACAAGATACGCTCACATAACACACAATGAATAACTCAAACAATAAAGAAAATAGGCATGAAAAAAAATAAGATTTGGATGATACACATTTTCAAGGGTGATAATTGAAACAATACAGCTCCAACAACTTCCAAATTATCAAAAACTAAACTTATATAGTCATCTGAACCAATACAGACGAAGTGAACAATACAGAAGAAATGAACTTACCAGGTTCAACTACTAAAGTAGTCGATCTACAAGAAGAAAAAGGCATGCGCTGTGAATAAGGGTGGTCGGAACCCTAGCCGCCGCTTATTTTGTTCCTGCCGCCACCTGAGAAAATCGGCTTGAAACCCTAGCCGCCACTACCGCTGGTCGCCAACCAAAAACCTTGCCGGACTTCCTTTCCTCTGCGGTCGCCAACCAAAAACCTTGCCGGACTTCCTTTCCCCTAGAGACTCTCCTGCCCCTCTCTCTCTTTTCGCTCTCACTCTCTCTATATGCAAATGAAAAGAAAATGGAAAAGGCATGATAACCGTGATTGGGATGTGCAGCGGGAATTCAAAATTCGAACGCAAGAATTGGCCGCCCAAAAATTCATCCATGCGGGTTTCTATAAGGTGTGTGTATGAACCAGGAAAAAGAAAAGTATGGGAATCTAGGGTTTGCAAAAGAGAAGATATATGGGGTGTTTGGGTTAGCTTATTTTCAAGCAGTTACTTATTTACTTATAAAAGTTAATAAGTTGTTTTGTTGAGTGTTTGGATTATCTTATTTTAGACCATGGGATATGGTGGGTGACGTGGAAAATAAACCCAAACCCACGCCCATGGAGTATGGTGGGGCTTGGGTTGGGGCATGAGTTTGGTTTGGCCATTGAGAGCTCGCCATGTCACCTTGCTAGCCCGCCCCACGCCCGGCTTCAAACCCAAGCCCCAAGGGCCACGCCCAAACCCAAGCCCCCGAGGTGGTGGCTTGGGCGTTTTCAGCCAACCCACGCCCCAACCCAAGCCCCATACCCCATAGCCATAGAGGGGTTTGTGTGTTGAAAAGTCATTTTTGAGAAGTTAGAATTTGTAATTTCTCACTTATGATTTATATAAGTTAATAAGTCATTTTTTAGAAGAAATCCCAAACACCCATTTTGAATTTTGAAAGCCCGCTCATCTAAATCCCGCCCAAGAGATAGAGGGTGTTTGAAAGTAGTTGAAATTCATTTGTGCTTTGAATCCTTGTACATAAAGCTTCAAGGCTTGTAAATGTTTAAAAAGTGGCAAATGACCATTTCTGCCATTCGGATATGCATTATATATATAGTATCTATGTATAGTATAGATATATGTTATGTTATATATAAAAGTTTGAAAATTATATAACTATAATTTATATAAATAAATAAATCAAATAGGAGTCAAGTCAGAGCCTAGCTTGAAAAATTACCAACAAACCAAGCTTGAGCTTTAGATGGAGCTTGGAGCCCTCATAAGTTATTTTATATGTATCAAATATCTATACATATTATACATTTCTAAATATGTGTAGGTATTTGTTTTGCCACATCACCTTATAAAAAAGATTTAAATATGTATTTTATATGCATTTAATATCTACACATATTGTACATTTCTAAATATGTGTAGATATTTGTTTTGCCACATCATCAAAAAATATATATTTACTTATTTTATATATATCTAATATCTACACATATTGTACATTTAAACATGTGTAAGCATTTAATTTGCCACGTCATTTTTTAAAAAATAAAATAAATAAATATTAACTTAGTTTATCTACATATTTTTTTTAAATTATGTGTTGGCAAACATAATCATTTACCTACACATATATTAGTTTTTTACATATATGTAGATAATTTACCTACACATGACGAAAATTTGCCACATGTGTAGGTAATTTAATATTTAATCGATTGCCAGTTTTGGGGGGAAATTTTCCCACCAACACCAAGTGTGGCTAAAATCCATTACCAACACATATTAAGTGTTAATCATTATGAAAATATATTATCAACCATTACCCACACATATACAAACATGTGTAGGTAAATACCCACACATTTACATGTATAGGTAAATTATGTGTGGGTAAACACCCTAATTTCTTGTAGTGAGGTTCGAATCTCGTGATCATCATTAGGTTTGATATGGTTTTACACAAATACGTATTCCATTCTTTTAAACTATATGTTTAACTACCAGAATACTCCCAACTACACTTTTACAATCAAAATGGATGCTTAATCATCAGAAGATCTAAAATAATAAAGTATATGCATAATTATCAGAAGGAGTAGAATCAAGAAGCTTGTTAAATCAATACTGCATGCTTATAATGTGAGTCATTCTCTTTTTATCAACTGTTTTACAATACCTCAAATTATTTTCAAAGGTTATAATTACAGGGATTAAGTCGTGGTTATCTTGAATCACTGGCTAGTGGGGTATTGTGCACATTACTAATTTTCTCACGGGGTTAGGCTATAAGCCCTAACATAGGTTAGGCTAATAAGCCCTAACAGTGATAATCGTCACTACTTGGGTGAAAGGACCCAATAGTGGCATGACCATAGTCACCAGGAGGTGACACGGCGCCAGATAAAAATAAGATACTGCCATAGTAATCGCTCTTATGCTGTAATTTATAATTAAGGGTCATTTTATAAAACCTGAATGAACTCACTCAGTATTTCCTGCTGACAAAACCTTTTTAAAACGCGTTTCAGGTAATTACAGTAGATCGGAATAAGAGTTGGATACGGCACCAACAAGACTTACAGAAGTGGCTCATTTTATCAATTAAATCAAATTAAGAATTATTATTTTATGTATTCGGGTTTATCCCATATTAAAAGCTACCTTTATAAAACATGGGTTTATCCCCATCTATTTAATAAATAAAATCCGGTGTTTCTAAACTCTGATATTTTTCCTAACTCACGGTCCTGATGAAATTTCCGCTGCAATGTTTTTCTAAATAACCACCGGTACCACTTGGCTGCTCGCGGCGCCCGATTCCATCCAGGGTGGGGTCGGGGGTCGTGACAACCGACTACAATCTAAACAACCAAAAACAATAATAAAGAGACACAAAACTTTAGCGTGGAAAACCTCTCAAGACGAGAGTAAAAACCATGGGACTACTAGAGCCGCTTCAAATCTAATATCACAAAATTAGAGCACTACAAAGTCTTCTCTATGCATACTATAGGCATACAACAAACATCATATTGTTGGAATCAACAACTTTAAACATATGAAATCAAAACAAAGACAAAAGAAAGAATGTAACCAATAAATAGCTGCGAGCAGGGGCGGTAAAACCCGATTTGCGGATGCAATTAACACAAACCCACCGTTAGATAAGGTCGACCAGATGTTGTGAAGACTGTCTAAAAATATCAGAATGATCCAACGGTTCAATCTTCGAGAAATTGACGATCTCTGTTGGGTAGGTTTGTAAGTCACGAAAATACTTCTTTCTAAAGCTTCTGTAACTCTTTTTTTTAATTGTGTGACTGGAACAACAGCTAAGACCTTATCCTCTATTGATATAAATCACCTTTAAAAGCAACTAATAGGCCATAAAAAATATGAGGCTTCCCTCATGAGCCAAAAAAAAACCAACATCAGGACCCGAAACAATGTGTTCTAACATAATACATGTAATGACCATCATATTAGAGTTGTCTTTTAACATTTTACTAGAAGTCGAGGTTACATATATATACTCGTTTATACTATAAATACAATGAGAATAGAAGCCCATTGTTTTCACAAAGTATTCTTTGCAAACCACTTTTTCATATAAAAAAAGTTTATTAGATTATATCACCTCTAACTATTGGCTATTGGTCGCTGGCAGGGGCGAACTTACCCCTAGCCCAAGGTGGGCGGGCGCACCCTCGGGAAAAAAAAATTTCAGTGCTATTTTCCGTTGAAAATCCCGTCCGCACCCCTTGGATTTTTTCGTCCGCACCCCTTGAATTTTTTCATCTGCACCCCTTTGAATTTTGCGTCCACACACCTTAGGTAAAAAATGTTATCGATTTATATTTTAAATTTTTTAGTAAACTCTAATTAAAAAAACTACCTAAATTATATAAACTTATACTACCCAACTTAACCAAAATACCCAATACGTTAACCCACTATTTCATTAAACATAATTAGCCCAATAATTACTAGTCGATTAACCAAACTCAACCTAAGTTCAAACTATAATAATTAAAATAAGCACAATAGTCCCTTAGAATTCCTCTCGCCCTCCCTCTCTTGGTCGTCTCCTGCCAGCGATCATCTATCACAACAGCAACCACAACAGCACGTCATCAGCAGCCGCGAACCACCGTCATCCGACACCAAAGGGTAACAAAATTCTTAAATAGGTTTGAAATTTCATGTGTTTTGACGTTGTTTATGGTTGTTTAGATGTGATTATGTTGTTTAGATAATTTTTAGGGTGATTACACACGATTTCTAGGGTTGAAAATTAAAATTGAAACATTATGTTATGAAGCGATGAACTTATGGATCAATTTGTTTGCGATAGGAACCATGAGTTGGGACGTTATGACGCGATTTCTTTTGTTTTACATGACCCGACCTGACACGACCCGAACCGACCCGATACGAACCAATTTTTTACTTATATACCTAGGGGCCTAACATTTTTAAAAACGTTCCGCACCCCCATAGAAATATTCCTGGGTCCGCCACTGGTCGTTGGCACTCCAAACTATCACTTTGACGTCCGTCACCCCCCAACTTAACACTTAGTGTGTTCCGTCACCACGTTGTTAACTGATAACTAACTTTTGATCTTGTTACTATACTTTTTGGGGGTGTCATAAGGATCTTAGGAAGGTTTTAGGGATTTAGAACACCCCCCAAAGTATAGTAACATGATTAAAAGTTTGTGATCAGTTAATAACGTGGTGACATAACACACTAAGCGTTAAGTTGGAAGTGGCTGACGTCAAAATGATAGTTGGGAATGACAGCGGCCTATAGCCAATAGTTAGAGAATCTAATAACCCTATAAAAATATTAAAGTTGCCTCTTCTTCGTCCTTGGCTGTCCGTCTAAAATCCTTTTTTTTTTTTTTAAAGAATGAAATGACTTTTTTTTTTTTTTTTTTTTTTGTTAAGAATGAAACCCCACAATGAGTTGGGTATCTTTGGGTGGTGTCACATCCATAGGGTTATATATCATGTGATTGTATTTGATGATTTTAACGTTAAAAAAGATATACGAAACGTGACAAGGGGTTTTGATTTAATTTTTTTTGTTGAGAGTTTGTCAAAAGAGACTAAATCCTATTGTCTCATTCACATGAGTCATGAGATGCTCTTTTTTTTTTTTTTTTTCTGTGAAAACGTTGATCTTTCAATACTGATTTATTGGGAATGTATAAAAAAGATATCATGAAGTTATAATAAATATGATTATGTTTATTTAGAAATGAATATTATAATATATGTATTTCCATTTCGGATTGTTTTTTAATTAGCGACAATTCTTTAGACCCAAATCAAAATTCAAGTAAACTTTTTACGAGTACTTATAACAAAGTGGGAAAGATTTAATGAAAAAACGGCAAGAATAAGGTCAAAAAATAATTTAAATTTAAAATTTTCTTTTACACTTATCATTATTATTTAAAAACAGTATTATAAATCAAATTTACATGTATATGTCAATAAAAAAGTTACACACATGTAAGTTTGCCATTTATAAATGTGTGAATTTGTTGGATTACACATGTGTATAAAATTTAATAAAAGTGATTTTAAGAGGAAAGATAGAATATTTAAGGATTATATTCTCTTTTTAATATTTTCTTTAATTATAATAAAGGTTGTATTAAAAATTAATTTTGATTGTTTTTTTTTATTCGTTATCATGATTCTCGCAATATTTAACGTTCTTAATGTAACTCTCCCCTATAGTCATATAGGGGAAGGTTCATTTGAGAAGAAAATTTAATTGAGAAGAAAAAAAACAAAGAGTAATTTTGTAAAACATTAAATAGTTTTTTCACTTATCTCATTTATTATCATTTTTGACTAATTAATTAGTCATTAAAACTACTATCCTCCACACTAACTTGTTTTTTGCCTACACACATCAAAAGTTATACTACATATTTCGAAATTCATTCTACACGTTGAAATTTATCCTACACAACTCGTAATTTATCCTACACTTTAAATTATTTTATTTTATTTTTTTGAAAAAATATATATTTTGAAGATAAGTTACAAATTATTTAATGTAGTTAGCTATTAAAGAGGAAGATTACAAATTAATGATCTGTGTAGATTTACCAATGTACCCTTATAGTAACATTAAATACTTATATTAAATGAAGTAAAATAAAGTATTATTATTGGTTGAAATTTGTTCTTTTTTATTCTTATAAAAATATTTTTCTCATTTGAACTCTCCACTATTCATATATTATATTAATTATGTACATTTTAGCATTACAAAGCATCTTATAGCTATTTACTTCAATGTTTGAAAACCCATTTATTTATTTTATTTAAAAAGATTTTATAGCTATCTACTTCAATGTTTGAAAACCCATTTATTTTATTATATTACTAAAGTAGGGTGAGGTTCCACTACAAAGTGTGTTTTTTCTACAAAGTGTAGGAAGTATTTTGTGTCATTGGATGTGTTTGATCAATGGTTGAAATTAGTTGGGTGTCATTTTTGTAATATTTGTGTTTTAATTATTGATTCATTTAATAGGTGAGGGGCATTGTAGTCATTAATCGTGTTTTAAATAAAGAAACTACTATCAGTTCCTTTATTTTAGCCATTATTTCATTAATTAACCACCAATCTCTAAAATCATGGATCTAGACATCCAAAATAAAGAAGATTCATTCCAACATGATTCAAGAACATTCAAACAATATAGAAGACTAACACTATAATCTATTCTGAAAAAAAAAGTTCATACGCTTTTTTTTTTTTTTTTGCAATCTAATCTCTTTATACTAGTGTGTTATACGGAATGCAAGCTTTTATAATGGCGTGTTATACATAATCTAAGTTGTTTATATTGGTGTGTTATACTGGAGATCGAAGCTATTTATACTAGTGTGTTATACGGAATCTAAGTTGTTTATACTAGTGTGTTATACTTGCGATCAAAGTTGTTTATACTGGTGTGTTATACAGAATCTAAATTGTTTATACTAGTGTGTGATGCTGGCGATCGAAGCTGTTTATATTGGTGTGTTATACGGAATCTAAGCTGTTTATAATGGTGTGTTATATGGAATGTAAGCTGTTTATATTGGTGTGTTATACGGAATGTAAGTTATTTATATTGGTGTATTATATAGAATCTAAACTATTTATACCGGTGTGTTATACGAAAATGTAAGTTGTTTACACTTGTAACTAATAAAACACAACATGAATAAATTAATAACCGCTAAACCACAACGTCAAGAAATTGTTCATGAGTGATCGCATGTCATGTTAATTTGTTCAGTATACGTTCTTTGTATTATAAGTAACGCACAATTTTGAATTTTTAAAAGATATATTGTTTCCTTAAAAATCTCTTTATTTTGTTTAAGAAATAGGGGAATTGGCCTGTAATAATCTCACTTAGACCTTATTGACCATTAATAATCCCACCTCAGAATATTCCCCCTCACTAGTCCCACCTTTCATCTGTTTTTCCTACAATGGTCCCCCGTTAAAAAAAACTTAACGGAGTTAAGCTTTTTTTCCAAATTGCAAACAGATTTTTTAGGGCTTTTGATCAGAACGAGGATACGAGTCCATTGATGTAAAACTTACTTCGAAATGGTGCTCCAAGTGACTTGGTTTTGGTTAATTGGAAATTTAAACACCCGAATTGAAGCGTCGTTGTCATCGTTTGGAGCACCGTTTCGAGGCAAGTTTACATCAATGGACTCGTATCGTCGTTCTAATCAAAAACCCTAAAAAATCTGTTTGTAATTTGGAAAAAAAGCTTAACTCCGTTAAGTTTTTTAACGGGGGACCATTGTAGGAAAAATAGGCGAAAGGTGGGACTGGTGGGGGGAATATTCTGAGGTAGGATTATTAATGGCCAATAAGGTCTAGGTGGGATTATTACAGACCAATTTCCCTAAGAAATAAATCTTCCATAAATAAGTTAATTATTCAATTACCTTTATGCCCTTTAATATAAAATCTATAAATACCACATATCACCCTTAGAACACTTCCTACACTTTATAGAAAAAATGTATTTTGTAGCCAACTCACACCCATATACATATTATTGCAAACCATCTACACGTAACTATTCCAAAAAGGCCAATATGATCATCACAATAAGTCATTGACAAACGATGGGAATTATGTCACAAAACACTTTACTAAAAAGCAACTCTGAGTCATTGACAAAAGATGGGAACTTTACATTCGCATTTTCAATTTTAAAGTATTTACCCGTAAAACCTAATTTCAATATTTTGTCACATCAACAAATAAAAATAAATTAACTTAAAGATCTTAGATTCTTTTAAACAAATTAGGTGATTTATTCTAATAAAAAAGTTGAATAAAACGTGACATAAAAATAACTTTTTGGTTGAGTGAAATGAGTATAGAAGAAATAATGGAGGGTGTGAAAGACAATAGTACATAACAACTAGGTACCTTTTTTTATGTAAATGAGGGACAGGTTTAGTATTCACCTAATTAATTATCCATTTAGTGGACAAATTCAAATAATTGTCGGCAAGACCATATTTTTACAATAATTTGTTAGGATACTATAAAAAAAGTGTATGGTGACACACATTTACAAAGTTGAATACTATGTAGTATTATATGTGTTTTATAGACGACTATACACATGAGTTATGTGTATCAAACTATATTATTTGGTACCAATTTATAATCCGTACAACTTAGTCATAGAATAAAATTAAAAACCTATGATACGATCAAACAAATATGATACACAAATACCTATATGTCTATATAATATATTTAGTAACAAAAACAAAATGTTCAAAAGATGAAACTTTTTAAGAAGAAATTATATTATAACTTGTGTACAAATAGGGGATGAGCAAGGTCATGGTCTAATCATGGATTGGTTGTGATAGGTTAAACAAGTATAAATGATAAGACAAATACTAAAAGATCATATGTTCAAGAATGGTTCACAGCATGTGCATTTTCTTTGCATGGTTCTATTGTGTGTTTTGTCAAGAGACAACGCACGGATCTATGTTGTCAAAAAGAGAACGTATGATGCACAGTTAGACAATGTGCATCAACCGTGTGGTGTCTAATTAGCGAACCTCACCTCTTGCGACACATAATCATTTATATAATCTCTAGTTTCTCCAAATATATTCTCATATTATAAGTGTGATCATAGATTAGTAAGAAAACACTAAAACTAAAAGTTTTAGGATAAGTATAAATTATATTTGTTAAATAAATCATAAATTACAATGAAAATAATCTCCCTGGCGCCAATGAGAAAAAAACAATCAAAAGTGTTACAAATTATTAAGATGGAAATTTGTTTCATAATTGTTGCATTTTATTGACTTTTAGACCTCTTGAGTAAAGGTAAAATAGATATAATGATTATTGCAAGGATGACAATTTTCACTTTTATACAAGAATCTTTCTTTTTCTGTATTTTACAGGGTCCCACTATTATTTGTTTTTATATAGCAGTAAATTTGAGATTTTTTTCTTCATGAAATTTAAAAATTACAATAACCATGAGAATCAATCTTAACATTGATTTTTATTTTTACTTGATTAGAAAAGAAAAACATGCATTGTGGTAATTATGCTTGGGTTTATTTATGTAAACAGTTTATCTATTTCTTGTTTCTCTTGGTTACAATATAATATTTACTTTGATTTTATAAAGTTTTCTCACCTTATTACACAAACACCCAAAACTGATCCACTGGTGTTCGGTGTTGCGCTTTCAAAATAGATTATGCGTTTTCAAAATAGATTTTGCGTTTTTAAAACTGTGTTTTGAAAAAGCATGTAGGTACATGCTTCTCCAAAACTGCGTTTTGCAGGCAGATAATCATTTTTTTATCCAAACACTTTTTTAGATTATTTATGTTTTACAAACACAATAATCAAATAATCACTTCAAAACTTAATCTCAAACACCCTCTTAGAGTCTTAGTCGTTTGTGTTAGAGTTTAAATAATTATGTATCTATACACATGTCAGCAATATAATATGATAATATGTCGTACATTTGAACATGGTTCTATATACAAACGAGATCTAGTAAAATGGGAACATTATGAGAAAAAAAATACGCATTGGAAGAAATAAGAAGTAAGTGTCTTGATACACAACATATATATTTTTTTTAATTTTTGCTATTTTAAAAGATAAAGTTGTGAATTATCAATGGCGGATCCAAGATTTTTTTCTAAGGGGTTCACTTTTTTAAATGTTCTAATTTTGTATGTCCGAACATAAAAAAGTCCGAGTCGGTTCGACAGTTCGGGTCGGGTAAGGTTCATCACATAATAAAAATACGATAAAATAATGAAAACACGTAATATAAATAAGATGGTCTCTATGAATAAAAAACATACATACAGTGTTCCCTACGAGATTCAAACTTACAGTTCTTCGCTTCGTCTACACATGGTACTTGTCAAGTGAGATGCATCTTCATAGATCATTAAACGTTTTGGCACACGAGAAAATTAGACTCACTTTGTGGTTTGAACTGATAAGACACGAAAACTTGTGGCTCGGACCAATTTGATTTGCCATAGCAACATTGGTTTCTGGATCATGATATTAATGGTTTTGTAACCTTTGTTTTGTTAAGGATTTTCACTTGAGACCGGAAGCCATAAGTGTTTGTTATAATGTGGTTCATCATAAGTTTAACTTGTACTGAACATCTCCTAGATTAAACATAACCTTCATTCATTTTCATCAAAATTTATTTATAAATTTCGGACGCGTCTCATATGTGATATATATATATCAGTTGGTTAGGAAGAGTTGACCCATGAATTAGATCATTTGAGTGATTCGATGCCCAAGTAGAGAGGTAATTTGGGTAGTAATTCTTCATAGAATACAAAAGCAAATTAAACTAGCAAAGGTTCCACAAACGATTTGAGACGGGCTCGAGCTTTATAGGACTCGAGTACTTTTGGCTAAGCTTGATGTCAGCTTGACTACTTTATGTGCCTTCATGATGCAGGCTTCAGCCCCACTCAATGCGAACTCAAGATCAATTTGAGCTCGACTCTAAAAGATTGACTATCTACGTTAAAAGTATTTTCAATACAAATTGTATTTCGTATCATAACTTATTTCAAACTAAAAGACACAAGAAAATTGACTTTAAACTGAACACCATTTAGATTTTCATTCTAACAATGATGAAAGCCAATAATAATATCAATTATTTGCAAGTATCAGCGTAATATATTTATATATGCCCATAAAGATAAATCTAACTTATTGAATCTTAAAATCAACTAATTAAAACTTAAAATATACAATTTAAAGAGTATAAACAAACCCCAAGAGAGTGAGAGAAGGCTAAGGGGCTGGCGCGTTAGGGCTGTAAAGTGCATAAAATCTAATTCCTAATTTTGTTTTTCAGGGGGAAAAGGGAATAAAAAACGCAAAGAAAGGGAAAAATAAACAGCGTTGACGAGAATCGAACTTGGAACCTCAACCTTACGTACCACAAGCATTACCAGTAAACCACTAAACAAACTTGATTATGGGTCCCCTCATAAAATATTAAGGGGTTCCTTCAGAATTTTCTATATCCTTTTACACGCTACAAATTACAAACCGAACGGGTTCCTAGAAACCCCCTATTTGACTATAGATCCGCCCCTGTGAATTATATAGGTTCTAACACATGTTATGTTACATAACTGTTGGTTTCTAAGACTTTTTGTCTGCTTTTTTTGTGTATATAATCCGTTTTATAAGATTCTGATCATTTGTATGCATGTATGTGTATATATCATTGTAGAAGAAGTAATTATATAGAAAGCTATTTATACGTACATTGTTAAACAGATAAATCTATCTACTATAATAAAAGAAACCAAATACGTACATTGTTAAGCAGATAAATCTATCTACTATAATAAAAGAAACCAAGTTTTGGACACATGTCATTCATTCATTGAAACCATCTATTTTTATAGATAATTAATATTAATTAAAAAATAATTATAAAATTAAATCTATCTATTATAATAAAAGAAACCAATTTTTGAACACGTGTCATTCATTGAAGGTATCCTTAAATCTATACTTATTTTATATTAACTAAATAAATAATAAATTAATATTAAATCTTATCATACTTTAATAAAATATTATCTTCAAATCTAAATTGTTAATTTAATATATTTTTAATACAAATACCTCTCTTTCCTACTTATCTTATAAATATATAAATAATAAATTAATATTAAATGTTATCCTAATTTATTAAAAATATAACTTTTTTTATTATTTGGTATATAAAATTATATTTATTCAACTCGTGTAAAACGCGGGGTTTTTAAAAATATAATTTTTTATTATTTACTATACAAATTTACATTTATATAACCCGTGTAATACACGAAGTTTTTAAAGATATAACTTTTTTATCATTTGCTATGTAAAATTAGATTTATCCAACACGTGTAATACAAGGGGTTTTTTAAAGACTTATCCTATATTAAATATATAAATAATAAACTAATATTAAATGTTATCCTAATTTATTAAAAATATAACTTTTTTTAATTATTTGGTATACAAAATTATATTTTCAACTCGTGTAAAACGCGGGATTTTAAAAAATATATTTTTTTTATTATTTACTATACAAAGTTACATTTATATAACCGGTGTAATACACGAAGTTTTTTCAACCCGACTACACAACGTTTTTTTTTAAGATACGACGTTTTTAGTATTTAATATACAAAATTACATTTATTTAATCTGTATAATACACATGGTTTTTAAAGATATGACTCTTTTTTAGATCTATTCAATACGTGTAATATACGGGGTTTTTTAAGGATGTAATTTTTTTTATTTGGTAGATTTATTCAACTCGATTATACATGAGTTTTTTAAAGATACGACATTTTTAGTATTAGTATACAAAATTACATTTATTTAATCTGTGTAATACACATGGTTTTTAAAGATATAACTTTATTATTATTTGATATATAAAATTACATTTATTTAACCCGTAGGGTTCATAAAGATATAACTTTTTATTATTTAATATATAAAATTACATTTATTCAACCCGTGTAATACACGGGATTCTGACCTAGTACATTGTATATATGTACATCTTTTAAGGAGATATAATTTTATTTAGCTTAACTAGTTATTATTCCAACCAAAACAATAATTACAATATAATGACAAGTAAACGGACAAGAGCTGTGCCGCAACCTCATTTATATACTATTAATTTATAAGAATGTTAGGCATCATTACTTGTAAGTTGTGCAAGATATATTGTACAAGTTATTTTCCATTTATCCTTTTATTGGTTTTCTTGGGTGGTGGCTAGGGGTATGCACGGTTCGGTTGGGTTTTTGGGTAAAATCAAAACTGTAACCGAAATTCGGTTTTTGAAAACCGTTCGGGTTCAGTGTTTTCGGTTTCGGTTATTACGGTTTTAACAACGGTTCGGTTCGGTTTTTCGGCTTATTAAACAAATTAAGTTAGATTCAAAAATTAAAAGTATAATTCAAAGTTTAAAAATGTTTCTTAAATGTTTACATTTAAGTTAATATATTTAGTCTTTTTTATTAATAGTGTTGATATAAACATAACCTTCTAATCCATTTTAATGTTTTTATTAAGACGTTTTCTTTTATAATACTTTGAAAATCATTTAATTTTTATGTTAAATTTAGTTATTTCTTGTAAACAATGGATAAATCATTTTAATGATACATAAACATGTTATGTTCTTATTATAAATATTTGACAATCAAGAATAAAATTAATAATAATTCTTAGTATCATGGATTAAATACTTAAACAACTTAAACTTAAAAATATATGGATTTGACATACTATTATAACATATCGGTTGGGTTCGATTATTTTCAGTTATTGAAAATGGTTATCCGAAAACCGAATCAAAATTTTCGGTTATTAAAAATCTAAAAACCGAACCGTAGAATCAGAAATAAGGAGATGTTGAGTGCATAATGAGAGAGGGGGTGGTCCTAGGAGGCAACAACAACCCTCAACCAGTTTTCTTGCGAGGCGGTGCCGGTGCTTAAGTGCTCTGATGATGAGGTTTTGAGATGGTGGGGGTTGTAAATAACTTTCAAGAATTTGGACACAGTTAAGGGAGTTACATATACAGATACATATTATATATGTATGAAGGTATAACCTCATAAAAAGAGATTTATGTAAAGATTCTTGGAAGACTTGAGGATATGTTATACAACATTTATGAAATCAAATATTGAAGGAAAAGTTGAGTTTAAGAGAGTGAGAAATAGAGGAAGGTTTTGGGGAGAGATAAATATAATGGGTAACTAGGGATGTTTATACATATAGGTAAGCAACAACTCTTTTATCGAATAAAAAATTAACTTTGGTAAAACATTTTGTTTATTACCATCACAGCCACCGTCAAAAACACCACCAACCACTATAAAGTAAATTATTTATTTCAGTTTTTACTCAATGTATAATAAATAGTAATTTAAAACATGTTAATCTATACTTAAAAGAAGATAGATTAATCCCAAACTTTTTTTATTATTATATATGCTTTGAGTTACTTTTTTAAGAAAAAAAGAAATACGTATACATGAAAGGAACACATATCACAACAAAGGCGAAGTTGGTATTCCTGGTATACGTTACACTTAAATTTGTAAGCCCTAGCTGCAACGCGGCGGGGCTTACATCTAGTTTTAATTAAGTTAAATGGAATTTACCTTTTTAAACTCAACTTTGATAGTTGTCTTATGAATTACTGTCAATACTTCGCGTAAAATTTAGTTAAAAAATATATGAATATTAATTTAGTTGTTAAAAAAAATGAAAGAAGTGATGTGGTAGTTGTTAAAAAAGGGTTTGTTTTGTATATAGGAAAATGATGTTTTAAACTTTTATATTTGTTGTATATATTCGTCGTGATATATGATGCATTTAGAGACTATATCGAGAGAGTAAGAAGGTAATAATGTATATTGAAGTGTAAATATCATATTTATAACTAGGCAGGAGTTTGTACACCCTCAACTTTTAAGACATCAACTTTATATATGACATGTCTATTTCATTTATCAATTGAATGAATACAATCACTAAATAATTTCAAACCACCTGTCGTATTTTGTAGGGAGTTGTTGCAAAAATATTTGCTATAAAAATCTATGCTGTTGACAATACATGTTTCTGGCTTTCACGGTATATTAAATGGAAATATAACCATATAAATATAGTATTGAAACTCAAAATTTTGTAGGGAAATCAGGATAAGGTAAACAAAACCAAAATATACCGAATTTGGGTAATTATATTGCTTCTAGTAAAGATTCATATAAAATGTCTTGTTACCAGAGTTATATCGCTAACATCTTAGTCCTGTCATGGTAACTGGTAAGAAAAAGACGTTTGCCCATGAACAAGCTACTCCATAAAAAGAAGACTATCTCCGATCCATCTATTGAAGGGATGCCGAGGCCCTTACCAACCCTTATCATTGTGAAATTTTGTCCATAGATGCCTATAGCAACTATGCCCTTCTCTGAGGGCGTTGCTTTTATTGGTTTTTTGCATATGGAGTGGGCTCAAAGTAAATGAAAAGAATAGTTTTATTTAAATGTTATGTGTAGTGGGTATGTGACGTCGAATTTAAGAAGTGTAAAGATATTTGTAGGGTTGCAAATGAAATAAAGGGTTTTAAGGATTTGTAAGACATGATGTGACAGATGACGTGACAACTAAAGACACATAAGGGGGCACATAACATTGGAGATAGTCTAAAGAGTAAAGTATAATTTTTGTCCCAGTGGTTTACACCAGTTCTCACATACAGACCTGTTAGCTAATTTCAACAATTCCAGTCCCTGTGATTATCAGTTGCAATCAATAACATCTGGGGCTAACTGGACGTTTATAATCTTGTGAAAAGACTAAAATACCCCTCCACACAAGTTTATTTGCCATATCAGTCCTTACAGTTATAATTCATATATTCCCTCCAAATTCAAACTCTTTCCTAATCTAGTAACTAGCCCCCGAAAGCAATTAATCAACCACAAAAGCGATGTTACTAACAACAAGAACAACATATTAACTCATGTAACCAGAGTTGAATTACTGTTTATAACTTGAACTGGGTTTGACTTTTAGGAGTTAGGTTGGGTTTGACTTTTACAACTTGAAACCAGGTTTGACCTTTAGAACTTGAATTAGGTTTGACCTTCACAACTTCTACTGAGTTTTACTTGTAGAACTTGAACTGGCTTCATTATCATAGGTTTCTGGTCAAACAATGCAAGTTATGCATACCAACGTCTATGATCCATTTCAAGTTATAACTAAATCATATTGTGCATACTAAAGTCTATGGCCACTAATCAAGTTATAACTAAATCCTATTGTGCATACCAAAGCCTAAATCATATTGACCCTGATCTAGTTAGAGGCTCCTTGACTACATATTCATGTTGTATTATTGAAACCTGATCAAAATCATATGATCCATGTACTCTGATCTAACTAACAAATCCTTTTGTGCATACCAAGGCCTAAATCCTTGACTGTATATCCATGTTGTCCTGTACAATTAACACCTACATTATGAATGTAACATACCATCACCCCTGAAATATGTCTATACAATATGAACCAACAAACTATCTATTAACTATTTGTTAATAGTCTACAATAAACAAACAACATGAACCAGCATCAAATTCATACTACCAACATGAGCCAGCAATAAGAGGTACCTAAACTATCATGCCCACATCAATAAAAGTATCAAACAAGAAGCAATAACAGTAGAAATATCCAGTTACTAGTTAAAAACATTCAAAAGTTACATATTAAATCCATGATTTCAAAATGGGTTGACCTTGATCATTAAGAACTAAAAAAAACGATCAGATAAAAAACCCATTTCACAATTATAGTTAGTTTGTAAATATGCATCCTAAATATGGGGTTTTGATCACCCTAAACAACACCAACACTTCCAAAGCGAACAATCTTGACTTTGATTCTCACACGACCCATGTTAACCACCACCTCAACACTAGCACCGCTAACACCCCTAACAACCACACATATTTGGATCCTTATACGTCGGTTTGAAGGTTAGACTCTGAATCCAGTTGCAATTTCATAGCTCATCAACGTCATTCAACTGTCTTAACTACTAACTAGGTTCTTAGGTGAAATTAAGGCAATGGCGTACCAGTTACTTGTTCGAATCGCATATTCACAGCAAATGTGAACATCTTGGCCTTAATCGGAGTAGAAATCCCGTGACTTGGGGTTGATCAAAGAAGTTCGTGGGGAGCCGGTAAGGTTTTGGGGGTAAAGAGATTGAAGTGATGCTTATAAAAGAAGATTGAGGATTGATATGGTTGATATGGGGTAGTTTAGTTGAAATGACAAGTTTTCCCCTGTCCACGTTATCTACTTAGACGGTCAACTAATGGTAGTTAGGGAGAGCGATGTTATTGATTGCAATTGACAACCACATGAATTGGAATGGTCGAAATTGACAAACAAGGGCTATATGTGAGCTCTGGTAAAAACCACAGGGACAAAAGTTGTACTTTACTCTAGTCTAAATGTTTTATTTTAAAATTGTATGAGAAGAAGAGGGTAGTAAATGCTTAGTGAAAGAGAGGGTTGAGTTGAAGTGAATGATTTTTCATATGTAAGTGGAATTGTATTTTTAGTCCAAGATCCACAATCGTTTTTGGATTTGCTCATAATTAATTCCCCCTTCCCCGGTACGATGGCCATCCATCATGAAAACGTCAAACATGGTGATGATCTCACTGTCATGGACGCGTAGTTTTGACTACCAGACCAAAGGTTTACAAGTCTGTTCGGGTGTTGCTCTTTACTATTTTGGACATCTTAGTGTTTGAGATACTCAATGGTTGTATGAGGATTTGATGCATGTTCATACCACTAAATGCTTATTGTTGGAACCGAGGCGGAACAATGATCTAGCTTATATAAAGTGATAAGGTCTTGAGTTGTCATTCTCCATATAATAATTTTGGTTTGACGTTCTCATACTCCGGATGAGTTGATAAGGTTCAAAGATTTCATAATCAAACATATGGATTATCCAAAGTAGCTGATGTGAGGGTGTTTAATCGTGTTTTAAAGTGTTTAATTATGAGGCTTTATATGATTTTGTGTATGGAAACGGTTTACTTTGGGTTGATTTTGATTTACAGGTACTCGGAGCATAACGGATGGCTTTTGGAGCTTGACGGAAGGTTTTCGGGAAGCATTATGGAGTATTGGAAGCATACACACAAGTTGGAAGGCCAAAATATGAAAAACGGGAAGTTCGGTAGCAATCGGCGCCACTAGGTGCTGATTTCAGCGCACCACAGAAACAAATCATAGTTCAGCGCACTAGGCGGTGTTTTTGGCGCACTGGGCGCTGAACCCAGATCTGACTTGCGAATTTCTTGTTTTTCCACCATATTTAAGCACAAACATTCCCCAAACGAAATTATCATTAACCCTAGCCGTTTTCCACTTCCCAAGGACGAATTTTGGAGTTCCAAACCTCAATCCAATCATCAATCATGCAATTCCTCATCAAGATTGAAGATCAAATCAAGAACATGAGCGGCTAAACCACCCGTGATCATCTCCGGGACTAGGGTTTGTGTTAGGAACCGGGTTGACCTAGTTTTACAAACTTTTGGATTGAGATTTGACTAATCATTCGGTTAGTTTATCTTTATTGTTTATTTGTTTTTGATTAAACATTGTTGGATTATCATTGCATACTCGTTCATCAGTTATTTGGTTTTGTCATCAACAATTGGGATTAAATTCTAAGTTTTCATTGTTCTTCAACCTTTAACCATTGAACTTGTTTATGTTTATGAAATCTAGGATTGGTAATTAATTAGGTTACTATTCAGTTGCATCAATCTTTCGGTTTCGATCGTGGATCATTGCAACCAAATATATTATCTGTTAATTATTTATCAAAACAAGTAGTTAGCAAATCATGTCTATGTGATTTCCAATTGGTAGTAATTAGGTTACCCGTGCTTCTACACAACCTGAAAAACCTGAGATTGGTCCATCTTCTTACAATTGTTTACAATCATAATTTATATTTGTTTTCATAGTTATTTTCAAAACTGCAAAAAGCAATTAGTTTAGGAATAGACGATAATTAAAGCAACGAACTTATACACTTTCCACTGATTCCCCGTGGATTCGACACCCTACTTGCCCTTTACTAGTAAAAGGTGAATAGGACACTTTAATTATATTTTGACCGACCTTACGACATCGATCAGTAGCCATACTTCAAATAGATTTGAAAAGGTTTGGAGGTGTCGTATCCCGGATAAGTAGTTAAATTTGGAGTTATCATACTTCATATAGGTTGATAACACCCGAATGTTTTGTACTTCATATGGATTGATACGGTCAGGGGGTGTTGTACTACTCTCATAGTTGTAAAAGTCCCGTCTACTCCCCGAGTACTCGCTACAAGGTAGGCTGTCGAGACCCGAGTACTGTTCACCTAAGCTAATTACTCCCCGAATAATCTCCGCCTAGGCCGAGTACTTCCCAAGTAGTCCCGAGTACTCTCAAATTCGACTAAGAAACGCCTAGCGACTTTTGCAACCATGACTACAAATAGGTAGTAATGGTTTGAAATTGTTGAATTCCGAATAAGATCAAGAGGTATTGTACCACCCTCCTTTATTTGTTTTTCCATTATTCATGTACCAGCACTTGGACTTTTTAATATTATTTAGAGTTAATTATATATGTAATTTAAAAATTATTTGAGGTTTAACTTTGAAAAGTAAGATGTTTAATTAAACTATATAGATGAAGATAGAGACTCACATGAGGATATATTTTGAAATAATATATGAGAATTAAATACAACCAAATTTTTGATAGTTAGGAAAATTTTGAAATAAATATGATTCTACGGGTTAATATAATCAACAAAACAAAAAAGGTTCTGTCTCCAAAAAGGGATGGAATTTTAATTATGAATGATATCAGAAGTAATAGCTTTTTTTTTTTTTTTTTTGATAAATACATATGTGAAAGTTTATTTTAAAAATCGTAAGGAGCCAAATATAGTTCGGTTTTACTATATATATATTCTCTATTTTTTTAACGGCTGATTTTATTAGAACACAACAACTAGCAAGGCGCTAGAACCAAAGAAACAGATTACATAACATTAAAATTACACCAACTCGACCAATCTAACGCGTGCATCTTCACTCTTTTTTTATCCAAAGAAAGCTTGTTGTTTTAACTTCTGCCCATAGTCACGAGATGTCCATTCTTCTGCCTGAGAATACCACCTCGTTGCGAAGTTTCCACATACTCCAGCAGGCTATTAAGATGATGGCATGTACCATTTTCTTCATAGGGACTGGACCTTTAATGTGGTGATGAACCCGTAGGAGGTCCGATGTAGAGAAAGCAAAGATTGGGGGAATCGAGAGCCACCTAGACACCAAATGCCACACAACAGAGCTGACGTAGCATGATCCAAAAATTTGCTCGACTGATTCATGTTTCTCGCTACAAAGTGGACACAAAACCGATGTCATTGTGATGTTTCTTCTCGCTAATGCAATTCTGGTTGGAAGTCGGTCCAGGTTCATCCGCCACCCGAAGATGTTGACTTTGCGGGGAATCCATATGTTCGTTCCTCAGTGGACACCAAATTTATAACTTTTCATTATAAATTTAGTTGAAAATGGAATTGTATCCAAAATAGATTGTTTCTTTTTGTATCTAAAATATATTTTTTTATAACTTCCCGTTAAAAATTTAGTTAAAATTGAATACATATCTATGTTTAATTTTTGTAACTGAATATGAGTGCTAGTACCACAGTAACGAACCCAACCGACTCCAATCTAACATTGATACATGTATCAGTATTATTGAAACCGGTAGCAATATTCCTTCTAATAGTTTTTGATCCATCTAGTTACGTATCGATATTATTTTGGGAATATCATGACTCATTCAGGCAAATCTCGAGAATACAACATAATGGAACTCCAAATAAATTATCATGTTTAGTGATATAGTTTTTCAACTTTCATAACTCTCAGATTAGACTTTTACAAGCCCAATAATAGTACTGGCCTTTATTCAAATATAGCCAGCCCAAGATACCGGCGTTTGATTTCTTTGACAGGTGCACAAAATAACCGGTTAATTAACCGTAACCGGTTATTAACCGAAACCGTAACCGGTTAATAACCGATTTAGGAATAACCGGTTCAATAGGTTATTTAACCGTAGGTTAGTAACCGGTTATAAGTGTTTAGTATAATAACCGGTTATTAACCGGTTTTTTTAAACCGGTTTTTTAACCGATAGACTGGTTAACCGAAAAAATAACCGAAAAATTCAAAAAAAAGGCAAAAAAACCGGTTAATAACCGAAAATAACCGGTTAATTAACCGAACCGGTTAAAGTAATTAACCGGACAAGTTAAAAAAACAACTGGTTAAAGTAATAACCGGTTAAAGCATTAACCGGTTAAATTCAAAAAATCAAATTAACCGGTATAACCGGTTATTAAAATTAACCGGTTTGTGCACCTCTACTTTGACTATTAATAGATTTCACGTTAAGGGGCTATTTGTGTACCTTTTAATGAGTCTCTCAATAATTCAGACATCTTACTGGTTCAGCACTTAATGGTTCAGACTGTTTGTTTCACGAGCAGATGTCTAAATGGTTCAGACATTTGCCTCTGAATGGTTAAGATTTATACAGAGCCTGAATGGTTAAGATCTCTTAATCTGAATTGGTCAGACATTTGCCTCTGAACGGTTAAGCATTATACAGGGTCTTAATGGTTCAGACATCTTACTGGTTCAACACTTAATGGTTCAGACCTCTTACTGTTTCAGCATTTAACCATTCAGTCTTCAGATATTACCAAACAGCCCCCAACAAAGTTGTGGATTCAGAATTCTTTTCAATGAAATCACTATAAATATCATTACAAAAATACATAGGACAATGTCCCTGAGATGAACTTGGAACCAAATATGTTGGCAGAGGCGTCTCTTAGATTCACATACCCTGTTCGAGCTCGAAAAAATGTGCTATTCCGTAATGTTTTATTATTATTGTTTTTTTTTAAATCAAATTAGTATTAGGCTCAATAAACCTAATGTCAAGTGCGCTAAATTCTAAACCATAAAAATGATTTGTAAATGAGCCTATATTGTGATTGTTATGTGTTTACTATTTAAAAAAAATTAACATATATATCGGATTTTTTTTTTTTTTTTTTTACAAATCACATGTCCCTCGAAATCATGGGCCTTGTACAAAAATCCTCCCCGCATACCATCATAGCCGCCATTGTATATGTTGGCCCTTTTACACAATTCTTGAGTCTCTCCTCTCCTGTAGATCACATTGTCTCATCATTGCATAATAGCGTAAACGTGGGATGTATCTCCGTGACAGCGTGACTCATCATATTAACACAACGTTGGTGCTTTTGCGCAATTCGTAAATCTCTCCTGTGATTCATATTAACTCATCATGTAATAGCGTGAACGTGTTATTATATCATTTCTTAATTTAATGGGGGTTGAAGGTGAAATTTTTTTGTTAAAGAATTTTGTAATCAAGTAGCCTAAGAGGTGATAAAATTTAATGTATGGGACTTGTGGTGACACTTACATAGAGAAAAGATCTCCGATGCGTCTTTATCTAGAATCACCTATATTTGACAAGTACTTGAGAACATATGAGCTCAATTCAATGAAACTTTAATGAACCAACGAAGAAGGTGACATGTTTTTTTTGACTTGGGAACATATGAGCTCAATTCAAGAAACACCTGCTATGTGTTTGGTACATTGATGAGCCCCATGTTTCTAGAAATTACGATGCACAGTTTTCTCTGTTTGATTTTTTTTTTTTTTTTTTTTTTTTTTGTAATTTATTTCATTTAAGTTTCATATACATTAAGGGGCTGTGTGACAACTTCTAAATGTGTAAGTGCATTAAGTGCTAGTATAATATTTAACCATTCAGAAGCAAATGTCTGATCAATTCAGATAAGCGGTCTTAACCATTCAGACTCGGTATAATGCTTACCATTCAGAATCAAATATCTGAATCATTCAGACATCTACTCATGAAACAAACAGTTTGAATTATAAAATTTTGAACCAGTAAGAGGTCTGAACCATTAAGAGCTGAAACAAAAACTCCTAAATGTTTCCCAATTGTTTCAAAGGTTTTCAATAGGAAATAAGTTCATTTTTTTTTCTTATGTATGGGTTTGAATGAGTCGCTTTAGGTATAAATGCATTATAACTTAACTGTGGCTGTACACTTTTTTTTAACCATTTTGTTAAACATGATCTGAATCTCCTTTTTCCTGTTTTATTTTCGTAATAGTTAGAGTATTATAAATAAATTTCAATTTGCTAACATTTTATAAAACTTGATACATTTTTATATAACTTATATTTTTATTAATCATTTATAAGCTTCAATAAGCTTTTAACGTTTTAGCCGCATTGAAAATTTAGTGTATCGTTTATAAAACTTTGGGTTTGAACTAAACGCTTATGACTTTTTTTCTTATAAACTCTATAACTTTGAATCTTTGACCATTTTTTTTTATTGGGGTGCAACTCACATTTGACTTTTTTCTATTAACACGTTTTCTCGTTTGCGTATAGTTAGAGAATGACAATGCACATTTGCCTTCGTTGACTTTTAAAATTATTATTTAACGGAAGTATATATTAAATTAGTGATTTAGTCATCATCGTAGGCACGAAAATCTATCCATTTGTAATTATTTCATTAAAAAAATATATAACAATAACAACAAACCAGACTCGTAGGCACCCCGCGTTTTGAGACGGGGGATCGTTTGTTGTGTAGAATTGTTTAACAGTAGTTCGATAGTTACTGGTGTAAATTGTTACAAACCATTACTACATTGGAAAGGGAAAATATTGTTTTATATAAATTATTACTAAATTAAGATAATGATAGTGTTGTGTAAGGGTATGTTTGGCGTGGAGCTTTTAGGAGCTTTTAGGAGCTTCAAGCTTTAAGCTTTTAAGAAAAAGCTCCTACTTAATAAAAAGTCTTGTTTGGTTGAAGGAGCTTTAAGCTTTTAGGTTAGGAGCTTGAAGCTTTTGGTTGAACGCTACTACTAGTAGCGTTTAGAAGGAGCTACAAGCTTTTAGGGAAAAATGACTATTTTAACCTCTCAAAATAAGAAACTTTTTAATGCACCAACTTTCTAAATTTTTAGTTATGTCCATTTTGGTAATTTTATACATTTTATTAAAAGCTCCAGCTACTCTACCAAACACCAAATATATCTAAAAAGCTACAGCTACTAGCTACCAGCTACAGCTAACAGCTTTCAGCCACCAGCTACCAGCTTGCAGCTTTCAGCTACCAGCCACCAGCTACTTTTGCCAAACATACCCTAAATCTACTAATTGTTTTCAACCACTTGTTCATTAGTGTTCATCTCTTAAAAAATGAACGTCAAAAAGAGTCAAAAAATAATCAAGTTCACAACGAAACAACGATAAATGGCTAATATAAGTTTTTAATTCAATATAGGTAGATATGGGAGATGAGATGTAAAAAGGTTATTTAAAGATAAATAACATTTAGAGATAAAAATGATTTTTAACTAACGTCTATGCATAAGAATGTAGACCCAATGTCGATGATATTATACTACAACTTTTCTAGCATATTTCTTTTCCTAATCAACTCAATTTGGTTATTATTTAAAAATCTAGCAACTTAATCATGATGATGTGTAGTTGAAAAAAGTAATATAAATTTCTTAGTAGAGTAATTATGTAAAATTTACACTAGAGTGATTACATAATTACTTTACTAGTTTAAATAAACGATATGCTTAATAAGATATGAAAGAAAATGTTAATAAAAATTTCTCTTTCCTTTTTTACATTTATTATGTTAAGTTTATTTGTACAATAATTTTACTCTATATTATTATACATTTTTACCTTCAGTTTATGTGATTTTTCTCTAATAATTTATGTTTGTTAACTCTCTAAAAAAACTAAATATACAGCTGCTACGCTTAATATTTGTACTTTCATTATAAATTTAGTTAATAATGGAATTGCATCCAAAATAGATTGTTTCTTTTTGTTATCATAAGCTACAATGATTGCCACTACCAAGGTGACGAACCGAATCAACTCTAATCGAACAACATTGTTACATGTATCGTTATTAGTGAAGCCGGTAAGATTATTCATTTTAATGGTTTTTGATCGATGCAAATTACGCGTTGATATCATTTTAAGAACATCATGACTGACTCTGCTACTATATTGTAAACCACAACCGTAACGATCTCAACTAATACCGACCAAAATCTCACTACGTCACACGGGGCGAATCCACTTGTATATATAATAGGATTTATGAATGTCGAAAAAAGGATGTTTCGCCACATGTAGATCAAATTTTGATCATTAAATTTGAAAGAAACTATCATACATGTATATAAAATGTGATAATTACAAAAAAAATTAACAAAATAAATACAAAATTAAGAAAAAACCCTTTAGTCTTTCCTACTTTCGGATCAGAAATTCTTCACCTGATTCCCTATCGACCCGTTTAATCCACTTGCTATTTTTCACTTTACCTGAACCCGACCCGGATTCAACCGCCGCCACGTGCGCAATATCCAGCCCATTTCCCACCGGAAGAAACACCGATCTCACAATCCGCCGTGATCCACCGTCGTCAAACAAACTCCGCAACCGGAAACCCGAAACCACCGTTGAACAAGCGTTCTTACAAACCAACACCGCCCCGCGGTGGCCGAACTTCGCCGCTTTTAAAACCCGAGCAAACTCATGTTTTCTCGAATTAACGACCAAAAATCGATAACATCCAATTCATTAACCACCGTCTCTGGGTCTCCGACGATCACTTCGGGTGACATACCGTACTTCGCCATGCTGGCGACGTACTCTGTCCCCGAATCCTCGTCGGGGACTATGCACACGTGCCTACCGCACGTGTGGGTTGACGCTACCGCCAACCCAATGCTTGTTGTTAACATATCGCCGCGACACCATGTCTCGACGATGAGCGTCGCGTTCCAACCCGCGGCCATCGTAGATATCAACTCTGTCACACTTGATCCTTGATAAACCTCACACTATTTAAAAGTTAAAAAAATATACATTAAAATTCGGTAACAAACAATTGTACACAATAATATCCCTATTATAAAGTAGGGACCGCAGAAAGTTGAGGTCAGGGTAAACCTTACCTCTATTTAGGAGACAGAAAAACTGCTTCCAGACCAGAACCCTGGAAACTGGAATGAATCGAACAAGGAAAAGATAAACATACCGATTTAACGGTGTCCATGAAAGCTTTTGCGGCCATCTCCGGAGACCATACAAGTTTCATCTTTTCGGAAATTTTTGTTGCTTGTATTTGTTTTTGGGGTAGTGGTTTTCAAAAATGTGGAACGAGTTGATTATATATGACAAGTTAAGAATATTGTTTGTTGGTCTAGAAAGGGAGAGGGGGTGAGATCGTTGACTCTTCGAGAATCCAACGTGTGGGGTTAATATGCAAAAAACAATGGGAAGTTTGGTTTGGTGAGACCGAGTGGTATCCAATTTGTTATTTATTATTTGTTTTTATTTGGATTTTCTTTTTTAGTAAAATAACAAAATTGTTCCTGAGTTTTGAGCATTTTTGTCCTCCAGTCTAAAAATGAAACTTTTTGTATTTAGATCCTTAAGTTTTTTTCTTCTTTTTTTTTTTTTTTTGTCATTTTCATCTAACTAGGCTGGTGGTTATGGGGTCCGTCCCCATACCCGACTAGGAACGGCGCCGGCAGCATGGCATCCCGCCCCCGTCACCGTCTTCGACGTCGAGCTGCGGACGTTCAAGACGATCCAAGCTGGTGGGCCCCCTTTGTTTGTGATTTGTACATTAGGCTGGTGGTACTTGTACATAGTGGTGGGGTAGGATCATCCTCCCATACCCTATAGTTTTGTGGAATGGACCATCCTTGGGAGGACTATGACGTGGCGCCTACGTGGCGGATCATCCTCCCTTGGAGGACCATCACCATACTCTCTAGCCTTAGCAAACTAGGTTAGAATTTTCTGGTAACTTCTTTTTTTGTCGTTTTCCTCATTTAAATCAAGGGTACAATCATCATTGTATGCCATAATATATTTTAATTAAATGAGGAAAGCGAAAAAAAGGGAAAAGTTAACAAACAATATATTTTTAATTAAATAAGGAAAACGAAAAAGATGAGAGAAGTTAACAAAAAATTGTAACCCAGTTTGTCTATTGGATGAAAATGACAACAAAACTAAAACCTCAGGGACCTAGATACAAAAGGTTTTATTTTTGGACTGAAGTGACAAAAGAGACATAAACTTAGGGACCATTTTGGCATTTTACTTTTTTTAACGACAAATTTGAATCACTGACGAACAACTGGAGTATCATCGTGTCATCAACGGAACCATCCGATCATATCCATCTCCACTAAACGATAATACTTATACACCAATTTAGAAGAAAACCTAATAAATCCGGAAAAACGATCCTTATCGAAATAGAATCGAGTGGAATGGTATCCAATTTGTTATTTATTATTTGTTTTTCTGACCGAGTGGAATACAATTAACATTTAACGGTAATGATTATTATTTGGTCTAAAATCCAAACGTCATAATCAGACTGTTAAGGATAATATTGTCAATGGATGTGGTCATCGAGTATTCAAACACCCAACTCCGCGTTTGCTGTTAGCTTTATCTCTTTCGGCAAAATAAAGATAAAAATTACGTACGCAGCTGTATAAACGTACTTACTTGTATGTGGATGAAATTGTTTCAGGAATTTTTAAATTAAGATATTATGGATTGAGTTTACTGGTTATAGGAGATATCACACGTATAGTGAGTTGGAGAAGTAATGAAACCCCGTCAAGGGATGTTAAATATGCGTAAAACATGATTGGTTATAAAAAGTGTATTATTATTATTGTTATTATCCATCTATTCTTTTAGTTCGTATCATGGTTGCACTAGTCGGTCGAGCGGGGAGTAGAGAGTACTCGGTCTAGGGGAGAGTACTCGGTTGGGGGGGGGGGGTGGAGAGAATTCGGGGAGTACTCTAACATGCTATGATAATCACAAAGAAATTAATTTTCTGAAATTATATATATGTCAAATAACATAAATCTATATCTATATCTGTACTATGTAATAAAGTAAATCAGTGAAGAACACTTAAATACTATAAAAAAATTAATTTTGAAAAAGATTGTGACGATTATTATAAAACTTCTTGAGGATGCACTTAAGTATGCTCAAGGATTAGACTTTGTTAAAGTTGTTTGTTAACCTATGTATGTTTTAAAAATGTCGATTGTTAATAATTAAAAAAAAAACAATTTTTAAAAATCAACATTTTTAAAACACACAGAGCCTAAGAAATATACTTTTAAAACATGTTTGATTTGAAATACATGTTAAGACAAAAGATTTCATTGTGATATTTGTTTGAAAAAAAAAAAAAAAACGTTTTGACAACCGGTTTGTTAGACCAATATTATTAGCACCAATTCAACATATATACATACTATGTTAGAATGTGTATTACATAAGTTAAATAAATGTAATTTTATATACAAAATAATAAAATAATATATATATTTTTTAAAATCTCGTTTACTACACGAGTTGAATATATATAATTTTATATATTAAATAATAAAAAAGTTATACCTTTAAGAACCATGTATATTGTACGGGTTAAATAAATGTAATCTTATATACTAAATAATAAAAAAATTATATTTTTAAAAACCCATATTAGTTATTGTAAATTGATAATATATAAATAGGAACAGGATCAGGAGAGAACGCCTCAAAGTGTGAGAACGGTGAGCACGATTCTCAGCCACAAGATCTTACTGGTTTGTGGCTGAGATTGATGCGGTGACATTTTTGTAAATAATAGGGGTCGTGGAACTACCAGGAGGGGTAAAATAGGAAGATCCAAACAAAGGTGCACATGCTAATCACATGTCATTTTCCCCATCATATTTAAATGACAATAACTTTTTTATATGTGATTATTTTTCGAAAAAAATTAGACCATAAAACTCAGCGTTTTTTTATCTTTCCAACGAGTATACAATTTATACTTTTCGAAAAAAAATTAACTGAGTTTTATGGCGTTTTTCTGAACTTGGTGATTTATGGCGCTTTAGACTAGGTGTTTTCATGGCGTTTTTCTGAACTACGTATTTTTATGGCGTTTTAACTAGGTATTTTCATGGCGTTTTTCTGAACTGAGTGTTTTATGGCGTTTTCAACTGAGTTTTTCATGGCGTTTTTCTGAACTGGGTGTTTTATGGTGTTTTTACAGTACAAATTATGATTTTTCTGAGCTCAAAAAATATTAATTTAGGTGGATGGCTCAAAATATGATTTTTTTGAGCTTTTGTAAATTACAACTCAAAAAATAGCTTTTTTTTTGTTTTGGCGTTTTAACTGCGAGCTGGCTAAAAAAAATGGTTTTTTTGAGCTGTTGTAATTTATAGCTCAAAAAATAGTGTGTGTTTTTTTTTTTGTTTTGTTTTGTTTTTTTTTTTTTTTTGTTGTTGTTATGGCGTTTTAACTGGGAATTTGGAGCTGGCTCAAAAAAAATGGTTTTTTTGAGTTGTAATTTATAGCTCAAAAAAATAGTTTTTTTTTGTTATGGCGTTTTAACTGGGAGCTATATGGCTCAAAAAATGGTTTTTTTGAGCCGTTATAAATTATAGATCAAAAAGAGCTTTTAAGTGTTTTATGGCGTTAAAAAATGATTTTTTTGAGCTGTTGTAAATTATAGCTTAAAAAATAGCTTTTGAGTGTTTTATGGCGTTCAAAAAATGGTTTTTTTGAGCTGTTGTAAATTATAGCTAAAAAAATAGCTTTTGAGTGTTTGGCGTTTTTCTGAATTGAGTGTTTTTATAACGTTTTATTTGAACACCCAGTTCATGTGAGTGGGTTTTTTGACAATATTACCCATTAGTGTAATTTAACATCAGTGCTACATGTCACCACCAAAATCGTTCTCACCGTTCTCTCTAAATCCTGACCCTATATAAATATGGGTTAATAATTTATTGTTTAAATAATATAACACAAGTTTATAATAGTAGCTAAAACTACTTTCAGCAGAATATGTGAGTATACTAATATATTTTATTAGGCATGATGCATGATTATATATGAAAAGTATGAGCGAGATGATAAAAGTATGAGCGATATTTATCATCTCTTATTCTCAATGGATTATGTAGATTTTTTTAAGATACACCATATAACATTTAAATTATATAAATAAGAATAAAGGATCGCTTATATTTTTAAGTTTGAAAATAAGATAAATTTAAATTTGGGGAAATGGACTGTATCACCCTCAACTATGTAAAATTGGCCAATATCACGCTCAACTTTCAAGTTGGCTCCCACCACCCTCTACTCGACAAGTTGGTGTCACTATCACCCCTTCGTTAAAAAAACACTAACTGAGTTAGTATTTTAAGCCTATGTGGCATTTAAATGATGACTTGTAAGCACACGTGGACAGAGCCTCAATAAATACCCCCTTTCCCTCTCTAATCAGTTGCATTTCATCAAAACCCAGTTCACCAGTTCACTTCGATGTTGGCGATCAAACCCTAGTTTCTTGATCATCGATGATTGCAGGCAAAATTCAGACTCCCAAGAGGTAAGGTTTATGTTAGGGTTGATTGCATTGTAATTTTACACACTGATTTAAGTTATGGAGCGTATAGATGTTATGCTTTGGTACGGTGGTTGTCTTGATTTCTCTTTTGATCAACCTCAGTATATTGATGGTAATTCTAAGTTAATCCAAATGGATTTTGATCATATCGTATACTTTGAGCTAGTTGTTTATGTAATGGAAACCAACGAGTATGAAAATAGGGATTTTTATATGTATGGGATGGATGCGGATAATGGTGATTTTAAACTGTTTCGTGATGATAAAGATGTGTTGGAACTTGCAATTAAGGCTAAAAAGTGGAGTGAATCGTTCATTGAAGTCTTTATTCAACATAGCCCAATTATGTCTGAACATAAGACCCACCACTGTTCCCAACCCAGTAAACCACAGGCCCAGTCCAGTTGCCAGTCCAGTACCCAACCCATTAAACCTAAGTCTAGTTCCCAGCCCATTAAACGACAAGCCCAACCCAAAAAACTAGTACCCAAGCCCAGAAAAAAAGTAGTACACGTGAAAGTGGGTAGGGCATCTGGTAAATGTTTTACAACTCCTGAAGTCCCTAGATCTGGAAGTACATCAGCTGTTAAACAGGTTGTTGAAGAACCAGTACATGAGGCTTCATGGGCATTTGATATAGATAAGGAAACAAATCTTAAATAGGTTGTGAAAGAATCAATAAAAGAGGTTGTACAGGAAGAAGTCTTTGGTCAACATAGTGATAAAGAAGCTGTGTTAGAACAGGACAGTGAAGACAGTGATTACAATGAAGAGTCCAGTTGTGATGATGATGAGGATTGTTATTCTGATGAGGATGAGGTTTTGGAAGAATTGGTTGGCTTAGATTCAGACAGAGAAGATTTTGAATGGAAACAATCACAAGATGCAATTAAACAAGCTTATAAGGATGAAGAAGCAGCCACAAAGAAGATACTTGAAGAGTGTATCAAACATAATGAAGAAGAAGGTAATTTGCATGAATCTAATGATGCAGGTTTTGCACATGTAGAGGGATACAGTAGTTATGAAGAATCAGATGGTGATATTGCCACACCGGGTGATAGTGAAGAAGATGATGTTCGAGGTAAAAAGTTTAAGGAAACTGCTCCTAGTGTAAGTGCACAAACTAACTGGAAGAAGTTTGTTTGGAAAGTTGGGACAAGGTTTGCTTCAAGGGATTCCTTTAAGGAGGCAGTTAGAAGATATGCTGTGTCTAATGGCAGGAATCTTTTCATAGCAAAGAGTGATAGCAAACAAGAAGGTCGTGTAGTAATCAAGTGTGTAGCAGGGTGTCCTTTCTATCTATTTTGTTCAATGCACCCAGGGAAAGAGTGTTACATGATTAAAAGTGTGAAAAACCATCACACTTGCCAAAGAAACATGATAAAGAACAGGCAACTAACTGCTAAGTTTATAGGTGATGAGTTCCTACCTTTATTTAAGGCCAAACCACACTGGTCTGCAAAGGAAATCATAACTGCTGTCAGACAAAAGTACAAGGTGATTATAAGTAAGTGGTTGGCTTATAAGGCTAAGAAAAGTGCACATAAGAAGCTTCATGGATCAATGAGAGATCATTACAGTAAGATTAGTTCATATTTGAATGCATTAAGGAAAGCAAATCCATCATCAACTTTCAAGTTGGAAACTGCTCCACCAGGTTTCATTAATCTAGATCTAGAGGCCACATGTGAAGCATTCTTCAGACTGTTTGTATGTTTTGATGGTCTTAAAAAAGGGTTTCTAGCTGGATGCAGGAAGGTGTTGTGCTTAGATGGGTGTTTTCTAAAGACCTTCCTTGGAGGAATGTTGTTAACTGCTGTTGGGAGGGATGCTAATGACCAAATGTATCCTGTGGCTTGGGCAGTTGTTGAAGGAGAAAACAATGACAGTTGGGAATGGTTCATGCATGAGCTACTGCTATGTTTGGAAGTAAATGATGTTGGGCTTTCATGGACATTGATTTCTGACCAGCAAAAGGTTGTTACTCAATTCTGTCTTCTTAAATCAGTTATTTAGTTATTCATTACTTATGTTTAAATGCTTTGGCAGGGTCTGTTAAATGCTGTTTCAATGATGTGGCCCTATGCAGAGCATAGAAACTGTGCAAGGCACATCTATGCAAATTGGCACAAATCATTCAAAGATGAGGAGCTGAAAGAGTTGTTTTGGAAATCAGCTAGGGCTTACTCTGAAAGTGACTATCTACAAGCAATTGAAGACATGAAAGCAATCAATCCTGATGCTGTAGAGGCCTTACTGAAGCAGAATCCCAACTGGTTTAACAGGTGCTATTTGAACACCCACACCAAGTGTGATGTAATAGTAAACAACATGGCAGAAACCTTTAATGGTTTTATCACTAATGCAAGGTCAAAACACATAATTCATATGTTAGAGGATATAAGGATTCAGGTCATGAGTAGGTTAGTGACAAAAAGGACAAAAATGGCTGCCATAGATGTTATCATATGCCCTAAAATCCAGGAAAAACTTGAATTTTCAAAAGCTGCTTCTTATAGATGTGAGGTGTATCCCTCATCATATCAAGTTTTTCAAGTAAGGGATTTTGATGATGTCTCTGTGGATCTAGAAAAGAGAAGCTGCACATGTAGAAAATGGGATTTAAGGGGATATCCTTGTAAACATGTATGTGCTGTTGTTGGTTTTTTACATAAGAATGCTGAAGACTATGTTGATGTGTGTTATCACAAAGATACATACATGAAGGCTTATGAGTTCTCAATACCTCCATTGCCTAGTGAAAGGTATTGGACCAAGATCAATCAGCCAATGGATCCACCACCAATCAAATCTGCTCCTGGTAGGCCCAAGAAGAATAGGAAGAGGGATCCTCATGAAGATCCAAAAAGGCCTGGGAAACTCACAAAGCATGGGGTTATAATGAAATGTAGTAACTGTGGGGCTAGAGGTCACAACAAAAGAAAGTGCACTGAGAAGGGGAAAACAACTGAAGGTAAATGTTATTAAGTTTAAGTTTATTCTTTTGTTAATTACATGGCTTAAAGTTTGTGTCTCAGGTGGTTCTGCTCCAAAGAGACAGAAGAAGTCAACTAAAAAGGCAACAAAGCAGTCCACTCAAGAGGCAACCCAGCAGTCCACTCAAGAGGCAACTCAGAAATCTACTCAAAAGGGAACCAACAAGTCAAGTCAAAAGGGAACCAACAAGTCAAGTCAAAAGGGAAAGAGAAAGACCAATCAAGGCTGAAGTTATATGTGATCTTTTGTGTTTGTGGCACTATTATGTATGACTTAATTAAGTAGACAATGTTATGTATGACTCTAATATTTTGTCTAAAAACACCTTCTAGTAATGTGGGACCAGTTAAGTAGTCAATCTATGACTTTTCTATGTTATTTGACTTTTTCTGTGTTGTTTGACTTTTCAGTGTTGTTTGACTTTTTCTGTTGTTGATTGAGTCACATATTGGTGTACATATTCCATTATGGTCATTGTGTTCACTTTAATAGGTTGACTCAAAAATTGAAGACCATGCTTTCTGTTTGGTATGTTTTGGTCAGTCTGCAGTTTGGTTTGGTGATTCTGCTGTTTGGTTTGGTGATTCTACAAGTGCACTTGGAAGTGCAGTTGCACTTTGGTGGGAGCTTTTGGCCAACTATACACCTAGTAACAGTTTGACTGCAAATTGGTCAAACTTTGGCCAAAATTCAACTTACAGTTTGGTCTGCTGTTTCTACAAGTGCACTTGGAAGTGCAGTTGCACTTTGGTGGGAGCTTTTGGCCAACTATGCACCTAGTAACAGTTTGACTTCAAATTGGTCAAACTTTGGCCAAAATTCAACTTACAGTTTGGTCTGCTGTTTCTACAAGTTCACTTGCAAGTGCAATTGCACTTTGGCCAAAATTCAACTTACAGTTTGGTCTGCTGTTTCTACAAGTTCACTTGCAAGTGCAGTTGCACTTTGGTTCATATTTGGCCAATTTTGCACCTAGTTATGCAGTTTGAGTCACTTGCAAGTGCAGTTGCACTTTGGCTCATATTTTGGCCAATTATGCACCTATTTACAGTTTGACTGTAGTTTGGTCAAACTTTGGCCAACTATGCACCTAGTAACAGTTTGAATGCAAATTGGTCAAACTTTGGCCAATTCTGCACCTAGTAACAGTTTGACTGCAAATTGGTCAAACTTTGGCCAATTCTGCACCTAGTTACAGTTTGACTGCAAAATTGGTCAAACTTTGGCCACTTTTGCTTTACACAGTTTGTGAATTTTGGCTCAAACAGTGGCCATTTTGGCTTCATATGCAGTTTCAGTCACTTGCAAGTATGGTCAACATGTACATTAAGTTAGATGTCCAGTTGAGTCAAAGTAACAAAACACTTCATTTCATAACAAGTGGGCACAAATGGTTACAAACACTAAATACCACAACAGTTCACTATCAATAAATACTAATTCCACAAATACAACAATATGGCAATTGCAATTACAAAGGTTAGCACATATGGTTTCTTCGACTTCGTCTTTGTGTCAAATCTCATTGCTTTCAAGTTCTTGTTCTCTTCTATTAACAACATATTGTGTAATTCAAGGTTCTTTATCTTCAGGTCTTTAAACGTCACTTGAGTTGAGGTGCCGTATGAACGTTCAACGAACATCTTATCAACATCTTCTTTCCAGAGGAAGAATTTGCAATCCCCTCTCTACAAAACACAACAACTATAAGGAAATTGCAATGGAATATCTCCTAAACACCAAATTGATATGCAATTTAAACTTACAGGCCAGTGAGAACAGCCGTAAAATTCTTCACCACGTCTTTCACTTTTACGACCAGCTACTCGAAGAAGAGCAACAACATCGTGATGACAGTACACATTTCCATCCAAATCGACCTTGAAGACTTTAGGTTTTCGAATTACAGCAGAGGTAGAAGAAGACGACATGTTGACTGAATGTTTCAATGGGCAATTAGGGCAAGATCGGCTATGGGGAGGAGGTATTAGGGCAAGAACGGCGATGACCCTCTACCTGCAATTGATCTTCGTCACCAATTTGATGGGGGAGAAGATGAGTTTGTTTGGGAATTAGGGTTAAATGGTTGAATTGATGGTAAACAGATGATATATCAAGTTTCTGTCCACGTGTGCTTCCAAGTCATCATTTAAATGCCACATAGGCTTAAAATACTAACTCAGTTAGTGTTTTTTTAACGAAGGGGTGATAGTGACACCAACTTGTCGAGTAGAGGGTGGTGGGAGCCAACTTGAAAGTTGAGCGTGATATTGGCCAATTTTGCATAGTTGAGGGTGATACAGTCCATTTCCCCTTTAAATTTTATTATGAATATTTTATTATTAATGTGGTTATCAATACCTAAAATAGATTAGGCTTAGTTCAAAAGTTTTCGCATATTATATATAGTCTCTTGTATCTTTTGTAATATACACCTTAATCAATCAACGAAATATCAAATCCTTTCTCCCCCTGTTATTCTTTTCTTTCTCCTTCTTTTGGTTGCTATTAGGCTAGTTTCACAACACGTTATCAACACGATGCCCCTACATTTACAAAATATCGTCGGTGGACCTTAATCATGATACAAGCTGTGATTGTATACGGTGATATTGGTTTTTAGTGACACTCAAGGCTGATGTGCGAGGACTGCTAGAAACTCCACAAACATCAGCGGTCAACTCCCTTATAAGTTCTAAATTGATCAGGTTCCAGACTATCTTAAGTGTTTTTTGTTTTATTCTTCGTTTATTACAAGCCCACATAATTCCTATATACTCCCTGATTGTTTTTTTTAGGTAAGCTACTTATTGTTTGTCTTTTTTACTTCTTCTTTTTTCCATGGTTGAAATCATAGCAGCAGACTTTACCTCTAATTTCATTAATGGTGAAATTCACCATCTTAAGTTACATATAACAAAAACCTTACTAATCTTGGTTTATTAAATAATTTGTTGAATGGTAGCGATCTAGATTTAAATGGGTTGCAAAATCTTGAAAGCTAGTATTGATTTATAATATTCTTTCTTTAGAAAAGTTGCAAGAGCCTGGATTTTTTATTTCGCTTTGGGCCAACAAAATAGTTAAGCCGGCCCTGAATTGGATGCGTTAGTCATTATAATTGCCATCCATAAATATACCATCATATTTAACAGTTCTTTAATGCTATTAATTATGCTACGGCGGTTACAAACAATTTCTTATTATAAACTACTTAATAGTACTTTAATGCTATTATGCTATAACTATTAAAAAGAATTTCTTATATGTATATATCTTGGAGTTTTTTTCAAAACTAGTGATGGTGGAAAAAATATTTACCATTTCAGTGTTCCTTAAAAACTATTTATCAAAATAGTGTTTTTGTTTATTTTATATTTGCCTTTTCTTTTAACCAACATAATTAACCTTTATTTTTTTCTATTCAATAAGTTCACTTGCGTTTTTATTCTTTTAATACCTTTTTTCGATCAATCTAATATATTTTTTATATAATCAGCCTATTAATGTTTTATTCTTTTATTATACATTTTTTTCAATTAACGCAATGTAGTTTTTTTTATAATCAATCTGTTAATGTTTTTTTTATCATACTTTACTTTTATCAAGCCAATATGTTTTTATCTTCCATCAACATATATTCTGAAAGTTGACAAACATATAGTTTTTTTATAATTAACCTATAAATGTTTTATTTTTTTATCATACTTTTTTTATCAAGCCAATATGTTTGTTTCTTCAATTAACATATATTCTAAAAGTTGACAAAAAAAAAAAAAATTAAACAAGGTGTATTTAGAGTTTTTTTATACAATTAATGAGAAGAAGTTAGAAGAGAAAAAACAAATTTTCTATCAAAAGAAGTCAATTAAGTTGGTTAGTTGGCTATTCCTCTAACTACTAATACAAAAAAAAATATACAATCAAGAAATTACTTATGAACAAAAGATGGGTGGATACGATTGCTCGGACAAAAAGAACATGAGCAACTGAAATGAGACAATGGACAAATAGGTTTCAATAAGTTTTTTTTATGTTGATTAAAAGAAAACATAAGTAGAAAATAAATAAAAAAAGTATTAGGTTGATTGGAAGAAATGTTATAATAAAAGAAATAAAATGTAGACAATGGATTGATTGAATAGAAAAAAAATAATTAAAAGTTTACTACGTTGATTAAAAGAAAAGGAGAACACAAAATTAATAAAAACACTATTTTGGTAAATAGTTTTTAAGAAACATCAAAATGGTAAATAGTTTTTCCATCAATACTAGTTTGGAAAAAAAAAAACTCATATATCTTGTAACTAACCAATGAGGTGATGGTCCATTGGCAAAGGCAAAACCTTCAAAATACATAGGTTGGAAAGGGGAAGGTCTTGGATTCAAGTCCCACAGACGACATGGAATTAAAGAAATTAGCCGTTCAAAATTTTCAGCCGTTCAAAAAAAAAATATATCTTGTAACTACATTTATATATAACCGGAAACTTTATTATATGCATTTTGTATTTCTAAATTGTGTAGATGTTGTTAATTAATTATTATAAATAAAATTTTCTTTTGGATTCAATGGTAAATTAATGAAACTAGTATTATTTCCCGCCGCGTTGCGCGGGTCACAACGAATTGAACATATATCGTATTATAAATCAAAATCATTGTGCTTTGCGGCTTCTTTGTCTACAGCTTTCAATTGCAATGTGTCCGTAGCACGCAACTGTGCAAAAGGTGCATTTCCCTTTCATCGTTGTTGGCGCCCTTTCTTTGGTGCATTTGCTAGTCTGTATGGTTAGAAAAGATTGTTTCTATAACAAAGCGAAACTCCTAGTTCTCAACTTTTTAGTAGGAAATTCAATTAGATACTTTTATTTAAATGCCGACACAATGGGGCAACAACCATAGTATGTTTATATTAACCCTACATTCTTAATAAGGTAACATCATACACATTACAAACACCTAATGTAAAAAGGTACATAGAACAACCAGGGGAAAAACCAAACCTTAAGTGCTCGTTCAGTAGCAACCAACGGACAACTCGAACATCAACAAACAAAGTCACGCTACAACACATTAATTATGGCACCAGGTTAGGAAGATACCATAAATATAGCATCAAAACACAATGTATAACTGAAAATGAGGTAAAACGAAACAACAAATTCGGAAATGAAAAAATACCCAAAAAAGGGAACAATACAGTCAACAAATAAAGTGTAAAAAACGGACACCCAAAATCTCAAGGGAAGAAATAGAGAGGCCAGCTTTAGAAAACAACATAATGACAGAGTAAAAAATAATTGCCCTAAAATATGAACCAAAGACAAAATTGTCAACAACGCAAGACACTATTGTAGTTAATTCGAAAGAAAGTTGGATCAGAGCATACTGACAACTCGAGATAGTTGACTAAAATCATCATTAGAGTGGAGAATCAATGCACAGCCACTGCAGCACGATTTTGTAACATCCCGAAAATGGGTTTGGTGATCAAACCACATTAGCACTAAAAGACGGGTAAAATACCGTTAGTGGTAAAACTTACCCGGTAAATATTAGGATTTAAATAATTAATCCTAATATTAAATAAAAAGTGAATAAAAGCTTTTAAGGAATAAAATGGATAAAAGGCCCGAGTTAACGGGACCTAAAATAAACTTAGTCATAAATATTCCCGAACCCGCTAAGTTAACTAGGAATATTAAACCTAGTTAATAAGTGGGAATATTATTGAAAATAATTAGGTTGTGACCTAATTAATAACTAACCAAACACGAGGGACCAAAGCCGGGTAACTTGAAAATGGAATTATAAACTTAAAAATAAAACACAACACACACACAAGAGTGTGTGTGCGTGCGTGAGATGGAGCAAGAGACAAGCTCCATGGGAGCTAACCCTAGAATCAACAAATTCACCAAATTGAAGCTCGAATCAAGATCCAAATCAATGCATGAACGCGTAGAAACGATCACCAAGTCAAGGGGATCGTGAGGTATGTTGAATTTCTAACATTCGTGAAGTTATAAAAATTTGATAATCATCCTAATCGCGAATTAGACATGAATTAGAGAAGCTATGGCTAGATTAGTGATGAATACTTGCTTAGGAACGAAACCCTAAGTGAAAATCATACATATGATGCTATGACTTGAATGATTTGGTGATTACCTACATGTGTGTTAAATGGGTTTATTGAAAATATGAAGAACACTTGGATTAGAGTGTTAATTTGACGAATATTGATTGTTTTGAAATAAGTTCTTGATGTAGTCCATGAACACTAGACATGGAGGTTTGATTTTGATGTAAATCTTGGTAAAGATAACTAGTTATGGACGAGTTAGTAAATAAGTAATATTATGCACATTAGGTGTTTGTTAAAATGCCTGAATGAATGTTGACATAATGTAATTATGAAAGAAACGCGTAATTGGCTAACTCGACTAACTACGTGTAATACGGAATAATATGGGTTCTAAACGTAATGTTGATTGAACTTATTGTGTGTATAATATGATTGAAGTTAGTTGACTATCGAAAGTCAAATAAACCAACATTGAAGTCGAAAAGTAGTTTTGACATACAATTCGTAGGATGAAATAGCCATACTAATGATGACTAATCTAACCGTCTTACGAATCATGATGATAGTTTGACTCTTGACAAGCTAGAAGGAGACTTGGACAAGGAACGGGCCAAACGGTTCGTGTATGGGAAAAAGAGCATAACCGGAGGCAAGGTAAGCGACGCTTACATCCTTTTTGTAGAATATGCATTATTTTGTAAATTACTAATGCGATTAGTGTAATATCCGAATTAAGGGTTCCGACGCTATAACATGAGTCGGAACAAACAAAAATGATAAAAACCATGTATTATGGTAAAAAGAGGCGAAACGGTAATTTAGTCATGTAATGACTAATAACTAAGAAGTTTTCATTAAGATTATTTTAAATGCAACTAATAACGAGAAAATGAGTAAGAATGGAAATTTAGTCAAGTATTGGCTAAAGTAAATTAGAGTTAAAAAGGGGCACCCGTGGCGTAAGCCGAATGGGTGAAAACATAAGAAAGGAGTTTAAGAGAAAAAGGGGTCTAGTAGCAAAAATCCGAAATGGGTCGGATGAACAAATTGGCAATTAATAACCATGTTTTGCTACTTATGAAAATGCCTAGTCTTATAGGCCAAACGGGTCAAATGGTGTGATAACACCATTTGACAACATCGACTAATATGGTTGTCAAGTCTTATGCTAACAGGACCGATTAGCAAATCGGATAATTTCGTCACTATTGATTGTGTGATAATGAAAACAAGGTATAAAACGGGTCTACTTGTTGATCCGGGCCAGGTACGCATATTCATGTTGTAGTTTAAATTGCTATTTTGGTCCAATAAAGGGAAGAGAGAGTCTTTCGTTGTAAAAAAAGAACAAAATCGACCAAAACGCCCTTGTTGGCTAATTCGAACAAACAACCTTTAAAAGTTGTTTGGAAACGAGTTCTATAATTAGGTAAATACTTAGAATAAGTATAGGAGCTGAAAGAGGTATTATTTTTAGTCAAATGGCACTATTAGAGTTTTGCCGTAAGATATGGATTCAAGAGGTAAAATTTGGGTTATATAAGATCACCACAAGAAACCCACCTTAATACAGTCGAGGTGGGATATTATAGGGTAAGAAATGTGGTGATTGAATACTAGAAGCAATCGAAAGCGTTTTTAGGCTCGAAAGTGCTTAAATACCCTTAACGGGTCAAAATAAACATTTGAGTAATAACGGGTTCAAGAATGTATGTAAACCGGGATTTCGAACCTCTTATGATAAATAACAATGAATTTATGGAATTTATAAGAAATCGGAGTCAAATAAATATGATTGTTTGACAAATACAAGAATGGGTCAAAATTGGGTAAAAGGGCGATAAGCCGAAGACTTAAAAGTCTGAATTTTTGTTAAACCGAATGTTGGATTTTAACCTCTTAAGGTGAGGAATCAAATTACAATCACGTAGGAAGAAACGGTAGGTCAAACGGACAAGCGGTTTGAAAGATACGAAAGTTTTCGTGTCAAAAAGCGGCAAAATGGAATGGATGGATGCAGGGGCCACCGTAACTTACGGTGCCACCGTAAGTTACGGTGGAGCCAAAAATGCTACGGTAGGATACCCCTGATTTACGGTAGGGGAAAATGAACATTCAGGGGCCACCGTAACTTACGGTGCCACCGTAAGTTACGGTGGAGGCCAGAAATCAATTGTTTGTTGTGGATCAAGATTTAAATATTGGATTTTCTTGATTTCCTTGTTATATTGGTTATTTAACTATCAGAGCTGACATTTAAGTTAGTTTTGATCACAGGTGAATGTCGAGAGTCCTGGATGAAGATCAAGCATCGAGCAAGAACCGAACACACGTTAAACAAAGCTTCCGCAACGTTGTTTTGTCGTTATTCTAAACGGAAAATTAAATCACATTATGAATATCACTTAAATTGTAAAAGTGTTGACAAATCCGTATTTCCGATGTATATGTAATCCTTAATTACACTATCATCTTCGCAAAATAGGCGTTAAACCTTGATTTATAAGAACGGGTGTTACAGATTTTAAAGAATCACGTAAGCCGTTAAAATAAAGACTGTCATACATACAATCCTACAACACATCGGCTTCTTTTTGAAATATCATTTTCTTAATTAAACTTCATGATTTCATATACAACTGTTGTACATGGAATATGGTTAAACACACGCGTAGACAAAGCTTTAGTAAGGCATTCAATCCACATGCCATACAACACACACATACAATAACAATCAGACCAAGAACGACTGTCATGCTTTCTGTCCCTAAACAATTCCATAATGTCAAGTGCTATGCTTGGATTTCGAGGACGCTAACGATGGATTAAGAAACCAAGTTCTAATTCTACAACACTTCTCCAAGTTTATTATCAGTACAAAAGACACATTAAAGAATACTCACCTCTTTTCTATAATTAGCCATTGGTTTGGCATAAGATATCTTAAAAAATACTCACCTCTTTTCTATAACAATTAAGAACTTACCAACCGGCTATATGCAAAGTATCGAATTCCAACCGGCTTTTTCTAGTGATCGTTTCTTTATTCGAGTACTTCAACAACTCTTTAGCAAACCTTAAGATGCCCCTTTTTCAGCAGTAGTGTATAGCGCTGTTTCACCTAGCTCATTTACCACAGACGCCCAAATCTCAGCAACTTTCGCATCGATAATAACACAGCGGTACTCCACCTCATCAGACACGTCTAAAACTGCAATAGCCATATAAACAGAGCATTAACAACAAAACGAAGCACATAGAACATTAGAGAAAAAAGTGATCCATCTTCCTCTGATGGTGCCACTCTAGTTCTCCAGTTAAAAATAAGAATAACAATAATAAAACTTGTTAACTATACAATCAAAAGTTTGAATATGAAACTCTGATATGATTTTATTCAGTTGAATTTAATCAAGTAGCATGAACCTCCTTCAGCTTGCCCCCTTCTGCTCAAGAACCAAGGATCGCACTACAATACAAATGGCTCTTCTATAAATACTATTTTTCATGATATAACTGAAAGTTGTTCGTCATTGGTCCCCTGCATTATATGATATATTTGATTAAAGCATAAGAATAAAACCTGATTGGTGCTAGAGGCTCAGTTGGTGGTAGTCCGGGTGGGTTCGAAAGAAGAATGTGAATGAATTGTTCCGTTCTTGAGCTGCCTGAGTCTGGTATGCCAAAGCCTCAAATTGAGCCGAGCTAGTAGATACAAATATCCGCTGACTCCTTGACTTGCAAACCGGGATCTGTTTGAGAAATTATTCCATACAGATACAGTATGGGTGTAAATCCTAACTAAGGTAAAACAATAAATCAAATTTGCATAGACATGAAAATCAAACAAAAGTTGACTACTTACAGTGGGTCCATTCTTCATAGTTCATAGCATGCTCCTTATCAAATTTGCAAGCTTGTTAGACGCCAAAAAATATACACAATCAACCAGTACAACGATATGAATTATGTTCAATAATAATAAACACAACATAAACAACAGAGGCATCAAAACTTCTACCGTGCGTTCGGCTGTGGTGATATGCATGAGTCTTTGTACACCACCTCCGACCCACCACTACCTTCTCATGTCGCCATCTATCGGCACCACAAAAACGCTAGAAAATGCCCGTTGTCCCTCTTTCTCTGTTTTTTTTCTTTCTTCTTTGAAACTGTATTGCCGTCATTGTCACTCGGCACGTGGAATCGGAATGTATTGTGAGGGGGATTGGAACTGTGTGGAGGATGAGGAACATAAAAATACATGGCTGACATGTGGAGGGCTTTAGATGCGTGGGGTTGGTGCAGATTAGGGCTAAAACTGTTCACCGTTATTGCCGCCGTCGTTGTGTTGAACCACCGTCAGGACCATCCACATCCGCCACCTTCGATTGCAGAAGCCGCCAGCGCAACAGTGGTACGAACACTCTCTCTAGCAGACCCCTCTCTCTCTCCTGTGGTTCCCTCTCCATTCTCTGGATGGATACTGAAAAGTGTGGTGATGTGGTTTGCCGCATCAAAACCACCCGACCATCACCATCGCCATGAGGGTGGCCAGCCGGAGACGATGGCTCTGCTCTCTATCAACCTCTAATATGTGTCTCTCTCACACTCCTGTCTCTAAGCCCTAATTTGTGTTCATACTGCAAAAGAAAATGGGATGGATGGGAAACGACGACTGACATGTTTGGGATGAAATCCCTATAATGCCCTTCGTTACTGGTCATTCATTTGTGTTTTTAATATATAGATAATTTTAAAATGTAAAATGAATGAGTCTTATGAGATCATACGATTAATTAGTAACACTTTTATCTAACACCTTAGAAGAAGATTGAAATCCTATTTTTTCCCTTTCACAAATTGCATAATGTTACATTAATGTTTGACACTTTAGGATGACATCTTTCATATGGAATTATAGTGTTAGCAATATATATATATATATATATTTATGATTAGTGAGAAGGTTATCTTCTGTTAAGTTTTATTTCCATTTTTGTGATGAGATGCGTTAGGTTTTATCACACTTTAAAACTACTATCATGAATTTAACTTGAAAATTTTACTTTATGAAATACATAGAAAATTGTTTTTAATCTATTTCTTTTGCTTCTACTTCAACAGCATATGCCTTGAATGATATGAATGATCAAACCATATTGACATATTATAAAAGTCGATATGATCTTTTATTACACCTAAAGTGCATTATTTAAATTGTTGATTCATGAACCAACACTATTTTGTCACATGTGTGTTAACTGAATTGCATAATATTTTAATATTAATTAAACCATCTAAGATGTTGACAACTGAGCATGATATTATCACGCATTATTTGGTGTAAGTAATAGGTTACTTTATTTAATATTATATTATATTTTATTGACGTTTCTATATTTCTTATGTTTTAAGGGAGGGTGACAAATATTTTATATACATGTAATTGGTTATGCCAAGATAGGTTAATGTATTTCCGCATGCTATTATTTGTTTATATTGTTAGCATTGAATAGAGCAACAAAACCAAAGTTGTGGTTTATTATAACTCTCATGAAAGAGTATAGATATGTTTATATATGACACCTGAAGTACCACACTCTCTGAATCTAATTATCAAGTTATAAACGATCATAAGATGTTAGACCGATAAATGTTATTAGACTCGAACATTTATTTACTTCTCAATTGGTGTATTGTAAAGAGAAGATTGTTTATGAGGAACTTGTCATTTGTCACATTGTGATATACTTCTGAAGTAGCAGTATCATTAGAGAGTATATGAAAAGTTTAAAATGATTTTACATTTGTGTGATCAATGAATAAAAGCCATAAAGCTTGTTCGGCTCAACTACATTCTCTAAAGCGAACGTGATTTTATATTGTTTGGTGTAAAGGTAACGATCATGGATAGAATATTATGACGATGAGATCGACCATGAGAATCGTAATAATATTAATAATGATATTGACCACCAGAAGCGGCAAATTAAGGGAGTAGTTACATGAAAATAAAATGTGAGAAGCATGAAAGTGATAACATGATAGTTTGAAATGGTAAGACATTGTTCTCTTGTATATAATGTCATGTATTGGCATAAGTGCAACTAGTATATAGACGATCATAAACTAGAAGTTTATGGATCATAATTATTTAATTAGTTGGCATGACCAGTTAGACCACGCTGAGTCAATGATGATGTGAAACATAATGAAGAACTGCTAGATTCTTCAAGCTGATAATTAGTATGTAATGTTTACTCTCAAGAGAATTTATATATTTTCCAAATAAAGGAGGGTGTGTAACCCTACATATTCAGGAAGTGATTAAATGATATGCATATCCTAACATGATACCATTTAGTGTTTTAAATCGATGCATATCCTATGCCCGACTCCACCATTGGAATTCTGTCTCGTGTGTATTCTCGATTGATTTAGAATTTTCGTAATGCATGTTGGCTCCGCCCGACTCAGTCATTGGAATTCTGTCTCGAGTTGTACGGTTAATTTGAATTGGGTTATTTTACTAACACGTGTGCATTATTTGATTTAATAGATAATAACCAGGAGATTCTCAGGAAGCCTTAGTATTATCTAAACTTACAATGTGAGTACATCTGCTTTTTGTCACACCCCAACCGATGGCGGAATCATCGGGGCATGGCATTGAGCGAAACAGATTGTCCAGAAGTTTCCATAACAACTTTCATCACTATTCAGTTTAAATAACACGTCCCATACCGTGTCCCAAATAATAAAACAAATTATCACAGATAACAACCAGTCAAGTAATTCTGTTCCGACAACTCAGATTTAAATAAAACAAGTAAATATTGTTCAAATGCTCCTAAAGACCCAGTCGGACAAGATCTACAGACAACTATGCTTTAGACGCTTGTTCCTGACAGACAACTATTTGTTGGGGGCCTCTAGAGCTTTATTCTAGCCTCGCTTTCCTAGCAAGCAAACATCTTAAACACCTGTCACATACGTTAAATTAAAGTCAATACATATAATGTAAAGATGAGCATACAAGTTTGATAATAGCATAATAGAGTTCGAATAGTTTACGCATAACCAGCACGTACATAGAGGAAAAGGAAGCATGTTAATTATCGACATGGATCTATCGATATCAATGACTGCGGGTTGACTGTCCGAGACAGTTCGTAATACATGATTACCACCGTAATCCATGCAAGTAATTGTCCTTAACAACCCCCGTGTGAACGGGTGCTGAGTCCAAACTATAGTACTACGTCGTTAAGGCAGGTAGACATCATTCCACGTGTAAACACAATCAACAAGCATTCATTTAGTCACGTAATACATGCATATTGGTCAGCGTTTAAATAACTTGAGTAGTGTGATTGTTTGTGTTTTGATATAAGTAACGTATGCAACACCCAAAACTGATAAAAGCAAAAAGGGATCGAGTATACTCACAACGATTGATTGATGGATTGAAGGGAGCGCTTGAGAGTTGGGTTAGCCTGAATAGTTCGATAGCATAACGATGAATACACGGAAAATGGAAACAAGTGTAAGTGGGTCGAACAGCCTAGTCGATCGAACAGCAGGTTCGATCGAACGGGTTGTTCGTTCGGTTGGAAGGTCTGTTCGGACAGTCTGTTCGATCGGCCGGTAGGCTCGATCGGCTGGACTGTTCGAGTGGATTGTTTCTTCCTTTGAGTAGGATGTGTTTGTGTATGATGGTTTGACCTTTTGAAGTTTTCGTTGTAGTATTTGAGAACACTGAAGTGTCCTTACCTTTCAGGTCGATCGATCGAACGACTTGTTCGATCGGCCGGCTTAACCGATCGGTTAGGAACTTCAAAAGTGAGTCCTCAGCTGAAGGTCACCTGTTCGATCGAGCAGCCTGTTCGATCGGGTGGCACTCCATACTACTACGAGTTGTAAATCGATTAAGGGTTGAAGCATAGTATCTCATGATCCGATGAGTAATGTTTACCAAACGGTTCGTTCGATCGGACATCACCTCGTTCAATACTATACTTCATGAAATTGTCAAAGTGTGGGGCCACTTGCTAGCCGATCGGCTGGCCTGGTCGATCGGCTGACATGTCCGATCGGTTGGGCTGTCCATTCGGACAGCCTAACCGTTCGGTCAGCATCCTGACATGGTCGGCCTGTTCGTCTAACACTTGGCTGTTTTGATTATTTGACATTATTTCGAGGTAGTTTGACAACGAGCTGAACCATGGAACTCTCATTCTTACTTGTTTCCCCTGCTCAGACAGGAATCACCCAAGTCCGGCCGGTAAACTGTTCGGAACGGTAGTTTGATGTTTAACCCGAAGTCGGTGAACCTCGTAGTTAGAATCCGAATCTTGTGCCACTCGTCCATTAGAATGATTGGTGAGTTGACTCAAGCTCCGTTTCTATCGGTTTGATGGCATTGAGTGTAAAAGAGTTGAAAGAAAGTTGGAAATCCTTCTTTCAATCCTTCACACCATGTAATTGTTCAGATCTGTGATAGATCTTAGCTTGTTTATATGGAAATCGGTTAGATCCGAGCTATTCATGGTGGATTGAGGCCAAAACATGATGTTCTTGAAGAAGAACACCATGATGACATCATCCTAGAATGCTTAGATCTTGATGATTTCACGGTTAGAAATCAAGATTTGAAAGATAGAAAGGTGTAGGAGTGTGCATTGATCAAGAAATTACAAGATTTAGGATGAAAACTTACCGAAATTGGAAGAAATCTGAGAAAAGGTGAGGAGCACGAGCTCGTCGGTCAGAGAGTTTCCAAAAGTGGAAAGAATGACAATGACAGCCCTATTTATAGGCTCCAAAAGAGGAAAGGGCTGGCCGATCAGCCATGCATCCCGATCGGACAGCCTGCTCGATCGGCCAGTCCGTCCGATCGGCTGGGCTGTTCGATCGGCTGAAAGCCTGATTGATCAACAGCCTGGTTCGAGTGTTCGGTGCGACGATTTTCGATATTTCGATTTCGATTGAAGACGGTACGAGTATGATAGAGTTTCCTATTCAAATTACTTTCAGTCCCAATCACTATATCTAACATACAATCATCTACATTCACCCTATCCTTATGTTACCATTCGTCATATTTCGATTTCGATTGCATTCGATTTGAGTTTCGAGTTTCGATTGATTCGATTGATCACCACACAAAACATAAAGTGAACACGCACAGGCAACACATAAGGCACACACACACGTATAACAGTAACCAAGGTTCGCGTAATTCGAGATTCGAGTTCGATGATGGTTAGATCGGTTTGATTACTGATTAGTTAACTTTATCGCATTGTTACTTCCTACTATTCACAGTCGTAAATCGGTTCGCGTCGATTAAACATTCGATTACTTCGATTAATTCTGATTAACAACACTTACTCCACATAATACAAATAAAACATAAAATAGACTAATTATAGTCAAAGAAGTCAAACTTGACTTGGACTTTGACTTTGACTTTGACATTCGAAAACACGGGGTGTTATAGCCTCCCCGTGTTTAGGGAATTTCGTCCCAAAATTAGGCTCGAAGCTGCACAGCACCGTGTATGATATTACCAATTTCCCGCTTCAGATCTTCATTTGAACAACTGCGGGTACTTAGCCTTCATGTCGCTTTCGAGTTCCCAAGTGAACTCCACGCCTCATTTGCCTTCCCATCGGACTTTCACGATAGGGATGCGTGAGCGCCTGAGTTGCTTAGTTTGGCGATCCATGATTTCGACAGGCTTCTCCACGAAGTGCAGCGTTTCGTTCACTTGAAGATCGTCGAGCGGTACAATCAGATCATGATCAGCTAGACACTTTCGGAGGTTCGACACATGGAAAGTTGGGTGGACGTTACTAAGTTCCTCCGGTAGTTCGAGTCTGTAGGCAACTTTTCCGATCCTTTCCAGAATCTTAAAAGGTCCAACATATCGAGGCGCTAGTTTCCCTTTTTTGCCGAATCTGACCACACCCTTCCAAGGTGACACCTTTAGGAGTACGTAGTCACCAACGTCAAATTCAAGGGGCTTGCGTCTTCTATCGGCGTAACTTTTCTGTCTATCCCTGGTTTCGACAAGTTGTCTCGAATCTAGAGGATTTTATCAGTCGTTTCTTGTAGTAACTCGGGACCGGTTAATTGCGAATGACCGATCTCGTGCCACACAATAGGCGAACGATCCATATAGAGCCTCGAATGGTGCCATTTGTATGCTGGCATGATAGCTGTTGTTGTACGAGAATTCGACTAACGGTAGGTATTTGTTCCAACTACCACCGAAGTCTATGACACACGTGCGAAGCATGTCTTCAAGAGTACGGATCGTTCTTTCCGTCTGTTCGTCAGTTTGAGGATGGAATGCAGTAATCAGGTTAAGCGACGTACCAAGGGCCGCTTGAAATGTTTTCGACAATCGCGAAGTAAACCGAGCATCGCGGTCTGAAATGATATCACGAGGCGTACCATGATTACAAATGATCTCGTCGGTGTAGATTCGGGCTAGTCGTTCTACCTTGTAGTCTTCCCGTATTGGCAAAAAGTGGGTTGATTTGGTCAGACGATCAACTATAACCCAAATGCTGTCGTGACCTGATGGCGTGGGCGGAAGTTTGGTTATAAACCCATAGCTATACTCTCCCACTTCCATATGGGGATCGGAGGTTGTTCGAGTAAGCCAGAAGGTCGTTGATGTTCAACCTTAACTCTCGCACAAGTCAGGCGACTTCCAACATAAAGAGCGATATCCCGTTTCATGCCCGGCCACCAGTACTTGTAACGAAGATCCTGATACATTTTATCGGCACCGGGATGAATAGAATATCGAGATTTGTGGGCTTCGTTCATTATAGTCTTTCGCAAATCGGTCCGCTTAGGGATCCAAATTCGGTCCAGATAATAGAAAATCCCATCTGCTTTGCTTACAAGCTGAGCTCCATCGTGGTAAATCCTTTCTCTCTTCAAAGTGCGTTCGTTAAAGCAAGCATGTTGGGCTTCGCGGATGAGAGCTTCGAGGTTGTGCTGGGCTTGGGTATTGCGAATACTGAGCAAATAACTCCGTTTGCTGAGGGCGTCGGCTACAACATTTGCCTTGCCTGGGTGGTAACGAATCTCACAGTCGTAATCGCTAAGAAGTTCTACCCATCGGCGTTGATGCATGTTAAGTTCTTTTTGATTAAAGATGTGTTGTAAACTCCTGTGATCGGTGAAGATCGTACACTTGGCACCATACAGGTAGTGTCGCCAAATCTTCAATGCAAAAAAAACTGCACCTAGCTCGAGATCGTGGGTTGTATAGTTCTTCTCGTGGATTTTAAGCTGACGAGATGCGTAAGCTATAACCTTGTCTCGTTGCATGAGAACACAACCAAGACCAAGGTTGGAAGCATCACAATAGACAATGAAATCGTTGTTTCCGTCTGGTAACGTGAGAACAGGAGCATTGCAGAGCTTGCGCTTAAAGGTTTGAAAAGCAGATTCTTGTTCAGTTCCCCAAACAAAAGACCTGTCTTTATGAGTAAGAGCGGTAAGCGGCACAACGATCTTAGAGAATCCTTCGATAAATCGTCGATAATAACCCGCTAGTCCGAGAAAAGAACGAACTTCAGACGGGTTCTTTGGCGTAATCCAGCTTTTAACTGCTTCAATCTTCGCGGGATCGACATGAATACCCTGACTATTCACGATGTGACCCAGAAACTGAACCTCCTCCAACTAGAATTCGCACTTGGAGAACTTGGCATAGAGTTGGTTCCCCTGGAGTAACTCGAGAACCAAACGTAGATGTTGCGCGTGTTCGACTTTTGACTTGGAATAAATCAAGACATCGTCGATGAACACGATGACGAAACGGTCAAGATAAGGTTTACACACGCGATTCATCAGATCCATAAAAACCGCGAGCGTGTTGGTTAGACCAAAAGGCATAACAACGAACTCATAGTGGCCGTATCGAGTGCAAAAGGCGGTTTTGGGTATATCTTCCTCTTGTATGCGCAATTGATGATAGCCTGAACGCAAATCGATCTTCGAGAAACACGATGCACCTTGTAGCTGATCAAACAAGTCGTCGATTCGAGGTAGGGGATAACGGTTCTTGATGGTCAGCTTATTCAATTCCCGATAGTCGATGCACATCCTGAACGACCCATCCTTCTTTTTGACGAAAAGGACTGGTGCGCCCCAAGGAGAGGTGCTCGGGCGAATAAAGCCTTTTTCAAGTAACTCCTGGAGTTGGTTTGAGAGTTCCCTCATTTCGGATGGCGCGAGTCGATAAGGGGCTTTGGCAACAGGGTTAGCTCTAGGAATGAGGTCGATACGAAAGTCGATATCACGACTTGGCGGTAGTCCTGGAAGATCATCAGGGAATACCTGAGGAAATTCACGAACCACTGGGACGTCTTTGACTTCAACCTTCTTTTTCTTTTCCTTCTCCGCTACTACAATGTTGGCCAAGAAAGCTCTGTATTCCTTGCGGAGATACTTGCTAGCTTGGATACATGACATGAGCTTGAGACCTTTCGAAGCTGTTTCACCGTATACACATAAGAGATCACCATTTGCGAGCGAGAATCGAATCATCTTTTCAAAACACACAACTTCAGCATGGTTTTCGCGAAGAAAGTCGATGCCTACTATGACGTCAAAACTTCCGAGTTGCATGGGAATAAGGTCGATTGGGAAGAGGTGATTGTTGAGCTCGAGGGTACAATCACGAAGAAAAGAGTTAACGGCAACGGTTCTTCCGGTAGCAACTTCGACTTCGAATGACGAGGGGAGAAAGAACGCTTACGACTAAGGAGCTTCTCGAATTCAAACGACACAAAGCAGTTATCGGCTCCAGTATCAAACAAACATGATGCATAAATACAATTCACAAGGAACGTACCATTAACCACGTTGTTGTCAGCCCGGGCTGGACGGGCGTTGATGTTAAAGGTTCTGGCACGGGCTGCTTGCTGTTCCCGCTGAGGCTGCTGCTGTTGGGGTTCTTGTTTCACAACCCGGTTCGGGCACATGTTTGCAAAGTGGTTAGGATCACCACCAGTGTTGTAAAAGTCGGATTCCAAGGCCGAGTACTCGGCGAGTACTCGGTCCTCGGAATCCCTTCGAGGCGACTTCCTGCTAGGCGGACTCAATTAGTCGGCCTCGGTCAAACTCGGTCAAACTCGGCGCCTAGTCTGCCTAGTCGGCGCTTAGTCGGACGTAGTCGGAAAGAGTCGGTCTAGTCGGTCTAGGCGGTCAACGTGGTTTGTTGACTTTTAATTAGTCAAAATCGGCCTACTCGGCCTTGTACTCGGACTACTCGGCCTTGTACTCGGACTACTCGGACTTGTATTCAGAATATTTGAACTTTAAACATGTTTCATTTTAAATTATACTCAGTTGATATGAATTATGCTTATTTTAACATATGTATAATATATAACAATTAATTTTCTTTATAGTTACCATGTCCGCGTACTCCCCGAGTACTCTCCGAGTACTCCGATTACTCCCAACTCGCCTGTCGGCCGACAAGAGACCGCCTAGCGACTTTTACAACACTGATCACCACATGCAAAGCAGACTCGAGCATTGACCGCGGGTGCTTGAGCTGCAGGTTGGCCTTGAGGGGCTGGGAGTAGAGCTTGATGAGCGGCGGCTTGAACTGGGGCTTGACGGGGACCATAACGACAATTCGCAGCGAAATGCCCGTAGAGGTTGCAGTGGGCGCAGAAACGACAGGCGATTCCCACCGGATGATGGTATGAGCATGTCGGGCAGAGCGGGTGGGGACCTGTGTAAGCGCGCTTAGCTGGCGGCGCATTGATCACTGGAGCTTGTCGGTGGTGAGACTGCTGCTGAGCCTGTACGGCTTGCAGAGGAGCAGCAGTCGTTGTCACAGCACAGTTCTTGTTGCTGGAGCTGTTGTTGTCGTGCTTCTTCTTTCTTCTTGATAACTTGGAGGGTTGAGCAGTGGTGGTGTCGACGGTCGATGCGGTGGTGGCTTGATGCAAAGACTTGGTATGCTTATCCCAAAATCCAGACTTTACCCGCTTGTCATTGATCTCAGCGGCAAGCAGGTAGGTCTCTTCGATCGATGATGTCTTGGCGGCATAAACGAAATCGGCAACACAGTCGGGTAGAGCTCGAATATACTTCTTGATGGCCATGTCTAGCGTCTTGACTTGATCGGGACAAATGATGCTGAGCTGTTTAAAGCGTGCAGTCAAGGCAGCGTTATCTCCATCCTTCTGCTTAATGTTCCAAAACTCGTCCTCCAGCTTTTGGCGTTCATGGGGAGGGCAGAATTCGTCCATCATGATGGCTTTCAGCTCCTTCCATGTCAGCTCATAAGCTGCATCATTCCCGCGTTTGTTTCGTTCTGCCGTCCACCAGTCTAGAGCTCGGGACTGGAAGACGTCTGTAGCATTAAGGGTGCGGAGATTTTCTGGACAGCTGCTTTGGCGCAGTGTGACTTCGATAGAATCGAACCATTGAAACATAGCTGTAGGGCCATCTTCTCCGGTGAATTCCTTTGGTCCGCATGCCTTGAACTGTTTAAAGCTGAAACCAGTCTTGTTGGCATCCTTAGGAGCATCGATTCGCGACTCCTCAGACGATTTGCTGGCGTTTTCATACACATCGCTCACGGCTTTTGCCACACTCTTGGCAATGATAGCAGCAAGACGCCTGTCTTTCTTCTCTTGGCGAGTAAGTGGGGTTCGGTGTCCAGATGACGACATGGTCTGCAACAGACATTGTCGTAGGTCTCAGACATAACAATCGGATCTCACCTCACACGTTTACTACTTACTAAAGCTTAGAAATACGTCGAAACATGCATCACATAATCACATAAACACAAATTCACAGATTCACATAACCACAGAAGCACATAGAGCACAAAATCACAAAAGCACATAAGCACAGAACCACAGATGCAGTCAGAATACAGAAACCTATCATTCAAAGCTCGCGAGTCGTTCGTATATAGCGATCGCGTATAGTATATCGAATAGTATCGTATAATCGTATAGCATGCCGAGTAAAGTATAATATAGCGTATATCGAAGCATAGTATCGTCTAGAATTGTAATGACTTGTTAGCGTTTTGAGGTAGAAGAACAATGCGAACCGTGTGTGTCGATTAAAGTGATAGCAAAAATCGAGCGAATCATCAAAATTAAACACATAAACAGGTAATCACACATAAAACACGTAAAATCGACGCATCATCAGAGTTGGTAGTTGCGGGCTCAGAATCGAAACACATAAAAAATCGGGAAATAGATTGTCTGCGGCTACTAGACATCGACTACCCAAAGCGATTCGACTATTCGCAGTAGACTTGTCGTCACTTTTTGACTTTCGGGATCGTGTTTCTGCCTTGATTCTTGGGCATTCAACGCGTATTCCCTAGGTCATACTTGTGAGTTCAGGTCGTTGGAGTCCGTCGAGGCTTTGGTGAGATGAGTAAAAGTTGGAATAAGTTGCCAAGGTTTGGGTTTCACCCCTGGCTTAGCAATTTCTTCCTTGTTTTAGCAAAATTTGAGGAGATTATTCATCAAAATATGGATTTCACTCCTGATTTGGTATAATTCTCCTCGTTCGTTATCGAAAATAATGAGGAAATCATTGATAAATTGATAAAATCAGCATTGACCAAACAATTTAGTCGAGAGTTTGCGGCTTTCACACCTAATCTCGACTAAATCGCTTGACTTTATTTGAAAACTCGAGGGCAGTGATAGCGAAGAATATCAGGATATAGCACATAAGCTTGGTCTGTTGGTTCCTAACTATAGTCTAGGTCTCTAAGACAGCGACCCGGACTAGGTCGTGTCTACCCTAATTCCCTATAGTTATGGCTCTGATACCAATCTGTCACACCCCAACTGATGGCGGAATCATCGGGGCATGGCACTGAGCGAAACAAATTGTCCAGAAGTTTCCATAACAACTTTCATCACTATTCATTTTAAATAACACGTCCCATATCGTGTCCCAAAATAATAAAACAAATTATCACAGATAACAACCAGTCAAGTAATTCTGTTCCGACAACTCAGATTTAAATAAAACAAGTAAATATTGTTCAAATGCTCCTAAAGACCCAGTCGGACAAGATCTACAGACAACTATACTTTAGACGCTTGTTCCTGACAGACAACTATTTTTGGGGGCCTCTAGAGCTTTATTCTAGCCTCGTTTTCCTAGCAAGCAAACATCTTAAACACCTGTCACATACGTTAAATTAAAGTCAATATATATAATATAAAGGTGATCATACAAGTTTGATAATAGCATAATAGAGTTCGAATAGTTTACGCATAACCAGCACGTACACAGAGGAAAACGAAGCATGTTAATTATCGACATGGATCAATCGATACCAATGACTGCGGGTTGACTGTCCGAGACAGTTCGCAATACATGATTTCCACCGTAATTCATGCAAGTAATTGTCCTTAACAACCCCCGTGTAAACGGGTGCTGAGTCCAAACTACAGTACTACGTCGTTAAGGCAGGTAGACAACATTCCACGTGTAAACACAATCAACAAGTATTCATTTAGTCACGTAATACATGCATATTGGTCAGCGTTTAAATAACTTGAGTAGTGTGATTGTTTGTGTTTTGATATAAGTAACGTATGTAACACCCAAAAGTGCTAAAAGCAAAAAGGGAGCGAGTATACTCACAGCGATTGATTGATGGATTGAAGGGAGCGCTTGAGAGTTAGGTTAGCCTGAATAGTTCGATAGCATAACGATGAATACATGTAAAATGGAAACAAGTGTAAGTGGGTCGAACAGCCTAGTCGATCGAACAGCAGGTTCGATCGAACGGGTTGTTCGTTCGGTTGGAAGGTCCGTTCGGACAGTCTGTTCGATCGGCCGGTAGGCTCGATCGGCTGGACTGTTCGAGTGGATTGTTTCTTCCTTTGAGTAGGATGTGTTTATGTATGATGGTTTGACCTTTTGAAGTTTTCGTTGTAGTATTTGAGAACACTGAAGTGTCCTTACCTTTCAGGTCGATCGATCGAACGGCTTGTTCGATCGGCCGGCTTAACCGATCGGTTAGGAACTTCAAAAGTGAGTCCTCAGCTGAAGGTCACCTGTTTGATCGAACAGCCTGTTCGATCGGGTGGCACTCCGTACTACTACGAGTTGTAAATCGATTAAGGGTTGAAGCATAGTATCTCATGATCCGATGAGTAATGTTTACCAAACGGTTCGTTCGATCGGACATCACCTCGTTCAATACTATACTTCATGAAATTGTCAAAGTGTGGGGCCACTTGCTAGCCGATCAGCTGGCCTGGTCGATCGGCTGACATGTCCGATCGGTTGGGCTGTCCGTTCGGACAGCCTAACCGTTCGGTCAGCATCCTGACCTGGTCGGCCTGTTCGTCTAACACTTGGCTGTTTTGATTATTTGACGTTATTTCGAGGTAGTTTGACAACGAGCTGAACCATGGAACTCTCGTTCTTACTTGTTTCCCCTGCTCGGACAGGAATCACCCAAGTCCGGCCGGTAAACTGTTCGGAACGGTAGTTTGATGTTTAACCCGAAGTCGGTGAACCTCGTAGATAGAATCCGAATCTTGTGCCACTCATCCATTAGAATGATTGGTGAGTTGACTCAAGCTCCGTTTCTATCGGTTTGAAGGCATTGAGTGTAAAAGAGTTGAAAGAAAGTTGGAAATCCTTCTTTCAATCCTTCACACCATGTAATCGTTCAGATCTGTGATAGATCTTAGCTTGTTTATGTGGAAATCGTTTAGATCCGAGCTATTCATGGTAGATTGAGGCCAAAACATGATGTTCTTGAAGAACACCATGATGACATTATCCTAGAATGCTTAGATCTTGATGATTTCACGGTTAGAAATCAAGATTTGAAAGATAGAAAGGTGTAGGAGTGTGCATTGATCAAGAAAGTACAAGATTTAGGATGAAAACTTACCGAAATTGGAAGAAATCTAAGAAAAGGTGAGGAGCACGAGCTGGTCGGTCAGAGAGTTTCCAAAAGTGGAAAGAATGACAATGACAGCCCTATTTATAGGCTTCAAAAGAGGAAAGGGTTGGCCGATCGGCCAGGCATCCCGATCGGACAGCCTGCTCGATCGGACAGTCCGTCCGATCGGCTGGGCTGTTCGTTCGGCTGAAAGCCTGATCGATCAACAGCCTGGTTTGAGTGTTCGGTGCGACAATTTTCGATATTTCGATTTCGATTGAAGACGGTACGAGTACGATAGAGTTTCCTATTCAAATTACTTTCAGTCCCAATCACTATATCTAACATACAATCATCTACATTCACCCTATCCTTACGTTACCATTCGTGATAATTCGATTTCGATTGCATTCGATTTGAGTTTCGAGTTTCGATTCGAGTTTCGATTGATTCGATTGATCACCACACAAAACATAAAGTGAACACGCACAGGCAACACATAAGGCGCACACACACGTATAACAGCAACCAAGGTTCGCGTAATTCGAGATTCGAGTTCGATGATGGTTAGATCGGTTTGATTACTGATTAGTTAACTTTATCGCATTGTTACTTCCACATAATACAAATAAAACATAAAATAGACTAATTATAGTCAAAGAAGTCAAAGTTGACTTGGACTTTGACTTTGACTTTGACATTCGAAAACACGGGGTGTTACACTTTTTTCCACCTTTTTAAATGAGTCAAAATGTTTTACTAAAACCTCAAATGTTTTAACTTACACTTAACAGTAATTGAGTATTTGTGATTCTACAGTTACTGCCGGTATGTTGGGGTTTTGTATACAAAATGTGGAAAAACGTTATCATTGGACAAAGAGTTAGCCAATGGATAATATGAGTACCCACAAGTCAAGGTTTGACAGTACTGATTGAGTAATTGATTAGATATAAACAAATGTAATTGCGGGTTGCCCTCAATTTTGTAAAAGTGATAAAACTGTTTTGATTAAACTAGGATGCACACACTAGTATTTCTTGCTGACAAAATGTTTTTAAACGCGTTTCAGGTAACGTAATGTGAAAGCCAAATAGAAGCACGCTGGAGAGCTCTGAATGCTTGGAAAAGTGGCTATAAAAGTTACCTAAATAAACAAGAAGCTTTTGTTTTCAATAATTAGGGTTTATCCCTACCAATGTATTATCAAATGAACTTGGATTTTATCCCAAAGTTTTATTATTATAAAAGTTGGTGTTTTACTCTGATAAAAATATTTCCTAACTACGGTCCTGATGTATTCCGCTGCCAAATTAATAAACACCGATACCACCCGCTCTGAGGCTCGCGGCCGCCCGCTCCCGGGTAGGGGTCAGGGGTTGCGACAATGATGGCGTGAGAATTGTATGCGGCTGAAAAGATAAGGATTTAGGGTTTGGCTGTGTTTGTTTTAAAAGATAAAGAAGAAAAAGAATGGCATCTGAGATTGAAAAGAGGAATCAGAGATTTGTTTTTGTGTGGCTGATATGGTGAATTGTTTTTTTTATTAAAGGTTAGATGAAAAATAAAAAATATAAAAAGGGTAAATGTCTAAATTAGCCCTCAGTTAACAGAAAAAATAAACTCAGTTAGCGAATTGGATGAAAATGGCAAAAACTGCCGAATGTGAAGGGCAATTTGGCATAAAAACTCATTTTGGGTGAAACCGACAAACAAGCTCAAACCTCAGGGACGATTTTAGCAATTTAATCTAATGTTTTTTGTGATATGTTCGATTGCTATGGTGCTATGGATCAAGCTCTCTACATGGTGCAGTTTCAATTTTGCAAGGAAGATATTGTTCACACAATAATACTTCGCAGGTGGATAGCTCAAAGACACAAAAAAGTATATTCTTTCAATCTTTTACACTTCGTGTAGGCTATTATGGAAAGCTAGAAACGATTTGGTCCTCAACAGAAGGAAAAAAAAACATGCAGAACGGATCGTGAAAGAGGTGAAGATGATGTCGTTCAATTGGATTAAAGTCAGATCCATATGGAAGACTATAAGCTGGGAAAAGCAGTGTGAATCTCTAGCTGAGTGTTTCTTATCACAGTCTTTGTTTTCTTTACTTAATTGGTGTCTTTGTGTAATACTAGCACTGACGTTCTTGTTCTGATACTTTAATCCTTGTCCTTAGCTTCTTGTTCAGTGGCGGCTTTGATGGTGTGCCGGGAGGACCTCCGCACAAGGCCCGTGATTTCAAGTGGCACGCGATTTAAAAAAAAATTCCGACATGTATATGTTATTTTTTTAAATAGTAAACACATACCAATTCCAATATAGACCCATTTATAAATCATTTTTATGTTTTAGAATTTAGCATACTTGACATTAGGTTTATTGAGCCCAATACTAAAGTGTTTTTTTTTAAATAATCATAAAACATTACGGAAGGACACATTTTTTCAAGCTTGAACAGAGTATTTGAATTCTCAGAGACTCCTCTGTTCTTGTTGTTTGCTTTTTATATACGCTTTTTCACCCGTTCAAAAAAATAAAAATAAAAAATAACTAAAAATACCCACAAAATAAATAAGTACAACAATGCAATGGACCAGGCTAATGGGCTGTTTGGTAGCATCTGAATGGTCATTAAGAGGCTACCTCTTAATGGGAACCATTAAGAATTTTACCAATGAAAAGGTAGAAGAATGTGACATGTGATGATTTACCATTCAGAGGTTACCTCTTAACCATTCAGACTTGAGGTTACCTCTTATTCATTCAGGGGTTTTAAACCATTAAGAGATAACATCTGAATGGTCATTAAGAGGCTACCAAACAGCCCCTAAGTTCTTGCTCGACTGGTTTTATGGTTTTTTTTCTCTCTTATAGATGCTGACATTTTATAACGTGCTTTGCTCAACAATATCATAGCAAATACTTTCACATCCTTTTGTTGTTAGCTCTCTAAACACAAATAGATTTTGTAATGTTGGTTGTAGATATTCGAGAGCTCTACAAATATGTAACAGTTCACCCATTAAATAGCACCTAAATTAGTAATAACTTCTGGTACTTGTAAGTCTTTACTAAAATATATCAAGGGAAATTACCAAAATGGCCCGAAAATATATCATATCTAGTTTGATTTTATTTCTTTTTGTAAGGATTATGATTTTAATCTCGCCGGACGCTTCAGAAATTCTCCGGACACATCCCATGGTCACGTGTCCATATTTTATTGAGTTTCGCTCCAAAGACGCATCCTATACTTGAAAGACTCATCCCACACATAATGCCCCGTTCCAAGGGGCATGAGCCGTTTATTTTCGCAAGTCATTTTGGTCTTTGGCCATTTTAGTAATTTTCCCTGTTATAAATGATACAATGTTGGTTCAAATTAACAATGTAGAAACATAAAAGATACTGGAATTTGATTTTTTTTTATTGATGACACACAAATATGCATATATAGCATTTATACAATACCAGAGGAGGACAACAACTGACTCTAGACATAAGAAATGAGATAACAACCAATAAAATAGGACTAAAGACTAAGACTCCTTTGGGTGATCGACTTGGTAATCTTCCATTAGACTCCTAACCATTCCAAATTCAAACATAATCATAGCATTTTAAAAACATTCAAGAATTTCCACAATGGAAAATCGAATAAACAAGTATCACCTTTGAATTAAGAGCACATTTTTATCCCATGTAAAGACTTGCGTCAAATAGCCTTTGAGAGGGTATGGCTACTAATGATTTCTTTTTCTTTGTTACAAACCCGAACTCATCACTAGTCTCAAAGTCTTCATCTTTAGGCAAGTTCCACTCAAAAGAATGCAAAAGAGATGCTAACATATATGTTAACATCTTGTCACCCAAGGGGATTCCAGGACATATTCTTCTTCCTGATCCAAACGGCAAAAACTTCACATTATTTCCATTGTAATCCCATTTGCCGTTTAAAAACCTCTCCGGTTTGAAATCCAATGGGTTAGTCCAGTTGTTGGGATCATGATGAATTGCCCAAACATTTATATGCACGACTGTATCTTTTGGGATTGTGTAGCCACCCACCTTGCAAGATTCATCTGGGCATCTCTGGATTAGGAGGGGAAGTGGAGGGTGTAACCTGAACGTCTCATTAATTACTCCATCCAAGTATGTCAATTTGTGCAAATGGGATTCTTCAACAATTTTGTTTGTACCAATAACCCGAGTTAATTCATCTTGAACATTTCTCATTACAACTGGATTATTCAAAATCTCTGCCATCACCCATTCTACCATTGTCGATGTTGTGTCGGTTGCGGCGAGTATGATGTCCTGTTGAGAATATTAAAAAAAACAGCTTTAAGAAAAACTGTATTGGTAAATAATATTTTCTATGTGTTAAAAGCTAAAATTCAGACTTCTTTATACACTACTAGAAAACCGGCAATTTCTAACCAAGATTTCCGACAAAACAAATTTGGTTGGAAAATTCTGACCATTTTCTGACACAATACCAACTAAAATAAAAAAAAAACGTAATTTTAGCGACTATGTTCTGACAATTTACCGACAAAAAAAAATGGTCAGAAATTTGATGGAAAGTTCTGACCATAAAATAGGAATAAAAGAAAAATAAATTTGTTGGGAAAAGTTAAATTAACAAAAAATAGAAAAACATTTGATGTATTATTTTCTAATTATTGTAAACAAATAACAATAATACTAAACAGATATGTATTAATACTAATATGGAAAAATGTCATAAAATAGTAATCAAGTTTTAAAAGTGTTTTAATTAGGTCACTCGTATCGTTTTTGTCACAATAAGATAATTAAACATTCAAACCGAGTCATGTCCTTTTTTCCTAGTGTCAAGAAAAAAATGGAGCATAAGATGTTGAGGTCGGATTATTTTAATATATAAAATTAAATTTATTAAAAACACTTTAATAACATTAAAAACTAAAAAAATAAGTTACAATCCACGTCATCACTCGACGTTAGCATCAAATAAAAGGGAAAAAAGAAACAAAAATCCAAATCATCGCGGTTACCTATGAAAGGATGAAAAAACCTTTAATTTTAATGAAAAATTATTGTTGACTGACCTGATTAGAATATTTTTGAAACTTGAGTGATCTAATAATATTAATATATATAACAATATTTGTGTTTGGGAATATTATTTTAAAAAACATAATTGTTGGAAAGTAGTTGAAATTTATAACAACAATTAACATATGTAAATAATATTAACTAGAATTAGCACCCGCTGCAATGCGGCGGGGGCATAAAACGATGCCGAATAACATCAATGCCATACCATCGCCAACAACAACCAATACTGAAGTTACGGTGTGTTAATGCAAAGAAATTAGACTGCAACGTAAAACATAGGAAATAATAATTAAGTCGATTTAGGACCTCGCGCGTTGTAACAAACATGTCAAACAGGGAAAAGATAGACGGCTTAAAAACGTTGAACCATGCACGCACGTTGAGCCGTGTTAACTCGCAAAATATAGTACGAAGCGTAAAACGAAATGTTAAAACGTTGAACCACACACACGTTACGCCGTGTTAACTCGCAAAATTTAAAACGAAAAATCTGTTAAATATGAAAAGTGTGGGGGACCAAAGTTGAAAGTATGAAAGTTATGAGGTTAAATTGCAAGAAATGAAAACTTTTGGTGTTTTAAGTAGAAAAACAAGTAGTTTCGGGTTAAAGGTGAAACATCAATTTTTTGTTGAAAACCTCCCAAACAGGGCCGGTCCTGAGATTCGTGTACCCTGTTCGAGCTCAAAAAAATGTGTCATTAGGCCTTAAAAAATATGTTACATATACATATCGGGGGCCTATGTTGGTGTTTTAATGAGTGTACTATATTAAAAAAATATTTTACATATCCATATACATATCGGGTTTTTTTTTTTTATAAAAAAACGTGCCCCTCGAAATATCGGACCCTAGCCGGTGGTCCTCCCTGCCCACCCCCAGGGCCGGCCATGCTCCCAAAACATGAGGTACACACATCTATGCACACAATTGTTGCTAATTTATAGTTTGCTAATATTGTGAAAATATGTATATTATACACTCACATGTATATACATACATACATGTATGTATATGTACGTATTTGTATGTGTATGTATGTGTTTGTGTATTGCTATTTATGAATGTATGTACGATGTGTATATATGTATGTATATGTGTATGTATACGTATGTGATTGTATTTGTATATATGTGTTGTGTGTGAATGTGTGCACTTGTATGTATGTGTCTGTGCATGTGTGTATAGGTATGTATGTGTCTCGGTGTATACACACACATGTATAATGATACAAGCTAGTTTTAGGTAATCGATCCTGATACTATATACATACATACGTATATGTATAATACGCAGAAGTTCGTAAAATAAAAGCATTTCATGTATTATAATTATGGTGCGCAAAAGAAGCAACGAAAAACTACGTTTTAAACTAAAAAAATGAAATAAAAACAATTTTTGTCGGAAATTTCCAATGAAACTCAATGACAAAGATAATAATAAAGCTACCTACCAAGATATTGATGACAATAAAAAGGTGAATGACTATCATAGTATTCAAATTAGAGTACTTAAAATAATGACTATCAACAAACTTAAAGATAAATATAGATCTAAGAATAATTAAAATAGATAGTAGAGTAAATTCCTATTTGAGTCACTGACGTTTGGTGATTTTAACTATTTGTGTCCAAAATCAATTTTTTAACTATCTGAATACTTGGTTTTTCAATTTGTGACACTTTGAGTCAAATTACTAACGTGGTCAACCAAGCCTGTAAGTATAAGAGTATTTCAACCATTTTCACATAAGGTACAAGTCTTCGCAAGTTATAATCTATCCATTTATATACAAGCCTCTCTATCTAAAACTTCCACCACTATCACTATCACCACCACCACCATCCCCACCGCACCTCCATTGTCACACAACCACCGTAAAGACCCCAGTTGTCACCTCTGACCACCAATACATCAACCTCCATCGCTGACACCACAGTATCATCATGTTCAACCCCTTCCACCCCCACAGCCACCTGCCTTCGAGTGATGAGTGATGAACGATGGCGGTTTAGGTTTCGTGGTGAAGTGATGAACGGTGGCGGTTTAGGGTTGGTATTGCAAATCTGATTATGGTGATGTATAGTTGTGGTATTGTATGGTCGCGGTGGTGGTTAGAGGGGGGGGGGAGGTGTTGAGTGGTGAGAGAGATAGTGTGTGTAGGTTTTTATATTATTTATTATATTTTTATTTTGTTTATAAATGACAAGGGTATTTTTGTCTTTTTACAAAAAAGAAACATATTTGGTGGACGACGTTCGTAAATTGGACTCCGAAGGGTTACAGATTGAAAAATCAGGTATCCAGATAGTTAAAAATTTTTGTTTTGGACTCAATTAGTCAAAACCACAAAAACTAATTAGGGACTCAAAAAGAATTTACTCTAGATAGTAAACTCGGCTAACACTTGTTTTTTTTTTTTTTTTTTTTTTTTTTTTTTATATTAAAGTTCCCATTTTTAGTTGGACTTGTGTTAGAAAGAAGACGTAAAATTTAAAAAATAAAAATACCATCAGTAGAGCCTTAATCTGGATTATGTTAACTGATACTGGGGTGTCTCTTTGATCTTTAAGCTCTAATAGGATCTGTAGAAAATCCTTCCTCCCATCTTCTTCAACCGCCCTATCGATTTTGCTGGAGTTAGCTTTGATTCTTTTTTCTATAATGTTGTCAAAAATCTGATCAACATATTCCAGATGTCTCTGCATATCTCGCCGCCTTTTTTGTAGATCAAACCATGATAACCATGGAAAAAAATCAGATATGTTTGGTGCTCCTAGTAACTTAAAAATTTTGGATTCAACTTCATGGAACCGATCTTCAATATAGCTAGATCCCATCCCTTCATCAGATTTGCTACAACCCCATAACATGCTTGTCACAACATTAAGCTCCGTGTTGAAAGCCATTTCATTAATATTGACCTTTTTCCCGATTTTGGTATATACTTCATTCACCATCTTTCTCACTTCACGCGTTCTAAAACTCTGAGACGCCTTTAGACATGCGTTGCTCATCACCTGGCTGACTAAAAGCTTACGCATGTTACGCCAGTGTGCTGTTTTACTGTTGCTAAACGTAAGATCAGACCCGCCATAAGTGATCACCGACGCTGCTATTGGAGTGTTGCGGCTAGCAAAGGTCTGGTCCAGGTCATGAGTCACGACCTTTACTAGGTCCATGGAGTTTACCACAACATGAAGCTTACTTCCGAGCTGCAGGCTGAAGATGGGACCATATTTTTGAGCCATCTCGGTGAATCTTTCATGTAAGTTGGAGCCTAGAAACGGGAGGTAGCCTACAACTGGTAAGCCGGAAGGACCTGGCGGCAAGGAAGTTGTTGTATAGGATAACATCCATTTGTACCATAGAAATAATAGTGCCAAAACAGAAATGGTGAGAATTGTGCGAGCAAGCTCGTCTTGCTTATTGTTAACTTCCCACCACCATGACCAGTAAGGGGTCATTTTGTGATAAAAATTGTATCCAAGTACTGATATCATTTTTTTCTACACTACACATGTTATGTTATGTTAGCAGTCTGCTTGTCATATTTGTAGTTGGTTTAGGACCTAGGACATGCTACTAGCATACGACATGAGTGACAACTGTGAATTTTGGAGAAGCTGTCTTAAACCAACTATAAATATGAGTGACACCTGTTATTTTAAACTTTTGGAGAAGCTGTCTTAATTCTACCTAAAAGTCAAATAAAATCCACCACTTGTAGTGGAGTGGTGGAAAGAACTTTGGGTTTCCTTGGAGACCCGGGTTCGATCCCCACCTGTTGCATTTGGGGGTAAGGGCAATGAGGGTGAGGAGTCCCGTGGACACAAAGGACCGCGGGCCTGAACCTGAGCCCGTCCCCGGTTTTCATCCGACTGTTACTCTAGCGAGGCTCCTCGTGTGGAGGCAGAACGGTTTCCGGGGGAAAGTCGTAACCAAGTCTGATAACCAGCACGGGCCCGGTTAAGACAACATAGTCTGGGCAGACTTGGCTAGAGCCCCCGATTTGGGGGGTGTGGGAGTTGCTCTCACAACCAAAGTAGACTCTCACCTTTCAAAAAAAAAAGTCAAATAAAAGATTTACGTAATTTTTTTTTGAGTTAATTACTATTTTCGTCCCTTTGTTTTGTAAAAAATCACTATTTCAGTCCATTAATTTAAAAATTACGATTCAGTCCCTGTGGTACTCATTTCAATCCATTTATTATGTAAAGTACAAGGACTAAAATGGTTACGAGGTGGACTAAAATGGTTACGAAAGTGAAATCACTGAGACTGGAATCGCAATTTTTAAATTAATGGACTGAAATAGTGATTTTTTGACAAACCACTAGGACGAAAACAATAATTAACCCCTTTATGTTAATACCAGTTATTTAGAAATGGACAAGTATATAGTTCGCTTGTCTACACAAGAAACCTGCGAATCAATTTATATATTTCGGACATAAAATTGTTTTTTTTTTTAATTTTATTTATCAATTACAGGTGTGTTTATTTATAAGAGTACAATAAAGATAATTACAAAGAAATCCTGATCAAATCATATGTTCTAACTATGGTAATAATACAAGGGAAAAGATCAAATAGGAAGTTAATTTTCGCTAGAAAGGATAGAAAGCCATAGGATTATGACATGTGGCAAATTTTAAAATAAAGATAAAGGGTATTTTAGTCAATCCAACTCCTTCTTCTTCCTTTTTCAAAACCCAGTAAATTCAAAAACCCACCATTTTCAAAACCCACCATCTTCAACTATTTCTTCACTTTCTATCTCAATAATCACTACATTATAGTGCAATTTTCATCACCAATCAATGATTCAGAACCCGATCAACGTGTTCTTCAGCTTTTTTTTTTTTTTTTTTAAGAAAACTCAGTTTAATTTCATAAAAAAATCTCGTTTTTTCCGATGATTTTGGAGATAATCACTCGATTCGTTCGATTCGAGCGTTGATAAGTGTTTCTATCATTCAAATTTTGTCAATTGATGAAGAAATCGGCTTCGATCCACGTAAGAAATTCTTTAATTTCATTTTCATGATCTGGGTTTTTGATTTAGTCATTGCGTTTTACGATCTTTGCGGGGATCCGGGGGCGGCAGCCCCTGGCGGGGTCCAAGGGGCAGAGCCCCTGGCTGGGGTTGATCTGGCCATTTTTAAGTGTTTTCAGGCCATTGCGTTTTACATATAAGACATTTCTTTGTGTTTTTGGTGCATTGCGTTTTAGGTAAAACACTTTTTTATGTGTTTTCTGGTCATTGCATTTTACAAATAAGACATTTCTGTGTGTATTCTGGCAATTGCGTTTTACAAATAAGTCATTTCTTTGTGTTTTTGGTGCATTGCGTTTTAGGTAAAACACATTTTTATGTGTTTTCTGGCCATTGCGTTTTACAAATAAGACATTTCTGTGTGTTTTCTGGCCATTGCGTTTTACAAATAAGTCATTTCTTTGTGTTTTTGGTGCATTGCGTTTTAGAAAAATGTCATTTTTAGGTTTTTTTTTCATTGCGTTTTACGTAACTGGTGGTTTTCTATTGCGTTTTACGCAACTGGGTTTTAAATTTTTTTTTTAAAATATAGCAATAGTATACTCGTTTTAAAGATTAAAAAACGCTCGTTTTTTTGGTGCAATTTTTATAAAAAAATAATGTCATATGAAAGAGTTATTAACGTTTAAAAAATGGGGCGGGGGGAATTGGATTGACTAGAATGCCCTTGAACAAACTCACGCGCCTCTTTTCTTCCTTTCAATTTCCCTGATTTAGTCTTAGCCCTTGATTAACTTAATGGATGATCAAGATCACTTCCTATCATTCCTAGCCAAATAAACTTTCTATTGTATCTCCACCCAAATGCAATAGTGAACCCTAATTAATATTATCTCCAAATATTTTTATGTCCCAAACCGGACCAATCAGATGTTGTGAAAGATCCCATCATGTATCGTGTGTCCCTATTTGAATATTGAATATAAGTTAGATGAAACTTGTTTTAAAAAATAAACAGGTACCCAGAAACTGTTTTCTAAAGGAAACCAATTTTTGCGAGACAAACTCAACTTTGGTGACTTGTTCGGCTCGAGTGCTCCAACCTCCATCCCTCCTCTTCTCTCGTTCTGTAGTACTGCACATTTTGGGTTAGTGTCTTTTGATTTTCATCTTTTACAATTCATTACCTCAATAACATTAAAACTGGTTGTGAAACTTGACTCTTGAACAGGGCCGGCTCAATATTGTAGGCCTGAAGCGGATAACATAATTGAGGCCCTTTTCGTATAAAATAAAAGAAACAAATTTTCTTTTGATCTTATGATTCATATACCATCTCTATGTATACATAGTTATATATCATAAACCACAACATCAACAATTTTAAAGCCAAAGTCACCTACATATAACATGTTTTCTTAAGAATTTGGGGCCCTAGGGAAGGGGAGGCATAAAGCTCTTGCTTTATTTCACTCCCCCTTGAGCCTGCCTTGTTCTTGAATTTAAGTAAGTTGTGAAACTTGATACTTGATTAAAACTTTAACGCTTTTAGAACTTTGTTAGTGATTTTAGTTATTCTTGATTAAAACTTTAGTGATTCTAGCTATTCTTGATTGGAATTTTAGGGATAGAAACCCTACTAGACTGTCTAGACTACGGTTGTACAAACCGCTCGCCACTTGTTTGGAAATTGCTTGGAAAAGGCTTGTTCGATTTGAGGCTCGGTTGTAAACGAGCCGCTATGCTTGGTTTGGTTTATAAACGAGCCAAGCATGAGCAAAGGACCGCACGGCTCGGTTCGACTCGAATTATTGTTTTTAATTAATATATATATACATATACACACATATAAACACATATATACACAAATATAAATTATACGTACATATATATATACACACACACACACACCTATATAAACACAAATATATATAAATATAAATTACAGTTATAGTTTTATATATACCACATATGTACACAAATATAAATTATACATATATAAAGATACACCTATATATATACACACATACAGATAGGGGAATGTTCATTTGAGAAGAAATTTAATGTGAGAATAAAAAGAAGAAAGGGCATAATGGTAAAACATTAAATAGTTTATAACTTTTCTCATTAATTATGTTATCTCTCATCAATAAAACAAAACACATTTTATCCTACACATTTCAAAATTTATCCTACATACATCTTACACTTTCTGAAATTTACCCTACGCATATCAAAAGTTATCATACACATTTAAAAATTTATCCTACACATAATAGAATTTATCCTACACATGTCGAAGATTGCCCTTCAACTTAAATTATTTTATCTTTAAAGAGTATATTTAACAAGGAGTTACAAGTTTAATTAGTTAGTTAATTAATTACAATTAGAAATTTACATATATGCCCTTATTAATAACATTAAATACACATATTAAATGAAGTAAAATGGAACATTTCTATTGCTTTAAAGCTTATTCTTTTTATTCTTACAAATTTTTTCTTCTCATTTGAACCATCCACCATACAGATATACATAAATGTTAATTAAAGTTAGAGTAAAATACAAGAATTGTCCTTTATGTTAACACCATACTGCAAACTATGTCCTTTATCTTCAAAAAGTAAAAAAAAAAAAAAACATACTCGATGATTGCAAACCCTTGCACTGTTAAGTTCTTTAGTCCTAACTGAGTTAGGGATAAAGGGCATAACATGCAAGACTTTGCAAACATCGAGTACGTTTTTTTTTGAAGATAAAGGATATTTTTGAAATCTGATGTCAACATAAAGGACGATTTTTGTAATTTACTCTTAAAGTTATAGTTTTATATATACTATTCTATTAGATTTTATTCCATTATATACAAATTTACAACGATATCTATACGTTCTATCTCAATCATGCAAATAAAAAAATTAACATCAAATCTAAAAGTTAAACCTTAAACCGTTAAACGACAGTCTGCTCATCGCCTCAATCTCTCATGCTGTTACCCTAAGTCCATCGTCTTCTCCTCTCAATGTCATTGTTCGTGTAATATGATCATAGCCTCATCGGCTATGATGCGTGTGTGGTGTGATATATTTTTATGTATATTTTTAGCCCTTTTTAACCATTTTAGTCAAGTTTAAATTTATAAAACACGATATTTACTAACACCAAACACACATATGGGCAAGTGCACCCACCGTGAGCGTAGTATAGTGTTGGTAAGATACCGAGGTCGTCCAAGGACACAAGAGCTTTTAATACCGGTTTATCCTCAACGTCTAATCAAATCAAAAATTTAGAAAAAGATTTTAAACTAGAAAAATAAAAACTAAAATGCTGAAAATAACAGTAAAAGTAAAAACAGATAGACAAGATGAATCACTTGGATCCGACTCGCCTTTAGTGTAACCTTTGATTATTTCCGCACTTTTGCACTTTTTAAGAGATTATCTTAGTTATTGTAGTAGGCCCCTCTTTTGAAGGTGACGTTACCCTCAACCCAGTAGTTTGAGTCAGCAAGGATACAATCCTAAATGGTCGGATTTTTGAAGGATAATTAATTAGGTTATTAATGCATAATGTGGTAGGCCCCTCTTTTGAAGGTGACGTTACTCTCGGCTAAGTAGTCTGAGTCAGCAGGGATACAGTCCTAAGTAGCCGGGTTAAAGTTTAATAGTAGTTTACATATGAGGGGATCAAAGAGTTTGGATCCCCGCCATCCAATACCATTGGGTATTGAAGGAGGTCCTACTAAATTTGACCCAGGTCCTTGCAGGATCTATACACTGAACAAGGCAAGACTCTTACCAAACCATTCTCTTAACCCTCGACCAGGTAGCAAACATATCTCCATATAGATCGTGGAGATATGAATGGTGAAAATCTTTTATTTTATATAGACAGTAAAATAATGCCAAGACACCACGGACAAATGATAAGGAAGATTCACCTTCAACATAAGAAACTAGCTTTTAAAGTCATTAATACATAACCAAATAAAAAGTGCGAAAAGATTAAAAATAAAAAGTATTACACTAAATGTTTGTCTTCACCAAGTGATGTAAGAGACTTCGGTAAACATGGCCTTTGATTGTCAAGAACTCTTACGATCAATCTTGGATCCCGAGACTACTCACACACTCTATGATGGATGATGGATGATGGTGTTGTGGTGGAGTGTGGGTGAAGTGTGAGAGAGATGGTTTGCCAAGGGATGCCTTTGAAGTGAACCAAGCACCCCTATTTATAGCCTTCACAGAAGCCTGGACACGGCCCCGTGTCCACCCTTTTTCTCTTTCTTCATTAATTACAATTTGTCTTTATTAGCTCCACACGCCCCCGTGTTCGCTGGGCACGGCCCCGTGTGCAGAAGCGTATCTGTACTATCAAGATTTGCAAGATTCTGCGAATCTTAGCGTTGACCACGACCCCGTGTTGAGCTGGGCACGCCCCTGTGTCGGGAATAGAAGCTTCTATAGCTTTGTCTTTTCTACAGAAGCCTGGACACGGCCCCGTGTCCGCTGGACATGGCCCCGTGTCCGCTGGACACGCCCCATGCTCAGCTGGGCACAACCCCATGCTCAGCTGGGCACAGCCCCATGCTCAGCTTTCTTCATGTTTTTTTGCTTTGGGAGATGTTGTCGAGAGGTCGGGCACGCCACGTTTCTTCCTTTTCTTTGTATTGATGTTGGTTTTCGCTGTATATTTGTTCCTTTTGTTCGTTTAAGCTCATTTGACCCTGTAAATTCAAAAGGAAGACAAAAACACACTTTTTCCAACATTAGTACTAAAAAAGGGTTAGTTTTATGCCTTATTTGATGTAATTTATATGTTATATTTTACACACATCAAATACCCCCACACTTGAATCTTTGCTTGTCCTCAAGCAAAAATCTTTATTATGTAGCTTACACACCCAAATGGAATGGGTAGAAGAGAAGGTTTGGGCTTGTCTTGAGTGTCGGGGATCTAAGATCTTTATTGGGTTTATTTTTATATTATTTACAATCCTATTCGTTATGATTTATTTAGAACATTTCATAAGAGAAATTACTTATTTGGGCATAACATGCCTTTTTAAAATTCCATCTATATACAAGTTCACATACCTCACGGGAGATCATTCAACACTCGGCCGAAGATGTATTTTAGTGAATCACTCGAGAGCGGCATGGAACTTACTCCTACCATAAGCTTGCCAAGCAATCAATCCTCCTCCTTTTTAACTATACACCTTTGTAAATATCAAGAGGACTTTTGGGGGAAGGGTTAGGCTTGGGTTAAAGGTAGGTGGTTGGGTTAGTGGTTAGTAGAAAAGGGCGAAAGGCGTAAAAAGTGTCGGTTTTCATAAGACTTTATTTTTATGACTTTTTATTTAATGAAGCATTTCTTCAAACAAAGTTCTTTTTAATAAACTTGTTTGTTTATTTCTTTTGGCTTCATTATCATCATCATCATTTTTCTCTTTTTTTTTTTTTTTTTTTTTTTTGATAACGAAGTCATAAGAAAAAACGAGCTTTGTTACTAAAATAAAGGGTTTAAAATGAAAAAGGGTTTTAGTGGGTAAAAGGGTGTTTATTTTGTGAGTTAAGAAATGAAAAGGTTTAGGCTCAAAGGGGTTAACTAGGGGGATTTTGGGTAGGTGGTAAAAAAGAAAAATAATGGTGTAGAAATAAAAAGGGTTAGTCCTAATGCCTCCATCATTTACTTACTCGGGTTTAAGTTGGTAAAGACCGGGAATGTATCGTCATGGCAAGTTCTAGAGTCATAAGAACCAAGCGGCTATTCACACAAGAAACGAAAAATGAGCATTTAGTTTAAAGATGTATATTTGTATGCTCAATAAAGGCTCAAAAACTCACTTTTTGTGGGAATGGGTTTTTATGTGATCAAGTATATATAATCAAATTTTAACTAGACTTATTATGCCGTTTCATAATTTTCTTATGTTGGTTCTTTTTATCACGACGCTATCGGTTGTAAATTTGTAAAAATATAACCTTTTTAGACCTTGTTGTTTCCAGATTAAACCAAGACAAATAAAAAAATGAAAAGTTTTTGAAAAAAATTGGGGTGTTTAGCAGTTCCAATAGAGTTTTGTGTAAGGCTTGTTATTAGGACTTGCAAAATTCAAGGTTTTAGCACCCACCCACACTTAAATTACATATTGTCCTCAATGTGTCCCAAAAACAAGTTTTTCGGTTGATTAAAATGTGTAAAAGTGGGTTAAAAACAAGATTTTATGTTACTTGGTAGCTGAACACGGGGTGTGGTGGGCTGAGCATGGCCCCGTGGTCAGACTGCCAGTACCAAAAATAAACAGAAGGCTGGGCACGGGGGCGTGTTTAGCGAACACGGCCCCGTGTCCAGTTACCTGAACTGGGCGTTTTCTGCAGAACCTCGGGCACGGGGGCGTGTTGGGGTGAGCACGGCCGCGTGCTGAACTTGCTGTAATGAAGAAAAATTGTCGGGAGGCTCTGTTTTTGTGCATGGGGTGTGGGTTCAAGTTTCCCTTAGTAACCTCTATCATTTCGAGTGTGTTTTATTCCTGAAAAGTAAAACTAAACTAGAAAACGTAAAAGTTAATCTAAACTAAAACTAAGGATAGTTCCGTGGAATGCCTCCGTGGTGCGCCACGTTTATAAGGGTCCTTGGCTAGACCCACCTTATCCGGTGGTTCTGGCTCATCTTCAATTAGGGTGTCGTCATTGCCGATTGGATATTTCATTGATCGTTCAAGATCGACACATTTTTTAAATGCCCCTAATTGAATATGTAGGTTGTTGTACTTCCGATTTTTCAAAGCTTCGTGGGTTTTTACAAAAGGTCGTCTCAACACAAGTGGGGCATCATCAAGGATGACAAAATCGTTTGGGACTACCGTTTGATTTGTTTGGACTAACACATCTTCAACTACTCCTATTGATTTTAGTACTTTCGGATTAGATAGAAAAATGGGTATTTGAAGTGGAGAAAAATCACTAATACTTAATTTTTCAAAAATGTAGTTTGGCATTATATTAACACAAAGATCTTTATCAATTGTAATATTACTAATAAAGAAATTTTGAAAGAAACATGGAACCGATGTAATGTTAATTTCAAATGGATCTTCTTTTATTAGCGTAGTTTGATCATTTGTCAACTTAATGCTTACCATTTCGTCAATTTTAGTGTTAGTGTTTAACTCTTTTAAAAACTTAGCATGAGTGGGTACTAAACAATAACTTTCGAAAGAAGGTGACAAGAGATTAATTTTTTTTTAAATTAAACTCTTCTTGATTTTTAACGTTATTGGACTCACCTTTTTCGTTGTTTAACTCATGTGTCGGTTTTTCACTTATTTGTTCTTCCATTTTTACCTCTTCAACTACCTCTTCTTTATTGCGAGTTAATTCTTCCTTTGCGCGGGCTTCTTTTATATAGTGCTCGATAGTTTTAAGGTGTTCTATTATCTTTTCGGCTACTGGTGAGATAGTTGGTGGTTCGTCAAACTGAGTTGAATAAGTATTATCAAAGCTTGAATTCGGAAGTTCGATCCTTGGTTCCTCATAGTACTCATGTGAGGTAGATGGTTCATACCATTGTTCCTCATTGTAAGTATATGATGGATAAGGATCGTAACTTGGTTCTTCATAATACTCATATGAGGTGGGTTGTTCACTGATGTGCGTGAAGTGTGTTATATTTTAGGTATATATTTTAAGCCCTTTTACACTTTTTTACCAAGTTTTAAATTTATAAAACACGATATTTTTACTAACACTAAACACACATATGGGCAAGTGCACCCATCGTGGACGTAGTATAGTGTTGGTAAGATACTGAGGTCGTCCAAGGACACAAGAGCTTTTAATACCGGTTTATCCTCAATGTCTAATCAAATCAAAATGTTAGAAAAATATTTTTAAACTAAGAAAATAAAACTAACTAATATGCTGAAAAATAAAATAAAAATAAAAACAGCTAGACAAGATGAATCACTTGGATCCGACTCGTGTGTTAGTGTAACATTTGATTATTTTCGCACTTTTGCACTTGTTTAAGAGATTATCTTAGTTATTGTAGTAGGCCCCTCTTTTGAAGGCGACGTTACCCTCAACCCAGTAGTTTGAGTCAGCAAGGATACAATCCTAAAGGGTCGGATTATTGAAAGATAATTTATTAAGTTATTAATGCATAATGTGGTAGGCCCCTCTTTTGAAGGCGACGTTACCCTCAGCTAAGTAGTCTGAGTCAGCAGGGATACAGTCCTAAGTAGCTGAGTTAAAGTTTTAATAGTAGTTTAACTTATGAGGGGATCAAAGAGTTTGGACCCGCGCCATCCAATACCTTTGGGTATTGAAGGAGGTCCTACTAAATTTGACCCAGGTCCTTTGCAGGATCTATACACTGAACAATGGCAAGACTCTTACCAAACTGTTCCCTTAACCCCCGACCAGGTAGCCAACATACCTCCATATAGACCGTGGAGATATGAATGGTGAAAATCTTTTATTTTATATAGACAGTAAAATAATGCCAAGACACCACGGACAAACGATAAGGAAGAATCACCTTCAACATAAGAAACTAGTAATTAAAGTCATTAATACAAAACCAATTAAAAAGTGCAAAATATTAAAATAAGTATTACACTAAACACTTATCTTCACCAAGTGATGTAAGAGACTTAGGCAAACATGTCCTTTGATTGTCAAGAACTCTTACGATCAATCTTGGATCCCGAGACGACTCACACACTCTATGATGGATAATGGATGATGGTGGTGGATGATGGTGTTATGGTGGTGGTGGGTGGTGGGTGAAGTGTGAGAGAGATGGTGTGCCAAGGGATGAGTTGCAAGAGCTCCAAACCCTCCTATTTATAGGCTGAACAGAAGCTCGGGCACGGCCCCGTTTCCGCTGGGCACGGCCCCGTGTCCATCCACGTCTCTCTCTTCATTAATTGCAATTCGCAATTACAATAAATGCGCCTGCAGGAGGTTGACCACGCCCCCGGGTCCGCTGGACACGGCCCCGTGGTGGGCAGTAGAAGCTTCTATGGGTTTGTCTTTTCTGCTGCTACTTGGGCACGGCCCCGTGCTCGCTGAGCACGGGGTGTGTTCAGTCTTCTGTTTTCACAGTTTTGCTTGGGAAGATGTTGTCGGGGGGTCGGGCATGCCACTTTCGTCCATTTTCTTGTATTTATGTTAGATTTTGCTGTCTTTTTGCTTCTTTTGTTAATTTGAGCTTATTTAATCCTGAAAATACAAAAAGAAGACAAAAGCATACTTTTTCCAACATTAGTACTAAAAAAGGGTTAGTTTTATGCCATAATTGATATAATTTATATGTTGCATTTTGTGCATATCAAATACCCCCACACTTGAATCTTTGCTTGTCCTCGAGCAAAACTCTTTATAATGTGGCTTTATTCACTCCCAAATGGAATGGGTAGAAGAGAAGGTTTTTGGGCTTGTCATAGAGTGTCGGGATTTCCAAGATTCTTTATTTAGGTTTTATTTTTATTTATTTACAATCCTATTCGTCATGATTTATTAAAAACGTTTCTTAAGATAAATTACTTATTAGGGCATAACATACCTTTTTTTTAAATTTCCTTTATATACAAGGTCACATGCCTCATGGGGGATCACTCAACACTCGGCCGAAGGTGTATTTTTAGTGAATCACTCGAGAGCGGCATGGAACTTACTCCTGCCATAAGCTTGCCAAGCAATCAATCCTCCTTCTTTTTAACTATATAACTTTGTAAATATCAAGAGGACTTTTTGGGTGAAGGGTTAGGCTTTGGCTAAAGGTGGGTGGTTGGGTTAGTGATTAGTAAAAAGGGCGAAAGGCGTAACAAAAGTCGGTTTGAAAGACTTTTATTTTTCATATCTTTATTTTATTTTGATGAACTGTTCAAACAAAGTTATTTTTGATAAACTTGTTTGGTTGTTTGGTTTCATCAAAATATATATATATATATATATATATATATATATATATATATATATATATATATATATATATTAACATAAGTCATAAGAAAACCGAACTTTGTTACTAAAAGAAAAAGGTTAAAAATAAAAAGGTTTAGGTGGGTAAAAAGGGTGATTGTTTTGGGTAAAGAAATGAAAAGGTTTAGGCTCAAAGGGGTTAACTAGGGGGATTTTGGGTAGGTGGTAAAAAAAAATGGTGTAGAATGAAAAAGAGTTAGTCCTAATGCCTCCATCATTTACTTACTCGGGTTTAAGTTGGTAAGGACCGGGAATGTATTGTTGTGGCAAGTTCTAGAGTCGTACGAACCAAGCGGCTATTCACACAAAAAACGAAAAATGAGCATTTAGTGTAAGGATATATATTTGTATGCTCGTTAAAGGCTCAAAACTCACTTTTGTGGGAAAAAGGTTTTTATGTGATCAAGTATATATAATCAAATTTTAACTAAGTTTGTCATGCTTTTTCATAATTTTCTTATGTTGGTTCTTTTTATCACGACGCTATCGGTTGTAAACTTGTAAAAATACAACCTTGTTAAGACTTGAATTCCCAACTTAAACTTAGACAAGTAAAAAAATGAAAATTTTTGAAAAAAATTTGGGGTGATTAGTGGTTCCAATAGAGTTTTATGTAAGGCTTGTTATTAGGACTTGCAAAATTCAAGGTTTTAGCATCCCCCCACACTTAAATTACACATTGTCCTCAATGTGTCTCAAAAATAAGTTTTTCGGTTGATTGAATGTGTAAAATGGTGTTAAAAGCAAAATTTTATGTTACTGGCAGCCTGGACACGGCCCCGTGTTCAGGTGCCAGTGACAAAAATTAAAGAAAAGGAACAGAAGTCTGGGCACGGGGGCGTGTTCAGCGAACACGGCCCGTGTCCAGTTACCTGAACTGGGCGATTTTCTGCAGAATGTGCAGCACGGGGCCGTGTTGGGCGAACACAACCCGTGCTGAGCTTACTGTAATGGAGAAATTGTTGTCGGATGGCCGTGTTTTTGTGCATGGGGCGATGTTTCTCATTTCCCTTGTTATCCTTTATCATCCCGAGTGTGTTTTATTTCTGCAAATTAAAATTAAACTAAAAGATTAAACTAACTAAGGATAGTTCCGCGGATTGCCTCCGTGGTGCGCCATGTTTATAAGGGTCTTTGGCTAGACCGAAAGTGAGGTTATATGTTTTCCGAGCTGGATGCTTTGCATCCCATGTTGCACCGCCGGAGAGCATCATCCAAACTCGAATCAATAACCTTCATGTAATTGACCGGATTATCGTCCTCTACTCTCTTCCCAACCCCAAATTTCACTTCCTGATCCCCATACTTCAAAGTGAGCGTTCCGTCATTCATATCTACCACTGCTTGGGCGGTGGCTATAAATGGCCTTCCTAGTATGAGGGGGACTTTGGTGTCTTCTTCCATATCTAGTATGACAAAGTCAGCCGGGTAGACGAAATTGTCGACTTTGACTAATAGATTTTCAGCGACACCTTGTGGATACTTGACGGATCTATCGGCAAGCTGTATACTCATCTTGGTGGGGCTTGTTTTTCCTAGGCTAAGTCGTTTGAACATTGATTCGGGCATGAGGTTAATGCTAGTCCCAAGGTCGGCTAGTGCATTACGAATGGGGGAGTCCCCAATCGAGCAAGGAATTGTGAAGCTTCCGGGATCAATTTTCTTTTGGGGGAGTTTGTTGAGTGCGAGGGCGGAGCATTCTTCGCCTAGGTTAACTAATTGCAATGATTCAATTTTCCTTTTATGAGTGAGGAAGTCCCTCATGAATTTTGAGTATTTAGGCATTTGAGTTAGGACGTCGATGAAAGGAATATTGACATGCAATTGTTTTAGTAGACTTTCGAATTTTGCGAATTGCTCATTGGTTTTTTGACGAATTAACCTACCGGGGTACGGAACCGGAGGAGCCTTGGTGGGCTCTTGAAGTGGAGGGGAAACCTTCTCTTGTTGGGGTGGTGTTGCGATCTCCTCAGTTGGTGGTGGTGGACTTCCCGCGGGACCCACGGTACGGTTTCGTAAAGCTATAAGATGAACTTGTGCTTTTGGGTTTGTTTCGGTATTACTTGGTAACGCGCCTTGTGGTCTCTCGGAGAAATTTTGAGCTAGTTGGCTTATTTGTTTTTCAATGTTTTGTATACTAGCTTGTTGATTTCTAAAATTTGATTCTAATTGTTGAAATCGATCCGAGTTTTTCTTTTCAGTGTCGGAGATGAGGCGAGATATAGTATCTTCAAGCCTTTCTCGTCCACCTTGTTGTTGAGGGAAATTTTGTGACTCATTTCTTGGTTGTTGAAAGTTGTTTCGTTGATTTAGGCTTTGTTGGTTACTACTATTGTCGGGTTCTCTCCAACCAAGGTTTGGGTGGTTACGCCAGCCTTGGTTGTAGGTACCTGTTGGAGGACTCGACGGCCTAGGTCTATTATCAATGTAGTTTACCAATTCTTGTTGATCATCAATTTCTTTCATACAACTCCAATTTTCATGTGGCCCACCACACCCTTCACAAGCCATAACCGAGACCGTTTTTGTCATCTCTAACTTTTTAATTTTTGAGGAAAGGGCCTCGATTTGGGCTTGTAAAGAAGTGCTTTCATCAACCTTATGGGCGCCCGGGGCAATAGATTTATTGCCTCGGGGAGTGTGCCATTGAAAATTGGTTTGAGTAATTTCCTCGATTTGATTATATATTTCATGCGGACGGCGATTACCTAAAAGTCCCCCGGAGCTAGAGTCAAGTGTTTGTCTAGTGTGCGGCAACAACCCATTATAGAAAGTGGATACTTGTTGCCACACCGCAAGACCGTGATGGGGACACTTTCGCAATAGCTCCTTGAACCTTTCCCAAGTTTCATATAAGGATTCCCCCTCCTCTTGTGAGTATGTATTAATTTCAGTCATTAATTTAGCCATTTTAGCGGGAGGGAAATACTTATATAGAAAATTTTGGGCCAGTTCATCCCAGGTGTTTACCGAACCAACTGGGAGGGCGTTGAGCCAAGCTTTAGCTCTGTCTTTTAGTGAAAACGGAAACATTCGAAGGCGGATGGCGTCATTTGATGCTCCATTGATCCGAAAGTTATCACATATTTATAAGAAATTAGTAATATGTAGATGGGGATCCTCATCCGCAAGCCCATGAAATGTTGCGGAGTTTTGAAGCATTTGTATCAAATGTGGCCGAAGTTCGAAGTTGTTGGCTTCGACATTCGATGCATTGATAGCGGCGCCGAGATTACCTACGGTGGGTCGTAGGTAATCCATGAGGGTACGTTGGTCTGCCATTGGAAGTGGGTCCCCCGAAACCTTCTCTTGGTTTTTAGCTTTTAGTCTTTTTCTGAGAAAGCGATCGGGTTCTTTTAGAGGTCCTTTTATGTCTTTATTAGAACTGGAGCTCATACACTACGTAGAAGGTTCAGAGGTGGCGTTTGGTTCCAAGTCCTGTAACAAAAACAAAAAAGAATGTTGGTCAGAGAGTTCACCACGGCCCCGTGCTCAGTGAACACGGCCCGTGATTGGAATTAAAGTGATTGTTTTCCGGATCCCTGTTACTGGAAAGTTGGACACGGCCCCGTGTTGCACCGACACGGCCCCGTGCTCAGCCTTCTGTAACTCGGAAAATAAAAAACTGCCAGTAACACTGCTGGGAACGGCCCATGTCCGACCAGGCACGGCCCGTGCTGAGCTCTGCAAAAGCTGGAAAATTAAGAAAATCCTAAAAAAAATAAAAAGGAAATGAATAAAAATGATTGGGCCGTTGATTCCTAACTTTCTTAAAATCCTTGTGTCCCCGGCAACGGCGCCAAAAACTTGATGTGCGTGAAGTGTGTTATATTTTAGGTATATATTTTAAGCCCTTTTACACTTTTTTACCAAGTTTTAAATTTATAAAACACGATATTTACTAACACTAAACACACATATGGGCAAGTGCACCCATCGTGGACGTAGTATAGTGTTGGTAAGATACCGAGGTCGTCCAAGGACACAAGAGCTTTTAATACCGGTTTATCCTCAACGTCTAATCAAATCAAAATGTTAGAAAAAGATTTTTATACTAAGAAAATAAAACTAACTAAAATGCTGAAAAATAACATAAAAATAAAAACAGATAGACAAGATGAATCACTTGGATCCGACTCGTGTGTTAGTGTAACATTTGATTATTTTTGCATTTTTGCACTTGTTTAAGAGATTATTTAAGTTATTGTAGTAGGCCCCTCTTTTGAAGGCGACGTTACCCTCAACCCAGTAGTTTGAGTCAACAAGGATACAATCCTAATGGGTCGGATTATTGAAAGATAATTAATTAAGTTATTAATGCATAATATGGTAGGCCCCTCTTTTGAAGGCAACGTTACCCTCACTAAGTAGTCTGAGTCAGCAGGGATACAGTCCTAAGTAGCTGGTTAAAGTTTTAATAGTAGTTTAAATTATGAGGGGATCAAAGAGTTTGGACCCCCGCCATCCAATACCTTTGGGTATTGAAGGATGTCCTACTAAATTTGACCCAGGTCCTTTGCAGGATGTATACACTGAACAATGGAAAGACTCTTACCAAACCGTTCCCTTAACCCCCGACCAGGTAGCCAACATACCTCCATATAGACCGTGGAGATATGAATGGTGAAAATCTTTTATTTTATATAGACAGTAAAGTAATGCCAAGACACCACAGACAAACGATAAGGAAGAATCACCTTCAACATAAGAAACTAGTAATTAAAGTCATTTATACAAAACCAATTAAAAAGTGCAAAAGATTAAAAATAAAAAGTATTACACTAAACACTTGTCTTCACCAAGTGATGTAAGAGACTTAGGCAAACATGGCCTTTGATTGTCAAGAACTCTTACGATCAATCTTGGATCCCGAGACGACTCACACACTCTATGATGGATAATGGATGATGGTGTTATGGTGGTGGTGGGTGGTGGGTGGTGGATGAAGTGTGAGAGAGGTGGTCTGCCAAGGGATGAGTTGCAAGAGCTCCAAACACTCCTATTTATAGGCTGAACAGAAGCTTGGGCACGGCCCCGTGCCCGCTGGGCACGGCCCCGTGTCCATCCGCGTCTCTCTCTTCATTAATTGCAATTCGCAATTACAATAAATGCGCCTGCAGGAGGTTGACCATGCCCCCGTGTCCGCTGGGCACGGCCCTGTGGTGGGCAGTAGAAGCTTCTATGGGTTTGTCTTTTCTGCTGCTACTTGGGCACGGGGCGTGTTCAGTCTTCTGTTTTCTCAGTTTTGCTTGGGAAGATGCTGTCGGGTGTCGGGCATGCCACTTTCGTCCCTTTTCTTGTATTTATGTTAGATTTTACTGTCTTTTTGCTTCTCTTGTTAATTTGAGCTCATTTAATCCTGAAAATACAAATGGAAGACAAAAGCATACTTTTTCCAACATTAGTACTAAAAAGGGTTAGTTTTATGTCATAATTGATATAATTTATATGTTGCATTTTGTGTATATCATTCACTCCATGGTTCCTCATAGTAAGTATATAAAGGTGAAGGCTCATAACTTGGCTCCTCAAAGTATGAGTAAGAAGGCTCATACCTTGGTTCATCAAGATATGAGTATGAGGGAGAAGGTTCACACCTTGGTTCTTCGTAGTACGTATATGAAGGAGAAGGTTCATACCTCTGCTCTTCATAGTATGTATATGAAGTGGTTGGCTCGTACCTAGGTTCCTCATAGTATGTGTACGAAGGGGATGGTTCAAAGAGGTCACAATATTGTACCGAATGAGGATTATCACAAATGGTACAATACTCTTCTTTATAATCGTCCTCCTCATAGTGGTAGTTGTAATCTCCTGAGTATTGATCCTTAAGAATCACTCAGCAGACCACAACAGAGTCTCGGGACCAGAAAACAAAAATAAAAACAGAAACAGAGGCTGAGCATGGCGGCGTGTCCAGTGAGCACGACCCCGTGTTCAGGTTCTGTATCTGGAAATTTTAGAAAATGTAACTGGTTTTGTGCAGTATGGGGGCATGTTCAGCGAGCACGACCCCGTGTTCAGACTATGTATCTGGGAGTTTGTAAAAAATTATGCAGCACGGCCTCGTGTTCAGTGAACACGGCCCCGTGTTCAGTCTATTGTAATGCAAAAACTACTAAAAAATGTAAAAATGCGCGCGATTTTTTAAAAAGGTTTTGAAAAACTGATTAGGCCATCGATTTTAAACTTTCTTAAAATCCTTGTTTCCCCGGCAGCGGCGCCAAAAACTTGATGCGTGTGTAGTGTGATATATTTTTATGTATATTTTTAGCCCTTTTTAACCACTTTGGTCAAGTTTTAAATTTATAAAACACGATATTTACTAACACCAAACACACATATGGGCAAGTGCACCCATCGTGAGCGTAGTATAGTGTTGGTAAGATACCGAGGTCGTCCAAGGACACAAGAGCTTTTAATATCGGTTTATCCTCAACTTCTAATCAAATCAAAAATTTAGAAAAAGATTTTAAACTAGAAAAATAAAAACTAGAATGCTGAAAATAAAAGTAAAAGTAAAACAGAAGACAAGATGAATCACGTGGATCCGACTCGCATTTAGTGTAACCTTTGATTATTTCCGCACTTTTGCACTTTTTAAGAGATTATCTTAGTTATTGTAGTAGGCCCCTCTTTTGAAGGTGACGGTATCCTCAACCCAGTAGTTTGAGTCAGCAAGGATACAATCCTAAAGGGTCGGATTATTGAAAGATAATTAATTAAGTTATTAATGCATAGTAGGCCCCTCTTTTGAAGGTGACCTTACCCTCGGCTAAGTAGTCTGAGTCAGTAGGGATACAGTCCTAAGTAGCCGGGTTAAATTTTTAATAGTAGTTTACATATGAGGGGATCAAAGAGTTTGGACCCCCGCCATCCAATACCATTGGGTATTGAAGGAGGTCCTACTAAATTTGACCTAGGTCCTTGCAGGATCTATACACTGAACAAGGCAAGACTCTTACCAAACCATTCCCTTAACCCCAGACCAGGTAGCCAACATATCTCCATATAGACCGTGGAGATATGAATGGTGAAAATCTTTTATTTTATATAGACAGTAAAATAATGCCAAGACACCACGGACAAATGATAAGGAAGATTCATCTTCAACATAAGAAACTAGTTATTAAAGTCATTAATACATAACCAAATAAAAAGTGCGACATATAAATTATATCAAATGTAGCAAAAAACTAACCCTTTTTTAGTACTAATGTTGGAAAAAGTGTGTTTTTGTCTTCCTTTTGTATTTTCAGGATTAAATGAGCTCAAATTAACAAAAGAAGCAAAAAGACAGCAAAATCTAACATAAATACAAGAAAAGGAACAAAAGTGGAATGCCTGACCCCTCAACAGCATCTTCCCAAGCAAAACCAAGGACACAGAAGACTGAACACGCCCCGTGCCCAAGAAGCAGCAGAAAAGACAAACCTTTAGAAGCTTCTATTGCCCACCACGGGGCCGTGCCCAGTGGACACGGGGGCATGGTCAGACTCCTGCAGGCGCATTTATTGTAATTGCGAATTACAATTAATGAGGAGAGAGACAAGGATGGACACGGGGCCGTGCCCGAGCTTCTGTTCAACCTATAAATAGGAGCGCTTGGAGACATTTCAACTCATCCCTTGGCACACCACCTCTCTCACACTTCACCCACCACCCACCACCAATAACACCATCATCCACCACCATCATCCATTGTCCATCATAGAGTGTGTGAGTCGTCTCGGGATCCAAGATTGATCGTAAGAGTTCTTGACAATCAAAAGCCATGTTTGCCTAAGTCTCTTACATCACTTGGTGAAGACAAGTGTTTAGTGTCATACTTTTTATTTTTAATCTTTTGCAGTTTTTAATTGGTTTTGTATTAATGACTTTAATTACTAGTTTCTTATGTTGAAGGTGATTCTTCCTTATCGTTTGTCCGTTGTGTCTTGGCATTATTTTACTGTCTAGATAAAATAAATGATTTTCACCATTCATATCTCCACGGTCTATATGGAGGTATGTTGGCTACCTGGTCGGGGGTTAAGGGAACGGTTTGGTAAGAGTCTTGCCGTTGTTCAGCGTTTAGAGATCTTGCAAGGGACCTGGGTCAAATTTAGTAGGACCTCCTTCAATACCCAAAGGTATTGGATGGCGGCGGTCCAAACTCTTTGATCCCCTCATAAGTTAAACTACTATTAAAACTTTAAACCAACTATTTAGGACTGTATCCCTGCTGACTCAGACTACTTAGCTGAGGGTAACGTCGCCTTCAAAAGAGGGGCCTACCACATTATGCATTAATAACTTAATTAATTATCTTTCAATAATTCGACCCTTTAGGATTGTATCCTTGCTGACTCAAACTACTGGGTTGAGGGTAACGTCGCCTTCAAAAGAGGGGCCTACTACAATAACTAAGATAATCTCTTAAACAAGTGCAAATGTGCGAAAATAATCAAAGGTTACACTAACACACGAGTCGGATCCAAGTGATTCATCTTGTCTATCTGTTTTTATTTTTATTTTCAGCATTTTAGTTAGTTTTATTTTCTTAGTTTAAAATTTTTTTTTCTAACATTTTGATTTGATTAGACGTTGAGGATAAACCGGTACTGAAAGCTCTTGTGTCCTTGGACGACCTCGGTATCTTACCAACACTATACTACGTCCACGATGGGTGCACTTGCCCATATGTGTGTTTAGTGTTAGTAAATATCGTGTTTTATAAATTTAAAACTTGGCTAAAAGTGTAAAAAGGGGTTAAAATATACATCTAAAATATATAACATTTCGCACACATCAAGTTTTTGGCGCCGTTGCCGGGGACACAAGGATTTTAAGAAAGTTAGGAATCAACGGCCTAATCATTTTTTTTATTTTCTTTTTAATTTTTAGGATTTTCTTAATTTTTCAGCTTCTGCAGAACTCAGCACGGGCCGTGCCCGCTGAACCCTCCACGTGCCCAATCTTTGGAACTGGCAATCCTGTTTTAAGTCAGACAGCAAGCTGAACACGGGGCCGTGTCCACTCAACACGCCCCCGTGCCCAAGATTCAGTTGCTGAAAACAGAACCGTAAGATCCCGACGGTTGGTAAATTCTGACACAAAAATGAGTGATGACGATTTTTTTTAACTTTCGGCACTCTTATGGTACATGGTGTCAATTATGTGGAGGCGGACATAAAGAATTAGAATGTTATTTTCTAAACTATAAGCCTCACTATATAGACCCATCGTTTCCCTGTATCCTTAAGAGGGGCGAAAGTAAAAATAACCCTTATCTCTCCCTTGAAGGCGCCCAACCAGATATTTTAGGAGAAATGCTTCTTGATGAACTATTTCAACTAGAAGATCTGATTCTTAATTGGTTAAAAGAACTTAGGATGGATTTTCTAAATTCATCTCAAGACAATAACCAAGATTCAGTGTTGGGATCGCATTCAAACAACCTCGTTGCTCCCGATAATACATTCGACTCTAGCAAAGACTTGGACGATAGTCGTCCCTGTGTCGATTGTGCCGTGAAGGACTCTCCATCGACTTCGTTCGATGCATACATAGACCTGAGCGATTCGGCATACACCTTCTTTAACGAGAGCCCGAAAAAGGGTTGGACTTGTCCACCTATATAGCATAGGAATCACCCTCACCGACAACCTCTTGCGTTCTCGTCTTAACCTAGGTCAATTAAGGTATCTTAGGCACTTTGAGGTTGTTCCAACCAGTAAGGAACCACCCGATACAAATAATTTCCTTAGTAAATAGAAAAACACCATAAGACAACTTCCAGACACGAGGTCGTGTCCAGGTCAGCACGCCCCTGTGTCCACCTAAAAGATTCTCTTCTGATTTTGTCAGAATACGGACAAAATGTGTCAGGATTTTAACTGCACACGGGGCCGTGTCCAACCAACACGGGGCCGTGTCCAACGCGCTGTCGTTTTCTTTAAATGCAGCCCGATTCCTGCTCATTTTGACCACTTCAAAAGATAGAGATTCCTGGGATCTTCACTCATACTATCCTAGGTAAGATCTAAAAGAAGGTTCCAAGAACCATCTTGTCTTTTCCCACTTTTGTTCATTACCTTCTCTTTTAATTTTTCAACCATTTCCTCCATTAAAGCTTGGAAACTCCATGATTTCAACCTTTAGTGTAAAGTTTGTAAGGTTATTATCCAAGGGATCTTACTCAAAATAAGTTGTGCAACTTTGTTTTAAATTATCTGTGCTTAAAAACTCGACTAAAAACCATGAAAATAATTTAAAACTCCAAGATTCCTTAATCTAAAAACCTGCAGACAACTGGACACGGGGCCGTGCTCAGCAAGCACGGGGCCGTGTCCGAGGTACTGTTTCGTAAAAATTGAGCTCTTTGCGGTCTATTTCCCCAGAAATGGCAAGCAGGACAAGCGGGACGTCTTCATCAAGAAATAACCGACAGGGGAGAAGATCATCAACGGTGGAAGACTCTCTTGTAAACTATGTTTACGCCCTAAGAGAGGCTATTGATGAAATGACGGGGGTGGAAGAAGCATTGGTCGACCGTATCAACCATCTAACGGTGGGACTGGAAGGGTGTCTCCGAGAAGTAAACCTCTTGCACCAGAGGTTAAACCTTCTCGCCTCTCCTCCTTTGGTACCTATAATAGCCCAAAGGGCATGGAACGTGGCCCCCGAAGTCATCATACCCGCCGAATGGTACGCCATACACCCGGAGCCTCCGCAAGGGATAATGCAAGGAGTCCCGGTGGGTGTTCCCCCTCCTCCGCGAGATGTTGAGGAAAATGAAGCCGCCTTCTTCCTCCCAAGGGAGATAGAAGAATGGCTTTAACAACATCTAGGAAGAAAACCATCGGCCAAGAGTCCTACTACATCGGGAAACTATTCCCGAAATTTTCGCAACAAAGAAGTAGAACTCTTTATGATAACTTTATGTACCTCCTGACCTATCTAGTTAAGATTTTTCGCTTTTATTTCTTTTTACTTTTCTATGAACTTGTGTAATTCTCTCTATGAATGAATGGATGGTTTTAAGGTTTGGATGGTGTTATAAGAAATAAAACACACTCTGGAAGGTGAAGGATAACAAGGGAAACGAGAAACATAGCCCCATGCACTAAAACAGAGCAATCCGACAACAATCTCCCATTACAGTAGGCTCAGCACGGGCCGTGTCCACCCAACACGGCCCCGTGCTGCACAATCTGTTGCAAATTGCCCAGTTCAGGTTACTGGACACGGGGCCGTGTTCACTGAACACGCCCCCGTGCCCAGGCTTCTGTTTCTTTTCTTAAATTTTTGTCACTGGCACCTGAACACGGGGCCGTGCCCGGTCCCCACGGGGCCGTGTTGTCACGGCCCCCGACCCGGTTTGACCCGTTTCAGGAGCCGCGGGACAGGAATCACGTGGTATTTAATTTAGGCGACAGCGGAAGTCTTTTTAAAACATGATCTTTTTAATAATTCAAACTGCCCGTTTTATAGCTGAGGGATAAATCCTATAATTTACAATAATATGATTTCTCCGGGAAATCTTTTATTTTCAAAACATGTTCATTTATTTATTTACATTGAGCCACTTTTCTAAGCTGGGAGTGCTCCATGGCACTTTTCTTTGCTCATTCCAGATCACCTGAAACATGTTTGAAAAAGGTTTTGTCAGCGGGGAAATACTGAGTGAATCATTCATTTTACTGAAAACGACACCTTTTGTTATAATTTACAGTATTAAGGGGAATTACAATGTTTCTGATTTCAAACCAACTACCCACAGTATATGTCACTCGACTACCCATTGGCTATCTCGTTGTCCAAATGGTGTCTGTGACTGTGGTCAGATCACCCCTTGGCTAACTCGTTGTCCAAGTGTGACGGGAAATAAGTAATGTATACAAAACCCCACATACCGGCTGTAACTTGGTGATTACATAGACTTAATCACTGTAACTATAACTTTTGAAAATAATTTGGAGTTTTGTAAAACAGTTGATAAAAAGAGAATGACTCACATTGCAGATTTACGAGCAGAGTATAAGCTTTACTGATTAGCCTTTTAATCTAATTTAAATAACAATGCACCCACAAACGGGATTAGTAACTAATTCAGCAGTTACGTCAATTCACGAGATTAAACCCTCACAACTATTATCAAGTGCGATACTTAATAATCCAATGGATTCACAACGAATGACAGAGCATAGTCCGAATTCGAACAGCACTCAAACATTCAAGTTGAAATCACAATGAATAACAAAGTATAAGCTCAATTTGAGCAGCACTCGGACAATCGTTGGATAGTTATAATCGATCGGACGTTGAATCGTAATAGCGATCGAGTTATTACCCTGATTGCGGCAGCACCTCGTGATCGTGTGTGTTTAATTGTAGTGTAGCAGCTCTAACTCGACGTACAGACATCAACTTTACGTCGTTTTTAATTCTCTGTTCAAGTCCCAAGGTCAGCTATTTATGCTAATTTTTGGGACTCTCTTACGGACCGTATGCCGGACCCCTTACGGTCCGTAAGCTAAGCAGTCTAATTCATAGGCTGCCTAGACTCGGGACTAGCCTTGGTGATTCAAAAATTTAACCAATCAGAGCATAGCAACGTTTAAATTTAGATAATTATCAACTAGGGTTTGCCCCCCTCGAGTTTTAGGGGCCCTGATCCTAATTCCGATCATTCTGAAAATTTTAGGGCTAGTGCAGAATTACTTGGGTGTCTTAATTAAGGTTTTCTTATTGACTAATTATCGTCCTAATTATGGATTTTAGTGACAGTTGTTACATCCTCCCCACCTTAAGAAAAATCTCGTCCTCGAGATTTATTGGAATAAATGAGGATACTTTCGCTTCATCTCTGATTCCAGTTCCCAGGTGTATTCTGGTCCTCTCCTGGATTCCCATTTGACTTTTACTAGCACTAGTCGTTTGTGTTTGAGAAACTTGATTTTCCGGTCTTCTATTTGTAAGGGTTTCTCTATGAATTTCAGCTTTTCATTTACCTCTATATCTTGAAGAGGTACTACCAGGGATTCGTCTGATAAACATTTCTTGAGATTGGATACATGAAACACATCATATACTCCAGCTAACTCTTCTGGTAGTTGTAAACGATAAGCTACTGGTCCTATTCGTTGGATCACTGGGAATGGTCCAACATATCTTGGACTCAGTTTTCCTTTCTTACCAAATCGTACTACTCCTTTCCAAGGAGATACTTTTAATAGTACGTTGTCTCCTACCTGAAATTCTAATGGCTTACGGCGATTATCCGCATAACTTTTCTGGCGATCTCTAGCAGTCTTCAGTCTTTCCTTGATTTGCGATATCTTGTCAGTAGTTTCTTGCACAATCTCTGGGCCTGATAACTGACTTTCTCCTATCTCTGCCCAACAAACGGGAGTTCTGCACTTGCGTGCATACAGTGCTTCGAATGGAGCAGCTTCGATGCTCGAATGATAACTATTGTTATAGGAGAATTCAATTAATGGTAAATGGCTATCCCAATTACCACCAAAGTCAATTACACATGCTCGGAGCATGTTTTCCAGGGTTTGTATCGTCCTTTCACTTTGTCCGTCCGTTTGAGGATGATATGCAATACTCAAATTAAGTCGAGTTCCCATTGCGTCTTGGAAACTTGTCCAGAAACGGGAAGTAAAACGACTATCTCTATCCGATACAATGGAGAGTGGGACTCCATGTAAGGATACTACTTCATCTACATACAACTTGGCTAACCTTTCCATGCTAAAGGTTTCCTTCATTGGTAGAAAATGAGCTGATTTGGTTAATCGATCCACAATTACCCAAATAGCATCATTACCTTTTCTGGTTTTGGGTAACTTAGTAACAAAATCCATTGTTATGAGTTCCCATTTCCATACAGGCATTTCTAGCTGTTGTAGTAGTCCTGAAGGTTTCTGATGTTCGGCTTTAACTTGTGAACAGGTTAGACACCTAGATACGTATTCGGCTATATCCTTTTTCATTCCTATCCACCAAAAATTATTTCTTAAATCTTGGTACATCTTATTATTTCCTGGATGTACAGTATACCTAGATTTATGAGATTCTTCTAAAATCTTATTTCTTAATTCTCCTTGCTTAGGTACCCAAATTCGTTTCTTGTGGAATCTCCAAATTCCATCTTTTCCTTGTTCTAATTCCTTTAGGTAACCTTTCATTCCTTCGGCATCGTCCTTGATTGCCGTTCCTTGAACTTCCTTTATTTGTTCCATTAAATCTAGTTGTAGATTTAACCTAAGAGCACGGACTCGCTTTTGCTTTTCATGATACTTACGACTTAAGGCGTCTGCGACTACATTCGCTTTCCCTTCGTGATATTGAATATCACAGTCGTAATCACATAGGATTTCCATCCACCTTCTTTGCCTCATATTTAACTCTTTTTGCCCAAATATATACCTTAAACTCTTATGGTCCGTATAGATAGTAAACTTACTTCCATACAGATAATGTCTCCAAATTTTAAGGGCAAAAATTATGGCTCCTAATTCTAGGTCATGAGTCGTGTAATTTTCTTCGTGCTTTTTCAATTGCCTAGAGGCATACGCAATTACCTTTTTGCGTTGCATCAACACACATCCATATCCTAATTTTGAAGCATCACAGTATACTTCAAAATCCTCAGTTCCTTCGGGTAAAGCTAAAATTGGAGCATTTGTCAATTTGTGCTTTAGAATCTTAAAAGCTTCCTCTTGTCTAGATCCCCATTCAAACTTAATGGCTCTACAGGTTAGCTTAGTTAAAGGTACAGCTATTTTAGAGAAATCTTTAATAAATCGTCTATAATATCCAGCTAATCCTAGAAAACTTCTAACTTCCATAACCGTTCGTGGAGCTTTCCAATTCGTGATTGCTTCTATTTTAGCAGGATCTACGTGAATTCCTTCGTGATTCACCATATGACCTAAAAATTGCACTTCTTGTAGCCAGAATTCACACTTCGAGAATTTGGCATAAAGCTTTTCTTTTCTTAACAAGGTTAAGAGTGCATGCAAGTGCTCACAATGTTCATCCTGACTTTTGGAATAAATAAGTATATCGTCAATAAAAACGATCACAAATTTATCCAAGTAGGGTTTACAGATCCTATTCATCATGTCCATAAATGCAGCTGGAGCATTTGTTAATCCAAAGGGCATGACTGTAAACTCATAATGACCATACCTAGTTCTGAAAGCAGTTTTAGGTATGTCCTCCTCTTGCACTTTCAGCTGGTGATATCCAGATCTTAAGTCTATCTTAGAGAAATACCTAGCTCCTTGCAATTGATCAAAAAGATCATCAATCCTAGGTAATGGGTATCGGTTCTTAATTGTAACTTTATTCAATTCCCTATAATCGATACACATTCTCATTGATCCATCTTTCTTTTTCACAAACAACACTGGTGCACCCCAAGGGGATGAACTAGGTTGTATAAATCCTTTGCTTAGTAATTCATCTAATTGCTTTTTCAATTCTAGCATTTCAGTAGGTGCTAATCGATAAGGTGCTTTAGCTATTGGTGTAGTACCTGGAATTAAATGAATTCTAAACTCTACTTCCCTATCAGGTGGTAACCCAGGTAATTCTTCTGGAAAAACATCTGGGTATTCTGAAACTATAGGGATGTCCTGGAGTTCCTTACTTTTAGTGTTAATGATTACAGAAATCATATACACCATTTCTTGTTTCCTTGAATAACTAGCCAATTTCATTACTGAAATGAATTTCAGTGGCTTTCGAGGTCTATATCCTGAAATTAATATTACTTCTCCTGTGGGGGTACGGATTTCTACGGAATTCTTATCACACAGGATTCGAGCATGGTTGTCAATTAACCAACCCATTCCTAACACCACATCGAATCCGGCTAATTTCATAGGTAATAGGTTTGCAGAAAACTTATGACCTAACAATTCTATCTTTACTTCTTGCAAAACCTTGTCTATGTTGACAGAATTTCCATCTGCCGTTTCAACAGTAAAGATCTGCCTAAGGGTAGTTAGAGGTAAGTTAAGAGCTTGGCAGAATGCAGTATTAATAAAACTTTGGTTTGCACCAGAGTCAAATAATACTTTTGCATAGACGTTATGTACTAAGAACGTACCCGCTATCACGTCTGGAATAAGTTCGGCTTCTTGAGTGGTCAGTTGGAATGCTCGTGCATTTTTCTTAGTAGTTCCTTCGGTTGTTTTAGCTCTACTGTCTGCTGGTTTAGCTAATTTAGGACATTCAGGTTTGATATGCCCTGTTTCTCCGCAGTTATAACAGATTCTTGTTTTCCTTCTGCAGTCTTCTTCCCGATGTCCTTTCGCCTTGCAGAAGTTGCAAAATATATTGCACTGTCCATAGTGTTTCTTTTTGCAATTGTGACGAGTATTGTCCGGTTCCTCTTTTCTTGAATTTATTGCTATTATTACCCACACGAAATCCTTGGGTAATCTTCTGAGCCAATTCCTTCTTGCGATCTTCTTCTCTGGTGCGGACTAGTTCATCGGTTAAGGTATTAGCTAATTCTACAGCATCGTCAATCGTGCGTGGTCTCGCAGCTTTAACGATGTTACGGATTTCTCCGATTAATCCCCAAATGTAACGGGAAATGAGTACCGGTTCTGGCGAAGCCAGGGAAGGTACCACTCTCGCATATTCGAAGAATGTCGAAGTATATCCTCGACAGTCTACACCTATCATACGATGGCTCAGGAACTTGTTTGCCATTTGTTCCTTCTCGTATTCGGGACAGAATTTTCTTTCTACAAGACTCTTAAATTCTTCCCAATTCATCGCATAGGCCACCCTTCTTCCTTTTGCTTGTAGCACCGTGTTCCACCATTCTAGCGCCTCTTCTTTGAACAAGTTTGATGCATACATCACTTGATCTTCTTCAGCACATTTACTTATTGCAATTACTGCTTCGGTTTTCTCTAACCAACGCAGTGTTGCAGTTGCCCCTTCATTACCTGAAAATTCTGTGGGTTTACAGGCAAGAAATTCTTTGTAAGTGCAACCAGGCGTTGCAGCTTTCATTTTCTTAGGGAGTGGGGCCTGTTGCGGATCATGATCGTCATGATTGCCGCCTCCATTTATGCTGTTACTGTCGTTATCTTCCGGAGTACGTTTACTAGGAATTAATTGTGGTTCGGCAGGTTTCTGAACAGCAGCCACAATTTCTGGAATAGCATTGGCTATCCCTTGAGCAATAAAGTGCTCAATATCTTGTCTAGTTATATATTGATCTTCCTGATTTCGCTCGGACTGATTTACTTCATTAACTGGTTCACTATTAGCGTTTTCTATCTGCTAATTAGTATTAATAGGAATTATTAGTGTCTAATCAAAATCACAGATAAACACATAGATCATTATAACATGCAAGCATAGCCAAAATTGTCGACGCCTCGGCTTCTGTTTTGTTTTTTATATATTATACCTGCTTCAATACACCCTGTTTATCTTACATTGTTTTATTGCCCATTTTACAAAGTCAGTTTTACTATATTAGTTATAATACAAACAAACTTCTCCAAACCCCTCCTATCTTTTGGTTCACTGGCAGTTTCAGTAACGACGCTCCCTCTCGTCGTACTTCCAAGAGATCTGCTCCCCCATTTCCCGGATCCTATTCCCGGTGCCTATCAGTTCTTCACCAAACTGACGTAGTTTAGCTAAATTTTCATAGCTCATTGGCGGATTAGGGATAGGTTCTGGATCAAACTGTGGGAGAAAACTATAGGGACTATTGACTATATTTTGGAATTGCCAGTCATTGGTCCACCATTCCTCCATTTGACCTAATGGTCGGGTGTGAACTAGTGGGTCTGGAATAGCTGGTCCTAGGTTTATTGGGAATTGGGCTGTAGCAGGATAAGAGAAGAGATTATCGTTGATAGGCTCTAGAACATCACAATTATCCAGTAGGCGGTCTATTTCGTCCTGGAATGTGATTTCCTCATACTGTTTAGAGCTTTCTCCGATCTTTATTCCCTTTTGCTTTAGGTCTATCCCTATTTCTGCTGGTTTGGAACTTTCTCCGGTTTCTATTTCTTTTCCCTTGCTCACACTCACAGAATTTTCTATTTTAGGGAGTCTCCTAGGTTTCCTTCTACGCACCTTTCACCACCCTACATATCTTCTCCTTTTTTAGGTTTTGCTTTTTCCAGCGGTGGAGCTTGGAATTCCAGAGGTTCCTCTATGTCAGCAATGTAACCAGTGAAGTTGTGGGAGACTTCAATTGGCACAGGATAAAGGTTGAGATTCTGAAATGCTTCCGACATCTCATTCATGCTGTACGGCATATATGCAAAATGCACAAAATGCTAAGTTAAAACTTTGGAACAAAGTTTAACAAATAAACATTTTTATTGCACACCAATTTGTACAACATAACAGCAAACAGAACACACTCAGATCTATTTATTTATTTACTGAGAAGTACTTATTTCTAGATTTAGAGTTTTAAAGATTTGCATTTTCTGCTACAGTAGCGAGCAGATACAGATTTGCCCATTTTTCTTCTAAGTTATTTTCCCCTGGTGGATTACTGTTAATTTCCTGAATTTCCGGGTTAAACCTCACTCTCTTGGTTTGGGGTTTCTTTTTCTCTTGACCCTTCCTAATAATTAAATTCCTTTTCTCTGGGGTAAGTGGGTTTTCATAATTTGCCTTACGGACAAAGATTCATTCCTCTAACTTGATGGGAGATTTGGAGGAAGAGGTTCCCTGTTCTTTAGGTGTACTATCTAATTTGCGGTAGATAGCAGAAATCTTTTGTTTACCCATACTGTAATTTTTAACAATTAATCAGTTAATAAGCATATATTCACAGAATGACAAATAAGATTTTCAATAGATTTAAATTAATTAGAACAGTGAGCTTAATCAGTAAGCTTAAAACACTCTGATACCACCTTTTCCTGTCACGGCCCCCGACCCGGTTTGACCCGTTTCAGGAGCCGCGGGACAGGAATCCCGTGGTATTTAATTTAGGCGACAGCGGAAGTCTTTTTAAAACAGGATCTTTTTAATAATTCAAACTGCCCGTTTTATAGCTGAGGGATAAATCCCATAATTTACAATAATATGATTTCTCCGGGAAATCTTTTATTTTCAAAACATGTTCATTTATTTATTTACATTGAGCCACTTTTCTAAGCTGGGAGTGCTCCATGGCACTTTTCTTTGCTCATACCAGATCACCTGAAACATGTTTGAAAAAGGTTTTGTCAGCGGGGAAATACTGAGTGAATCATTCATTTTATTGAAAACGACACCTTTTGTTATAATTTACAGTATTAAGGGGAATTACAATGTTTCTGATTTCAAACCAACTACCCACAGTATTTGTCACTCGACTACCTATTGGCTATCTCGTTGTCCAAATGGTGTCTGTGACTGTGGTCAGATCACCCCTTGGCTAACTCGTTGTCCAAGTGTGACGGGAAATAAGTAATGTATACAAAACCCCACATACCGGCTGTAACTTTGTGATTACATAGACTTAATCACTGTAACTATAACTTTTGAAAATAATTTGGAGTTTTGTAAAACAGTTGATAAAAAGAGAATGACTCACATTGCAGATTTACGAGCAGAGTATAAGCTTTACTGATTAGCCTTTTAACATAATTTAAATAACAATGCACCCACAAACGGGATTAGTAACTAATTCAGCAGTTACGTCAATTCACGAGATTAAACCCTCACAACTATTATCAAGTGCGATACTTAATAATCCAATGGATTCACAACGAATGACAGAGCATAGTCCGAATTCGAACAGCACTCAAACATTCAAGTTGAAATCACAATGAATAACAAAGTATAAGCTCAATTTGAGCAGCACTCGGACAATCGTTGGATAGTTATAATCGATCGGACGTTGAATCGTAATAGCGATCGAGTTATTACCCTGATTGCGGCAGCACCTCGTGATCGTGTGTGTTTAATTGTAGTGTAGCAGCTCTAACTCGACGTACAGACAACAACTTTACGTCGTTTTTAATTCTCTGTTCAAGTCCCAAGGTCGGCTATTTATACTAATTTTTGGGACTCGCTTACGGACCGTATGCCGCACCCCTTACGGTCCGTAAGCTAAGCAGCCTAATTCATAGGCTGCCTAGACTCGGTACTAGCCTTGGTGATTCAAAAATTTAACCAATCAGAGCATAGCAACGTTTAAATTTATATAATTATCAACTAGGGTTTGCCCCCCTCGAGTTTTAGGGGCCCTGATCCTAATTCCGATCATTCTGAAAATTTTAGGGCTAGTGCAGAATTACTTGGGTGTCTTAATTAAGGTTTTCTTATTGACTAATTATCGTCCTAATTATGGATTTTAGTGACAGTTGTTACACGTGTCCAGACTGCCAGTAACATAAAATTATGCTTTTAACACCATTTTACACATTAAATCAACCTAAAATTTATTTTTGGGACACATTGAGGACAATGTGTAATTTAAGTGTGGGGGGGATGCTAAAACCTTGAATTTTGCAAGTCCTAATAACAAGCCTTACACAAAACTCTATTGGAACCGCTAATCACCCCAATTTTTTTTTCCAAAAATTTTTCTTTTTTTTTACTTGTCTAAGTTTAAGTTGGGAATTCAAGTCTTAATAAGGTTATATTTTTACAAATTTACAACCGATAGCGTCGTGATAAAAAGAACCAACATAAGAAGATTATGAAAAGGCATGACAAACTTAGTTAAAATACGATTATATATACTTGTTCACATAAAAAAAACCTTTTCCCACAAAAGTGAGTTTTGAGCCTTTAAACGAGCATACAAATATATATCTTTACACTAAATGCTCATTTTTCGTTTCTTGTGTGAATAGCCGCTTGGTTCATACGACTGTAGAACTTGCCACAACAATACATTCCCGGTCCTTACCAACTTAAACCCGAGTAAGTAAATGATGGAGGCATTAGGACTAACCCTTTTTTCATTCTACACCATTATTTTTCTTTTTTTACCACCTACCCAAAATCCCCCTAGTTAACCTCTTTGAGCCTAAACCTTTTCATTTCTTAACCCAAAACAACCCCTTTTACCCACCTAAACCTTTTTATTTTAATTTTTAGTAACAACGTTCGGTTCTCTTATGACTTCCTTAAAAAAAATTTCGATGAAGCTAAAAAAACAAAGTTTATCAAATATCTTTGTTTGAACAACCCATCGAAATAAAATAAAAATAGGAAAAATAAAAAGTCTTTCAAACCAACGTTTGTTACGCCTTTCGCCCTTTTTACTAACCACTAACCCAACCACCCACCTTTAGCCCAAGCCAAAAAACCCATAAAGTCATCTTGATATTTACAAAGGAATATAGTTAAAAAGGAGGAGGATTGATTGCTTGGCAAGCTTATGGTAGAAGTAAATTCCATGCCGCTCTCGAGTGATTCACTAAAAAAATACACCTTCGGCCGAGTGTTGAGTGATCTCCCGTGAGGTATGTGAACTTGTATATATATGAGATTTAAAAAAAAAGTAATATGCCCAAATAAGTAATTTATCTTAAAGAATGTTCTTAATAAATCATGCCGAATAGGATTGTAAATAAATAAAAATAACACCTCAATAAAGAATCTTGGAAATCCCGACACTCTATGACAAGCCCAAAAACCTTCTCTTCTACCAATTCCATTTGGGAGTGAATAAAGCCACGTTATAAAGAGTTTTGCTTGAGGACAAGCAAAGATTCAAGTGTGGGGGTATTTGATATGCGCAAAATGCAACATATAAATTATATCAAATGTGGCATAAAACTAACCCTTTTTAGTACTAATGTTGGAAAAAGTGTGTTTTTGTCTTCCTTTTGTATTTTCAGGATTAAATGAGCTCAAATTAACAAAAGAAGCAAAAAGACAACAATATCTAACATAAATACAAGAAAAGGAACAAAAGTGGAATGCCCGACCCCTCAACAGCATCTTCCCAAGCAAAACCAAGGACACAGAAGACTGAACACGCCCCGTGCTCAGCGAGCACGGGGCCGTGCCCAAAAAGCAGCAGAAAAGACAAACCTTTAGAAGCTTCTATTGCCCACCACGGGGCTGTGCCCAGTGGACACGGGGGCATGGTCAGACTCCTGCAGGCGCATTTATTGTAATTGCGAATTACAATTAATGAGGAGAGAGTCAAGGATGGACACGTGGCCGTGCCCAGCGGGCACGGTGCCGTGCCCGAGCTTCTGTTCAGCCTATAAATAGGAGTGCTTGGAGACATTTCAACTCATCCCTTGGCACATCACCTCTCTCACACTTCACCCACTACCCACCACCACCATAACACCATCATCCACCACCATCATCCATTGTCCATCATAGAGTGTGTGAGTCGTCTCGGGATCCAAGATTGATCGTAAGAGTTCTTGACAATCAAAGGCCATGTTTGCCTAAGTCTCTTACATCACTTGGTGAAGACAAGTGTTTAGTGTAATACTTTTTATTTTTAATCTTTTGCACTTTTTAATTGGTTTTGTATTAATGACTTTAATTACTAGTTTCTTATGTTGAAGGTGATTCTTCCTTATCGTTTGTCCGTGGTGTTGGCATTATTTTACTGTCTATATAAAATTAAAGATTTTCACCATTTATATCTCCACGGTCTATATGGAGGTATGTTGGCTACCTGGTCGGGGGTTAAGGAAACGGTTTGGTAAGAGTCTTGCCATTGTTCAGCGTTTAGAGATCCTGCAAGGGACCTGGGTCAAATTTAGTAGGACCTCCTTCAATTCCCAAAGGTATTGGATGGCGGGGATCCAAACTCTTTGATCCCCTCATAAGTTAAACTACTATTAAAACTTTAAACCAACTATTTAGGACTGTATCCCTGCTGACTCAGACTACTTAGCTGAGGGTAACGTCGCCTTCAAAAGAGGGGCCTACCACATTATGCATTAATAACTTAATTAATTATCTTTCAATAATCTGACCCTTTAGGATTGTATCCTTGCTGACTCAAACTACTGGGTTGAGGGTAACGTCTCCTTCAAAAGAGGGGCCTACTACAATAACTAAGATAATCTCTTAAACAAGTGCAAAAGTGCGAAGATAATCAAAGGTTACACTAACACACGAGTCAGATCCAAGTGATTCATCTTGTCTATCTGTTTTTATTTTTATTTTCAGCATTTTAGTTAGTTTTATTTTCTTAGTTTAAAAATCTTTTTTCTAACATTTTGATTTGATTAGACGTTGAGGATAAACCGGTACTAAAAGCTCTTGTGTCCTTGGACGACCTCGGTATCTTACCAACACTATACTACGTCCACGATGGGTGCACTTGCCCATATGTATGTTTAGTGTTAGTAAATATCATGTTTTATAAATTTAAAACTTGACTAAAAGTGTAAAAAGGGCTTAAAATATACATCTAAAATATATAACACTTCGCACACATCACCCTTTGTAAAATAAATAATAAAGAACTTTTAATTAAAAATTAAATCACAGAGAAATTAAAGGCAAGCAATAAATCACGATGCAATTAAAACTTAAAGAAAATGGAATACAAAGAAGTCCTTCGTCAAATAAATAAATAAAGCACATTTCAAAAAAAATTAATTACTGACTCTAAAGGCAAGCGATGCATTACAATGCGATTACAACCACCACCTAAACAAAACGAAATACAAAGGAGTAGCAGAGGTTTTGGCTAAGCATCCTTGTTCAACATAGGCCCCTTAAAACAGATTAAGGGTCTGGAAGGAAAATCTGTCTGTTTTCTGGTGTATAATCGCCGAAGCAGTGTGTACCACCTGGGAAAACACGAGAACCTGAATTGTAACTTGAATTCGAAACAAGATGATCACACAGATTGCTAGAAAATTCTTAGAGAGAGTTGTAGTTTTTCTATGTGTCTTCTAACCAAGGTGAGCCTTGGTTTTATAGTCAACACAAAGTTGAAACAGCTACATGAATTAAGAACGAAAAAATAATATGCATTGCACATCTTTAGTGCATTTTAATTTAGTTTTTGAAACTAAATAGAACATACTAAGTTTGATCGTAAGTGTTGCTCCATTTAGTGGAAACTAATATGCAACTGTAACTGTTGCATCCACACACTGATTCGTTGTTGCGTGCCATACAATGTCGCACACTAGTACATTAGCCACCCAAAGCACACACAAGCCACGTGGTGTCTGCCATATAGATCACACACCGTTCCATCTGCATCCGCCACACATGCGTAGGGCAAAGTTTGCCGCATTGCACCCATCGCCCATACCACATGAACGTGTGTGAATGCGAGTTAAGAGCGTGGTTACATGGAATCAATAAGGAAAGAGAGCTTAGACTTATATATTACCTCAAGTTTTATCTTTCTTCCTATCTAGGACATGTTTCACTCTACGAATCTGACACATGGTAAAATATTCGCACCTTTGACGACTTACATTCGAGTATTGATATCTCATTCATTTTAGTTTCATTTTAGACGTTGTTTGGTAGGTTGCAAAGCTTTCACATCTATATATATTACCTCAAGTTTTATCTTTCTTCTTATCTAGGACATGTTTCACTCTACGAATCTGACGCATGGTAAAATATTCGCACCTTTGACGACTTACATTCGAGTGTTGATATCTCATTCATTTTAGTTTCATTTTAGACGTTGTTTGGTAGGTTGCAAAACTTTCACACACACACACACACACACACACACATATATATATATATATATATATATATATATATACGTATATATATATATATACACGTATACGCATATGTATACATATATGAACCATAGTTACATATAAATATTTGTGTATAAAGTTGGGGAAAATTTTAATATTTCTCTTATTTTTGTTAAAAACTCATATTGACAACAATCTAGACGTAAAAGTTTTGTAAATACCAAAAAAGACGTATAATTTGTATATACGAAAAAGACGTGACTGGTTTGAATTTTTTATAACACCCTTGTCATATAGGATAAAGACAAGTTTGATTTTTCTTTCTAGGGTTTTCGAGATTGATTTATCAATGGCACTAATTGATGGTAGGAAAACAAAAATATCCATGTCATGATGAGATTTTTTTTAAAGGCCAACAAATCAATCACGAGTATTTTTGGGACATCTATTTGGACAAACGGAGTACTTTAAGAGTAATCTAAGTCGTCTACCACCACTTTCGGAGAAAACCCGGTTACCCAACCGACCGTAGGCACAACGGTGAAATTACCGGTAAAACTCGTTTGGCTCAAGGATCGAAATCAGGTTTTCCTGGGTCTCCTATCATTGCCCACCAGTGCCTCATTCCTTTTTTGTATTAAATGAGAATCAAACTTGAGTCTTTATAGAAGAACTCAAGTCCTCCTACCACTTGAGTTGGAGGTCATTGACGATGTCATGATGAGATTAGTTGTGTAGATCCAATCTCAACATGAAGAAAAGCAAGCACAATAATTTGAACTGTATTGGAAGTTGGCACAATCGTTGGAAATGATGAAGATAAAAGTTTGAACACCCTTTTTGTCATTTTAAAAACTTATTTTACAATTGCCACAAGACAATTTTATGAATTAAAACAAGGTGCGAATAAGATATGTATACTATATTTTTCTCGATTACGAATATAATATGTTTTCATGCTTATTTTTATATTTTAGTTGAGCTAATTTTTTTTAACATTTTAATGTATGTGTCGGTATAAATTCACATTTCAATGTAAACGATATAACACTTTTTAACATATTTTTTTTCCGGAAACAAGTTTGGTCAAATATAATACGTTTTCATGGCTCGTTTACGTTTTGACGTAAATTGTGTTCAGAAATGAGTCAGGTCAAGTATAATATGTTTTCATTCGACAATATAAATTCGAGTTATTGTACATTTTGACGCCACCAAGTCTTGATGCAAAGGTAAGGGTAGTGTAATGGCTAGGCGGAACACTCACTAAACGAACCAACTCATGCAAAGGTAAGGGTGGTGTAGTGGTTGGGTGGAACACTCACTAAACGAACCAGCTCGGGTTCAATTCCGTTTCTTTTGTAACCACAATGATTTAAATCAGATACGTCAGATACGTTGAAACAAACGTTTTAATATGGTTAACGCATCACATATCGTGGCCCAAGCTACAAACAACTAAGGCGTCGTCGCTACAACGCGCGGCCTATTATAATACATGTTCTTTTAAACAATATTATATAAATAATATTATATAATTATTAGAGTTTAAGTAATTACAACTTTCATACACATTACACAACCATTTATTACGTACGGTTAACTTTTAAACCAACTTTCCGAATGATTTTTAAACAACCATAACTTTTCCATACGTTATTTTTTTAATTACATCATAAAGACGAGCATTTCAATTCATACAATTTTATGAATTAAAATAAGGTGTGAATAAGATTTATAACTATACTATATTATAATACATATAAGAATGATAAAAAAAACAAAATTATATATTTTAATAATTTAATTAATTACAACTTTTAAAACATATTGCACAATCATTTAAAACATATATATTTTTAAATAACATATAAAAACGAGCATTATATTCTATTCAATCTGAGTATGGTATTGTTAAAGTTTATTCATTCTAATTTACAAAGAAAATTAACTTTTGTATGATTACTACTGTCGGTGTTCCTCGTGCAATACAGATGATCTCTCTAATGTATACACACTGATGTGTAGAAAGAGAGATATGAGAGATATTGAAAAAACCTAAAAGAAACGTGAAATCGTAAGATAACCACTGTCAGCTATGATTTTTTTCATTTATTTTATATGTTATTAATATTTAAGAAAAAAAAAACGTACATATATACATCGTATTAGAACATATATACACATTCGCGAGCTATATGTATTACGATACTAGCCTAAAAATTATAAGAAATGAAAAAATTAATGATTGGTTGATAATAGTTATCATGATTTTCAAGTTTTTAGTTGTTTTCTTTTGAATCTAACCCCCCCCCCCCTCTCTCTCTCTATATATATATATATATATATATATAATGTAAGTATCTATAGAAAACCCACTTTAATTTAGAAAACCCGAGAAACTCAAAGCTCCTGATGTTTTTTTTTCTTTTGAAAAAATTTACACATGTTATATACATGTTTTTAAGGGTTTTGGGCAAAAAAAAAAAAAAAAATCAAAAAAGCGCCGAGTAGATATTTTTTAAAAAAATAAACAAGTTTTGGTGTAACACATGTTACAAATATGTCAGATGAATGTAACATGTGTTACACCAAAACTTGTTTATTTTTTTAAAAAATATCTACCTGGCGCTTTTTTGATTTTTTTTTTGCCCAAAACCCTTAAAAACATGCATATAACATGTGTAAATTTTTTCAAAACAAAAAAACATCGGGAGCTTTGAGTTTCCCGGGTTTTCTAAATTAAAGTGGGTTTTCTATACATCCTTCCCCTATATATATATATATATATATATATATATATATATAGAGAGAGAGAGAGAGAGAGTAAGGTTAACATACAAAAAGCCTTATCATACATCACGTAGGAGACAATGGTAACCGTTGGATCAGGGGTATAATCACGCATGGGACCACATAATCACGCATGAGACCACATAATCACGCATGGGACTATAATCACGCACGTTCTATGATAATAACGCACGTTATATTTTTGTCATGTATGTTAATGTAGGTTAAGCCCTGAAGTACATTATAGTTTCTCTCTCTCTCTCTCTTTCTCTCTCTCTCTCTATATATATATATATATATAAAGTCCAAATTTCCTAAAAAGTATACAAAGTCATAAAACAACATAATGTCAACCATAAAACACACTAAAATCCCACAAATAACAAAATTAAGATTACTAAAACACCATATCTGTGGGTTTTATGTTGTGTTTTGGATGATAAAACTCTAATTATGGAATGACAAACATTATGTTGTTTTATGTTGATTAACATGTTGTGTTTTACATTCATAGTTCTACATTGATGTGTTTGAAGTTTTTATGGACTTATAGGATGAATATGTTGTTTTAGTAATTTTTACTCTGTTATTTGTTGGTTTTTGGTGTGTTTTATGACACAAAAATTTGTTTTAGATGAACTGGCAAACATGTCTAAACCTCAGTTACGATTTTAGCAATTTACTCTTTTTTTATAATATTTAATATTTTAAATATTAATTTCTTTTATTTATTTCTCTTTTAATAATACATTTGGTATTTAATGATATGTATTCGTCAGGGTCGGGTCGGGCAACATGTCGCATCAGAATAAGTAACATAAAAAGGTTATTTTGATTCTAGTTAAAACGGGTTTGGGTCAAACTAATTTTAGGACTGAAAATGTAACTTAATATTTAATATTTATTAAAAGGTGGAATTTAATATTTAATATTTACATTTTAAATTTGTTTTATTCAGTTTTTTCTTTTTTTAATAATATGTATTCATTTTCTTTTAATAATACGATTGATATTTAATAATACGATTGATATTTAATAATATGTATTGGTAGGGTCAGAGTGGGCATCATGTCGCGTCAGAACAAGTCACACAAAAATGGTTATTTTGGTTCGAGTCAAAACAGGTATAACCCCGGTGAAATTTTCGAACCTTTGATATTTGTTCTAAATATTCGTTAATACAAACATAATTTTAACTTAGTGTCATTACTGGAACAAATCTAAGTATTATATACCTTGAAACCTTCCTAAATTTAATTGAGTGATTAGAATCGTCAAAACACCAAACTCAAAGTCTAGGTACTAAAAATACCAAAAACCTTAAGTTACCATGTTGTGCTACCTAGCAAGACACAAATCATCTCCTAAGACACCCATGAACATTTGTCTTGCCCATGTTTTGGCGCTTTTCACTATTTTGCCACACTTATTCTAGCCTTGACACATAAAGGGACACTAATCCTCATCTGACACTAATCCTCATCTTAGAACACCTTGGGACATTTGTCTTGATCTTCTCAAACTTTCTTAGCTATAAATACCCCTTTGAACCTTCATTTTTCTTCCCACCTTTCATTCAAAAACACAAGTCTTGTGTGAGCTTCTTAATGTTTTCCTTGGGAGCTCCCCTTCTAGTCTTTTTAAAGAGTCCTCTAAAGCAAGTAAGTATCCTTCTTCTTTAGTTCTTTCCTTAAGCTTTTATTTTTATAGATTATTTCCGTCCAAACCCATATTTTTACGCATAGTAAAAATACAACGAAAACACATAAATGTTTTTCCTGTTTTGGACAGATTTTGTGTTGTCACTTTGAACGACCATAACTTGGTCAAAACTTAACCAAATGAAGTAAACTCTTACTTCATAATTAAGTACATCGAAAAATATTTTCAATAATATATTATACACTTAAAAACACTTTCGTTTGGACCCTCAACTGTTTTAAACCAAACCGAAGGTCAAAACTGAATGATCTGCAAAGATCCACAGTTTTGACCATTTACCGGGTTCCAAACAAAAAGACTTTCTAAATGAAAGTTGTAGATCACATTCTAATTTTGTAGACTGGAAGTTTTTATAATTTTTTGATAACATTTAATATTTTTAACATATTTTACAAAAACAACACAGAAGGCTGTCAAAATTTTCTATCTTCTAAAAACATCTAAACTTCTTCAAAGTTACGATGTTTCCATAACCTACATTCATCCACAAACATTATCACAAGAAAACTTTGACGAACAAATCCATATTTCTAGAAATGTAACATCCATCAAAACGGATCCCCGAAACCCGACCTGCAATGAAAACTAAATCCGGAATATTTTAAATAGAAAGCAAGACTCTATTATTCTTGTTGTTTTGGATTTTGTTCACTGGTCAAAGTAAAATAATAAATAATTAATAATTAACTAGAAAGTTTGAAAATATATATTTTAAAGTTAAAACAATTTAACCCCACTAGCTTCGCTAAAATATGTAAAAGAAATCGTTCAACACAATTAGTGTTTTATCAAGTTAAGTTTGATCTTTCAAGGGTAATCAACTAATCAAGTTACTTAAACTAATAAGCTAAGTTAGATAAAATATTAACCAAGTTAATATATATACCTTAGTTAATTGGTTATATAACTAGGGGGTCTTGTTCTGTCAATATCTTAAACCTATTAAACACAAGGGCCTTGTGGTCATAATATGTAAACTATTATATAAATTTAAGGAAAAAAAAAACGTTGCTATTGGGACTCGAACCCGAGCCAACTCGGTTAACACTTCACGCGATGACCAGCTGCGTTGCAGCATTAAATGCAAATACTTTAAGATTGAATTTTATTTATTTACTCTTAAGCTGAGCTACAGCTTCCTTTTTTCTTCGATGGAACATCAATGACGCGACCCAACCCCGTAACCCAACCCGATCCGACATTTATGACTAAAAAACGCAACGATTAAGCCTTGTTTTGACCTTAATTGATTCGTATTCATGGAGAACTCGGTTACACCTCGTTTAAACGAATTTAATTGCAACATAAAGCATAATTTAAGTCTTAACATGATTACCATCAAAGCACCTAGAACATCAAACGTATTTTTAAGGATTTCGGGAAAATTAACCTATATTATTGGCACCTATCGGTCCCAAACATCTTTACACAATATATCATATCATCAAGAACCTGCAAATTCTTATCCAAGATCAATGATAGAGGGCTATATTATTGGCACCTCATTAGATTTTCAAGCTCTACAATACTCCTCTATCAATTTCTATGATAGATGGCTTAATCTGTACGTATTTTAAATACCCAATTTCTAGGGTTCTTGATGATAAAAATTGAAGCTTTTTGTCTTAGGCTTGCTTTTTGATTAAATTGATCATAGGGTTTTGTTCGTCAGCATATTAGATTAGTTTGGTACATTTTTGGGAATTTTTAGGATTCGTTTGGTTATGCTATTTATTTTTATTGCAAAAATATATAAAAGGGTACATTTTTGGGAATTTTTAGGATTCGTTTGGTTATGCTATATATTTTTATTGAAAAAAATATATGAAAGGGAAATATATAAAATACGAAAACAACTAAACTAGATATCATGAATTTAATCGCAAGTTCAAGATTTAGAGATGTCATAGATTTTATGATTTTTGGATTATAATCAAGTCAATGAAAATAATTATTTTAAAGTTGGCATTTTAATTAATAAATGATTGTTATATTAAAAGGGTGATTTTTGACACAATGATACTTTATGATGAACTAGTTGTTTACCATGCGCGTGCGTTGCAGCGCGCTAAACCAAATCGTTCTATAAGAATGACAAAACATGTCAAATAACAAAAAGTAGCTCGAACTAAAACGTAACGTATTTTCGGTACCGGTTCGGCACCGGTGTTCACCGACTTTTACCCTCAAATACCGGTGTTGTACCAGTACCAACCGGTACCGAACCGTACCAGGTATATTCGGTACCGGTACATACTTTTGGGGATTTCGGTAACGGTATTTTCGGTACCGATTGGTACCGAGCTCATAAAATCCTGTAACAACGTAGCAATACAAGTAATTGCACAGTTTAGATTACCTTTTATACACACAGTAAGTAAACTGACTGACATCATTCTTCAAACGATTCGAGATAAACGATGCGTAACCAGTCATATCCGGCATCGTGGAGTGCATTAAAAAGGGAGCAATTGGACGATTGGATGCTGGGCTAGGTGTTTCTTGGAATGCCCACGGATTGTTCGGGTCAAAACCTCGATTATGAGGATTCATTTTTTCGTATTGTGGTTGGATGAGAATTTTTTTTAAAAATAAGATAGAGATCATTATAGAAGAGGTGGAGTAGTTGTGGTAAAAAAATGAATAGAAGTGTGAGTATTTATAGTGAATAGATATTTTTTTTAAACACATAGCCGTTGGCCAACGGCTAGCCCAAACGGCTACTTGTCTTGGCCAATGAGATCCCACCATGTCATCTTGATAGCCCCGCCCAACGCCCGGGCTGAAACCCCCGCCCAAGAGGCCACGCCGAAACCCAAGCCCACCCGGGGTGGTGATTTGGGCGTTTGTACCCAACCCACGCCACAACCCCCGCCCCATACCCCATATTCTAATATTTCCTAGATCTTTTTTTTTAACACATAGCCGTTGGCCAACTGCTAGCCCAAACGGCTACTTGTCTTGGCCAATGAGATCCCGCCATGTCATTTTGATAGCCCCGCCCAACGCTCGGGCTGAAACCCCCGCCCAAGAGGCCACGCCGAAACCCAAGCCCACCCGGGGTGGTGATTTGGGCGTTTGTACCCAACCCACGCCACAACCCCCGCCCCATACCCCATATTCTAATATTTCTTAGATCTTTTTTTTAACACATAGCCGTTGGCCAATGGCTAGCCCAAACGGCTACTTGTCTTGGCCAATGAAATCCCGCCATGTCATCTTGATAGCCCCGCCCAACGTCCGGGCTGAAACCCCCGCCCAAGGGGCCACGCCGAAACCCAAGCCCACCCGGGGTGGTGACTTGGGCATTTGTACCCAACCCACGCCACAACCCCCGCCCCATACCCCATATTATAATATTTCCTAGATCTATCTTTTTTTTTTAACACATAGCCGTTGGCCAACGGCTAGCCCAAACGGCTACTTGTCTTGGCCAATGAGATCCCGCCATGTCATCTTGATAGCCCCGCCGATCGCCCTGGCTGAAACCCCTGCCCAAGGGGCCACGCCGAAACCCAAGCCCACCCAGGATGGTGACTTGGGCGTTTGTACTCAACCCACGTCACAACCCCGCCCCATACCCCATATTCTTATATTTCCTAGATCACTATTGATTTAGTTTGTTTTAATTAATTGAAATCACTATTTATTTAATTAATATATATTGAATTTACTGTTCATTCAGTTTATTTTCTATTAGTATATAATTCTTCATACAATTTTGATATTTAAAAATACACTTTTACCATTATATTGTAAATTTAACATTGATATTTAGTTGGTATAACTTGTAAAATTTCTAATGTATAAATTGTCATGTTTAGTTTTTTTTTTTTGTTTTTTTTAATCACAATATATATTTGTTATGGACTTATGAATTTATTTGTACCTTTATTTTATATATCACAAAAAGATAGTTAGACATAATTGTTGAATTTTAAGGTTTGGTATAGAAATCTTAAAAGTATATTGTAAAATAATAAATATCAATATATTATATTATTAGGTTATGTTTATATTGTAACATTTAGTATTTAATTTTTACATATATACTAGGGTGACTTTCCATCTTTCGAGTTTTCCCAAATCGTTCGGTGTTTTACAAGATTAAGCAGGAACGCAACCAATGAGTAGATTCGACTCTTTTCCCCCTTTTTGCCATTAACTCTTTTGGGGTGTATCTCGTGCTTGATTTCAAATTTATTATTTAAATTGATAACATGTTATTCGATGTGTTTCTATGTGTCACTTGTTGCTAATTTCTATTGTTTCTCTATACGTGCATCTATGTCTTACTCGCTTTGTGTCACAGGTTCGCGTGGATCCACCTGACTGACCGGTTCCCCACGGCCATGGGTCGAACTCGGTATTGCCATCATTGTTTCGTAGATTCGCCTTTCGGGGCTTGAATCTCTCTATGTGTCATTTGTTACTATTATTACTATGTTGTGTTGCTTATGATATTTGTGATGTATCTTGTTGTAATGTATGTCATAGTTTCACATTTCTAAACACATGTTATAAATACCGTTATTCAAAAAAATAATATTTCAAAAACGTTTTTAAATAAAAACCGAATCTATTCACCAACATGTTTGTTGACCCAAAACTCTTTTACGCGTGATACAGGTACACAAGGGTGGGCGGATTTTGAGTTGAAGACACGTAGGACTGCCTTAGTAATAAACCGGATATGTTATGTTTCTTTTATTTATTTGAATAAGAATCTTGTTGTTAATATTTGAATTCTATGTTATGTGTGACAATTTAATATTGATGCTTTAAATACTTTAAATTTTAAATAGTTGTTATCAGCTTTGAGCAATCAGTCATGCCCCGTACCATTCCGCTGCGGGTCGGGGTGTGACAAGAAACACTTGAGATTTGCGAGTACGTGTAGAAACATCATCTAAGCAACCTGTGAGTACATAGTCCCCACTTTTCCGTTTTCAAATTATTTTGGGGTGATTCATATGTGCTAAGCATTTTCTCAAATAATATGTATGGCATATGTGTATACTAAGTGCTCTTTGTGTGTACAATTTATGTGCTGAAACAAAGTACAAATCCGAAATCCTTGTCGGATGCTCAAAGTAATATTTTAAATCCTTGATTGGATTTCTAGAAGTACTTTCACAAGTTCTTGGTTGGTTTCTATGCTAAGTGTTTATGTGCAAATCATTTATGGTGAAACAAAGTACAAATCACAAGTTAGATCCTTGTTGGATTCTCAAAGTACCATTCTAAATCCTTGATTGGATTTCTAATACTACTTTCACTAGCCCATCACGATTTCTATGTTTGTGTGTGAAGTCGTGTGGCATTATAACATAGAATATAAAAGTGATTTAGAATAACGAGACGAGTGTAATACGATAAGGGCATGGTGGATACGTCGCTGGTACTTCCTATATATAAGTGCCCTTATTGTATTACCCATCATAGCGTTATCCAAATCACTTGAATACTCTATGTTGTGATGAAACAAAGTACAAGTGAAACAAAGTATAACGTGCAATTTTGTTAACACAAATTTCTTGGTTTTATACATAATGCCATCCACAATACACTTTTGTCACAAAGTTTTACTATCAAATACGATGTGTTGCAATACTAAACTTTTTGCCATACATTGGCTACAAAAATCTATTTTCACTCGTCAACTCATGTAGTTGGACAATGTATTGCAATAACAAACTTTTGCTATATACTTGTCCACAAAACCTATGTCACTCACCAACATTATTGTTGATCGTCTATTTTCACATATGTTAAAGGTATCGACATTTCAAGCATGCTACACATAGTAACACACTCGAGCCTTAGATTGCTTTTAAATTTAAAAACAATTACTTGTACTCCTTTGTGTTTGTAAAACAATGTAAGCAATATAATAAAACTTTAGTACCATGTGTTGTGAACAATTTATAACGTAACTCCCCGACGTTTCCGCCACAAGTTCCACGTAGCCGGGGTGTTGCAACAGGTTCGTATCATTAGTTCGTTGAATCTATAATTTCGATTTTGAATTTCTTTAATTCATTTTTATTTCAATAACATGTTTGGTATTTAATAATACGTATTGGTCGAGTCGGGTTGGACAACATGTCGAGTAAGAATAGGTCACATGAAAAGGGTTATTTTTTTCGACTCAAAAAAGTCGGATCAAAATAGTTTCGGGTAAGAACATATCACAATATCTAATATTTATTACTTAGTTGAATTAGATATTTTAATTGAAATTTTATTTTATTAATTTTTCTTTTAGTAATACATTCGGTATTTAATAATACGCATTGGTACGATCGGACACCCATGTCGTGCCAGAACAGGTCTCATAAAAAGAATTATTTGGTTCGAGTCAAAACGGGTTCGTGTCATTAATTAGTTGAATTTATTATTTTGATTTTTTACATTTAGTTTATTCATTTTTATTTTACAATACATCTGGTATTTAATTATACGTATTGGTCAGACATCATGTCCCGTCAGAACAGGTTACATAAAGTCAAAACGGGTTTAGGTCAAAATAGTTTCGGGTCAGAATATGTCATATAATAAGTAATATTTATTAAGGGTAAAGTTATTCTACAAAGTCTTCTAAATCTACGAAGGGTACAAAGATATAATGAACACAAGATATAATACAATGCCAAAGAAAAAAGATACAATGAATCGCAAAAAAGACACAATGACGGAAAGAAAAAAAAACACAATGCCAAATAAAATGACACAATGATTTAAACAAAAATTCTAAAATCAACCAGAAAAAAATAATAATCCAAAAGCGTAAACGTAAAATCTAGAATCATAGAGATCGACGAGACGATTCCAATACCATTAGAATGAGTTTTGTCACACCCCCAAAAATACCACCCTGGGAGTGTCCCTGCTAGGCGTGTGACAAACCAATAACGAGCCACCAATCATATTGAACTCATGATAAGTTTGTAAATAATACCAATTATTAAAGAATTATACCAATAATAAGTTTAGTAAATCCCAATAAGTTCAGCGGAAGCAAAATAGAAAACTAAAGTCAAACAGTATCAATAAGCCAAGTTATAATATCAAGAACGTCTCATGAATCACTTCAGTCGACCCATGACCACTCCAGCTTCCTCAGACAGCAAGTTCCTCAACCCAGAATACCTAACGATCTGCGAGCATGCAACAAGTGTATCAGACAAAGCTGGCGAGTTCACAGTTTATGAAAACGTTGTTACCAAGAGTTTATTGCAGTTCATTAACAAAATAAAAGTGATATTGATAAACAAGACGGCTCCTGATGTATGTTTTGCCCTTTCCCCAGTGCTCCTATCAAAGCACTGGGCCCGACTGGGTACTTAGTTCACAACCGTCCTCCCCGGTACGGTGTGAGGGTGCCAAACCTAAGTAGCGCTATCAACTAATCCCCCGTTATCTCCCCGGTAACAAAAGATGGGACTTAAGAGTGATAGAATGAGAATATTATCAAATATACCAGTTTTACCCAAAAGACTTATCCCTCCCCGGGATACCCACGGACTGTCCCAACCACCGGGACGCATGCTCAAAAGTAGTGAATTCACCTTTGGTTTGCTCGGTAAGATTAGGTACTCGATTATCAGTTAGTCAAACACGTCCTAAAATAGTTATTAACAACAATCAGTCAGTAGTGCACCTAATCCACACGTTTCACATACAAGCATCCCTTCTTCGCATATTGCAAAAGCAAGATACAGGTAACACACACACATGGTTCCATCCCAATCAATTTACACATCGGTTAAATATCATTAATTATTCTTTATCCTTGTTTACTCAAACAGTAACACAATCATACACATTAAATCAGATGAAGCTAACTAAATCTTGCAACATATGTTACCGAACCATTAGTTCAACACACCTCAATTAACAAAAGACACAATGTTTAATAGCTTGCAATTTATACTGCACTCACTTAACATAACCAAATTACCTAACCTGTTTGTCATGGCCCAGTTAACCTATCCACCAATTAAGATGAAGTGGGCTTGCCTGAAGCCTCGTAGCCACGCAGCCCAGCTGCACCATAGCAGGCTATGCACCCCCTAAACCCTTCGGCCCAATAACTAGCTACATAACATCACCACACTATCGTTCCATTCACTTAATCTAATCGGCCCACCAGGAAGTTCATCCCATTGTCTTTGTGTGGCCGGTTGGGCCGTCCAATTATAACAGCCCGTTTCGTATTATATGGTGCGGCCCATTCCCCAATTCAATCCATCCAGTAGGTGGAACACGTTATAATCCAATCAACATCACATGTTATCAATCAGATCATATGCTATCGATTCAGGTTTCAATGAAGAATTTCAACATGTCACACTAAGGATTAACGTAGTAGTTCATACATATTCCCTAGCCGACCGAATCGGATCGAGTACTATAGTTCAATCATTCCGACATCATGGTTTGCACATACAGTCGTGAGTTAACATAGATTCGAAATCGAGCAAAACTATATGAAAGATAACAACATAATTATTTCCTCATGCATATAACACTTTGATCCATACAAAACGAAACTACACATAACGACACAATTAACAACCCTACTCACATGAAAACCAAACCTATTATTATTATGTCAAGATTACACGATCAGATCACAATTACACACATCATAGAGTATGATTCATTGATTCAACATTATGTTAATTGGCCCAACATGCAATATATTACTAATTAACCACCATCACTACTCGTTCATGCATACACGCTGGACTTGCATCATAACAACATAAAAGAACAATCCAATTATTAGTTATCATAGGAGGAATTTACTAACCAAGCTTTTTTTTTTTTTGACTAACAGAATGCTATCTTCACGAGGGGGGAGGGGTAGCCTGCTACCGTCGCCAATCACAGGAGGGGTAGGGTTTTGATTTGGTTTGTGTTTCAAGTTTCCTCCAAAAAGCACATTACGTAACATATAAAATAGGGGTTTGGGTTTCGGGCCTAATCTATGTGTATGTGGGCCGATATTAACAATGTGGGGGGAAGGGGGGGGGGGGTAATTTTCTAAGTTAGTTAATTGGCACATAAGAGCGTTCTAACGGCTTCATGCCGTTAATCAGTTAAGCATATGTTACACATACCTAGTCACGTTATACATATAGCAAGTATATCACATACATTAATGTTTAACAATTTTTATCGTCGAAAGAGATATGAAAGGAAATAATCCGAAAACGGAATCACGTGACTAAGAGATACTGAGAGATACCGACCTTGAAAGTTCGGATTGTCACAAGTTTAATAGAAGTCTATTCAATACCCTTCCCACGAATTTTTATTTTTAGGAGACTATATATTTGAAAATTTTCCAATTTATTAATTAGTTGAATTTAAATTTCTTTAATTCATTTTTCTTTTAATAATACATTTGGTATTTAATAAATGTATCTGTTTCTCTTTTAATAATACGTTTGGCATTTAATTATACGTATTGGTTGGGTCTGGCCGGGGAGTATGTTGGGCCAGACTAGGTAGGCCACCTAAAGAGATTATTTTGGTTTGAGTCAAAGTGTGTTCAGTTGAAAACAATTTCAAATAACATGTCATATAATATTTAATATTTATTAATTAGTTGAATTTAATATTTTAATATTTTAATTTCTTTTGTTTATTTTTCTTTTAGTAATATGTTTAGTATTTAATAATATGTATTGACTGGATCACTTACACATACAGATTATTTTAAAATCTAACATACCCATAGCACCGCGCAGGCTCAATTACTAAGCACCCTTGACACCTAGATATCCTTATTTGTTGGGTAATAATACGTGATCTTGTATTAAATATCTCGTCTTTAATACTAAACTAGGTGTAGCACCCGTGTAACCACACAGGTAGGTTTAGTAATGATCAAAATGAAATACTAAAAAACAGATTATAATATATCATTTAAATTTTGGTCTTTAGTTATATATCTTTATAAAGTAATGTTAAAAACAGTATGTGTGACCACACGGGTAGCTTTAATAACCATCGAAATAGATTATAATACATCATTTATATTGTTTGTATTTAATACAACTAATTAAATGTTATTGATCAGTTCAATAAAGCCCCTTATATTTGATCCAATTAAGCTTAAAAATAGATTAGATTTTGTAGGCCCATTAAAACCCTTATATCAAATCCGGCCCCAAATTCTAATCACTCATCTACCGTTCCATTTCCATCTCCGAACTTCGAAGGGCGACAAACCAATGACAGGGAGTGTTAAAGATTTTTCCTTATCAGCAAAAGGTAATCGAAAACGTATTGATTCGATTTTGTTTTTCTGAAATCTTTGCTTCATGTAATTTTTTATACCACGCTTGCATGTATGATTTTTGATCTTAGGTTTGTTCTTTTATATGAACTGTAATTTGTGATCATGTTTGTTTATTTGATTTGTTATACTTCAGATTCCATCATATGAATGTTCGTATTGATGTTCGATTGAAGTTTTTACTTTTGTATGGATGTTCGATTGAGGTGTAGATATTTAGGGCTATGTTAAAAATGATTGTTTATCAGTTGTCGTATAAAGATTTTTTAAGATTATGATGTTTAGTAAACTTTCAGTTCGTGTTCCTGACAGATTTTATCAGATTATATTTCACATGTTTGGGGTTTTGTATCACACTGTCAAAAATAGAAACATATTAATAAGCTTTAGAAACTCTCGGCATCGAAAATAACATTTGGTATTTCACATTGTTGACATTGAATATACCCAAATAACCTTTTAACGTTATATAATGTAACACCTCGAATTTTTGTGTCCAATGATGTGTTAACACGTGTCATTTGATTACACGTGGCATCCATAATAAACAAAGGACTAATTTTGACAAACCTTGAAAGTATATAAATTCGAGGGTTATAAATGTCAACAACGGTAAATATACTGTATAGTAACCCTAAATAACGCTTGAACCTTCAAACGAATAAATCATAGATCGTACGGAAGCGAAACGCGGAAGAAGGTGAGAGATTACGAGCTACAGGGGTTAACTGTGTCAACATGTTTAATATTACCTCTGAGTGACCCTTTAACGTTCCCAAGGCTTCGTAACAGTATTACACGCTCACTAGAATATACTGTATAAATTCCGCGAAGTTCCGTCTTAAAACGAAAGAGTTATACTCAAATTCGTATGAGAAGGGTTAAAAGCGTCAACAGTGAAAGTTAAGGCTTTCCAAATAATTAATAAACTAAACGGGGACTTTATAAAGCGGGTAAATAACACGAGGCCCCTATCGGTAAATAACCGAGGGCCAAACCGCGAAGTTACCCCTTCAAACCCGAAAGGTCAGGTAAATCATTACGAAAGATTTCGTTATTAATTACCAGGATTTCGTAATCATTTCAAAAGATTTTAAAAATCTGAAAAACAGGCCCCACGCGACCCGCATTGCATTTGTGGTTAAGTTGAGGCGGGCCGCGAGCCTCCTCTTTTACTCGCCTGGTATTTAAATCCCAGGCGGCCCGCATTAGAAACGCATGGAACTCCCATGCGGGCCGCATTAGACGCCCAGATGCAGAATGTTTGGACAGACTTGCCTTTTGAGCTTGTGAACGATCAAATCTTCAATTAATGAAGCATGGGCGCCCCCTACTCGACCCATACACCTTAGGGACACCTGCCCATGATCCATGATCAAATGTAGGCTGAGTTGTGATGATCTTGAGGTCCTTTGAGCACTATAAATAGCAATGTTGTGGTTACAACATTCACACAACTCAAACAACTCATCTACTGATCATTCTAAGCTCTCAAGTCCTTTTCTCTGCTCTATAAGCAAGAACACACTTCTGTAAGTCGTTCATAACCATTTTGGTCATACATTTCCATAGTTTTAGCCTATAAACACAACCGTCGTAACTAACGGTCGTCATTACAATAACTTGCAAATGGTTCAGTCTTATGACGGATCAAAAGTAGTTTTGAGAAGGTAATTATGTGGGTAATAAACCTCTAAAAGGGTTCCCCCTGATCACCACTCTAACTATGTCAAATATCGAGTCAAACGTGCGGTTAAAAAGTCAACAGAAAGCTATTTTAGCGATTTATGCATAATCTGTAATGTATATGTTATGAAACCTGTTTTGACACTTATAAAACATGATAATAAGTATATAAACTTGTTTGCGCTCGTTTGAATCGACCATTTGCTATATTGAACCGGTTCGGAGCCGAATGTCGCAAAAGTTTGACTTTTGCTTTGACTTCAGTTCTGACCCGTTTTATTGAGGTATAGATATACCTTAGGACTCTCTTAGGACCAGGTTACATGATGGTATGAACCTCTGTGATCGGTTCATGAGTTATCCGAGTCTTTTGCGCATTTCCGTCATTCGCCTAAAAGTTGACCGTAACGGCCTTTATAAAATAAAACGAGTATTTCGGACACGTGAACGGACCATAACCTTGCTTATTAAATTTTAAGCATGTCCTTAAAGTTTCACGTCAATCCGAGGTCTAGAATGAGAGTTATGCTAAATGGCGCATTTAAAGTAAACTTTATTAATTAACGGCGCAATTAGCATAACACCTATCTAAACCAAGATTTCGTCACCAAAACTTTTACCCACTGTATTAAAATAATATTTTGGGAATTTTAAAGATTTTTAATAATTTTTACCTCGCTCATAACCTGCGGTTATGGCTACGGTTCGGTAAATACCGAATATGCCCTTTTTCGGCCAAAACATGAGTTCTACAAGGTCTTTTGACCCGATTCCAGTTGCTACTGGTTTTAAATAATAAATAAAGTATTTTAAGCTTTATAAGCTGTTCGGGAAACTCAGATTTCCTGTAGAACTCGAAAAGCTCTTTAAAAGTCTTTAAAATGACCGAAAAGCCCCTACGGGGCATAATATTAACTTAAACTCGTTACGGGCATCACGGAAGGTATCCTACTGATACCACAACCCATTCAAGGCATATTGACTTAGGAAATAAGCGTACGACTCTCATGGTTAACCGGTTCGCCTATTGCGCGCACGGTTCGGCTTATGAAACTAGTTTTCATAAATTAGCCGATACGGGTCAAATTATATTATTTGAACCCCAAAATCCAGAGTGTGAACCATTAACCCGTATAAAACAAGTCTCTGAACTTGTTGGGTCAGAATCACACTCCATTCTCGGTTTTCGCCTTTTCGCGCGATTAAACCATATCTATATATAACGGAACCTACCAGTCTAGGCTACGGCCATTATAACGACTCGTTAGGATTCTAAGAGGTTAATTAAAACCTTCGTTCCAGATTAGGAGCCCCAGTAAAAGCTATCGGTGATTTAATCCAAATTAAGGAAATATACTTGCAAAGGTAAATACTTTAACTTATTTCCCCTATATGGGCTTGGGTTACGGTATATTAATACCGCTTGATTGAGCATTATATTCTTCCATCGCTTAGGTGGTTAATTAAATAATATGATCGGCTCATTTAAACAGTTTTGTTGCTTAAAAGCCTTTGGGGGGTTTAATGACCGTTGTCCCGGATATCCTTGGCATCATTTTACGAAATGGCCACGACCATCGACATCCCGGTGTAGGCGTACACCCGGTATAAAGTGTCGACATTAATTTAAAAGACGTAGCCGTTGGTTTTTATACTAGGGTTTTACGCAAACGTGGTGTGTCTATAAATCTTTAACCCGGCACGACCCGGGCTACTGAACGCATAAAAGAACATGTAAAACGTTCACAAGATTTTATTATAATTTTCCCAAGTTATAAAAGAGTTTGTGCCTTGTGCATTCAAATCAATTTTAATAAACATTTTCAAATGTGTCAGTTGAATGTATTTACCAGTGTAAACTGACGTATTTTCCCCAAAAAGATTAAGTGCAGGTACTAGACGAAATTGGCTGGTATTAGCTGCCTAAGCATCGTACATAGTCTCGCAAACTCGATGCCGTATCTGAATGAACAATATTTATTTATTTTGATCCGCTGTGGATATATTCAACTTCTGTAATACATTTGATATTACAACCAGAGGTTGAAGTTTATATATTTATTTTAAGCTTCCGCTGTGCATTATATAATTGTGTGGTTTGACTATATTGTTGCCAACATCGTCACGGTAATCCCCCACCGGGCCCACCGGTGAGACACGTGGAAATCGGGGTGTGACAGGTTGGTATCAGAGCCAACATTGAGTGAATTAAACACCATAGTGTTTAATCTCAATGACACAATTGCACATACTTGAGTCTAGACAAGAACTTAGGACAAATTCGGATTAATACTCCTTTTTGTCTTTATTTTCCTTTCGATTTTTAATAAGTTTTGGAGCAGGAAAATGCCACCTGTTATATTCCGAGGAAGAGGAAGGGGAAGAAGAGGCAGAGGAGAAATCGTGACACATCACGATAACGAAGCTGGACCATCTGGTACAAGACATCCTTCGATGACACGGAGCGAAGAGCCACAACGACGAAGAGATCTTTACGAACCCGCGAGGCATTCCACCTCACACAGCTCGACGCCATCCTATCGGCACTCCTTTGGGCCAAACTCAGAAAATGATCCCAACAATCCACAACCTTCCTTCATACCTCTACAACGTTCGGTATCGCACCGAAATTATGACGACCCTACTCCATACTACATAGGTCAGTTTAATCCGGCTGACTACATACAAGAACCTTCAGGTTTTGTTCCACTAGGGCCACAAGACCACTTTTCTGAAGATCCCATGGAGGAAGATGGGGATCCTACTGAACCGGCTCGTGGTACGCCCACGCATCCGATAAAAGTCTCTGATGGGTCATCCTTCCATGGCACACCCTATCAGGGACCAGACAGTTTCCAAGCGTTGTTTGACCGACATGAGTGGTACTACACGCCACCTCAACAAACATCTCAACAACCGCGACATCCACAGGATCCCTCTGAGGATTCACGCTTTGTGGCAGTTACGCCACCACCTCCGCCACCGGCGCAACCAGTAATACCTGATCCGCCAAGGCGTAGGAGGACAAATGCTCGTATGTCTACACGAGGAGGAGGGGGTATCCACTTCAGCACTCCTCGACATTCTAGTAGTAGCCACTATCCACCACTACAAGAAGAAGGACCTTCAAGTCCTATACAGGAGGCGAACTCCGCACCAGCTGCACAAAATTCGCCACCATTTGGGTATGATCAACCCATACCTGCTTATACGGGTCCAACGGCGTACAACCCGTTCGAACCATCACAAGCACAATACAACTACGGTTATGAGCGCGACCCATATGTGGTGTCGGCAAGATATAATGCGCGCTACCCTGACGGAGCACATGGAAACATGGGACCACCGGACTACTCAGCTCATGGGTATCCAATACCTCCCAGACCTCCCGTTCCGCATCAAGTGCCACAACCACGTTTCTCTCCTCCTGAACAGGAAGAAATACTCCATCGACTAGATCGTGTGGAGAGAGAGTTCGAAGAAGAGAAAAAGAGCCACCGAGGATTTCTCAAGGGCTTGGCGAACCTACTAAAGGGCAAAAAGAAGAAACGTGACCATTAGCCCTTAATAGTCGTACTAATGAAATTTCTACTTTGAAATAAAGTCCCTGCGTGGACATTTATCGTATTCAGTCTCTACGAAGACTTATCTTTAGTCCTTACATGGACACCTATCTTATGCTAGTCCCTGCGTGGACTTGTCACTTATTTTATACCTCTAAGGAGGTATGTACTATTTGAAAGACCCGTTTAGGGCAATATGTAATTGTATTTGAGATTATGGAATGTATGTTATGAGTGTTGTTTTAATATGTATAAAATAAATCAAAACCATTCCTTTTATATTGATCTGCCTAAATAAAGAATCTTAAAAGGTGAAACCTAGCTTGGTATCTTTTAAGATCCAGTCAAGATGGTACGACCTAATTGAAAAGATTCTGATTCCCTGTTAACCTCTGTACGCATGTTAACAATCATGGCAGATGTGATTCATTAAAATCACACACGTCATTCTTATGCAATAATCCTTTAAGGATTTCAGAACCCAAATAAATGATTTATAAATCGTGGGTTAAATCACCAATGAAGTGATCAATATTATTAAAACATCCATTAGTGATGTAGTGCCTACGGGCCAATATTATTAAAACATCCATTAGTGATGTAGTGCCTACGGGCCAGTATTATTAAAACATCCATTAGTGATGTAGTGCCTACGGGCCAATATTATTAAAACATCCATTAGTGATGTAGTGCCTACGGGCCAGTATTATTAAAACATCCATTAGTGATGTAGTGCCTACGGGCCATTATTATTAAAACATCCATTAGTGATGTAGTGCCTACGGGCCAGTATTATTAAAACATCCATTAGTGATGTAGTGCCTACGGGCCAGTATTATTAAAACATCCATTAGTGATGTAGTGCCTACGGGCCAGTATTATTAAAACATCCATTAGTGATGTAGTGCCTACGGGCCAGTATTATTAAAACATCCATTAGTGATGTAGTGCCTACGGGCCAACCATATTAAAAACATCCATTAGAGGTGTAGTGCCTATGGGCCGTAATAATTGTCTTATAAAGACAAAAGGCAGTGGTAGTCTATGACTCTCTGTCAGAAAGAGGTAAGAGAACTACGGTTCAAACCTCTATGCCTTTGATTCTCTGAAATCTCGGCTAATATTATAAAACATCCTCGTGATTAGGCTTTATGCCGCCAATACTATTTATATAGCTGAAATAGGATGTATTCAAATCCTAATATGTAATGAAATAATAAGTTAACCAAATATGGTCTCTGTACCATGGTTGACAAATTTTCATAAAAGACAATTATATAATAATCTCCTAAATAAAATTTTGTTATCTTCTGTAACAGATTCAAGTTACAATGGCGGATCCCAATGGAGAGAACAGCCACACAAATGAAGATGACTATGACAATACGCCAGTACATCTGACAGGCGCACAACTGAAGGCTCTAATTGACAATGCTGTTCAGGCAGCTCTTGATCGTCAATATACTGAGTCCCAAGGCAGAACCGTGTCAAAACCACCCTCTAAACCAAAGACACACTCCAAACCACCCTCTGAACCCAAGAAAGATGACGACAAACACTCGTCCACTGAGCACAGCGTTCATCGCGATATAGAATATACTGATGCATCCAGTGCTAAGGGTTGCACCTACAAATACTTTGTATCATGTAAGCCCCGGGAATTTACAGGGGAGAAAGGTGCTGTTGATTGCATCACCTGGCTAGATGAGATGGACACTATAGTGGACATCAGCGGGTGTGCAGCGAGGGATGTGGTGAAGTATGTGTCCCAGTCTTTTAAGGGCGAGGCCCTGGCATGGTGGAGGGCGTTGGTGCAGGCATCTGGTAAGTCTGCTTTGTACAAGATGACATGGGAGGAATTTATTGCTCTCATTAAAGAAAACTACTGCCCTCAGCATGAGGTTGAGAAGATCGAGGCTGACTTTGTGTCACTGGTAATGACGAACCTGGACTGCCAGGCTTATTTGACGAGCTTCAATACGATGTCTCGCCTGGTTCCGTACCTTGTGACCCCAGAACCTCGAAGAATCGCCCGTTTTATTGGGGGCTTGGAGCCCGCAATAAAGGCGAGTGTAAAGGCCTCTCGGCCGACGACCTTCAGGTCAGTTACTGACCTTTCCTTGTCTCTCACCTTAGACGCTGTCCGTCTGAGGACACTAAGGAACAAGGAGGCTGAAAAGAGAAAACGTGAGGATGATACCTCACGAAGATCAGGGAAGAAGCACCGTGGAAACGGTGAAGGCAAAAGAGGGTCGGAGGCAAAGAAGGATGGGCAAACTGGTGAAAGGCCCAACTGTAAGATCTGCAAGAAACCCCACTCTGGGAAATGCAGATTTGCATCGAACTCACAGTCGCAATCAAAGACTCCTTCCTGTGGACTATGCAAGTCCAAGGATCATAAGACTGTGGAGTGCAAGAAAATCAAGGATGCAACCTGCTATGGTTGTAACGAAAAAGGGCACATCAAGAGTAACTGCCCTAAGTATGCCAAGAAGGCGGAAGAAACAAAGAAGTCGAATGCGAGAGTTTTTCGCATGGATGCAAAGGAAGCGGTCCAGAACGACAACGTGCTTACAGGTACTTTTCTCGTAAATAATATATTTGCAAGAGTACTATTCGATTCTGGCGCTGATAAATCCTTTGTGGACCAGAAATTTTGCCAACTACTAAATATGCCTATCAAAACTCTTGATATGAAATACGAGGTAGAGTTAGCAGACGGCACGATAGAAACCGTCTCAACTGTTCTAGAAGGATGTGAAATGTCCATTAAGAACCATTCTTTTCCTTTATCTCTACTTCCCTTCAAATTAGCGGGTTTTGACATAGTCCTAGGCATGGACTGGTTATCCCGTAATCAGGCCCAAATCATTTGCGGCAAGAGGCATATAGTGCTAAAGACTCCGAGTGGTGAATCACTTACCATTCGAGGGGATACGCAGTACGGATTGCCCGAAGACGTATCTATGCTGAAAGCTTCAAGGTGTTTGAACAGAGGCTGCGTAATTTACATGGCTCAGGTGATAATAGAAGAACCGAAGCCGAAGATCGAGGATCTTCCTGTCATTTCTGAATACCCCAAGGTTTTTCCCGAAGAACTACCTGGTTTGCCACCAGATAGACAAGTGGAGTTCAGAATAGACATCATTCCTGGAGCTGCCCCGATAGCAAGAGCACCTTACAGGCTAGCTCCAACGGAAATGAAAGAACTGAGGACCCAGTTGGATGAACTGCTGGCGAAAGGTTTTATCAGACCTAGTTCATCTCCCTGGGGAGCTCCTGTCCTATTTGTAAAGAAGAAGGACGGATCGATGCGGTTGTGCATCGACTACCGAGAGCTGAATAAAGTTACCATAAAGAACAGATATCCTTTGCCAAGGATCGATGATCTGTTCGACCAGCTGCAAGGAGCGAGCTACTTCTCAAAGATCGACTTAAGGTCGGGCTATCATCAGCTAAGGGTCAGAGATGAAGATGTACATAAGACAGCATTTAGGACTCGTTATGGTCATTACGAGTTCCTAGTGATGCCTTTTGGGCTCACAAATGCACCGGCTGCGTTCATGGATCTCATGAATCGCGTCTGCAAGCCGTATTTGGACAAATTTGTCATAGTCTTCATCGACGATATCCTTATATATTCCAAGAACCAAGCAGACCACGAGAAGCACCTTCGTTGCATTCTCGAATTACTACAGCGTGAGAAACTCTACGCCAAATTCTCGAAATGTGAATTCTGGCTACGAGAGGTTCAGTTTTTAGGGCACGTTGTAAGTAAGCGTGGTATCCAAGTGGATCCCGCTAAGGTAGAGGCAGTCATGAACTGGCAAGAGCCAAAGACGCCTACCGAAATCCGTAGTTTCCTAGGATTAGCAGGATACTACCGGAGATTTATTGAAAATTTTTCGAGGATTGCTGCGCCCTTGACTTCCTTGACCAAGAAGAAAGAAAAGTACATTTGGGGCCCAAAGCAGCAAGAGTCCTTCGAAATCCTGAAGCAAAAGCTGAGCAACGCACCTGTGTTGACATTACCTGAAGGTACTGATGAATTCGTAGTTTACTGCGATGCATCACACACGGGCATGGGGTGTGTGCTTATGCAGAAGGGCAAGGTGATTGCCTATGCTTCAAGGCAATTAAAAGTGCACGAAAAGAATTACACCACCCATGATTTGGAGTTGGGTGCCGTTGTATTTGCACTGAAGTTGTGGAGGCACTACCTTTATGGTATTAAATTTGTGATTTATTCTGATCACAAAAGCCTCCAGCACCTGTTCAACCAGAAAGAGTTGAACATGAGACAGCGCCGTTGGATGGAAACCCTGAATGATTATGACTGCGAAATCAGGTACCATCCCGGCAAGGCGAATGTAGTCGCCGATGCCTTGAGCAGAAAGGAAAGGGTAAAACCCATTCGAATCAATGCCAAGAGCATTGAAGTCAAGAACAACCTAATTGAAAGGATATTAGCTGCACAGCGAGAGGCTGTGTTGGAAGCTAACTATCCAAATGAAAAGCTGGGAGTAACTGAGGAGCAGTTGACTCTTAGCAAGGATGGAATCTTGAGGCTGAACGGACGTATATGGGTTCCGATTTATGGAGGACTACGAGATGTTGTTCTCCAGGAAGCCCATAGTTCCAAATACTCAGTTCATCCTGGTGCTGATAAGATGTACCAAGACTTAAAAGCAAATTATTGGTGGATAGGCTTGAAAAAGTCTGTAGCCGCCCACGTAGCAAAGTGCTTGACTTGTGCTCAGGTCAAAGCCGAGCACCAAAAGCCGTCTGGCTTGCTACAACAGCCTGAACTTCCCGAGTGGAAGTGGGAATGCGTAACTATGGACTTCATAACCAAGTTACCCAAAACCAGGAAAGGAAACGATACAATATGGGTCATAGTCGATAGGCTGACTAAATCAGCTCATTTTCTACCCATCAAGGAGACGTATAGCTCCGATATGTTAGCCCAACTTTATGTTGATAAGATTGTAGCCTTACATGGCATACCTGTGTCTATTATCTCCGACAGGGATACCAGATACACGTCTCACTTCTGGAAGAGTTTCCAGCAATCTTTGGGCACGCGTTTAAACTTTAGTACGGCTTACCATCCACAGACGGACGGTCAAAGTGAGCGTACTATACAAACGCTTGAAGACATGCTTCGTGCATGTGCGATCGATTTAGGTGGTAACTGGGATAAGAACCTACCCCTGATCGAATTCTCCTACAATAATAGCTACCACACCAGCATAAAGGCTGCGCCTTTCGAGGCATTATACGGTAGGAAATGTAGATCGCCTGTTTGTTGGGCGGAAGTAGGAGAGGTCCAATTATCGGGACCAGAGATTGTTTTCCAGACAACGGACAAGATTGTCCAGATCCGGGAACGTCTCAAGGCTGCCCGCGATAGGCAGAGGAGCTACGCTGATCCAAAGCGTAAGGATTTTCACTTCGAAGTGGGTGAAAAGGTATTACTTAAGGTGTCACCCTGGAAAGGTGTGATGCGTTTCGGCAAGAAGGGCAAGCTGAGTCCGAGATACATAGGACCTTTTGAGGTCATTGAACGTATCGGATCAGTTGCCTATAAGTTAAACTTGCCTGAAGAGCTCAATGGAATTCACAACGTGTTCCACATCTGCAATCTCAAAAAGTGCTTCGCCGATGAATCATTGGTGATTCCACACACAGATGTGCATATAGATGAGAGCTTAAAATTTATAGAAAAACCTTTGTCGATTGAAGATCGACAGGTGAAGAAGCTTCGCAGAAAACACGTACCGATTGTAAAAGTCAAATGGGATGCTCGTAGAGGCCCTGAATATACGTGGGAAGTCGAAGCTACAATGAAAGAAAAGTACCCTTATTTATTTAAGTAAATCTCGGGTCGAGATTTATTTTAAGGGGGTGAGGATGTAACACCTCGAATTTTTGTGTCCAATGATGTGTTAACACGTGTCATTTGATTACACGTGGCATCCATAATAAACAAAGGACTAATTTTGACAAACCTTGAAAGTATATAAATTCGAGGGTTATAAATGTCAACAAGGGTAAATATACTGTATAGTAACCCTAAATAACGCTTGAACCTTCAAACGAATAAATCATAGATCGTACGGAAGCGAAACGCGGAAGAAGGTGAGAGATTACGAGCTACAGGGGTTAACTGTGTCAACATGTTTAATATTACCTCTGAGTGACCCTTTAACATTCCCAAGGCTTCGTAACAGTATTACACGCTCACTAGAATATACTGTATAAATTCCGCGAAGTTCCGTCTTAAAACGAAAGAGTTATACTCAAATTCGTATGAGAAGGGTTAAAAGCGTCAACAGTGAAAGTTAAGGCTTTCCAAATAATTAATAAACTAAACGGGGACTTTATAAAGCGGGTAAATAACACGAGGCCCCTATCGGTAAATAACCGAGGGCCAAACCGCGAAGTTACCCCTTCAAACCCGAAAGATCAGGTAAATCATTACGAAAGATTTCGTTATTAATTACCAGGATTTCGTAATCATTTCAAAAGATTTTAAAAATCTGAAAAACAGGCCCCACGCGACCCGCATTGCATTTGTGGTTAAGTTGAGGCGGGCCGCGAGCCTCCTCTTTTACTCGCCTGGTATTTAAATCCCAGGCGGCCCGCATTAGAAACGCATGGAACTCCCATGCGGGCCGCATTAGACGCCCAAATGCAGAATGTTTGGACAGACTTGCCTTTTGAGCTTGTGAACGATCAAATCTTCAATTAATGAAGCATGGGCGCCCCCTACTCGACCCATACACCTTAGGGACACCTGCCCATGATCCATGATCAAATGTAGGCTGAGTTGTGATGATCTTGAGGTCCTTTGAGCACTATAAATAGCAATGTTGTGGTTACAACATTCACACAACTCAAACAACTCATCTACTGATCATTCTAAGCTCTCAAGTCCTTTTCTCTGCTCTATAAGCAAGAACACACTTCTGTAAGTCGTTCATAACCATTTTGGTCATACATTTCCATAGTTTTAGCCTATAAACACAACCGTCGTAACTAACGGTCGTCATTACAATAACTTGCAAATGGTTCAGTCTTATGACGGATCAAAAGTAGTTTTGAGAAGGTAATTATGTGGGTAATAAACCTCTAAAAGGGTTCCCCCTGATCACCACTCTAACTATGTCAAATATCGAGTCAAACGTGCGGTTAAAAAGTCAACAGAAAGCTATTTTAGCGATTTATGCATAATCTGTAATGTATATGTTATGAAACCTGTTTTGACACTTATAATACATGATAATAAGTATATAAACTTGTTTGCGCTCGTTTGAATCGACCATTTGCTATATTGAACCGGTTCGGAGCCGAATGTCGCAAAAGTTTGACTTTTGCTTTGACTTCAGTTCTGACCCGTTTTATTGAGGTATAGATATACCTTAGGACTCTCTTAGGACCAGGTTACATGATGGTATGAACCTCTGTGATCGGTTCATGAGTTATCCGAGTCTTTTGCGCATTTCAGTCATTCGCCTAAAAGTTGACCGTAACGGCCTTTATAAAATAAAACGAGTATTTCGGACACGTGAACGGACCATAACCTTGCTTATTAAATTTTAAGCATGTCCTTAAAGTTTCACGTCAATCCGAGGTCTAGAATGAGAGTTATGCTAAATGGCGCATTTAAAGTAAACTTTATTAATTAACGGCGCAATTAGCATAACACCTATCTAAACCAAGATTTCGTCACCAAAACTTTTACCCACTGTATTAAAATAATATTTTGGGAATTTTAAAGATTTTTAATAATTTTTACCTCGCTCATAACCTGCGGTTATGGCTACGGTTCGGTAAATACCGAATATGCCCTTTTTCGGCCAAAACATGAGTTCTACAAGGTCTTTTGACCCGATTCCAGTTGCTACTGGTTTTAAATAATAAGTAAAGTATTTTAAGCTTTATAAGCTGTTCGAGAAACTCAGATTTCCTGTAGAACTCGAAAAGCTCTTTAAAAGTCTTTAAAATGACCGAAAAGCCCCTACGGGGCATAATATTAACTTAAACTCGTTACGGGCATCACGGAAGGTATCCTACTGATACCACAACCCATTCAAGGCATATTGACTTAGGAAATAAGCGTACGACTCTCATGGTTAACCGGTTCGCCTATTGCGCGCACGGTTCGGCTTATGAAACTAGTTTTCATAAATTAGCCGATACGGGTCAAATTATATTATTTGAACCCCAAAATCCAGAGTGTGAACCATTAACCCGTATAAAACAAGTCTCTGAACTTGTTGGGTCAGAATCACACTCCATTCTCGGTTTTCGCCTTTTCGCGCGATTAAACCATATCTATATATAACGGAACCTACCAGTCTAGGCTACGGCCATTATAACGACTCGTTAGGATTCTAAGAGATTAATTAAAACCTTCGTTCCAGATTAGGAGCCCCAGTAAAAGCTATCGGTGATTTAATCCAAATTAAGGAAATATACTTGCAAAGGTAAATACTTTAACTTATTTCCCCTATATGGGCTTGGGTTACGGTATATTAATACCGCTTGATTGAGCATTATATTCTTCCATCGCTTAGGTGGTTAATTAAATAATATGATCGGCTCATTTAAACAGTTTTGTTGCTTAAAAGCCTTTGGGGGGGTTTAATGACCGTTGTCCCGGATATCCTTGGCATCATTTTACGAAATGGCCACGACCATCGACATCCCGGTGTAGGCGTACACCCGGTATAAAGTGTCGACATTAATTTAAAAGACGTAGCCGTTGGTTTTTATACTACGGTTTTACGCAAACGTGGTGTGTCTATAAATCTTTAACCCGGCACGACCCGGGCTACTGAACGCATAAAAGAACATGTAAAACGTTCATAAGATTTTATTATAATTTTCCCAAGTTATAAAAGAGTTTGTGCCTTGTGCATTCAAATCAATTTTAATAAACATTTTCAAATGTGTCAGTTGAATGTATTTACCAGTGTAAACTGACGTATTTTCCCCAAAAAGATTAAGTGCAGGTACTAGACGAAATTGGCTGGTATTAGCTGCCTAAGCATCGTACATAGTCTCGCAAACTCGATGCCGTATCTGAATGAACAATATTTATTTATTTTGATCCGCTGTGGATATATTCAACTTCTGTAATACATTTGATATTACAACCAGAGGTTGAAGTTTATATATTTATTTTAAGCTTCCGCTGTGCATTATATAATTGTGTGGTTTGACTATATTGTTGCCAACATCGTCACGGTAATCCCCCACCGGGCCCACCGGTGAGACACGTGGAAATCGGGGTGTGACATATAATATTTTAGTCTATTAGTTATACTCTTTTTAATTGCATTAACTAGAATAATCTTTTAACGTTTTTCATAAATAATGCTCATCAACTTAAAATCATTGTTGTTGATACATCTGTTGACTTTGGTTAACAGATGAATGAAAATATATGTTTAAAATCACTGTTGGGTTAAACAGTGTTTTGAGGAGAAAACAGTGGTTTGTCATTGGACAAACAGTGGTTTGACCATGGTCAAGCAGACTTTTGAACCACTAAGAGTCATAGTTTAGCAAATAGTGGTTTGACTTTGGTCAAATAGGCTAATAGATTTTTTTAAAAAAAAGTGGTTTGACTTTGGTCAAACAGTGGTTGCATACTAATGCTATTTCCTTTCATCATGTTCTCTCAGTTACTTACCATCTTTAAACGTTTTTCTATTCTTATAGAAAGATTTATGGTTTTGCTTGTTACATGACCGACAACCAAAGGAAATCTTTGGTTAGTATTTTAATCTCAGATATGTCGAATTTATTTTCTTTATAACATCATGTTAGACAGTTCTGATTTTAATATACTTATACATACGTTCTGCCAAAAAAGTATAAACAATGGATAAAAGAGTTTAACTATCCTGTTGGGTTTGTCAAAGTACGGACAACTAATGGGCAAGTCTTTGAAGTCAAGATATATGATATAGGAAACTTCTATTATCTCTATAATGGGTGGTATTCCGTAGTTCAAACTTTGAAACTACAAACTGGATCATGGCTCGTATTTCAGTATGAAGAAGCATTACAAAGTTTCCGGATATTTTATTTCTATGACAATATTGCATTTGCTCCATCTGATTATTTTTACTACAGACCCAATGGCTTTTTTGATAAACCTGATGCTATGGTATGTAGTTCGCAATCTGGGTTCGGTATATTTATTATTGTTTCTTATTTATTATGGTTCCGTATATGAAACTACTAATATTTTTTTTTCTCGTTGTAGCATATCAATCGTTTATTTGTACATCACAAGATGGACAATACCATTCCAAATTATCCGGTTGTTATTAGAGGTCCTGGGAAGCATAAATTTTTTGTTCGAATGGATGTTAGTGACAATCAGCTTTACATAACAACTGGATGGGGTCGGATTAAGAAGAAATTTTCACTAAGTGATGAACATCTTCTTGTGTTTGAAATGATTGATCTTCACACTTTTGATATGTCTGTTTTCAATTGTTCCAAGGATGCTGATTTAATCTTGCCACCAGAATTATATGCTGCTATTAAGGAAGAAGTGGTAGAAGAGGTTATCAGTATCTCTAATGGTGAAGATGCGGATGACATAACTAAGGACAATGAAACTAAAATTCTCGCTGTAACTACGAACAACGAAACTATTCCAGTAGTTTTCCGTGTGGACAATCATTTTGTAAGTTTTGTAACTAAAAAGTAGTAACAGGACCTTACATTGTGTTAACCATATTATAATACTATCTTTGTTAACATTATTTTTTGTTTGTTACAGCGCATTAAAAAAGTTCTTGCTAAAAAACTTGGCTTGGATAGGAAAAGAACTTTAAAGATTGTAGATGCTGCTGGAAATGTTTGGGATGTTCGAGTTGGTATCGAGTCTCTTGATGATCGGTTTTACATAAAAAACATGAAACAGTTTGTGAAGGATAAAAACTTGGTTCCTCGTGAAGAGTTTACCCTTAAGTTCGTCATGGGTAAAGGTATTTTCTTGTTTGACTGAATGGTTGTGGCGCTTTTTCAGATAATGTTATTTTGTATGGAAACAATGTTTTTTGTTTGTGGTTGCTGGTTTGCTCAAAACACTTTTGTAAAGGTTGGTAGTTTAGTTTTGATGTTGGTGGTACGAAGGGTTAGCTACTGAAAAGTTTTTAATTCATATGTTACTGAACCACAAACAAACGGTTGAACGTATTACTTGTATTAGTTATTTCTTGTCTTTTAGATATATGTTATTGTTATTTATCTTTCATTATTTTATAATTGTTAAAGGTATCATTTTTTAAAAATGTATACTATATTTTAAAACAATTCTTTAAAATAACATCCATTATTATTAGATAAAGAGTGAATTTCAAGTTTTATCCTTTATCTTTAGGCCACTTTGCAAGTTTTGTCCTTTATGTTTAAATTTGACGAGTTTTGTCCTTTATGTTTAAAAATCAAGCACGTTTTACCATTTATGTTTAAAAATCAAACATGTTTTGTCCTTTATGTTTAAAAAATCAAGCACGTTTTGTCCTTAAAAATCAAGCATAAAGGACAAAATGTGCTTGGTTTTTAAACATAAAGGACAAAACTCGTCAAATTTAAACATAAAGGATAAAACTTGCAAAGTGGCCTAAAGATAAAGGACAAAACTTGAAATTCACTCTTAGATAAAAGAAACATGTTGATAGGATGTGCAAAACATAATACCAAATAATTTCAAACATTAAAAGACTTTTCTTCAAAATGCTATTTCTACAACGACTATAGATTTTGTAGAACTTCTTTGTAGATCACGTTAGTTGTGGTTTTACACACTTGTTTTCCCCTGTCACATATCAAGATCTTCAAACCCTTCCTGCTCTTTACTCGTGATACAGCAACGTATAGTTGTCCGTGACTAAAAACCGGCCTTGGAAGATATAAGCCTACACGTTCAAGTGATTGTCCCTGACTTTTGTTGATGGTCATTGCAAAGCATAGAGATAATGGGAACTGTCTTCGTGCAATTTTCACCGGTATTCTTTTATCGGACGGTGTCATTTTCAATCTTGAAATCAAAGTATGATGACCTATATTATTTCCAGTAAAAATCTTTGCTTCGATTACAAGTTTTCCAAATTTTGTTACTTGAAGTCGTGTACCGTTACACAGACCATTTGTTTGATCAATGTTTCTAAGTAACATTACCGGAGCTCCAACTTTGAGAACCAATTTATGGTTAGGTAATCCTGACAGATGCAATTTGTTTAATACATCCGGAGGAAACAATGCCATGTTAAGGTCGGTTTGATCCTCAGACTCACATAAAGTATCTGAACTGAGATAAATCTTTTCTTCACCAGGCATACTATTTAACAGTTCTGTATTTATTGAATCCACAACTTCATTTGTGGGTGCAAGAATGGCTCTTTGTTGGAAGTAATTTGAATTGCATAAAAACTTTTGCATATCCGGATATGTGAAAGCGATCAATGAAGATATAGGATTGACTGCATCGAGTATAAGTAAATCATCTGGAATTTCAATTTCCACTTTTCCATCCTTTGGACCACCAAGTAGACCATCACCAAGCCTTAAAATCCATTCAACAAATTCCTTGGTCTCGTTAAAATTACTTGATTTGGTACCCATTTTTAACCTCATGTTTTCAGTTAACTTGAGTAACTGACAATCCTGCCAATCATGCTTCTGGTACCTTTTGGAATGACTGGAAGGATTTGTCTAAAATCACCGCAAAAAAGCACAATCTTTCCACCAAAAGGTTTGTTCTGCAAGGACAGATTATTGGAACGGGCTATATCTCTCATTGTTCTATCCAGAGCTTCAAAGCAATGCTTATGTGTCATTGGCGCTTCATCCCAGATTATCATCTTAGTTTGTTTGATTAAGCCTCCTAGCTCACTGTTTGGTTCAATAGAGCATATAGAATCCTCGTTAACATTTATCGGAATTACAAACCTGGAATGAGCCGTTCTACCACCATCTAATAGAAGTGATGCAATACCACTGGATGCTACATTCAACACAACTTCACCATTGGAACGTAACACAGCTGCAAAGGTTTTCCACAGAAATGTTTTACCAGTTCCACCGTAACCATATAGAAAGAAAACTCCTCCACTTCCTTTAACAACTGCATTCATGACAGTTTGATACACTTTTCGCTGTTCATCAGTTAAAGATTTTAGGGAAGCTGCAACTTCCTTTTTTAAGATAGCCCGATCATACGAAAGTTCCTTCATTATCAATTGATTGTTCAATCCTAAAGTGTAGTTGTCAGGAACATTTGTCATGTCAGTAAAGTTGCTTAACGTACTTCCATAACCAAGTAACAGTTTTTCGATATGTGTTAAGCAAATGTTTTCAATCTCTTCCTCTTTAAGAACCAAATCTAAAAAATACAACAGATGTTCAGTAATTAGATTTTTTAAACACTTGATTAAAGTAAAATGGAATCTGAAATTTTATTTAAGTTTTTAAAATTACCAGGAATACCAGTAATCCTCCGTTGCTGATATAATATATCTTCACATAATAGAGATTTTGTTTCCTTCCTAGAAAATATCCGGCCTAGAAATGGAGTTTGACATCAAGAGCATTACAAAAAATGTACGCAAGAAATCAGAAGTAGCCCATGCACTTGCTTCATTAATGGCCATTAAATACTCCTTATCATCGTCTAACAGACCGCGAGCGAAACATGCATCTTTAAAAGTATGATATATTTTTCCATCAACTGTTTTTATATCATTGAAACTCATTGGTCCTATAACGTGATTCAATAAAATTCTCAAGAAATAACAATCACCAATTGATGGAGGTACATAATGTATCCTACCAACTGCACCAAAAGGTTTTTTTCTACGTACCCACTTTCGTGTTTTGCGTATCCATACAAAGTATCTGGGAAACTCTATATACTTCAAAGTTCTAGCAAATGCATCCGTTTGATTACATTTCATCCATTCTGTGAACATAGACTTTTTCACAGTTGGGTTACTGACCACGTCACACAAGTTTGAATTATCGTCATAAACAATAGCCTGACCATCCTCACAGTGAAAAGGTAATATTTCAACAGATGGATGCCGATAGTGTATGTCAAACTTAAATATTCTCCAAGCAGCTTCACACGCTGAAATATATCTACAATCAAAATATGCTTTAACTTCATCTACTTCTGTTTCGTTTGAGAGATTTTCATTATTTGTCATTTCCTTGTTTTGAGGGTTCACATTAGTAGTGGAGGTACTTTCGTAAACAGAAGCTATCACTCTATCCGGACCCTTATTAATGTATTTGAAGAGATATTTGATGGATCCTGTTTGGTTACACCACTCAACATTTATGTGGCACTGATACTTTTTGAGTAGCATAGCATTGTACGGAACCACAAACCTATTGTCAAGTAAGACGCCATTTTTTTCTACTGTGTTGCATGATTGACGACGTCGGTAGACAGGATATCCTTCAGAATCAACACAAGTCTCATCTACATATTTTTCGGAAACTTCTTCGAACATTTTAAATTAACCATGCATGGAGAATGAGGATTGTCTGTACCACAAGGACCATGGATCATAAATTGTTTGACAAGTTCATACAGTGAAGCATCCATCTCTTTGTCAGGTATTTCAGCACTAATAACGAAATCGATTTCTTTAGCTGTTGGAAATTTGCTCTCGGCACTTAAGAACAAACATATATGAGCATGAGGTAGACCACGTTTCTGAAATTCGATTGTATAAATAACTGAAATATTACATCCAAAAAAATGTTAGTAAAAGTATTATTTGAGAAATTAATTAAAACAATTTACAATGACTTACTTGCTTGTATCTCACCAAAGAATTTATGTTTCTTGAAATCTTGAATTAGATGATTGATTTTAATTTTGAATAACCGTGCGATAATATCCGGTCTATCTTGAGGGTTCAACTGTTTGTCTTTTAAACATCTATAAATCTCAGGCCAATTGGGATTACAAGTGACTGTTATGAAGAGATCCGGATATCCTACAACTTTGCAGATTGCCATAGCATCTAGATACTTTTGCATCATATATCTCGCTCCACCGGTAAATGAAGATGGCAACAAAATTCGTTTTCCACAATTTGACGCATCGCTTTGGCCACTTTGAACACTTTGATTTAAATTCTTAAATGTTTGACTTCTAAGTTTGGGTTGTTGTGTCTTTATGTAAGCTAACCGTGCAGATTCTATCATTGTATACGCATCAACCACAAACTGTTGGAATAGCCTTTGGGCATTGAGTAACAACGAAAATTGGTTGGCTCTGTCTTGTATTCTGTAACTAAAGAACTCTCTCATTGTGGTACTGGTTCTAAGTATGTCACAATCAACTGATACACCTCGATGTTTAATACCAAGTCTAAATCCATCTTCTGCATATGGGAAGATAAGTGGATATTGCAATGCAAGATAAGAGGGATGAAGCTCACTGATTCTCTAAAGATCGCCTGATTTTGTTTGAACTATGATATCCCTTTTATCAAATGCTCCATCAAAATCACCAATTATTAAGGCAACAATTTCTTCAGTAGTAGGCAAGTTAAAAATTCTACCATCCTTATCCCTTACTCCAATGAGCTTGAGTCTTACATTTTGCCAATCATTTTGTTTAAAACAATCTCGTACCATTCTAAATGACTTCACAAGTAGATTGCATGAATCCAAAATTTTTTTAAGACTCGATATGATGGCAAGATCAAGTTGTTGTTTAGTGTCTGTCTTCGAACCTTGCTCGACGGTGTGTAAAAAACGACATTACTGTATAGATCAGATATATATAAAACACTTGACATAAATCAGAATTTACTGAATGCTTAATTTACCTTACAGCCTTTTGACGATTAAAATCCTCGTTTTGGGAATCATAAATATAAAGCTGTGAAAATTTGGGCTCTTCACCATCTTTCGGTAGCAGACTACCAATGCGATGGTAATTTTGTCCTTGCAGTCCAAAAACATAAGGACCTTTGGTTTTTTGAAAAGTTTTAGAAACCTTGCCACCAAGGGATGTGAAGGAAAACATCATGTTATATGCTCGAATGTTATTCATGAAATTGCGGCTTTCAGGAGTAACTCTTTTGTAAAATCTTTCGAGCAGTGGAGGAGGAGCAGGTGAGGAAGGCAATTCAACGTCTCCGTTCGAATAACAAAGAGAAAAAGAAGATTTCTTAGAATCCAAATTACCCCTAAGCATTTCATCTTTCCAAATCATTGCATGACAGTATGAACATACAAAAATAGCATCTCCATGATCAACGTATTCTACAAAATTATATAGGTAGATAAAAAAATGATGATATAAGTGAAATATTAAGGGATTAAACTGTTATTTGGAAAGATACTTTGATAAGTTTAAGGAGGGTAGTTACCTCTTGCAATTCCGTAAATCTTATTTACTATAGAAGATGGTAAACAATCCTTCGAATCGGGATCATCAAAGTTAGACCTTTCACCAGGGTAGGAATTTTCTTTTCCTGCCGTTTCATTTTGGAAAAGGCAAATTAACATCGCTTACAACAGATAGGAAGATAGGCAATAGATTCGACAAATATAGTGACTCAGAAACATATATTTAGTTTTTCATTAAAAGTAAAACACATACCACTAAACGCTACTACGGAACATTTTGGAAACTGTCGAGAAGTTCTATTGTCAATATTCTGAGGAGTTGGAATATCACTTCGACGGGACCTTACTGTAACACGATCCACTTGCAAGAAAAAAATTATAAATGTTATCAAACTTACATTAACATTCAATAAATGATTAACAGTAATAACAAAAGTGTATATAGCATACAATTTGTAATATCTGTTAATGGACTTCTATCAATTTTATGATTTGATGGTTGAAGAGGAGTGACCATTGAAGATGTCCTGCTTAAATCAGCTACAATGGATAAATCAAATTTACTTATATCCATGGTTTTCAAACTTTGTTTCCTCTTTCTAGAGTCATAAACACCATAATTAGCCTTTCCAGATTGTCCAAAAATTCAAACAAAGGGGGACAAGGTCAAATCAGATAGCATTCCTTAAAAAAATAAGATTTATAACCTTACCAAGACTGGATGAAGTCAGAGGGATTGTACTAACACATGTTCGATCTAAATTGTCGGGCGTGTGACATGCTGTACATGAAGAGATTTGGTTAATTTATGCTACAAACACTTACAATTTTGACATATGACCATCAAAAACATACCTCCATTATCGTTTTTTTGTGATAGTAACATTGCCCAGAAGTGTATCAATAATAGGAGGTGTCTGTACAAATTGAACCACACCCCTGTTTCTACGCTTATTCAAGATAGACTTTCTTATCTTCCTTGATTCTTTGGACTGTTGGGGACTGCACTGTGGAAAATACTCTCTATGTCTTGGTATCAAATTCTTTTTACTCTCCATAACTGTACATAAGAATTGAGCACATATGTGTGATTTAGGGCTAGCTATAGGTGATTATTGTAATCACTGTCCAAAAAAACATTTATTCTCAACAGCTAGTGGTGATTGAAGTCCCTATTGAAAACCTACCTAAATAAGTGGATGATCACATCAAATGTTGAGAATAGATTTAAACAAATGAGATAGAAAAACCTACCATTTAGTGTTCATCGATTGCTTCCAAACTAAGAGCGTCTTGAATTATAGGTTGAGTTTTTGGCGCTAATTTTAAATCTTCACTTTGATTCATTCGAAAAAGAAGCTATAAACATAGTGGACAATATGAAATGGTGATTTAACATACCTGATTCATTTTGGGCCTTTGACAGGATTTTATGGTTCACAACTTATGGGCCAGAAATTATTGAAAGAATTAGACCATTTAATTGCAAAATTAAGCCAAATTTGTGGCCCTTTGGTTTTGTATAAAAAATATAACCAAGTGAAACTGAAAAATCCATAATTTATATGGATTTAAATAGTACATATTTTTTTATCATCCTTGTCTTGGTTTTACCTATATATTGGTTCCAACAATAAAATTATTACAACGCGATCCACAAGATGTATATTTTGGAGTTGAAGTTTAATGATAGATTTTTACCGAGTCACATTGTCCGATAATTTATGTGCACCAAGAAATTTAGATGGATTTAACTACTACATGTTTCTAAACATTCTTGTCTTGGTTTTATTAGGAATTCGTTGGACCCGTGGGAAACATCATAATTTATATGGATTTAAATACTTCATATTTTTTAATCATCCTTGTCTTGGTTTGACCAATATATTGGTTACTACAATGAAGTTACTATAACGCGACCAAATAGCCAACTTATTAAAAGTTGAAGTTTAACTCAAAGAATTATATTTATGAATTATATCCTATCATAACGAAAATCGATTTAACTCAAAAAATATAACGGAAATTGAAGACAAAGTGCTGCTATTTAATCGACTGCCCTAAGTCAAGTGCTGCTAAAGACCAAAGCCCGGCTTGGACTGAAGCAGTGGAATGAAGAAACAGTGGTTTACTTTGTCTATTGTAATAGTATCAGTGTTTAGCTAGCCGTAGTTATATGTAACAGTGGTTAAAGAGGAACGATAATAAGAGCCAAAACTGGTGAATGGTTAAACGATCAAATACTAAAAAACAGGTTATAATATATCAGTGGATTCATCATAAGCAGCTGTTTGCATTAGACTTTAAATCATTCCTTTCATCAGAACCGCATATGCTCAAAACATTTGTCAAGAGCTTATTCACTGTTGTTTCATAAGAGGCAAACAATATGGTTCACATCAGCGGATTTATCATCAGCAGCTGTTTGCATTAGACTTTCCCCTTTAAAGTGTTTATAACATCTGATAGGCCTCATCCACTGTTTGTACACTACAACTGCTGTCCATTAAGCACTGCTTGTGTACAACAACTGCTCAAGACAAAGTCCTGCTATTTAATCTACTGCCCTAACTCAAGTGCTGCTAAAGACCAAAGCCCTGCTTGGACTGAAGCAGTGGAATGAAGAAACAGTTGTTTACTTTGTTTATTGTAATAGTATCAGTGTTTAGCTAGCAGTAGTTATATGTAACAGTGGTTAAACAGGAACAGCTAAAAAGAGCCAAAACTGGTTCACATCTGTCACGGCCCCCGACCCACCCTGGACGGAATCGGGTGTCGTGAGCAGTCCCGTGGTACCGGTGATTATTTTTATTTTGAAGAAAACATTGCAGCGGAAATTTCATCAGGACCGTGAGTTAGGAAAAATATCAGAGTTTAAAAACACCGGATTTTATTTACTAAATAGATGGGATAAACCCATGTTTTACAAAGGTAGCTTTTAATATAAAAAAAACGATATTTCTTAATTTTGATTTAATTAATGAAATAAGCCACTTCTTGAAGTCCTTCAGTGCTGGATCTAATCCTTACTCCAATCTACTGTAATTACCTGAAACGCGTTTTAAAAAGGTTTTGTCAGCGGGAAATACTGAGTGAATCATTCTGTTTTCTAAAACGACCCATTAGTTATAATTTACAGTATTAAGAGCGATTACAATGTTTCTATCAACCAATTATCAAGAATGGGTATTTGTCACTCGATTCATTTCTGTGACTGTGGTCATACCACTATTGGGTCCCGTTGCCCTAATAGTGACGGTGTACTCACACAGAGTAATAATAACTCACATAGAGTAATATTCACTCACATAGAGTGATAATAACAGTAATGTGCACAATACCCCACATACCAGCTGTAATTTGGTGATTACAAAGACTTAATCCCTGTAATTATAACCTTTGAAAATAATTTGAGGTATTGTAATACTTACTCACAAACTGTGAGAAAACAATTTAAAAAGAAGAATGACTCACATTATAATCATGCAGATTCATACGGCCCAAGTTTAGTCTACAGATAAGCCTTGATATATTGCAGATTTATACAGGTAGAGCTTAGCCTATTGAGTTAGCTTTGTAATCTAGTGCACACAACTAGGTAGGTAACTTAATACAGCAGTTACGTCAATTCACGAGATTAAACCTTCACAACGATTAATCAGTGCAATACTCGATAATTCAATCGGATTCACAACGAATAACAGAGCATAGTCCAAATTCGAACAGCACTCAAATATTCAAGTCGAAATCACGACGAATAATCAAAGTACAAGCTCAATTGAGCAGCACCCGGACTATCGTTGGATAGTTATAATCGATCAGACGTTGAATCGTAATAGCGATCGAGTTATACCCTGATTGCGGCAGCGATTTGTGTTTTTGGAGTAATCTGGTGATATCTCAACATACAGAACGAATTTTCTCGTCAATTTTGTGCCAGAATTCAAGTCCCAACCTCTACTATTTATACCTGAAATTTGACACCGTCGCGTAGCGCGAGGGGTACCCCCTATAGGCGTCGCGCTACGCGAGTGGTAACCTATGTTCATAGGGTAGCTACGTGTGTAACTAGGCTTGCTGTGTTGACAGTTTTATCAAATTCGATTTTGATTGAAAGTTATGAAGATAATCGTTGGCTAGGGTTTATCCCCCCTTGAGTTTTAGGGGCCCTGATCCTGATTCCGATTGTTCTGGAAATTTTAGGGTTAATGCAGAATTACTTGGGTTTCTTAATTAGGGTTTCCTTAATAGCTAATTACCATCCTAATTATGGATTTTAGTGATAGTTGTTACATCCTCCACACCTTAAGAAAAATCTCGTCCTCGAGATTTACTAGAATAGATGAGGGTACTTTCGCTTCATTTCCGATTCCAGTTCCCAAGTGTATTCTGGTCCTCTCTTGGATTCCCATTTGACTTTTACCAACACTAGTCGTTTGTGTTTGAGAAATTTGACTTTTCTATCTTCGATAGCCAATGGTTTCTCTATGAATTTTAATTTTTTCATTTACCGCTATATCTTGAAGAGGTATTACCAGGGATTTGTCTGATAGACATTTCTTGAGATTGGATACATGAAATACATCATGTACTCCAGCCAATTCTTCTGGTAGTTGTAACTGATAAGCTACTGGTCCTATTCGTTGAATCACAGGGAATGGTCCAACGTATCTCGGACTTAGCTTTCTTTTCTTACCGAATCGTACTATACCTTTCCAAGGAGAAACTTTTTAAAAGTACCTTATCTCCTACATGAAATTCTAAAGGTTTACGACGATTATCTGCATAGTTCTTTTGACGATCTCGAGCTGTTTTCAGTCTTTTCTTGATTTGAGTTATTTCGTCAGGGGTTTCTTGTAAAATTTTAGGATCTGATAATTAACTTTCTCCTATTTCTGCTTAACAAACTGGGGTTTTGCACTTGCGTCTGTACAGTGCTTCGAATGGGACAGTTTCGATACTTGAATGATAATTATTGTTATAGGAGAATTTAATTAATGGCAAATGGCTATCCCAATTACCACCAAAGTCAATTACACATGCTCGGAGCATGTCTTCTAGAGTTTGTATTGTTCTTTCACTCTGTCCGTCTGTTTGTGGATGATATGCAGTATTTAGTCGAGTTCCCATTGCTTTCTGAAAACTTTTCCAGAAATGAGAAGTAAATCGACTATCTCTATCCGATACTATGGAGAGTGGAACTCCATGTAGGGATACTGTTTCATCTACGTATAACTTGGTTAACCTTTCCATGCTAAAGGTTTCTTTCATAGTTTAGAAGATGAGCTGATTTGGGTAAATCGATCCATGATTACTCAAATTGCTTTATTACCTTTTCTGGTTTTGGGTAACTTAGTAACAAAATCTATTGTTAAGAGTTCCTATTTCCATATAGGCATTTCTAATTGTTGGAGTAATCCTAAAGGTTTCTAGTGCTCTGTCTTAACTTGTGAACAAGTGAGACACTTAGATACATGACTGGCTATGTCCATTTTTTTTTTTATTCCTATCCACCAAAAGTTATTTCTTAAATCTTGGTATATCTGATTGTTACCTGGGTACATGGTATACCTAGATCTATCTAGAATCTTATTTCTTAATTTTCCCTGCTTAGGTACCTAATTGTTTTCTTAGGGAATCTCCAAATTCTATCACTTCCTTGTTTTAATTCTTTGGCTTGTCCTTTTATTCCTTCAGCATCGTCTTCGATTGCTGTTTCTTGAACTTTCTTTAGTTGCTTCATTAAATCTAACCGTAGATCTTAATCTAAGAGCATGGACTCACTCTTGCTTTTCATTGATACTTATGACTTAAAGCATCTGCAACTACATTTGCTTTTCTTCGTGATACTGGATATCACAGTTGTACTCATTTAGGATTTCCATCCATCTTCTTTGCCTCATGTTTAGTTTGTTTTGCCCAAATACGTACCTTTATCTTTTGTGATCTGTATCTACAGATAATGTCTCCAAATCTTAAGGGCAAAATCATAGTTCCTAATTCTAAATCATGAGTTGTAAAATTTTCCTCGTGCTTTTTCAAGTGCCTGAAGGCATACGCAATTACCTTTTTGCGTTGCATCAACACACATTCTATTCCTAATTTTGAAGTATCACAATATACTTCAAAATCTTCAGTTTCTTTTGGCAATGCTAAAATTGAAGCACTTGTTAACCTTTGATTCAATATCTTAAGAGCTTCTTCTTGTCTAGGTCCTCACTCAAACTTAACTATTTTACAGGTTAGCTTAGTTAAGGGTTTAGTTATCGTAGAAAAAAAAAATCTTTAATAAATTGTCTATAGTATCCAGTTAAACCTAGAAAACTTCGAACTTTTATGGCTGTTTGCGGAACCATCTATTTAGTAATTGTTTCTAGTTTAGAAGGATTCACATGGATACCTTCGTGATTTTCCACATGACCTAAGAATTGCACTTCCTGTGGCCAGAATTTATACTTCGAGAATTTGGCGTACAATTTCTCTTTTCTTAACAAAGTTAAGAGTGCATGCAAATGCTCACAATGTTCTTTTTGACTGTTGGAATAAATAAGTATGATAACTTAATTTATATACATTAAATGGTTATTATTATGGTTGGATATTGGTTAGTGCTGCCTTGTTTAAGCATAGGTGATCAGTCCATGCCTAACTAAGGCTAGGCTACTCAATATCTGCTCCTGACAATAACCAGGGTATTTAAAATACTGATATATTATCATAAACTTAAATCGGAATAGGAGGTAAATTTGTGTATCATTATCTGAGTATATGATTGTTTTAAGATTGCTTATATTGAATAAATTAATAAGGCAAATTTAAAATAATTTTAAATAAATAAATAATTAAATCCGAGATTAGCGCAATCTTCAGATTTTGTGGACATATAATTTAATAAGTTTCATGTGTTTTCTTGTGTATTAGCACAACTTTATTTGCGTAAATCGTATATGGTAATTCTTTTAGAATTTCTTTTACTCTTAATGATGTCCCAACTTAATGGGTTTCCATTGTTTTGTCAAACGAGCTACGGGACAATTGATCAATCGGAATAATGTTTGATATCGGAAAAGAGATTCCTGATAGAGAATTCTAGACACGGATGCTTGTACTTTATTTCAATTTGTCAATCCTTATGGGTTTTTGGAATTTGCTTATAGATATACCTATCTATATAATCACATATTTCACATGCTGAAATAAACATACCATTTATCAGGTCAATGTATTTAACAGATTCATATTTCCAAGAACCACTCAGGTATTTGGTCATGATACTATTTAGGGAAATCTTGTCACTGATTTGACATATCATTTACCCCGTCTTATCCGGTTCGCGCCGGAGCGGTAATCTCAATATGTCCGGACAAGCTGGAGAGTCTGTTACTCTATACCCAGTTTTGCTGGAGAAAATTTTCTATTTCCCATAAATAGTATCTTTTCAAAAAGTGCCTCTTTTATTAGGGCTTTTATCCAGAATCAAGGAAATTTGTATTCCCATAACATATCTTATTCTAGACCAAATAATATCAATAAGCAAGAATAAATAGCAATTAAGTGCTATTGCCTGCTAACCGTCATACCAGTATCCATTACATTATATTTATATAAGTAATTTACCTTAAAATTTATTTTAAGGCAAAATTCTTAAATTCAAGTCTAAATACCATCCAGAGTGCCATCAGATAATATTAAGTTTCTAATTCTCCGTTTCACTTTAGGTATTATTATAATACCTAATTGTGTAAACCAGTGGCTTAGCTTATATTAAGGCATCTTTTCTTATGTTCAAGTCTAACTGCTTTCAGCTGTGCTACCATTTAATAGAAATCTCCTAACTCTTTTATTTAAGCTTAAGTATTATTATCACAACACTTATAGGCTTAAAGCAGTGGCTTAGCTCTGATACCACCTTCTGTCACGGCCCCCGACCCACCCTGGACGGAATCGGGTGTCGTGAGCAGTCCCGTGGTACCGGTGATTATTTTTATTTTGAAGAAAACATTGCAGCGGAAATTTCATCAGGACCGTGAGTTAGGAAAAATATCAGAGTTTAAAAACACCGGATTTTATTTATTAAATAGATGGGATAAACCCATGTTTTACAAAGGTAGCTTTTAATATAAAAAAAAAACGATATTTCTTAATTTTGATTTAATTAATGAAATAAGCCACTTCTTGAAGTCCTTCAGTGCTGGATCTAATCCTTACTCCAATCTACTGTAATTACCTGAAACGCGTTTTAAAAAGGTTTTGTCAGCGGGAAATACTATGTGAATCATTCTGTTTTCTAAAACGACCCATTAGTTATAATTTACAGTATTAAGAGCGATTACAATGTTTCTATCAACCAATTATCAAGAATGGGTATTTGTCACTCGATTCATTTCTGTGACTGTGGTCATACCACTATTGGGTCCCGTTGCCCTAGTAGTGACGGTGTACTCACACAGAGTAATAATAACTCACATAGAGTAATATTCACTCACATAGAGTGATAATAACAGTAATGTGCACAATACCCCACATACCAGCTGTAATTTGGTGATTACAAAGACTTAATCCCTGTAATTATAACCTTTGAAAATAATTTGAGGTATTGTAATACTTACTCACAAACTGTGAGAAAACAATTTAAAAAGAAGAATGACTCACATTATAATCATGCAGATTCATATGGCCCAAGTTTAGTCTACAGATAAGCCTTGATATATTGCAGATTTATACAGGTAGAGCTTAGCCTATTGAGTTAGCTTTGTAATCTAGTGCACACAACTAGGTAGGTAACTTAATACAGCAGTTACGTCAATTCACGAGATTAAACCTTCACAACGATTAATCAGTGCAATACTCGATAATTCAATCGGATTCACAACGAATAACAGAGCATAGTCCAAATTCGAACAGCACTCAAATATTCAAGTCGAAATCACGACGAATAATCAAAGTACAAGCTCAATTGAGCAGCACCCGGACTATCGTTGGATAGTTATAATCGATCGGACGTTGAATCGTAATAGCGATCGAGTTATACCCTGATTGCGGCAGCGATTTGTGTTTTTGGAGTAATCTGGTGATATCTCAACGTACAGAACGAATTTTCTCGTCGATTTTGTGCCAGAATTCAAGTCCCAACCTCTACTATTTATACCTGAAATTTGACACCGTCGCGTAGCGCGAGGGGTACCCCCTATAGGCGTCGCGCTACGCGAGTGGTAACCTATGTTCATAGGGTAGCTACGTGTGTAACTAGGCTTGCTGTGTTGACAGTTTTATAAAATTCGATTTTGATTGAAAGTTATGAAGATAATCGTTGGCTAGGGTTTATCCCCCCTTGAGTTTTAGGGGCCCTGATCCTGATTCCGATTGTTCTGGAAATTTTAGGGTTAATGCAGAATTACTTGGGTTTCTTAATTAGGGTTTCCTTAATAGCTAATTACCATCCTAATTATGGATTTTAGTGACAGTTGTTACAACATCAGTGGATTCATCATAAGCAGCTGTTTGCATCAGATTTTCCCCTTTAAAGTGGTTATAACATCTGATGCCCTCATCCACTGTGTGTATACTACAACTGCTATCCCTTAAGTACTGCTTGTGTACAACAACTGCTAAAGACAAAGTGCTGCTATTTAATCTACTGCCCTAACTCAAGTACTGCTAAAGACCAAAGTCCTGCTAAGAATGAAGCAGTGGACTGAAGAAACAGTTGTTTACTATGTCTATTGTAATAGTATCAGTGTTTAGCTAGCAATAGTTATATGTAACAGTGGTTAAAGAGGAACAGATAATAATCAGCTGATGGCCCTCATCCACTGTTTCTATACGACAACTTCTGTTCCTTAAGTACTGCTTGTGTACAACAACTGCTGAAGACAAAGTGCTGCTATTTAATCTACTGCCCTAACTCAAGTACTGCTAAAGACCAAAGCCCTGCTTAGAATGAAGCAGTGGACTGAAGAAACAGTTGTTTACTATGTCTATTGTAATAGTATCAGTGTTTAGCTGGCAGTAGTTATATGTAACAGTGGTTAAAGAGGAACAGATAATAAGCAGCTGATGGCCCTCATCCACTGTTTGTATACTACAACTGCTGTCCCTTAAGTACTACTTGTGTACAACAACTGCTGAAGATACATTCAAACTCTATATTAAAAAAGTAGAATTTAGACTATGTCAATCTAATTTAGACATCCCATATACTATATTCACAAATCAAAAGCACACATTATAACCAAAGATTATATTTCCAGTATAATACAAAAAAGTAAACCACATAATGGTTTACCACATGTTCCAAGTTCATAAGTTACCAACATCTAAAACATAGAAAACAACTGTATGAGTAGTTTAACACTTACCAACCACAACCAAACTTCAAACAACCACGTACTTAAGTACATACCAAAAAACATAGCATGTTTACCATCAAAATATAACGACGTGAAAGAAGCTAAGTGTTAAGCCTAGATGGCTTCCTCCGGCTCCTTTTGTTGTTAGAAGAGAGTTCCCCAACATTTTGACCTTCCACATCCTGCAATGAACGTTTACCATTAGGACTGGTGGCCGAATCCTTCTCGGCTTCGACAACGGAAGAGTCGGCCATAACATATACAACATCCTTCAATTAAATCACAAAACAACTACTAAGGTATCAAATAATGTAATATAATCTATACTAAACCAAAAAACAAAACTGTAGAATTCTTATTCACCTTTGAAATATCAGCACCGGCCATCTGTGAGGATTCAGATAATTGAACAGTTTTAATTTCTGAACCTTCTTGACTAAACACCTAATATCAAAATATTACCAAAAGGGAATTTAATTAAGATATTTAAACTACAAAAATTGGGAAGAAAAAAATAAATCAATATAGGATATACAAAAACTCTTACCTCATCAGCAACCTCAAGAGCATTTCCATTACCACCAACCAATTCAGCAATTATGTCCGGATCATCACATACTTTTTGGATAGTGTAGACGTGGTAGTCATGGTTAAGGTTGTAATAAGAAACTTCAATTTTAAACGCCAACTTCTTTTCAACCAACCGTGATATTTCATGGGGAAAAGTTTCAGTATCATCGAGCTTCACTTGGCGTTCCCTTATATCATTCGCAGTTGAACCAATAAGCTTCATTACATCTTTATCAAACATCACAAAAGAAACGCTGCCAGTTTCATCTTGCACTCTCAGATGTACTTTGAACCTGTAATAAATGCCAAGTAAATTACAACAAAAACCATAGCGGTTCTGGACATAAAAAGATCGGACGTTAACTTACTTTATGGTTATCGATGTGCATTCTTTATCGCATTTCGGACAAACCAATGAAGCAGGTGACAGATTCATGACCTCATCAGAAATGGTTTTAGCATATTGTAAGTACTCAATTTTGGTCAACACCTACTTGTTACAGTCTCGACATGCTGGGTAAAACCATCCATAGTTTTGTTGAACAATTTTGATCGTTGCAACTACCACACATGACATTCCCTACAATATCACAGATAAAGCTTTATTAACATGCTCAATTGATAAAACACAGAAAACATTAACAAAATTAAAATGCTTATGAATGTATATAGAATTATTCGTACACTATCAATCTCAATAATTTCATCAACATGTCTCTTAGGAGTCTCAATTAGAAATTCTTGACGGACTGGAAATACACTCTGAGATGAAAGACTGGTTTGAGAAGAAGAAGCACCAGCTTCAAATTGTTTCACTAAAAGACTATAAAAATAAAAACACAATTAGCGTTAATACTCACACTTATGTTAATAAAAACATGAAAAATATGAAATATAAATCACGGATAGTACCTCTTGCGAAGTTCATTAAACTCATCAATTTCTTGGTTGAGAAATAGACGACTTCCAAACTTATCACTCTGAACAGTATATTGACCTGCAAGAAACAATATACATATCCAACAATTCATTACAAATCACTAAAGAAATAAAAAAATGTTCTTAAAAAATGTAACAAAACGGAGATTGGGAAAACTAAACGAAATAAATCAGTCAAATATAAATTACCCTGCCACTTCCTAATCCTCGCATGCTGAATAACAGCCATCACAGTCCCATTCGGAGAGTTTTGAGACAAAAAATCATTAAATTCTTGTGCATACACATTCCACAAAGTACAACGGACTACCTCTCCCCAAAAAGAAAAAGGTAAAAGAACAACATTAAAAGTTAAATACAATCATTTGCGTTCTTGTGAGAAACAGATAATAAGAGCCAAAACTGGTACACATCAGTGTATATCTCTTAAGCAGCTGTTTGCATTAGACTTTCCCCTTTAAAGTGGTTATAACATCTGATGGCCCTCATCTACTGTTTGTATACTACAACTGCTGTCCATTAAGTACTGCTTGTGTACAACAACAGCTGAAGACAAAGTGCTGCTATTTAATCTACTGCCCTAGCTAAGTGTTGCTAAAGACCAAAGCCCTGCTTGGAATGAAGCAGTGGAATGAAGAAACAGTTGTTTACTTTGTCTGTTGTAATAGTATCAGACCTTAGCTAGCAGTAGTTATATGTAACAGTGGTTAACGGTTGTTAGGTTGTTAGATGGGGGAGCAACACAAAGATACTGCCATGGATCATTATAACACTGGTTAAAAGTTATTATAACGCGACCAAATAGCCAACTTATAAGAACAACATATAGTAGATGTTTTAACTCAAAGAATAGCATTAAAAGAACAACATTGAAAGTTCATACACTCATTTACTGTGAATATAGTATATGATTTACTAATCATTTACATTACATAATTAAAATGATTTACTATGAATATACCATTAAATGCAATAAAGAATCTTATATATAAAATAATCTAATCATTGGTATTGTATTAAATAAGAACAACATTTAATGAACTTTTATATAAAATAAACTAATCATTGGAATTGTATTAAATACAATCATAACACACAAACAAATTTATATAAATGGCAAATTAGAATTTACTGGACATCTTGAAGATCCAAATTCATCTTTTTTCTTTCATTAGGAAAGATTTCCATATCTCCACACGAGACAACAATTCCAGCAACATCTAAAATGGTAAACATAGCAACAGAAATTAGTGACATTGAAAAGGGAGGCAAAACATATATCAGATTATCAGAAACAGTCATACCGCACGTGAGCAGATCCTTTCCATCTCCATTAAGAATGTGTGAATGTGCGATGAAATTAAATCCGTAATCAACACCTTGCCAACCATTCGCACGTGTAACAACCGTACATCGGTAACAGTTAATCTTGTAACCATGGTTAATAACTTTGTAAGCATCAGTGTTTTCTCCAACACCAAATCTGGAGAGAATAAAAACTTCATCCTCATGAAGCTGTAACAAACAGTCAATTTACAATAATCATCTATTTCGCATAAAAAAACAAACAAAAAGATTTTCTTCTTTGTTTCTGTTTGTCTAACCCTAAATTACACAAAACTCAATACGAAAATGATAAAAAGAGTAAAAAAACATCAAAGATGATTGACAAACACTAATACCTTCTCATCGAGCAAGATCAGATCCATCCGAAAGGACTGAACCCATTTTCGGATGATTCGACACTTGAGATTCCACATATCTTTAGACGGATTCAAATCATCAATGAAACTGAGTGACAAAGATGGGGGTTCACCGTCGGATTTCTTGCCGGATGACAGAGTTTGCACAGAAGATGCGGACATTTTGAAATGAGAAGAAAATGGTGAAATGGAATCGGTGAAGTTACATAATGAGAAGAAAGTTTGAATAAAAAGTGTGAAGAAGAAGGAGAGAGAGAAAGATATGATTACTTCTTGCAGTGCATTAATGGCAATTTCTCCTCCCCATGCAATTTCAAAGTTCCCTCCTAAAGAAAACTTTTTTTATAATAATAAAATCAGATTATATATTTGAAATAGATTTATGTAGATATAAATGTTGTAAAAGGAATTATGACATCAGCAACTCCACGTGGCATAGCTTAGAAGTTGATAAGTAAGCAGATTTACATCAGCTCATAATCTCTTATTATAGATAGTATAGATGTAATATATAATATTACTTTATAGAATTATGTCGAGAATTAATTATCTTTTAAAATAGTTATTCTAAAACTGATTTCGATGAATCAATACTTGAATACTTAAGGCTATATGATATGACAAAAAATATCATGGGATTCATAATATCATAACAAATATTAGATCTTTGAATTTAACTTAATAAATATTAATTGGTTGTTAATGTGTCAAAGTACTCTGAGCCCAATTTTTCCCCTTCTCTTATTTAATACATTGAGTTATGTCTCATAATTAAAAAAGGTTAATTTCAATCTTATCTTGTCTCAAACTATTGTTTTATAGTTTAAGAATCTTAATTACTAACTTATAATATTTTCTTTATTCAATCCATGTATTACATGAGTTTCTATATGTAAATATATTACTGATTTTTTTATAATGTAGTATAGATAACTAGAGTAAGTTTAGTGATTGCAAGTTATGTTTTGGCGGTTTAGAATCTGCTGATAATGTTTTTTGTGATATGTTCGATGCTATGGTGCTATAAAGCAAGCTCTGTACATGGTGCAGTTTCGTTTATGCAAGGAAGACATTGTTAACACAATAATACTTCGCAGGTGGATGGCTCAAAGACACAAAAAAGTATATTCTTTCAATCTTTTACACTTCGTGTAGGTGAAGATAATGTCGTTTAATTGGATTAAAGTCAGATCCATATGGAAGACTATAAGCTGGGAAAAGTGGTGTGAATCTCTAGCTGAGTGTTTCTTATCACGGTGTTTATTTTCTTTACTTAATTGGTGTCTTTTTGTAATACTAGTGTCGAATACCCAAATCCCGGATGACGTTAGATGGATCTTCGCTGACGTCAAGAGGCTGCTGTCTCCGCTACTGCAAAAGAATAAACCGTTAGCCTCGCCACGGAGGACCCCGGAGGGGGGATCTGTGACCAAGCTCCGGCGTGAGAGTAAGTAAACCTGCCGGAAGGGTAGAGGAGCTTATTCCGATGAGTGTGTCACCGGAATGTTTCCTCGTAGGTGTGAATCAAATGAATGAAGTGCATGTGTTCAATAAGTAAGAATGTTGGTCGGAAATAAATATAGGAGTAGTAAATGAGGGTGAAGTAAATGAGATGGTTTTTAGAACATACCTCTCCTGCCTTCTCTCCTTTGTTCTTATATAACAGCTGGTCCTTATCTTGTGTACTAGATATTTTACATAGGTGATCTAACGGATTCTGTGGGTTCTCGGGGGGTGCAGACACGTGTCTGACCCCCAACGGTAAGATGACCATCTTATTTAATGCTCTAGCCGGAGAAGTACACTCGCCAGCCGAGATCCTCTTCTTGTCAAACATTAAATGAGGCCTGTCTTCCTTGCTCGTGGTTTTCCCGCTTTTTCCAAAGGAAAGAAACCTTAATGGGCAAGATAATCTGTTGCTTGGGCCTACTCATAATTGGGCCCGCATAAGGATAACCCCAAAACGGGTAAAATGGGCTTTCCCATTGGCCCGTCGTCAAGTCATCTTTAGTCCCCGGTTCTGAGTCCCCAAGGCTCATGATCCGGGGCTGAGCCATATCCGTATTTTCAAAAGGTAGTTTTTCTCCCTAGAAAATGTGGATACGGGCCCCACATAGTTATCATTAATCCTCTATTAACCTGCCGAGTATTAATGGCGGGGTGTAATCCCCTTGACGCACGTGTCCCTCTTTTGAATTTCGAAAAGGCCCTGACGTGACGGTTATCACCTCTAGTCACCCCTTTAAATGCACTCTTTTGCCTCTTTAATTTCTCACTGTGTTTCCACCATCCTCTTCCCTTTCTTATTTCCCTTAACATATTTCCGATTGTCACTTCTGCGTTTGCCATGAGCCGTTCCGGCCGTTCGTCGATAAGATCAGTTCTGACGGCAAAGGATCTGAAGTCCTTTGTTGAAACGTATAATATTCCTGAACAGTTTTCTCCCTCCTTGCCGGGTACTAATGAGCCGGCGGAGTGTACACCAGACAGGATCCCCATTTACACATTGGCCTTTTCTTCTTGTGGGATTCGGTATCCTCTTTCTCCTTTTAAAGTTGCTTTACTTCGTCATTTTGGTGTTCACTTTTCTTAGATTCACCCTTTAGGATTTATGAGGGTGGTCCATTTCGAGTTATCCTGTGCAGCCATTTCTGGGGAGCCTTCCATTCCTCTGTTCTATATGTTTTACAAGCTAGTCTCCGATGGGGATTGGTTTACCTTTGCAAAACGGCAGAACGGTGTGTCAAAACCTTGTTACAGTTTCATGCCCACTTCTACTTATCCGAAAGATTGGAAGAGCTGATTCATCTTTGTCTCTGCTGCTATGCTGCCGGAATCCTCATTGCCAAGGGATCTTGATGCTGTGATCGAGGATGTTGTTCCTACCTTGTCTGCTACTGAAACCGTTCAGTGGAAGCGGATGTATGAGAACCCGACGAGGGCGTTTACTTTTTCCGAAGGGATGCTTGCCATGGGGGGGGGGTTGAGTCCCTCTTACCCTGTTCGTCCCAAAGCTTTCTTTGGTAAAAAAAGGTATTTTTCCGTTTTTGACCTGCATTTGTTTGTTTGTGTTTCTTTGTATCCGTGTAGTCATCTTTAGTGTCTTTCTTTCGCAGAGGTGACTTTGTGGAGGTTGCTTCAGGGAGATTCTAAGGATGTGCAGTTTGTGATTGATGGTGAGGTTGTTCCGGGTCTGAGCCGGAGTGGGGTGGTGTCAGTTACCGGGGGATCTGCCTAGGCTGGGGGTTCTATCGCCGTGGGTGGCGATGAGGGGAATCCTTCTGATGAGGAGGAAAGTTCCCCTGACCTTCCCCCTGTTCAACATTCTGATCGAAGTGATGATGAAGATCTGGAAATTCGCTTGGTTCCTAAGAGAAAATCTGCAAGTCCTCAGCCAGCCCCTGCTCCTCGTAACATCCGACAAAGACTTCGGAGTGCCAGTGGTCAGAAGCCCCCTCCTTCGTCGAAGGCTGTCTCTGATCTTCCTCCTGCTGGGGTTAAAGGCTCTTTCTCTAAACACCTGAGGTCTTCAAGTCTGGTGAGTGCACCTTTGCTGGTGGGTTTTTCTTCCTTTCGTTCCATTTTTTTCTTTTTTCTTATCTCGTCTTTGATATCATTTTTCGTATTTTGCAGGGGAGTTCTCAGGATCCCATAGAGATTCCTACTGGTCCCTCTTCTTCCCGTGTTCGGGATAAGGCTTCTAAGGTAGACATGGCTCGTTTTTCCTCAGCTTTTGAGCTTTCGCCTTCTCATGCTACTGGAACTAGTAAACCCACTCTCCTTGAGGGTCCCGTTCCTCGGTCCCCTCTTGCTCCTCTGTTTGCTGATGCTATCCCACTTACCTATGTCCCCAAATGGAAGGTGACTAGTTCCTCGGTGATAGGGACTCCTGAAGCTGCTAGGGACTTCTTGAACCATGCTGTTCCTCCTTCACATAAATTCGTGAATTCTGCTCTGAGAGACGATCTTTTCGAGGATCAATACAACATGTCCCTTTGTGAGAGCTTCTTTAGGGGTTCTTGTATGTTGCAGAGGATTGATGATCTGAGGAGGGCAAATGAAGGGCTCAAGACTGAGCTTAAGGCTTCCCAATCTGTCGCTGCCGGACTTAGGTGCCGGGTGGTTGAAGCTGAGAGGAAGTTGCAGGAGGAGAAGGTGTACAATCCTTCCTCCCCCCCTTTTTTACTATTTTTATACACTGATCATATTGTTCAGGGGGCTGGAACCATGCTGGAGAAGAGGGAGCGAGCCTGGGAACAGGAGATGGCGGTGCTGGTGGGAGAGAAAGAAGAATTGGCTGCTGAGTTGAAGTATCTGAAGGAGGTTGCCTCCGTTTCCCAGGAGCAACTTAACACCATGTATGCGGACTACGGGGTAACCTCTGATGATAATCAGCGGTTGGCAAAGGAGAAGCATTGGCTAATTACTGAAGATTTCGGAGCTTTCCTTGCTGCTGTTGCTCAGTCAGAGGACTTTAGGAGTGGTTTAGAGGAGATATACAGGGCTTACCGTGATGTTGGCTACCAGGCCGGTCTGAAGGATGGTTATGCTTACTCTGCTCAGGGTCTAGGTAGGAAAGAGACTCCACTGTACAACTCCAAAGCTAAGAAGAAGTTGTCCAAGTTGGATGAGGAGTTTGGAAGCAAGACCCCTGCCATCCTGAAGAAGATCCTGGAGCATCCCTTAATATCGATTGACGAGTTAAAAGCCCTGTTTTCCTCTGCTGGTCCTTCCTCTCCGCCATCTTTGTCTGGGGGTGCCCCCGAATGATTTCTGAACATTTATTTTTCTTCGATATGGTTGTAACTTAACTACTTGCCTTAGGATACTTTTAAACTTTTGGTGTTTGGGGGCCTTTGTGTGGGGGCCCTCCCTGGTAGCTAATCATGTAGTTTATGCTTCTTGTGTTGTTGCCCTGTTGTTTGCATGCTTTTTGTTGTGTTTATTGCTTTTGCAGGGGCTTTTGCTTAGGATCAAGACGATGTTTTTCCTAGGGACCTTTGGATCATTTTACAAGAAGTTGAGCTTTGGTTCTTTTGGTTGAACTTGTTGTGCTTCGTTGTTTTGTATTTTGGCCAAAGTTTTTTTTTTTTTTTTTTTTTTTTTTTTTTTTTTTTGAGGCTTTTCTTTGTACATTTGTTTTGTAAATGAATGAAACATGGTTTCCTTTTATAGTTTAGCTTACAAAGATACATTGTGTTTGTTGTTTGTTTAGTAAACATGGATTGTCTGTTCGAGGCCAATCACTGGACAAGCTTATAATGTAAGATTATGTTTTTGATTTGCTTTTTTGTCCGTTTTCCTTGGGTTAGCTAGACCCTTATTTGCCCCACGGCCGGGCTTTTGGCATGTTTGATATGCTCTGTACACGTGTATTTGCCTGTTAATTAGGTTTTGTGGTGTTTCTAGGCACGTCTGCCTAGGTATAATACCTGTCACTTTGTCAAAAGAGGACACATTGACTGTCCGTTTTCATTCACTTCTTGGGGATTTAGACTTCCCAGCATAAATCGTTACAAAAGATCTGTCCTTGGGGGGACCCCAGATTAACAGTTAAATGTTACAAAAGCGGCTCTTGGCCATTTTTCCTGGGGGCAGACCCCTCACATATAATATTTCCTAAGCTGCATGAGGTTCCATGTTCTGGGAACCTCCTTGCCTTCGAGTGTTTCCAATTTGCAGCTCCCTTTGCCATTTGCCCATGTGACTCGGTAAGGCCCTTCCCAGTTGGGGCCTAGCTTTCCGGTGCTTTCCTGCAGGCTGGCTTCATTTGCTCTGAGGACTAGATCCCCTGGGACGAGGTTGAGCTTTTTCATCCTGGCGTTGTAATAACTTTCTAGTTGCCTCTTGTACTTGGCTTCCCTGATTGCTGCTATTTCTCTTCTTTCTTCCAAGAGATTCAAGTTTATCCTAAGGTCTTGTTCATTCTCCTCCTCCCGGAGCTTCATTCGGGCAGTTGGGGATCCTATCTCAGCTGGGATTACAGCCTCTGTCCCGTAGGTTATGCTGAAAGGAGTCTCCCCATTGCAGTTTTTAGGAGTGGTCCTGTATGCCCATAACACGAATGGTAATTCCTCCAGCCATCCCTTTTGTTTTCTCCCGAGTCTTCCCTTCATTCCCTTGATGACACTTTGATTAGCTCTTTCTACCAATCCGTTACTCTGGGCATGGGTGACGGAGGTAAATACTTGTTGAATCTGCATCTGCTCGCACCATGGCTTAAAAGGTCTTCCAGCAAATTGGACACCATTATCACTCACCAGCTCCTTTGGGACCCCATATCTGCAGATGATGTTGTCTAATACGAACCGCCTCATCTGTTCCCCAGTTATTTTTGCCAAGGGCTTTGCCTTGATCCACTTGGTAAAATAATCGATGGCCACTACCACATATTTGACCCCTCCTGGACCCTCCGGGAATGGCCCGATTATGTCGATAGCCCACTTTTGGAAGGGCCAGGACGTTGAGACTGGTATCATGGGGTGTTTGTGCCGGTGGGTCATTGGTGCATGTACCTGGCAATTATCACACCTCTTGATCTCCTCGGATGCTGTTTCATACATTTGCGGCCAATAGAACCCCGCATTCATTTCCCTTGTTACTATCGTCCTTGGCCCCGAATGCATTCCAAAAATCCCTTCGTGCATTTCCCTAATCACATACTTGGCTTCTTCCGCATCGACACATTTCAGGGATGGGCCTAAGTATGATCTTCTATACAACTCTCCATCAATCAGCTCATACTGCAGGGCCTTGACCCTTACCTTTCTGGCTGCCCAGTCTCCCTCAGGCAACGTTCCGTCCCTGAGGAACTTTATGATCGGTGTCATCCATGTTTCTTGCACATTCTCGATTGCGGTTACCTCCTTCATGTTGAGGGAGGGGGCGGTCAGGACTTCCACTTTGACTTCTCTTGCCAGGTGGTCGAACGCCATCGAGGCCAATTTACTGAGGGCATCAGATTTTCTGTTCCTTCCTCGGGGGATGTATTCTAATTTGAAAGTTTTGAATGCCTTGGCTGTTTCCTTTACTTTCGCCACGTACTGAGCCATGATGTTGTCTTTGGCTTCATACTCTCCTTGGTACTGTTTTACTACCAGTTGTGAATCAGTGCTAGCTTCCACATGCCTTGCTTTCATTTTTTGTGCCAGCCTCATTCCTGCCAAGAGAGCCTCATACTCTGCAGTGTTGTTGGTGTTCTCGAAGTCCAGTCTTATGGCGTATGTCAGCTCAATCCCTTCGGGGCTTATCAGTGTGATGCCTGCCCCGCTCCCTTCTTCACTAGAGGCCCCGTCAGTGAGTAACTTCCACACAGCCTCGTCCTCCTTTTCTTTTTCTTCTTTCTCCAAGGCTTCCCATTTTAAAAGTTCCCTCTCTTCATCCTCAGGGACTTCTGCTAAAAAGTCGGCCAGTATCTGCCCCTTCATGGCCGTCCTGGGCTTGAACTCCAGAGAGTGTTCTCCCAGCTCCACAGCCCATTTAGCCAACCGTCCTGACAGCTCTGGCCTCCTGAGTACCTTTTGGAGAGGTTGATCGGTCATCAGGACAATCTTGTGCCCTTGAAAGTACCTCCTGAGTCTCCGGGATGCGAAAACAAGGGCTAATGCCAACTTCTCCAGGGACATGTAGCGTTCCTCGGGGCCTTTAAGTGTTCTGCTGATGAAATATATGGGGATCTGCTTTCTTTCCCGTTCTACCATCATGACTGCACTTATAGTCGTTTTCGAGGCGGACAAGTATAGGAGCAAGAGTTTCCCGGGCACTGGGGTGGCCAATGTTGGGAGCTTGCAGATGTAAGTTTTCATTTCTTGGAAGGCAGCCTCCGCTTCTGGGGTCCATTTGAACTTGTCCGTTTGGAGGCAGTCCTTCAACACCTTCATGAAGGGGAGGGTCCTGTTGGCTACCTTTGATAAGAAACGGTTTAATGCTATTAATCTCATGTTCAGTTGTTGAATGTCTTTCAGGGACCTGTGGGATCGCATTTCAGCCACAACTTGAGTTTTCTCCGGATTAGCTTTGATTCCTCCTTTAGTGACTACTACCCCCAGGAAACTCCCCTCCTCTACCCCAAAACAGCACTTTCTAGGGTTTAACTTCATATTCACATCTTGCATAGTGTTGAGAGTCTCAGCTATATCATCTATCATGGCCATCTCGGTCAAGCTTTTGATAACAATGTCATCAACGTATACTTCCAGGTTCCTTCCCCGTTGTTCCCTGAACAGGGTGTTCATGAATCTCTGATATGTGGCCCTAGCATTTTTAAGACCGAAGGGCATCTTGGTATAACAGAATATCCCTTCGTCTGTGATGAAGGCGGTTTTCTCTTCGTCCTCTCTTGACATCTGGATCTGATGGTATCCCTTGTAGGCATCCAGGAAGCACTTCAGGGGGTACTGAGACAAAGAGTCTACCTGGACGTCTATTTCTTGGAGGGTATAACAGTCCTTAGGACATGCTTTGTTCAGATCTTGGAAGTCGATGCACATCCTCCATCCCCCGTCTTTCTTCTGAACCATGACCGGATTGGCGATCCAGGACGGATACTTCACTTCTCTGACTATTCTTGCCCTGAGCAGTTTTCTGGTTTCCTCACAAGCAGCTCTTCTTTTGTTGGGTCCCATGCTTCGCTTTTTCTGTCTTACCGGTTTTGCCCATGTGTAAGTGTTGAGCCGGTGTTCGGTTAGGCTCCTGGGGATTCCTGTCATGTTTCCATGTTGGAATGCAAACACACCTATGTTGAGGAGAAGCACCTCCTTCAGGGCACTCTTGCATTTGTCACTTAAGTGACTTCCTACTTTGATCGTTTGTTCTGGGAACCTGTCGCAAAGGACCCACTCTTCTACTCCCTCCTTCTGGGGCTTCTCGGGTGCTTCTTCTTCGGATACGGAAGAAATTACTTCATAAGCGGACTTAACCTAGGCTAAACCCTTCGGTGTTTGAAACACTAAAGCTCCATGGGGGGTGGATGCTTGTGCTTGTAGGTCCCCGATTCCAGGTCTACCTAAGATTGCGTTGTACTTTGAGGGTGCCCGGACCACTGTGAAGGTCAGGTTTATCGTTCGGACCCGATCCCCTACCCCAACTGTGAATGGAAGCCTGATTTTTCCCAGGGGGTGTGATACACTGTTGTTGAATCCCACTAAAGGGATGGAGTCTTCTTCGAGCCGATCTCTTACATCCCTGTCAAATCTAAGGAAACAATGCTCGTATATTACTTCGACACCGGACCCTCCGTCCACATGTATTCGAGACACCTTGTGGCCAGCTATTATGGCTGAGATGTCTAGGGGAAGTCGTTGCACTTCATTTTCTTCCAAGTGTGGCATGAGGATGGGAGCTTTCATGCAGTCCGGGGAGCCCAGGATTCTGACCTTTACACTCCGGGTGGTATCGAATTCATTCCTCCTTCTAATCATATCAACATCTACCCTCCCAGGCTCCCTTCCATCTCTTCCCTTGCGGTCCCCTCCCCCCTTCTTAATTTCCTTAACCAAATGGGTCAGCCTTCCCGTTTTTACTGCGGCTTCTATCTCTCTTTTCAGATATATACAGTCATCAGTTTTGTGTCCAAAACCTCTGTGAAAATCACAAAACTCGTTTGGTTGTGCCTCTGGCCTAGGTTTTATGGGTGGCGGCCTTGGGAAGGAGTTCTTTACCCTCTCTGTGGCCAGTATCTCACTTGTGGTCTTGGTGAGAGGGGTGAAATTATCAGAGTAAGGAGGGGGACCCCTCCCCTGAGGTCTGTATGGGGAGTATGAGGGCCTCGTTCTGTCGTGCAACACTCTATCAAAAGTGGGCTTTCGGGAGTAAGGTGTACCTTTGTCAGGAAGCTTTGTAGCTGGGGCGATCCTCCGAGGTGTGACGTCCGTCTCCTTGGCTTTGCTGACCGTGTCTTTCCCTCTGACAAAGGCTCTGACTCTGTCCATAAGGTTGTCAAATGAGTGGGGGAACTCCTCCCCCAGTTTCCCACAGAGCTGTGCATGGTTTAGCCCGTTTATGAAACTGCTGATCTTCATGACCTCCGGGACATCTTTGATGTTCATGCTCTCCTTGACGAACCTCTCCATATACTGATCTATTCGCTCATTGTCCCTCTGCCTTATGTGGAGGATCTCATTTGGATTCTTGACCACTTTTCTCTGCTGACTGAAGTTCCTGAGGAACTTCTCGCTTAACTCTTCATAACTATCGATTCCCCCCGGAGGGAGGCTGTCAAACCAGAGCCGGGCTCCCTCCGTCAGAGTTTGTACAAACATGTGGCACCATACAGGCATGGACCATCGCCCAAGTTGCCCTGCTCCCGTGAAGGCATGAAGATGGTCTTCAGGGTCTCTTGTCCCGTCATAGCGTTCAAAATTTGGGGGTAACTTTGTTTTGGGGGGGGGGCATTGGTGCTTCTGCAATCCTTCGTGTGAACTTTGAGGCCTCAGCTAAGTCCCGTGGTAGGTAGGGTTGATCCAGGCCATCATCACTTTGGTTATCCTTTTCCTTCCCCTTTTCCTTCGACTTATTTCCTGTGATGAGGTCCTCCCTTTCTTCTGAAGACATTTGTCTGAGGGCAGTCATGAATGTTTCCAGTGGGTCACCACTGTTGCTCTTGTTTTGAAGGTCTATCCCTTCTTGGTTGGAGGGTGTGTCAAAAGAAAGCCTAGCCCTGAGGCTGTCAAGCTTTTCTTATCTCTGTAAATCTTCAAGACACTTTGTTAACTTTTCTCTGTGCATGGCCACAAAGTCTGGAGTGATGTGTTCCGTTCTTTCTGGGTTTTCCACCTGGTTCTCGTTGCCTTCTTCATGGGTTATGTCTTCTACAGTGACCCTATCCAGATCATTCTATGCTGTCTGGGTGATACGTGAGTTGGGTGGGGTTGCCATGTTGTTGTTGGTGAGATAAGCTACTCTTAACGTCGGAGTTTGATGTGGGAACACCGGACAGGCTGACGTCCCACGGATGGCGCCAATGTCGAATACCCAAATCCCGGATGACGTTAGATCGATCTTCGCTGACGTCAAGAGGCTGTTGTCTCTGCTACTGCAAAAGAATAAACCGTTACCCTCGCCACGGAGGACCCCAGAGGGGGGTCCGTGACCAAGCTCCGGCGTGAGAGTAAGTAAACTTGCCGGAAGGGTAGAGGAGCTTATTCCGATGAGTGTGTCACCGGAATGTTTCCTCGTAGGTGTGAATCAAATGAATGAAGTGCATGTGTTCAATAAGTAGGAATGTTGGTCGGAAATAAATGTAGGAGTAGTAAATGAGGGTGAAGTAAATGAGATGGTTTTTAGAACATACCTCTCCTGCCTTCTCTCCTTTGTTCTTATATAACAGCCGGTCCTTATCTTGTGTACTAGATATTTTACATAGGTGATCTAACGGATTCTGTGGGTTCTCGGGGGGTGCAGACACGTGTCTGACCCCCAACGGTAAGATGACCATCTTATTTAATTCTCTAGCCGGAGAAGTACACTCGCCAGCCGAGATCCTCGTCTTGTCAAACATTAAATGAGGCATGTCTTCCCTGCTCGTGGTTTTCCCGCTTTTTCCAAAGGAAAGAAACCTTAATGGGCAAGATAACTCTGTCGCTTGGGCCTACTCATAATTGGGCCCGCATAAGGATAACCCCAAAACGGGTAAAATGAGCTTTCACATTGGCCCGTCGTCAACTAGCACTGATGTTCTTGTTCTGATACTTTAATCCTTGTCCTTAGCTTCTTGTTTTTTGCTTTTTATATACTCTTTTTCACCTGTTTAAAAAAATAAAAATAAAGCTAAAAATAGAAAATAACTAAAAATACCCAGAAATGTAAATAACTACAACAATGCAATGGATCAGGCTAAGTTCATGCTCGTCTGGTTTTATGTTTATTTTTCTCTTACAGATGCCGACATTTTATAACGTGCTTTTCTCAACAATATCATAGCAAACACTTTCACATCCTTTAGTTGTTAGCTCTCTAAACACAAATAGATTTTGTAATGTTGGTTGTAGATATTAGACAGTTCTAAAAATATGTAGCAGTTCACCCATTAAATAGTACCTAATTAGTAATAACTTCCAATACTTGTAAGTTTTTACTAAAATATATCATATTATATGATACTATGTTGGTTCAAATTAACAATATAGAAACATAAAAGATACTGGAACTTGATTACTTTATTGATGAAACAAATATGCATATATAGCATTTATACAATACAAGAGGACAACAACAACTGACTCTAAACATAAGATATGAGATAATCAATCACTAAAATAGGAAACTACTTCCTAAAGACTCCTTTGGGTGACTTGGTAATCATAGCATTTTAAATTACATTCAAGAATTTCCACAATGGAAAATCAAATAAACAAGTATCACCTTTGAATTAAGAGCACATTTTTATCTCATGTAAAGACTTGTGTCAGATAGCCTTTGAGAAGGTATGGCTACTAATGATTTCTTTTTCTTTGTTACAAACCCGAACTCATCACTAGTCTCAAACTCTTCATCTTTAGGCAAGTTCCACTCAAAAGAATTCAAAAGAGATGCTAACATATATGTTAACATCTTGTCACCCAAGGGGATTCCAGGACATATTCTTCTTCCTGAGCCAAATGGCAAAAACTTCACATTATTTCCATTGTAATCCCATTTGCCATTTATAAACCTCTCGGGTTTGAACTCCAATGGGTTACTCCAGTTTTTGGGATCACGATGAATTGCCCAAACATTTATATACACGACTGTATCTTTTGGGATTGTGTAGCCACCCACCTTGCAAGATTCATCTGGGCATCTCTGGATTAGGAGGGGAAGTGGAGGGTGTAACCTGAACGTCTCCTTAATCACTCCATCCAAGTATGTCAATTTGTGCAAATGGGATTCTTCAACAATATTGGTTGTACCAATAACCTGAGTTAATTCATCTTGAACCTTTCTCATTACAACTGGATTATTCAAAATCTCTGCCATCACCCATTCTACCATAGTCGATGTTGTGTCGGTTGCGGCGAGTATGATGTCCTATTGAGAATATTCAAAGAAAACTGAAAAACTATATTGGTAAATAATATTTTCTATATGCTAAAAGCTAAAATTCAGATTTCTTTATACACTACTAGAAAACCGGCAATTTCTGACCAAGATTTCCCACAAAACAAATTTGGTTGGAAAATTCTGACCATTTTCTGACATAATACCAACTAAAATAAAAAAACTAATTTTAGCGACTATTTTTTGACAATTTACCAACAAAAAAAAAACATGGTCTTGATGGAAAGTTCTCACCATAAAATAGGAATAAAGGAAAAGTAAATTTGGTTAGAAAAGTTAAATTAACAAAAAATAGAAAAACATTTGATGTTGTTTTATTTTCTAATTATTGTCAATAAATAACAATAATACTAAATAAATATGTATTAATAATAATATTAATATATATAACAATATTTGTGTTTGGAAATATTATTTTTTAAAAACATAATTGTCGGAAAATAGTTGAAATTAATAACAACAATTAACATGTATAAATAATATTAATATTAGTGAAAATATGTATAATATAGACTCACATATAAATACATACATACATGTACGTGTATGTACGTATTTGTATGTGTACGTATGTGTTTGTGTATTGGTATTTATGAACGTATGTACGATGTGTATATATGTATGTATATGTGTATGTATATGTATGTGATTGTATTTGTATATATATGTATTGTGAGTGAATGTGTGCACTTGTATGTATGTGTCTCTGTGTATAGGTATGTTTGTGTCTCGGTGTATACACAAACACACACATGTATAATGATACAACCTAGTTTTAGCTAATCGATCCTGATACTATACACATACATACGTATATGTATAATAAACATAAGTTCGTAAAATAAAATCATTTCATGTATTATAATTATGGTGCGCAAAAGAAGGAACGAAAAACCACGTTTTAAACTCGAAAAAATGGAAATAAAAACAATTTTGGTCGGAAAGTTCCGACGAAACTCAATGACAAAGATGATAATAAAGCTACCTACAAATGATATTGATGACAATAAAAACGTGAATGACTATCATAGTATTCAAATTAGAGGTAAAACATTGACTATGAACAAACTTAAAGATAAATGATAGATCTAAGAATAATTATAATAGAGAGTAGAGTAAATTCCTATTTGAGTCACCGAGTTTTGATGATTTTAACTAGTTGTGTCCAAAATCAAATTTTTTGAACTTTCTGAATACTTGGTTTTTCAATTTGTAACACTTTGAGTCAAATTACTAACGTGGTCAACCAAGCCTGTAACTATAAGAGTATTTCAACCATTTTCACATAAGGTATAAGTCTTCGCAAGTTATAATTTCATCCATTTACATACAAGCCTGTCATCTAAAACTTCCATCACTATCACCACCATAACCATCACCACAAAGGCCCCACCATCCCTACCGCACCTCCATTACCGCACAACCACCGTAAAGACCCCAGTTGTCCCCTCGGTCGACCACCAATACATCACCCTCCATCGCTGACACCACCGTATCATCATGTTCAACCCCTTCCATCCCCACAGCCACCCGCCTTCGAGTGATGAACGATGGGGGTTTGGGATTTTGTGGTCAAGTGATGAACGGTGGCGGTTTAGGGTTGGTATGGCAAATCTGATTTTGGTGATGGTTAGAGAGAGGGGGGGGGGGGATGTGTTGAGTGGTGAGAGAGATACTGTGAGTAGGTTTTTATATTATATATATTATATTTTTTACTTTGTTTATAAATGACAAGGGTATTTTTGTCTTTTAAAAAAAAAGAAACATATTTGGTGGACGACGTTCGTAAATTGGATCAGAAGGGTTATAGATTGAAAAATCAGGTATCCAAATAGTTAAAAATTTTGGTTTTGGACTCAATTAGTTAAAACCATAAAAACTAATTAGGGTCTCAAAAAGAATTTACTCTAGATAGTAAACTCGGCTAACACTTTTTTTTTTCTATTGAAGTTCCCATTTTTAGTTGAACTTGTGTTAGAAAGAAGACGTAAATTAAAAAAAAAAATACCATCAGTAGAGCCTTAATCTGGATTATGTTAAATGATACTGGAGTGTCTCTTTGATCTTTAAGCTCTAATAGGATCTGTAGAAAATCCTTCCTCCCATCTTCTTCAACCGCCCTACCGATTTTGCTGGAGTTAGCTTTGATTCTTTTTCTATAGGCCCTAACTATCTGCACACCCAATTTGCCTATCTGCACACTTAGGGTTTACATACACTGCGTATTGGTCAATACGCAGCGTATAGGGTTACCTCAATACGCTGCGTATAGAGCTATACTAAGCGTATATAAACCATGGATTTCAGAGCCTTATCAGCAATCATTGCACAGAAAACAAGGGTTATATACGCTGCGTATAGGTCTATACGCAGCGTATATAAACCATTAGATTTTTTTGGGTCATTTTGGTAGGTTTGAGGGATCATTTTCTCACAAATTTTAAATACGCTGCGTAATGACCTCTAAGGAGCGTATATAAAGGTTTGAAAATGTCTTTTATACCCTTATTTTGAGGCTATACGAAGCCAAATACAAGGGTAGTTGTGTCATTTTTGTCTCATACGCTGCGTAGGGACCTCTAAGGAGCGTATATAAAGCTCCATTTTTGTATTTTTTATTGTGTATTCCTTTGTTTATTTATAAAAAAAAGTAAATTAATTGTGTGTATTTTGGGGTATTTCCATGTTTATTTATAAAAAAAAAACAATATTATTAAAAATAATACAAATATTATGAATTATAAGAATTAAAAATAATACAAATATTAGACCGAACCATGATAACAATGGAAAAAAATCAGATATGTTTGGTGCTCCTGGTAACTTAATAATTTTGGATTCAACTTCATGGAACCCATCTCCAATATAGCTAGATCCCATCTCTTCATCAGACTTGCTGCAACCCCATAACATGCTTGTCACAACATTAAGCTCCGTGTTGAAAGCCATTTTATTAATATTGACCTTTTTCCCCATTTTAGCATAAACTTCATTCACCATCTTTCTCACTTCACGTGTTCTAAAACTCTGAGAAGCTTTTAGATTTGCGTTGCTCATCACATTGCTGACTAAAAGCTTACGCATGTTACGCCAGTGTGTTTTACTATGGGCAAACCCAATATCAGACCCGCCATAAGTGATCACTGACGCTACTATTGGAGTGTTGCGGTTAGCAAAGGTCTGGTCCTGGTCACGAGCCACGACCTTTACTAGGTCCGTGGAGTTTACCACAACATAAAGCTTACGTCCGAGCTGCAGGCTGAAGATGGGATCATATTTGTGAGCCATCTCGGTGAATCTTTCATGTAAGTTGGAGCCTAGAAACGGGAGGTAGCCTACAACTGGTAAGCCATAAGGACCTGGTGGCAAAGAAGTTGTATACAATAACATACATTTGTACCATAGAAATACTAGTGCCAAAACAGAAATGGTGAGAATTGTGCGAGCAAGCTCGTCTTGCTCGTTGTTAACTTCCCACCACCATGACCAGTAGGAGGTCATTTTGAGGTAAATTTTATATCCAAGTACTGATATTGAAGAAACAGTGATCTAATTAGGGAGTTAATTAGATTGGTTTATGTTCCTTTCATGATGGTTAATCTTCTTAAGGATATTTGAGCTCCGATTTGGTAATCAATCCTGCAAAACAGAACGCCGTTACTCGTTAAGAGGGGAATGTGGGGGTTTCCCTCTTAAACAGGCTCCGGCGTGAGAATAAGCGACCGCTTTGAGAATAATTAAGTGTAAAGAGTGAGAGTAGAGGGAATAGAATGTTTAACCTGTGGAATGAGGTCTCTATTTATAGCCGGAGAGGTGTAAGGGGTTATGGGCTGATGGGCCTTGGGCTAGAAGCGGACAACAAAACGGATATGCTCTTTGTCTCACTGGCGTCGACCGCTTAGTGGCTTCTAGACGCTCGTCGGTGCTGGCGCACCTTGATTGGAGCCACGTGTCATTGTTGTCGGCCTTGTTGTCCTTCTGACATCAGCAGACAAGTGGAGATCGTGGGACAGTTGTCTCCGTCCTCTGATTGGTGCCACGTAGGCGTCCTTGTGTACTTCTCGTCAGGCGATCGTGGCGCACGATTGACCAGAGCCTGCTAGACGCTCATTGGCTCCTTTTACTGCCACTTGTACCTTATGTACCACTGTAGGTAGCCGTGCGCTTCCCTACTGAGTGGCTCTTGTTGGACAATAAACCAACCCGCGCGGGGTTAGCATGCTCATTTGTTCCATTTTTATGCTAAGTGCTGATATCTGAGCCTCTTGTGGGCCTTGCCTCGCGCGGGATAAACTACAACGTGTGTAGGTCGCGCGTGGATATTATCAATAAGTTTTCTGAAATAAGGAGTATAGTTCCGCGCGTAACCTGGAAGGAGGTTTGCGCGACTTTTTGGGACCATACCCCTTCAAGTCCCCCCAGTCCAGTGCTGCACCATGCGCAACGCAAGTGGTTGGAGCTCTGGACTTAATAAAATTAAGAGAAATAAGTGTGATAGGGGAAATGTTCTTTTGATCCTGATTGGTGTGGCGCATGTGGAAAATATTGTTTTCAATTGCGCAGGTACCAATGCAGGTCTTTAGGGATTGTCGTTTGTCTGATCAGGCGCGCGGGTTTATTGGAGGTGACGCGTAGCTTGCGCGGCTCATGTAACTTTTGCATGAAGTTACTTGTAATTTTTATGGCGGGAAACTTCGAAATTTGAACTTCTGACAAGTTGGTGGGATAAGTCGTTGAGTGCGACGTTTGAGTTGACCTCTGGCACGGGTGTCATCATGCCGTCTGCGGCGGTTGCACTTCGTGTCAGGAGAGTGAGGCCCACGCGCGCGTGGTAACCGTCACCCCTGGTTTCCCGCTTGACGTGGCAGCCTCTCGTTGGTTAGCCTAGCGGCGAAAGCGGCACGGTTACCCATCGCATTAAATGCGATGGGTATATATATCCGAAGAGAGGTGAGAGATTCTCACTTCTCTTCGTTGCCTTCTTATTCTCTCTCAACCTCTCTTTGAATCTTCAAGGTTTGTTCTTCACATCTTCAAGATTTCTGCAAATCTTCAAGTTTTTCTTCGAGTTTTTTCCAGATTTACTCTCTGATACGATGAGTGAGGAACATCAAGAGATTGCTGCTGCTGAGGAAGGTCCAGTTCCTGTTCTCAAATGGGATCTAGGTCTCTTCGAACAGATTGTTCGGAGTTTCCGATTCCCACCGTAGTGGGATGCCCGGTATCCGGCTCAGGGCCAGACCGCGGCTGATGCACCACCGGGTTATATTACCCTATATGAAGATTTTTTTCTTCAGGGTAACTTTAGGTTGCCGGCTACAAACTTCCTGGGGCATATTCTTCATTACTACAACTTCCATCTGTCACAGATGAGCCCACCTGGGATGGTTAGGGTTCGTCATTTCGAATTCCTATGCCGATCTCATGGCATCGAGCCATCGGTAGAAAAGTTTCGGGCCTTCTACCAGTTGCAGAGGACGATGGGTTTTTTCTCGTTTGCAAGCCGTGGTGCGGCGAAGAAGATTCTGCTAAACCCGCCCAAGAGTTTCCATGACTGGAAACCCAAGTTTTTCTTCATTCGTGAAGAGGTGTTGCCGATTGCCATGCCCTTCCGGGATTGGACTGAGGCAATACCGAAGGAAGACCTTCCGATTCCTAAGAAGGCCCAGTGGTATCAACAGCTGACCCCAACCCCAAATCGGGTGTTTGGGGAAAACGTTTTGGTCGCGGCTAAGATGAGTGACCAGTGGTCACCAAACAGCAGGGAGGTTCCGGTGTTGAAGATCGGTGATCAAGGTTTGTTATCTCTTTGTTCTTTTTTGCAGTAGCTCGATTTGATTGTTACTTACTTATGTTTATGTTTAGAGGCGCAACTCTATCAAGCTGCCTTCTCCACCTTTGGTGGTTCCATGGGCGTGCGCCCCTTGCGCGATGATGAAGAAAGCTGGTATGACCAGATTAAGGGCAACCTCATGTTTCCGGTTGAAGGTGCCTTTGCTTCGCCGCCAACCGCTACTGAAGGTGCGCAATATCCTAAACCTCGTCCTTTGCGCTCTGTGACTTCTGCTGGGAAAGAGATTCTCTATCTTTCCAGCGAGGAGTCCGTAGGGTCTTCCAACGGCGAGTTAAGTTCGTGGTCTAAAATCTTTGCAGGTGTGTTGCGCGACCTGGGGATTGACCCAGAGGAGAAGAAAAAGAAACCCCTGAAGAAGAAGAAGACCAAGGGTGATCCGGAAGTGACCAGCAAGGGTACTGGACCGAGTCGCGCAACTACTGCTGCTGTCAAAGGTACTCTCCGCCTTCGTCAAAGTGACTTAGATGATTATGTGATAATCAGCGATTCATTTGAAGGCTTGTCGCGTACAGCTAAGGCAAAAACTGGTGCAGGTGGCTCAAAAAGCTCTGGGAGCGCGGGTTCTCGTAACCCTGATGCTGGCGCGACCCCTGAGGATGATGAAGCGGAAGAAGAAGATGTTGCTGCCCAACTGATTGGCAGGAAGAGAGGTAGGAGCGAAACCACAGCTGGTGTGGCTTCCGCGCCTACTGCTGTTGTGCTTCCTGTGGTCGGGAAAACGAGCAACTTGCGCTCCTTGTATAAATTTTCTCCGGGTATGTTCTTTGCTTCCCTTCCTAATAGTTTTCTCTTTGCTTAAATGTACTTGCATTATTTTGGCAGAGATCAAGAAGAAGACCCCTGAGAAGGGTGTCACGTTCAGTGAGGCTGCGTCGAAGAGGCCGAAGATCACTATCAAGTCCTCTGATACTGCTGCTCAGGACGCCGCCAAGGCTGCTGAGGCGCAGCGAAAGGCGGAGGAGAATCAGAGGAGAGAAGAAGCAAAGAAGAAGAAGATTGAGGAGGAGAAAAGGAGGAGGATGAAGAGGAGAGAAAGAGGAAGGAGGAGGAGGAGAGGAAAAGGAAGGAGGAGGAGGAGAGGAAAAGGAAGGCGGAGGAGGAGGGGGCGGCCGAAGCGGCGAAGAAGAGGGCCCTGGAGGAGTTAGAAAAGAAGAAGGCTATGGAGCAGCCTGTTAATGTTCAGGGGCCTGAGGTTACAAACCCTAGCCACTCCGCGCATGTCATTACTTCTAAGGGTGCGGGTCGACATGCTTCAAGCAGCGCGAGCTCTGGTGGTGCAGGGGGTTTTAACCCAAACGTGATCGGGGCGAAGGACACCGTTGGCGATATCTATTATAAAACTTACAATGAAGAAGAACGCGGCGATGCTCCTCACCAAGCCCCTTGGAGCTTAAAGCAAAAAGATACATTTCATGAATTTGCTCCTTGCCGCGAGTGGTTTTTGAATTCGTTTACCCCTGCTGAAGTTAACCGGCAAAGGGCGAAACCCCATGAAATGTTATATCGCACCTTTATACTTGGAGAGGCCAACGCTCGTGCTGCCAATCACCAGATAGTTCGTGAATGGCGAACAATGGTTAGAGAGCGCGCCGACTGGGAGGCTTATCGTGAGCGCTCGTTAAAACGTATTGCTGAGTTTGAAAAGTCCAAGGCTGCTCTTAGTGAGGAGAGAGCCAAGTTTGAAGCCGATAAGAAGGCCGAAGAATGGGGGCGCGAGGGCTTGCAAAAGAAACTCCACAATGTTGAGGAGCAACTGGCCAAAGAGAAGGCCGAGTTTAAACGTATTTGCGCCCAAGACAACGAGCGCGCCTACGCGGCTCGACAGAAGATTGTTGATCTTGAGGCTAAAGTTGCTGACTTGACATCGAAGGTAGAGGAGGCGCAAGGAGAGAAGGCTGCCAAGCAGCAGATGGAGGTTAGTTTATTTGTTTTCCTTTATTCTTGCTATGTTGTTAACAAACCAGCCTAAGTTGTTTTGTCGGTCTCCAGGTTGAGTTGTTTGAGGCCAAGGTGCAGCTGTCTAGCAAGGACAGAGATCTCCACGCCAAGGACGTTGAGATTGCGGAGCTCAAACGTCGTTTGAACGAGCAAATCGACAGATGTGAGTCGTTGGAGATCGACTTGGAGGCCGAGAGGGTTAAGGCTGTTACGGCTGAGGAGGCGCGTGCTGTCAGCACTGCCGCGCTTAATGTGGCCCAAACCAACTACTCCGAGGCCCAAGGAATCGTTGACACGCTTGTCTCGGAGGCTGAATGGATGCGTACTCGTGGAGTAGCGCTTGTAAGTTTGTACTTCTGTTTTTTTTTTTTTTTTTTTTTTTTTTTTTTTTTTTTTTGATTCCATCTGGTTAAGGGTTGTTCTTAACGCTTTTCTTTTGTTGAAGGTTGCCAACTCCATCCTAAATGCTGGCGAGCTCGATCGCGCCGTTGCTGCTCTCACGGATGCGGCGCGTGCGGTGGTCATCGAGGAGGTTACTTGGAATGTGCCAGTCACGTTGAGCAGATACTAGGGCAAGAATTTGATGTAAGTCACTGCTCGGTGACTGAACGTGCTGATGCTGCGCTTGCACATGCTGAAAACTCGTATGACAACCTTACCTTGCCTATCATGGATCTGGTTGTGGAATCTTTGAAAAAAGACGACTGGTGCCAGCGTCTTAAAGCAGTCCTCGACCCACCAGTTACCGTCGAACTGTCCGATGAAGAACCAGCTGGTGATGACGGTGGAGATGGAGATGATGATGGCGACGACGACGATGGTGAGGATGACGGAGATGATGATGGTGGTCGACGCGATGAATAGGATAGGTTGTTAAATAGGTTGTTGATAGGCGTTTGTGCCTTATAATTGTCTTTGCAACTTGATTGTAAATGCTGCGCTGTTGCGCAAGTTTATTATATGAATCGTTTTCGTTTTTTCCGTTGCAATTATTGCATTGCTGTCAAAACTTAGGTTAAATTAGCTCGAATAAATGGAAGTGTTTTTTAAGTAAAAAGTGGCCGCCCGGTCTCGCGCTTTGTTCGCGGAGGACCCTGGAGGCGGTTCTTGTCAACAAATTTTTAATATGCTGGAGTGTTTTCGCGCTAATCAAAAGTTTAGCGTGCATTTGTAACGAAAAAATGTAGTAGAAAAACATGTCGTATGTTTTCATTAAGTCTGGAATGGGCACATAGGCCTTCATACATTGATTGTAATGGCGTTTAGCCGACATCGGAAAGTAAAAACAGGCGCAAGGCCGAAGTAAGTTACATATAACATTTGCGCAGTTGTTGCGCATTCCATGTTCGTGGTAAGATGTGGCCATCTAGGGTGCGTAACTTGTAGGCCCCTTTGCCCAGGACCTCGTGGATCAGGTACGGGCCTTCCCATTTAGGTGCCAACTTTCCTGGACGTTCCGCATTTGACGCTTCATTGTCGCGGAAGACGTATTCTCCTGGGGTGAAGGTACAGATACGGACCCTTGTGTTGTAGTACCTTTCTAGCTGGGTCTTGTACTTGGCCTCTTTGATTCGCGCGATTTCGCGTCTTTCTTCTAACAAGTCCAAGTCAAGGCGTCTTTCCGCTTCATTGTCAACTGTGTTGACCGCTGTCATGCGTGGTGAGGGTAGGCCAATTTCCGCCGGGATAACCGCCTCTGAGCCATAAACCAAGCTGAAGGGGGTCTCGCCGGTACTTGTTTTTGGCATGGTTCGATGAGCCCATAAGATGCTCGGGAGCTCATCAACCCATCCTCGTCGCCTTGTCCCCAATCTGGCCTTTATCCCCTCGACAATGCATTTGTTCACGCTTTCCACTTGTCCGTTGCCTTGGGGGTGCGCAACAGATGTGAAAGTGTGTTCAATTTTCATCTCCTTCATCCACTTCTTGAGATCTTCTGATGCAAAGTTGGTGCCATTGTCTGTTACAATCTTGAGCGGGAGGCCAAATCTGCATATGATGTGCTCCCAGATGAACTTGCGCACAATCATAGCTGTGGTGGATGCAAGGGCTTTGGCCTCCACCCACTTTGTGAAGTAATCGACAGCCACTATGATGAATTTTACGGCGCCGGGAGCATCCGGGAAGGGTCCCACCATGTCAATTCCCCACTGCTGGAAGGGCCATGCAGTGGATACGGGGATAAGATCGTTCTTGGGGCGCAGTGTTTTTGGAGAATGCCTCTGGCAAGAGTCACATTTGCGGATCTCCTTTAGCGCGTCGACATGCATACCAGGCCAGTAGTAACCGGCGCTCATGATCTTCGCGACAACCATCCGTGGTCCGGAGTGAATACCGCAGATCCCCTCATGGATTTCCCTTATCAGGTAGTTCGCATCCTGGGGGTCCACGCAGCGCAGTAGCGGCCCCAGGAAGGACTTTCGGTACAAAATACCGCCGTTCATTTCATATTGTAGGGCTTTGTTTTGGATCTTCCTCGCTTCCGCTTTGTTCTCAGGGAGTACCCCCTCTTGCAAGTACTGGATTATCGGGGTCATCCATGAAGGTTGTCCCGTTTCGATCACGTACACTTGTCGCAGCAGCACCGATGGATTCTTGAGTACCTCTATCCTTACATCTTTGGCAAGATGTTGAAAGGAGGTCGAGGCAAGCTTGCTCAAGGCATCAGCTGGCTTGTTTTCGGAGCGATTGATGTGTATAACTTTGTGAGATTTGAATTGTTGGAGCAATTCTTTCGCTTGTTCCAGATACAAAGCCATGACTTCTCCCTTCGCGTCGTATATGCCATTTACTTGGCTGGCTATTAGGAGTGAGTCAACATGTGCGCGCAAGCTTTTGGCTCCCATTTTGATGGCGAGGCGTAAGCCTGCCAGAAATGCTTCGTACTCAGCCTCGTTGTTGGTGTTTTTGAAGTCCAACTTAATGGCGTAAGTAAACTCGTGATTCTCTGGGCTCACCAGGCGCAATCCTGCTCCCGCGCCATCTTCATTTGATGCCCCATCGGTGTAAAGCATCCAAGTTTTATCTGTTGCATCTTTCTCGGGAGTCTCTATCAGCTCGCACTCCTTGATTTTATCGGCCGGCACTTCTGTGATGAAGTCGGCTAGGACCTGACCCTTAATGGCCGGGCGCGGCCTGTACAAGATGTTATGGCCGCCCAGTTCAATGGCCCATTTTGCCAACCTGCCTGATGTCTCAGGCTTCTGTAGTATAGTGCCAATGTGGAAATTTGTAAGCACAGTTATCACATGGCCTGTGAAGTATCGGCGCAGCCTTCGGGAGGCGTGCAATAGCGCAAGAACCAGCTTCTCCATTGTGGAATATCTTGTTTCTGGGTCAGTGAGTACCCTGCTGACATAGTAGATCGGGTAGATCGGGGTTTGTACTCCGTTTCTGTCGACCAACAATACTGACCCTACTGCCTTATCCGAGGAGGACAAGTACAGCACGAGGGGCTCCTTTTCAAATGGTGCAGTCAGGGTAGGGAGTTCGATCAAACACGCTTTCATTTGTTGAAAAGCTGTTTCGGCTTCCGGGGTCCATTTGAACTCTTGTTTCTTCACACAATTGCGCAACGTGCTAATGAAGGGATACGACTTTGCGGCGTGATTGGAGAGAAAACGATTAAGCGCGGCCAGCCGGCCGGCTAGTCGTTGCATTTCCTTGATGTTTCGCGGTAAGGGCATTCGTTATAGCTTGTACTTTCTCTGGATTCCCCTTGAAACCGCCGTTTGTGATAATGAAGCCTAGAAACTTCCCTTCTTCCATGCCAAAGGAACATTTGGCTGGATTTAGCTTCATATTTACGCTGCGCAATGAGTTGAACGTTTTCTCGATGTCTTTCAACATTTGGTCCTCCTCAGGACTTTTAACCACTAGATCATCGATATAAACCTCAATATGCTTTCCGATGTCACCTGCAAAGGTCTTGTCCATCAAGCGTTGATATGTCGCGCCTGCATTCTTCAGGCCAAAAGGCATCTTTGTGTAGCAGAAGATTCCAAGATCCGTTCTGAACGCTGTCTTGTCTTCATCTTCTAGCTTCATCTGCACTTGATGGTATCCTTTGTAGCAATCCAAAAAGCACTTCCATCGGTATGGCGCGAGAGAATCTATTTTTTATCGATCTCAGGCAAGGAATAGCAATCCTTTGGGCACGCCTTGTTGAGATCAGTGTAGTCTACGCACATGCGCCATCCGCCGTTTGATTTTTCGACCATCACGGGGTTCGCCACCCAACTCTGATATCTTACCTCTCGCAAGATCCCGTCTTTGAGCAGCTCACATACCTGCTCGTTCATTGCTTTTGTCTTGTCTGCCCCTAGGCTGCGCCTTCTTTGGACCTTTGGCTCGACAGATGGGTACGTGTTTAAGCAATGCTCGGTGATGTTGCGCGGGACACCGGTCATGTCTGCCGGTGTCCAGGCAAATATATCCATGTTTCGAAACAGCAGTTGCTTTAGACGTGTTCTGATTTCTGACGAAATGGCGTGGCCAATTGTCACAGTCTGCTCGGGGTATTTTCGGTTTAAAACCCATTTCTCTGGCTCGGTCGTGGAGACCTTCGCCGCCTTTGTTGGGCGCAGCTCTTCAGTTGACATTACTTCTTTCTTGGCATATATGATTGCTACTCCTGTCTTGGTTGGGAAACCTATCGCAGAATGAGGCGTTGAAGTCACCATGTTTAGCTCGCCTTGTGTTTCCCTCCCAATAAGCACATCATGCCTCGATTTCACTGGCATTACCATGAAGTTCACATTTGTTGTTCTTGAGTGTTTCCCGTCAGAGAGCGTGACGGGGAAACTGATCTGTCCGAGAGGAAAAACCATCTCGTTGCAAAATCCGGACAAAGGATAATCGACTGGCTCGAGTCGCGCTTTATCCTCCTCATCCAACTAATTGAAACACTGTTCGTAAATGATGTCGGCAGTACTTCCCGGGTCTATGAATATGTAGTCAGTTTCATAATGCCCGATTATACCGGTAATGACCACGGGACGTGTGGCGCGAGGTCCGCCGCGCACTACCAGAAATATAACTTGCTGCTCTTGCCAAGAAGGTTCATAAGGGCGTTTGCCTTTCTCTTTCGCGCTATACCTGGGTCCGTTGACCATGTGAGTCTCTAGTCGTCGGACCTTTTTGTGGTTCCCTTCATCGTGGCGCTGGAGTTGACGGGTTTCCTTGCGTACATTCTTCACTAAATGGCTTAGCTTACCGCTTTTGAGCGCTCTCTCGATTTCTTGGCGCAAGCTATAACAGTCGTCGGTCAGGTGCCCTGAATCTTTGTGAAAATCGCAGTACAAGTTGGGGTCTTGCCCTTTCTTGTTTGTCATTGGCCTGGGAGCCTTGAAATCGATATTCTCCGTCATCAATACCTCCTTTGGCGTTTTTGTGAGCGGAGTCAGTGTTTGTCACGATTGTCGTCTCTGTCCGCCTTCTTGTAACCGATTCGGTCAATCGTTTCTCGCGCATCTTCTCTGTGGCGCGGCCTGTCGTCACGGCCTCTTGTCTCTCAGACTTCCAGTCATGACTCTTGTATTTGTTACGCTTGTTGTTGTTGTCGCGCGTACTTCCTCTTGAGAATCGATCTTCTGGGTAGTAGCCCTTTCCACCAGCAAGGGACTCCTCAGTTTGCGCGACGATTTTTGCGGCTTCCATTAGTTTATCCCACTCCTTTGGCATTCCATCTTTGCCTGTGATGGTTCTAATGAGACTATCGCAGCGTATAGCCTTTTTGAAGTGACAGCGCATGAGTTGCTCACTGACGCCGCCTATTTCCAGACACTCTTTGTTAAAACGCGTGATGAAGTCCTCCAGACCTTCACCATCTCTTCGCCAAATATCTTCTACTTCGGCTGTGTCACGTTGGTAGCGACGTTGTTGGCTAAAGTAGCTTAAGAATTGCGTCTTGAAATCTGTCCATGATTTAATCTTCCCAGGCGGAAGGCTGTCAAACCTGGCGCGAGCCGCTCTGGTAAGAGTTTGAATGAACAGGTGGCACCACATGGGCATGTTCCAACCTCCCATGCAGCCCACACTCGTGAATGTTCTGACGTGATCGTCTGGGTCAGTCAACCCATTGAATTTCCCAACAGTTGGGGGTAGCTTCTCTCGTGAAAGCGGCGCGAGTGCAATTTTCGGGATAAACTTGGAGTGTTTCGCAGCTTCCGCTGGTCTGTATGCCAGGCGGAAATCTCTTTCAGCTTCTTCTGTGTAGCCAATGTGTTGTCTTGGCTTGTAGTACTCATGGTTTTTTGGTAAACGATGAAAGACTGACGATTCCTCGTCACCTTCCCATGTGGGATCATACGGGTCCGTTTCTTCCCATTCGTTGTTCATGTTGCGCGGCGTGAGCCGGCTGTGAATAGGGCCTCGCTGAAGGTTCGACGGATAGTCGTAGTAACTATCCGTTTCCCCTCTTGTATCGCGCGTGTCTTGTACGCTTAAACATCTTGTAGGGGGAGGCCTGTTGATTCTGCCTTGTAGATTGGCTGGCGGGGGCATTTGGCGCACCCCCTGACTCTGAGGGGTGACCAAGGACGGTTCTGCCGTCAAAACTGCTTGCTGCGCGATCAGCGATTGGTATGCTGCATTGATGGTGGCGATGTTCTTGGCATACCACGAGGCTGGGGTTTCGCCTTCTGGTAAGCCTAGTAATGCAGATACATTTTGAGGTAGCGCTGTGTTCGACGGTCCTTCACCGTTGTTCCCTGGGGTGACCACTTGGGTGATGCGGTTAATGCTCCCGCGCGGACCCCCAGTATTGGTAATTTCAACTTCGCCGATTTCTTCGTTTTGTTGGGCTTGGAAGTTTTGGATTCCTTCACCCAACGCCATGTTAGAGTCGGTTCCGAAACCGAACTCTGGAATGATTCCTTGACCAGTCATAGTCGAAGGATGAAAAAGATGTCGAAGGCTCAAATAAAAGAAGATGAGGGTGGTTATAGAAAAAATCGGTGGGCGCCAATGAAGAAACAGTGATCTAATTAGGGAGTTAATTAGATTGGTTTATGTTCCTTTCATGATGGTTAATCTTCTTAAGGATATTTGAGCTCCGATTTGGTAATCAATCCTGCAAAACAGAACGCCGTTACTCGTTAAGAGGGGAATGTGGGGGTTTCCCTCTTAACCAGGCTCCGGCGTGAGAATAAGCGACCGCTTTGAGAATAATTAAGTGTAAAGAGTGAGAGTAGAGGGAATAGAATGTTTAACCTGTGGAATGAGGTCTCTATTTATAGCCGGAGAGGTGTAAGGGGTTATGGGCTGATGGGCCTTGGGCCAGAAGCGGACAACAAAACGGATATGCTCTTTGTCTCACTGGCGTCGACCGCTTAGTGGCTTCTAGACGCTCGTCGGTGCTGGCGCACCTTGATTGGAGCCACGTGTCATTGTTGTCGGCCTTGTTGTCCTTCTGACATCAGCAGACAAGGAAATTTGGTGGAAGAAGGATGGTGTATGTTAGGACGATCAAGGCAATTTTGAGGATGGAAGAAGAGGTACAGAGGGGTATCCTATCTCTTGGCATCGCTCTGGATAACGAATGCCATGAAACACATATTCTTATGAAAGCATTAACAAGGAAATTTGGACCAATCAAAGAAGATGTAAAGCCGGACACTGTCATGACATCATGACGTTTTGATGATGAAACAGACATGGTGACCGTAATATACGTAATATACGACAGCGGAGAGCAGGAAGACTATTGGCTTGAAAACATCATGACAAAGCAGGGGTTTGGGTTCACGGAAGAATTGCATAACTCCGCTTGTTTGAACACAGAAATGGACTCAAAATTGGCGTTAATGCAAGACATGTTCAAATGGAGGCCTCAGAATCTTCAGGAACAAGAAGCCAATGAAGGTGAAGGTGATGACATGGATGAAGATCCAGATGAAGACTCTAAGGAAGAAGATGACGTAAGTGATGGATACTTTTCGGATAAAGTACCTTCTGACGAAGGGTTTTAATTTTTTTTCTTCTGTGTAATCTTCTTCTTTTTTTAAGATAATTAAATGATATATTTCTCTATTTATTTGCAAAACGCCAAAAAAATACTACAAAAACGTGTTGCTTACAAAACGCCAGAAATAACAAAAAATATTTTTCCTGCTTAATATTTTATTTTCTCCGTTATTGTATTTTGTCATTTTGGTCTGCATAACGCCATTTAAAAAAACGTCAAACTTGGAAGATGGGACGTCTATCACCTTATAAACTGATAAAGCTGATGAAAACAGTAAATACAAACAGTAACTGAAAAGAAGGTTACTTTATTACTATCATTTATTATAATAAAAAAACCCCGCCTAAACTACGCGCCAAAAAACTCCTATAAGAGAAGGGTCTACACACAATGAATTGATCACACCTAGAAAAACAAACGTCATGTTCTCTAGAAACCACTCGCTTTAAAACGCCAAAAAAGATTAGTTAAAATAACCACAGATGGCAAAGCTTTGCAAAGCTTTCACTGAATCGATTCTTCTTTGAGGGGATTATCTCTATAATCTTTTGCTGAATGAGATGCACAAATTTTCAAGAAAAAGAGACTGTCATCGTGTGAGCTTTGTTCTTGATGAATATATGCATGGCATGAAGGGATCAACACAAGTGTAAAATGCTATTTTGGACTCCATTATTATAATAGCATTCAAGCAAGAGTTGATCTTTAATGACATGCCACCAACCGAGAATATCACACCAAAACACAGGATGTCACTAACAAGCTTCGTCTAAAAAAGACGGTGTTTATGTAGGAAAGTTGGCATCTAGCTAAGGTATTCAAAGGTTCAAAACGTCGAAACAAATTCAAGAAAAGAGGCTGATAACAGTGAAGAGTCAGATGAGAAATTAGATTACCATTTTTAATTTTTTTTCATTTTATATTGTTTTGTTATCAAATTATCTGTTGTTTTGTTATCTAATTCTCGACAAATAAAATACATTATTATATTAAAACGCCAAAAACTACAAACACCAAAACAAGTGCTGGCAAAGCACCTTGTCAATGTACTAAACGCCTAAAAAATTGACTAAACGCTAAACAAAACATTTGGTCTTATTGTAATCTCATGAAAATATAAATGACTCGTAGTGAACTATTATACAACGCCACAAAACGCCAAAAAAATTGACCAGAAAAGCTATAACGCCAAAAAATTATCTATGTGACACAAAAACAATTAATTCAACGCCAAAAAGCTTAATGAATACAATTAGCACCAAAATATTCTCAGACACTAGAAAATGTTATAGCGTGTTGGGAAAATAAAAGAAGATTTAAAAGACAAAAAAACCCCTCACACCCTGATCATATCCCACACCACGTGTTGGGCAAGGATGCGTTCTCACCGTTCTCACACTTTTGGGCGTTTCTCCTGATCCCGTACCTATATATATAAATGATACGATGCATTAATTTATTAATGACACACAAATATGCTTGTTTAGCATTATACAAAACAAGAGGACGACAACAACTGGCTCTAAACAAAAATTTAAGATAGTCAACAGTTTCCACAATGGAAAGCCGCATAAACAAGTGTCACCTTTGAATTAAGAGCAAATTTTCATCCCATGTAAAGTGTTTTGTCAGATAACCTTTGAGAGGGTATAGCCACTAATGATTTCTTTTTCTTTGTTACAAATCCAAACTTATCATTAACATCAAACTCTTCATCTTTAGGAAAGTTCCACTCGAAAGAATGCAAAAAAGATGCTAACATACATGTTAACATCTTGTCACCCAAGGGGATTCCCGGACATATTCCTCTTCCTGTTCCAAACGGAAAAAACTTCATATTATTTCCATTGTAATCCCATTTGCCGTTCAAAAACTTCTTTGGTTTGAACTCCAATGGGTTAGTCCAGTTGTCAGGATCGTGGTGGATTGCCCAAACATTGATATGCACGGTTGTATCTTTCGGGATTGTGTAGCCACCCACCTTGCAAGATTCATCTGGGGATTTCTGGATTAGGAGGGGAAGTAGAGGGTGTAATCTGAATGTCTCCTTGATTACTGCATCCAAATATGTCAATTTGTGCAAATAGGATTCTTCAACAATATTGTTTATACTAAAAACCTCGGTTAATTCATCTTGAACTTTTCTCATCACAACCGGATTATTCAAAATCTCTGCCATCACCCATTCCACCATTGTCGATGTTGTGTCATTTGCGGCGACTATGACGTCCTGTGGAAATATTCAAAATAACGGATCGAAAAATGTATTTGTGTATAATATTTTCTATGTATTGGTAGCTAAAATTCAGATTTCTTTATATAAAAAGATCACAATGAAAATGATATTGATAAAGCTAACTCCTAATGATAATGATAAGACTAAAAACATGAATAACGATCATAATACTCAAATCAGAGATAAAATAACGACCATCGACAAACTTCAAGATAAATGATAAATCTGATAATAATAATAATAGAGTAAATTTCTATTTTCGTCCACGAGGTTTGTCAATTTTACCTAGTTTAGTTCAAAACTCTAATTTATAACAAATCCACCCCTGAAGTTTGCATTTCTTAACGCTTTTCATCGCTAAGGGTGCTTTTTCATTTAATTCTTAGAGATGAAAAGCGTTAAGAAATGCAAACCTTAGGGATGAAAACTGTTAACAAATGCAAACCTTAGGGATGGTTTTGTTATAAATTAGATTTTTGGACTAAACTAGTTAAAATAAACAAACCTCAGGGACGAAAATAGAAATTTACTCATAATAATAATAATAATAATAATAATAATAATAATAATAATAATAATAATAATAATAATAATAATAGTAATAATAGTAATAGTAATAATAGTAATAGTAATAATAACAATAATAATAATAACAATAATAGTACTAACAATAATAATAGTAACAATAATAATAACAACAATAATAGTAACAACAATAATAACAATAACAATAATAACAATAACAATAATAGATAGTAAACTTGGCTAACACATGTTTTATATCAAAGATTGCATTTTTAGTGGAACTTGTATTTGAAAGAACTAGAATAATTAAGAAAAAACATACCAACTAAGACTTAATTTGGATCATGTCAAATAATCTGGAGTGTCTTTTTGATCTTTAAGCTCTAATAGGATCTGTAGAAAATCCTTGCTTCCATCTTCTTCAACCACCCTATCGATTTTGTTGGAGTTAGCTTTGATTCTGTTTTCGATAATGTTGTCAAACATCTGATCATTATATTCGAGTTGCCTCTGCATATCTCACCGGCTTTTTGGAGATCAAACCGTGATAATCATCGAAATAAATCGGATATGTTTGGTGCTCCTAGTAACTCAACAATTTTCATTTCAACTTCATGAAACCCATCTCCAATATGGCTAGATCCCATCCCTTCATCTGATTTGCTACAACCCCATAATATACTTGTCACAACACTGTCTTAACTTATATTTTATATTTTCTATGTGGTTATCTAAGTTTCTTAGATTTACTTGGTAATCTAGTGGTTCTTCTGGATAATATTCCAAAATTGGCATACCGTTTTAACTTGGCTAACACATGTTTTATATCAAAGATTGCATTTTTAGTGGAACTTGTATTTGAAAGAACTAGAATAATTAAGAAAAAACATACCATCAACTGAGACTTAATTTGGATCATGTCACTGGAGTGTCTTTTTGATCTTTAAGCTCTAATAGGATCCGCAGAAAATCCTTGCTTCCATCTTCTTCAACCACCCTATCGATTTTGTTGGAGTTAGCTTTGATTCTGTTTTCGATAATGTTGTCAAACATCTGATCAATATATTCGAGTTGCCTCTTCATATCTCACCGCCTTTTTTGGAGATCAAACCGTGATAACCATCGGAATAAATCGGATATGTTTGGTGCTCCTAGTAACTCAACAATTTTCATTTCAACTTCATGAAACCCATCCCCAATATGGCTAGATCACATCCCTTCATCTGATTTGTTACAACCTCATAATATACTTGTCACAACATTAAATTGCATGCTAATAGCAGTTTCATTAAATTGCTAGTGCCGTAGTCCAACCAGTGATAGCCCAAGTATCCCGATGCTTTAGTGTTTACCCAAGACTCAAGGTAAACTAGAATCCTCCTAACAATACCCCCGAGAATAATGGGGAGGTGCATCTCCTATAGCGATACTATTGTTAAGGCGGAATTACACACTTCTGGATTAAACGTCACATAGCACAAAGAATCAAGAATCAAGAATCGTAAGTTTCATGTACACATAGGATAGAGTTTAGATTCAAAAGCATCAAGTTTCGTAGTTTATAGAATACATGTTACATCCCAAAGTTTAAAAACAAAAAGGGATCGAGTATATTCACAGTGATTGCTTAACGGTTAAGACCGTTATTGTGACAACCCGTACTCTAGACTTATCTTGTGTAACGTTATATGCTCACGTGAACTATGTTACTTGAACGAATACATGATATGTTATGTGTTACATGGTTATGTGATTGCGTGATATGTTGCTTAAACCGAATAATATTGGATTACACGAAAACCCACTCGGTCCATTTAGTGGACTCGAGACCATGACACAGCCCAAGTGGGGTTTCGGCCCACTTCCCTATTGCGTATATATGCACACACACACCTTAGGGTTCTAGTTTTACAACATTGCAACCAAGAGCACACACATACTTTCTCTCGATCGGAACCCTAGGCAGCCGACCCTCTCAAGTCTCGAAGTTCCTTGTAATCGGATCATCCCTCGTGCACACTCTAGAATCGGTTAGTATTTATGGTTGGTTGTTTATACATGATGTTATATGATTTCATGTTTGATGATGTTTCTTGCATGATAATCTAGGGCTATTGTATGTGATTGATGATGTTCATGTAATCGGCTCATGTATAGATCTGATAGTGTTGGTATAGCTTGAACGGATTGATAATCATATTAACAGATGTAATTACACACATGCTAGGGTGTATGCTAGTTAGAATCGGCTGGTTTGATTAATCTGATTGCATGTTTGTTTGATTTAATTGCTATTGTTCTTGATGATAATATGAATGTTCTTGAATACTGTTTGATCGATAATACTTGGTAGGTTTCATTGGAAACTGATAGTTGATTTGAATTATGGAAGTTGATAATTGATTGGCATAACTGATTGCATGAAACATGGAAACTGTTACAAGTTGTTAGTCACACGGATTGCTAGTCGAGACCGAGATTGCGGGTCTTGTTGCGACTCGGAACCTCACACAACAGCACAAGCCGAAACCATGGTTGCGAGTCCCGTTGCGACTCGTAACCGGACCAAGACGAGCCGAGACCAGTTGTTGCGACTCGAGACCTGACTCGAGACCACCTAGTCTCGAAGGATATGCATCTGTCGAGATCTCCCTCGTTGCGACTCGAGATCTCTAGTCTCGAGTCGAGACCATGCACGTACACATAATTGGACTTGCACACTGACACGAGCCCAGCTAATTGGGCCGGATATTGGACTTGTTTACATCTCTGCTAGTTGGACTGCTTATCTGGTTGGACTGACATGTTGTTATGGGCTATTACTGTTTTTGGGCCGGGTTATGTTTGGGCCGGACACTTGGATTTGTTTACTTGTTGGTATTTGGATTGCTGATACGTGTACGTGTTTGCCATGATTATACGTGATACAATATGCGTGCTAAATACGAACCTGACTTATGTGGTAACCCTGTTAGGACGTGGTTGACCACCGTTAGTTCAAGAAACTCTCCCTTTCTCTTTGTGTATCTGCCGAGCAACCCAAGGTGAGTTCACACAGCCAAGGCATGGGGTTCCCAGGGTGGGAATGGGATTGGATGATTATTACGTACATACTTAGTTAATGGAACCTAATGATATGGTCCTCAGGGTGAGGATGGTGAATGATAAGATACGGCTAGACTAGTATACCTTCTTGAACAGATCTTCGCACACACGCCAGGGGTTGGCTGCGATAATTATGACTGATCTTCGCACACATGCCTCGGGAAGGCTGCGAACTAAACATATTAGAACTTCGCATACATGCCAGGGTGGCCAGCGATACAAATATACATAGTCTAGGATATTTGGGAGTATTAACCCCAATCTTCGCATACATGCCGAAAGGGCCCGCGATACGAACCAATACTATACATGAACAATGAACGAACTAATACGATGCATGATTAGATAAACGAACACAATGCTTACTATACCGTTTCTATTACTGAACTTACTTTATGTGAACTCGCTCAACTAGTTGTTGACTCTCTGCTGCATGCCTTGCAGGACCCTAGGTACATTGTGGAGCTTGCACAGGGAGGAGCAGGTCGTTGTGGGCAAAGGATCGTGAATGCTATTTCAACACTTATGATATTTCATACGTTAACATTTACATTTGGGTTACTTAAATGCTTCCGCTATACTTAACTATATTACATGTTCAATATGATTGGTGGTTAGGATCCTGGCCAGTCACGCCTCCAAGCGGTGATACTCCGCGTGTGGATTTTGGGGGTGTGACAGATTGGTATCAGAGCCATTGGTTATAGAGAACTAGGTTTTAATATGGGAAAAACGTTTTTATTAAAACCAGACTATAACCAGAACAGTGCTCTCAACGATTCACAACGACGCTTCGCTCCACGTGCAAGACTCGACATCTTAGGTAATAAGGTTTATGCTATTGCCTGTTTGCTAGAACTGCTTAGAACTTTGCTCGCATTACGCTTAGATACACATGCTTTGATTTCATGAGAACACCTACGTGCTTACACTTTTCTGTCATCGCCCTACTCGCGAACCACTCTCGCTTACATTACTTTTACAATGAAGATCATGTCTGGACGAATCAACATGACTCAAGCCCAGCTAGAGGCACTCGTTCAAGCTCAAGTTGCTGCGGCACTTGCAGCTGCTCAAGCAGGTAGTATACCCTGTAGTCATACCTTACACTAGGATCTTTAGATCCTACATTCCTAAGCTAGCCCTTGTATTTAAACTTTGCCCTATTCGTACACAATAGGTCAACCAGCGCAGCAAGTTTGCACCTTTAAGAATTTCATGGACTGTCGTCCAAATTCCTTCAGCGGCACAGAGGGGGCAGTGGGACTCCTCCACTGGTTTGAGAAGCTAGAATCCATATTCGAAATGTGCGAGTGCCCTGAGGCTCGCAAGGTCAAGTTTGCCACTGGCACGCTAGAAGGAATAGCACTGACTTGGTGGAACGCCCAAGTCCAGATCTTAGGGTTGGCAGCTGCTAACGCCACACCCTGGAACGACTTTAAGGAACTCATTAAGAGGGAGTATTGCACGCGTGAAGATATTCACAAGTTGGAAGACGAGCTATATAATCTGAAAATGGTTGGGTCAGAGATCGAAGCGTATACCAAACGGTCAAACGAGCTGGCCGTTCTGTGTCCAACTATGGTGGACCCTCCATACAAGCGCATTGAGATGTATCTCAAGGGATTGGCGCCAGAGATTCAGAGCCACGTGACGTCGGCTAACCTCGAAAACATCCAGGAAATTCAGCGCCTCGCTCATCGCATCACCGATCAGGCAGTGGATCAGAATAAACTGCCTAAGCGTGTCAGCACTACTGCTACAGTTACTCCAGCCGCTACTTCTGCTACACCCAATGACAACAAACGGAAATGGGATGGGGATTCCAGCAGGGGATCAGTTCCCGATCAGTCTCAAGCACAGCAACGCAGGACGAATGACTACCAGAATCCGAGTCAGCAATCATCTGGCAATCTGGAGCAGGGTGGATACAGGGGAGTACACCCACTATGTAACAAGTGTAACAGGCACCACAGTGGAAGGTGTCGCAAGGAACGTTGCCAGAGATGTTTCAACATAGGGCACGAAGCCAAAGATTGCAGGAGCTCACGACCTGCAAACCAGAATCAGCAACTTCCGCCACCAGCTCCTCAGAACCCACAGCAGCAGCAGCCACAGCGTGGAAATCAGGGATGTTTCTAGTGTGGGGCAGAAGGTCATTACAAGCGCGATTGCCCGCAGTTGAACCAGAATCAGAACCACAACAATAACCAGGGCAACGGGAACAACAACAACCACAACAATGGCAACGAGGCAAGAGGTCGAGCTTTCGTGCTAGGACAAGGAGACGTTGTTTGAACTTATAACTCGTTTTGGGATTTCTAGTATTATGTTTCTGTTACTCAAACAAAGTTTGGTTTGAACGTGAATCGTATTGGGTTTTATGGATTATTTTAACTACTACACTTTATGTTTGATATGATGGATGGTTTGATATATTTGAACGCACCTGCCGTATTTAAGGACCTTATGAACAGGGTGTGCAAACCCTACCTAGACAAGTTCGTCATAGTATTCGTGAAGTCCGCTTCTTAGGCCACGTAGTGAACAAGGATGGGATCCGTGTCGATCCATCCAAGGTAGCCTCGACCAGAAACTGGCCTGCACCACGTACTACAGACGGATTACCAAGGATTTCTCGAAGATTGCTCAGCCACTTACGCTACTGACACAGAAGGGTGTCACCTATTGCTGGGGAGAGCCCCAGGAGACTGCTTTTCAGCGCGACAAGGTTATCGCTTTCGCCTCTCGTCAACTCAAGATTCATGAACGCAACTACACGACGCACGATTTAGAGCCGGAGAGCTGTTGTTTTCGCGCTTAAGGTATGGCGACACTACCTGTACGGTACCAGGTGCACGATTTACACCGATCACAGGAGTCTCGAGCATATCCTTAAGCAGAAGGATTTGAATATGCGTCAACGACGATGGGTTGAACTACTTAGCGACTACGAATGCGCTTTCAAGTACCATCCAGGCAAGGCCAATGTTGTGGCGGACGCCCTCAGTCGGAAGGACACTCTACCTCAGCGCGTGCGAGCGCTACAGCTACGATTCGGTCTAGCCTTCCAGCACAGATACAAACTGCTCAGATAGAAGCACTGAAGCCCGAAAACGTCAAGGCTGAAGCCTTACGCGGCTCACGACAACAAATGGAACAGAAGGCAGACGACACCTACTATGAAACGGGGCATATTTGGGTCCCACTTTATGGCGGTTTACGAGAACTTGTGATGGATGAAGCTCACAAGTCTCACTACTCGGTACATCCAGGGTCGGATAAAATGTACCATGACATCAGCACTACTTATTGGTGGCCTAGCATGAAGGCCCACATCGCTACATACGTTGGAAAATGTTTGACCTGTGCGAGAGTCAAGGTCGAATACCAGAAACCAGCTGGCCTACTTCAGCAACCTAAGATACCTCAATGGAAATGGGAAGAAATTTCCATGGATTTCGTTACAGGCTTACCCAGATCCCAGCGGGGAAATGATACCATATGGGTGATCGTGGATCGACTCACTAAGTCTGCACACTTCCTACCTATAAAGGAAACGGGCAAGTTCTCCACTCTCGCAGACGTCTATCTTAAAGAAGTTGTTTCAAGGCACGGGGTGCCCACGTCCATCATTTCGGATCGCGATGCACGATTCGCGTCAGAACTTTGGCAAGCAATGCACAAACCATTCGACTCACGATTTAACATGAGCACAGTAGCATACAAGCCGCACCATTCGAGGCATTGTACGGGCGTAAATGCCGGTCACCTCTCTGTTGGGCAGAGGAGGGGGATAGTCAGATCACGGGTCCAGAGATTGTAGTGGACGCCACAGAAAAGATTGCACAAATAAGACAACGCATGGCGGCAACACGCGACCGTCAGAAATCCTACGCGGATAAGCGTAGAAAGCCTTTGGAATTTCAGGTCGGGGACCGGGTTTTACTTAAAAGTTTCACCCTGGAAGGGTGTAGTTCGTTTTGGCAAACGGGGCAAGCTGAATCCGCGGAATGTCGGACCATTCGAGATCATAGAACGCATAGGCAGGGTAGCCTATAGATTGAACGTACCAGCTGAACTCGGGGCAGTTCACAATGTCTTTCATGTGTCGAACCTAAGGAAGTGCCTATCAGATGAAATCCTCATCACTTCTTTTAAGGAACTCACTATCGACGAGCGGTTGCAGTTCGTCAGGGAACCAGTTGAAATCACGGACCGGGATGTGAAGGTCCTCAAACACAAGAGAATCCCTCTTGTTCGAGTTCGTTGGAACTCCAAACGTGGCCCAGAGTACACCTAGGAACGCGAAGACAGGATGACAGAAAAGTACCCCCAGTTATTCGAAACCAATGCTACCACTACTGAGGCTGAAGCTACTACTTCGGAATTTCGGGACGAAATTCCAGATCAACGGGGGGAGGATGTGACACCCTAGGAAAACCAGTGAACGATTGAACTTACCTAGCTTCCTCAGTGAGTGCATACCAAATTTCGGGACGAAATTTCCAATTAGTTGGGGATAATGTGACAACCCGTACTCTAGACTTATCTTGTGTAACGTTATATGCTCACGTGAACTATGTTACTTGAACGAATACATGATATGTTATGTGTTACATGGTTATGTGATTGCGTGATATGTTGCTTAAACCGAATAATATTGGATTACATGAAAACCCACTCGGTCCATTTAGTGGACTCGAGACCATGACACAGCCCAAGTGGGGTTTCGGCCCACTTCCCTATTGCGTATATATGCACACACACACCTTAGGGTTCTAGTTTTACAACATTGCAACCAAGAGCACACACATACTTTCTCTCGATCGGAACCCTAGGCAGCCGACCCTCTCAAGTCTCGAAGTTCCTTGTAATCGGATCATCCCTCGTGCACACTCTAGAATCGGTTAGTATTTATGGTTGGTTGTTTATACATGATGTTATATGATTTCATGTTTGATGATGTTTCTTGCATGATAATCTAGGGCTATTGTATGTGATTGATGATGTTCATGTAATCGGCTCATGTATAGATCTGATAGTGTTGGTATAGCTTGAACGGATTGATAATCATATTAACAGATGTAATTACACACAGGCTAGGGTGTATGCTAGTTAGAATCGGCTGGTTTGATTAATCCGATTGCATGTTTGTTTGATTTAATTGCTATTGTTCTTGATGATAATATGAATGTTCTTGAATACTGTTTGATCGATAATACTTGGTAGGTTTCATTGGAAACTGATAGTTGATTTGAATTATGGAAGTTGATAATTGATTGGCATAACTGATTGCATGAAACATGGAAACTGTTACAAGTTGTTAGTCACACGGATTGCTAGTCGAGACCGAGATTGCGGGTCTTGTTGCGACTCGGAACCTCACACAACAGCACAAGCCGAAACCATGGTTGCGAGTCCCGTTGCGACTCGTAGGGACTCGCAACCGGACCAAGACGAGCCGAGACCAGTTGTTGCGACTCGTAACCCCGTTGCGACTCGAGACCTGACTCGAGACCACCTAGTCTCGAAGGATATGCATCTGTCGAGATCTCCCTTGTTGCGACTCGAGATCTCTAGTCTCGAGTCGAGACCATGCACGTACACATAATTGGACTTGCACACTGACACGAGCCCAGCTAATTGGGCCGGATATTGGACTTGTTTACATCTCTGCTAGTTGGACTGCTTATCTGGTTGGACTGACATGTTGTTATGGGCTATTACTGTTTTTGGGCCGGGTTATGTTTGGGCCGGACACTTGGATTTGTTTACTTGTTGGTATTTGGATTGCTGATACGTGTACGTGTTTGCCATGATTATACGTGATACAATATGCGTGCTAAATACGAACCTGACTTATGTGGTAACCCTGTTAGGACGTGGTTGACCACCGTTAGTTCAAGAAACTCTCCCTTTCTCTTTGTGTATCTGCCGAGCAACCCAAGGTGAGTTCACACAGCCAAGGCATGGGGTTCCCAGGGTGGGAATGGGATTGGATGATTATTACGTACATACTTAGTTAATGGAACCTAATGATATGGTCCTCAGGGTGAGGATGGTGAATGATAAGATACGGCTAGACTAGTATACCTTCTTGAACAGATCTTCGCACACACGCCAGGGGTTGGCTGCGATAATTATGACTGATCTTCGCACACATGCCTCGGGAAGGCTGCGAACTAAACATATTAGAACTTCGCATACATGCCAGGGTGGCCAGCGATACAAATATACATAGTCTAGGATATTTGGGAGTATTAACCCCAATCTTCGCATACATGCCGAAAGGGCCCGCGATACGAACCAATACTATACATGAACAATGAACGAACTAATACGATGCATGATTAGATAAACGAACACAATGCTTACTATACCGTTTCTATTACTGAACTTACTTTATGTGAACTCGCTCAACTAGTTGTTGACTCTCTGCTGCATGCCTTGCAGGACCCTAGGTACATTGTGGAGCTTGCACAGGGAGGAGCAGGTCGTTGTGGGCAAAGGATCGTGAATGCTATTTCAACACTTATGATATTTCATACGTTAACATTTACATTTGGGTTACTTAAATGCTTCCGCTATACTTAACTATATTACATGTTCAATATGATTGGTGGTTAGGATCCTGGTCAGTCACGCCTCCAAGCGGTGATACTCCGCGTGTGGATTTTGGGGGTGTGACAGTTATTGGATCAAAAGGAGCTCTTTTAGAATTAGCCTGATTAGATTATAACAGATAAGAGTCGGGCAGAATAAGGAGATTGTAACAAGTGTCAGAATCAGTCACTGGATCGGATGGCTGTCCGATCGGATGGCCATCCGATCGGGTTGCCAGTCGATAGGGGTGACAATGTGTGGGGGAACGGATGGCTGTCCGATCAGATGGCCATCCCATTGGATTGCCACTCGACTCAAGTGTAGTTGTTGTTAGGTGTCTTGGTTGCTTTGATCGGATGGCTGTTCGATCGGACGGCTATCCGATCGGATTGCCACTCGATCAAGGGTCCCAAAGTTTCAATTTTCTGAAAAAGTTTCTAAGTGTTGAAAGATTATGAGGCAAGTGTCACCTGATTAAGTGGCTGTTCGATCGGATGGCTATCCGATCGGATTGCCGCTCGATCGAGTGGTCTTTGTCCCGTTTATAACTTTGTAAAGTTTCTAAGTTTCTTGTTTAACAATGACGGCATGATACGTATTGAGACAATTGTAAACTCATTAATATACAACCATTTTGATCGGATGGGAATCACCCCTGTCCGACCAGTCGTCTATCCATAACGAGTCTATGTCGAAATCCGTATTTTGGCCATCTTTTCCGGCAACAACCCGTTTCCAAACCAACTTTAGACTATCCATCCAGTCTACAGTCCATTTGGACCCCGATTCCACCCTTTCAAGTGAAAGATTTAAGAATAGATGAAGATAACTTAAGTTTTATTATGAAAAATCCTAGATCTAGCTTAGATTTGGTGAAAAGCACATGGGATTCCTCAGATCTGAGCTAGATCTTACCAGGAATGACATCATATAGTAGTTTGTACAAACCACCATGATGACATCATCCTCAAGAACTCAGATCTAAGAGATTTCACGGTGAAAAGTGTGATTTCGAAGGAGAATCACGTAGAGAATGATGTGTAGATCAAGAAAGTACAAGATCTTAGCATAAAACGTACCGAAATCGCCGAGAAATTGAAAAAATGAGGTGTGCGTGCATCTGGGTCGAGTGAGGCTGTCACATCAGTGAAGGACTGATGTGACAGGCCTATTTATAGTGTGGGAGAGAGACTAGGGCGGTGTGCACAGATCGGATGGTGGGTCGATCGAGTAGCCATCCGATCGGATTGCCACTTGGTCAATCCTATCCTTTCCGCGTTCCCGTCCTTGATTCGTTTGCGAGTTAGATTAAGTGTTGTGTATAAATTGGGTAGAAGTATCACATAACTAGATTACATCATAAATACCAAAAGTTTCCAAGTTTCATAAATTCCGCCACTGACAAGACTTCAGTCTCTCGTTCAACCAAGAATCAAGTTGCACGAGTCTCAAGAGTCAAGCACCAAATAAGTATCAAGTGTCAAGAGTCTAGTTTCCCAAGTATCAAGTATCAAGAATCCAAGTATCAAGTATCAAGAATCCAAGTGTCTAGTATCTAGATTTAAGCATCAAGAATCATAGTTTAAGTATCAAGAATCAAGATTATAGCATCAATAAGACTCACAAAGTTTCATAAGTTTCAAAAGTATCAATATTACATAGATTAAGGACTAATACTGAAAATAGACAAAGTCCAAGGACTAATCTTCCCAAAACCCTAAAGTTTAGGGATGCAGGGTGTTACAGACGACGACTATGATTACCTTAGAACGAGTTCCATCTCGAATTTGTTGTCTAGATTTGGCGGTGAATTGAATTTAGGTGTATGGGATTTGTTTTTAATGGAAGTGGTGGTGGAGGTAAGGTGATGGTGGAGGCGGTGGTTGTTGGGCAGTGGTGGTGGAGGCGATGGTGGAGGTAGAGTGATGGTGGTGCTGATTTGTCGGCAATGGTGGTGGTGGTAGGGTGATGGTGGAGGCGATGGTTGGTGGTGGAGGTGGGGTGATGGTGGAGGCGATAGTGGTGGTGGAGTGATGGTGGTGCTAATGTTGTCGACAGTGGTGATGGAGGTGGTAGTTGGAGAGAGGGGGGGGGAGATAGTAAAGATAAGAAGAGAGTAGAGAGAGAGAAAGATGTGAAGGCGGGTGTGGAGGTGGAGGTGGTGCCGTGGTTGCGATGATGGTGGATGAGAGAGAGAGAAGAGAGAGAGATGGTTGTGATGTGTGTGTATTCTTATATATATATATATATATATATATTCACAAACAACATATTTTTTTATTATATTGTATAGAGTAAACATTATAAAGTAAAGAACATGGATGAAACTTCAAAAAATCTCATTAAACGGAACTTTTTAACCAAATTAGTGATTTGGATGAAAATAACAAAAAAAAAAGTGAAGGGCAATATGGCACAAAAAGTCGTTTTAGATGAAACTAACAAAAATGCCTAAACCTCAGTGACGACTTTGGCAATTACTCTTTTTTTATAACATAATATTCAATATTTTAAATATTAATTTCTTTTGTTTATTTTTCTTTTAATAATACATTTGGTATTTAATGATATGTATTCGTTAGGGTCAGGTCGGGCAACATGTCGCATCAGAATAGGTAACAAAAAAAAAGGTTATTTTGATTCCAGTCAAAACGGGCTTGGGTCAAAATAATTTTAGGACTGAACATGTAACTTAATATTTAATATTTATTGATGAGTGGAATTTAATATTTACATTTTAAATTTGTTTTATTTAGTTTTTTTTTAATAATACACATTCATTTTTCTTTTAATAATACGCTTGATATGTAATAATATGTATTGGTAGGGTCAGATAGGTCAGCATGTCGCGTCAGAACAAGTCACATAAAAAATGGTTATTTTGGTTCGAGTCAAAACGAGTATAACCCCCGCGAAATTTTCGAACCTTTGATATTTGTACTAAATATTCATTAATACAAACATTATAATTTTAACTCAGTGTCATTACCGGAAGAAATCTAAGTATTATATACCTTGAAACCTTCCTAAATTTAATTGAGGGATTAGAATCGTCAAAACTCCAAACTCAAAGTCTAGGGACTAAAAATACCAAAAACCTTAAGTTACCATGTTGTGCCACCTAGAAAGACACTAATCATCTCCTAAGACACCCATGAACACTTGTCTTACCCATGTTTTGCTACCTTTCACCATTTTGCCACACTTATTCTAGTCTTGACACATAAAGGGACACTAATCCTCATCTGGCACTAATCCTCTTCTTAGAACACCTTGGGACACTTGTCTTGATTTCCTCAAACTTCCTTAGCTATAAATTCTCCTTTGAACCTTCATTTTTCTTCACACCTTTCATTCAAACACACAAGTCTTGTGTGAGCTTCTTAGTGTTTTCCTTGGGAGCTCCCCTTCTAGTCTTTTAAAGGAGTCCTCTAAAGCAAGTGAGTCTCCTTCTTTAGTTCTTTCCTTAAGCTTTTAGTTTCATAGATTATCTCTGTCCAAACCCATATTTTCACGCATAGTAAATATACCAATGGGAACACATAAGTGTTTTTCCTATTTTGGACAGATCATGTGTTGTCACTTTGAACGACCATAACTTGGGCAAAACTTAACCAAATGAAGTAAACTTTTACTTCATACTTTAGTACATTGAAAAAAAATTCAACAATATATTATACGCTTAAAAACATTTTCGTTTGGACTCTCAACCATTTTAAACCAAAATAAAGGTCAAAACTGAAGGATCTGCAAAGATTCGCATTTTTGACCATTTTCCGGGTTTCAAACAGAAAAACATTCTAAATGAAAGTTGTAGATCACATCTTAATTTAGTAAACTGGATACTTATATAATTTTTTGATAACATTTAATATTTTTAACATATTTTTCAAAAACTACTACGAAGGCTGTCAAAATTTCCTATCTTCTAAAAAATCTAAACTTCTTCACAGTTACGATGTTTCCATAACCTACATTCATCCACAAACATTATCACAACACAACTTTGATGAACAAATCCTTGTTTCTAGAAACACTTGAGATTTGCGAGTACGTGTAGAAACATCATCTACGCAACCTGTGAGTACATAGTCCCCACTTTTCCGTTTTCAAATCGTTTTGGGGTGATTCATATATGCTAAGCGTTTTCTCAAATAACATGTATGGCATATGTGTATATTAAGTGATTTTTGTGTGTGCACTTTATGTGGTGAAACAAAGAACAAATCCCAAATCCCTGTTGGATACTCAAAGTACTACTTTAAATCCTTGATTGGATTTTCTAGAAGTACTTTCACAAGTTCTTGGTTGGTTTCTATGCTAAGTGTTTATGTGCAAATCATGTATGGCGAAACAAAGTACAAATCACAAGTTAGATCCTTTTTGCATTCTCAAAGTACCATTCTAAATCCTTGATTGGATTTCTAATAGTACTTTCACTAGCTCATTGCGATTTCTATGTTTATGTGTGAAGTTGTGTGGCGTATAACATAAAATATAAAAGTGACTTAGAATAACGAGACGAGTGTAATCCGATAAGGGCATGGTGGATACGCTGCTGGTACTTGCTATATATAAGTGCCCTTATTGTATTATCCATCGTAGCGTTATCCAAATCACTTGAAGATTCTATGTTTTGATGAAACAAAGTACAAGTGAAACACAGTATAACGTACAATTTTTGTTAACACAAATTTCTTGGTTTCATACATAATGCCATCCACGGTACACTTTTGCCACAAAGTTTTACTATCAAATACGATGTGTTGCAATGCTAAACTTTTTGCCGTATATTTGCTAAAAAAATCTATTTTCACTTGTCAACTCGTGTAGTTGGAAAATGTATTGCAATAATAAATCTATTTTCACTCGTCACTCACGAACATTATTGTTGGTCGTCTATTTTCACATATGTTTCTGGTACCGACATTTCAAGCATGTTACACATAGGAATGCACTCGAGCGTTAGATTGCTTTTAAATTTAAAAACAATTACTTGTACTCCTTTGTGTTTGTAAAACAATGTAAGCAATACAATGAAACTTTAGTACCAGGTGTTGTGAACAATTTGTAACGTAACTCCCCGACATTTCCGCCACAAGTTCCACGTAGTCGAGGTGTTACAACAGGTTCGTGTCATTAGTTAGTTGAATCTATTATTTCAATTTTGAATTTCTTTAATTCATTTATATTTCAATAATACGTTTGATATTTAATAATACGTATTGGTCGAGTCGGGTCGGACAACATGTCGAGTCAGAATAGGTCACATTAAAGGGGTTATTTTGTTCGACTCAAAAAAAGTACGGATCAAAACAGTTTTGGGAAAGAACATATCACATAATATCTAATATTTATTACTTAGTTGAATTAAATATTTTAATTGAAATTTTATTTTATTCATTTTTCTTTTAATAATACATTTGGTATTTAATAATATGTATTGGTACGTTTGGACAACATGTCGCGTCAGAATAGGTCACATAAAAAGAATTATTTGGTTCGAGTCAAAATGTGTTTGTGTCATTTATTAGTAGAATTTATTATTTTGATTTTTACATTTATTTTATTCATTTTTATTTTAACAATACATCTTGTATTTTAATAATACGTATTGGTCAGACATCATGTCCCATCTATAACAGGTCACATCAAGTCAAAACGGATTTAGGTCAAAGTAGTTTTGGGTTAGAACATGTCATATAATAAGTAATATTTATTAAGGGTAAAGTTATTCTAAAAAGTCTTCTAAATTTATGAAGGGTACAAAGATATAATGATCACAAGATATAACACAGTGCCAAAGAAAAAAGATACAATTTTTAGCAAAAAAGACACAATGTCGGAAAGAAAAAACACAATGCCAAATAAAATGACACAATGATTTAAACAAATATTCTAAAATCGACCAGCAAAAAAAATAAAAAATCCAAAAGCGTAAACATAAAATCTAGAATCATAGAGTTCGACGAGACGATTCCAATACCGTTAGAATGAGTTTAATAGAAGTCTATTCGATACCATTCCCACGATTTTTTATTTTTAGGAGAATATATATTTGAAAATTTTCCTATTTATTAATTTGTTGAATCTAATATGTTAGTTTTAAATTTCTTTAATTCATTTTTGTTTTAATAATACATTTAGTATTTAGTAGTATGTATTTGTTTCTCTTTTAATAATACGTTTGGTATTTAATTATATGTATTGGCCGGGGGTCTGGCCAGGGAGCATGTTGGGACAGACTAGGTACACCACGTAAAGAGAGTTATTTTGGTTTGAGTCAAAGTATGTTCAGTTCAAAACAATTTCAGATAACATGTCACATAATATTTAATATTTATTAATTAGTTGAATTTAATATTTTAATTTTTTATTTCTTTTATTTTTTCTTTTAATAATATATTTAGTATTTAATAATATGTATCGATCGGATCACTTACACATACCGATTATGTCAAAATCTAACAAACCCATAGCACTACTCAGGCTCAATTACTAGGCACACTACACCTAGATATCCTTATCTTTTAGGTTATAATACGTGATCTTGTATTAAATATATCGTCTTTAATACTAAATTTAACGAGTTTTTAAGACCCGCGCGTTGCGGCAGGACTGTTAAGCCGAACAAAAACAGACGTACAAACATTGAACTATGCACACACATTACAGAATGTTAACTTCCCAAATTGAGAGCGGGACGTGAAACATTATTGTAGAAAAGGGTAACTAAATCAACACGATAACAAACACTGTCACACGTTATATTAACCTTAACCGTGCCAAAAGAGAAAGCAAAAAAACAATTTTATAAGATTTTATTACCATAATAAATATGTTTAAATTACTTGTAGGTTGCAATGTTCGAGCAAATAAAATACATACTATACATCATTTAAGCAATTCTCCCAAGAATTCATTGAATAACCTAGCAATTTAGTTATATTAAACACTTTATAATTTTTATATTTTTATATTTTTATATTATTATTATGAAGAATACACCAAAACCATATACTACCTTTTAGCAAACACGTAGAGAGATGTGGTGGAGTGTTTGACCAATGAAAACCAAGAATTATTAAGATAGTGTAGTGATAAACCAATAAAATGCAAGAAAAATTGAACAGTAAATTAAGAGGAGGCTTCAAAGTTGATAATTAATAGAGGGGTTAATATATACATGACTTTATAGAATTACCTCAAGAATTATTATATTTTAAAATACTTTTTTCTAAAACTGAATTCTATGAATCAATCAAAATAAGTTACTTGAATACTTAAGGCTATATGATATGACAAAAAAATATCATAGGATTCATAATATCATAACAAATATTAGATCTTTGAATTGAACTTAATAAATATTAATTGGTTGTTAATGTGTGATAGTTCTGTGAGCCCAATTTTCCCCCTTCTCTTATTTAATACATCGAGTTATGTCTCATAGTTAAAACAAAAGGTTAATTCAATTTTATCTTGTCTCAAACTATCATTTTATAGTTAACTTATAATATTTTCTTTATTCAATCCGTGTACTTCATGAGTTTCTATATGTGACTGATTTTTTTATAATGTAGTATAGATAACTAGAGCAAGTTTAGTGATTGCAAGTCATGATTTGGCGGTTTAGAATCTCTTGAAAATGTTTTTTGTGATATGTTCGATTGCTATGGTGCTATGGAGCAAGCTCTCTACATGGTGCAGTTTCAATTTTGCAAGGAAGACATTGTTCTCAAAGACACATAAAAAGTATATTCTTTCAATCTTTTACACTTCGTGTAGGCTATTATGGAAAGATAGAAACGATTTGGTCCTCAACAGAAGGAAAAAAAAAACATGCAGAACGGATCGTGAAAGAGGTGAAGATGATGTCGTTCAATTGGATTAAAGTCAGATCCATATGGAAGACTATAAGCTGGGAAAAGTGGTGTGAATCTCTAGTTGAGTGTTTCTTATCAGAGTGTTTGTTTTCTTTACTTAATTGGTGTCTTTGTGTAATACTAGCATTGATGTTCTTGTTCTTGTTCTTGTTCCGATACTTTAATCCTTGTCCTTAGCTTCTTATTGTTTGCTTTTTATATGCTCTTTTTCACCCGTTCAAAAAAATAAAAATAAAATTAAAAATAAAGATAAAAATAAAAAAAAAACTAAAAATACCCACAAATATAAATAACTACAACAATGCAATGGATAAGGCTAAGACCGTGCGTAATCGTTAGATTTTGGGGCGTTTTTAAGCCCGAAAACGTCCAAACACGCCTGGCCATGGCCCCCGGGGCGTTTTTTTTTTTGAATTTTGGCTGTTTGGCGTTGTATTTTCCACGCCCAAGATGAAAACCATTGACGAATCACTGTTTTAGTTGAATATTATTTGTTTTAATAATTAAAATAATAATAAATGGGTAATTATGGGAGTGCCACGTGTCGAACAACGCCCAAGGGTGGGGGCATCATCCCACTTCGCCCTTTTCTTCAAAACGCCCCTTGACTGACTAGGACGACACATGGCGGACAACGCCCAAGGGTGGGGCATTATTCACCATAACCACTACTACGCATGGTCTAAGTTCATGCTCGACTGGTTTTATGTTTTTTTATCTCTCTTAATTGTTAGTTCTCCAAACGCAAATAGATTTTGTAATGTTGGTTGTAGATATTAGACAGTTCTACAAATATGTAACAGTTCACCCATTAAATAGTACCTAAATTAGTAATAACTTCCAATACTTGTAAGTTTTTACTAAAATATATCATATTATAGATGATAATAATGTTGGTTCAAATTAACAATGTAGAAAGATAAAAGATACTTGAACTTGATTACTTTATTTATTTATTTTTTTGAACGGTTGATTTATTTAAGAAACAAACTAGCAAGGAGCTAGACAAAACAGAAAAAAATTACAAAACATTGAAACTACACCAATCCGACCATTCCAACGAGTGCATTTTCGCTCTATTTTTCACCCAAAGGAAGCTTGTGGATTTGTTTTGAGCCAAGAGCCTAGAGATTTTTTTTTTGAATGGCTAAACTTGCACACCATGGGGATTGAACCCATGACCTCCTACTATTCTACACCTTATCTAACTCATCAACACCATTGGGCTATTCCCAATGGATAAGAGCCTAGAGATATTTATTAAAGAAACAAGCTTGTGGAACTTGATTACTTTATTGATGACACACAAATATGCATATATAGCATTTATACAATACAAGAGGACAACAACAACTGACTAAACATAAGATATGAGATAATCAATCAATAAAATAGGAAACTACTTCCTAAAGACTAAGACTCCTTTGGGTGACGTGGTAATCTTCCATTAGACTCCTAACCATTCCAGATTCAAACATAATCATAGCATTTTAAGTTACATTCAAGAATTTCCACAATGGAAAATCGAATAAATAAGTATCACCTTTGAATTAAGAGCACATTTTTATCCCATGTAAAGACTTGCGTCAGATAGCCTTTGAGAGGGTATGGCTACTAATGATTTCTTTTTCTTTGTTACAAACCCGAACTCATCACTAGTCTCAAACTCTTCATCTTTAGGCAAGTTCCACTCAAAAGAATTCAAAAGAGACGCTAACATATATGTTAACATCTTGTCACCCAAGGGGATTCCAGGACATATTCTTCTTCCTGATTCAAACGGCAAAAACTTCACATTATTTCCATTGTAATCCCATTTGCCGTTTAAAAACCTCTCCGGTTTGAACTCCAATGGGTTAGTCCAGTTGTTGGGATCATGATGAATTGCCCAAACATTTATATACACAAGTGTATCTTTTGGGATTGTGTAGCCACCCACCTTGCAAGATTCATCTGGGCATCTCTGGATTAGGAGGGGAAGTGGAGGGTGTAACCTGAATGTCTCCTTAATCACTCCATCCAAATATGTCAATTTGGGCAAATGGGATTCCTCAACAATATTGTTTGTACCAACAACCTCAGTTAATTCATCTTGAACCTTTCTCATTACAATCGGATTATTCAAAATCTCTGCCATCACCCATTCTACCATTGTCGATGTTGTGTCAGTTGCAGCGACTATGATGTCCTGTTGAAAATAGTCAAAAACTCTATTGGTGAATAATATTATCGATGATTCAAAGCCAAAATTCATATTTCTGTATATAAATTGATTACAATAATAATAATAATAATAATAATAATAATAATAATAATAATAATAGTAATAATAGTAATAATAGTAATAATAATAATAATAATAATAATAATAATAATAATAATAATAATAATAATAATAATAATAATAATAATAATAATAATAATAATAATAATAATAATAAAGCTACCTACAAATGATATCGATGATAATAAAAACGTGAATAACTATCATAGTATCAAATCCGAGATAGATTAATAACTATCAACAAACTTAAAAATAAATGATAAATCTAATAATATTAACTATAAAAGATAGTAAACTCGGCTAACACTTGTTTTAATTAGTGTTCCCATTTTTAGTCGAGCTTGTGTTAGAAAGAACACAAAAATTTTTAATAAAATTATACCATTAGTAGAGCCTTAATTTGGATTATGTTAAATGATACTGGAGTGTCTCTTTGATCTTTAAGCTCCAATAGGATCTGTAGAAAATCCTTCCTCCCATCTTCTTCAACCGCCCTATCGATTTTGCTGGAGTTAGCTTTGATTCTTTTTTCTATAATGTTATCAAAAATCTGATCAACATATTACAGTTGTCTCTGCATATCTCGCTGCCTTTTTTGTAGATCAAACCATGATAACCATGGAAAAAAATCGGACATGTTTGGTGCTCCTAGTAACTTAATAATTTTGGATTCAACCTCATGGAACCCGTCTCCAATATAGCTCCCTTCATCAGATTTGCTACAACCCCATAACATGCTTGTCACAACATTAAGCTCCGTGTCGAAAGCCATTTTATTAATATTGACCTTTTTCCCGATTTTAGCATAAACTTCATTCACCATCTTTCTCACTTCACGCGTTCTAAATATCTGAGACGCTTTTAGACATGCGTTGCTCATCACCTGGCTGACTAAAAGCTTACGCATGTTACGCCAGTGTGCTGTTTTACTGTTGGTAAATGTAATATCAGACCCGCCATAAGTGATCACTGACGCTGCTATTGGAGTGTTGCGGTTAGCAAAGGTCTGGTCCTGGTCACGAGCCACGGCCTTTACTAAATCCGTGGAGTTTACCACAACATGAAGCTTACCTCCGAGCTGCAGGCTGAAGATGGGACCATATTTGTGAGCCATCTCGGTGAATCTTTCGTGTAAGTTGGAGCCTAGAAACGGGAGGTAGCCTACAACTGGTAAGCCGTAAGGACCTGGTGGCAAAGAAGTTGTATAGAATAACATACATTTGTACCATAGAAATAATAGTGCCAAAACAGAAACGGTGAGAATTGTGCGAGCAAGCTTGTCTTGCTCGTTGTTAACTTCCCACCACCATGACCAGTAGATGATCATTTTGTGATAAATATTATTTCCAAGTACTGTTATCATTTTTGCTACGTATATTATGTTAGCAGTCTGCTTGTTATATTTATAGTTGGTTTAGGACCTAGGACATGAAACCGATTAATCTCTTAACATTACGTACATAGTTAGATAGTTAGAGTAAGTATTAAGTAGCGGTTACAAAAGTTGAAGGACCAAGGTTGTCAACATGTAAGATGGTAACTACCATCATATTCGAAAAGGTGTGTCTACACACACACATCAATACCGAACCGGTACAAGGCAACAAAGGGACAGACGCGACTGTTGGATCGAGTGGACAAGATTCATCGCTCCTCTTCATGATTCATTCACAACCATACATCCAAGAGACGTGTCCTTTCACGAAGAGACGCAACCATTCACTCATACCCGTAGAAAACTATAAATAGGGACATGTAGATTCATTTGTAACTTAGACTCTCAATTTCGATATTGTATATACATTCGTTTATTACAAGTTATTGTTATTCAAAGTTATCACGCTCGTTTAGAGATCAAGATCCAGTTCGGGCCAACAAATTGGTATCAGAGCATCAGGCTCTAAGCGTGGGAATCGCAAGGCATCGCAGGGAATTCGCGATCAGGTTTCATTCTCGTTTAAATTCGCAAAGTTCAATTTCAGAATTTTATTTTCGGTTCTAGGGAAGTCGGTCGAACCGAACGGTTAGGAATCTAGGGTTTGTTTTGATTCCGGGGTTTTAGTGCGAACTAGTTTGATTTTGGTTGTTTGATTATTACACGATTCGGGTAATCGGGGTTGTTGAGACATATTGAAACCAAAAGAAAGTTTATTAGAAGTGAAGATTATTCGGCAGGAAGATATGTCAGGAACATCCGGACAAAGTCCGATAATAATACAGAAAGAAGGAAATTCTCTTTCCCAGTTTTAGTGTCCGATTCTGAAACCAACAAACTATACGGTTTGGGCTATTCGTATCAAGACGATTCTTGAAGCGAATGGTTTGTGGGAAACGATTGAACCGGCAGAAAATGCAACGGTAGACACTGTAGGTCCCTCTCGGAGGATGAGGTTCAACCTTAACCTTGTTATACTAACCCACTAGCAAGTGCGGAATCCAAGCTAGTGAGCAAACCGGGATGAAACAAGCACAAACACAAACACACAAAGATTCACCGATTAACACCACTTGTATTAATGCGAATGAAAGGTTCCGGTTACAAGCACAATGTTCAAAAATGTGTTTTGCAAACTCTCAAAGTGTGTGTGTGTGTTTCGGACAGAATGCTCTCAAGTGTCTCTCTATCCTTCTGTGTGCATCTACCAAGTCACTCTACTAACACACACTGCATGGGTATATATATACCCAGCACAGATTGTCTTGTCCGAAGGATCCGATAGATGGTCGAAGGATCATCTATCGACTACAAAGCCATCAAAGGATTTACAGGGACCTCGAAGGATGATCTATCGAGGTCCATCAATTGAAGCATATCTTTCGATGAGATCGAAGGATCTACATCATCCTTCGATCTCTCATCCTTCGAGACAGACAATCACATCTATAATTCTAACTGTTTGGCCAAGTCAAACCAGGAGGACGGTTGACTTGGTCAACTTACAGGACTGACAAGGACATCGTTTACATCGTGACCGAATACAGACAAAGTACAGACACAAGTGCACCAACAAACTCCCCCTTGGCTGTAGCTTTGTCTCGATCTTCGATGCTTGCAGATTTGTCTCGATCTTGATCATCTTTGATCTTCATGTCTTCAAGACTCTGAAGTCCTTTCAAGTCTTCAATGTCGGAGGATCTTCAAAGTCTTCACGTCTTGAAAGTAGAGAGTGTATCAACAAACTACCCGTATCATGTAGGAAGTGTGTTGACAAACTCCCCCTTAACATAAGCTCCCCCTTGAGTTATGCTCGTGAAATACTTGATCTTTATGAAGTGAGATCCTTGTGGTGTTGATGATGGTCCGCGGCAACTCGATCATCTTCATCTTTTGAGTGCTTTCACGTCGTGTCTTCATTCCAAAGCTTGTCATCGACCATGTTCTCCTAGCCTTTAGAATCTGCACATGCAAGAAATCTAAACGCGTAATGAGAACAACTGCTTGGAATATAGTTAGCATAAACAAATGACACACGTATGACCATGTCACAGTCAAACACCGTCCGACAGTTTGAAAGTTTTACAAATTTATCAATTTTAGTTTCCAACTTTCAAAACTTGCAAATTTCGACCGCTTATGAAGATTTAGTCAATTCGGTTTTCGTTCAGGTTTCAGGTAACGAAGACTCGAGTTCCAACATCGTACGATCGAAAATAAAGTAGAAATAAAATCTTTTTGGTATTTTTGAATTTTTCAAATGTAAAGACTGAAAGCAGTAAATAAATATATACAGACATTCTTTTTGCGAGTTTCGAGGGTAAGAGAATCATATCAGTGTACGGTCATGCCAAACGCTCCTGTTGTTCAGTTAGTTAACATTAAAATAAGCATCCTATAACAATTATCGGTATTGTTGTCCACTTAAGCTCAACTTATCAGATGTAATCATGGCGAGGGGATACGTTAAGGTATGATTTATACTTACCGACCGGTGTTCATCCACATCACAACACATTCCCGTATCAAGGTATGCACGAGAGTTCATCTTACCGGTGAGTATACCGATTATCATCTGTTTGACCGTATAAGCTGTGAGATACTCACTTATTTTGATTTGAAAACAAGCCCTATGTGATATAATCACTTATTGATGAGGAACTTGATCTTCATATGCATGAGGGCACAGGAGCAAGTCCGTGAACAGGTCAGTACTTTCGTACAGCAGAGAGACGAACTTGACTCCCGGATAAATGTGATATTCTATCACTTATTTGATTGGACATGTGATTGTTTATCACTTATTGAGTTCGAATGCAGTATGTAATATGTACACGTATGTATGGTATCATGGAAGATCTAGACTTGCGTCCCCGTTATTTTTCGGTAAAAGATACAACCATGATACCCAGATGATAAGCAGCATAAAGACCGAATATCTCAGAACCTCGGCAATCTATCAAACGAAATTTCAGTACTAAGACCATATGCCAATGAATGGTTCCCACCTGGTCTTCAGTCGATTTAAGATTTATATCACCCTGCACACTTTAAAATGATTGTGAGCCTACCGATACATCTTATATAGAGCTGCTTATCGTTTTTCATTTAAGGTTTAAAGAGATTTGGATAGACCACTGATGTACTATCATTTTCTCTTTTGCTCGCCAGGAAACTCATTTTTGTTTTTCTATTGTTTTTGTGTTTTTGAAATTTTTCGATGTTTTTGGATTTTCAGAATTTGGATTTACTCCCCCTAAAATCAATAAACTAAGATAAATTTAAAAACACAAAGTTATTTACAAAAATGATTTTCCGATGTTGGTTTTACTCTTGCTTGACCTTAATGCCGTTTACCAATAATAAAAAGTCAAATCTTGATTTGTCAAATGCTTTGGTAAAAAGGTCGGCACGTTGGTCATCGGTGTGGACCTTAACAACATCGATTAGCCTTTTCTCAAAGCAATCACGTATGAAGTGATATTTGATTTCGATGTGTTTGGTCTTTGAGTGCTGCACAGGATTTCTAGTGATATCTAAAGCAGCAGAATTATCAACGTAAATAGGAGTAGTTAGGAATTCAAAACCGTAGTCCCACAATTGTTGTTGGATCCACAGGACTTGGGAGCAACAACTTGAGGCAGCAATGTATTCAGCTTCGCATGTTGATGTAGCGACGCATGTCTGCTTCTTGCACTGCCATGTGACTAGGCGATTTCCTAAAAACTGACATCCAGCCGTTGTGGAAATTGCCGTCGATTTTGCATCCGCCAAAATCAGAATCACTGAAAGCTACCAATTCAAAGTTATTATCCCTAGGGTACCACAGACCGGTGTCAGGGTACGCCTTCAAATAACGAAAAATCCTTTTGACAGCTGCAAGATGTGAGGCCTTCGGGTTAACTTGATATCTGGCAAGCAGGCACGTTGGGTACATTATATCTGGCCTTGATGCTGTGAGGTACATAAGGGATCCGATCATTGCGCGGTAGTTTGAGGGGCTAACAGCTTCACCCTTCAAGTCTGGAGTAATTCCGTGATTAGTTGGCAATGGGGTACCAATGGGCGTTGCATCAGACATCTGGAACCGGCTCAAGATGTCACCAACATATTTAGTCTGATGGATGAATATCCCAGACTCAGTTTGTTGCACTTGTAGGCCCAAGAAGAAAGTCATTTCCCCCATAGCACTCATCTCGAATTTATCCTGCATAATGCGCTCGAAATTCCTACACAAGACATCATTAGTAGAACCAAAAATAATATCATCAACATATACCTGTACCAGAAGAAGATCTCCATCTTGTTCTTTGATGAAAAGAGTACAGTCGATAAGACCTCTACAAAAACCGTTCTCCAGCAGATAGTGAGATAAGGTTGCATACCAAGCTCGCGGTGCTTGATGAAGACCATAGAGAGCTTTGTTGAGCAACCAAACCCTATCGGGATGGATAGGATCTTCAAAACCTGGAGGCTGTTCGACATACACCTCTTCTTCAACCACACCATGTAAGAATGCACTTTTCACGTCCATCTGATAAACCTTGAATCCTTTGAAGGACGCATAGGCTAGAAAGATTCGAATTGCTTCAAGACGTGCAACAGGTGCATACACTTCGTTGTAGTCGATCCCTTCAATCTGACGAAAACCTTGAACGACTAAACGTGCTTTGTTTCGGATAACAACTCCGCGGTCATCCTTTTTGCATTTAAACACCCAACGGGTACCAATCTTCTTGTATCCAGCAGGTTTCTCTACGAGTTTCCAGACACCCAGCTTCTGGAATTGTTGCAGCTCTTCCTGCATTGCTTCAACCCAAGAGTTATCTTTTAAGGCTTCTTTCCAAGTTCTTGGTTCTTCCTGTGAGACATAACACGCGAAAGACCAATCGTTTTGTTGCCCGGATTCTCGAATAGCCGCATACAAGCCTGCATTGTTGTTGTTTCGCAACATGTTTCGTGTTTGAATGCCACTTTGCACATTTCCAATGATGTTTTGTTGAGGATGGGTATTATGAATCCTTGTTTCTGGATTATCTGGAACTGGAATATTTATACCCAGGTTGTTGAGATTGAGATCAACAACTAAATCAATGCCCGGAATTGACGAAGAGGATGATGCAGTAGCCTCAGCTGTTCTATGGGCATCCACTGGAGGAGTACCCTCTGAAGTACCATGAACTGCTGTTGTTGGGGCTTCTTGATCTGCATCTAAAAATTCATCATCCTCTGAAGATTCGTTCAATTCGTTTGCATCATGAAAATCCTCATTGTTGAGAGTATTATTGTTCACCGAAGAAGATGGTTCTTGATTAACAAGAATTGGACGAACCACCGGTGAAACTGTTGCATTGTCACTCTCGAAAAACATCCTAGCCGCAGCACTTTCTTCAACGGCTTCAACATTGATCGAATTGAAGAAGTCATCGTACTCAAACATCCAAGGCTGACCAGGACATTTGACTGGCAAGGTGTGCCTTTGTACTCTGACCTCAGACCATTCCTCGACCCTTTTAGTCTCTAGATTACAGACTCGTAAGTTAGGGGTGGCATACCCAAGAAAGTATCCATCAATTGCTTTTGCCCCAAACTTTCCATTAGGATCGATGATTGTGCAAGGAGCTCCAAACGGTTCAAGATAAGACAAATCTGGTTTCCGTTTTTGAAGAAGCTCAAAGCAGGTCTTATTGTGCCTTTTGACTGTAAGGACTCGGTTCAATGTATAACATGCAGAGGCCACAGCTTCAGTCCAGAATGGAATGGGCAGCTGCGACTCTACCAACATTGTCCTAGCAGTCTCGATCAATGTGCGGTTCTTACGTTCAGCGACGCCATTCTGTTGAGGAGTATAAGCTGCACTAAACTCATGAAGAATACCCTTTGAAGTGAAAAACTCCGTCATGGAATGATTTTTAAATTCAGTACCATTGTCGCTACGTATCCGCCTAACCTTCAACTTATACAAATTCTCAATCTGAATGATTAAGTTTTTGATAATACCAAAGGTTTCACTCTTGTGTGCCATGAAAGCCACCCAAGAAAATCTTGAATAATCATCAGTTATCACGAGACGCTATTGATCACCCCGAATACTCTTGTGCTTGACAGGACCGAACAAATCCATGTGCAAACGTTCAAGAGGAACTGCCACCGTGTTGATCTTCTTAGTAGGGTGCTTCTTCTTAGTTTGCTTTCCTTTCTGGCACGAAACACAGACGTCTTGAAGATGAAAATGTTTGAGATGAACACCATTCACCAATTCATTTGAAACCAAATGATTCATTTTGCGTAAGTGAATGTGACCCATTCGTCTGTGCCAAGAGATAGTGTCTTTTTCTGTGGCTTTGGAAACGAAACAAGTTGCTTGTGCAGACGTAGTAATAGCTTGGCTCATATCAAGGACGTACAGATCATTTATCCTTGGAGCTGACAAGAGAATCCATTCTTTTGGAATTTTGAAGCCGGGCTTCAGCACATAACATCCATTTGCATCAAAGTGTACTGAGAACTGCTTGTCACAGATTTGAGAAACACTAAGAAGATTGTGATCAAGTTGTTGCACAAAGTTGATCTTGTCAAAGCTGACAATCCCGTTAGATATCATTCCTTCACCCGTAATATATCCACCTTTATCTCCAGCAAAAGCAACATAACCCCCTCTAATAGATTTGACGTCGTAGAGAAGCTTCATGTCGCCTGTCATGTGCCTTGATGCCCCACTATCAACAATCCAATGACTACTGATAGTTCCTCCTGGAACACCATGCACATGAACTCAAATGAATTAGTTGGAGATGGGGACCCAAGCCATTGTGGTCTTGGGTCTTCCATTTTCATCAATGACAATAACTTCTTGTCTTTGATGGTTGGTGAATTGTGATGGTCCCCCTGATTCAGTAACCGATTTAGGTTTCCATGTCTGTTTTGTTTTACCAGTGTCTTTCTTTAAAATTTTAACTTCATGGTTGTCTGAAGTTTTTGAATTTTCTGGTTTGACAGAAACAGATGATTTGTTAACCACATCAGTTTTAATTGCCTTTTCAATTTTCTTGACCTGTTGGCGTTTTTGTTTCTTTTCCCTTTCTTTTACAAGGCGGGGATCTTGTTTTGCAGAAACAGTTTGCCTGCGGTCAGTTTGGTCACGGGGAACATCAACTTTTTCTTTTTGCTTATGAAGATATGGACAATTTCTAATTATATGTCCAATTGTTCCACACTCAAAACATGATCTTCGTTCTACAAACCCCGAAGTATCATGTGATCTCTTAGCCGATGATGTTGAACTTTGTGAACCCGAGGTACTAGGCTTTGAACTGTTTTGTTCATTTCTTTTCAAAACAGTAGCTTTCTTGACAAAATCTAGGTTAGATTTATTTTCAAACGATTCAATTTTGTCCGTTCCCGTCGATTTCACAAAGTTTACATTCTTGTTTTTCTTCTGATTCGGCTTCTTTTGAGTTTGAGCCGGTGATTTTGCTTTTGGCTTGGTGTGATTTTGCTGTTTCTGCCCTACTGGTAATTTCTTGTTGCCAAATTGTTTTCGAATTTCGGCCTTTGGAATAGGAGGACACTGTGTAACTGTAACACGTGGTCCTGACTTTCCCAAAAACTTACTAGTCGAATTCTCAAAGACTTTACTGATTAAGGATTGATTGACATTCTTAATAGGAAAATCTTTGTCTGAATAAATCTTATCATCACCAACAAGAGTGTACAGCAAGTTCACACTCTCCGACTCTTTTTCAGACGAGGACTCGATTGCAACAGTCTTAGCGGGTTTTGCAGGTGGATCACATAGAATGTGATTCTCAAGAGGTATGTCCTCATTTTTAACTACCACATCAGACTTTGCTGAATCAGTGTCATCAGATTCATCATCAGAAGAATCAGCATCCTCAATCACAACTAGAGGATCCTGATTCTGTTCAGCAGTTACAAATGTATCTGCTGACCCATCTGAATCTGAGGATACTTCTTTCTGGTATCCGAGTCCTGCTGCAAACTCTTTCACATCTAGAGGCACAGATGGTTCAAAGAACACCCTGTCCTCCTCATCCGGCATGGCATCATAATTATGTCTCACTGGTGGTGGACAATTCTTATAGCCTATGCACGTGACGTCCCTTTTCTCCTTTTGGACATCAATGATGTGATCCAACACATAGCTAGAACTCAAATAACTATCTAACTTGAGTTGGATTGCCTCACTTTCCGTTTTTACACAAGCCATTTCTTTTTGCATTGTCTCAAGACGAGATATATACAAATTAATGTCAGTTTGTTTTCTTGAAACCATTTTAGTTAGTTCGGTTTTATCTTTCTTTAACTTTTCAATTACCGATTTAAACTCCTTTTCATGGTTTTCATAAAACATATTGGCTTCTGTGCATTTGGAAAGGTCCACAGTCAATTTCTGATTGTGGATAAAAGTCACATCATACTTTTCTTGCAAAGCTTCATGCTTACTTTGCAAGTCACACAGATTCTCATTCACTGTAGTATGTTTGTCTTGCAAGTCAAACAAACTAGCTTGTAAAGCATCATGTTTGCCTTGCAACTCAGACATACTTTTCTCTAAATCAGCACATCTAGCATGCAATCTATCACATTCATCACAAGTAATAGCAGTGGGTTCATCGACACATACCTGACTTGATGAACCGTCGACATTAGCCATAAAGGCTGAATGGAGAGAAGACAAAGAATAAGCAGCTTGATCCACCAGAATAGATCTTCTTTGAGTTTCTGCTGCAGCTTCCCCCAAAAGTTCATCAATATCTGCATCGATTGCTGCATTTGATGTCTCACCCACATGATCATCGCCAGAACTGGATGATTCTTCATCAACGCTCCTGCTATAACCCGAAGAGTCTTCATCCTCGAAGATTCACCACCATTGGCGGAAGATTCTCCACCACTGGTGTGAACTAACTCCTTCACAACTTGAGCAAAACATGATGTTCCATCAGGAGCATCACCACCCAACTGGATTGACCAGTCACAACCTTCATCCACCTGAACCGCAAGTGCCCGGTTGGTTTGGTTGTTGACAGGCACCAATGTACGCTCATTGTTTCTGTTCTGCTGGTTGCCTTGATTTCTGAAGGGGTTTTGGTTCCCGTGCTGTGCTGGCTTTGTGCATTCCCTTTTAAAGTGACCCCGTTCACCACAGTTGAAGCACTTCACTGCCTGTTTATCGAACCCATACGTGGTGTCTCTCTTACTTTCCAAGCTGGTTCTGCCAGTACTTTCCATCCAATCCTTTGCCCTTCTCACAGCACTAGCAAAGGCCCACTTGATATCCATCAAGTCCATCTCTTCTTTATCAATCTGCCGATAGTCTTCTTGTGTCAGATTAATGTTGCCAATCTGACCTTCAATTAACCCACAGTACGCGCTCACTACAGTGTTAAGCAGCTCCATGTGTTCCTTAGCTACTTCTACACTGACTTTAGAGAAGCTGGAAGTGTCGAGCTGTACTGTACTTGGCTTTGATTGCTGACCAGCAGATGATGTTCCTCCATAACACGCACGTTGTTGTTGAGCAGGAGGAGGAGGAGGTGGTTGTATTGGATTTCCATACATGTCTGTGGTGGGAGGTGGCTTAACAGGAACTTGCACCGGATTGCCATACATATCTGTACTTGTGACAAACGCCGTTTGTAGTGGAGCATGTGGACCGGTTCTTGCAGACGAAGTACTGGAAGTTCCATAATACATTTCTGGATTCTGTGGCAATGGAACTCTCTTCGCCTTTAATGTTTCCTCCTGATCCTTGTTTTCCAAAAGCTGAACGAAGTCGTTGATATTAGTAGTTCTCAACACTCCGTTGTACTTCAGGATTTCCAAGAAGCTACTCCATTGGGGAGGCAAAGCATCGGCAAACTTCTTCACCACTTCTGCTTGAGTTGTTGCTACACCAAAATTATTCAACTCAGTAAGCAAATGATAAAACCGGCTTGTCATGTCTCCAAAAGACTCCTTATCCATGCATGTGAAACAGTCGAATTCTTTCTTGAGAAGATCATGACGCAATTGACGTGTTGCTTCATTCCCTACTCCTCTGGTTTTCAACCCGTCCCACAACTTCTTAGTTGTCTTGAAACTGACAAACTGGTGGTAGATATCCTTGCTCAACGCCTGAGTGAGAATGGCGTATGCTTTCTTTTCCAGATCATACGTTTTCTTTTGATCTTCAGGAAGATCAGCAAACGTAGCAGTATCTGAAGCAGCAACCTCTATAGCTTGATCAAAATCTGTAGTGAAACGTATCCACAGTTCGGTATTTTGCCCCAGTACATACGTACGAAATCTGTCAACCCAGCCCAGATATTCATTTAAATGCATCAACTTCGGAGGTCGATTCAAACTTCTGGTTTCACTTTCGCTCAATAAGATACTTTGGATGCTCGGAGTTTGATTTGATACTAATGCCCATTGACTTGATGATATGGCATTTGCTTGTGAAGATGTTGATACTGGAGACTCGGCCCATGAAGGTGATAGACTTGTGCACGTGTACTTTCCACTATCGGGAGCTGGTGTACCCCACCATGAGGGAGTGGAACCTGAACTTGTATATTTTCCACTGTCTGGAGCCGGATTCCACCAATTCGGATTCATGATTGACAAGAAAAATAAATTCTATATCAATGTCTCGAAAGATGATGGCCACCCGAAAGATCACACACAGCCGAAGGATCCTGGTTCGAAAGATCTGAAAAACAGAAACTTGTTAACTATAAACAGATTACAAACGAAAGATCAACACTTGTTCGAATGATCAACAGTGTTCGAAAGATCACTGTTGACTTTCGAGCAATGGTTTCGAAAGATTCAAAATTTCGAAAGATTCACACTTGAAAGATCCTTATCTTTCGAAATAAATCCTTATCTTTCGAACAACTATCTTTCGAATAGATTCCAGAAACGAAAGATAATGCTTAGACTTCGAAAGACTACTCGAAAGATGCTTATCTATCGAGCTGTCTTTGATCGAAAGATGGTCTTTCGAGGTCGAAAGATATCTTTCGAATGCTCACTGACACACTGACACTGATGTGAAAGGTTGGTGAAAAGGTGATGGGTTGGTGAAGCAACTTTCGGCAGAAGGGATGTCCTGACACAACTTTTCTACCAACTTTGAAAATATTACCCAAAATGGACAACCCTATCCAGAAACCGGTCACCGGAAATATGACCGGAATTTGGCCGGAAATCACCAAGTTCCTTAAAGACAAGTTTTAAGTTACCCAACCCAACCTTGAACACTCCCGAAAGGTTTAGAACGTGTTTTTAAGCCAAGAAATCCAAGAAAATCACTAAAAACGGGAGCTAAACCAAGTGTCCAAACACACCAAGAACTTGAACAAACCCGGTTTTAAACAAGGTAAAGAGCCTTGGCTCTGATACCACTTGTAGCTCCCTCTCGGAGGATGAGGTTCAACCTTAACCTTGTTATACTAACCTACTAGCAAGTGCGGAATCCAAGCTAGTGAGCAAACCGGGATGAAACAAGCACAAACACAAACACACAAAGATTCACCGATTAACACCACTTGTATTAATGCGAATGAAAGGTTCCGGTTACAAGCACAATGTTCAAAAATGTGTTTTGCAAACTCTCAAAGTGTGTGTGTGTGTTTCGGACAGAATGCTCTCAAGTGTCTCTCTATCCTTCTGTGTGCATCTACCAAGTCACTCTACTAACACACACTGCATGGGTATATATATACCCAGCACAGATTGTCTTGTCCGAAGGATCCGATAGATGGTCGAAGGATCATCTATCGACTACAAAGCCATCGAAGGATTTACAGGGACCTCGAAGGATGATCTATCGAGGTCCATCAATCGAAGCATATCTTTCGATGAGATCGAAGGATCTACATCATCCTTCGATCTCTCATCCTTCGAGACAGACAATCACATCTATAATTCTAACTGTTTGGCCAAGTCAGACCAGGAGGACGGTTGACTTGGTCAACTTACAGGACTGACAAGGACATCGTTTACATCGTGACCGAATACAGACAAAGTACAGACACAAGTGCACCAACAAACTAAGAAAGACAAGTCTGCCATTGCATATCTGTTTCAAGCAATACCAGAAGACGTTGTATTGCAAGTTGCAAGTTGTAAAACTGCAAAGGAGATTTGGGATAATCTAAAGATTAGACACGTTGGCGTTGATTGGGTACAGAAGGCGCGTATGCACACGCTATTGTCAGAATTTGAATTGTTGCAAATGAAGGATGACGACACTATTGATTCGTTTACCGCAAAGATTAATAGTATCGTTACCCGAGCAACTAAAGTAGGAACGACATTGAGTCAACCGACTCTAGTACGCAAACTCTTAAATGGCGTACCGGATAAGTTTACTCAAATCGTTGCCTCTATGGAACAATACTCCGATCTAGAAACCATGACGCTAGAAGAAGCGGTCGGAAGACTAAAGACGTATGAGGAACGACTCAAGTTAAAGAAAGGAAATCAAGGAGAAAGCCAAGATAGGCTTATGTTCACACATAATGATAACACCAGAGGAAGGCAATCTGGAAACCGCGGTCGTGGTAGATTTAACCAGACGCGTGGAAATTGGCGAAACAACGGAAACAGGCAAAGTCCCAGAAACGAAGGATCTACATCTAGATCTAGAAACGGAAATTCTAGAAATTGGAGGAAGTTTGCGAGAACCGACCTAAGTAAGATCCAATGTTTTAAGTGTCAAAAGTTTGGACACTTCAAGAAGGACTGTTCTGAGAAAGATGAAGTACAAGAACATTCAAACCTCGTCGAGGAAGACGAAGCACCCGTACTGCTAATGACGATACAAGAAGAAAATGTTCAAGAAAGGGCTCTGCTAAACGAGGAACGTATAAAACCAACAAGTTACGCCTCAGAAAATGAAAATCTATGGTACTTAGACAACGGGGCCAGCAACCATATGACAGGAGTACGAAGTCACTTCAAGGAGTTAGATGAAACGGTGACAGGACAAGTACGATTCGGTGATGGGTCACACGTAGAAATTAAAGGCAAAGGTTCAATACTACTGGAATGTCTGAACCAGGAACAAAAGATTGTTTCACATGTGTACTACATTCCAAGTCTGAAAACCAATATATTGAGCCTCGGACAACTTACAGAAATCGGTTGCAAAGTGGTTATGGACGAGATCTACTTACTATCCGAGATCAAAATAGAAAGCTATTAATGCGAGTCAAGAGAATGAAGAACAGGCTGTACAAAGTCAAACTGAAGATTGGAAAACCAATCTGCTTACTATCAAAGACCGAAGACACAACATGGTTATGGCACGCAAGGTTAGGCCATTTACACTTCGACGCTATTAAGGAAATGACTCGTAAGAACTTGGTACATGGAGTTCCCCAAATAAGTCATGCCAGTCAAGTCTGTGACGCATGCTTATTAGGAAAGCATAGTAGGGCACCATTTCCAAATCAGGCGAAGTTCAGATCTTTAAAACCTCTGGACTTAGTCTATGGAGACTTGTGTGGTCCTATAACTCCACCAACACATGCTGGGAAGAAGTATATATTCTTACTTGTAGACGACTGTACTCGCTACATGTGGGCATATTTACTAACTTCCAAGGATCAAGCATTCGAAACATTTAAAGGATTCAAAGAAAAGGTGGAAAAGGAAGCGCAAACCAAGTTAAAAATGCTAAGGACGGATAGAGGAGGTGAATTCACATCGGCTGAATTCAACAAGTATTGCAAAACCAACGGCATAGCAAGACAGCTTACAGCACCATATTCCCCACAGCAAAATGGAGTAGTAGAAAGGCGAAACAGGACGATGTTATCAACTACTCGCAGTATGCTAAAGGCAATGAACATGCCACAGAATTTTTGGGGTGAAGCAATACGACACGCGATATACGTACTAAACAGGGTTCCAACAAAAGCCCTGGTGAACAAGACACCATATGAAGCATTGAAAGGAAGGAAGCCAAATTTAGAACACTTGAAGGTTTTTGGCTGCACTGCTTATGCTAAGGTACTACCACTTCAACAAAAGAAATTAGATGATAGAAGTGCACCTATGGTTTACCTTGGAATAGAAGAAGGATCAAAGGCATACAGATTATATGATCCAGCAAAGAACAAAATATGTGTCAGTAGAGATGTAAAGTTCATGGAAGGACAACCATGGAACTGGAATAGTTATATGGAAACGGTAGATTCAGGGAATCCCGAATGGACAAACTTTGTCATTCAAGATGATGACATACCACCAGAATTAGAAGAAAATGAGCCAAGTAGTCCAGGCAGTAGCGGGCCACAACATGACGATTCAGGAGTAGATCAGACAGAAGAACAAGACTCCTATGTAACCCCGCCAGCATATTCACACAATCAGAACTCAGCAGGAAGTTCAAGCAGGTTATCAAGTGGAAGTCCATCCACTTCTGAAAGTACAACAGAGAGTATTAGCAACACTCCAGTAAGACTAAAAAGTCTCGAAGACCTGTATGAAGAAACAGAAGAAATTCAACTAGATCCACATGAATTATTACTCGCTGAAGAAGAACCAAGGAATTACAAGGAAGCATCTAGTGACAAAAAATGGATTGAAGCAATGAAGGCTGAGTTAGACTCAATAAACAAGAATAACACTTGGAATTTGACGGAATTGCCAAGGGATCACAAGGCAATAGGTTTAAAGTGGGTATTCAAGACAAAGAAAGATGCAAACGGAAACATTGTCAGACACAAAGCAAGGCTGGTTGCAAAAGGATATGTTCAGCAACACGGAATAGACTTTGACGAAGTTTTTGCACCAGTAGCACGTATGGAAACAGTACGACTAATGTTGGCTTTAGCAGCATATCAAGGTTGGGAGGTACATCATCTAGATGTGAAATCTGCATTCCTGCACGGAGACCTCAAAGAGGAAGTCTATGTATCACAACCAGAAGGATTTATAAAGCCAGGAAATGAAGGAAAGGTCTACAGACAATCAAAAGCACTTTATGGATTGAGACAAGCACCAAGAGCTTGGAATACGAAGTTAGATCAAACCCTAAAGTCACTTAACTTCAAGAAGTGCACTTTAGAGAACGCAATCTATACAAGAACAAGTGAAGCCTCTACGCTAATAGTTGGAGTCTATGTTGATGACTTGATAGTCACTGGAACATCAAAGAAAGAAATAGACATCTTCAAATCTCAGATGAAGAACAAATTCGATATGAGCGATCTAGGATTGCTAGCATACTATCTGGGAATAGAAGTAATTCAAGCAGGGGGTGAGATAGGCATCAAGCAGACAGGATATATAAGCAAGATACTCAAAGACGCTGATATGTTGTCCTGCAATGATACAAAGACACCCATGACTCCAGGAACTCAATTGACAAAGACTGAAGAAGGAGATCTAGTAGATGCAACACATTACAGAAGCCTGATAGGTTCTCTCAGGTACTTACTACATACAAGACCAGATCTCTGTTACCCAGTCAGTCTACGTAGTAGATTCATGCAAGAACCAAAGGAACAACACCTGAAAGCAGTAAAGCAAATACTACGTTACATCAAAGGAACTAAAGAGCATGGAATCATCTACAAACGACAAGGAGGATGTAAGATCACAGGTTATAGTGACAGTAGTTTTGGAGTTAATACAGACAAAGGAAAAGGAACAACTGGTCTGGTATTCTACTTTGGAGAATCACCTATAACCTGGTGTACACAGAAGCAACAAACAGTGGCACTATCATCATGCGAATCAGAATTCATGGCAGCCACTGCAGCAGCATGTCAAGCACTATGGCTTAAAAGATTGTTAAGTGAAATCACAGGCTGGAAGGAAGAAAAGATAACACTCAGAGTAGATAACGTTTCAGCAATAGCACTCATGAAAAACCCAGTCTTTCACGAAAGAAGCAAGCACATTGACACACGCTATCACTTCATAAGAGAATGTGTGGAAAACGAAGATATCACTGTGGAACACATAAGTGGAGAACTACAACGGGCAGATATACTAACAAAGGCACTAGCAAGGATCAAGTTTGCTACAATGAGGGAACTGCTCGGAATTCAAGACTTAAAGCAACTTATGGATGTTCGAGATTAAGGGGGTGAATGAAACCGATTAATCTCTTAACATCACGTACATAGTTAGATAGTTAGAATAAGTATTAAGTAGCGGTTACAAAAGTTGAAGGACCAAGGTTGTCAACATGTAAGATGGTAACTACCATCATATTCGAAAAGGTGTGTCTACACACACATCAATACCGAACCGGTACAAGGCAACAAAGGGACAGACGCGACTGTTGGATCGAGTGGACAAGATTCATCGCTCCTCTTCATGATTCATTCACAACCATACATCCAAGAGACGTGTCCTTTCACGAAGAGACGCAACCATTCACTCGTACCCGTAGAAAACTATAAATAGGGACATGTAGATTCATTTGTAACTTACACTCTCAATTTCGATATTGTATATACATTCGTTTATTACAAGTTATTGTTATTCAAAGTTATCACGCTCGTTTAGAGATCAAGATCCAGTTCGGGTCAACAGGACATGCCACAAGCATACGGCATGAGCGACACCTATGAAGTTTGGTTATTTTAAAATTTTGGAGAAGCTGTCTTAAATTCTAAAATGCTTCTACCTAAAAGTAAAAAAAAAAGACTTACGTAATTTTTTTTTGTTAATACCAGTTATTCAGAAATGGACAAGTGTATAGTTCGCTTGTCTACACAAGAACACCTGCGAATCAATTTGTCTATTTCGGACATAAAATTTGTTTTTTGTTTTTTCAATTTTATTTATCAATTACAGGTGTGTTTATTTACAATAAAGATAATTAATTACAAAGAAATCCTGATCAAATCATATGTTCTAACTATGGTAATAATACAACAGTGAACCCTAATTAGCATTATCTCTAAATATTTTCATGTCCCAAACCGGACAAATCAGATGTCGTTAAAGATCCCATCATGTATCGTGTGTCCCTATTTGAATACAAACTTATGAATCTAAGTTAGATGAAACTTGTTTTAAAAAATAAACAGGTACACAAAAACTGTTTTCTTAACGAAACCTATCTTTGCGAGACAAACTCAACTTTGGTGACTTGTTCGGCTCGAGTCCTCCAACCTCCATCCCTCCTCCTTCTCTCGTTCTGTAGTACTGCACATTTTGGTTTAGTGTCTTTTGATTTTTATCTTTTACAATTCATTACCTCAATAACATTAAAACTTGTTGCGAAACTTGATTCTTGAATAGGCCGGCTCAAAATATTGTAGGCCTCAAGCGGATAACAAAATTGAGACCCTTTTCGTATAAAATAAAAGAAACAAATTTTCTTTTGATCTTATGATTCATATACCATCTCTATGTATACATATATACACAATTATAAATTATACAATACATATATATATATATATATATATATATATATATATATATATATATATATATATATATATATATATATATATATAGGGAGAAGATCATGCGAGAACCACCTCTTATTGTGAGAACCGCGAGAACCAATGTGAACACACCAAAAATGCCTAAAAATAGCTAAAAATCACACAAAAAAATTTTTTTTTGAATTTTTTAATATTTTTTTATAAAAAAATCGCTACTTTTCGAAGCAAAAAAAAAAAAATTTAATTTTTTTTAAAAAAAAAAAAAAAATTTTTGGCTTCTAAAAGTAGCGATTTTAACATAAAAATATTAAAAAATTCAAAAAAAAAATTTAGATTTTTTTTAGATTTTTTTAGGTTTTTTGAGGGTTTAGTTTTTAGCATTTTAGCTTGGGGGGGGGGGGTGGTTTAGGTTTTTGGGGGGTGGGGGGGTTTAGGTTTTTTTTTTTTTTGGGGGGGGGGGGGGGGGGGTGGGGGTTAGGTTTTTTTAGCTATTTTAGGTTGTGTTCACATTGGTTCTCAAGGTTCTCACAATAAGGGTGGTTCTCGCATGAGCCCCTCCCTATATATATATATATAGGGTAAGGTTCATGTGAGAACCACCTTTATTGCGAGAATCGAGAGAACCAATGTGAACACAACCTAAAATAGTTAAAAAAACCTACCCCCCCCCCCCCCCCAAAAAAAAAAAAAACCTAACCCCCCCAAGCTAAATGCTAAAAACTAAAACCCTCAAAAAACCTAAACCCCCATGCCCCACCCCTAAAAACCTAAACCTCCCCCCCCTCCCCCAAGCTAAAATGCTAAAAACTAAACCCACAAAAAACCTAAAAAAATAAAAAAAAATCAAAAAACACACAATTTTTTTTAAAGTTAAAATCGCTATTTTAGTAGCCAAAAAAAATAATTTATGTGTTTTTTAGCTATTTTTGGTTTTGTTCACATTGGTTCTCGCGGTTCTCGCAATAAAGGGTGGTTCCTAACGGATCTTTGTCCTATATATATACACACACACAGGGGAAGGTTCTATGCAGAACACTAAATATTGTGAGAACACATAGAGCGAAATGAATCATCTATTTTTTTAATCCTAAAAATCTAAAAAGTGAAAATGTTATAAATGTAAGATTTATTGTTTCTCACACTAGAACTAAAAATAAAATATGGAAATTTTTAGTTTTTATATAACCTACATATATGTAGGTTATGTGTGTGTTAAATTACCTAAATGTATGTAGGCTGTGTGTAGGCAAAAATATATGGTCCTTTTATGTATATATAATACACATATGAATGTAAGAAACATAAAATTTAAAAAATATAAACCTAAAATCTCAAAATTTAGTGGTTTAGAGTTGTTCATTTTGTTTTCGCAATAATTAGTGTTCTGTAATGATCCTCATCCTACACACACACACACATATATATATATATATATATAAATATAAATTAAAGTTATAGTTTTATATATACCACATATATACACAAATATAAATTATACATATATAAACACACACCTATATATATACACACACATACAGATATTCATAAATATTAATTAAAGTTAGAGTAAAATGCAAGAATCGTCTTTAATGTTAACACCATATTGCAAACTGAGTCTTTTATCTTCAAAAAGTACAAAAGACATACTCGATGATTGCAAACCCTTGCACGTTAAGTCCTTTAGCCCTAACTAAGTTAGGGATAAAGGGCAAAGTGTGCCGCATTGCACCCATCACCCATATCACATGAACGTGTGCGAATGGGAGTTAAGGGCATGGTTACATGGAATCAATAAGGAAAGAGAACTTAGACTTATATATTACCTCAAGTTTTATCTTTCTTCCAATCTAGGACATGTTTCACTCAACGAATCTGACACCTGGTAAAATTTTTGTACCTTTGACGACTTAAATTCGAGTATTGATATCTCATTCATTTTCGCTTCGTTTTGGACGTTGTTTAGTTGGCTGCAAAGCTCTCACATCTATATATACGTATACACATATGTATACATATATAAACCATAGTTACATATGAATATGTGTGTATAAAGTTGGGAAAAAATTAATATTTCTCTTATTTTTATTAAAAAATTAACATTTTTCTTATTTTTGTTAAAAACTCATATTAACAACAATCTAGACGTATAAGTTTTGTAAATACCAAAAAAGACGTATAATTTTGTATATACAAAAAAAGACGTGACTGGATTGATTTTTTTTATAACACCCTTATCATATAGGATAAAGCCAAATTTGATTTTCTTTCTAGGGTTTTCGGGATTGATTTATTCCCAATGGCTATAATTGATGGTAGGGAAACAAAAATATCCATGCCATGATGAGATTTCTTTTAGAGTAAACTGCCATTTTGGTCCTTGAGGTTTAGGTAATTTTGCTACTTTATTCCAAATCTCAAATCTTTTGCATTTGGGTCCCTGTGGTTTCATTTTTATTGCCATTTTGGTCCAAAAGCAAAATCAACTCAGATTTCTCAAAAAAAAAACCCTACTATTTTGTCTTTTTCGTCAGGGGCAAAATGGTCATTTAGGCATTATATATATATATATATACACATATATATATAGGGGAAGATTCAAATGAAAACCACTAGTTATTGTGAAAACTCGAAAACTAATTAAAAAAAGCCAAAAAAACATACAAAATTTTTTTTTTAATTTTTTTTTTTGCAATCAAAATTTCGCAGGTTTTTTAATATAAAAAAAATTTTCAAAAAAAAAAAAAAATTTTTTGTGTAGTGCACATGTGTAATACTGCACATATGTATGTGTACTACACATGTGTATTATTACACATGTGCACTACACAAAATTTTTTTTTTTTTTTTTTTGAAAAAAAGTTTTTTTTTATATATAAAAACTAGCGATTTTTATAAAAAAAAATTGAAAAAAAAAATTTGTATGTTTTTTAGGCTTTTTTTAGTTAGTTTTCGAGTTTTCACAATAAAAGTGGTTTTCATTTGAACCATCCCCTATATATATATATATAAAATAAAAAAACCTCAAAACACCCCCTCTCTCTCTCTAAATACCCCTATGTCTCTCTCTCTCTCTCTTCTCTCTCTCTCTAAATACCCCTATGTCTCTCTATCTTCTCTCTCTAACACCATCGCCATCAAACCTCTGATGATGACGACGGTGCTCTGATGGCGGCTCTGATTTAAGGTGTTTGTATATCGAATTTTAGGGTTTGGTTACAGGTTTGATTGGAATTTTAGGGATAGAAACCCTACTAGACTGTCTAGACTAGGATTATACAAACCGCTCGTCGCATGTTCGGAAATTGCTCGGAAAAGGCTTGTTTAATTTGAGGCTCAGTTGTAAATGAGCCGCTATGTTTGGTTCGGTTTATAAATGAGCCATGCACGAGCAAAGGACCGCTCGGATCGGTTCGGCTCGAATTATTGTTTTTAATTAGTATATATATATATATATATACATACACACATATATACACAAATATAAATTAAAAATACATATATATATATATATACACACACCTATATGAACACACATACATATATACATAAATATAAATTAAAGTTATAGTTTTATATATACCACATATGTACACAAATATAAATTATACATATATAAACACACACCTATATATATATACACACATACAGATATACATAAATATTATATAAAATTAGAGTAAAATACAAGAATTGTCATTTATGTTAACACCATACTGCAAACTATGTCCAGTATCTTCAAAAAGTACAAAAAAACATACTCGATGATTGCAAATCCTTGCACGTTAAGTCCTATAGCCCTAACTGAGTTAGGGATAAAGGGCATAACGTGCAAGACTTTGCAAACATCGAATACGTTTTTTTTTGAAGATAAAGGATATAGTTTGAAATCTGATGTCAACATAAAGGAGGATTTTTGTAATTTACTCTTAAAGTTATAGTTTTATATCTACCATTCTATTAGATTTTATTCCATTATATACACATTTACAACGATATGTATACGTTCTATCTCAATCATACCAATAAAATAATTAACATCAAATCTAAAAGTTAAACCTTAAATCGTTACACAGCAGTCTGCTTGTGACACTCTAGGTTTTCCCGAACAAACATCTTGTAATATCATTTTGTATATATATTACTAAATGAAAATGTGACCTTCTTACATGCTACGTGTTGTATGTATGTATGTATATATATATATATATATATATATATATATATATATATATATATTTATGTGTTTGTGCTAGTGAGTCGAGACCATGACTCCAGACCACTCGGTCTCGAGTGGGCCGTAACCGGTTGGGCCGAAACCCCCTTAGCCTACTCGAAACCAAGTATAAAACCCCCAAACCTTACCCACTTCCTTCATTTTTACACAAACACACACTCCTTTTCTCTCTCACTAAAAACCCTCAACAACACCACCTTCTCTCCCAAATTCTCGGTTCAAGCTCGGATCTAACCGGCAACAACAAAGAATCTCGGTCAAGCTCGTCATCATCACCCGGACACTTCACTTTCTCGGTTTCTCCTTGATTCGGTGCCTTTTCACAACCGGTTAGTGTTCTAATGTGTGTGTAGGATATATGTGTGTTTTATGAACTAGAAGGTGTTTAGTTAGAAGTGTTATGCATGATTTTCGCATGATTTGTGAGTATTAGCAATATGTGTAAACCATTATATGCTTGATAAAATGTTTAAAAAAATGGCTAATGAATGGTAGTTTAAGAGTGTTTTTGGCCAACCGAACTATGTTCAAGGTTACAAAATGAATGTTTCGATTGTTTCTTGCAAAATGATCTTGTTAAACATGTGATTTTGGTTCAAAGAATGCATGGTTATGTTTAATATGAAAACCCTAAAATGATGAACTTATGATGAACATGTTGAATATGGGTTGAAGATTTGAAAAAGGTAATGTTTGATCCATTTTAATTAATTGTCAGTTTAGAAAACTTGTTAGTTAACCCTCATTGGTTATTTCCTAAAATGGGCCTGATGCATAGTACAAACTGGCCTGATATATCTGAATCAGCACGTGAACAAGTCAAGACCAGCATTGCGACTCGAGACCGCAACGGCTGCGACTCGAGACCACGGCGTGACAACTCGAGACCGCAACGGTTGCGACTCGAGACCTCCTCGTGACAACTCGAGACCGCAACGGTTGCGACTCGAGACCTCCTCGTGACAACTCGAGACCAGACTCGGAACCTCTGAGCTTGCGAGTCAAGCCTGCACCACTCGAAACCAGCCAGTACAACTCGAGACCTCTTGGTTGCGACTCGAGACCGCAAGTTCTCGAGTCGAGACCCCCTTGTCTCGACTGGGCTGCTAACTTAGTTATTGGGCCATAACTTGATTTTGTTTGGGCCGCCTGATTATTTGGACTATGTGCTTTGCTGGACAAATTGTCAACTGCGTGAATCTTTAGGGTCGGCCCAATAACTTATATGTTAAACTGCATGTATTGTGTTAGAATCTTGTAAGATATACGTGATTACTTGTACACCAAACCTGACCTATACTGGTGACCATGTTAGGAGGTGGTGACCAGCGTGTTTGACAAGTAACCTAATCTGCCGAGCAACCCAAGGTGAGTTCACACACTAAAATCATGCGTCCCAAGGAGGGACACGGATAAACTGCCAACTTTGGGAAAAATATTTCTGAACTATTATTTCCGGGGGAAATCCGAATGGGTATTTACTATCTCCGGAGGAGATACGTTTGGATATTATTTATAAATCACAACTAGCCAAGCTAAACGAAACTCTATCACCTTAAGTCCCTGCTTATAGTCCCGATTAATCGCCGGGGGCGAACGGGTTATTAGTTGATAGCGCTATTAGGTTTGACAACCTCACACCGTGACCGGGGGAGATCGGGCGTGAACTAGTAGACCTTGCATCTTGGTCAATGACGATAGACATGACTCGGGGCACAACAACTTTCCGTCAATAGTTTCGGTATCTATAGTTTAGTGAGCTTACAGATGGGGTAGCTCCCCACAACGTGATTATAAATGCTTTATCTAAACAACTTATGTTTTTCGAAAACTAAAACTGGACAACTAGTGAACTCGCTCAACTTTATGTTGACACCTTACTGCATGCTTTGCAGGTACCCAGTGACTCAGGAGCTTGCAGCTTGCGGATGTGTAGTGGTCGTCTAACCCGTGTGTTGGGTTCTAAACAAACTTGAACTAAGAATCTTGTTCTAAACTATTTTGTCTATGCTTCCGCTACTTATCTGAACTATTACTTAACCTTAAATACTTTTGAACTTTGATTATGGTATTTGCCAACCTGGTGGTTGGTGAGTATTACTTATGTTATTAATTAAATTGCTCAGTATAATTGGTGGCTGGATCCTGGTCAGTCACGCCTCCAAGTGGTGGTGTTCCGCATGTGGATTTTGGGGGTGTGACAGATTGGTATCAGAGCCATTGGTTATAGTGAACTTAGTTTTAAAAAGGGGAAAATCTTTTTGAGAAAAACCAGACTATAACCCGTGACTCGCGACGACACTACACTCCAAGTGCAAGACTCAACACGTTAGACATCATAGCTCGGACTAGTGTTTACTTGCTTGCTGCTTTATGTTTTCTGTTTTCTGTTTTGCTATACGTACTAGTGTGCCTAGTTAGCTAGATACACCTCCCTCTTCTATCTCATTCTCGCTACATTACGACATCGCACTCATACTATGTTTTCTGACTATGAAGACAATGAGTGGACGTGGAAGAGGAAACATCAACATGACCTAGGCTCAATTCACTAACCTGCTTAACACGGTGGCTGCAACTTTCGCAGCTCACCCTGGAGGTAAACTCGTTATCTTAGGATGTTTAGATCCTACCGCCGCATCGTCTTTTACCCTTAAACCTATTCGCTTCGCTTCGCTTCTCAGGTCAGCATGCACCTGCGCAACCACATGTGTGTACTTTCAAAACTTTCATGGATTGCAAACCTCTCCCATTCAATGGCACTGAGGGTGCCATAGGTCTTCTGCACTGGATTGAGAAAGTCGAAGCCGTCTTTGCTGTCTGTGAGTGTCCCCCTGCAAATTGGGTGAAATTTGCTACTGGTACGCTTGAAGGAAACGCGCTTTCCTGGTGGAAGGCACAAATTCAGATGTTTGGTTTGGAAACTGCTAATGCTACTGCGTGGGAGGATTTCAAGGACATGATTAAGGAGGAGTACTGTCACCGGGATGACATCCACAAACTCGAGAACGAGTACTTTGCGCTTAAGATGGTTGGGTCAGAGATTGAGACCTACACCAAACTGTCCAACGACTATGCTGCTCTTTGCCCAAACATGTCTCGACCTATGTATCGAAGAATCGAATTGTACATCAAGGGTTTGGCTCCAGAAATCCGAAGCCATGTGACTGCAGCCAACCTCAATACCATTCAGCCGGTCGTCCGTCTTGCTCACAAACTCACTGATCAGGCCGTAGAAGAGGGCAAGCTGCCCAAAAGGATCAGTGCTACTGCCGCAACTTCTAATGACAACAAGCGTAAGTGGGAAGGAAATCAAAGCAAGGATGCTAACCCCACTCAGGCCCCAGCACAGCAAAGGAAAACTGAAAACAATAAGGGCACTCAACAACAGGGTGGCTATCGCGAGAACCACCCCAAATGCAACAAGTGTAATCGACACCACAGCGGGCCTTGTGGGAAAAGTCAGTGTCAGCGATGTAACAAGATGGGGCATGAGGCCAAGGACTGTAGGAGCCCACGTCCCGCGGGGCAGAACCAGCAGCAGCAGCAGCATCATGGGAACGTCAAGGGTTGTTTCCAGTGTGGAGCTGAGGGGCACTTTAAGAAGAATTGCCCTGAACTGAACCAGAACCGCAACAACAATCAGGGAGCTGGAAACAACAATCAAAACAACAATGCTGGGAATGGTGCAAGGGGAAGGGCTTTTGTGATTGGAGCTGGAGAAGCGAGGAATGACCCCAACCTCGTGGCGGGTAAGTTCCTACTCGATGATCGTTATGTTTCTGTATTATTTGATTCTGGAGCCGATGCTAGTTATGTGTCCCTACGTATTAGTAAGAAGCTTAAGCACCCGCCTTCGTTACTAAGTTCTAATCATATCGTCGAGCTAGCTAATGGTAGAAACATCGAGGCCTCACATGTTATCAAAGGCTGCAAACTAGTACTGTCTGGTCAGACCTATAGCATCGGTCTTTTCCCTATTACTCTTGGAAGCTTCGACGTCGTTATCGGTATGGATTGGTTATCCAAACATCGCGCGGAAATCCTCTGTCAAGAGAAAATGGTTCGCATTCCCCGCCGTTTGGCAAACCCCTCATTGTACAAGGTGACAAAGGCGGAGAAGTCTCAGGCATTATCTCATTCTTGAAGGCCCAGAAGAGTTTACGAAAGGGGGACACCGCTATCTTAGCACTTGTCACCAACACGCAGGAAAAGGAAAAGAGGATTGAAGATTTTCCAGTAGTATGTGACTACCCCGAGGTATTTTCTGAAGAACTACCTGGACTCCCTCCCCACCGTCAGATTGAATTCCAAATCGAGCTAGCTCCTGGAGCAGCGCCCATAGCTCGTGCGCCTTATCGACTAGCCCCCGCAGAACTGAAGGAACTCTCTACACAACTACAGGAACTATTGGATAAAGGATTTATCTGCCCTAGTTCATCACCCTGGGGAGCACCAGTACTCTTTGTTAAGAAGAAGGATGGCACGTTCCGAATGTGCATCGACTATCGTGAGCTGAACAAGGTTACCATCAAGAACCGCTACCCTCTCCCGCGAATCGACGATCTATATGATCAGTTGCAGGGATCGAGCTACTACTCTAAGATCGATCTACGATCGGGCTATCATCAGCTAAGAGTCCGTAATGAAGACATCTCCAAAACTGCATTCAGAACTCGTTAAGGTCATTACGAATTCCTTGTCATGCCCTTTGGAATGACTAACGCGCCTGCGGTTTTCATGGACCTCATGAACCGAGTGTGCAAGCCTTACCTCGACAAATTCGTGATTGTGTTTATCGACGACATCCTGATCTACTCGAAATGTCAGGAAGAGCATGAACAGCACCTACGCCTTATCCTCGAGCTCCTTCGCAATGAGCAACTGTACGCCAAATTCTCGAAATGTGACTTCTGGCTTCGAGAAGTCCATTTCCTTGGGCACGTGGTTAACAAGGATGGAATTCACGTCGACCCAGCTAAGATCGACTCTATAAAGAATTGGCCTACCCCTAAGACTCCGACCGAAGTTCGCCAATTCTTGGGACTAGCAGGATACTATCGAAGATTTATCATGGGATTCTCAAAGATCGCCCAGCCTCTCACGGCTCTTACTCAGAAGGGTATGGTTTATAAATGGAGTGAAGCTCAGGAAACCGCATTTCAGAAGCTAAAGGATAACCTCTGTAGTGCTCCTATCCTATCGCTACCTGAAGGTACCGACGATTTTGTGGTTTACTGCGATGCATCCATCCATGGGCTCGGTTGCGTGTTAATGCAACGCGAAAAAGTTATTGCCTACGCCTCTCGACAACTTAAGACTCACGAAAGGAACTACACTACACACGACTTGGAACTGGGAGCAGTGGTTTTTGCGCTTAAGATATGGAGACATTATCTGTACGGTACCAAGTGCACTATTTACACCGATCACAGGAGTCTCGAGCACATCTTCAAGCAGAAGGAATTAAACATGCGACAGCGTCAATGGGTCGAACTCTTAAATGACTATGAATGCGCAATCAAGTACCATCTGGGCAAGGCCAATGTTGTGGCAGACGCCCTCAGCCGAAAAGACACTACGCCCAAGCGCGTGCGAGCACTACATCTTACCATCCAGTCTAACCTCCCTACTCAGATTCGAAATGCTCAGGTCGAAGCTCTGAAACCGGAAAACATCAGGGCTGAGTTCCTGCGAGGATCGAGACAACGATTAGAACAAAAAGAAGATGGCGCTTACTATGTGGCAGGGCGCATTTGGGTCCCACTCTACGGAGATCTACGTGAGCTTGTGATGGACGAAGCCCATAAGTCCTGTTATTCATTACATCTTGGTTCGGATAAGATGTACCATGACTTAAGGACCACGTACTAGTGGCCTGGCATGAAAGCCCACATAGCAGCATACGTTAGCAAATGTTTGACCTGCGCAAGAGTCAAGACTGAGTATCAGAAACCAGCAGGCCTACTCCAGCAACCAGAAATCCCGAAGTGGAAATGGGAACAAATTTCCATGGATTTTGTTACGGGGCTACCTAGATCCCAACGCGGGAATGACACTATTTGGGTGATAGTAGATCGATTGACCAAGTCTGCACACTTTCTGGCCATTAAGGAAACAGACAAGTTTTCTACCTTGGCAGAAGTCTACTTAAAGGAAGTAGTCTCGAGACACGGGGTACCAACCTCCATTATTTCCGACCGAGACGCTCGTTTCACTTCGGAGTTGTGGCAAGCTATGCACAAATCCTTTGGCTCACGTTTGGACATGAGCACCGCTTATCACCCACAAACGGATGGGCAGTCTGAACGCACCATCCAAACCCTGGAAGACATGCTTAGAGCATGTGTGATCGATTTTGGCAAGAATTGGGAGAAGCATCTACCGCTAGTGGAGTTCTCCTATAATAACAGCTACCACACCAGCATTCAGGCCGCACCCTTCGAGGCATTGTACGGACGTAAATGCCGATCACCTCTTTGCTAGGCGGAAGTTGGTGACAGCCAGGTCACAGGCCCAGAACTGGTGGTAGACACGACGGAGAAGATTGCCCAGATAAGACAACGCATGGCGGCAGCTCGTGACCGTCAGAAAAGCTACGCTGATAAGTGTAGTAAACCGCTAGAATTCCAGGTCGGGGACCGGGTTCTACTCAAAGTCTCACCCTGGAAGGGTGTGGTTCGCTTTGGTAAACGGGGCAAGCTTAATCCGCGATATGTTGGACCATTTGAAATTACCGAGAGGATCGGTAAGGTCGCTTATAGATTGAATCTGCCTGAAGAGCTAAGTGTGGTGCACAATGTTTTCCACGTGTCTAATCTGAAGAAGTGTCTGTCAGATGAAACACTCATAATCCCCTTCAAGGAACTCACTATTGACGAACAGCTACACTTTACTGAGGAACCGATTGAGATCACGGATCGAGAGATCAAAACCCTCAAACGTAGCCAAATACCTCTCGTGCGAGTTCGTTGGAACTCGCGACGTGGCCCAGAGTTTACCTGGGAGCGGGAAGACCAGATGAAGTGCAAGTATCCCCAGTTGTTCCCAAACGAAACCCCTAGCACTGAAGCAACAACCGAATTTCAGGACGAAATTCCAAACTAACGGGGGGATGATGTGACACCCCGTTGAAACACTCTTACACGCACTAGCTTGGCAGTGGCTGCTTTAACTTTCGGGACGAAAGTTCTTAAAACTTGGGGATAATGTGACACTCTAGGTTTTCCCGAACAAACATCTTGTAATATCATTTTGTATATATATTACTAAATGAAAATGTGACCTTCTTACATGCTACGTGTTGTATGTATGTGTGTGTATATATATATATATATATATATATATATATATATATATATATATATATATATAGTGGAAGGTTCAAATGAGAAGAAATTCTATGTAAGAAGAAAAAAGAAGAAATTTCAACCAATAGAAATGTTTCATTAGACTTCATTTAATATTTGTACTTAATGTAACTATAAGGGTATATTAGTAAACTTACATACATCATTAATTGGTAGTTTCATCTTTAATAATTAACTATATTAAATTTGTAACTTATTTTTAAGATATATATTTTTCACAAAAAATAAAAATAAAAATTCATTTATAGTGTAGGATAAATACGAGACGTGTAGGATAAATTACGAGTTGTGTAGGACAAATTTCAATATGTGTAGGATAAATTTCGAAATGTGTAGGATAACTTTTGATGTGTGTAGGCAAAAATATTTAGTGTGGAGGCTTATAGTCTTAATGACTAATTAATTAGTCAAACATAATAATAAATGAGATGAGAAAAAAAAACTATTTAATGTTTTACAATTATACCCTTTTATTCTTTTTCTTCTCAATAAAATTTTCTTCTCAAATGAACCTTCCCCTATATATATATATATATATATATATATATATATATATATATATATATATATATATGTGTGTGTGTGTGTTTGTGCTAGTGAGTCGAGACCATGACTCGAGACCACTCGGTCTCGAGTGGGCCGTACAGGTTGGGCCGAAACCCCCTTAGCCTACTCGAAACCAAGTATAAAACCCCCACACCTTCCCCACTTCCTTCATTTTTACACAAACACACACTCCTTTTCTCTCTCACTAAAAACCCTCAACAACACCACCTTCTCTCCCAAATTCTCGGTTCAAGCTCGGATCTAACCGGCAACAACAAAGAATCTCGGTCAAGAAACTCGGTCAAGCTCGTCATCATCACCCGGACACTTCACTTTCTCGGTTTCTCCTTGATTCGGTACCTTTTCACAACCGGTTAGTGTTCTAATGTGTGTGTAGGATATATGTGTGTTTTATGAACTAGAAGGTGTTTAGTTAGAAGTTTTATGCATGATTTTCGCATGATTTGTGAGTATTAGCAATATGTGTAAACCATTATATGCTTGATAAAATGTTTAAAAAAATGGCTAATGAATGGTAGTTTAAGAGTGTCTATGGCCAACCGAACTATGTTCAAGGTTACAAAATGAATGTTTCGATTGTTTCTTGCAAAATGATCTTGTTAAACATGTGATTTTGGTTCAAAGAATGCATGGTTATGTTTAATATGAAAACCCAAAAATGATGAACTTATGATGAACATGTTGAATATGGGTTGAAGATTTGAAAAAGGTAATGTTTGATCCATTTTAATTAATTGTCAGTTTAGAAAACTTGTTAGTTAACCCTCATTGGTTATTTCCTAAAATGGGCCTGATGCATAGTACAAACTGGCCTGATATATCTGAATCAGCACGTGAACAAGTCAAGACAAGCATTGCGACTCGAGACCACGGCGTGACAACTCGAGACCGCAACGGTTGCGACTCGAGACCACGGCGTGACAACTCGAGACCGCAACGGTTGCGACTCGAGACCTCCTCGTGACAACTCGAGACCGCAACGGTTGCGACCCGAGACCTCCTCGTGACAACTCGAGACCAGACTCGGAACCTCTGAGGTTGCGAGTCAAGCCTGCACCACTCGAAACCAGCCAGTACAACTCGAGACCTCTTGGTTGCGACTCGAGACCGCAAGTTCTCGAGTCGAGACCCCCTTGTCTCGACTGGGCTGCTCACTTAGTTATTGGGCCATAACTTGATTTTGTTTGGGCTGCCTGATTATTTGGACTATGTGCTTTGCTGGACAAATTGTCAACTGCGTGAATCTTTAGGGCCGGCCCAATAACTTATATGTTAAACTGCATGTATTGTGTTAGAATCTTGTAAGATATACGTGATTACTTGTACACCAAACCTGACCTATACTGGTGACCATGTTAGGACGTGGTGACCAGCGTGTTTGACAAGTAACCTAATCTGCCGAGCAACCCAACGTGAGTTCACACACTAAAAGCATGCGTCCCAAGGAGGGACACGGATAAACTGCCAACTTTGGGAAAAATATTTCTGAACTATTATTTCCGGGGGAAATCCGAATGGGTATTTACTATCTCCGGGGGAGATACGTTTGGATATTATTTATAAATCAAAACTAGCCAAGCTAAACGAAACTCTATCACCTTAAGTCCCTGCTTATAGTACCGATTAATCGCCGGGGGCGAACGGGTTATTAGTTGATAGCGCTATTAGGTTTGACAACCTCACACCGTGACCGGGGGAGATCGGGCGTGAACTAGTAGACCTTGCATCTTGGTCAATGACGATAGACATTGACTCGGGGCACAACAACTTTCCGTCAACAGTTTCGGTATCTATAGTTTAGTGAGCTTACAGATGGGGTAGCTCCCCACAACGTGATTTTAAATGCTTTATCTAAACAACTTATGTTTTTCGAAAACTAAAACTGGACAACTAGTGAACTCGCTCAACTTTATGTTGACACCTTACTGCATGCTTTGCAGGTACCCAGTGACTCAGGAGCTTGCAGCTTGCGGATGTGTAGTGGTCGTCTAACCCGTGTGTTGGGTTCTAAACAAACTTGAACTAAGAATCTTGTTCTAAACTATTTTGTCTATGCTTCCGCTACTTATCTGAACTATTACTTAACCTTAAATACTTTTGAACTTTGATTATGGTATTTGCCAACCTGGTGGTTGGTGAGTATTACTTATGTTATTAATTAAATTGCTCAGTATAATTGGTGGCTGGATCCTGGTCAGTCACGCCTCCAAGCGGTGGTGTTCTGCATGTGAATTTTGGGGGTGTGACACTGCTCATCGCCTCAATCTCTCATGTTGTTACCCTAAGTCCATCGTCTCCTCCTCTCAACGTCATTGTTCATGTAATATGATCATAGCCTCATTGGCCACAACATTGTTATTCATAAAAAATATTATGCCATAAAATGTGTTTGTTTTTAATGTCATAAAAACATAAGACTCAACATTGTCACTATCTCTCTCCGCAAATTTAAATCGGGTGACATGGTTGTCAAAATCGCTCGAAGTTCGCTCGACACTCGCTCGAAATAGTCGCTGCTCAAAAAATACTCGTTTGATTTGAGACTCGGTTTTAAATGAGCCGTTCCGCTCGGTTCGGTTTGTAAATGAGCCAAGCACAAGCAAAGGTCTGTTTTCAGCTTGTGAACAACCCTAGTCTAGACACATTCTAACTTTGGCAAATAGAAATCTAAGCATAAGAAAAGGACACAACATAAAAAATTGGGTCCGTCACTAGCTCTATGTAGGTAGCCCTTAGTAAAATAAATAATAAAAAACTTTTAATTAAAAATTAAAGTACAGAGAAACTTAAGGCAAACAATAAATTACAATGCAATTACAACTTAAAGAAAATGAAATACAAAGAAGTCCTTCGTCAAATAAATAAATAAAGCACTTTTCATAAAAAAATTATTTACAGACTCTAAAGGCAAGCAATGCATTACAATGCGATTACAACCACCGAAATAAAACGAAATACAAAGGAGTAGAAGCAGAGGTTTTGGCTAAGTATCCTTGTTCAACATAAGCCCCCTTAAAACAGATTAAGGGTCTCGAAGGAAAATCCTTCTGTTTTCTGGTGTATAATTGCTGAAGCAGTGTATACCACTTGGGAAAACACGAGAACCTGAATTGTAACTTGAATTCAAAACAAGATGATCACATAGATTGCTAGAAGTGTGTACCACTTGGGAAAACACGAGAACCTGAATTGTAACGTGAATTCGAAACAAGATTATCACACAAATTGCTAGAAAATTCTTAGAGAGAGTTGTAGTTTTTCTATGCGTCTTCTAACTAAGGTGAGCCTTGGTTTTAGAGTCAACACAAAGTTGAAACAACTACATGAATTAAGAACGAAAAAATAATATGCATTGCACATCTTGAGTGCACTTTAATTTTTTTGAATCTAAATAGAAAATGCTAAGTTTGATCGTAAGTGTTGCTCCATTTAGTGGACTCTAATATGCAATTGTAACCGTTGCATCCAGACACACTGATTCGCTGTTGCGCGCCATGCAATGTGGCACACTTGTACATTAGCCACCCAAAGAACACAGATGCCACATGGTAGGGCAAAGCGTGCCGCATTGCGCCCATAGCCCATATCACGTGAACGTGTATTAATGCGAGTTAAGGTCTTGGTTACATGGAATCAATAAGGAAAGAGAGCTTAGAGTTATATATTACCTCAAGTTTTATCTTTCTTCCTATCTAGGACATGTTTCACTCTACGAATCTCACACATGGTAAAATTTACGCAATTTTGACTACTTAAATTCGAGTATCGATATTTCATTCATTTTAGCTTCGTTTTAGACGTTGTTTAGTTGGCTGCAAAGCTCTCGCATCTATAGCGCAAACTCATATATTAACCATCGTTACATATAAATATTTGTGTATAAAGTTGGAAAAAAAATTAATCTTTTTCTCTTATTTTTGTTAGAAACTCATATATTAACCATCGTTACATATAAATATTTGTGTAAAAAGTTGGGAAAAAATAATTTTTTTTCTCTTATTTTTGTTAGAAACTCATATTGACAACAATCTAGACGTATAAGTTTTGTATATACCAAAAAAGATGTGACTGGTTTGAATTTTTTTTATAACACCCTTGTAATATAGGATAAAGACAAATTTGTTCTAGGGTTTTCGAAATTGATTTCTTCCCAATGGCACTAGTTGACAGTAGGGAAGCAAAGGTATGGATGTCATGAGAGATTTAAATCGAATAAGAACATGAAGATTGGATTAATTTGTCGATCAAATAACAACAGTAAAATTGGATTAACTTGTCGATCCAAATAATAACGCCAGTGATTTAATCGAGTAAGGTGGTGTGGGAGTGTGTAAGGCCTCCTAATCCAAGATCTCACTCAGCTAAAGCCACCAACAGGTGTGCGGAATCCACCTGATGATTAACCACTGCAGATGAAACACTAGTATGCAAGGATTTGTGAGAGAAATCAAGAATACACTGAGTATTCTTGATGATGATGAAGAAGATGAATGACGTCACTCACACAAAGCAGCCGCCAGACAAAAAACAATGATTAGGGTTAGGTGCACAGAATTTCACACATAATCGCTACCTTGTCTATTCCACATTAAAGTATATATACAAGGCAAAGCCCGGACTTTCAAGACTAACTAGAAAGCCCGGACAAAACATATAGCACAAAGCTCAGACCTTTTGCCTAGACAAAACTCAGACAAAGGCTACACAAACAAACTTTGACCTTAGTCCATACAAAAACTCTGACTAAAGAAACCATCCTAAAACTTGGACAAAATGTCCCTAGGATAAACTTGGGACTAATTTTCAACATATGTACAATAAAGACCCTATAACTTGGTAGACATGCACTTATCACCTAAAGTGCATTAACAAACTCCCCCTTGATCAGTGCATGGTCTTCATTGGACTTTAGATCTTCATCCTTTCATTTGTAACATGGGAGTAAAAATTTTGAAATTCTTATTTTCTTTGTAAACCAAAAGCTCGTGGTGCTACATCGAAACAAGTTCATATTTACTATCTTTGAGATTAACTTAGTGTTAATCTTACCGGTGGCGAAGTGTTTATAACATGAAGCAAGTTAGAGCTAGTGTATGATTGAGTTTTGTCAAGTTTTGTTCAAGGTTCAATCAAGTGTTGACGTGATGAAGCAAATTGTTCGTTTGGCAACTAGTTGAAGGTCATGCCTTTATCGTATGCCGGTTAGAGTAGAGAAGATAGTTTTCTTGGTACCTCTTCCAAGTGGGTGACTGATCGGATTCTCGAAATAGGGGTTCTTACATTGAGGGGGAGATCAGAGACGAAAGTCAACGGGTAATTGGTGGAATTTGTGAAGATACGAGATTGGATCTTGAAGATTCGAGATGAAATGATTTCAGACACTCGGTTGAAGACTCTGATCAAGATGGTGGATATACTTTTACAAAGTTCAGTTTGTTATTAACTTATCGAACTGAGCTTCATGTCTTTGTGAAGTTTGAAGTGTTCAAGGTTGGGCATTGGAAATCCAATGTTTCTTTCTGCTACCGGTTAGGTTTGAAGATTAATGTATCGAGCGATATTCTTACATGTGGTTGTAGGTTGATTCGCGTTAACTTGATTCGGGAGTAGCTTGAGTGGGAGGATCTACAGTGTTTGATGTTGGATTCTTCGGGTTTCTCAAAGCGGCCTTAAGTGATCGTCAGCAAGTCTTTAATTAGAAGGGTTGAAGATCGTTGTGCTCTACCTAAAAGATCAAGTCTCAGCTTAAGTTGAAAGCATGCATGATATCATCAGTCAAGGGGGAGTCTGTAAGTGCAGTATCCGGTGATTGAAGATTATCGATGCCACACAGAACTGATGCAACTGTTAAGGGGGAGACTGTAAGTGCAGTTCCTGCCGGGTAACTGTCGCTTATCAGTTCTGGTCAACCAAAGCAGAAGTCCAAGTTAAAGTCAACCATAACGAAGAATTCAAGACCACATGAAGACCATGCATTGATCAAGGGGGAGTTGTTAATGCACTTGGGGTGAAAAGTGCATGCCTTCCAATTGTTAGGGTCTTTATTGTACATGTCTTGAAAGTTAGTCCAAGGTTTATCCTTGGACAACTTGTCCAAGTTTTAGGAGAACTTTTGTCTGAGTTTTATGTGTAGAATTGGTTTGTCCGAGGTTTAGTCCCTATCCTATATATATGTGTGTATTGTGTAGATTAGGGCAACTCTTGAAGCTTTGTGCACCTCTCCCACTCGTTCATCCTCCTGGTGTGAATTCTAGAGAGAGAGAGACTATGTGTTAGTGAGAGAAAGCTAGGGTTTAGATCTTTGTGATCTAAACCAGCTTGTAGATGATGTATACTCCTTTGGTTTGTGTAATCTGTGATGACTGATTCATTAATAAAGAGATTCATCTTCTACATATTTCTATCTTGTTCTTCATATTTTGTTCTTCATGTCTTGAATCAAGTGCAATGTTTGATGTTCGTCATCGATCCGGTGCTTTCATAGTGGTATCAGAGCATGGTTACCGATTCAGAATGGTCTAACCGCCTTCCGAATCACCATTGCTCTTGATTTGATGTTTGTTTCCACCAAACATCTTGAAGACGTGAAGATTTTGGTCCAGATATGAAGATATTTGAGCTGTGTTGGAGAGAACTGATGGTTTTTCTTGTTGCAGATCTAGGATTTTGATCCAAAAAGGTTTGTCTGAGTTTTAAACCTTTGTGTTTGTGTTTCCGGGGTTTTTGGTGAACCAGTGTGAAGTCAAGTCACATTGGGGAGATAGTCCGGAGATTGGTTATTGAAACTTGTCTGAGTTTTCTTCTGAGTTTTGAGAAACTCTTACTTGTTCTTTGTTCTGAGTTTCAAACCTCCATGTCCGATGTTTAAACTCCTTATATTGTCCGAACTTTATGCCCAAGGTTATCTGAGGTCCGTGTTCCTGATTGTCCAACCTATAAAACTCGGTTTTTTTGTCTGAGTTTTATAGGATTTAGAGTAAAAAGTCGGACTTTTATCCGAATTTTAACTAGTTCAGCTTTGTCCGAGTTTTAGAAGGTTTACAAAAGGTCCGAGTTTTTTCTTCATGTGCGAAACTCAGATCCAGTAACCATTTAATTGGTCAGAGTTTCTTATATTCAGAGTTTCTTATATTCAGAGTTTCTTATATTCAGAGTTTTCAATTTTTGAAGGTCTGAGGTTTAGCCAGTTCTGAGTTTCTTTGATTCTTTTGTCCGAATTTTAATGGGTCTGAGTTTCATTGTGTCTGAGTTTCTTTTGTCTGAGTTTTTAAATGGGTTCCGAGGTTTTGAAAGGTTACAGCTGGTCCGAGTTTTCTAAAGTGAAGAAGGTTACAGCTGTTCCGAGGTTTAAAAAGTGAAGAAGAAGAACAGGATCTGATCTGTGAAACCTCTATCCGATTTTTAATAGGGTCCGAGTTTTGACATAAACTCTATTGTTCCGAGTTTTTTATGTGGATGTCTGTTCCAATTTTTTTATTGCAAGTATATGCTCCGAGTATTGATGTATTGTCCGAGTTTTTCAGTCGTTTGGAAATATTCTTTGTCCGAGTTTTATGTATGTGGGCTCTGTTTTGCCCGAGTTTTACATACAATTCATCATATGTTCCGAGTTTTACATACAATTCATCATCCTCGAATCACCAGGGCTCAGAGTTTTACTCAAAATTTTAATTCCGAGCTATTTTCCGACTTTTGAAGTGTCTGAGTTTTTATGAACAGATGTTCCGAAGTTTAATATTAGTTCTCTGATGTTCCGTGTTTTGAGTCTTACTTCCTTGTCCGAATTTTAAATGTTCTGAGTTTTACTTCCGCGTTCTAGAAGCTTAAGCAGATGCCCGAATGCTAGTGCCGAGTGCTTCGGTAGCCACTCATTGCATAGTAATGGTGACACGGAAGCAAGCAGATTGTCTATCGTCTTGATTTCCCCCTGTGAATAGGCCATGAAAACTGTCGCTAATTCGTCTAATGATTTTGCACGACACCAGATCGCTAAGTTTGTTAAAACACTACAAGCTTTTTGGTATTGGTGCAACAGGGGCGAAGTGGTTTTTTTCTCTTTAGTTAAGTCCGAGTTTCAACCATGTTCGAATTTTATTATTATTTATGGGTTTTCGGTGGCGCACGGTGTGAACAATGAGATAGTGATGGTGGTTTAGTGTTGTAAAGATGGTGAACGACGATGGGTTAATCAGCCAACCGGCTCATGTTTATGACGAATTTAGGATGTCGAGATTCAAGATTCTATTGCGTCGGCTTGTTACAACCGATGACGGGAGTTGCTGGAATACGGTTTCCGGACAGGGAGGCCACCGGTTGCCATGGAAGGTGACGCAAGGTGGGATGGCAGAAGATGGTGGCGGCTGACTTTGGATGTTTTGTCAGCTAGGGTTTGCTTGTCTTGCATGAGCCTTTGGTTGTGTGTTGAGCCCAATGATTGCATGATGATTATTCTATCCCATCGATTTTTATGGTGTTCATGTCGGTCGGTAGATGGCCGGATTTGTTCCAATGTATCTCCGGTGATACGTGTTGGTTGGGATAATCAATTGCGGATAGGGTTTGTCAAAGGAAATGAGTGCATGGGCTTATTAATGATTGGGCCGCATGATTATTATGGATTACAATGATTAAGCAATGATGAAGAGAATAAGACTTGCTTGGATTTTTGTATAGTTTACAAAGAAAAAGGGGGAGTAAAAATTTTGAAATTCTTATTTTCTTTGTAAACCAAAAGCTCGTGGTGCTACATCGAAACAAGTTCATGTTTACTATCTTTGAGATTAACTTAGTGTTAATCTTACCGGTGGCGAAGTGTTTATAACATGAAGCAAGTTAGAGCTAGTGTATGATTGAGTTTTGTCAAGTTTTGTTCGAGGTTCAATCAAGTGTTGACGTGATGAAGCAAATTGTTCGTTTGGCAACTAGTTGAAGGTCATGCCTTTATCGTATGCCGGTTAGAGTAGAGAAGATTAGTTTTCTTGGTACCTCTTCCAAGTGGGTGACTGATCGGATTCTCGAAATAGGGGTTCTTACATTGAGGGGGAGATCAGAGACGAAAGTCAACGGGTAATTGGTGGAATTTGTGAAGATACGAGATTGGATCTTGAAGATTCGAGATGAAATGATTTCAGACACTCGGTTGAAGACTCTGATCAAGATGGTGGATGTACTTTTACAATGTTCAGTTTGTTATTAACTTATCGAACTGAGCTTCATGTCTTTGTGAAGTTTGAAGTGTTCAAGGTTGGGCATTGGAAATCCAATGTTTCTTTCTGCTACCGGTTAAGTTTGAAGATTAATGTATCGAGCGATATTCTTACATGTGGTTGTAGGTTGGTTCGCGTTAACTTGATTCGGGAGTAGTTTGAGGGGGAGGATCTACAGTGTTTGATGTTAGATTCTTCGGGTTTCTCAAAGCGGCCTTAAGTGATCGTCAGCAAGTCTTTAATTAGAAGGGTTGAAGATCGCTGTGCTCTACCTAAAAGATCAAGTATCAGCTTAAGTTGAAAGCATGCATGATATCATCAGTCAAGGGGGAGTCTGTAAGTGCAGTATCCGGTGATTGAAGATTATCGATGCCACACAGAACTGATGCAACTGTTAAGGGGGAGACTGTAAGTGCAGTTCCTGCCGGGTAACTGTCGCTTATCAGTTCTGGTCAACCAAAGCAGAAGTCCAAGTTAAAGTCAACCATAACGAAGAATTCAAGACCACATGAAGACCATGCATTGATCAAGGGGGAGTTGTTAATGCACTTTGGGTGAAAAGTGCATGCCTTCCAATTGTTAGGGTCTTTATTGTACATGTCTTGAAAGTTAGTCCAAGGTTTATCCTTGGACAACTTGTCCAAGTTTAGGAGAACTTTTGTCTGAGTTTTATGTGTAGAATTGGTTTGTCCGAGGTTTAGTCCCTAGCCTATATATATGTGTGTATTGTGTAGATTAGGGCAACTCTTGAGGCTTTGTGCTCCTCTCCCAACTTATTCTCCTGGTGAAAATTCTAGAGAGAGAGACTATGTGTTAGTGAGAGAAAGCTAGGGTTTAGATCTTTGTGATCTAAACCAGCTTGTAGAAGATGATGTATACTCATTTGGTATGTAATCTGTGATGATTGTATTGAAATGAATGTGTTTGTCTTGCATCTTCTTCTTCATCTACCCTGTTCTTGTTCTTCATGTCTTGAATCAAGTGCAATGTTTGATGTTCGTCATCGATCCGGTGCTTTCACAGAGTGTGGGCTCGTTTAACACGAATGTTATTTGGGCCTAGTAATCAAATAATTGTTTTGGGCTTAATGTACAAAAAAGTGTTTGGTGCTTAATTTTTTTCCTCTCTTAAAGATGCTGACACATGTGTTTTATCTTGTTCTTTGAACGACAATACTAAAGTAAACACTCTCACATCCTTTTGTTATTAGTTCTCTATTGAAACAAATAGAATTTTGATGAAAAAAAAGATATTAAACAGTTCTAATACTACAAAGCTTTTTCTGACATCATATTATATATGATACAGCCTTTCAAAACAGTGGCGGATCCAGTCAGTTTTTTCACTAGGTTCCTTTTTGTTGGTGCACTTGTGTCTGTACTTTGTCTGTATTCAGTCACGATATAAACGATGTCCTTGTTATTGTTGTAAGTTGACCAAGTCAACCATCCTCCGGTTTGACTTGGACAACAGTTTGTAAAATGTTGTAAGATGTTCTGTGTCGAAGGATAGCTAATCGAAGGATATTGTAGATCCTTCGATGACATCGAAAGATAGGCTACGAAGGATACTGTTAGACTTCGAAGGATATGCAATCCTTCGAAGTATTTGTGGATCATTCGACAGCTTTGTCATCGATAGATGATCCTTCGATCATATATCGGATCCTTCGGACCAGACATCAGATGCTGGGTATATATATACCCATGCAGTGTATGTTAGAAGACAGATGCACACAGACAGAAAGAGAGAGTTCTTGAGAGCATTCTGTCCGAACACACACACACACACTAGAGAGTTTGCAAAGCACATTTGTGAACATTGAGCTTGTAACCGAAACCTTTCATACGTATTAATACAAGTGGTGTTAATCGGTGAACCTTGTGTGTTTGTGTTTATACTTGTCTCATTCCGGTTTGCTTGCTAGCTTGGATTCCGCACTTGCTAGTGGGTTAGTATAACAAGGTTTAGGTTCGTCATCCTCCGGAAAGGGACCTACAAGTGGTATCAGAGCTAAGGCTCTTTACCTTGTTTAAAACCGGGTTTTGTTCAAGTCTTGGGTTAGTTTTCGTCAAATCTGGAAAACTAACAGTCGCTGTGTTCTTGATGATCTTATCATCTTCATATTTCGAAAGATAAAGTTCATCATTTTCTTCATACTTCGAAGGATCATCTAAGAACCTCGAAAGATCAAAACAGTACTTCGAAGGATCACCTTTTCTCCTAACTGACTTCGAAAGATCAAGTAAAATTTCGAAGGGTCATCTTGATATTCTTGAAAGATCAGCCTTGGCTTCGAAGGGTCATCAAGCAAAATTTTCGAAAGGTCATCTTTCATTTCGAAGGATCAACCATCTAATTCGAAGGGTCATCCTTTGGTTTCGAAGGATCTTCAACAATTACGAAGGATTTCGAAGGATCATCATTATCCCAACAACTTCGAAAGATCAAGATATTTGTAGGATTAAGATCAGATATATTCGAAAGATAATTTTGAAGGATCATTCTCTATCCAAGACACCGCCCAATAAGAAAACAAGACTTCGAAAGATAACAAGACTTCGAAAGATATTTTGTTGTTTATTGTGCACCGCCCAAGTAACAAATAATTTTTGTTGTTTGTTGTTTGTGTTCACTGCCCAAGGCACCGCCCCAAATAAAAAAAATTAAAATTAAGTTTTGAAGTTTTGGTGTGCACCGCCCAAGTGACAAATAATTTTTGTTGTTTGTGTTCACTGCCCAAGGCACCGCCCCAAATAAAAAAAAAATTAAGTTTTGAAGTTTTGTTGTGCACCGCCCACGTATAGAAAATCCCAAAGCCCAAGATCTTCTAATCATTTTTCGTGTGTATCAAATTACGAAAGATCATCTTTCGAGACCGGTTTGGTGTTTGTCTTTCGTGTGATCTTTCGGTTGATCCTTCGATAATTTAATCCTTTGTCAATCATCTTTAGAAATATTCATATAGAATTCATTTTTCTGATCAAAAATGAATCCGGCATGGGGTAATCCGTCAACTGCAGAGAGCAGTACGTTTTCTGCAAGATCCAGTGTGCCATGCAATTCTGATATGTATTTTGGAACTTCCAGTACTTCGTCTGCAAGAACCGTTCCAAATGCTCCATTACAAACGGCGTTCGTTACAAGCACGGATATGTATGGCAATCCAGTGCTAGTTCCTGTTAAGCCACCTCCCACCACAGACATGTATGGAAATCCATTACCCCTAGTTGCTTTACAGCATCATTGTTCTACTGTAGAACCATCATCTCTTGATACAAAGAACAGTAGTCAGACAAAGTCGGCTTTGTATGCTAAAATTGTCAAAGATGCAAGCAATGGTGAATCCTCGGGAAATGATGACAGTTCTGAACATGACAGAAGTTCAGATGAAGATGTTTCAACTTCAGTTGAGGGTGATACAACTTCAAGTTCAAGTCCAAGCGAGGATGGATCTGAATGTGAATCATCAAGGGAGGTTATTAATTCTGTTGCAGAAAGGCCAACACCTGAGATTGATTCCAGTCAGGTATGTGTCGATAAACCCACTGCTGTAGATTGTGATAATTGTGCTAGATTAAGAGTTAAGTGTGCTGATCTAGAAGCAAACATGTCTGAGTTGCAAGGCAAACATGATGCTTTACAAGCTAGTTTGTTTGACTTGCAAGACAAACATGTTTCATTGAATGCCAAGTGGTGTGAATTGCAAAGCAAACACGAAGCTTTGCAAGAGAAATATGATGTGACGTTTATCCACAACCAGAAGTTAACCGTGGATCTCTCTAAGTGCACTGAAGCCAACATGTTTTATGAAAACCATGAAAAGGAGTTTAAATCGGTAATTGAGAACTTGAAGAAAGATAAAACCGAACTAACTAAAATGGTTTCCAGAAAACAAACTGACATTAATTTGTCAAAACTGAAAGTGATGCGATCCAGCTTAAGCTAGACAGTTATTTGAGCTCTAGCTATGTGTTGGATCACATCATTGACGTTCAGAAAGAAAAACGGGATGTCACATGCATAGGCTACAAGAAATGTCCACCACCAGTGAGACACAATTATGATGCAATGCCTGACGAGGAGGATAGAGTGTTCTTTGAACCATCTGTTCCTCTAGATGTAAAGGAGTTTGCAACAGGACTCGGATATAAGAAGGAAGTATCATCAGATTCAGTTGTGTCAGCAGATGCATGTGTGTCTTCTGCTGAACTGAATCAGGATCCTCCAGTCATTACTGAGGATGCTGATTCTTCTGATGATGAATCTGATAATGCTGTCACAGCAAAGTCTGATGCGGAAGTCAAAGATGGGGACATACCTCTCGAGAATTACATTTTATGTGATCCTCCTGCAAAACCCGCTAAGACTGTTGCAATCGAGTCCTCGTCTGCACAAGAGTCGGAGGGTGTGAACTTGCTGTACACTCTTGTTGGTGATGATAAAATCTACTCTGACAAAGATTTTCCGATTAAGAATGTTAATCAATCATTAATCAGTGAAGTCTTTCAAAATTCGACAAGTAAGTTTTTAGGAAAGACAGGATCACGTGTTACAGTTACACAGTGTCCTCCTATTCCAAAGGCTGAAATTCGAAAACAATATGGCAATCAGAAATTACCAACAGAGAAGAGGCAGCCAAATCACACCAAACCTAAAGGAAAAGCACCGACTCAGGGTCAGAAGAAACAGACCCAAAAGAAAAACAAGAATGTGAACTTTGTGAAATCTAAGGGAACGGACAAAATCGAAACTTTTGAGAACAAATCTAACTTAGATTTTGTTAAACAAGCAACAGTGTTGAAAAGAAATGATCCAAACTGTTCAAAACCTAGTACCTCAGGATCACAAAGTTCATCATCGTCGGCAAGACGACCACATGATGCTTCGGGGATTGTTGAACGAAGATATTGTTTTGAATGTGGTACAATTGGACATATAATTCGAAATTGTCCATATCTTCATAAGTTGAAAGAAAAGGTTGATGATCCCCGTGAACAAAATCATGCCGCCCAAGAGAATAGAAAAGGCAAACAAGGCGAAAATCGGAAGATAAACTTCGTGAAATCAAGAGGGACTGATAAAATTGATACTTTCAAAAACAAATCCAACAAGGATTCTGTTAAACAAAGTAAAATTTTGAAAAGAAACAGTCAAAACAACTATACACAACACACAAACGGTTGTGATGTAGGACCAAGTACCTCAAGATCACGAAGTTCATCATCCAGCTATTACAGTTATGATACTCCGAGGTTTGTTGAGCGGAGATCATGCTTTGAATGCTGTGAGTATGGACACATCATTAAGAATTGTCCATATCTCACCAAGAGAAAGTCAAAAATTGATGCCCCCCATGGTAAAAATTACCATAAACGATCTGTTTCACCAAAACAGGACCCTCGTCTTGTTAAACAACGAGAAAAGAAACAGAAAAAGAAACAAAGAAAAGAAGTTGAAAAGGTTTTAAAATCGGAGGTCATCCAAACAAAATCTGTTAAATCGGATGTTAAACATGAAAAACAGAAACAGATTTGGATACCGAAACCGGTAACTGTTTCAGGGGGAGCTACATCAATTCCGAATCATCGGGAAATGGATGTTACAATTCTCGATGATGACGGACGACCCAAGTCTGTGAAGGCTTGGGTCCCCCTCTCCAACTAATCTCTGAATGAGTGTGCAGGACGTTCCAGGAGGAACTATTGATAGTCTTAGGATTGTTGATAGCGGAGCGTACATGCACAAGATTGGCGACATAAGGCTCCGAAATATTGTTATATCTAGGAGAATGTTGTTGTCATTGATGGAGAGGAAGGAAAAAGAAAAGAAGACAAAAATGTCTGATGAAAGAATGTGGCTGAATGAAGTTGCAAAATTCGACCAAATGAAGAACGTGACAAAATTTGGTTGTTATGGTTTTTGATCGGTTACTCAGGAAAGATTCGAATAAAATGTACGCACTAGAAGCACGTCTGAAGTTCACAATCAGCAAGATAAACGTGCAGTGTATATTTCTTCGCGGTGTGATTGAAGAAAATGTGTTTGTTGAACGAACTACACCGGATGTGCAAATGTCTTGGCGTGGATTAAACAACCACACACTACTTCTCAAGAGGAAGACAAAGACCTTCGCTGGTGCAATGTGGAAGACCAGCCGGAACAAAAGGTTTTTGATCATGTTGCTGTGAAACGATTCTTCAGTAGCTACAAAATCGACTTTGAAATCCACACCGGGTGGATATCCAGTTGGGAGAGCGCTCAGATTCCTTGCAATGCACGAAACAGTTGCAGGATACGGTTTTGAATTTCTAATCTCTCCTATGCTTGTCGATATTTAAGCTGCTTTATGAATTATTATCATCTCATACAGCATTCTTTGACCTGACACATTGATCTCGAATATCACCTCACACGTGATTGTTTCTCTATGAAACTCGTCAATGTTGTCATGGTCCGCACCGCTTACCGACATGCCAACTGATTTTTCCAAAATTCAATAAAATCATTTCTGATTAAAATTAATTTTGGTAAACGGCATTGAGGTAAAATACGAGTAAAACCAACATCGGAAAATCATTTTTGTAAATATCTTTGTGTTTTAAATTTCTCTTAGTTTATTGATTTTAGGGGGAGTAAATCCAAAAATCTGAAAATCCAAAAACATTGAAAAATTTCAAAAACACAAAAACAATAGAAAAGCAAAAATGAGTTTCCTGGCGAGCAAAAGAGAAAATGATAGTACATCAGTGGTCTATCCAAACCTCTTTAAACCTTAAATGCAGCTCTATATAAGATGTATCGGTAGGCTCACAATCATTTTAAAGTGTGCAGGGTGATATAAATCTTAAATCGACTGAAGACCAGGTGGGAACCATTCATTGGCATATGGTCTTAGTACCGAAATTTCGTTTGATAGATTGCCGAGGTTCTGAGATATTCGGTCTTTATGCTGCTTATCATCTGGGTATCATGGTTGTATCTTTTACCGAAAAATAACGGGGACGCAAGTCTAGATCTTCCATGATACTATACATACGTGTACATATTACATACTGCATTCGACCTCAATAAGTGATAAACAATCACATGTCCATATCAAATAAGTGATAAAATATCACATTTATCCGGGTGTCAAGTTCGTCTCTCTGCTGTACGGAAGTACTGACCTGTTCACGGACTTGCACCTGTGCCCTCATGCATATGAAAATCAAGTTCCTCATCAATAAGTGATTCTATCACATAGGGCTTGTTTTCAAATCAAAATAAGTGAGAATCTCACATCATATACGGTCAAACAGATGATAACCGGTATACTCACCGGTAAGATGAACCCTCGTGCATACCTTGATACGGGAATGTGTCGTGATGTGGATGAACACCGGTCGGTAAGTATAATCATACCTTAACGTATCCCCTCGCCATGATTACATCTGATAAGTTGAGCTTAAGTGGACAACAATACCGATAGTTGTTATAGGATGCTTATCTTAATGTTAACTAACTGAACAACAAGAGTGTTTTGGCATGACCGTACACTGATATGATTCTCTTACCCTCGAAACTCACAAAAAGAATGTCTGTATGTATTTATTTACTGCTTTCAGTCTTTACATTTGAAAAATTCAAAAATACCAAAAAGATTTTATTTCTGCTTTATTTTCGATTGTACGATGTTGGAGCTCTAGTCTTCGTTACCTGAAACCTGACTGAAAACCGAACTGACTAAATCTTCATAAACAGTCGAAATTTGCATGTTTTGAAAGTTAAAGACTAAAATTGACAAATTTATTAAACTTTCAAACTGTCGGACGGTGTTCGATTGTGACATGGTCATTCGTGTGTCATTTGTTTATACTATATTCCAAGCAGTTGTTCTCATTACGCGTTTAGATTTCTGGCATGTGCAGATTCTAAAGGCTAGGAGAACATGGTCGATGACGAGCTTCGGAATGAAGATACGACGTGAAGGCACTCAAAGGATGAAGATGATCGAGTTGCCGCTGACCATCATCAACACCACAAGGATCTCACTTCATAAAGATCAAGTTTTTCACGAGCATAACTCAAGGGGGAGCTTATGTTAAGGGGGAGTTTGTCAACACACTTCCTACATGATACGGGTAGTTTGTTGATACACTTTCTGCTTTCAAGACGTGAAGACTTTGAAGATCCTCCGACAATGAAGACTTGAAAGGACATCAGAATTTTGAGAACTCGAAGACCAAAGACCATCGAAGTTCGAGACAAAGCTACAGCCAAGGTGGAGTTTGTTGGTGCACTTGTGTCTGTACTTTGTCTGTATTCAGTCACGATATAAACGATGTCCTTGTTATTGTTGTAAGTTGACCAAGTCAACCATCCTCCGGTTTGACTTGGACAACAGTTTGTAAAATGTTGTAAGATGTTCTGTGTCGAAGGATAGCTAATCGAAGGATATTGTAGATCCTTCGATGACATCGAAAGATAGGCTACGAAGGATACTGTTAGACTTCGAAGGATATGCAATCCTTCGAAGTATTTGTGGATCATTCGACAGCTTTGTCATCGATAGATGATCCTTTGATCATCTATCGGATCCTTCGGACCAGACATCAGATGCTGGGTATATATATACCCATGCAGTGTATGTTAGAAGACAGATGCACACAGACAGAAAGAGAGAGTTCTTGAGAGCATTCTGTCCGAACACACACACACACACTAGAGAGTTTGCAAAGCACATTTGTGAACATTGAGCTTGTAACCGAAACCTTTCATACGTATTAATACAAGTGGTGTTAATCGGTGAACCTTGTGTGTTTGTGTTTATACTTGTCTCATTCCGGTTTGCTTGCTAGCTTGGATTCCGCACTTGCTAGTGGGTTAGTATAACAAGGTTTAGGTTCGTCATCCTCCGGAAAGGGACCTACACTTTTTCCAAATCATACAAGGTTTACACTACAAAAAAAACGTTCTTTTCCAAATCATACAAGGTTTACACTACAAAAAAAAAAACGTTTTTTTTCCAAATCGACTGGGATTCTGGGAACCCGGTAAACCCCTCTAAATCCGCCCCTGTTTCAAAAAAGAAAATTACAAATGATATGATGTTCGTTGAATTTAACAATGCAGTAACACAAAAGAGACCGGAGTTGATTACTTTATTAATGACACACAAATATGCTTGTTTAGCATTATACAAAACAAGAGGACGACGACAACTGGCTCGAAACAAAAATTTAAGATAGTCAACAGTTTCCACAATGGAAAGCCGCATAAACAAGTGTCACCTTTGAATTAAGAGCAAATTTTCATCCCATGTAAAGTGTTTTGTCAGATAACCTTTGAGAGGGTATGGCCACTAATGATTTCTTTTTCTTTGTTACAAATCCAAACTCATCATTAACCTCAAACTCTTCATCTTTAGGCAAGTTCCACTCGAAAGAATGCAAAAGAGATGCTAACATATATGTTAACATCTTGTCACCCAAGGGGATTCCCGGACATATTCTTCTTCCTGTTCCAAACGACAAAAACTTCATATCATTTCCATTGTAATCCCATTTGCCGTTCAAAAACCTCTCCGGTTTGAACTCCAATGGGTTAATCCAGTTGTTAGGATCGTGGTGGATTGCCCAAACATTGATATGCAAGGTTGTATCTTTTGGGATTGTGTAGCCACCCACCTTGCAAGATTCATCTGGGGATTTCTGGATTAGGAGGGGAAGTGGAGGGTGTAATCTGAATGTCTCTTTGATCACTGCATCCAAATATGTCAATTTGTGCAAATAGGATTCTTCAACAATATTGTTTATACCAATAACCTCGGTTAATTCATCTTGAACTTTTCTCATCACAACCGGATTATTCAAAATCTCTGCCATCACCCATTCCACCATTGTCGATGTTGTGTCATTTGCGGCAACTATGACGTCCTGTGGAAAACATTCAAACGAACTGATCGAAATATGTATTTGTGAATAATATTTTCTATGTGTTGGTAGCTAAAATTCAGATTTCTTTATATAAAAAGATCACAATGAAAATGATATTGATAAAGCTAACTCCTAATGATAATGATAAAGACTAAAAACACGAATAACTATCATAATACACAAATTAGAGATAAAATAACGACCATCCACAAACTTCAAGATAAATGATAAATCTGATAATAATAACTATATAGTAAACTTGGCTAACACATGTTTTAAATCAAAGATTGCATTTTTAGTGGAACTTGTGTTAGAAAGAACTAGAATAATTAAGAAAAAACATACCATCAACTGAGACTTAATTTGGATCATGTCAAATGATACTGGAGTGTCTTTCTGATCTTTAAGCTCTAATAGGATCTGCAGAAAATCCTTCCTTCCGTCTTCTTCAACCGCCCCATCGATTTTGCTGGAGTTAGCTTTGATTCTTTCTTCGATAATGTTGTCAAACATCTGATCAATATATTCGAGTTGCCTCTGCATATCTCGCCGCCTTTTTTGTAGATCAAACCATGATAACCATGGAAATAAATCGGATATGTTTGGTGCTCCTAGTAACTCAACAATTTTCATTTCAACTTCATGAAACCCATCTCCAATATGGCTAGATCCCATCCCTTCATCCGATTTGCTACAACCCCATAATATACTTGTCACAACACTAAATTGCGTGTTGAAAGCAATTTCATTAATATTGACCTTTTTCCCGATTTTGGTATAAACTTCATGCACCATCTTTTTCACTTCACGTGTTCTAAAAATCTGAGATGCTTTTAGACTTGCGTTGCTCATCACCTGGCTGACTAAAATCTTACGCATGTTACGCCATTGTGCTGTTTTACTGTTGGCAAACGTAATATCAGCCTCACCATAAGTGATCACTGACGCTACTATTGGAGTGTTGCGGTTAACAAAGGTCTGGTCCAGGTCACGAGCCACAACCTTTACTAGGTCCATGGAGTTCACCACAACATGAAGCTTACTTCCGAGCCGCAGACTAAAGATGGGACCGTATTTGTGAGCCATCTCGGTGAATCTTTCATGTAAGTTGGAGCCAAGAAATGGGAGGTAGCCTACAATCGGTAAGCCGGAAGGACCTGGCGGTAAGGATGTTTTCCCCTTTGTTGTATAGGATAACATCCATTTGTACCATAGAAATAATAGTGCCAAAACAGAAATGGTGAGAATTGTGCGAGCAAGCTCGTCTTGCTCGTTGTTAACTTCCCACCACCATGACCAGTATGAGGTCATTTTGAGGTAAATTTTATATCGAAGTACTGATATCATTTCTACTACAGATTAATGTTATTTATAGTTGGTTTAGGACAGAGGACATGCCACTAGCATACGACACGTGTATTTGAAGTTTGGTTATTTTAAAATTTAGAGAAGCTGTTTTAAATCCTACAGTAATATTTTTCTACCAAAAAGTCAAATAAAAGACGTACGTAAATTTTTTTGTTAATACCAGTCATACATGAAAGAAAAGGACAATGTGTGTAGTAGCTTTTCTACACAAAAAGACACCGGTGGATCAATGTCTAGTTCGAACATAAAGTTTTTTTTTTTCTGATCACCAATTCACCTTCACTACAAACTTTCACCCAAATACCCAATACAATAAAACAACTCCAGTACTCAATTCTCAAAACTGTTTATCTTAACTGCATCATCAACATTAAAAAGTAACTCATTTCTTCATGGCTAAAAATTAAAATAGGGTCTACATATTCACACACCCAATTGCCTATTTCCACACCCTTCAAGACGCCTCGTATAAACCAATACGAGGCGTATAACCTTTCTCAATTTCTAAGAGAATCTCTGATTACGTCATATTTTGTCTTATTTGCCTCGTATACGCCTCGTATAGGCCTATACTGGGCGTCTAGACGAAAAAAGACTATTTAGCCCCTAATTTAGGCCTATACTGGGGGTAAATTTGTCTTCTCTTATATGCCTCGTATAGGCTTATACTGGGCGTCTTGAAGAGTTTTTTTTTTTTTTTTTAACAAACATTTTATACAATATTAATCGTTTTAGCAAACTTTTATACAAAAACAAGTTTTTTTATTTTAAATAATTAATATTAGGACCCCTCGTTGGTGTTTTTTTGAGTTGAAAAATGGATGTTTTGGTAGGGTAATTTGATTGTTTTTTGAGGGTGGTGTTTTTTTGAGTAAAAAAATGGGTGTTTTGGTGGGGTAATTTGAGTTGTTTTTTTTTAAGAAAAGTTTCATTTTTTTATAAAAATATTTTACCGTTTTCAAGATCGGCCTTTAAAAATATTCGATCGTAGAAATATTACATTGTTTTTAACATATAGTGTGGTATAGGTCTCGTATAGGTCCCTTATAGGTCTTGTATAGGTCTATCGACGTATACGGGCGTTCTATCATATCTTATATTATCGTATCGTATTGTATTGTATCGTATAGTATAGTATAAGTCTCATATAGGTCTCGTATAGACCTATATGAGATTTATACGAGACTTATACTATACACTATACGATACGATACCATATCCTTATAGGTCTCGTATAGGTCTATCGACGTATACGGGTGTTGTATCATATCCTATAGTTTCGTATCGTATCGTATAGTGTATAGTATAAGTCTAGTATGGGTCCCCTATAGGTCTTGTATAAGCCTATAGGCCTAAACGGGACCTAAACCAACGAGGGGTCCTAATATTAATTATTTAAAATAAAAAAACTTGTTTTTGTATAAAAGTTTGCTAAAACGATTAATATTGTATAAAATGTTTGTTAAAAAAAAAAAAAAAACCTTCAAGACGCCCAGTATAGGTCTATACGAGGCATATAAGGGGCAAATGGTCATATATGAGGCGTATACGAAGGGTCCTATACGCCCAGTATAGGCCTATACGAGGCGTATTGAGGCAGTCAAACCAGAAGTGACATGAGTCAGACACTGATTTTGATGTAACCCTATACGCCTCGTATAGGTCTATACGAGACCTATACGAGGCAAAGGGTGTCTAAATAGGCAGATAAGGTGTCTGGATAGTTTGAGCCTTAAAATATGAAGGAATTTCAACACAAACTGAGGAAGGTTTTGGTAACTGCAACATTGTTTTAATATTTAGTTGGTCTTCGAGTGGCTCATGGCCGTGTCCATGTCTGGTTCGTATGTTTCATTGTTGCCTGGGCCGTGAAGTGAGAAATAACGGAATTTCTCCGTTGATCTCTCATCTCAATAGGTTGCACCTTTCTAACGATGAACGTAGAAGTTTGTTGCGAGAGGCTATTTCTACGGGCCATGGGTGGTTTATGACCGTGGAAGATACCTTGAAGTTTTTTGGTCAATCGATGTGTGGGAAATGTATGAGTATACGTGCGTTGACATGCTTGCCATCACCCGGATGGGATTGTCCATTTTACTAATCTTGATAATGACATAGATAACCACATTATAGGGATTTTGAGGCCCTCTATCACGGTTCACATGACCAATGTTCATGAGTCGTTCATGTTGGATGTTGTGCTCCTTGATTTGTCTTTAAAGCACCTATCATCACTGTGAAAAGCATTCCCCGTAGCTATCGTTTGGCTTTCTCTCAAGTGTTGAAAAGCACTCTCTATAAAGTGGTTGCCCAACCCAGATATGTTGAAGCCTGGTCCTATCATCACCGTGAAGAGCATTCCACATAGCTGTCGTTTGGCTTTCTCTAAAGAGTTGAAAAGCACTCTCTATAAAGTGGTTGCCCAACCCAAATATGTTGAAGCCTGGGTTAGGTTGTTCCTTCTTCCTCGTTGCACTTTGCAAGTGTTAAGACCAATGAATAGGCAAGAAAAGCATGTCTGGGAATAGGAAAGCATTGCAACAACGATCAATCCTGAGTTCTTTAGCCACATGGGAGAAAGATGATGGTATTATCATGTTAGTTAAACATGTATTAGATAGTCCTGGCGTGGGGTCTCTAGGTCAAGAAAGCGTTGATAATACGAAAGAGAGTACCATTGCTAACACCCATATCTGGTAGTGTCTTCAAAAGGTTGCATATGGACACTTTACAGTTGCGGTAAAGGTGTTATGTTCATCTGGTGTTGCTCCATACAATGGTAATACCATGCAGGCTTTAGAGGCTAAACACTCGTACAGGAAACCTCCTCATATGCCAGGCGCTATATATTCTCAGCCTTCCCTTCCCTGGTAACAGAGGTTGATAGTGTCCTTGGTTGCATTGAGTCGCTTCCTAAAGGAACCTCGTGTAGGAGGGACGACTTGAGGGCACAACACATTTTGGATGCTTTATGTGGAGAGGGGTCTGCTATTGCCACTGATCTCGTATACGCTATCACTGCAGTGGTTAACTGTAACATCCCGTATAAATATATCATATTATAACGCGACACGTGTCCAAACTCTCCGTTTAATTCCGATTTATGGAAGGAGAGGGACCAATTACATCAAAAAGGGGAAAGATCTAAAATGATAAAATGCCAAAAATTCAGCTTCTGGAAGTCCCTTACGGACCGTAAGGTACCCCTTACTGACCGTAACTGATGTAGCGTGTGATACGATAACGAAGATTGATCACGTTGATTCTGCGAATACCCATGATAATCTTCCCCAAACCCTCAAAACTCAACCCAAAAGGCAGAGAATTTGAAGTGAAAAATGATTATTGCTAAAATTTATGAATGACCATCCGAATTACATCTCAAGAACATAAAAAAGAACTGAAATTCAAAACAGGCCATAAAAAGCCCATGGGCCAAACACCAGCCCAAAAACAAAATGCATAAAACATGGAAAAACCGTAACTCCCACTAGAATGCGTTTTTTGGACCGAAACTTAGACAAGGTCCCTCCAGGTCCTTGCCCCTCTGGGTCCTTTCCACGACGTGCTCCTCGTTTCAAGCTTCGATCTGACTGGTCGAACGCCTAAAACGGAGACCCGTAGCCAAAGTGATGGCTGTTCTCGTAAATCGCCCTTGGTAGTGTGATCATGGGCCTCCAAAAATGCCATGGCTTGAACTTCTAGACTTGGGCCTGGAATACTAACCCACCTCTTACGGTTCATAAGAGGTACCAAATGATAAAAATATGGCAGTTGGCCTGCCATGTTGCCACCTAGCTCCGGTTTATGCCACTCTAACTCTCCTTCCTCCATGTGTTGCGACACTTGTCACACCCCCAAAATCCACAAGCGGAGTATCACCGTAGGAGGGCGTCACTGACCAGGATCCAGCCACCAATCATATTGAACAATGCAAATAAATAAATAAAATCCAAACCAAATAATATAATTGGCGTCAAAACAATTTAACAAAGTTTAAGTTATCAGCGGAAGCATTGAGTTCAAAACCAAAACATAAGTTTAAAGTTCATAAGTTTATCATGAACACACAACTGTCCATGTTCCACAACGACTCCTCCCATGCAAGCTCCAGCTAAGTACCTAACGACCTGCAAGGCATATAACAACGAATCAACAACAAAGTTGAGCGAGTTCACTGTTGGTTGTCCATTTTAATGTTGTTCCAAAAACCATACGTTATTTCGAAAACCACGAGTTAACAGTTTCTTGTTTCCCAAACCATAAACCATGGGGGCTACCCATGTTGTAAACCACTAGACTCGTTACCATATTGACTACTGACTTTAGTCATGTTTATGTGCCCTGTGTCAATGCCTATCATCATTGACTAAGTGCTCAAGTACATTAGTCCACTCCCGTCCTAGCGGCACGGTGTGAGGCTTGTCATACCTACTGGCGCTATTTAACTAATGATCCGTTCGCGAATGGCCCGGTGATTAAGTCAATATAAAAATGAGGGACTTCGTGATAGAGTTTTGTCTAGTAAGTTATATGTTGTCATCCTTCCTACGGAGGATGGAGGTACGTATTCTACCCAAGGAGAATATGCAGGATTTAATGTTGTCATCCTTCCCATGGAGGATAGAGGTGCATATTCTACCCAAGGAGAATATGCAGGTTTCATTACAGCTCCTTAACCCATTCCCAAACCACCTGGAATCCCATGCCTTGTATAAAGTGTGAACTCACCTTAGATTAGCTCGACAGATAAATAGAAGGTCACTTGAGCTCATTGGGGGTCAACCACGTCCTATCATGGTTATCATACAGGTCAGGTCTAGGTTCAAGTAACACACATACGTTTCACACATAACTAACAGTTCACGTACACAGAAGGATCGTGGCATACACATAGTATCATGGCAACTAACTAAACAATACTTAGCACGTTAAACAGTAATATTCCAGTTCACATGTAAGGCCCAATTGTGCGATTGAAGTGATTGAGCTAATGAAGGTGTACGAGCCCAACAGTGTTGTGCGAGCCTACCTTGTACAGCCCAATGGGTGCCCGGCCCACAATCAAGGATTGTACGATCCGTCCTTGATTGTGCGATCCGGGTTGTGAGATCCAACCATTACCCAGCCCAAATAAAACGTGCGGCCCAATAACATCAAACTGTCCCATTACTTGTGCGGCCCAAGCATGTTGTGTGATCGGCACTCATTTGTGCGATCCACAACATGTTGTGCGGTCATGCATAAAAGGGTTGTACAATGTGCTTTAACAATGGTATCACATGCAGATCCTAGCTTGTGCGATTGAACTTGTGCGATCAATTGCATAATGCCCAGATCATGGCAATTAGTTATCCCCCATTCGGTTATTTCCAGAATTATCCAAATCATGTTTCCAAGATTTCAATCACAATATCATAGCCAATTATCATTAAGATAGATCGAAACCTATTAATTCTTTGATTCATATGAACCCTAATCATTAACCAAATTACAAGTAACAATTATTCATATGATTATTATGTAAATTTCGAATCAAACCATCAAGATATCATCGAGCATTCATCACTAAATCATGCATTCCTAGATTATCAAACCCTAGATCATTTCAATTATGTTACACATGTGAGCCGATTTACATAAACACCACAACTTGTTTCATCATCCCACAATTTAACATTATAATCAATCATTTATTTCAATCTCATGAACACATATCATCCCCGAATCTACTAGCAAGAAACCCTAAGTCATTATGTAAGATCATAGCAATCACAACATGACTATCATACAATAAAACAATGATGAAATACTAACCGACTAAAAGGTAGAACAAGATTGCTCCGAACAAGAAGGCTTCGAGAGAAGAGGGGTAGGCTATCGTTGAATAAAGGAGGAGAGGAAGAGAGCTAGGGTTTTGTGTGTTTTCTTGTAATTTGAGAATTATGGAACTTACACACAACTCTTGTGTGTTATGCGCACAAGAGGCCATTCAGGCCAGGCCTTGGGTTTCGTTTGGGCTATGAACCAAGTCACAATCGAGGAAGGGAGGGGTTTGGGGCCGAGATGTAATAACAGTGAGAGGAGAGAAGTGTGCGGCCCGGTTCCATTGTGCGACCAAGATTTCATCATACATACATAGTCACAATACATTCACATAATACGTAAACATAAACCACCCATGACATTTCATAAAAAATCAAACATATCAATTATTCACGTAATGTTTATACAAGTTACATCAAGCACAATGAAAAGGTTCTAAAATACGAGTTGTCACATCATCCCCAAGTTGAGAGAAATTTCGTCCTGAAATTTAGCACGTAGTCACCGAGGAAGCTAGTTAGGTGGCATGGTTTCCTGGTCTTCCTGGGGTGTCACATCATCCCCCCCGTTGGTTTGGAATTTCGACCTGAAATTCCGCAGTAGCTTCAGTGGTGGACTCACTTTTTTTAAACAACTAGGGATACTTGCGTTTCATTTGGTCTTCTCGTTCCCAGGTAAACTCTGGGCCACGACGGGAGTTCCAACGAACTCAAACAATGGGTATCCTTGTACGCTTGAGAGTCTTAACTTTCCGGTCCATAATTTCCAACTGGTCGTCGATAGCGAGTTCCTTGAAAGGAACTATGAGGGTCTCATCTGACAGACACTTCTTCAGATTTGACACATGGAATACGTTGTGAACACCGCTGAGCTCTTCAAGCAGATTCAGTCTGTACGCCACTTTGCGGATTTTCTCAGTGATTTCAAAAGGTCCGACATAATGCAGGTTTAGCTTGCCCCGTTTTCCAAAGCGAACCACACCTTTCCAAGGTGAGACTTTAAGTAGCACTCGATCCCCAACCTAGAACTCGAGCGGTTTCCTGCGCTTATCAGCGTAGCTTTTCTGATGGTCACGAGCTGCGCCATTCGTTTTCGTATTTGGGCAATCTTTTCCGCTTTGTCGACAACGAGTTCTGGGCCAGTGATTTGGCTATCGCCAACTTCTGCCCAGCATAAGGGTGATCGGAATTTCCGTCCGGACAAAGTCTCGAACGGAGCAGCCTGGATGCTGGTGTGGTAACTGTTGTTATACGAAAACTCCACCAAGGGTAGGTGCCTTTCCCAGCCGTTACCAAAGTCGATTACACATGCTCGAAGCATGTCTTCAAGAGTCAGAATGGTACGTTCAGTTTGCCCATCCGTCTATGGGTGATACGCTGTGCTCATGTCTAGACGTGAGCCAAAGGATTTGTGCATCACCTACCACAAATCAGATGCAAAACGTGGGTCACGATTGGAAATGATGGAAGTTGGCACCCCGTGCCTCGCAACTACTTCCTTCAGGTAGATGTCTGCTAGGGTAGAGAACTTATCCGTTTCCCTGATAGCCAGGAAGTATGCAGTATGCAGACTTTGTCAGTCGATCCACTATCACCCAAATAGTGTCGTTTCCTCGTTGAGATCTAGGTTAGCCTGTAAAAAAGTCCATGGAAATTTGCTCCCATTTCCATGTCGGGATCTCTGGTTGTTGAAGTATGCCTGATGGCTTCTGGTATTCAACCTTGACTCTCGCATAGGTCAAACATTTACTAACGTAGGTCGTTATGTAAGCTTTCATGTGGGGCCACTAGTAGAGAGTTCTGAGGTCTTGGTACATCTTGTCAGAACCAGGATGCACCGAGTAGCGAGACTTGTGTGCTTCGTCCATCACAAGCTCTTGTAAGTTTCCAAAGAATGGAACCCAGACACGTTCCATGAAGTAGTAAGTGTCGTCTTCATTACGTTCGAGTTTCTTTTCCATGCCCCGCAGGGACTCTGCTTTGAGGTTCTCTTCCTTCAATGCTTTGACCTGGGCATCACAGATTTGGGCGGGGAGACTGGAGTGAATAGTAGGCTGTAACACACGTACATGCTTAGGTTTGGTTTCCTTACGACTGAGGGCGTCGGCCACAACATTGGCTTTGCCTGGATAATACTTGATTGCGCATTCGTAGTCGTTAAGGAGTTCGACCCATCGACGTTGTCGCATGTTCAACTCCTTCTGATCGAAGATATGCTAGAGACTCTTGTGATCGATGTAAATGGTGCACTTGGTACCGTACAAGTAATGTCTCCATATCTTAAGCGCAAACACCACCGCTCCCAACTCCAAGTCATGAGTAGTGTAGTTCTTTTCGTGAACCTTGGCGTGATGCGTAAGCAATGACTTTCTCACGTTGCATCAACACACAACCAAGTCCTTGGATTGACGCGTCACAATAAACCACGAAATCATCTGTGCCTTCAGGTAACGAGAGAATAGGTGCGCTACAAAGTTTCACCTTCAGCTGCTGAAACGCGGCTTCCTAAGCATCACCCCAATGGTAGGTAACACCCTTCTGAGTTAGAATAGTAAGAGGATGCGCAATCTTCGAGAAATCCTTGATAAACCTTCTATAGTAACCCGCCAAACTCAAGAATTGACGGATTTCAGTTGGAGTTTGAGGTACAGGCTAGTTCTTGATGGAGTCAACCTTGGATGGATCAACGTGAATCCCATCCTCATTAACCACGTGGCCCAGGAAATGGACTTCATGAAGCCAAAAGTCACATTTCGAAAATTTAGCATAAAGAAGTTCTGCTCAAAGAAGTTCCAGAATGAGTCGCATATGACGCTCGTGTTCCTCCTGACTCTTGGAATAGATCAGGATGTCGTCGATGAAAACAATAACGAACTTATCCAAGTATGGTTTGCACACTCGGTTCATGAGATCCATGAAGACCGCATGTGCGTTTGTCAACCCGAAAGGCATAACCAGAAACTCGTAGTTGTCACACCCCGATTTCCACGTGTCACCGGTGGGCCAGGTGGGGGAGTATCGTGACGTGGTTGGCAACATAATAGTCAAACAACACAATATTTAATATGCACAGCGGAAGCAATTTTAAAAGATGTAATACAACCGAATTTAATTATTGTAATATCAAGTATCACAACGTTCGATTGTTTATCCACAGACGGATCGAAATAAAATATGAGATAATAGTTCAACAGACTTCATGCATCTTAAGCTTGCGAGACTTCTAATGATGCTAAGGAGAAATCCCAGCCAATTTCGCTTAGTACCTGCATTTAATCTTTTTGGGAAAATACGTCAGTTTACACTGGTAAATACATTCAACTGACTCATTTTGGAAAATGATTAAAAATTGGTTTGGATGCACGTGGCATAAACATTTTATTTAACTTGGGAGAATTATTTAATATTATAATCTTGTGAACGAATTACATGTTACTTGTGCGTTCAGTAGCCCGGATCTTGTCGGGGTTAAAGATCAATAGACACACCACATCATAGAGTTATACACTGAGAGGTGTACGCCTACACCCCGTGCGCAGGTCGTGGCCATCTCGTAAGATGATGCCAAGGATATCCGGGACATGGTCATTAACCCCCCAAAGGCTTTAAGTAATCAAGACTGTTTAAACGAGCCGATCAAATTATTCAACTACCCACTCAACTGTGGAGATTTGATGCTCGATCAAGCGGTATGCTATATACTGTAACCCAAGCCCGTATAGGGAAAATAAGTTAAAAGTATTTACCTGAGCAAAGTATATATCACAATAAGCAAATTGCAAGTAGCTTTTACTGGTCCTCCTAATCTGGAACGAAGGTTTTATAATAACCTATTAGAATCCTAACGGGTCTTTAATTAAGCTTAAGCTTAGACCGGCTAGTTTCAAAGATACGGTTCGTACGCACGATTAAGCGAAGACCGGATAGAATGTGATTTAGACCCGACAAGTTTGAAGACTTGTTCAATATGGGTTTATTATTCACATTCTGGATTTTGAGATAAAACCGTTAAGGTTTGACCCGTCTCGGCTAATTTATGTAAACTTGTTACATAACCCGAACCGTACGCGTAATAAGCGTGACGGGTATTTATGAGAGCTATAGACAGGTCCCCTAAGTTAATTATGTCTCAAATATGTTGTGACATCAGTAAGATGCCTTTCATTATGCCTGAAACGTGTTTAAACACAAACTAGGCCCCGTAGGGGTATTTTGGTAATTTCACATAAGCCGAAAAGCTCAAAACTGGAGTATGAGTTTATCAACCTTTGTTTACTGTTAAAATATTATAATTTGCTTCTTATATCTGTAGGTATCAACCCGGGTATGTCCAATATAATTTTGTTACATACTTTGCGTTAAAAACGCTTAATAAGGCGATTAAAGGCCATTTCCGGGTTCGATACTTAAATCTGATATTTTTATATTTCCAGAAGGCTTAAAATAATCTATTTATCATTTGTAATCCGTAGCAAAAGGTTTGAAGTCGTTTAGATATGCGAAACTCATTTTATGGTCCGTAAGGGCAAAATCGACGATTACCGGATTAAGCCTACGACTACTAGTTATGCTCAGCCTAAAATTAATTAAAAATATTTAACAATCCCAATATAATATATTACATCAGTGGGTATTAAGTTTGATACCAAAAAGTAGGCTTAACTAGGCTATACGCTAGTTACGCCATTTTATTAACATAAAGCATTCATTTTGCGATAATGAGCATAACTCTTAATCTACAATTCAAATTGATGTCAAACATTGCATACACGTTTATATATCAGTAATTAAAGTTTCTACTCTTTTACATTTCCAAAAATCACGTTTTAAGGCAATAAGGGCATAATGGTCAACATATGGGCAATTAACGGAATCATGCATATTAATTGGATAACTAATGATCCGAGGTGTATAATCACAGAGGGTTATACTAGCATGTAACCTGGTCCAAATAAGGCTCTACGGTATTTTTGAAACATACCATAACGGGTCAGAACTGATAGTCAAAGTGAAAGTCAAACTATGTGACTTTCGGTTCCGAACCGGGTCTTTATAGTAAATTGTCGGGTTGAACATGTTTAGACATGTCCTTACAATAACTACCAAGTTATATTAATGATAAAACAGGTTATAAGTGTTCTACATTGTTAATCATGCATAAATCGCATTTTAAACTTTCTGTTGACTTTTTAATTACACGTTTGACCCGACTTTTGACCTAGTTAGTGTGGTGATCAGGGGGAACCCTCTTAAGGGTTTATTACCCACATAAATACCAACTTATAACTACTTTTAATTCGAGACATGACTGAGCCATTGTTGACTAATCTCAAAGTCGAACCGTAATTACGACGGTTTGACTTTTAGCTAAATAACTAAGCTAAACTCAATTTAGAAACGATTAGAACACTTACTGAAGTCCAAAGCTTGATTAGGGAACACTTGAGAGGAAGTTGAGCTCCAGAAGTGGTCCTCAAATGCAGATGAAGGTGTGAGGAAACTTGTTGCACAATGTGGCCTTTTATAGGCAATGTAGATCATTAAGATCATCACAACAAGGCCTACAAGTGCTCCTTGATGATCAACAACTGTCCCTTAGTGCTAGGAGATGATTAGGGGTCGCCCATATCTCTGGAAAAATCTTTACATTAATGATTTACCGTTTACAACAGCCAACAGCCAACTTTCTGTCGCTGGGCGTCTCTTACGGACCGTATGGCATGGCCTTTGCGGTCCGTAAGCCTTTTACAGAGAATACGTTTTACCCTTTCGCACCTTACGGTCCGTAAGGCAGGACCCTTACGGTCTGTAAGCGCTTGTCAGTGGCAAAAAATTAACCTTTCATGCATTGACAGACAACTGTCAATGCATGATTTCTGGCCATGAATTATCAATACCATGCCTTTAACCCATGCTTGATCAGTTATCACAATGTATCATGGGTTTGCACCAGGATGGGTTTTATTGAACAATTATTTGTATTGCATTATTTTCTTAGGATCCAAATTAGCAATTTGGACATCCTTGGTTAATAGTAATTACCGGATTAAGACATATTAGATGCTTATTAATCATGCTTAGGGTCTTGGGATTTATAATGAAGAAGTCGCTCAGAGGTAAAAATTAACATGTCGACATGTTCAAAAATCCTACCGTACATTTTAATTACATCCGGGTTTACAATACTTTTGTCGTATGCGACACGTGTCATTTATTTATTGGACACAAAATTCCGAGGTGTTACATCCTCACCCCCTTAAAATAAATCTCGACCCGAGATTTACTGAAATAAATAAGGGTATTTTTCTTTCATCGTGGATTCAACCTCCCATGTGAATTCGGGACCTCTACGGGCATCCCACTTGACCTTTACTATAGGTACATGCTTCCTTCGAAGCTTCTTTACCTGTCGATCTTCAATCGACAAAGGTTTTTCCACAAATTTTAAGCTCTCATCTATATGCACATGTGTATGTGGTATCACCAGTGATTCATCAGCGAAGCACTTCTTTAGATTGCAGATGTGGAACACATTGTGAATTCCATTGAGCTCTTCAGGTAATTTTAACTTATAGGTAACTGACCCGACGCGTTCGATAACCTCGAAAGGTCCTATGTATCTCGGGCTTAGTTTGCCTTTCTTACCGAAACGCATCACCCCCTTCCAGGGTGATACTTTAAGTAACACTTTTTCACCTACTTCGAAGTGAAAATCTTTACGCTTTGGATCTGCGTAACTCTTCTGCCTATCTCAGGCAGCTTTAGACGGTCGCGAATCTGGACAATCTTGTCCGTCGTCTCGAAGACTATCTCTGGTCCTGATAATTGGACATCTCCAACTTCCGCCCAACAAACAGGCGATCTACACTTTCTACCGTATAATGCCTCGAAAGGCGCAACCTTAATGCTGGTATGGTAGCTATTGTTGTAGGAGAATTCGATTAATGGTAGGTTCTTATCCCAACTACCACCCAAATCGATAGCACATGCACGTAACATGTCTTCCAACGTCTGAATAGTACGCTCACTCTGACCGTCTGTCTGAGGATGGTAAGCCGTACTAAAATTCAAACGTGTGCCCAAAGATTGCTGGAAACTTTTCCAGAAATGCGACGTGTATCTAGTATCCCGGTCAGAGATAATAGACACAGTTATGCCATGCAAGGCTACAATCTTATCAACGTATAACTGGGCCAACATGTCGGAGCTATAAGTCTCCTTGATGGGTTAGAAATGCGCTGACTTAGTCAGTCTATCAACGATAACCCATATTGTATCATTTCCTTTCCTCGTCTTGGGTAACTTGGTAATAAAATCCATAGTTACACATTCCCACTTCCATTCGGGAAGTTCAGGCTGTTGTAGCAAGCCTGACGGCTTTTGATCCTCAGCTTTGACTTGCGCACAAGTCAAGCATTTGGCTACATAAGCGGCTACAGACTTTTTCAAGCCTATCCACCAATAATTTGCCTTTAAATCCTGATACATCTTATCAGCCCCCGGGTGAACAGAATATTTGGAACTATGGGCTTTCTGGAGGATAACATCTCGTAGTCCTCCATAAATCGGAACCCATATTCGTCCATTTAATCGTAAAATTCCGTCCTTGCTAAGAGTTAACTGCTCCTCAGTTACTCCTAACTTTTCTTTAGGATAGTTAGCTTCCAACACAGCTTCTCCCTGTGCAGCTAACAACCTTTCAATCAGATTATTCTTCACTTCAATGCTCTTGGCATTGATTCGGATGGGTTTCACCCTTTCCTTTCTACTCAGGGCATCAGCGACTACATTCGCCTTGCCGGGATGATATCTGATTTCACAATCATAATCATTTAAAGTCTCCATCCAACGGCGTTGCCTCATGTTTAGTTCCTTCTGATTAAACAGATGTTGAAGGCTCTTATGATCAGAATAGATCACAAACTTGATACCATACAGATAATGCCTCCACGGCTATAGTGCGAACACAACGGCACCCAGCTCCAGGTCATGGGTGGTGTAATTCTTCTCGTGCACCTTTAACTGTCTCGAAGCATAGGCAATAACCTTGCCTTTCTGCATGAGCACACATTCCATGCCAGTGTGTGATGCGTCGCAGTAAACTACGAACTCTTCGGTACCGTCAGGTAGTGTCAGCACAGGAGCGTTGCTCAACTTTTGCTTCAGAATATCAAAGGACTCTTGCTGCTTAGGGCCCCAAACGAACTTTACTTTCTTCTTGGTCAAAGAAGTTAAGGGCGCAGCAATCCTTGAAAAATTTTCAATGAAACGCCTATAATATCCTGCTAACCCCAGGAAACTACGAATCTTTGTAGGCGTCTTTGGCTCTTGCCAATTCATGACAGCTTCTACTTTAGCGGGATCCACTTGGATACCACGCTTGCTGACAACATGTCCTAGAAATTGGACTTCTCGAAGCCATAATTCGCACTTAGAGAATTTGGCATAGAGTTTCTCCTTATGCAGGAGTTTGAGAATACAACGAAGGTGTTTCTCATGGTCAGCTTGGTTCTTAGAGTAGATAAGAATATCATCGATGAAAACGATGACGAATTTGTCTAAGTACGGCTTGCAAACGCGATTCATGAGATCCATGAACGCAGCCGGTGCATTTGTGAGCCCAAAAGGCATCACTAGGAACTCGTAGTGACCGTAACGAGTCCTAAATGCGGTTTTATGTACGTCTTCATCTCTGACTTTCAGTTAATGGTAGCCTGACCTCAAGTCAATCTTTGAGAAATAACCTGCCCCTTGTAACTGATCGAACAAATCGTCGATCCTCGGCAAGGGATATCTATTCTTTATCGTGACCTTATTAAGCTCGCGATAATCGATGCACAGACGCATCGATTCGTCCTTCTTCTTGACAAACAGAACAGGTGCTCCCCAGGGAGACGAACTAGGTTTGATGAAGCCTTTAGCTAGCAGTTCATCCAGCTGGGTCCTCAACTCCTTCATTTCGGTTGGTGCTAACCTGTAAGTTGCTCTGGCAACAGGTGCTGTTCCAGGGATGATATCGATCCTGAATTCCACTTGCCTATCCGGTGGCAAACCAGGTAGATCTTCAGGGAAAACTTCTGGATATTCCGAAATGATGGGAATGTCTTCTATCTTCGGTTTGGGCTCTTCAATAATCACTTGTGCCATGTAGATGACACAACCCTTCTTTAGACATTTTGAAGCCTTGAGCATGGTCACTTGCTCAGGCAATCCATACTGGGTATCTCCCCGAATGGTAAGCGATTCAGCAGACGGAGTTCTTATCACCACTTGCTTCCTGTTGCAGACGATTTGGGCCTGGTTGTGAGATAACCAGTCCATACCCAATACTAGGTCAAAACCGGCCAATTTAAAGGGAAGTAGAGATAGAGGAAAGGAATGGTTCTTAATGGATATCACACATCCATCTATCACAGTGGAGACGGTTTCTATGGTGCCATCTGCTAGCTCTACCTCATAATTCACATTTAAGGTTTTGACAGGCATATTCAGCAGTTTGCAAAATTTATGATCTACGAAAGACTTATCAGCGCCCGAATCAAAAAGTACTCTTGCAAAGATATTATTTACGAGGAAAGTACCTGTGATCACGTTATCGTCTAGCACTGCTTCTTTCGCCTCCATCCTGAAGACTCTTGCATTGGTCTTCTTGGCCTCTTCCGACTTCTTGGCGTACTTAGGGCAGTTGGTTTTAATGTGCTGTAACAACTCTTATTAAAATTTATAATTAGAATAATAATTAGTCAATAAGGAAACCCTAATTGATACACCCAAGTAATTCCGCACTAACCCTAAAATTTTCGGAACAATCGAAATCAGGATCAGGGCCCCTAAAACTCAGGGGGGCTAAACCCTAGTTGATAATTATCAACTAAATTCGTTGTCACAGTAGAAACTGAATTTAAAAGTGAGTCAGCTAAGCTAGTCCCGAAACCAGCTAGCATAGGTATATAGACTGCACCCTTTACGGATCGTAAAGGGAAAAGCCATACGGTCCGTAAGGGAGTCCCAAAATTCACTATAAATAGCCGACCTTGGGACTTGAAATTGGAAGTTGAAACATCGGCCAAACGCTTTCTGTACGACGAATTATCACAATTATACTACAAATAAACACACACTGCACTCGAATCGCTGCCGCAAAACAGGGTAATTACTCGATCGCTATTACGATTCATTTTCCGAGATCAATATATCCAAAGAATGTTTAAGTGCCGCCCACATTGGGTTATACTTTGTCGTTCATCGTTAAATCGATGAATGTTTAAGTATTGCACTTTGTCGTTCATTGTGAGAATTTGATTTCGTGAGTTATCGTGACTGCTGTATTGATCACTAACCCAGTTTTGTGTGCATTATTATTGAAATTAGGTTAACCAGGCCAAATCATAATCTATCCGTATTAAATCTGCAATGTGAGTCATTCTCTTTTTATCAACTGTTTTACAATACTCCAAATTATTTTCAGAATTATAATTACAGTGATTAAGTTGATGTAATCACCAAATTACAGCCAGTATGTGGGGTGTTGTGCACATTACTACTGTTTTTATCACTTTAGGTGGGCGAACCTAAAATTTAGTGATACGTCATTCATTGGGGCAGCCAATGGTGATATGACCACTGTCACAGATCCGGTCGAGTGACAAATACTGTGGGTAGTTGGTTGATATCAGAAACATATGTAAAAGATCTTAATACTGTAAATTATAACAAATGTGTCGTTTTCCGTAAACTGAATGATTCACTCAGTATTTCCCCGCTGACAAAACCTTTTTCAAACATGTTTCAGGTGATCTACTGTAATTCAGGAAAAGTGTCGAGGAGCATTTCAAGCTTAAGATAGTGGCTCAGTATAAAATAAAGGAATATGTTTTGAAATAAAGATTTATCAGAAAAATCTTATTATTGTAAATTATCGGGGTTTTAGCCCGAATTGTGAAATAAAATAGTCGGGAAAAGTTTTTAGCTTTATAACGATCCTGATGTTAAAGAATTCCGCTGCTAAAATCACATAAATAAATATCACGGGATTTCTGTCCCGCGGCTCCTGAAACGGGTCAAACCGGGTCGGGGGCCGTGACAGAAATAAGGTGGTATCAGAGCCACTGAGTTAAGCTAATTAAGTATTTAACAGATACTTAATTTTTCCTGATTACTATTATGTGATTATGTGTTTTATTAAACTGACTATTTGTTAGTTACAGTATGGGTAAGCAAAAGTTGCAAGATATCTATCTTAAATTAGATAGGTCAGTCTATGAAGAGGGAAGTTCATCCAAAACTAAAATTTCAAAACTCCCTATAATCCCTGAAGAAGGAATATTTGTGCGAAAAGCACAATATGAGAAACCGCTTTCTCCTAGAAAAAGGAGTATGATTATTAAGAAAAGTAAGGAGCAAATCGGGGAAAAGAGAATTAAAAAGGAAACCCAGGAGTTAACTAATAAATCACATTGGGAAGACAAGCTAGATGAGAAATTGGCAAATTTGTATATGCTAGCCACTGTAGCAGAACATGCAAATCTTTAAATACCCTAAGTCTAGTAATAACACTTCTCAGTAAATAAATAAATAAATCTGAGTGTGTTCTTTCCTGTTATTTTGTACAAATAGTGTGCAATAAAACTTCGATGTTTATTTGTTAAACTTTGTTCCAAAGTTTTAACTTAGCATTTCTGTGCATTTTGCATATATCCTACACAGCATGAGCGAGATATCTGAAGCTTTTCAGAACCTCAATCTTTACCCGGTGAATATAGAAGTTTCCCAAGAGTTTACTGGATACTTTGCTGATGTGGACCAACCTGTAGAATTCCATGCTCCACCTTTGACAAAGCCAAAACGAAAGAAAAAGAAGAATTACGTGTGGGGACATCGTATCCGTAGGAAAAAGCCAGTCCCGAAACTTCCTAAAATAAACAATCCTTTAGAAATAGAAAAAGAAACTGGTAAACAGCCGGAAATGGAAATTGAAGTTAAGAAAGATTCTAGGCAAATGGAGATACAGTTTCAGGAATATTCTAAGGAAATAGAAATGGAAATAGGGTAAGGTTCTAGACCAACTCAGATAGAAATCGGAGAGAGCTCCAATCAAAACCAAAACTAGGAAATAACTTTTCAGGATGAGATAGATTTTCTATTGGCAAACTGTGAAACTATTCAGCCTGTTAATACGAATGTTTTTACCTATCCTATTGAAAATCCAATCCCTATGAATTTTGCACCAGCAATCCCAGAACCAATAGTCCACGCTCAACCTATAGAAATGGAAGAATGGTGGACGAATGATTGGCAATTTCAAAATATTGTCAACGACCCTTATTCCTTCCTTCCGCAATTCGATCCAGAACCCCTACCTAATCCACCAATGAGCACTGAGAATATGGCTGAATATCGCCATTTCGGTGAAGAGTTGATGGATGCAGGGAATAGAATCGGGGAGATAGGGGGACAGATTGCCTGGAAATATGATGAAAGGGAAATGCGTTTTTAGAACAACAAATGGTGAGGGATAGGAGGATGGTAAAACTATAGTTGTGTAATAGTATATAGTGAAATCAGTCTGTAACATAACTCCGAATAAAACTTTGTAAAATATCTGTGTGTAGTGATGCATACTATAACGGATATGAAATGGAATCGAGAAATCGATAGTTTTGACAATACGTGTATTATAAATTGTCTGATTGTTTATGTATGATTACTATTTATCAAATACTAATAAAAATTATTATATATTATCAGATGGCAAATAGTGGTAATGAACCAGTAAATGAGGTTAATCAGTCGAAGCAACATCCAGGGGATCAATATATGACTAGACAAGATATTGAAAATATTGTTGCTCAAGGGATAGCCAATGCTATTCCAGCATTTGTTGCTGCTGTAAAAAGTCCAATCGAACCGCAACATATCATTCCTAGTAAACGTACTACTGAAGATAACTTCAGTAATAGTATAAACGGTGGCCATAATCATGTTAATCATGATAATGAATCCCAGCACACGCCGCTCCCTAAGAAACGGAAGGTTGCAACACCTGGTTGCACTTTCAAAGAATTCCTTGCTTGTAAACCCACTGAATTTGCAGGCAATGAAGGGGCAACTACATCACTGCGTTGGTTAGAGAAAACCGAAGCAGTAATTGCAATAAGTAAGTGTGCCAAAGATGATCAGGTCATGTACGCATCAAATCTGTTTAAAAAAGGAGCACTCGAATGGTGGAACACTGTGTTACAAGCTAAAGGAAGAGATATGGCTTATGCTATAACTTGGGAAGAATTTAAGAATCTCGTAGAAAGAAAATTATGTCCTGAGTATGAAAAGGAACAAATGGCAAATAAGTTCCTAACTCATCGGATGTTAGGTGTGGATTGTCGTGGTTATACTTCGACATTCTTCGAATATGCTAGAGTGGTACCTAACCTGGCTTCGCCAGAACCGGTACTCATTTCTCGCTATATTTGGGGATTAATTAGCGAAATTCACAATATCGTTAAGGCTGCGAGACCTCGCACTATTGACGATGCAGTAGAATTAGCTAACACCCTAACTGATGAACTGATACGTACAAGAGATGAAGATAGGAAGAAGGAACTAGCTCAGAAAATTACCCAAGGATTTAGAGTGGGTAATAGTAGGAATTTCAAGAAAAGAGGAACAGGGCAATCCTCAACTTTGCCATTCTGCAAAATTTGCAAAAAGAATCATTTTGGAAAATGTAACAAACTTTGCAATTTTTGCAAAACGATAGTACATCGTGAAGAAAACTGCAGGAAGAAATCCATAATTTGTTACAATTGTAGAGAAGCCGGACATTTCAAAACAAAATGTCCTAAGTTAGCCAACCCAATAGACAACAAACCCAAAGCGACCGAAGGAACTACTAAGAAGAATGCCAGAGCATTCCAGCTAACCACTCAAGAAGCAGAGCTCATTCCGGATGTCATCGCCGGTACGTTTCTAGTTCACAACGTTTATGCAAAAGTATTATTTGACTCTGGTGCAAACCAAAGTTTTATAAATACTTCATTCTGTCAAGCTCTTAAGTTACCCTTAACTACCGTTAGGCAGATTTTTACAGTCGAAACTGCAGATGGGAATTCAGTAAAAATCAATCAGGTTTTGCAAAAAGTAGACATAGAACTCTCAGGTCATAAATTTGCTGCAAACCTATTGCCTATGAAATTAGCTGAATTTGATGTTGTGTTAGGAATGGATTGGTTAATAGCCAACCATGCTCAAATCATTTGTGATAGAAACTCTATAGAAATTCAATCACCTACTGGGAAAGTAATCATGATTACAGGAGATAAACCTCGAAAGCCGCTGAAGTTCATATCAGTAATAAAAGTTGCTAATTATGAACGGAAACAAGGAATAGTATATATGATTTCAGTAATCATTTGTACTAAAGGAAAAGAACTTAAGGAAATTCCTGTAGTCTCAGAATACCCAGATATATTTCCGGAAGATTTACCTGGGTTACCACCAGAAAGGGAGGTAGAATTTAGGATTCATCTAATTCCAGGAACTGCACCGATAGCCAAGGCACCCTATCGATTAGCTCCTACCGAAATGCTAGAATTAAAGAAGCAATTAGATGAATTACTAAGCAAAGGATTTATACAACCTAGTTCATCCCCTTGGGGTGCACCAGTATTGTTTGTGAAAAAGAAAGATGGATCGATGAGAATGTGTATCGATTATAGAGAGTTGAATAAGGTTACAATTAAGAATCGATACCCATTACCTAGGATTGATGATCTTTTTGATCAATTACAAGGCGCTAAATATTTTTCTAAGATAGGCTTGCGCTCCGGATATCATCAATTAAAGGTTCAAGAAGAAGACATACCTAAAACTGCTTTTAGAACTAGGTATGGACATTATGAGTTTACAGACATGCCCTTTGGATTAACTAATGCACCTGCAACATTTATGGACATGATGAACAGGATCTGTAAACCATATTTGGATAAATTTGTAATTGTTTTCATAGACGATATACTTATTTATTCAAAAAGTCAGGTCGAACATTGTCAGCACTTGCATGCACTCTTAACTTTGTTAAGAAAGAAAAGTTGTACGCTAAATTCTCGAAGTGTGAATTTTGGCTACAAGAAGTGCAATTCTTAGGACACATGGTGAATCACGAAGGTATTCACGTAGATCCTGCTAAGATAGAAGCAATTACCAATTGGAAGGTTCCGCAAACTGCAATGGAAATTAGAAGTTTTATAGGATTAGCTGGATATTATAGACGTTTTATTAAGGATTTTTCCAAGATAGCTATACCATTAACTAAGCTAACCTGTAAAGCCACTAAGTTTGAGTGGGGACCTAAACAAGAAGAAGCCTTCAGAATCTTAAAGCAGAAATTAACCAAAGCTCCAATCTTAGCCTTACCAGAAGGAACAGAAGATTTTGAGGTATATTGTGATGCTTCAAAATTAGGATACGGATGTGTGTTGATGCAATGCAAGAAGGTAATTGCGTATGCTTCCAGACAATTGAAAAAGCACGAAGAAAACTATACGACTCATGATTTAGAATTAGGAGCTATAGTTTTTGCCCTTAAGATATGGAGACATTATCTGTATGGAAGTAAGTTTACTATTTATACAGATCATAAGAGTTTAAGGTATATATTTGGGCAAAAAGAGTTAAACATGAGGCAAAGAAGATGGATGGAAATCCTGAGTGATTACGACTGTGATATTCAATATCACGAAGGAAAGGCAAACGTAGTCGCAGACGCCTTAAGTCGTAAGTATCATGAGAAGCAAAGGCGAGTTCGTGCTCTAAGAATAAATCTACAAGTAGATTTAATGGAACAATTGAAAGAAATTCATGAAACGGCAATCAAGGACGATGCCGAAGGAATGAAAGGTTACCTAAAAGAATTGGAACAAGGAAATGATGGAATTTGGAAATTCCACAAAAGCAGAATTTGGGTACCTAAACAGGGAAATTTAAGGTCAAAGATTTTAGACGAAGCTCATAAATCTAGGTATACTGTACATCCAGGAAACAATAAGATGTACCAAGATTTAAGAAAGAATTTCTGGTGGATAGGAATGAAGAAGGATATAGCCGAATACGTATCTAAGTGTCTAACTTGTTCACAAGTTAAAGCCGAACATCAGAAACCTTCAGGTCTGCTACAACAGTTAGAAATGCCTGTATGGAAATGGGAACTCATAACAATGGACTTTGTTACTAAGTTACCCAAAACTAGAAAAGGTAATGATGCCATTTGGGTGATCGTAGACCGATTAACCAAATCCGCTCATTTTCTATCAATAAAGGAAACCTTTAACACGGAAAGGTTAGCCAAGTTATACGTAGATGAAATAGTATCCTTACATGGAGTTCCACTATCCATTGTATCGGATAGAGATAGTCGTTCACTTCCCGTTTCTGGACAAGTTTCCAAGAATCAATGGGAACCCGACTCAATTTAAGTACTGCATATCATCCACAGACAGACGGACAAAGTGAAAGGACGATCCAAACTCTAGAAGACATGCTCCGAGCATGTGTAATTGACTTTGGTGGTAATTGGGATAACCATTTACCATTAATCGAATTCTCCTATAATAATAGTTATCATTCAAGCATCGAAGCCGCTCCATTCGAAGCACTGTATGGACGCAAGTGCAGAACTCCCGTATGTTGGGCATAAATAGGAGAAAGTCAATTATCAGGTCCAGAAATCGTGCAAGAAACCACTGACAAGATAACACAAATCAAGGAAAGACTAAAGACGGCTCGAGATCGCCAGAAGAGCTATGCAGACAATCGCCGCAAGCCACTAGAATTCCAGATAGGAGATAAAGTACTTTCAAAAGTTTCTCCTTGGAAAGGAGTCGTACGATTCAATAAGAAAGGAAAACTGAGTCCAAGATATATTGGACCATTCCCAGTGATTCAACGAATCGGACCAGTTGCTTATCGCTTACAACTACCAGAAGAACTAGCTGGAGTACATGATGTATTTCATGTATCTAATCTTAAGAAATGTCTATCAGACGAATCCCTGGTAGTACCTCTTCAAGATGTGGAGGTATATGAAAAGCTGAAATTCATAGAGAAACCTTTACAAATAGAAGATAAGAAAATCAAGTTTCTCAAACACAAACGACTAGTACTGGTGAAAGTCAAATGGAATTCAAAAAGAGGACCAGAATATACTTGGGAACTGGAGTTAGAAATGAAGCGAAAATACCCTCATCTATTTCAATGAATCTCGAGGAGGAGATTTTTCTTAAGGTGGGGAGGATGTAACAACTCTCATTAAAATTTATAATTAGAATAATAGTTAGTCAATAAGGAAACCCTAATTGAGACACCCAAGTAATTCCGCACTAACCCTAAAATTTTCGGAACAATCGGAATCAGGATCAGGGCCCCTAAAACTCAGGGGGGTAAACCCTAGTTGATAATTATCAACTAAATTCATTGTCACAGTAGAAACTGAATTTAAAAGTGAGTCAGCTAAGCTAGTCCCGAAACCAGCTAGCATAGGTATATAGACTGCACCCTTTACGGACCGTAAAGGGAAAAGCCATGCGGTCCGTAAGGGAGTCCCAAAATTCACTATAAATAGCCTACCTTGGGACTTGAAATTGGAAGTTGAAACGTCGGCCAAACGCTTTCTGTACGACGAATTATCACAATTATACTACAAATAAACACACACTGCACTCGAATCGCTGCCGCAAAACAGGGTAATTACTCGATCGCTATTACGATTCATTTTCCGAGATCAATATATCCAAAGAATGTTTAAGTGCCGCCCACATTGGGTTATACTTTGTCGTTCGTCGTTAAATCGATGAATGCTTAAGTATTGCACTTTGTCGTTCATTGTGAGAATTTGATTTCGTGAGTTATCGTGACTGCTGTATTGATCACTAACCCAGTTTTGTGTGCATTATTATTGAAATTAGGTTAACCAGGCTAAATCATATTCTATCCGTATTAAATCTGTAATGTGAGTCATTCTCTTTTTATCAACTGTTTTACAATACTCCAAATTATTTTCAGAATTATAATTACAGTGATTAAGTTGATGTAATCACCAAATTACAGCCAGTATGTGGGGTATTGTGCACATTACTACTGTTTTTATCACTTTAGGTGGGCGAACCTAAAATTTAGTGATACGTCATTCATTGGGGCAGCCAATGGTGATATGACCACTGTCACAGATCCGGTCGAGTGACAAATACTATGGGTAGTTAGTTGATATCAGAAACATATGTAAAAGATCTTAATACTGTAAATTATAACAAATGTGTCATTTTCAGTAAACTGAATGATTCACTCAGTATTTCCCCGCTGACAAAACCTTTTTCAAACATGTTTCAGGTGATCTACTGTAATTCAGGAAAAGTGTCGGGGAGCATTTCAAGCTTAAGATAGTGGCTCAGTATAAAATAAAGAAATATGTTTTGAAATAAAGATTTATCAGAAAAATCTTATTATTGTAAATTATCGGGGTTTTATCCTGAATTGTGAAATAAAATAATCGGGAAAAGTTTTTAGCTTTATAACGATCCTGATGTTAAAGAATTCCGCTGCTAAAATCACATAAATAAATATCACGGGATTTCTGTCCCGCGGCTCCTGAAACGGGTCAAACCGGGTTGTGGGCTGTGACATGTGCCCCTTCTCGTTGCAACTGAAGCAAGTTGCATCCTTTATCTTTGTGCAATCCACGGTCTTGTGGTCCTTGGACTTGCATAACCCGCAAGCAAAAGACTTCGACTGAGTCTGCGAGTTTGATTCGAGTCTACACTTTCCAAAGTGATGTCTCTTGCAATTCTTGCACTTGGGCTTCTCACCAGACTGTTGCCCATCCTTCCTTGACTCAGACCTTCTCTTGTTGTCACTGTTTCCACGGTGTTTCTTGCTCGACCTCCGTGAAGTATCATCTTCACGCTTTCTCTTCTCAGCCTCTTTGTTCCTCAGCGATCTTTGTCGGACCGCATCAAGAGTAAGGGACAAAGATATGTCGGCTATAGATCTAAAGGTCGCTGGCCGAGAGGCCTTTACGCTTGCCTTTATCTCGGGGGCTAAACCACCGATAAAACGAGCTATTCTCTTTGGCTCCGGGGTTACCAGATACGGAACCAACCGGGACATCGTGTTGAAGCTCGTGAGGTAAGCTTGACAGTCGAGGTTCGTCATAACCAACGATAGAAAATCAGTCTCTATCTTTTCAACCTCATGTTGAGGGCAGTAGTTCTCCTTGATGAGAGAAATGAATTCCTCCCATGTCATGCTGTATAGAACAGCCTTTCCCGAGGCCTGAACCAAAGACCTCCACCAAGCCAGGGCCTCGCCCTTGAATGATTGTGAAACGAACTTTACCACATCTTTCTCTGCGCACCCACTGATGTCCACCACGGTGTCCATCTCGTCTAGCCACGTCATACAATCGACCGCGCCTTTCTCCCCAGTGAAGTATCGGGGTTTGCATGATACGAAATACTTGTAGGTGCAGCCCCTGGCGCGAGACGCATCAGTATACACTTTTTCTGGACGGACACTGTTTTCATTGGACGAGTGATTATCATCGTCCTTTTTAGGCTTGGACGGTGGTTTGCTGTGAGATTTTGAGTGGGTTTTTGGCTTTGAGTGTGGTTTAGATATGGTTCTGCTCCGGGATTCAGTATACTCTTCGTACTGTCGATCTAGGGCTGCCTTAACAGCATTGTCGACAAGAGCTTTTAATTCAGCGCCCCTCAAATGAACCTGGGCGTTATCGTATTCATCTTCTTTCGATTGACTATTCTCCCCACTTGGATCAGCCATGGTAACTTGAATCTGCTACAGAAGATAACGAAAAGTTTTATTTAGGAGTTTATTATGGAATTGTCTTTTATGGCAATTCATTAACCATGGTAAACAGAGACCATATCTGGTTAATTTGTTACTCACTTTTATTTAGGATTTGAACATAACCTATCCTAATTACAAACAATATTGTTAGTGGCATAAAAGCCTAGTCACGAGGACGTTTTTATAACATTAACCGGTATTTCAGAGAATCAAGGCATGAAGGTTTGAACCATAGTCCTTTACCTTTTCTGACTGGGAGTCATAGACTACCACTGCCTTTTGTCTTATCGCCCGTAGGCACTACACCACTAATGGATGTTTTAATAAGTTTGGCCCGTAGGCACTACATCGCTAATGGATGTTTAATAAATTTGGCACGTAGGCACTACATCACTAATGAATGTTTAATAAATGATCATCTTCATTTGACGATTTTACCCATGATTTACAAATCATTAATTTTGGGCTTTGGAATCCTTAAAAGGATTCTTATATAAGAATGACGCGTGCGATTTTAGCGAATCACATCTGCCATGAACGTTAACATGATTACAGAGGTTAACTTGGAATCTGAATCTTTTAGTCAGGTCTTACCATCTTGGCCGGATCTTATAAAGACACCTGGCTAGGTTTCACTCTTAAGATTCTTTATTTAGGCAGATTTAAATTTAAAAGGAATGACTTTTGATTTATTTCATATATAATATCAAAATTGAAATTCATATCATAACATTCCATAAATTTCAAATATGATTTCACGCTGCCCTAAACGGGACTTTTTAAATAAATAAATACCTATGCAGTGGTTTATAGAAAAACATATCCACGCAGGGACCAAATACAAGATAGATGTCCGCGCAGGGACTAAAAGATAAGTCCACGTAGGGACTGAAATACGATAAATGTCCACGCAGGGACTAAATTGTAAATACAACAATACATAAGGAGACTAATGATCTCGTTTCTTCCTCCCTTTTAGCAGGTTTGCTAGGCCCTTGAGAAATCCATGATTACACTTACGTTCTTGTTCGAAGTCTCGTTCCACACGGTTTAAACGGTGGAGTATTTCTTCTTGCTCCGGTGGAGAAAAACGTGGCTGCTGCGACGGTTGCTGAACCGGAGGTCTAGGAGGTATTGGATATCCATGAGCTGAGTAATCTGGTCTCCAAGAGGTTCCATGGAGGGCATTGTAATTTGCCGCTACCACGTATGGATCGGCATCATAGTTATAGTTGTAGTGCGTGTGAGTCGGCTGCTCAAACAGATTGTACGCGGTGGAACCGCCGTACGCTGGTATCGGATTGTCATATCCGAAGGGTGGCGGAGGTGGTGCAACCGGTGCAGAATTCACCTCTGCAGGGTGACCAGAAGGTGCCCCTAGTTGTGGTTCTTCTTCAGGCACTGACGGAAAGTGACTAGCACTCGAGTGGCGAGGGGTGCTGAAATGGAATTCCCCTCCTCGGGTAGACATCCGTGCGCCTGATCTTCTACGCCTTGGCGGATCTGGAATTACTGGTTGAACCGGTGGCGGTGGCGGTGGCGGTGGCGTAACTTCCACGAACCGCGAATCCTCGGAAGGATCCTGTTGTTGCTGTTGATCGTGAGGCGAGAAATGTTGCGATGGCGTGAAGTACCAATTACATTGGTCAAACCTCGCCTGGTAGCTGTCGGGACCTTGATAGGGTGTCCTATGAAAGGATGACCCATCAGAGATCTCAATTGGATGGTTGGGAGTACCCCTTGCAGGCTCGACGGGGTCTGTATCCTCGTCCATGTCCACTGCATTATCTTAAGAAAAGTGATCCTCTGGTCCTAAAGGGTTATACCCTATTAGCTCTTGGACATAATCCGCCGGGTTAAACTGTCCTACAAAGAAAGGTGAAGGATCGCCGTAAGAACGGTGCGAAGCAGATCGCTGGAGAGGTATAAAGGATGGTTGAGGGTTATTGGGATTGTTTTCCGAATCTGGTCCAAACGAATGACGGTATGAGGGTGTCGAACTGTGCGAGGTGGAATGTCTCGCAGGTTCAAAGAGGTTTCTTCTTCGTCTCTGTGGTTCCTCACTTCTTGTACTGGAAGGAGCTCGCATATTCGAAGGTCCAGCCTCGTGATCATTGTGAGTAATGATCGTTCCTTTGCCTCTTCCTCCTCTTCCTCGTCTGATTGCCGGTGGCATATTTCCTGCTTTCAAAACTTTAAATAACAATAAACAATAAAAAGACAAACTAGAATAACAATTCAAATTTGTCCTGTGTTCTTGTCTAGACTCAAGAATGTGCAATTGTGTAACTGAGATTAAACACAAAGGCTAGTGTTTAATTCACTCAGTGTTGGCTCTGATACCAACCTGGCACACCCCGATTTCCACGTGTCACCGGTGGGCCCGGTGGGGGAGTATCGTGACGTGGTTGGCAACATAATAGTCAAACAACACAATATTTAATATGCACAGCGGAAGCAATTTTAAAAGATGTAATACAACCGAATTTAATTATTGTAATATCAAGTATCACAACGTTTGATTGTTTATCCACAGACGGATCGAAATAAAATATGAGATAATAGTTCAACAGACTTCAGGCATCTTAAGCTTGCGAGACTTCTAATGATGCTAAGGAGAAATCCCAGCCAATTTCGCTTAGTACCTGCATTTAATCTTTTTGGGAAAATACGTCAGTTTACACTGGTAAATACATTCAACTGACTCATTTTGGAAAATGATTAAAAATTGGTTTAGATGCACGTGGCATAAACATTTTATTTAACTTGGGAGAATTATTTAATATTATAGTCTTGTGGACGAATTACATGTTACTTGTGCGTTCAGTAGCCCGGATTGTCACACCCCAACCAATGGCAGAAACATCGGGATGAGACGAAGTGTGAAGATTGCTAGAGACATCATAACGCTATTTGTGACAATATTTAGAAAATCCAAATTTCATTTCATAACTTCAAATAGTCAACATTACAAGAAATTCAAATACGACAAGTTTAACAAAACAACATGATAACATAACAAAATTTTGATACAACATTTTAAACCCTAACGTCTATATGTGTATCTAGGCATCAACGCTACTTCATTTCATAGCATCATCGTCCTCAACCTGTAACATGTTTAAAATAAAGTTCAATGCAAAAGCAAAGGCGAGTATACAAGTTTGATACGTACATAGCAAAAGATAAGTTTGAACAATTCCTCATAGCAAGCATGTGATTCAAGATAAACATTTAAACATGGCATGTGTCTAACATATCAAACCAAGAAAACGCAACTTGCTCATGACATAACCAAAGTTTCAGTAGAGGCGGGTCGTTAATCCTATAGCGCTACATATGTCAAGGTTTGGCTCGTACGAAGTTAATGATAAGTTCAACACATAAGAATCACCCAAATTTAAAGTATCAAGCCATCACATATACAAGCATGTTATAGGAATGTTCATGTGTTTAGACAAAAGTTCATGTGTAAGTTTCAATAGGTAAACATGTTACACCCCAAAAGTAGTAAAAGTAAAAAGGGGAAAAGTACGAGTATACTCACAAAGTTTGCATATGTTTTCCGATTATCCAATTGTTGACGAGTAGAGATTTAGAGTCCGAATGTATAAGGGTTAAAGTTCAAGTATGTTTAGAGTCGAGATTCGGTGTTTAAAACAACATAAAAATAAGATATGAGAATAACATGGAAAGTAATCATTTAGTACATATGATGCTTGTTCTTGACACTAGGAAACTCGAAGGAGTTTAGATGTTTTCATGGAACAAGGTTCCATTAGAATCGTGACAAGTTATCATAGTCTAGGATGATGTAATCTAGTACCCCGACATATGAACACTAGTTCATCATCAAAGATTCGATTATTCGAATAATATATTTAGGTTATATAATATATGTCCAATAGTTCAAGCATGAGGTAGAAGATTAAAATCTTCATTTTGGTACCTCTAAATGTCATAGAAGTCATGTAGGAGGTAGGAAGATCAAGTCTTCCATTTAGGCACCTCTATGTGTTCACCACTACACTTGATGTAAAAAAAACAACCAAGGAGGGTCATGAACATACAATAAAGAATAAGAAATATACACACTAACTAAGAGAAATCATCAAATCATGTGAGGATTGTATGTTTGGACAACCCAAGTTGTTCCATAATCACTCATGTATCAAAGACAAAGTTTGACATGACTTGTGGGTTAAAAACCCTAAACAAAACACCAAGTTTATGAGGTTTAATCCTCTGATTTTAAATTTCTCAACCTTGTTTTTAAGCTTAACCAACCATGGGATAAGTTGTAAGCATTAGGACATAGGTATGAGATGTGTTAGACACAAGTTGCATAGGTTTAAACAAGTTTTTGATGAACATAAAAACAAACAGAAAGTTTATGGACTATTTCGGGGCATTTCCAGGTCTGATTTCTCCAAGGAGAAGTCTAGGAATCGAACCCCATGATTATACAAGCAAGTAGGAAAAAGAATCGAGTGAATCGGATAAGAATTGAGTGAGTTATGCTCATTTTCGTGAAGGGGTGTCAATCTACTCGAACCCTTGCTTTCAGCTACGGTTTGGTGGATGTTTTGTGAGTTTTTAGGGTTGCAAAAGTGGTAGGGAGGCTGGTTATAAGTGGTATTTATAGGGGGAAGGATTAGGGTTTCAATGGGTTGGGCTTTGGAAGTGTTTAGAAGGGGTTACACCTTGAAACTAGCCCACAAAACCCAACTATATGGGGCTGAATTTGGCTGAATTTGGGCTGCCATATTGCTTTATTTTTTTTTTTAAAAACATTATAATGAGTAATTTTGTTAGTTAAGTTGTGTAATAATATGCAACAATGTTTCCCCTAACTTGTAACAAGGTGAAATATGAAATAAAACATGATTTAACTAGGTAAAAAGTGTAATGTACAAGTTTTATTTATGAAGCAAGTTCCGTATTTTACAACGATTACAATGAAAGAATGGTTATAAGAACACAAGATTTCCAAAGTTAGAATTTCACGTAAGGTTTCTAAATGTAGGAAGTTTGAAAACGCAGGGCGTTACAGTCTCCCCTCCTTTTGGAAATTTCGTCCCGAAATTTATTCAAGAGGAAGGCTTGAAAGAGTTTTTGGCATAAAGGTGATCACTAAGAATTGAAACTTGGGAAGTTTGAAAGTTTTGAAAAGTACCAAATTTTGGAGAACATCAAGGTAGATTTGCAAGGGGAAGTTTTTAAGGATAGTATAAAAAAATCATACTTTCGTAAAACCTGTTTATTGAGAGGAACGAAAAGGTTTGTTACTTTAAATAAAGCAATAGAGGTATACTAAGTATAGTTTCACAAGAATCAAGAATAGGGAGGCTATTTTATAGGTAACGAGGTAAGTTAGGACTCAAATGTTTAAACAAGCTGGATTGCGAACGAGTTTTGTATAAAATAATACGAGTATAGAATGAACGAATGACTCTTAAAGAGTACAAGTATGTGAATAGCATAAGTGTTGGATAGATGAACGTAGTGTGTTAAGGATGAAGTCTCGTCATGAATAATCGGATATAATGCGTTTGTGAGTTGCGTGAAGTTGTATTAGGTCCAAAAGGTCTGCAACACACTGAATTTCTCATGGCACGTTTTACGAAAGTTTGGTAACATGGTGAAAACACTTATATATAGGAAGTACCAGCGGCGTATCCACCATGTTTTGACCATGTTACGTCCGTTTCGTCTTCGGTGTCATGTTACGTTCCGTGTATTACCATACGCAGTAGCACACTCTATGGTTCTCATACGCCTATCACTATAATCCCGTGTGCACCCGTGATTATTTTGATCGTCGCATGATCCGCATAGCTTGTACTAGTTGTGTATGAATCGGGTATACATAAAAAGTTTAGAATGTGTACGTACAAGAATATAGTATATAAGCAAGTCCATGTTTAAGTATGTGTGGGACCCACGCAAGCGAATCCCTCAGGTTACGCTCGCGTATAGGTACGAATATACGAATCATGAGTAAGGATGAAAGTATGAGCATAAGTTTAAGTATGAATACGCATGTATGTATGAGCATAAACATAAAACGTGTAAGTAGTATGTGTACAAGCAGAAGCGTAAAACGTATAAGTAGTATGAGTAGAAGCATAAAACGTATGAACATAGGTGTAGGTATGAAAAATAAATATTGCGTATATGGTGTACGTTGAGGCATTGCGGATTAGAAAGGCTAAGTATGTAGATACGAACGATATAAATGATGTTATCGCGAGATATCGACTAAAATGTGTATGATGATGTGCATGTATAGTTGTTTAAACAAAACGTTGAGTTTGTCGAATCAAAATTAGATTGAGCTTGGTTTGAAAGGTAGAATATAGTTTGTATATGTAAAGGAACATAAAGTACTCATTGGTCACGCTTAACGTATTTTGTAATGATTGAAATGCTACTTTTGTTTAAAAAAAAGGAGTTCACGTATGTTGAAAATTGTCGGTCCCCATGAAGTCTTCTAGCCCACGTGTTTTGAAATTTGGATGACGAGTTAAGCGTTGTAGAGAAGGATTTTTTTTTTTTAAATAACGGGTTTGTTTCATTTGCATCAAAACATGAAAATTTTGGACTTTGAAAGTTCTTGTGAAAACGTCGACCCTTAGAAAAGAAATTTAGTAAAAGAACTTAGTGATTGTTTAAAAATAATTTTAACAAAGGATTTATTGATGTTGGAAAGAGTATTTGGTAAACGGTCATATAACATCTATGAGGTCTTATAAGTAATTGAGAAAGGTTAGTTTGATTTCGATTAAGAGTGGAAGTCTCTAGTATGATGATATAATGTGAACGTGTTTCAGTTAATAAATCAGATGTGAAGTTCATGGGCAAGAGATTCATTAGACCGATTAAATTGATAGGTAGCATTTCGTAAGGTTTGGAAATTCGTGTAGTAAAACGGTAAAGACATGATTAAGAATCTCGTGTATATGATTTGAGTGAAAATGGATGGTAGAATAAGAAGTACGTTTGATAAACAATGTATTTTGAAATCGGTATAAGTAGGTATTTTGAATAATGATAAATGATTTAGGCATAAAACATGATCGGGTTTGCATAATAAAATATTTTGAAAGATAAGTTTTGGGTAACGGTCACCTAAGTAAGGGAATCACCCCTAACTCGTTGGTGAAGTCGTTTTAAGGGAAGAGGGGTGGAGTCAATCGTCAAGGTAAGGAAGTCACTCCAATCTCGATGATACATCTCCACTAGTTGTTACAAGGAATATGAATTTAAATTATATGAAAATCATGCGTATATAAGTGTATCGAAAAGGTTCGATATGTTGTGCGTGTGAAAAGAGAAATCAAAGGTAAACTCGAGGTTGAAAGATTGCATCGTATAAAATGAACAATAGAAACACATGTTTGACCAAAGTTTGGAGTGTTCCAAAACGGAACTTTGACTAACCAAAGTGGTCGAAAAGTCTTTTGAATTTGAGGAGCATGTTTTGGCCTAATAGGTAAAATACTCTCGCCGACAAGTCGGTTAACGGTATTTACCCTTCCGGTTACTACATGTCCCAAATCAATCGAAATTTCGAGACTTGGCGGGATTTATGAAAAAAATGCCAAGGAGTGGAACTAGTCGACAAGGTGCGGGTTTCACCCCTAACTTGACGATTTCGTATCCTAAGTGTGGTTGGTACTCGTCGGGTCAAAATTTAATTTTGACGTGTTGACGAGGGTCCACTAGAACTTGAAATTTGAGATTTACCATTAAGATGTGGATTTCACTCCTAGCTTAATCGCGATATCTCGTGTAAAAAAAAGAATAGGTAGATTGAGAGTCGTTCACCAAATTGTGGGTTTCACGCCTATTTTGGTGAATTCGTCTCGTTTGTACAATATGAGTGTTGTCGGATTTAGAATAATCGAGTAAAATGCATGAGGGAAGTGTATATCGAAGGAGATACACAAACAAGTATAAACACATAAGAAAGCATATCAAGGATGATACTTAAATAATGAAATAAAACAAGTATTAACACATAGAGAAATATGTCAAGAATAACACATAAAGAATCGAACAACGAAACAAGTGTTAACACATAATAAAACAAGCATTAATGCTTAAGAATAACATGTCGAATATTACACATGAGTAACATACATGTTTAAAAGAGCATAAATAAGTAACAAATAAAGTATCATGTAGTAGTCCAAGCAAAGCATACGAATAAGGTTCTAAAACTATAGACTAGGCTAAAGCATTCCTACTTTTCCTAATTCCCTATAGTTATGGCTCTGATACCAATCTGTCACACCCCAACCAATGGCGGAAACATCGGGATGAGACGAAGTGTGAAGATTGCTAGAGACATCATAACGCTATTTGTGACAATATTTAGAAAATCCAAATTTCATTTCATAACTTCAAATAGTCAACATTACAAGAAATTCAAATACGACAAGTTTAACAAAACAACATGATAACATAACAAAATTTTGATACAACATTTTAAACCCTAACGTCTATATGTGTATCTAGGCATCAACGCTACTTCATTTCATAGCATCATCGTCCTCAACCTGTAACATGTTTAAAATAAAGTTCAATGCAAAAGCAAAGGCGAGTATACAAGTTTGATACGTACATAGCAAAAGATAAGTTTGAACAATTCCTCATAGCAAGCATGTGATTCAAGATAAACATTTAAACATGGCATGTGTCTAACATATCAAACCAAGAAAACGCAACTTGCTCATGACATAACCAAAGTTTCAGTAGAGGCGGGTCGTTAATCCTATAGCGCTACATATGTCAAGGTTTGGCTCGTACGAAGTTAATGATAAGTTCAACACATAAGAATCACCCAAATTTAAAGTATCAAGCCATCACATATACAAGGATGTTATAGGAATGTTCATGTGTTTAGACAAAAGTTCATGTGTAAGTTTCAATAGGTAAACATGTTACACCCCAAAAGTAGTAAAAGTAAAAAGGGGAAAAGTACGAGTATACTCACAAAGTTTGCATATGTTTTCCGATTATCCAATTGTTGACGAGTAGAGATTTAGAGTCCGAATGTATAAGGGTTAAAGTTCAAGTATATTTAGAGTCGAGATTCGGTGTTTAAAACAACATAAAAATAAGATATGAGAATAACATGGAAAGTAATCATTTAGTACATATGATGCTTGTTCTTGACACTAGGAAACTCGAAGGAGTTTAGATGTTTTCATGGAACAAGGTTCCATTAGAATCGTGACAAGTTATCATAGTCTAGGATGATGTAATCTAGTACCCCGACATATGAACACTAGTTCATCATCAAAGATTCGATTATTCGAATAATATATTTAGGTTATATAATATATGTCCAATAGTTCAAGCATGAGGTAGAAGATTAAAATCTTCATTTTGGTACCTCTAAATGTCATAGAAGTCATGTAGGAGGTAGGAAGATCAAGTCTTCCATTTAGGCACCTCTATGTGTTCACCACTACACTTGATGTAAAAACAACAACCAAGGAGGGTCATGAACATACAATAAAGAATAAGAAATATACACACTAACTAAGAGAAATCATCAAATCATGTGAGGATTGTATGTTTGGACAACCCAAGTTGTTCCATAATCACTCATGTATCAAAGACAAAGTTTGACATGACTTGTGGGTTAAAAACCCTAAACAAAACACCAAGTTTATGAGGTTTAATCCTCTGATTTTAAATTTCTCAACCTTGTTTTTAAGCTTAACCAACCATGGGATAAGTTGTAAGCATTAGGACATAGGTATGAGATGTGTTAGACACAAGTTGCATAGGTTTAAACAAGTTTTTGATGAACATAAAAACAAACAGAAAGTTTATGGACTATTTCGGGGCATTTCCAGGTCTGATTTCTCCAAGGAGAAGTCTAGGAATCGAACCCCATGATTATACAAACAAGTAGGAAAAAGAATCGAGTGAATCGGATAAGAATTGAGTGAGTTATGCTCATTTTCGTGAAGGGGTGTCAATCTACTCGAACCCTTGCTTTCAGCTACGGTTTGGTGGATGTTTTGTGAGTTTTTAGGGTTGCAAAAGTGGTAGGGAGGCTGGTTATAAGTGGTATTTATAGGGGGAAGGATTAGGGTTTCAATGGGTTGGGCTTTGGAAGTGTTTAGAAGGGGTTACACCTTGAAACTAGCCCACAAAACCCAACTATATGGGGCTGAATTTGGCTGAATTTGGGCTGCCATATTGCTTTATTTTTTTTTTAAAAAACATTATAATGAGTAATTTTGTTAGTTAAGTTGTGTAATAATATGCAACAATGTTTCCCCTAACTTGTAACAAGGTGAAATATGAAATAAAACATGATTTAACTAGGTAAAAAGTGTAATGTACAAGTTTTATTTATGAAGCAAGTTCCGTATTTTACAACGATTACAATGAAAGAATGGTTATAAGAACACAAGATTTCCAAAGTTAGAATTTCACGTAAGGTTTCTAAATGTAGGAAGTTTGAAAACGCAGGGCGTTACACGGATCTTGTCCGGGTTAAAGATCAATAGACACACCACATCATAGAGTTATACACTGACAGGTGTACGCCTACACCCCATGCCCAGGTCGTGGCCATCTCGTAAGATGATGCCAAGGATATCCGGGACATGGTCATTAACCCCCCAAAGGCTTTAAGTAATCAAGACTGTTTAAACGAGCCGATCAAATTATTCAACTACCCACTCAACTGTGGAGATTTGATGCTCGATCAAGCGGTATGCTATATACCGTAACCCAAGCCCGTATAGGGAAAATAAGTTAAAAGTATTTACCTGAGCAAAGTATATATCACAATAAGCAAATTGCAAGTAGCTTTTACTGGTCCTCCTAATCTGGAACGAAGGTTTTATAATAACCTATTAGAATCCTGACGTGATGTCGTGGTCACAATCAAATTTAATCCCAATAACAACTATATAGATAGTGGCAAGTGGGTATCGAACACAGGGAGTTTGTGGAATATGTGTTATTTGAAAGTTATCTAATTTTAACTAAATTAATCTAATTGCAAGAGAAATAAAATTAATGAGTTTAGGTGAGTGAATTGGTTTTAGACTAAATTAAACTAATTAAATTGCAAGAGAAGAGTTTGGTTGTAAACGATTTGGAGAGTAATGATCATCCCAAGCTTCCGGTTTTGCTTCAACAATTGTGCTATCATTTACTAGAAAGAACTACATAGACATAGTTCATGTGCAATTACTTGTTGTGATGAAAGGGAACTAAGTACTCAGATTCCGAGAACGTGAGGTTGTTACCCGATGACCAATTGACCCTTACCCAATCCTAATTCTACCCATGATATCTCGATTGCCAACGGCACCAAGAACGTATGGTTTCAAAGAAGAATAATTGTAAACATCAACAATTTACAACAAACAAGAACACATCATGATAAACAAAACATAAGTTCAATTCACCATTCTAGAAATATATAAAAACAAGCACAAAAGTTTCCACAAACCTTCCACCTAAGATGACCATAGAGTTTTTAGCCACACATGGCTTGAACAAGCATTGTAGTAAAATAGAAAGAAAATATTGTTCACAAGTTTCACCAACAAGAACTAGATCAAGATGTGATGATTAGATGGATCCAAGATGATTACTTCACTCCCAAGTGCCTTTTTTATACTCCCAATCTCGTTCCTTTCAAGTAGTAACCGAAAAACCATGATTGGACACCATTAATTTCCTTAAAAAGGTCATTAAGTGCATATGTTACAAGATTACATCAGTCGGAGCCGTAACCTACGGCTCCCAGCCGTAGGTTACGGCAGTCAGCAAGTCTCCAAAGTCAACAGGTAGCCGTAACCTACGGCCACCTGCCGTAGGTTACGGCTGGCAATGATCTTTACGCCTGGAAGCTTCTGTCTTACGGCTGACATTTTTGAGAACATTGGTGGCCGTAACCTACGGCTCCTGAGTGGCCTTTTTGTCCCTGTTCTCCTTCTACACTTGCTCTCTTCATCCTCTTTGATTCCAAACTTCTATCATTCATCCAAGCTTCCTAAAACTCTTGTTTAGAGCACTTTCACACCTGCATAATCAAACGTACAGTAGTTACCAAGTTCGAGCAATTAACCGGATAAAATGTAGAATGTGCATTATATTAAGCCTTTTAAGGGTTGTCCTACGGACCACCCGTCACATCCCCACACTTACCCGTTGCTTGTCCCAAGCAACCAATTCAAAAATTATTTTTAACCATGGGCGACCAATCGTGCGAACCAAGCTAAAGTTCCGTCCTTTTACTAACTTTCTATAATACCATAAAACACACCCCTCACAAAAACTCTCGGTGACAAGAAAAATTAGCATGTTTTGCTAAACCACTCAATGCGTATATGTGTGTGTGTGTGACAATAAGCTTGTATGAGAATCAAGTTTCCTCCTAACAAATATTTAACATGCTTATGAATCAAAGGAACTTACGGGTTGTAACGGGGCTAGGTGCAAGGGTAGGAAAGTGATGGAATACATTTGAGAAGGCTACTTGATTTGACCCGGTTTAATTTCCACTACTAAACAAAGCAAACGACTATGTACAAAACATCATAAACTTCTAACTACTCTTGCAACTAATGACTTCTTTTAATTTTTTTTTTAATTTTAATTTATGAAAATATGAAGATTATTACCCTACCCCCCGTTAAAAACCCGTGTTGTCCTCAACACTATGTTCGGGAAATCCGTAAAAATTTCCCCACACTTGTTTCGAACACCGGTTTGAACGGAACTTATTCAGAACGAAATAAACTACACTAAATATTTACAAATAGCAAACCTGGGCCTCTTTCACGTTTCTTCGTCATCCACCGGGTGCAAAATGTAAAACCCACTTTGTCTAGATCGAGATTGTTGATATCATTACCTTCCAAGTACGGTTTGAGTCGATGCCCATTCACCGTTTGTTGCTTGTTTGTTCGTTCGTCTTGAATATCAACATCACCGAACCTTCCCACTCTTCGGACAACATAAGGACCCATCCACTTGCTTTTTAGTTTCCCCGCAAACATTTTCAACCTTGAATTGTACAACCACACCTTTTGACCCACTTCAAAGTTCTTTTTCTTTATCTTCGCATCATGAACTTTTTTCAGTTTGTCTTTATACGCGGATGCACACTCATAGGCTTGATCCCTTATTTCCTCGATTTCGTTCAATTGAAGCTTTCTCACCCGACCCGCTTCATCATAGTTTGCGTTCACCGTTTTAATTGCCCAATACGTCCGATGTGCCAACTCCATAGGCAAATGACATCCTTTCCCGTAAACCATTCGATAAGGAGTGGTATCAAGTGGAGCTTTGTAGGCCGTTCGATAAGCCCACAATGCATCGTCAAGCTTACTTGACCAATCTTTCCGATCCGTTCTAACCGTCTTCATTAAAATTTCTTTAATTTGCCGGTTAGATACTTCCACTTGACCACTCGTTTGCGGGTGGTAGGGTGTAGCAATGCGGTGATTCACATTATATCTTTTTAGTAATTTTCCAAAATTGAAGTTTTTAAAATGTGAACCACCATCACTTATTATCACCCTAGGCACACCAAAACGAGCAAAAATATTAGATTGCACAAACTTACATACGACGGAATGATCGTTGGTCCTTGTGGCAATAGCTTCAATCCATTTCGACACGTAATCAACCGCAACCAATATATATAAAAACCCATTTGAGTTTGGGAAAGGACCCATGAAGTCTATTCCCCAAACATCAAATACTTCTACTACCAAAATCGGTTGTAACGGCATTTCATCACGTTTCGAAATGCTTCCCATTCTTTGACAATTAATGCAATTTCGAGCATACTCACAAGAATCCTTGAAAATCGTGGGCCAATAAAACCCACTAGATAACACCCGATAACCCGTCTTGTTCCCACTAAAATGCCCACCACATGCCGATGAATGAGCATGGATCAAGATCTCTAAAACTTCCGTTTCGGGAACACATCTTCGTATCACTTGATCGGCCCCGATTTTGAACAAGTCGGGTTCATCCCATATGTATTGCTTCACTTGACTAAGAAACTGTTGTCGTCTCTTCTTAGTCCAATGATTTGGAATTGCACCCATAGCCAAATAATTAACGTAATGGGCATACCAAGGTGCAACACAACAAGTGTTCATCGGGGAACCGTTCATTGATTTCACTTGGGTCATCAACACCTTCCAACGGGATTCGGGACAAATGATCCGCAACAACATTTTCACATCCCTTTTTGTCCCGAATCTCAAGATCGAATTCTTGTAGCAAAAGCACCCAACGAATCAACCGAGGCTTCGCATCCTTCTTTTCCATCAAATGTCGAACCGCACTATGATCCGAATACACTATCACCTTGCTTCCCCAAATATAAGATCTAAACTTGTCCAAGGCATACACTACCGCTAATAATTCTTTTTCGGTTGTGGTGTAGTTGAGTTGCGCCTCGGACAAAGTTTTGCTTGCATAGTATATCACCACCGGTTTCTTATCGACCCTTTGACCCAAAACTGCTGCAATGGTCGTGTCACTAGCATCACACATAATCTCGAACGGCTTTGACCAATCCGGTGGTTGCAAGATGGGAGCCTTCACCAACTGTTCCTTCAAAACATGAAACGCTTGCAAACATTCATCAGTAAAATCAAATGGAACATCTTTTAATAGTAGGTTACATAAAGGTTTTGTGATTACACTAAAGCCTTTAATAAACCTTCGGTAAAACCCCGCATGTCCCAAAAAAGATCTCACCCCCTTAACATTCTTTGGTGGGGGTAAAGATGAAATTACCCGAATCTTTGCTTTATCTACCTCCATTCCCCGGTCCGAAATGACATGCCCCAAAACAATACCCTCTTGAACCATAAAATGGCTCTTTTCCCAACTTAGTACCAAGTTTGTCTCAACACACCTTTTTAAAACTTTTTCTAATTCATTAAGACAAGAGTCAAAACTTGGACCAAAAATGGAAAAATCATCCATAAACACTTCAAGAGATTCCCCGACCATGTCCGAAAATATACTCATCATACATCTTTGGAACGTGGCAGGGGCATTACATAGTCCAAATGGCATTCGCCGAAAAGCGAATGTACCATATGGACATGTAAACGTGGTTTTGTGTTGGTCGTCCGGGTGAATAGCAATTTGGTTTTATCCCGAGTACCCATCCAAAAAACAATAATATTTTTGACCGGAAAGTTTCTCAATTATTTGGTCAATGAAGGGTAACGGGATATGGTCTTTTGAGGTAGCCGCGTTTAATTTTCTATAATCAATACACACTCGCCACCCGGTTACCGGGCGGGTGGCGATTTGCTCACCTTGTTCATCTTTCACTACTTGGATGCCGGATTTTTTAGGCACTACCTGAGTCGGACTTACCCACACACTATCCGAAATGGGATAGATGATCCCCGCATCCAACCACTTGATAACTTCTTTCTTCACCACCTCTCTCAAATTTGGATTCAACCTTCTTTGGGTTTCACGAGTTGGCTTCGCATCCTCACTTGTGATAATTTTGTGCATCACAATGGATGGACTAATACCTTTTAAATCGGCTATCGTCCACCCAATTGCCGCCTTGTGAGCCTTCAATACCCGTATCAACTCCTCCTCTTGAGCTACCTCCAAGTTGGAAGCAATGATCACCGGTAAAGTGTCATTCTCCCCTAAAAATACGTACTTGAGATGTTTTGGTAACTCCTTCAACTCCACACTTGGTGGACTTTCCAAGGAAGGCTTTGTACCCGAATCAATTTCCACCGGTAAAGAGTCCGTTTGGTGGGTCCATGGAGGTCTTCCTTCTTTCACTGCTAGAGCCTCTTGCTCTTTCTCTTCCACCTCCAACTCACATGCATGAACCTGCAAAGACACATCACATACACAAGAATCCAAAATTTCCTCTTCGAACTCCTTCGGGTCATATTCCTCTATAAAATCTGCTAAGAAACACTCATCACCATAAACATTAGTACCGTTAGTAAAAACATTTAATCTCATTTTTCTATTACCGAATGTCATGTCGACCGTACCATATCGACAATCAATAATAGCATGTGCGGTGTTCAAAAATGGCCGACCCAAAATAACATTTTGTTGTTGAATTGGGTCCGCGGATGAGTAATCTAGCACAAGGAAATCAACAGGATAATAAAATTCATCAACTTTAACTATCACATCCCGTACGATACCCCGGGGAAGTTTATGAGACAAGTCGGCTAATACAACCGTTGTCTCAACTCGCTTCAATGGACCAAAATCGTATTGGTCATATAACCCCCCCCCCCCCCCCGGTAGGATACTTACTCCGGCTCCAAGATCCAATAACGCCCTTGTGGTTTGAAAATTTCCAACTTGAATGTTTATTAGGGGCGTTCCCGGATCTTGTAACTTAGGAGGAAGGTCTCCTTTCAATACCGCACTTACCCGCTCCATCAAGTCTACCAATTTAGGCACTTTTTGTTGCCTCTTTTGAGTACACAATTCTTTTAGAAACTTGGCATAAGCGGGTACCTGTTTGATAGCTTCAAGTAAAGGAAGATTAATTTTAACCTGTTTGAAAACCTCCCACATTTCCTCTTTTTGAGGACCCCGTTTTGAAATAAAATTTTTTCTTCCCGGATCTAATAAAGCTGAAGGAAATGGTACTTCACTAGATCCCTCACTCTCATTTACTTTTTCTTTTTCTTTATTAACTTCGGTTTTTTCAAAATTGGGTTTTTTAGAAGATACAATAGGTGGTTCGTTTTCCTCCTCACTTTCTTGACCCGTTATATCCTCAACCACCCCATCAACCAAATCCGGTGAAGGATTGGTTTTGTACTCTTTCCCACTTCTCAAAACACTTACATGGTGAATATTAACATTGTTACCTCTTGAAGTACCATGGGATGGATTTACCTTAGTGTCGCTTGGTAATTGACCTTTACTCTTCTTCAATTCGGACACTTCGGTGGCAAGTTGACCCATTTGCGTGGTCAAAGTTTGGATTGCCTTGTCTCGAGCCTCATCCTTTTGTATGCGAGCATCATCCATTTGGTTCCTCTTTTGTATTTCCGCTTGCTTGCTCTTCAACATTTCCATCATTTCATTACCACCCGAAGACCCCCCTTGTTCTTGACCCGCTTGGTATTGCCTTTGGTATCCTTGGTTGTTCCCACCTCGATATCCACTTTGATTATTATAAGGTTGGCGCGAACCATAATTTCCTTGGCTACCTTGGAAATTCGGGTTTGATTGATTTGAAGGGTTCCCAAAACGAAAATTAGGATGGTTTCTCAACCCGGGGTGATAAGTGTTAGAATTCATATTGAAATTTCTACCACCCCCTCCTTGACCTTGAACGACATGAACTTCTTCAAATTGCCCTTCCACCATTCCTTGGCAATTTTCCGCCGCATGACCTATTTCATTACATAATGCACAAACATCATAAATTTGGTTAGAAGTTTGTATGTTACCATCATCAACCGCATGCACTTGTGTTCGGGTAACGGCCGGTCGTGCTCTCCTTGAAGCTTGAGCCTTTCTCTTTGAAGTGATCGCCATTTGCTCCAAAAATTCCCAATCCTCATGCTCATAGTTTGTGCCAAATGTCCCATTTGTAATGGACATCAAATCTCGTGCATCTTCGGCACACAACCCTTCATGAAAGGCGTTCATTAACTCCCAAAGCTCAATCCCATGGTGTGGACAATTTTTAATCATCATGTTTAAGCGCTCGAAGGCTTCATGGAACATTTCGCCTTGTTGTTGTTGAAAACTTCTCAATCCTTTCCTCGCATCATTGGTCTTTTGAGCGGTATAAAATTCATCTAAAAATGTTTGTCGCATTTCCCCCCAAGTATAAATAGATGCTGAAGGCAAAGTGTAGAACCACTTCTTTGCCTTATCTTCCAAGGAGAATTGAAATAAGACCAATTTCACATCATCGGCCGAAAACCCTTGACTCCCAAGAGTGTTGCAAATCGAGTCATAAGCCTCTAAATGGAAATAAGGCTCCTCCGTTGCCAACCCTTTGTATTTTGGTAAACTTTGCAAAGAGTTGGTCCTCACTTCAAATGTTCTTCCTTGGTTATTATGAGGGATGACCACCGGTGAAGGATTGTGAGTGATCACCGGTCTAAAATGCGCTTCAATACCCCTCGCATTTTCCCTAAGATGCCTCCTTGGCACACCAAATCGACCCCTCGGACGAACTTGACCCATTGGTCTTTGTATAGGCCCTTGTGGCGCATTTGGTTGTTGAAATTGTTGTTGTGGCACCGGTGGGTGTTGAATTGGCCTTTGGAAATGTGGTTGCACATTTTGTGAGCGAATTTGCTGCAAAGGTATCGGACGTTGCAATTGCGGCCCTTGTGGCCTTGGCCTAATATGTTGTGGTATGAGTTGTTGTTGAGGCATTCCAGCCAACACTTGCCATCCCTTGAGATTGACTTTGAACATATCCAAAGTCTCCTTGATCACCATAACCCCCGTAAAAATATCCATCCTCATCATAACCCTCAAATTCTTCAAACCCTTCGTCATACCCATCTCCTTGAATTCCTGACGATTGCCCAAATGGAATGTTTGAATATTGAAAACCCGCTTGGTTCGATGGTCTAAATGTTGAAGCATGAACAATCGTTGAGTTTGGTCCTATGGTATGACCTGAATATGATGGACCCGCACCCGGAAAGAAATGGGATAATGGTGGTATAGTAGTAGAAGGGTTAAATGTGATGGTCGGTTCTTCTTGGGTAGTAATGGGTTGTGTGGTGTTGGTTGATGTGACATTTTGAAGTATGGTGGGTTCGGTAGTATTTGGTGGAATGGTGGTATTTGGTGAAGGTTGAGTGGATGTTGGTATAAATGATGAAGTGGATTCACCCGTAGTGGGTGGTGGTGGATCCATGTATCGAAGTGGTGTAATCGGTGTAATTGGTGTTGTTGGTGAACTGCTGATTGTATTTTCCCTTAGCAAAATTCTGTTTGCTCGCAAAGTTCGCTCGATTTCCGGATCAAACACTAGTGGTGAAAGCCTGTGAGAGCTTCTAGTACGCATGCACCTGTAAATACCTGCACACTAAACACACCTCGCGTAAACCAGAAAAATAACAAACTCAAAGGAAAAAAATAACACACGTTGCGCACTACTCCCCGGCAACGGCGCCAAAATTTGACGTGATGTCGTGGTCACAATCAAATTTAATCCCAATAACAACTATATAGATAGTGGCAAGTGGGTATCGAACACAGGGAGTTTGTGGAATATGTGTTATTTGAAAGTTATCTAATTTTAACTAAATTAATCTAATTGCAAGAGAAATAAAATTAATGAGTTTAGGTGAGTGAATTGGTTTTAGACTAAATTAAACTAATTAAATTGCAAGAGAAGAGTTTGGTTGTAAACGATTTGGAGAGTAATGATCATCCCAAGCTTCCGGTTTTGCTTCAACAATTGTGCTATCATTTACTAGAAAGAACTACATAGACATAGTTCATGTGCAATTACTTGTTGTGATGAAAGGGAACTAAGTACTCAGATTCCGAGAACGTGAGGTTGTTACCCGATGACCAATTGACCCTTACCCAATCCTAATTCTACCCATGATATCTCGATTGCCAACGGCACCAAGAACGTATGGTTTCAAAGAAGAATAATTGTAAACATCAACAATTCACAACAAACAAGAACACATCATGATAAACAAAACAAAAGTTCAATTCACCATTCTAGAAATATATAAAAACAAGCACAAAAGTTTCCACAAACCTTCCACCTAAGATGACCATAGAGTTTTTAGCTACACATGGCTTGAACAAGCATTGTAGTAAAATAGAAAGAAAATATTGTTCACAAGTTTCACCAACAAGAACTAGATCAAGATGTGATGATTAGATGGATCCAAGATGATTACTTCACTCCCAAGTGCCTTTTTTATACTCCCAATCTCGTTCCTTTCAAGTAGTAACCGAAAAACCATGATTGGACACCATTAGTTTCCTTAAAAAGGTCATTAAGTGCATATGTTACAAGATTACATCAGTCAGAGCCGTAACCTACGGCTCCCAGCCGTAGGTTACGGCAGTCAGCAAGTCCCCAAAGTCAACAGGTAGCCGTAACCTACGGCCACCTGCCGTAGGTTACGGCTGGCAATGATCTTTACGCCTGGAAGCTTCTGTCTTACGGCTGACATTTTTGAGAACATTGGTGGCCGTAACCTACGGCTGGGAGCCGTAGGTTACGGCCCTGAGTGGCCTTTTTGTCCCTGTTCTCCTTCTACACTTGCTCTCTTCATCCTCTTTGATTCCAAACTTCTATCATTCATCCAAGCTTCCTAAAACTCTTGTTTAGAGCACTTTCACACCTGCATAATCAAACGTACAGTAGTTACCAAGTTCGAGCAATTAACCGGATAAAATGTAGAATGTGCATTATATTAAGCCTTTTAAGGGTTGTCCTACGGACCACCCGTCAAATCCTAACGGGTCTTTAATTAAGCTTAAGCTTAGACCGACTAGTTTCAAAGATACGGTTTGTAAGCACGATTAAGCGAAGACCGGATAGAATGTGATTTAGACCCGACAAGTTTGAAGACTTGTTCAATATGGGTTTATTATTCACATTCTGGATTTTGAGATAAAACCGTTAAGGTTTGACCCGTCTCGGCTAATTTATGTAAACTTGTTACATAACCCGAACCGTACGCGTAATAAGCGTGACGGGTATTTATGAGAGCTATAGACAGGTCCCCTAAGTTAATTATGCCTCAAATATGTTGTGACATCAGTAAGATGCCTTTCATTATGCCCTAAACGTGTTTAAACACAAACTAGGCCCCATAGGGGTATTTTGGTAATTTCACATAAGCCGAAAAGCTCAAAACTAGAGTCTGAGTTTATCAACCTTTGCTTACTGTTAAAATATTATAATTTTCTTCTTATATCAGTAGGTATCAACCCGGGTATGTCCAATATAATTTTGTTACATACTTTGCGTTAAAAACGCTTAATAAGGCGATTAAAGGCCATTTCCGGGTTCGATACTTAAATCTGATATTTTTATATTTCCAGAAGGCTTAAAATAATCTATTTATCATATGTGATCCGTGGCAAAAGGTTTGAAGTCGTTTAGATATGCGAAACTCATTTTATGGTCCGTAAGGGCAAAACCGACGATTACCGGATTAAGCCTACGACTACTAGTTATGCTCAGCCTAAAATTAATTAAAAATATTTAACAATCCCAAAATAATATATTACATCAGTGGGTATTAAGTTTGATACCAAAAAGTAGGCTTAACTAGGCTATACGCTAATTACGCCATTTTATTAACATAAAGCATTCATTTTGCGATAATGAGCATAACTCTTAATCTACAATTCAAATTGATGTCAAACTTTGCATACACGTTTATATATAAGTAATTAAAGTTTCTACTCTTTTACATTTCCAAAAATCACGTTTTAAGGCAATAAGGGCATAATGGTCAACATATGGGCAATTAACGGAATCATGCATATTAATTGGATAACTAATGATCCAAGGTGTATAATCACAGAGGGTTATACTAGCATGTAACCTGGTCCAAATAAGGCTCTGCAGTATTTTTGAAACATACCATAACGGGTCAGAACTGATAGTCAAAGTGAAAGTCAAACTATGTGACTTTCGGTTCCGAACCGGGTCTTTATAGTAAATTGTCGGGTTGAACATGTTTAGACATGTCCTTACACTAATTACCAAGTTATATTAATGATAAAACAGGTTATAAGTATTCTACATTGTTAATCATGCATAAATCGCATTTTAAAGTTTCTGTTGACTTTTTAGTTACACGTTTGACCCGACTTTTGACCTAGTTAGTGTGGTGATCAGGGGGAACCCTCTTAAGGGTTTATTACCCACATAAATACCAACTTATAACTACTTTTAATTCGAGACATGACTGAGCCATTGTTGACTAATCTCGAAGTCGAACCGTAATTACGACGCTTTGACTTTTAGCTAAATAACTAAGCTAAACTCAATTTAGAAAGGATCAGAACACTTACTGAAGTCCTAAGCTTGATTAGGGAACACTTGAGAGGAAGTTGAGCTCCAGAAGTGGTCCTCAAATGCAGATGAAGGTGTGAGGAAACTTGTTGCACAATGTGGCCTTTTATAGGCAATGTAGATCATTAAGATCATCACAACAAGGCCTACAAGTGCTCCTTGATGATCAACAACTGTCCCTTAGTGCTAGGAGATGATTAGGGGTCGCCTATATCTCTGGAAAAATCTTTACATTAATGATTTACCGTTTACAACAGCCAACAGCCAACTTTCTGTCGTTGGGCGTCTCTGACGGACCGTATGGCATGGCCCTTGCGGTCCGTAAGCCTTTTACAGAGAATACGTTTTACCCTTTCGCACCTTACGGTCCGTTAGGCAGGATCCTTACGGTCCGTAAGCGCTTGTCAGTGGCAAAAAATTAACCTTTCATGCATTGAACAGACAACTGTCAATGCATGATTCTGGCCATGAATTATCAATACCATGCCTTTAACCCATGCTTGATCAGTTATCACAATGTATCATGGGTTTGCACCAGGATGGGTTTTATTGAACAATTATTTGTATTGCATTATTTTCTTAGGATCCAAATTAGCAATTTGGACATCCTTGGTTAATAGTAATTTCCGGATTAAGACATATTAGATGCTTATTAATCATGCTTAGGGTCTTGGGATTTATAATGAAGAAGTCACTCAGAGGTAAAAATTAACATGTCGACATGTTCAAAAATCCTACCGTACATTTTAATTACATCCGGGTTTACAATACTTTTGTCGTATGCGACACGTGTCATTTATTTATTGGACACAAAATTCCGAGGTGTTACAGTAGTGTCCGTAACGAGTCCTGAATGTTGTCTTGGAGATGTCCTCGTCCCGGACTCTCAGCTGATGATAGCCCGATCTTAGATCAATCTGTGAGTAGAAGCTCGACCCTTGCAACTTGTCGAATAGGTCATCGTTACGCGGAAGAGGATAACGATTCTTCACGGTCACCTTATTGAGTTCGCGATAGTCTATGCACATTCGAAAGGTACCGTCTTTCTTCTTCACAAACAAGACTGGAGCTCCCATGGCGAAGAGCTAGGACGAATGAAACCCTTATCCAAAAGCTCTTGGTGCGGACAGTTATTCTAGTTCAGAAGGGGCTAAGCGATAAGGTGCACGAGGTATTGGTGCTGCTCCAGGAGCTAGCTCGATTTGAAACTCGACCTGACGGGTGAAGCGGAAGACCAGGTAATTCCTCAGGGAACACCTCAGGAAAGTCGCGTACGATAGGAATGTCTTCAATCTTCTTCTCTTTCATTGAGGCGTCAGTAACGTGAGCTAGGATAGCAGTTTGGCCCTTTCGCAAACACTTCTAGGCCTTAAGGAAAGAGATGATGCCCACAACAGCACCACTCTTGTCACCACGAATAACGAGGGGTTCATCGCTAGAACGAGGAATGCGGACGACTTTCTCCTTGTAGAGTATCTCCGCTCGATGTTGGGATAACCAGTCCATCCCAATAACAACGTCGAAACTACCAAGATGTAACACCCCAAAAATAATCAATTTATTTATTTTACCTAAATGTTCTAAGTATGTAATGTCATAACTTTAGTTGACTAAATAAGTTAAAGAAATGTGACGTTAATGTAAAAGGAATGAAAGATTTTGTGTTAATAAACAACAGTTGAAACTAGAGGGACTAAATGTGCATAAGTGAATGAAAGTTTATTTTAAAACAAATAAAACACAAAGTGCAGGTCTGTGTGTGTATGTGTGTGCGTAGAAGAGAAAGAGGGAAGGAGAACCAAACCTAACTAAGACAAAAATCTGCAAAATTATCAAATCGAAGGATGAAATTGATGCCAATCTTATGCATGTGCCCGAATAAGTGATCATCTATGCTTGTCTAACGAGTGGTAAGTCGAAATTTCTGATTTGGTGATTTGTAGAAAGTGGGTTTTGACCCAATCATGAGTTCATATGAAGAATGTAGTAATTTTTAGTTAGGATCTTACCATAGAACATGGTTTATGCTTGAAATTGGGTGAATTGATGAATAAAAGTGAAAACCCACTTGGGGTAACGCCTTTGTGTAGTGTAAGAGACGAATTATGTGCAAATTAGTGTCATAATCATGTATGAAGTTACTTACAATGAGTATTTGTTGGATGAGAATTAATTATGAATGAATGTTGTATGAAAACTTGATGATCTTGATATGAACTTGGGAAGATGTGCATATGATACTTATACATTATGCTTTATTAATGTTATGCACGCCATGTGTTTGATGAAATGCTTGAGTATTGTCTAATGTGTGATCATCATGATTTCATATGCATATGATGAAAATGATTTGGATTGGTGAAATGATGAGTTAGTAACTCACTATGTAGATGTAAATATGAGAATGAAAGCGTGGATGGAACGGATTATGTATGTATATGAGTATGTGTATATAAGTAAGTGATCATGTAGTTGCAGATGTCATACAATACGAGTGTGTAATGTGTATAATGTAATATTATGGTCTACCCTATTAAGATGGATACATGTTCATAAGTTGAAAGTGTGTAAATAGGACATTTGACTTCCTGAAAGTCAACAATGAATGTATAGCATGTTAGCCCTTCGGACATGATTGTAGTAGTAGAGAAGTCATGTGTATCGTAGTAGATGATCTACGTGTCGTGTATGATGATAATTGAGTTGCGTGAATATGGACCAAGGTGACTTTTAGTCTATGCCTTATGTATGTGGTATTTGGTTAATAAAAAGTCAAGTAGTGTATGAATGGAAAGAAACGAATGTTAATATGAATGAGCACGTATGCTAACCATGATGTGATTGTGATGACTTGAAAGGATAGGAATCACATTAGCATGGACTCAAGCATGAAAGGCTAACGGGTCAAGAGGAGACAAGGAAGTGGATACGGACACGGATGCACAAGGTAAGTGATTTCCGAATCACTTCTTAGTTTGTTAAGTAAGGTTATGTTCTAATTAATTAGGCATGATAATTGAAGTCAAATAAGACGGGTTGTATGAAATTGATGATTTACGTTAAGTAGGCCGAATGGGTCAAAAATGTGGTTTTATTACTATCCCGGAAGGGTTGTATAAATAATTGATTACGGTACTATAACCGGGTATGGGTAGAATTGTACATAAGTACGTTAATCAAGAATCGGAGACGCGGATTAATAGTCTAAAGACTCGGTTGTGAGTCATGGTTAATAGACAAACAATTTCGCATTTGAAATTGTATTAACAAAGTTTGCTTTCGTATAAATGAATGACATGAATAGGTTTAACGCATACCGGTTAACGAGTGCATAAATCCCAAGTACGAACCCCGGATAATGTAAAAGTATTATTATAACGTTTATGTAAGTTTTGGGTTAAAACAAATGAGTAGTTTGACGAAAACATGAACGAGTCGAATAAGTGAAAGCGGGTATATAAAGCCGAGAGCCTTAAGTGAATATTTTCCTTAAACCGGATGTTGGATTTCAAGTTCATATGATAGAACGTGAATTTACAAGCATGTAGGAAGAAACGGGAGGTTAAACGGGTAAACGATTCAAAAGTTATGCGCGTTTTAGTGCGTACGGACGACAAAACGGAGCTGCAGAAAAATGCATTTTCTAGAGGGCGTCGCCGACGGCCTTAGGGGCGTCGCCAACGGGCTCTAGAAAGTCAGTTTTTGGCTGACGGGTTATTTGGCTGTCTAAGGAAGTTTTGGGCTACGGGTACTTGCAAGGGTCGTCGTCGACGGCCTCCCCATGTTCAAAAACCTGAAATTTGTTATCTAAGTTGTTTTGGGTATAGTAGGCTTCGGTTTGTTATCCGTGGACCACGGCGGGCCTCCCAAACATGATTTTGATCGTTCCTTTGACGTTGATGGGCTATAAATCTAAGTCTAAGTACAATGTAACTAATGTATGGGTATATAATAGGTATGTAAGATCTTAAACGTGTATGTGGTAATGTATGTGCGTAAGTAGATGTGTATTTATGTATATGTGAAGATACGTATGTGTATATGTGTTGGGATTGAACCCTACCAGAGGAACAGATAATGTAAAGCCAAAACTGATGGATCTTAAGTATTGCTCATTACAACAACTAAATGAACCAAACTCTGATGAAACTCTAAAGACTGCTGAAGACAAACACTGTTGCTCTATCTACTGCTGTTTCCTAAGTACTGCTGAAGACTCAAGCACTGCCCACTCAAAGACTGATCACCTTTGAAGAAAGCACTGAAGTTCAACACCAGTGCTCAGGCTACAACAGTGGAACGTGAAGCAGTAGTTATCTCTAGTTTTGTATTATACTGATTATCAGATGTTGCATATCAGTAGTTTGTATAGAACAATGTTTATAGGTTGGTAGGTCGTTAGATGTCACTATCATGGTGACGTCAGCTAAGATGCTTCAGTGGTTTGGACTGCCTATAAATGTAACAGTACCCTGTACTGTTACATTTGATTGAGGGTACTGTTACATTTGATTGACTGAGTGGATTCTTCTTCTTCAGTCCAATCCTTTCATCTTGTGCAACCAACCTTGGGGTATCAGGCTGAGGGGGAGCTTAATTCTGTAAACATGATGTAATCATTTGCTTTGTATTTCAATCATTCAACTTAATGAAAAGCACTTGTTTATCAAACCATTCTCCTCTTTGATTGTGTTTACAAGTTTGTATCCATTTCCGCTGCACTTTATATCATTTCATATATTCTGACTGTTCAATTTATACAAACAAACACAATCATGAGAGCCTCCGATCCTAACAATTGGTATCAGAGCTTGGACAGTCAAATTCGATCTAACAATCAATTTGACATAAGAGTTCAGCTCACAATTCATTGATACTAAGGTTGGTCGTATTTTAGTTGAAAAACAGAGTAACGAGAATCATGTTCAAAGTGATGACTCAAAAGCTCTGTAAAACAACCAAGATGTCATAAGATTCACAAATCTCATACAACTGGTGATGTCATGCACAAATCACTCATAGTTTCCAGATCTGGAAACTTGTCTGGTAACTATGGTGTGCTTATCCTCATTTAAAATTGATTTCAACTGTTGTTATGAAATTTGTGATGTTTTCATATTTTACACTAAAGTATGAACCTCAGATCAGCAAAACCTATGTTCATCTAAACACTAGTGTTTTGCTGACATAGAAAGAGGGAAATAAAGCTTTAGTCAAAATCTCTTGTGTGCTCAAAGGCAGGTTGAGAATCTTCAAAAGGACCAAATCAACTTTGTCAAAACACATTGAGAAAATAAGGTGTCAAAACAGTCCAAATCATACGTAATGTGAGATCTGGTAATAAAACAAGTACAAATGTGGCTAGATCTTTCAAAACATTACTTCAAAATGATTCTGGACTAAACTTCTTCAAAAATAACATCTCCCAGTGAGTATTTCTGTACTTGTGAATGGGAAGGGTAAAAAGGGAAAAAGAAAATGAACAAATCTCAAAGTGTGCTTATCTCAAAACTTTTAAATCAAAAGAAAAGAGTATAAGCATAAAACACTTTTGAGGTTAAAGTTGGGTAAAACAATGGAATCATGCAACGGTGTGTGCATTCATCAATACAGGAATTGTTCTGGTAACAATGACATCCCCAGTGATTGTTCTTAAAAGAAGAATTTACAATCAATTGTCTAGAAAATGACCCCAAACAATGGTCAAAATAACTTGAGAATGATATGATCATGAACTTACTTGAAAAGCTGTTAGATCCTTTCGATGATTTTCAAAACTTCCTTTAATTTTTTTAAGGTGTTTTTCTCTAAATAAAACCAAATATATATTACTTTTTATAAAATATATTTTGTACTTTTACTCATTTTTGATAGTAAAAGTTCTTCTCTGGTCAGGATGAAATTTCCTTATTTTTGTGTGAAATTACTATCCTAAATCTGATCAAAAGGAAATGGCACACATATCAAGGTCATGTTAAGCTCAAGTTTGGTTATCACGGATCATAAATTGATTGTAAATTGATTTTGAACTACTGAGATACTCATGTTCTAGTTCAAGTAATTAGACACAAAATGAGTAGCTCTAGTAGAAATGTCTTCATCATCTGGGATGCTAAACCACTGTCTGGAATAATGGACATTTGGCAAAACCTTGAACAAAATTTCTGTAGATAACTGCTGGCAATTTAATCTTGATAATATACATCTAAAATGTATTTTGTTAAGAATAGCATCTCTGGTACTCAACAAATGTTAGATACGATATTGTGCTTTCACAAGACAAAATCAATTTCTACATCTGAACAAGCAGATGCTAACATTATTTGTCAAAAGTTAAAACACTGCTGCACTATCAGTTGTTGCAATAAAAGTCTTCATTTTATTTTCTACCACTGTTGTACCTAAAATGCTGTTGTGCCTCAACATCTGCTCTCTAAAATCTGTCCACTGCTGATAGTCAACCTCTGCTCTTCAAAAACACTGATGTTTAAAATCATTGTTCCATCCACTGATACACCCACTGCTTCATTTCATTACCGTTGTAACTACTGATGCTTGATCCATCAGTGGTTGTCAAAACAACTGTCCTCCATTATTTACCATTTCATCAGGGGTTGGCACGTGGTTAGTTTTTAGCCGTCAGATCATTATAACCGCTGCCACATCAGCATTCATTTTTTCCCTAAAATAAAACCTTGATTAAACCCAAACAGGGGCTCACACTGTCGAATTGAATTCCAAATATTCTCTTCACAAAGCAGTTTCCCACTCTTCTTCACAAAAACTTCCTTCGATCTTCTTCATCAAAAATGACGAAATCAAAATCGAAACCAAAATCAAAACCATCTTCTTCATCATCCGCTCCTGAAGACGCCACTCAAATGGCTGTTGAACCAAGCGAAATACCATTCAAAGCCCCTCACAACTATTTGGGAATACTCACAAAACCCACAACCGACGACACTTTCAATTCCATCATAGACACCATATCTGCATCAAAGTATAAAACTTTGTTAATAGCAGATGCACCCATCTACCAAGAAACCCAGAGAGAGTTCTGGAAAAATGCCACTCTTGAGAAACAAGATGGTGTCATCAAAGCCATAAACTCCTCAATAAAGGGTAAGGCCATCCAAATCACTCCGCAGTCTATTTCAGAGGTCTTTAAACTCGATGATCAGAAAGGTAAAATTTCTTTCTCAAAAGACGAGTTGAAAAATGATTTTCTGAACAGGGGATATGCAGAACAACCCAAAAGGGATACCTTACAAAAAGGTATTTTCCTTCTGCACCCAGATTTTTATTTCACACACTTTTGATGTGTGCTTCAAATAAAACAACATCTTTCAATGAAATACCATTAAAAATTCAATGTCTGGACTATGCTATTTTAAATAATAAAGATTACAATTACTCCCAGAAAATTTTTAATGATATGGTAAAGAATGTTGATAATAAGGCATTTCTGCTCTTTCCAAGATTTTTAAGCTACTATTTTGAACAAAAATTTGAAAAGAAAGATGCAGATTTGCTCAAACAAGGTTTTCCTTTTCAAATAAACGGCTTAACACCTGAGACTTTCTCAAGGATGTTGGCCCCTGTAAAAACAAAAGCAGGGGTACCTGAGCAGAATTTAGCAGATGAAACTGCTCCTCAGGTATCAGCTGCTGAGCCCACTGCTCCAGGTGATCAAAGCAGCACACCCACTGTTTTGAAACCCACACCTGCCACCACAAAAAGAACCAAAAAGAAAATATCCAGAAAGCCCACCAAACCCAAAAAGGCATCTCTGGAAGATGAGATCCCAGAGACAATGCCTGTGACAGCACAAAAGTCACCAATAACCACTGCTGCTACTTCCTCACAGCAGTTGGAAGAAAGATCTCAACCCCAGCCTCAAACTCCTCCTGCATCCTCACAAAAGGATCAGGTTGTAAACACAGGGACACCTCAATATGAAGCTCTGGACCCACTCGGATCCATCTTCCACAGTCCTGATCCCAAGGACATGTCTCTTTCAACCCCTATACCCTCACCCCAAATAAAACCACCATCCACTAAACCTTTGTTGCATACAGATGCTATTACTCAGACACAAACCAGTTCCTCTCAATCACCTATCACTGAGAGCATACTCCCACGAGTGACTGGGTCCGATGTTAATATCTCTGTTATCCCAGCAACAACTGAGGAGGTTACACTGCAGGAATTACAAGTAATTCCTATCAGTAGTCCAAGTGGAGCAGCCACTACAAGTGTTGAACCTACAGGTTTACACTTGGACAGTGGTTTCATTAGTAAGACTCCCTTGAAGGCAATTTCTTCTATAGCACCACTGAAAACCACCAGTGAGTTTGTTTTAACTACTGGCAACATCAAAAGGTTATCAAGTGCTGAAGAAAGAAGTCCCCAGTACCAAGAACAAGGGGCATCAATGGCTGACTTTTGGGACTCTGTTCCTAAGTCATTCATTGGTAAAACCACTGCTGGTGGGGATTCAGATGATCCTGTTAACTCAGGTGATGATTCAAGATATCAGGAATTGACGGGCAGGGTTGAAAACCTTGAAACCTCAGTTGCTGAAATAAAAGATATGGTACAGCAGCTGTTAAAAGCTCAGAAAGCCCAATCAACTGCTCCTCCTGCTCAAGCATCTGCTCAACAAGCACCTGCTGCAAATGAGTTATGGAACCTATTTCAACCACTGTTGGAAAGACAAAAGCAGATGGCAGATCAGCAGCATGCCATACATGTTCAAAAGCTGACCAATATGGTGGAATCAAGATTCAAGGACACTCAGGCGGATATAAAAGCTATAAAATCTCACATTCAAAGTGCCTCTGGAAAGGTTCCCTCCACTGTTCTCTTCATGAACGAACCCTTCTCAGATAATGCCACAAAGGGGGAGAAGATTAAGTGCAAGAAAAAGGGAATTGATGATGGTATATATGTTGAGCCAGAAAATAGTCAAACCAAAACTGCAGTATCAACACACACCACATCACCACACACCACCACAACTACTGTTCCACCACCATCTGTGTCTACAGCACAAAAACCACCATTACCATCACAAACAGCCAAACCATTATCACCCCCTGCCAAAAAGCAGAAGACAACAGATGTTACAACATCTGTTGTAATGGCAACAGTGGTTGAAACACCAGTTGTTTCAACTACTATTAGTCAACCACTGATCACCACTCAAACAACTGCCATCATAACCCCTGCTCAAAAGCAGAAGACATCTGATGATACATCAGTAGTTGTAATGACAACAGCGGTTGAGACACCAGTTGTTTCAACAGCTGTTAGTCAACCATCCACCACTGCTCTCACCTTTTCTATATCACAACCAAAGCTCTTCAGTAGAAAAAGAAAGCCAATCTCTGCCAATGAGGGTATACATGATCCTAATGCTGCACAATATCCACTGGAACTTGAAGCTATCAAAAATGAGATGAGACAATTCTATACAGAAGAAGATCCTTCAAAAAGAAGATTCTCCTCACTCATAGGCTACATGCCACCAGAGGATATGGATGAGTACCTCAAGATCAAGGCAAGGCAAGCTAAACTAAGAGCTAAAGTTGAGAGTGAAAGTGAAGGTCTAAGCGAAGAAGGCATTGCTAAAAGACTGGATTTCTTCCTCACTAAAGTAAAGCAGATAGAAGAGTTTGCACAAGAACTGAACAAAGAAAAGGCTGAACAACGAAGAAAGTTAAGAAAACAATACCTAGCCTACATCATGAAAGAAAAATTCTATCCTGCTGAAGAAAAACAGTTTGAAGACTGGTCACTAATCGCTCTAAAGCATGAGGCTGATAGGATTGACAGAATCAAGAATGATCCTACAAAGAAGAAGAATGCTCCAAACTGGAGCAAATTCAAAAAGCTCATTGCTGACCTCACTGCTGAGTACAAAAGAAAGAAAAAGGAGCTGGTGGATGCAAAAATGGATACTGCTGAAGCCATATCAAAATGGTCAAAACAGCAGACTGATGAAGCCTATGAAAGGCTAAAGAAAAGAAAGATAACTACTTCAAGTGCTTCAAAGAAACATGAACTAATGATGAAGCTTGAACAGCAGATAGAGAACCTCAGAACAATGTACAAATCAGCAGACAATCCTGTTTTTGTGTCAAACCAAAAAGAAGGTAAACAGCTGACTGAAGAAGAGGTCAAAGAAAAGGAAGCAGAGTACTTCAAGGACACCATCATGAAAATGGGTCTAAAAGAAGACAGCTCAACAAAGCTTCAAAACCTTGTTAAGAAGGTAATAAACAAACCTGCATCACCAAACACTGCAACAGACATGTCAGAAATTGAAAGGCAAGAGCTTATTGAACAAGAGACTGCAGAAGACATAGCTGCAGCAAACAAAGTCATTGAAGAAGCCTTCAAAAGAATGTCTGAATGTTTGCAGTTGTTCACAAGGCCATCATCTCCTAACTCATCAAAGAATAAATCTCTCCCAAGAAACTCATTTGGTTTAAAAATACTAAAGTGGATATCTGATCAAAAGACCCACGTATTGACTCTTGTCAGAACCAATGGTGAAGTGAAGTACATATCAAGGAAAGAAGCACTTGGCCTGAGTGTTGAAGATTTGTAGGATCTCCTTGAACTTACACTGTGTAGGGATGAAGATGACCAGAGTGCCAAGGAATTTGAAGCTGAATTTAAAAAAAAAAAAAGCTAAGGAACTCTTGATGAGAAATAAAGGTCCTGAATAATGAAGGGTTTTGGCATTATCTGTTCCAGGGGGAGATTGTTGGGATTGAACCCTACCAGAGGAACAGATAATGTAAAGCCAAAACCGAATCACATCAGAGGACTACAATAAGCAGCAGTTTACTCTTTGCTTTCCCCTTGACAGTGGTATTCTAACAGCTGATGGATCTTAAGTATTGCTCATTACAACAACTGATGAACCAAACTCTGATGAAACTCTAAAGACTGCTGAAGACAAACACTGTTGCTCTATCTACTGCTGTTTCCTAAGTACTGCTGAAGACTCAAGCACTGCCCACTCAAAGACTGATCACCTTTGAAGAAAGCACTGAAGTTTAACACCAGTGCTTAGGCTACAACAGTGGAACGTGAAGCAGTAGTTATCTCTAGTTTTGTATTATACTGATTATCAGATGTTGCATATCAGTAGTTTGTATAGAACAGTGTTTATAGGTTGGTAGGTCGTTAGATTTCACTATCATGGTGACGTCAGCTAAGATGCTTCAGTGGTTTGGACTGCCTATAAATGTAACAGTACCCTGTACTGTTACATTTGATTGACTGAGTGGATTCTTCTTCTTCAGTCCAATCCTTTCATCTTGTGCAACCAACCTTGGGGTATCAGGCTGAGGGGGAGCTTAATTCTGTAAACATGATGTAATCATTTGCTTTGTATTTCAATCATTCAACTTAATGAAAAACACTTGTTTATCAAACCATTCTCCTCTTTGATTGTGTTTACAAGTTTGTATCCATTTCCGCTGCACTTTATATCATTTCATATATTCTGACTGTTCAATTTATACAAACAAACACAATCATGAGAGCCTCCGATCCTAACAATATTTATGTATGAGGGGACGTAGTAATGAATGTGCGTATGTAGATGTGTATTAGGAATACATGAAGGTACGTATGAGTGTATGCATGTATGTAGAGATATAGGAAGGTATGTATGTATGTAGATGTGTAAGTATGCATGTAAGAATGTATATATGCATGTAAGAATGTATGAGTAACATGTTATTAATAGTGTGCTTTGAGAATGAAAAGTAATGCAGGTACATTGCTGGAGCCTCACCAGGATATGGACATGCAGATGAAATGCTTAAATATTATGAAAGATAACGAAATGGAAAGTTGTACGAGAATGAATCTTGTTTATATATATTGTGTACTAATGTTATGAATGTATGTGGTGAGTGCAGGTGGTACAGAATCAGGGATCAACATGATGGAAGGCTAGTGATTGAAGATCGAGTGATAGAGACATGGACTGTACAGAATGGGTGGTCATGTAATCTATATTAGTATGTTATTATCGATACGTTAATGAAAGATAAACAATGTAGTTCCTTACATAAAGATGTTTTTAAATGATTTTCAAGTATAAAGGAATGTTTTAAGAAAGAAATTTTATGGCACGTATTTCCGCTGCGACCTTTCGATAAAAACGTGTTAGGGTCTTACACAAGAACGATGGGGATGAGATCGATTGTGAAGGTCTAACCAGCTAGTGCGAGATTACAACCCTTAACTATGTGTGTGGCTTCCAGATTTTTACCGTTCGCTAGTTCTACAACATGCTTTGAATCCAGAGGGATTAGGGTACGCTTAAGCATCTGACTAACCCTTAAGGAAACGTAACTAGTATCGGCTCCCGAATCGAATAAAATTGAAACAAAGAAATCATCCAGTAGAAACTTACCCAGCACAACGTTGGGATCGTTTCTTGCTTCACCCTGACCAATCACGAATACACGTCCCCTGGCACCATTACCATCATTGTTGTCCCTGTTGTTGTTTCCATTGTCCTGATTATTGTTATTGTTGTTTTGATTCTGATTCAGCTGGGGGCAGTTCCTCTTGAAGTGGTCGTCAGCTCCACATTGAAAACATCCCCTGTTGTTACCCCGCTGTTGTTGTTGTTGCTGCTGCTGGTTCTAAGCGGCTTGTTGCTGTTTCTGCTGGTGATTCTGATTTGTAGCATGTGGGCTCCTACAATCTTTTGCTGCGTGACCAGGTTTGTTGCATCTATGACAACGACCCTTGCTGCACGACCCGCTGCGGTGCAAGTTACAACGGTTGCATTTAGGGTGGTTTCCCCTGTATCCACCCTGACCTTGATTACTAGTAGACTGTTGATTGGGGCTTTTGTAGTCATCAGTCCTTCGCTGCTGAGACTGAGACTGAACAGAACTTGAACCCTTGCTAGAACTTCCATCCCATTTGCGTTTGTTGTCACTAGGATCATCAGAAGTAGTGGCGCTAATACGCTTTGGCAACTTGTTCTGCTCAACTGCCTGATCAGTGAGGCGGTGGGACAATCGTATGATCTGCTGGATCGTAAGAAGATTAGCTTAAGTCACCATGCTCTGAATCTCTGGCACTAAACCTTTGATGTAGAGCTCAATACGCTTGTAGGGAGGATTTGACATGTTGGGACACAGTGCAGCCAACTCGTTCGAACGCTTCATGTAGGCCTCGATTTCTGACCCTACCATCTTAAGGTCATAGTACTCCACCTCCAACTTATGAATGTCATCACAATGACAATATTCTTCTTTGATCAGCTCTTTAAAGTCGTTCCAGGGGGTGGCATTAGCAGCTGGCAACCCTAACATCTGCACTTGTGCGTTCCACCAAGAGAGCGCACCACTTTCAAGAGTTCCAGTTGCAAACTTCACCCTGCTAGCCACAAGGCACTCACACATCTCAAAAACGGATTCGATCTTCTCGAACCAGTGGAGAAGACGTACAGCTCCTTCTGTGCCACTGAAAGTACTAGGGCGACAATCCATGAAGGTCTTGAACGTACACTCTCGAGGCTGAGCATTTTGACATGTTGCGCGAGAAAGAAAGGATAAGGTTAGGTACGAGAGTAGGATCACAAAAGTAGGATCTAAAAATCCTAGGATAGGACGAAATGGCAGGCTGTACCTCCTGCTTGAGCTGCTGCGAGAGCCTCAGCAACTCGTTCGTTGATTAGAGCCGCCAGCTGGGCCTGGGTCAAGTTGAGACATCCACACATGATCTTCACATCAAGAAAAGCACAAGTAAGAACGGTGATGTAGTGGTGTGAAAAGTATGAGATGACAGGAGAGAGTAAACACACAAGGTTTCAAACAACAGTTGTTACGTTAACTAAGCATACCATGAACAATGCACTATTTAAGCTAACAGGCAGGCAATACAAACATAAACTATATCACCTATAGTATTGAGTCTTGCACGTGGAGCGAAGCGTCGTTATGGATCGTTGAGCACTGAACAGGTTATAGTCTGGTTTTTATCAAAAAGCTTTTTCCCTTTTTAAAACCAAGTTCACTATAACCAATCGCTCTGATACCAATCTGTCACACCCCCAAAATCCGCAAGCGGAGTTGTAACACCCCGTGATTTCGAATGTCAAAGTCAAAGTCAATGAAACACCCAAAAAAAACGTTTAACTATAAAACGACGCAGCGGAAATACGAGTCTTAAAATTTCTTATTTTATAACTGTTCTAACATACTTGAAAACCGATTTAAATGACTTCTTTAATATGTACATCGTTCATCCTTAGTTAAAGTAACATTTATAACATATGAATACAACCCACGAGACAACTTTTCCGTACAATCCATGATCTTCAACTCGATCCTCATCCACTTGTTCCTCATGATGATAATAATGATCCGAATAACCTGCGGTCACCATATATAACTAACACATTAGTAAATGGTGACATCATACAAAAATTAATGAATATATAAACAATCGTAGCATTCTATCTGTGTATTCTACTCCATTAAGATGCTCTTCCGAGTTCGTTCTTTACACCGGGCCTCCAATCGCTGAGAGCCCAACACTTACATACCTGCACTTTCGTTTCATTCTCATAGATAACTCAATTAGTATCATCAATACTCGTATATATTAAAACCATACATACCTTCATACGAATCTCACTCATTCGGAAACATTTGGTTTATTAACACGCATGCGTCTTATCTAACCCAACTCCTTAAAAGATAAAAATCCTACTTAATACATGCACACCTCCCTACCCAAACTCTTTCATACAACTTACATGCTTACATATTCATTCTAACAATCTTAACCACAAACATTTATACACAGATATAAGTCTCGTGCACACTAGTCTACATACATACTTATTTCTATTCATGTTTACCCATGATTTCCATTTACTAACATGCAACTAAATCCATGCATACAAGGCATACATACTTATTTTATTCTCACACGTACTTGCCTACACATTCCCTCTTTACTCGCATCGCATAAACACTCTTTAATGAGTTTGGTGTGCATTTCAGAAACTTTAAAAAAAATGAGTTCTATACTCACCCGCACCTCACAAAAACTATTTGGTAAGGTTGGGGTATGTTATGGAAGTTTAATGGGGCATAGGAATGAGATTACGGGGTTCGGGATTGAAGAAAACGAAGAAACGGGGCTCCTGGTGTCGGCTGTCGCGTAGACAGCAACTTAAGGCGTCGGCCAACTGCAGACCAGCGTCAGCGACGCTGCTACCAGCGTCTGGGACGCCGCCCCTGCAGCACCGGCGCCCGGATTTCGTTCTTTTTTGACGTTTCGGCCCCCGTTTGCACATCCCGAGCTTCCCAAATCATAAAATAACATTATTACAAGCTCCCAAATCATTCTAACACTTTACCCCATGACCCCATAATCAAATCTATACTTTTATCATCCTTTACCCAAAAAAAAAAATCTATACTTTTATCATGCTTTCTTATTTTTGACCCGTTTGATTGACTTAGAGGAAACCTTCACTTCTACATACTCAAACCTTCCAAAACTCCAAACCCATACTTAAATAACCAACACATAACCTCTTACTTTAATAAACAAAGTAGTGATTCCGGAAAATCACTCACTTAATGCTAATACTTGATATCATCATCAATTTCACGTTTCAACACAACTTCTAACATTTATCATGCAACTAATCTCTTTACTACTAAAGAGGGAGTCCGGGAAATTACTTACCTCGCGCGTCCGAATTGCACTTAGCTTCCGTGTTTACCTTCTACCCGTGGCACTTCCTTATTTGTGCTCATGTTGACATGACTCCTATCCGTACAAGTCATCACATTCATAACACGGTTAGCTTACATACATTCATTCGTTCGGCTTTCAAATCATGCAATATTTGACTTTCTTTAGCTTATTAGCGCAAATATGGGATATGTATCATCATACTTCATTACTACCATATACGACACATAAATTAGTTAGTTCATAACACATAAGTTCTTGCATACGAACTTTTACCTTTTAATTACAATCCCATACATAATCCGCTCTCATTTTAGATTACACCATTAATTTATATATCAATTACATTCACGCATCATTCGCTTTCCATAACACATTTCACAATTTATTAACTTTACATTTTCCAAATACAATACAAGACTTCATAATTCATTCAAAATTTATAAAATTAACCATTCAAGCATTTAAGCGAACACTTGGTGTGCATACAATATTTTAAGCACTATGTACATGTGCTTTATGCATAACCTACTTATTCACACCACACTTGATCAATTCAACCAATTTCACTTAGCTTCTTAGCCTACATCAAGAACATCTACCAAAACTCTAATACTTATACATTCATCCTTCAATTTCTCATAAGTTTTAGCATCTAAGAATTGCTAAAATCTTATCATATGACTAACACAAGTGGGTTTTACTTCAATCCTTTGCTATAACCAAAATCAAAGATAATTCACATTCTAGATAATGATATTAACCCACATACAAACTCAAATTCATACAATCTTCACGGATTAATCAAAACCCAATTAACAAAAAGCATCAAACCATGAAATTGAACTCACCTTATGATCAATACACTTAGATTAAAGAGTATCTAAACCCATGCATTCGATTTGCCCTTGATCTCCTCTTCAATTTGATGATTTTTTGGTCATTAGGGTGTTGGCTCTTCCCTTGGTTCCTGCTCTCGATCGCACGCCCAGAACCCCAAACACTGACTTTTTTTTTGCCAAGTGTTTTATTTGACACTTTTCCCTTTTAACCCCTAAATCTTTTAAAACTTGTCATTTATTTCATTTCACATATTAACTTGTATTTAAAACCAAGTTCACTAACTTAGTTACCTCAATATCACACCATGTGAAATAAATCGTTCTTGAAATTTTAACATTTGGGTTTTTGGGGCGTTACAAGTCTACCCCCCCTTAAAGAAGGTTTCGTCCCCGAAACCTTTCTCGTTCTTACTCTTACCTTTCTATTGTACTCATTCAATGGGCACATTACAACATAAAACAAGATTATACATGTACACTTCACATTTCATTCTTTTATAAACTTCCAGCATTTCATCTGCGTATCCATTTCCTGGTGAGGCTTCATGAGTGTACCTGCATTACTTATCATTCTCAAGGTACACCATTAACAACGTTAACCCTCAACGTGTCTAATTCAAAACACATATTTACTTACTTACATACAAACATACAGATCTGCGTACGTACATATACTCATACCTATCTTTCACATACCGACATACACAACTACATACTTACCTACCCTTACTACAACTTTACATACATACATACACTCATACATACATATCACATGTCTTCACGCAATCCTACATACGTACTCTTAGAGTTACAAAACATACATACGTATAGTACCCACCTACTATAAACGTACCTACGGTCACACATACCTTACTTACATAACTTCTACATACGTGTACAGATGCATACAAACGTACATACTTGCTTATCTACTAAGGTACATATCTATATGCTCATGAGAAGCTTTACGAATCATCGAGTGATACACCGGGGTGCGTTACGGATCACTCGGAAATGCGACACAAGACAAAATCAGGGAATCGGGCTAGACAACCCGTCGGCGACGGGGTGGGGAACCGTCGGCGACGGCCTCCCCTTATACCCGTCGCCCAAAAGTCCCGTAACCAGTCATTTAGGCCGTCGGCCTCTTTCGTGCTTTTGGGAGCCCGTCGGCGACGGGGTGGGAACCCGTCGGAGACGGCCTCTAGAAAAGTCCCTTTTCTGCAGATCCGTTTCGTCGTCCGAGCGCACTAAAACGCGCGTAACTTTTGAACCGTTTACCCGTTTAACCTCCCGTTTCTTCCTACACGCTTGTAAATTCACATTCCATCATATAAACTTAAAATCCCACTTCTGGATTAAGGAAATTCTTAACTTACATACATTCGGCTTATTATGACCTTCTAATTATTTGACCCGTTCGTGCATTTATCAACGTAAATTGTTTAATTGACCTCAATCTCGTAAGAACTTAATGGTTTCATTGACGCCTATCATAAAGATTAATTTCTCGGATGTCTAGCATTCTCTTAATCTATTTTTCGCTCAAAAGCTCATTTTGACCCGTAATGGGTATTTACGCATTGTAAGGTCTATGGCTTGCACAGACCATACTTCTCCCTTCCATACTTATCTAAAACATTACATTGATCGAACAACTTGGTTCTAAACCACTTTTTACTATCGTTTGCCCAAAATACCCTTCAAGGGCATTTTGGTCAACTTTAATTCAATCATTTACAACGAAAGACTTCATCACATATATGACCTCAAACATTATGTTCAATTAATTTAAACAGTGTATTACTTACTCGTACTAAGAAGTGATTACAGGAATCACTTACCTTATGCGTCCGTGCTCGTATCCGATTCCTCGCCTTTTCTTGACCCGTTATCCTTTCATGCTTGAGTCCGTCACGACGTGATTCCTATACTTTCATTTCATCGAAACCACGCTCTTATTAGCATACTCATTTGTACATGTAATAATCATATCATTCGCATAATTCATACTTAACTTTCCTTAGTCATTTCTAACAAGCATCAAAACATCTAATCAACTTCATATCCTTTCCAACACACGTAATTCATCGGGTAATCAAAATTAACACATATTAACATAACATGTATCAAACGACTTCCTATAATCCTGCTTTTACAATAACGAGTCAAATCATGTTTCTTGTGCTTGTTGACTTCCAAAAGTCAACTATTAACCATAGGTAACTATCGACTTATCAACATATGCCCGTAACATCATAATCGACTATACGGACGACCTTGTATGCATTTTATCATACACTTACATAACTCTTGCATTCACATATAGTATGCATTCCATAACACTTTTTATATAAAAGGCCAATTCCATAATTTTCTACATGCAACACAAGATTTTAAAGTTAGTCATCTCCGTTGTCGAATCATAATCACTTCATTTTAGTTCCATCCACATATGAGCTTTCTTCTTTCTTACACATTCGACTACCCAAGTAATTGGGTTCGGCATAAACACTCTCAAAGAGAGTTAAGCATACACATTCGACAACCCAAGTAATTGGGTTTGGCATAAACACCCTCAAAGAGAGTTAAGCATACACATTCGACTACCCAAGTAATTGGGTTTGGCATAAACACTCTCAAAGAGAGTTAAGCATACACATTCGACTACCCAAGTAATTGGGTTTGGCATAAACACTCTCAAAGAGAGTTAAGCATACACATTCGACTACCCAAGTAATTGGGTTTTTCGCTTTTAACATAAATTCTTCTTTCTATCCGTATAACGGATTAAGCTTCTAGCATTCATGAGAGCATTCAGAGTCACTCGTTCAAAACGGATGGTAGCTTACTCTTGCTCGACTTGTTTGCTAGAACCGGTCGGCTCGCATAGCTTATCATAACCTTCGTTAGCATAACCAAATCCGCAATGGTTTGCTATTTCGTATTCGCTACAACATAGCGCCCACCTGCTACCCAGTTCTACCGGGCACACCTGCAATAATTGCCACGGTCTCACGAACGTCATATGCTTCTTGCGTGCTGGCCAGGTGCGCAATCCACACACTAGTTTCGTGCCTTCGTATAATCATCGCCTTATGCCCGAGAGATGGGTTTCAGTTTCGTGCATATTTCTAAAACTTCCCCAAGACCACATCATGGTCTTTCGTTTAATAATTACCCTCCCAAGGAGACCCCTTCCTTTTTATTTTGACATAGGTACTCATACATATTAGTATTGTGTACCTGGGGTTAATTTGCCTAGTTGCACCTTCGCCCGCCTTGGCGTTCATCCTATTCTGCATTCACGGATCACCCTCTTCAAACTCTTAAGCTTACCTTGCACATAACATACTATTAGTTTCCTTCAAATACATAATCTAATACATACTTACATTCGCTTTTGCATTTAGGCCTCGATCGAGTCTTAGATTGTACGGGTTCTTGGTCACGAGAGCACACCGGTTTGAGTTCAAGTATTTACCTCCTGTTACTTGATTCTCTCAAACCAGGCCTCTGATACAAACTTGAAACACCCTAAAAAAACGTTTAACTTTAAAACAACGCAGCGGAAATACGAGTCTTAAAATTTCTTATTTTATAACTGTTCTAACATACTTGAAAACCGATTTAAATGACTTCTTTAATATGTACATCGTTCATCCTTAGTTAAAGTAACATTTATAACATATGAATACAACCCACGAGACAACTTTTCCGTACAATCCATGATCTTCAACTCGATCCTCATCCACTTGTTCCTCATGATGATAATAATGATCCGAATAACCTGCGGTCACCATATATAACTAACACATTAGTAAATGGTGACATCATACAAAAATTAATGAATATATAAACAATCGTAGCATTCTATCTGTGTATTCTACTCCATTAAGATGCTCTTCCGAGTTCGTTCTTTACACCGGGCCTCCAATCGCTGAGAGCCCAACACTTACATACCTGCACTTTCGTTTCATTCTCATAGATAACTCAATTAGTATCATCAATACTCGAATATATTAAAACCATACATACCTTCATACGAATCTCACTCATTCGGAAACATTTGGTTTATTAACACGCATGCGTCTTATCTAACCCAACTCCTTAAAAGATAAAAATCCTACTTAATACATGCACACCTCCCTACCCAAACTCTTTCATACAACTTACATGCTTACATATTCATTCAAACAATCTTAACCACAAACATTTATACACAGATATAAGTCTCGTGCACACTAGTCTACATACATACTTATTTCTATTCATGTTTACCCATGATTTCCATTTACTAACATGCAACTAAATCCATGCATACAAGGCATACATACTTATTTTATTCTCACACGTACTTGCCTACACATTCCCTCTTTACTCGCATCGCATAAACACTCTTTAATGAGTTTGGTGTGCATTTCAGAAACTTTAAAAAAAATGAGTTCTATACTCACCCGCACCTCACAAAAACTATTTGGTAAGGTTGGGGTATGTTATGGAAGTTTAATGGGGCTTAGGAATGAGATTACGGGGTTCGGGATTGAAGAAAACGAAGAAACGGGGCTCCTGGTGTCGGCTGTCGCGTAGACAGCAACTTAAGGCGTCGGCCAACTGCAGACCAGCGTCGGCGACGCTGCTACCAGCGTCTGGGACGCCGCCCCTGCAGCACCGGCGCCCGGATTTCGTTCTTTTTTGACGTTTCGGCCCCCATTTGCGCATCCCGAGCTTCCCAAATCATAAAATAACATTATTACAAGCTCCCAAATCATTCTAACACTTTACCCCATGACCCCATAATCAAATCTATACTTTTATCATGCTTTCTTGTTTTCGACCCGTTTGATTGACTTAGAGGAAACCTTCACTTCTACATACTCAAACCTTCCTAAACTCCAAACCCATACTTAAATAACCAACACCCTAACCTCTTACTTTAATAAACTAAGTAGTGATTCCGGAAAATCACTCACTTAATGCTAATACTTGATATCATCATCAATTTCACGTTTCAACACAACTTCTAACATTTATCATGCAACTAATCTCTTTACTACTAAAGAGGGAGTCCGGGAAATTACTTACCTCGCGCGTCCGAATTGCACTTAGCTTCCGTGTTTACCTTCTACCCGTGGCACTTCCTTATTTGTGCTCATGTTGACATGATTCCTATCCGTACAAGTCATCACATTCATAACACGGTTAGCTTACATACATTCATTCGTTCGGCTTTCAAATCATGCAATATTTGACTTTCTTTAGCTTATTAGCGCAAATATGGGATATGTATCATCATACTTCATTACTACCATATACGACACATAAATTAGTTAGTTCATAACACATAAGTTCTTGCATATGAACTTTTACCTTTTAATTACAATCCCATACATAATCCGCTCTCATTTTAGATTACGCCATTAATTTATATATCAATTACATTCACGCATCATTCGCTTTCCATAACACATTTCACAATTTATTAACTTTACATTTTCCAAATACAATACAAGACTTCCTAATTCATTCAAAATTTATAAAATTAACCATTCAAGCATTTAAGCGAACACTTGGTGTGCATACAATATTTTAAGCACTATGTACATGTGCTTTATGCATAACCTACTTATTCACACCACACTTGATCAATTCAACCGATTTCACTTAGCTTCTTAGCCTACATCAAGAACATCTACCAAAACTCTAATACTTATACATTCATCCTTCAATTTCTCATAAGTTTTAGCATCTAAGAATTGCTAAAATCTTATCATATGACTAACACAAGTGGGTTTTACTTCAATCCTTTGCTATAACCAAAATCAAAGATAATTCACATTCTACATAATGATATTAACCCACATACAAACTCAAATTCATACAATCTTCACGGATTAATCAAAACCCAATTAACAAAAAGCATCAACCATGAAATTGAACTCACCTTATGATCAATACACTTAGATTAAAGAGTATCTAAACCCATGCATTTGATTTGCCCTTGATCTCCTCTTCAATTTGATGATTTTTTGGTCATTAGGGTTTTGGCTCTTCCCTTGGTTCCTGCTCTCGATCGCACGCCCAGAACCCCAAACACTGACTTTTTTTTTGTCAAGTGTTTTATTTGACACTTTTCCCTTTTAACCCCTAAATCTTTTAAAACTTGTCATTTATTTCATTTCACATATTAACTTGTATTTAAAACCAAGTTCACTAACTTAGTTACCTCAATATCACACCATGTGAAATAAATCGTTCTTGAAATTTTAACATTTGGGTTTTTGGGGCGTTACAGTCAAAGTCAAAGTCCAAGTCAACTTTGACTTCTTGACTGTTAATGTTTCTTTTTACTTTTTGTATTATGTGGAGTAAGTGTTGTCTAAATAAAATGATCGAATGTTTAATCAATGCGACCATTTACGACTGTGAATAGTAGGAAGTAACAATGCGATAAAGTTAATCAATCAATAATCAAGTTAATCGACTCATCAATCGAACTCGAGACTCGAACTATGCGAAACTGGTGTGGTAATACTTACGTGTGCGTGTGCCTTATGTGTTACTTGTGCGTGTTTACTTTATGTTTTGTGTGGTATTCAATCGAATCAATCAAATCGAATCGAAACTCGAAAGGCAATCGAACTCAATAGAAATCGAAACCGAGATGTGAAACTATAGATGCTTATGTTAAATGTAGTAGTTGGGACTGAACGTAATTTAAATAGGGAACTCTATCGTATTCGTACCGTCATCCATCGAAATCGAAATATCGAAAACCGTCGCGAAACACTCAAAAAGGGGTTACTGATCGAACAGGAGGCACCCTGATCGAACAGATCAGCCGATCGAACATGCTGTTCGATCGAGCAGGCCATTCGATCGGAGATCCTGGCTGATCGGTTGACACTTTCCCCTTTGGGAGGTCTATAAATAGCCCTGTCATTGTCACTGTTTCTACTTTTGGAAAGCTCTGACCGAACCAGCCCTTATTCTTCACCTTTTCTCAGATTTCTCTCAACTCCGGTAAGTTTTCACTCTAATTCTTGTACATTTTTTATCATTACACGATTCTACACCTTTCTATCTTTCAAAACTTGAATTCTAACCGTGAAATCACCAAGATCTAAGTGTTCTTGGATGATGTCATCATGGTGTTCTTGAAGAACATCATACTTTGGCCTAATTCAACCATTAATAGCTTTTATCTAACCGATTTCCACATAAACAAACTAAAATCTATCATAGATCTAGACATTTCACCGATTTCGGGTTAACCGTTAAACTGCCGTTCCGAACAGTTCCCCGGCCGGACTTGGGATATTCCTGTCCGAACCGGTGAAGCAAGTAAGAACCCACGTTCTATGGTTTAACTCGCCGTCAAAATACCTCAAAATCACATCAAAACAACCAAAACAGCCAAGTGGTAGACGAAAGGCCGACCAGGTCAGAATTGCTGGCCGAACGGCTAGGCTGTTCGAACGAACAGCCCAGCCGATCGGACATACCAGCCGATCGACCGGGCCAGCCGATCAGCTAGCACATGGTCCCACACTTTTCAAACTTCATGAAGTATGCTATTGACGAAGTGATGTTTGATCGATTATGCTACTCGATTGGTAAACATTACTCTTCGGATCATGAGATACTATGCTTCAACACTTAATTGATTTTACAAACTCGTTCGTAGTATGGAGTGCCACCCGATCGAGCATGCTGTTCGATCGAGTGATACCCTGCTGAGGACTACTTCTGAAGTTCCTAACCGATCGGTTAAGCCGGCCGATCGAACAGACCGTTCGATCGATCGACCTAAAAGGTAACACTTCAGTATTCTCGAATGCTATAACGAAAACTTCAAAAGTTCAAACCATCATACACAAACACATCAGAGGAAGAAACAATCCACTCGGATGGTCCAGCCGATCGAGCCTACCGGCCGATCGAACAGGACTGTTCAAACAAACTTTCAAACCGAACGAACAGCCCGTTCGATCGAACCTGTTGTTCGATCGGCCAGGCTATTCGATTCATTTACCCTTGTTTGCATTTCCGCGTTACTCAACATTATGCTATCGAACTATTTAGGCTAACCCTACTCTCAGCGCTCCCTTCAATCCATAATCAATCACTGTGAGTATACTCGAATCCCTTTTTGCTTTAGCACTTTTGGGTGTTACATACGTTACCTACCAAATTCACAATCGAACACACTATTCAATCTACTTGAACGCTAACCGATTGCATGTATTACGTGACTAAATGTATGCTTGTTGTTATGTTTACACGTGGAATGCTGTCTACCTGCCTTAGCAACGTAGTACTATAGCTTGGACTCAGCACCCGTTTCTTACGGGGGTTGTTAAGGACAATTACTTGCATGGATTACGGTGGTAATCGTGTATTGCGAACTGTCTCGGACAGTCAACCCGCAGTCGTTGGTATCAATAGGCCCATGTCGATAATTAACATGCATCATTTCCCTCTGTGTACGTGCTGGTTATGCGTAAACTATTCGAACTCTATATGCTATTATTAAACTTGTATGCTCACCTTTACATTTTATGTATTGACATTATTTTAACGTATGTGACAGGTGTTTAACATATTTGCTTGCCAGGGAAGTGAAGCTAGAATAAAGCTTTAGAGGCCCCAACAAATAGTTGTCTGTCAGGAACAAGCAACTAGGGCATAGTTGTCTGTAGATCTTGTCAGGCTGGGTCTTCAGGAGCATTTGAACAATATTTATGTTTTGTATTAACTTAAATCTGAGTTGTCGGAACAGAACTACTTGTTTGGATGTTATCTGTAATAATATATTTGTTTATTGGGGATACGGTATGGGACGTATCTTTAATTGGATTATATAGATAGTTGTTATGGAAACTTCTGAACAATCTGTTTCGCTCACTGCCATGCCCCGATGATTCCGCCATCGGTTGGGGTGTGATAAGAGTATCACCGCAGGAGGGCGTGACTGACCAGGATCCAACCACCAATCATATTGAACAATGCAAATAAATAAATAAATAAAATCCAAACCAAACAATATAATTGGCGTCAAAACAATTTAACAAAGTTTAAGTTATCAGCGGAAGCATTGAGTTCAAAACCAAAACATAAGTTTAAAGTTTATAAAGACTCCTCCCATGCAAGCTCCAGCTAAGTACCTAACGACCTGCAAGGCATGTAACAACGAATCAAAAACAAAGTTGAGTGAGTTCACAGTTGGTTGTCCATTTTAATGTTGTTCCAAAAACCATACGTTATTTCGAAAACCACGAGTTAACCAGTTCCTTGTTTCCCAAACCATACACCGTGGGGGCTACCCCATGTTGTAAACCACTAGAGTCGTTACCATATCGACTACTGACTTTAGTCATGTTTATGTGCCATGTGTCAATGTCTATCATCATTAACTAAGTGCCCAAGTACATTAGTCCACTCCCGTCCTCTACGGCCCGGTGTGAGGCTTGTCAGACCTAATAGCGCTATTTAACTAATGACCCGTTCGCCAATGGCCCGGCGATTAAGTCGATATAAAAATGAGGGACTTCATGATAGAGTTTTGTCTAGTAAGTTATATGTTGTCATCCTTCCTACGGAGGATGGAGGTACGTATTCTACCCAAGGAGAATACGCAGGATTTAATGTTGTCATCCTTCCCATGGAGGATGGAGGTACATATTCTACCCAAGGAGAATATGCAGGTTTCATTACAGTTCCTTAACCCATTCCCAAACCACTGGGAATCCCATGCCTTGTATAAAGTGTGAACTCACCTTAGATTAGCTCGGTAGATAAATAGAAGGTCACTTGAGCTAATTGGGGGTCAACCATGTCCTATCATGGTTATCATGCAGGTCAGGTCTAGGTTCAAGTAACACACATACGTTTCACACATAACTAACAGTTCACGTACACAGAAGGATCATGGCATATACATAGTATCATGGCAACTTACTAAACAATACTTAGCACGTTAAACAGTAAAATTCCAGTTCACATGGAAGGCCCAATTGTGCAATTGAAGTGATTGAGCTAATGAAGGTGTACGAGCCCAACAGTGTTGTGCGAGTCTACCTTGTATAGCCCAATGAGTGTCCGGCCCACAATCAAGGATTGTACAATCCGTCCTTGATTGTGTGATCCGGGTTGTGCGATCCAACCATTACCCAGCCAAATAAAACGTGCGGCCCAATAACATCAAACTGTCCCATTACTTGTGCGGCCCAAGCATGTTGTGCGATCGGCACTGATTTGTGCGATCCACAACATGTTGTGCGGTCATGCATAAAAGGGTTGTACAGTGTGCTTTAACAATGGTATCACATGCAGATCCTAGCTTGTACGATTGAACTTGTGCGATCAGTTGCATAATGCCCAGATCATGGCAATCAGTTATCCCCCATTCGGTTATTTCCAGAATTATCCAAATCATGTTTCCAAGATTTCAATCACAATATCATAGCCAATTATCATTAAGATAGATCGAAACCTATTAATTCTTTTATTCATATGAACCCTAATCATTAACCAAATTACAAGTAACAATTATTCATATGATCATTATGTAAATTTCGAACCAAACCATCAAGATATCATCGAGCATTCATCACTAAATCATGCATTCCTAGATTATCAAACCCTATATCGTTTCAGTTATGTTACACATGTGAGCCGATTTACATGAACACCACAACTTGTTTCATCATCCCACAATTTTACATTATAATCAATCATATATATCAATCTCATGAACACATATAATCCCCGAATCTACTAGCAAGAAACCCTAAGTCATTATATAAGATCATAGCAATCACAACATAACTATCATACTATCAAACAATGATGAAATACTAACCGACTGAAAGGTAGAACAAAATTGCTCCAAACAAGAAGGCTTCGGGAGAAGGGGGTAGGCTGCCATCGAACAAAGGAGGAGAGGAAGAGAGCTAGGGTACTGTGTGTTTTCTTGTAATTTGAGAATTATGAACTTACACACAACTCTTGTGTGTTATGCGCACAAGAGGCCATTCGGGCCTGGCCTTGGGCTTCGTTTGGGATGTGAACCAAGTCACAATCGAGGAGGGGAGGGGTTTGGGGCCGAGATGTAATAACAGCGAGAGGAGAGAAGTGTGCGGCCCGGTTCCATTGTGCGACCAAGATTTCATCATACATACATAGTTACAATACATTCACATAATACGTAAGCATAAACCACCCATGACATTTCATAAAAAATCAAACATATCAATTAGTCACGTAATGTTTATACAAGTTACATCAAGCACAATGAAAAGGTTCTAAAATACGAGTTGTCACATCATCCCCAAGTTGAGAGAAATTTCGTCCCAAAATTTAGCACGTAGTCACCGAGGAAGCTAGTTAGGTTGCGTGGTTTCCTATCCTTCTTGGGGTATCACAACACTAATCAGCACCTAATGATTTTTGGCAACATTTGTCATGATTTGGGGCCATTTGGAGTAGTATAAATAGGTGATCAAGTTGTTCATTCAACTCACACCTTCACACCTTCATAATTCACTCCTAAATCTTTCTTGGAGCATTTCTAGAGCTAGAAGCTGCCATCCTATTGTTCTCAGTAGTCCCTCTATTCTAGTAAGTCATTTGTTTTGGTCTTTTTCTATTATTTAGTTAAATTTCAGCTGAAAGCCAAACAATTTGATATTTCATTTGACTTTTAGTTTTTGACCACTATGGTCAAGTCAAAGTTCGAATCGAACTTTCCTATGTGATCATAATAATAAAGGTATGAATCCCCTGTGATCGTACCCTCCGTCAATCACGTTTAATAGGCAAAATGATGAGTCAAACATGTTATATCTAAAAAGTCAAAACAAGTAAATATGCATTTTGCGCTAATTGGACTTTTAACTATCTAACCCAATTATTTGGACATCATATCATTTTATATAGACTAATGAAACATATTTTGACATGCCCAGCTCATCATACTCTGTTTAGACTTCAATTCTATATCGAAAGTCAAGCAGTTTAACTTTTGCTTTGACTTTCGATTCTGACTCGTTTGGTCTACTCTGAAACCCAATCAAGGCATGTTTTGTGACCATAATATTATAGGGAGGTCATACCATTTGAAGGGAAAATCGACAAGTCCACTATATATACTTTAAAAATGTAAAAAATGACCCTACGGCATAAAATTGTTTTAAAACCTACGAGGCAAAGAATTTGACCTCAAAACTGATTATATAATATTTTTAAATATATTTTGACATAACGGACTTGTCATAGACCCATTCGGCTATCCAATGACGCGTTTACGCAAATAACAAGTTTACAATATATGAAATATATAAACTAGTCGAATTGGGTTTAAAGCTTTCAAAATCATTTTAAATCAGAATGTTTGGTTAAATAACCCATATCCAACGAGGCTTCATACTCGGAAGGATATAAAACACATTCTACTCGGTCAGCGCTTAATCTAGCTAATCCGAACAATATTCTAAGTACTGAGTCAAGTAATAGACTCGTGAACATTCTAACGGATATATATATATATATATATATGTTTCATTCTGGACTATAGAGCATTCCAGATAATCATGCCTAGGATATACAACTCGAAATATGGCTTTGCTTCAAAGAACGTATTTAACAGAATATTTGCTAAGCAAAGGTAAATACTCTTAGCCTAGTTTTATTTGAAAACTTAGGATACGACATTAGCCGCTTGGAGCGGGTATTATATAAATGGGCAAATGCTTTCATAAATATAAGGATCTAGTTAAATCTGTATTGCTTGAATAACATTAAACACAAGGGGGTAATGGTACCGTGTCCGGGCGTGGCGACTCATCAACTTGGAATGGCCATATAAAATACGTGCATGGTAGTAGGCATACTCCCAAAAGGCATTGTATTAAAGGTGGTGTGTACCATCATCACATAATGGCATAGATTTTTGGTACCCAACTGTATTGACAAGCATGTAAAACTAGTTACAAGAAATCTATCCCAATGGAATACTAAATTATTAACCCACGGGTTATCATAATATGTGTCCAATGATTTATGAAAATGAATTTTTGAATGAGTCAGTTAATTGTATTTACCAGCAAAAGCTAACGTATTTTCAAAAGATTAAACCTTAGGTAACGAGCCCTGAATATAGGGTGGAATGGCTTGGTCAAAGGAAAAGCTTTGGAATTTACGACTCCACTGCTTAAAGGCCTATGATGTCCTTAAGTTCGCTTTTATATCGGATCCTACTTGTGGAACATTGTATCAAACACTTATAAATTTTATTTAATGACCTTGAAGTTTTATATTATTACTTTATCATCCTATCTTCCGCTGCATATTTGTGAAACTGTTATCAATCGTCACATATAAACCCATCGACCGGGCCCACCGGAAATCGGGGTGTGATATTAACTTGTGGTTGGGGGAGATGCATGTCGAGTTTGGCAGAGTTTGTTGCATCTGCTCCCCTTACCCCGCTCTTAAAACCCCGTAACGAGATTAGACCTATTGCAGTAGGTACTATATGGAGGGGTTTGGTTTCCAAGGTTGCTATGAAGGGTGTTGGTAAAGAAATGAACAAGTACCTTTTTGATTTTAAGTTTGGGGTCGGTGTGTCTGATGGTGCGGAGGCCATTTTACATAGCTTTAATAGGGTTTTAAATGAATGTCACACTGATGCGTCTCTGACAATGCTCACTGTAGATCTTACTAATGCATTTAATCTAGTGGATAGATTAGCCTTACTTCACGAGGTCAGGATGAGGTTCCCTTCTATTTCTTTGTGGGTAGAATTTCTATAGGCTAGTCAGCAAGATTTTATCATGGAGATGGGCACGTCTGGTCCACCACTGCGGTTCAACAACGGGACCCATTAGGACCACTTCTTTTCACTCTTGTTTTGCAACCCCCCTTGTACATTATATTTAAGACAAATGCAAGCTTCTTCTTCATGCTTGGTATTTTGATGATGAGACTGTAATTAGAGATTCAGAAGAGGTTGCTAGAGTGTTGGATATCATCATGGTGGCAGGTCCAACATTGGGTATTGAACTAAATATTAAGAAAACTAAGTTATTTTAGCCTTCTTGTGATATATTTAGTTTTATCCACGTTTCTATAAAAGTTTTGTTCGAACATGCCAAATATAATTGATTTTTTTTCTTTATACCGAAACGATATCGTCCACACAACATCGTTACCGGTACCTGTATTCATTTTTATAGTTTTTTCGACGTTCCGGTATAAATTTCACTAAAAACAGAGTTGTATTTGCAATAGCGTAATTTTTTGTATCATAAGCGCTATATCGAGTGCTTGAGTGATGGTTATGTACCTGTACCATGACAAACCGAACCAACACCGACGAACAACATCGCTACAGTATTCATTGTAATGGTTTTCGGTTGGTGTAAAACACATGTCAATTGTTATACCAAGAGTTGGTATCATATCGGTACTATAACAAACCAAACCGATGCCGGCCAAAAGCCTGTCATGTAGCGCAATAGACCGCCACAACGTATCAATACCCTTTTGGGCATACTACGACTATATTTTTTTGCCTTGCTCTAAGGTCCTTTTTCCGCCACTACGCACAGAACGTCTACTACTACAAAACAAGAGGACAACAATAACCAATGCTAAACAAAAAAAGATGACACACTCAACCAATAAATTAGGAAACTACCTCCTTAGAACTAGAACTCCTTTGCTGACTTAAAGATGAGACACTCAACCAATAAAATAGGAAACTACCTCCTTAGGACTAGAACTCCTTTGCTGACTTAGTAATCTTCTAGTAGGCACTTACTTTTCCAAATTCAAACATTATCATAACATTTCCTCAATGGAGGCTTATCGTTTCCGAAATAGAAACATAATCACAATATTTCAAAATGGTATTCAAGAATTTCCAAAAATGGAAAAAGCCTCCTAAACATGTGTCACATTTAACTTAAGAGCACATCTTTTATCCCATGTAAAGAGTTGCGTTAGATAATGATTTCCTTTTCTTTGTTACAAATCAGAACTCATCCCTAATCTTTAGGCAAGTTATGCTCGAAAGAATGCAAAAGAGAAGCTAATATACATATGTTAACATCTTGTTACCAAAGGATTCTCGGACATATTTCTTCTTCCTGATCCAAACGGCAAAACTTCACATAATTTCCATGGTAATCCGATTTGCCGTTCAAAAACCTCTCCGTTTTTAACTCCAATGGTTAGTCCAGTTGTTGGGATCGCAGAGGATTGCCAAACATTCATATACCGTATTTAATAGAATTCTCACCGCAAAGCACGGAGGAATGCCACCAGTTAATACCTATTAAACAACTAGTCACATTAATAATGAAAACCGGTGAGACATTGAATATTGTTGATAAACTATTTATAAGGGTACAATATAAAAGTTACAAAGAACACTTATTCAAATCGTATCTTCTAACTATGGTAATGATATTCTGTATAATTTTGGGCCAAGCTAAGACTAAGGGGTATGAGGGCATAGGATGGGTCAGAATATGGTGGATGATATGCTACACCACTCCCTTTAAGGAACCGTCATGATTCGTTTGGATTAAACCATGATAACCATGTACATTTCTTTCCTTAATTAGTTAAATATATTTTACACAAAATATTTTTTTTTAAATGGGGATGATGGTTTTGATCATGACCACACCATATAAGATGATGGATTTGAATGATGGATAAGAATGGGGTGACATGAAGTTGACATAGAGAGTAATGGTGGTCTTCAAAGTCATGACCACACTCTATAGCCTAATAGATATACAAGCACAAAAAATGTCCCAAAATCCTTTTTTGGGTCTCCCACTAGTTTTGACGTATAAGTTTTGTTAGTGTCAAAATTCAGAAAAAGACGTAACTGGTTTGAATATTTTTTGTAACACGTTCCATTGACTTGTGATAAAGGATAAAAACAAATTTGACATTTGTTGTAACTGGTTTGAATATTTTTCCCAATGACAATAACTGATGGTAGGGAAACAAATATATCGATGTCATGATGAAATTAGTGGTGTAGATCGATCCCAGCTCTACATGAAAAAAACATCGGGCACTAACTGATGTAAATTTATGGCTGTGAAGTCTGAATATATCCGGTGTTTACACAATCTTTAGAAAATGATGAAGATAAAAGTTTGAACACCTTTCCTTTATTTTAAACTTACATTCGTATTGTCACAACACAACTTTATATATATGGGGCAATTATATTAAAATCTTATATTAGTTAAGCAAACTAAAAACTCAAATGAATGCAGTTTTTTTTTGCCACGTGTTACACCTTTTTACAGACGTGTTACGTGTAATAACCAGAGACTGCCTGTGTTACGTAACAACTTTTAATTTTTCAGAAAAAACTGAAAGTCTTTAAAAGCCGTTACACGTAACACGTGGCAGCCTCTGGCTGTTACATGTAACACAGTCTAAAAAATGTGTAACATCTGGCAAAAAGAGGTTCATTCATTTGGGTTTCATAGTTTTCTTTACTATGAGTTTTCTTTCTATCCTTCCCCTGTGACCAAGATCAAGAGAAATCCTTTCGAGTTGAGAGAACTTAGAGAACTCGGCCTTTCTGTACGAGTTTTGCCCCCATTATTTCACACCCATAGATTTTTATGTTACAAAATACCTCCATAAAAAAATAAAAAAAAATTTGAAGTCGTGTTTTTTGGGCCATTACATCAACTGTAAAAGCTGATTACATAAGCATGACATCACTTTTTACTACATTTACGGCAGCCGTAAATGAAAAAAAAACGTAGTTTTTTTTAGGAAAAGTTGATTTTTTAAAGATTTTTGGTAAAAAAATTCTTTGAAAAACCTTTCGTAAAGCCGAGTTCTCTAAGTTCTCACAACTTGTATAACTTTTTAATTTTGCCCTAACCGTTCCCCTATATATATATATACACACACACACACACACACACGTGTGTGTGTGGAAAGGGTAAAATGAAAACCACGTTAAGTTGTGAGAACTATGCCTTCCAAAAGGGTATTTTGAAAAAAATAAATCTCAAAAATCTTTAAAAAAATTCACATTATCCAACGAAAAATTAAAAAAAAAATGTCACATGCAAAAATTTATATAGAGTGTATTAATTTTTATTGGCGATGTAAAAAATCACCATAAACAAAATTTACATCAAGCGTAACTACCGACTCGACAATTTTTTCTGTTTCTATTTTTACACACATGTTTATAACATTTTTATCTACGTTTGTGCAGAAAATGGTGGCCCAATGCGCGGGAAGTAGGACTTTTCATAGTTCTCACAACTTGTTGTGGTTCTTAATTAAACCAAATTCTCTTTCTCTCTCTCTTCCCCCCCCCCCCTCTCTCTCTCTCTCTCTCTCTCTCTATATATATATATATATATATATATATATAGGCTAGGAGTTGGCTAGAAAGTCCAAATTTCCTAAAAAGTGTAGAAAGTCATAAAACACTAAATTGTCAACCATAAAACACACCAAAAACCCACAAATAACAAAATAAAGATTAATAAAACATCATATATGTGGGTTGTGTTTTGTGTTTTGGATGATAAGGCTCTGATTATCGAATAACAAATATTATTGTGTTTTATGTTGATTAGCATGTTGTGTTTTATATTCATAGTTCTACGATTGTGTGTTTTAAGGTTTTATGAACTATTATGGTTTGAATATGGTGTTTTAGTAATTTTCACTCTGTTATTTGTGGGTTTTAGGTGTGTTTTATGGCTGAAATTAGAGTGTTTTATGACTTTTTACACTTTTTAGGAAATTTTGACTTTCTAGCCGAACCCCACCCAATATATATATATATATATATAGGGTCAGGATTTAGAGAAAACGGTAGAAAGTGTGAGAACGGTGAGAACGCTTATTGATCGTCCGATCAAGACAATATATGGACTAGATTGGCGCGGTGGCATTTTAGTAAATAACACCAATTTTATTACGTGGATGCGCGTCATTAAGGGTAAAAGCGTCTTTACACCACTATACAAAAGGCCATACTGATGAATAAAACGTCATTACGGACCAAAACACATCTCTATAGAAAAAAAAAACAACCCAGACATAAAAACACACCCACCAGAACCTGAAACGTCATATTTTCTACTACATACCATTCATCTTACAAACGCCAAAATCCCCAAAACATCAAACACAACTACTCAAAAAACACCATATTTTCTACTATATACCATTCATCTTATAAAACGCCAAAACTGTAACGACTCACCCAAAAATATCCTAAAACGCTCCGTAAGTGGAAATCCGAACCCCTGAAACCCTAATGTACATGAAAAACCAAGAAAACAAGAAATTTGGGTTTCAGGCGGGCCGCGTAAACCATAAGAAAAGTTTATGCGGGCCGCGTCAACTTAAATTTATTCCGGATGAGCATCAAGGCTTCACACAGGCCGTGTAGGTGTTCCTCCAAGTTCACGCGGGCCGCGACAACTCAACGATGAGCGAAAATCTGGTGCCGCTACATGTCGGTGACTCAGCAAAACCCTAGCCGCCTTTATGACCCTCGCGGGCCGCGTAAAAGTTAAGTGTGGGTTTATGCGGGCCGTGTAAAACCCATTTTTCAGCTATAAATAGATCCGATCATGAGCAGTTCAGTTGTGTCAAAATCTTATTCTTAAAACGCCTCTATTCTGCTAAAATCGAATTTGCGGGTAGTGAAACGCTGCTACGATACAGGGTATTAACTCAATCACTACTCAATTATTTTCTTTCCTTCAGCTTTTATCATAGAAAATAGTAGCTCGGGATTATACCTTCTAAAACCCGAAACTCTGCCCGTTATTAGGAAAATAACTCTAATCACTGGTACGATACTTTAGCCGATCGATTGAAACTATCCGATGGATGTTTAAGTGCTGCTCAAACTCGGGTTATACTTTGTCATTCGTCGTGAATTCGATGGATGTTTAAGTATCGCACTTTGTCATTCATTGTGAGGGTTTCTATCTCGTGATTATCGTTAAAGTTGAATTGAGTTACTACACTAATACGAGTTCCATTGTGTTTAGAAATTAGAACTCGTAATTAGGGAGCTGCTAGAATACTTAGCAACTAAGTAAACTTAGTAGTTAAATAAACTTAGTAAACGTACCAATTACCTATACTTAGTTGTTAAGGAAACTTAGCAGTTAAGCTAGTTGAGTAGATTAATTAATCTGCTAAATAAGTTAAGTAATCAACTAAGCAAATTATAAGAGTTAAGATTAATTAATTAGTTAAATAGTTAATTAATTGATTAAGTTAAGAAAGGTTACTTAAGATTAATTAAGCTAAGCGAGATTAATTAAGTTAAGCAAGATTAATTAAGCTAAGCAGGATTAATTAAGCTAAGTAAGATTTATTAATAACCTAAATAGATATACATGAAAAATAGATATATATGGGGTAGATATTATCTAAAGAAGATTTTATCTAAGGAGAGTATTACCTAGGGAAGGTATTATCTAAGGAAAGTATTATTCAGTGAAGGCTTTATCTGGGGAAAGTTTATCTACGGAAATTCTATATAGGGTAAGGCTTATCCTCTTACCTATAAATAGAAAGCTTAGGATTCATTTTCCTTTGTTCATTTCTTCTATTCTTTTCTCTATGCGTTAGTGTTCTAACCAATAATCACCGAAGCGATGTTCTGTCCGATCGATTCAGGAACCAACTAACGAATGCCAAAGTGCTGTACTTTGTGAATTTCGGTAAACGGAATCCAAAGTGTTGTACTTTGTGAATTTCGGTAAACGGAATCCAAAGTGTTGTACTTTGTGAATTTCGGTAAACGGAATCCAAAGTACTATACTTTGTGAAGTTTGTTAAGGTTCGAATCTCGTGACTTCCGTTAGGTTTGATTTGGGTTTTACACAAATACATATCCCATTCTGTTAAACTATATGTTTAACCATGCGAATACTCCCAACTATACGCTTACAATCAAAATGGATGCTTAATCATCAGAAGATCCAAAATAATAAAGTATATGCTTAATTATCAGAAGGAGTAGAATCAAGAAGCTTGTTAACTCGATACTGCATGCTTATAAAGTGAGTCATTCTCTTTTTATCAAATTTGCATTCAAAATCATGTTTGTCTTAAAGTTATAATTACAGGGATTAAGTTTATGTAATCTTCAATTACTGCCGGTATGTGGGGTTTTGTATACATTACTTATTTCCCATCACCATTGGACAACGAGTTAGCCAATGGGTGATCTGACCATAGTCACAGAAACGAGTCGAGTGACAAATACCGATTTGGGGTAATTGGTTGATAAAAACATTGTAATCTCCCTTAATACTGTAAATTACAACAATGTGTCATTTTATAAAAATGAATGAACTCACTCGGTATTTCCTGCTGACAAAACCTTTTTAAAACGCGTTTCAGGTAATTCCAGTAGATCAGAATAAGAGATGGATACGACACCAAAAGACTTACAGAAGTGGCTTATTTTATCAGTTAAACTAAATCAAGAAATGTTGTTCATGCTAAAGCTACCTTTGTAAAACATGGGTTTTATCTCATCTATTTAATAAATAAAATCCGGTGTTTCTAAACTCTGAGATTTTTCCTAACTCACGGTCCTGATGAACTTTTCGCTGCAATATTTTTCAAAATAATCACCGGTACCACTTGGCTGTTCGCGGCTCCCGATTCCGTCCAGGGTGGGTCGGGGGTCGTGACAGAAGGTGGTATCAGAGCCACTGACTTAAGCCAAAGGTGTTGTGATAATAATAATTAAGCTTAAATAAAAGAGTTAGGAAATTGCTATTAAACTGGTAGCACACATGATAGCATTTAGACTTGAACTTAAGAAAAGATGCCTTAGTATAAGCTCCGAGATAAGCTAAATACTTGTATAAATAAAGTGTGAGGGGTTTTGGTATGCCGTGAGGATGATAACTAGGACGTTGCAAGTATAATAAATAAGCAATAACACTTGACCACTGTTATTTCTTATTTATTAGTACTACTTTGTTCTAGAATATGATCTGTCATGTGAAGACTTATTTGTTTAGTCCTTGTTGAAAGTCATAATGCACTTTCCAAATCATGATTTAAGAAAAATACTATTTATGGGAAATACAAATTTCTCCTCCGGCAAGACTGGGTATGGTATAGTAGACTCTCCAGCTTGTCCGGATATACTCAGGTTACCTCTCCGGCTAGAACCGGGTAAGCAGGTATATAATATGCCAAACAAGTGACAAGATTTCCCTAAATAGTATCATGACCAGATATCTGACTGGTTCTTGGAAATATAAATCTGTTAAATACATTGACCTTATGAAGAGTATGTATATTACAGTCTGTGAAATATATATATAGATATGTATATCTATATAGAAATCCATAAATCATAAAGGATTGACGATTAAGAATAAAGCACAAACATATGTGTCAATAATAAATCTAGATTCCTTTATCAAGAATCTCTTGCATATATTTATAACTCCGATATCAAACATTATTTCGTTTGATCATTTACCTCGTAACTCGTGCGACAATATAAACAATGGAAACCCATTAAGTTGGGACACCATCAAAAGTATAAGAATTTCCAATGCGTTACCATAAACTATTAACGCAAGTAAGAATCATGTAAAGTTGTGCTAGTGCACAAGAAAACACACGAAACTTAAAATTATACATCGAAGTATAGCACACATGACTTCCAAGGCAAGACCTTTGGAAAATATAAGTGGGCATGACGACACCAATGCTAAATTCCGTCAGTGGAAGAACTACTGATCAAAACGCGGCACTTTGCCACATGATCCTACAAACGATCTGAATATCGCTGAGGTACGTTGGAACAAGATTTTACAACCATCGGTACACAGTCTAATCAGAGTCACAATTCTTAACACTGCAAAAGGAGTTACATACCTTTGCAACTCCCTCTATTTCATTTTATTCGACATTCCATGATAATGTCACTTAACACCGGTGATCACCCAAAATTCCAGATAAAATTCTTAAATTCCTTTTGTTCAAAATTCAGACCTCTGCACATAATGAATAGACTTTTACATTTCTACTTCCCCTAATGGTCATCATACCATGAGGATTTCTTTCATAATAGCAAATATTGATTTATTTCATTTCTTGGTAAATCCACACGTTACACATGCACTGTTTGTTGCGCATGTGGTTCATTTGAGTTATGAAGACCATAGGAGGGCTTCATTCCAATTTGTTGCTTTATCAAAAGTTCAAATCTCGTTTCGCTATACTTGATCTTTGCATTGTAAACCGCATTTTTGCAAAACAATAATTCTTTGATATTGAATCAATGAATTTCCTGAAAAACTCGATTTTCTTTTGAATGGTATACATGGTTTTTGCGGTAACCATGTCAGAACTTCTTGGACTCGTTTTGTTTAAACCAAGTTCAACTGTTTGAACTTGCTTGCAGTATGTATTCAATTCAAGGTCCCATATGATGGATTGCAGCTATCATATTCAAAATAGTCCCAACAAGCACTTCATTTATTTTGAACCATAACAGGCTTGTTTGGTATTCGACTTCATTAAATTGTTTCTTTAATCACGATCACCTTGTGGTGACGTTTCCACAAAATTGAAGCTTGCGCTAATCTCGTTGCTCATACCTTGCTCGGATTTAATTATTTAATTATTTATTGTGTATTGATATTAAATCCGCTTGGTTGATCTATGTATTATCAGTCTTAATGCAATTATGTGTTAAGATAATGGTACCCCAGTTCGTGTTAAATATTCCGGTATACCTCTTAACGGTTCTTTCACCATCGAGCGAACATTTCGTGATATTCATTGTCTTTCCTCTTCGCTCAAAAATATTGTTTATTCGTTCCATTTTCAATTGTAGATCCTATGAAAATTATTCGAAACAAATATTCAGATTTACTTTGTGAACCCTTCGCTTAATTTCAAAACACGGTGATATTTGTTGATCACTTCTATTATTACCTTGTTTCAATCACTACGACACCTTGTGGTGTTGGTATGAACTTGCAACTTGTGCTAAATTACTATCAGTTGTTTCATGCGGTACTATTTATGCTTTTCATTTGCACACATTATATACGGATTTAATTATTTGTTTGTACTGAATCCGCTTTGTTGGTTTATCCTATAAAAGCAATCTTAACACAATCGTGTGCTAAGATAATGATACAGAAATTCATTTCATATTTTAGTGTATCTCTTAATGATTCTTACATCATCAATCGAGCGTTTCGTAATCTTTATTGCTTTATCATTTTCGATTGAAAAACATTATTCAATTATTTCATCTTCAATCAAAAATCCTACTAGATTCTTTGAATCAAACATTCGGATTTACTTCGTTGAACTTTCATTTGATTTCATGAACTAATTCAGTCACTGCTATTATTTTTTCGATCACTACGACACCTTGGGGTGGCGTTTTCTTTAATGTGAAACCTGAGCTAATCTTCTTTTCTTACCTGATGTATGGATTTATTTATTTATTTCCTGTTGACTCATTATCTTAAACAGTCTTAATACAATTATGTGTTAAGATAAGAGTACACAAATTCATATCATATTCCGGTGTATCTCTAAAGTTTCTTTCATCATTGATCGAAAATTCTATGATATTCATTTGGTCTTATCTTCCTCAATTGAAAATCCTATTCGAAATGAATATCTAAAATTTTACTTCATTAAAGCTTTTAGTTGATTACAAAAACAGTGAAATTGTTCGGTCACCGCAATTATTGAACTATTTCAATCATTACGACACCTTGCGATATCGGTATAGACTTGTAGCTTGAGCTAATCTTATATACCTTTCGCTTGACTCATCCTTGAAAGTGGTCTTAATACAACTATGTGTTAAGACAAAGATACACTAAACTCTATTATATTCCGATGTATCCTTGTAATTCGATAAATGTTAACCCCTTTAATTTTTCTCAGTTGACAAATTATTCTCGTACTTCTATTTTTCAAGCTTGTTATTTTGAATCTTTCTCAGTTGATAATCAAAATAAGTTTCCTGTGACAATGACTTCTATTGTTTCTAAAGTCATTTACAACTTGTAAATATTCACATCCATTGATCATATATCTTTTGGCTTGAACCTAATCACCTTGGAAACTATATCATTTCATCTCATTCATTTGAATATCTCATCTTTTGAAATATCCCGATTCGCTTCCTTGAAACTCTCAATTAATTTCGAAAACGGTGAATTTATTCGGTCACCATAATTATTGAATTCTTTCAATCATTACAACACCTTGAAGTGTCCGTATAAATTTGTAGCCTGTACTAATAATAAACTCTATTCATACGTTATTCATTTGATTCGTCATTTTAATAGTCTTGATACAGTTATGTATTCAGACCATGATACACTAAATTCTATTGTATTGTCCAGTGTATTCTTACCAATTAAGTAAGCGATATTGATTTTTGGGTTAATCATTGACAAATCGTTTTTCATACTTCCATTCACAAAATAGAGATTTATCAATTCAGAATCTCCCTCAATTGATCAAAGTAAGTTCTTTTCTAACATTGGATCCTATTGTTTCTACAAGTCCTTTTATTTCAAAATTTAATACCTATCAAATATCTTTTGATTTCATCCCATGATATATTATTAAAAGGAGTAACATAACCCCAAGAAGGTATCATAGTCCAAATCTCGAGGACGAGATTTAAAACAAGGTGGGGAGGATGTAACGACTGACCCAAAAATATCCTAAAACGCTCCGTAAGTGGAAACCCGAACCCCTGAAACCCTAATGTACATGAAAAACCAAGAAAACAAGAAATTCGGGTTTCAGGCGGGCCGCGTAAACCATAAGAAAAGTTTATGCGGGCCGCGTCAACTTAAATTTATTCCGGATGAGCATGAAGGCTTCACACGGGCCGCGTAGGTGTTCCTCCAAGTTCACGCGGGCCGCGACAACTCAACGATGAGCGAAAATCTGGTGCCGCCACGTGTCGGTGACTCAGCAAAACCCTAGCCGCCTTTATGACCCTCGCGGGCCGCGTAAAATTTAAGTGTGGGTTGACGCGGGCCGCGTAAAACCCATTTTTCAGCTATAAATAGATCCGATCATGAGCAGTTCAGTTGTGTCAAAATATTATTCTTAAAACGCCTCTATTCTGCTAAAATCGAATTTCCGGGTAGTGAAACGCTGCTACGATAAAGGGTATTAACTCAATCACTGCTCAATTCTTTTCTTTCCTTCAGCTTTTATTATAGAAAATAGTAGTTCGGGATTATACCTTCTAAAACCCGAAACTCTGCCCGTTATTAGGATAATAACTCTAATCACTGGAACGATACTTTATCCGATCGATTGAAACTATCCGATGGATGTTTAAGTGCTGCTCAAACTCGGGTTATACTTTGTCATTCGTCGTGAATTCGATGGATGTTTAAGTATCGCACTTTGTTATTCATTGTGAGGGTTTCTATCTCGTGATTATCGTTAAAGTTGAATTGAGTTACTACACTAATACGAGTTCCATAGTGTCTAGAAATTAGAACTCGTAATCAGGGAGCTGCTAGAATACTTAGCAACTAAGTAAACTTAGTAGTTAAATAAACTTGGTAAACTTACCAATTACGTATACTTAGTTGTTAAGGAAACTTAGCAGTTAAGCTAGTTGAGTAGATTAATTAATCTGCTAAATAAGTTAAGTAATCAACTAAGCAAATTATAAGAGTTAAGATAAATTAATTAGTTAAATAGTTAATTAATTAAGTTAAGAAAGGTTACTTAAGATTAATTAAGCTAAGCGAGATTAATTAAGTTAAGCAAGATTAATTAAGCTAAGCAGGATTAATTAAGCTAAGTAAGATTTATTAATCACCTAAATAGATATACATGAAAAATAGATATATATGGGGTAGATATTATCTAAAGAAGATTTTATCTAAGGAAAGTATTACCTAGGGAAGGTATTATCTAAGGAAAGTATTATTCAGTGAAGGCTTTATCTGGGGAAAGTTTATCTAGGGAAATTCTATATAGGGTAAGGCTTATCCTCTTACTTATAAAAAGGAAGCTTATGATTCATTTTCCTTTGTTCATTTCTTTTATTCTTTTCTCTATGCGTTAGTGTTCTAACCAATAATCACCGAAGCGATGTTTTGTCCGATCGATTCAGGAACCAACTAACGAATGCCAAAGTGCTGTACTTTGTGAATTTCGGTAAACGAAATCCAAAGTGCTGTACTTTGTGAATTTCGGTAAACGGAATCCAAAGTGCTATACTTTGTGAAGTTTGTTAAGGTTCGAATCTCGTGACTACCGTTAGGTTTGATTTGGGTTTTACACAAATACGTATTCCATTCTGTTAAACTATATGCTTAACCATGCGAATACTCCCAACTATACGCTTACAATCAAAATGGATGCTTAATCATCAGAAGATCCAAAATAATAAAGTATATGCTTAATTATCAGAAGGAGTAGAATCAAGAAGCTTGTTAACTCGATACTGCATGCTTATAAAGTGAGTGATTCTCTTTTTATCAAATTTGCTTTCAAAATCATGTTTGTTTTAAAGTTATAATTACAGGGATTAAGTTTATGTAATCTTCAGTTACTGCCGATATGTGGGGTTTTGTATACATTACTTATTTCCAGTCACCATTGGACAACGAGTTAGCCAATGGGTGATCTGACCATAGTCACAGAAACGAGTCGAGTGACAAATACCGATTTGGGGTAATTGGTTGATAAAAACATTATAATCTCCCTTAATACTGTAAATTATAACAATGTGTCATTTTATAAAAATGAATGAACTCACTCAGTATTTCCTGCGGACAAAACCTTTTTAAAACGCGTTTCAGGTAATTCCAGTAGATCAGAATAAGAGATGGATACGGCACCAAAAGACTTACAGAATTGGCTTATTTTATCAATTAAACTAAATCAAGAAATGTTGTTCATGCTAAAGCTACCTTTGTAAAACATGGGTTTTATCCCATCTATTTAATAAATAAGATCCGGTGTTTCTAAACTCTGATATTTTTCCTAACTCACGGTCCTAATGAACTTTCCGCTGCAATATTTTTCAAAATAATCACCGGGACCACTTGGTTGTTCGCGGCTCCCGATTCCGTCCAGGGTGGGTCGGGGGTCGTGACAAAAACACTCAAAGATCAAAGATTCCAAAAAAATCGACGGTTCTTTCAGATACACTATTTCCTCAGTAAAACGCCAAAAATGCCAAATATCGTTTCTTGTATATTCATATACTGTTCTACGCCAAAGTTTCGGATAATGCATTCTTCCCTGAGGTGTTGTGACTCAAATAACATTTTGCTGCATGAGATGGATAAATCATAAACAAAAAAATGTTGGGGTCAGACTTATGTCATTTTCTGTGTTTTGTTCTTGATGAATATTTTAATGGCATGAAAAGACGAATGAAACTAATGAGTTGTTTTAAGATACATAATCAAACAAAAAACTGATGTTATTTTGTCTTTCCAAACGGCCACAAAAACACAAGCATTGCTAAGCCAAACCACCAGCGAACATGATTCAAAAGAAGAAATAGACTGATGACAGTGAAGATTTGGAAGATGAATTGTTTTTATTTTTATTTTTTAATTTTCTTTTTCTGTAGTTTGCTATGTAATTTTCAACTTAGAAATAAAAAAATACATCATGTTAATAAAAACGCCAAAACAGTCATAATGCATATGAAACACCATAAATGGAGTAAAAACGCCAAAAACTCCCAATCTATAATGAAAGTAATTTGCAGAATTATTAATTAATAAAAGCTAAAAATGGAAAAACGCCAAAAACTACTTAAATCCATTCAAAAACGCCAAACTCGGGAAATGGAAAGTCTATTAATATCATATATTAAAACAGTAAATATACACAGTAACTGAAAAGACAGCTACTTTATTAATATCATATATTAAAAAAATCTCGCCTAAACCACGCGCCAAAAACATCCTATAAGAGAGACGTCTCTACACAATCAACTAATCACAACCCCAGAAACAAACGCCATATTTCCTAGAAAGCATTCACTTTAAAAACGCCAAAAAATAATAGTTAAAAAAAGCCACAGATGCAGAACCTCGATTCTGCTATATTGAGTATTGATCTGAATTAAGTTTCACTGAATGGATTCTTCTCTATAATCTTTTGCTGAATGAGATGGACAAATATTCAAGGTAAAGAGACTAATGATACTGATATGACATCATGTCACTTTATTCTTGATGGATATATGGATGGCATGAAGGGATCAATACATTAGAGCAGGCGTTGATCTTCAACATATCATCAAACAAGTATATATCCACCCATAATAAAGGACGCCACAATAAATAAGCATCTTCTAAAGATGGTCGTTATGCATCATCAAATAAGCATCCTCTAGTATTTTAAAAAAAAATTAGTATAAAACGCAAAAAACTACAAACAACAAAACGCCTGATAGTGTGAAAAACTGTGAGAAGGAATGCTAGCAAAGCACGATGTTGCTATATAAAACGCCAAAAAACGCAAACAAAGTAAAAAGAAAAATAAAAAAGACGGTAACATTATTGCCAAACATTATTGTTATATTAATGCCACTACATGGAAAATTGAAATTTATTTATCTTTTCAAAACGTCATAATTGTCTGTCACATTATAGGCCTGCATCCTACATTGCAAAACACTTGATATAAAATAAAATCAAGAAAATTACTGATGTTTTTACATTAAATGCCTGCATCTTGATCTAAAAAAAAGAAATAAAAACGCCAAAACAATACTTAAAACGCCAAAATATTTATTATTATTCTAATCTAAAAACAATAAAAGGCCGCGTATTTATTAAACGCCAAAAAATGGAAAGATGAAGTGACACGCGTTTAAAAAAAGAAAATATAAAAGGACAAAAAAGCCCCTTCGCCCTTTTCTAAGCGGCGTGACACGTGTTGGGCCAGGAAGCGTTCTTACCGTTCTCACACTTTTGAGCGTTTTCTCCTGAACCCGTTTATATATATATATATATATATATATATATATATATATATAGAGAGAGAGAGAGAGAGGATTAGGTTCATTTGTAAACAACCTACTTGATTATGAATACTAGTGAACTAATCTTAGCCCTTGATTATCAGTACAAAAGTGTAAATCAATGGCCAGAATTTGATGATGAAAATACACTAGTGTATTTTACGATTTGAAGATGTAAATCAATGGCCAGGATTTATTCACTCCGTTCACAAATATACTAGCGTTCAATCTAGAACCTCACCCTATATATGAGGATATCATTACACAACACTAATTATTAGGAGAACAAAAACAACAACTCTAAATCACTAAATTTTGAGATTTAATGTTTATATATTTTAGTTTTTATGTTTCTTACATTCATATGTGTATTACGTATACACAAAAAAAAACCATATATTTTTATCTATACATAGCCTACGTACATGTAGATAATTTAACCTACATATAACATACATATATGTAGCCTACACATAACCTACGCAGTGTAGGTTATATAAAAATTGAAAATTTACATAATTTATTTTAAGTTCTACTGTGATAAACAATAAATCTTACATTAGTAAAACTTTCATTTACTTTTTAGGTTTTTAGGATTGAAAAAATGGGTAATTCATTTTGTTCTACATATATATAGGGGAGGGTTGTTTTTGAGAACGCTAAATATTGCGAGAACCATGAGAATGAATGAGAAAATCAATTAAAACCATTTTTAATACAAACCTCAACGTAACTAAAATACAACGTCAAAACAAGAATTTACAACATCAAATAATTTATTTCTCCGCTCAAAATCACTCTTATTAAAATTTTTACATATGTGTAAATTAGATAAATACAACAAATTTACACGTGTAAATGAGAAACTCACACATGTTTAATTTTTTAATATTTACTTATATATGTAAATTTAATTTCTAACATTGTATTCGAATAATAATGATAAGTGTAAAAGAAAATTTTGAATTTTAATTGTTTTTAACTAAGTTCTCGCGAGTTTTTCAATCATTCCCAAGGTTTTCACAATATTTAACGTTCTCATTTACTAATGTGTGATTTTCTGTTTTTTGTTGAACAAATGCGTGATTAGGTTTACGCATGCGTGATGACGTGTGTTTGTTCATGTGTGATTACGGTTTAAATTTTATAACATTCGTAATTTACTCTCGTACGCTTCGCATGTTAACGGCTATTGTACGTTAACTTTCCCATGTATATATATGGTGGGGGGGGGGGGCAATGGGGAACACCAAAAAAGTGGGAACCGGGGAACCATACATTTAAGATGTTAAACATTAAACTTAACATGTTAAAAATCAATTTTTTTATTTTTTTTCGAAGCTTTTCTATATAAATATATGTAGAAGCCTTTTTAATAAATAAAAAATCCCAAAACTAAAACATTCTTAAAATACAGTAAAAAAAGATAAAAAAAAATACAAAAATGATTGTTTTTATCGCGATAGCTTCTACACATTTTTATATGCAAAAACTCGCAAATTCTTTTGATATAATTTTTTTTTTTTTGCACTTTAAAATTGAAAAAAAATACATGTTTCCCCTGTTCTCCACTTTTTTAGTGTCAGCCATTGAACCTCACACTATATATGTATATATGTGTGCGTGTGTGTGTATAGGGTTAGGATCGTGTGAGAAACACTTGGCTAATTAAGAAACAGGAGAAACATTCTGAACCACACATTTTCCTTAATGAAAAATTCAAAAATGAAAATATATATATATATATATATATACATATACATATAGTGTACAGATAAGTATAAATATGTATAAGTGATTGTAGAGATATGTATATAAAGAAATATTATGGTTCTAAATATGTTTTTCTAGTATATATGTCTAAAATATGTTTTTAAAGTTGAAAAATAAGTATCCTATATAAATGTTTCATATGTGTATAGTTTAAGAATTGACAATATACATATGTATGTATATATTTAAAAAACACTTGCAAACGTGTGATTAGAGGGAAAATAAATTGGCTCGGAGAAATGTGTGATTTAAAATGTTTTTAAAATTTTCAAATAAAATGCTCATCTCTTAGCATCTCTATTAGGGATGAGCTCGGTACCGAACCGGTACCGGAACCGAAAGTATCGGTACCGAAAATCCTCAAAAGTGGGTACCGGTACCAGTACCGAATATACCCGGTACGGTACGATCCGGTACCGGTACGGTACCGGTAAATACCGGTACTGAAAATGTCAAAAGTCGGTACCGAAAAGGTACCCGGTTCGGTACCAGTACCGGGTCCATTTTACATGTAATTTTGTCACTTTGTGAATACAAAAAAGACGTAATTGGTTTGAAGGTTCTTTGTACACTGTTAGTTAGTCAAAGAGATGTAATCAAAACTCACTTTTATCTTTATATAGGGTTTCTAGATCGATATCTTTCCCAGTGACTTTAATTGGTGTAAAGAAAACAAATTAGCGATGTTATCAAGAAAACCATCAAAAAATTGATCAAAGTTTGTTGGCCAATCTTCGAAAATGTTGAAGATAAAAGTTTTAAGCGAAGTCTCCTTTTTATATTAATCAATCAGGCCATCAATGTAACTAGTGAGATTTTTCGTGTGTTGTGGCTAAGCTTATAAATAAATCAAACATTCATGAACTCTTTGTAAACCATTCAAAAGGAAGTTCGTTTTGTTTATTTAAGTAAACGAACAGACAGGAACAAATTTTTATATAATGCTCATGAATATTTATTTATGTTCGTTCATTAATGTTTATTTATTTTTCTTTATGTTCGTTGATGTTTGTTCGTTTAAATTTTGGACAAATATATAAGTATTTTTATTTGTATAAATATAACCTTAAATAAAGCTTTCTAACTACATAAATAAATATAAATAATTTTTAATTGGGCTTTCTAGTAATAAAAAAATTTGGCTTTCTAGTGGAACGAATTTATATAAAAAAGAATCACGTAATTGAATCATGCACATTTAAACCACTAATTAAGACCTATTTTTGGATGAATTGTGATGTATTATAATTGTTTGTTTGTGTCTTTTCCATTCATTTATTTTGTTCAGTTATATATGTTCATTTTGTTTGTTTATGTTTGTTCATATATGTTCGTTTAAGTTTGTTTGTGTTCGTCTACGTTCTTGAATTGTTTGTTTAGGTTTTAAATGAATGAACATGAACATGCAAATTTTCTTAATGAATGAACATGAAAAAAATATTTGTTCGATTATATGTTTGTGTTCGGTTAAAATTAAATAAACAAATACATGCCTTTATTCATGTTCGTTCCATACGTATATAGGCCTAGTTTAGAATTGCTTGTAATAGGAAAGCTATTGTTCTTTTAATCGACATTAGTTCGTGTTCGTTCGTTAAGAAAATTAACATGTTCATGAACTGTTCACGAACGCATACCAAACATAAGTTTATGTTCGTGTTCGTTCGTAAAAGAAATTCAGTTGTTCACGAATAGTTCGTGAACACTGGTCTCCAACACAAACGAACGCAAGTAAATAAAAACAAACACAAATGAAGATTTAACTAAAAAAATAAAAACATTGTTATCCTTAAACATTGGATGTAAGTAGTTAAATACAATCATCAAATGATAAATCAAAACACAAGAATTCTACTAGACTACCAAACCATGAATCAAGTTTAACTAATTTAGACATAATTATCCCCAAAAATGTCTTAGAATGTCCAAATTTTAGCTAACTTAGAAAAAAATAGGGTTTCAAGTTTTCAATATGTTTAGATAAAAGGTTTATTATTTATTATTTTTTGATATAATCAAACGGACATGAACGAACGTAAACGAACATATTACCGAACGTAGTCGAACGAACGAGACCTGTGTTCGTGTTCGTTCGCTAAGCTAACCGAACCAAAATTTTTGTTAGTGTTCGTTCGTTAAACTAATCGAACGGACATAAACGAACTTCCCGCCGAACGGTTCACAAACTGTTCGCTGAACGTTCGGTTCGTTTACAGCCCTAGTCCCAAGCTCCATGATAAGAAAATGGAAGGGAAATTTGAGTGGGCCTGATGGTTCATCAAGTCTTAATGGAAGGGAAATTTGAGTGGGCCTGATGGTATTATTTCCTAATGCCTCTGAATTTTTTGTTGATTTCAACTAGTGAGATTTTTACCCACGCTTCGGGCAGGAATTTGGTCGTTATCTGTTTGATTCGTTATGGTACCAACACTCGCTGTAGTAATCGAAAGAGAAATCCTTACATCAATCGAAACATCGATCAAAAACGATAAAAATGAATATGATGTTGTTTAGTTGATATTGGTTCATTTGTTTTGTGTTTCATGTTAATTTTTGTCAACATTGCCATATAACTTTTATTGCAAATGAATGTTGTGCCACTATCATACCATACCTAACTGAAACCGACTGAACAACATGTGTATCGGTACCATATTTATTTTTATTGTTTTTACTTTCGATAAACTGACGTCGTATCGCTACGCTATTCATGGCAACTTTGTCTGCACTTCGCGGCGGGAATTCGGTAGTTATCTGTTCAGTTCGCCGCGGTACCGACACTCGCTGTAGTTAGGGGCAGGTATAGGTTGTAAATAGGGATAGCCCCCGCTACCCCTTGACGCTCTGGCGGTAGTGTAAATTTTGAAATAATTTGACGGGTTTTTTTTATTTCATTACCCTTTTTTCTGAAACGTTGCCCCTTTAAGAATTTTTTAGTTCTGCCACTGGCTGTAGTAATCGAAAGAGATACCCTTACACCGATTGAAAACAATAAAAATGAATATGATGTTGTTTAGTTGATATCGGTTCATTTGTTTTGCGTTTTATGTTTATTTTTGTCAACATTGCGACATAAATTTTATTGCAAAGGAATATTGTACCACTATCGTAGCATACCTAACTGAAACCGACTGAACAACATGTGTATCGGTACCAGTATTTATTTTTATTGTTTTTGCTTTCGATAAACTGGCGTCGTATCGCTACCATACGGTGTTAAACCGAACCACATCTTTAGACTAAACTGACTTTTTGAAACAAAACTCGACCAGTGACTAAAATGGTAATTTACTCTAGATAATAATAGTGATTCAATATTTAAATAATCGATAATATTATATTATATTATATATACTATCATTACCAATCATGCGTGAATCGCGATTTGAGTTTTTACTTTTTTTTCTTTTTTCTTACTATTTTTTTTTTTACTTTTAACCCTCGACTTTTATAATTTTCAAATAGTATTTAATCAAGTTTACGGGTTTATTTTTATGTACATGCTGGTATAAATTCAAGTTGATTTATATTTCGACGTAATTTTTCCCACAAATGAGTCGGGTCAAATATAATATGTTCTTATGCTTATTATTATGTACGTTTTTTGTTGGTCTACATTTTGACTTAAATGTTGATTATATCATAAGAACATGGGTAAAACATAAACCCTAATTAAATAAATTCAATCATGAACAATAAAATAAGACGTGTGTACCTGATTAGCCAGTAATCACACTAGAGAATGAAGTAGACGTCATGTTCGTCAGATTGGTCGAGTTCCTCCTTAGGGTGCAATCTAATGATGGTGATGAAGAAGCCGATAAAGGGGAATCGATTAGGAGAGGATGCGATTTGATGTTATGTGTTTAATCAAGTTGTCTAACCTCGAAACCTCTACATTAGTCTTCTTATATATGCACCCAAGACACTACTACAAAATTGGGCAATTGTGACCAAAATTTGCCACCGAGAGAACATGTGGCAAAATTAGCAACCGATTTGCCACCAAAATTTAAAAAGGTCACGTACAACCCATATTCAGTAACTAAATAGTGGCAAAATTTGCTACCTTAAATTTTCGGTAGCAATTTAGTGGGAAACATAATAAAAACCAATAAAAAAATTAATTAAATGAAAAATACATTAAATTGTGACCGGATTTATGGTAGCAACTTGAAAATCTAATTTGGCAGGCCAATTTTACGAATCCCTGCATCTCAAATGTTAGGGTTTTTATAAAGATAACTCCTCTCTCCAACATTTACTGCCCTACATCGTACAGCTCCGATCTCTTTTGATCGTCATGGTTACAGGTTCATCAAAATCTCTAACCCTAAAGTCACTCCTAATCCCGCTTCATCAAAATCTCTCTCCACCCCACCATCAGATGAACCAGCCCCTCTACCACGGTTCGACTCGTTGCCGTTGACCAACCAATGGACTACTACAGGTGCTACAATGTACCATTGGCCAAGCTACTACTCTCTGCGGTTGCAATTTGAAGTTATGCCACTTTGAAGGTATTTTTTTACTCTGCATTCCAAGCTTTGTGTTTTACCATGAGTGCTAGAATTTATGATGAATCTTGATCTGTGCTTTAATTTTGGGGTTTAGTTTAAGATAATGTATGTAATATTGTAATTAGTGATGTTTAGATTAAATGCCTACCAAGTGTTTGATGAAATGTATGTGTTAGTTTTTTCCTCTAGTTTTATTCATCATTGTGCAGATAACTTGGTTAAAGGGAATTAATATTTATCTCTTTTTTCATATTTATTAATGGAAATTTTATCATGATTATGGTTTTCAACTGTTAACAGGAAGTAAGATCAGAATGGGTCTGCTTGTGCACAAACCACCAAGAAATGGCCCTACAGTTTTGGAGATTGGTGTCCCAGATCGCACCGCTGTTAATGAAAGGAAGAAAAGAAAAGGGTAAGCCTGAAGCAATCTCATTTTGTCAGGAATTACGATTGATACCAGAAATGGAAAGATGTGAATAAGTTTATTGATGCTTTTAATTTAGTGAGAATTTTAGGAATTTCTTATCGAGTTGATTACACTTTCTCTACAGGTTTTTTAGTACAAAAAAATGTTTTTGAAATAAAGTAGAATTTTATTCATAACTTTAAACATATTGAATCATGTTTTTTAGCTTCTGGTACTTGAATTGTAGCTCACAATTGGATATTGTTATCTTTGCAATCAACTTGACCCGTTATTAGTTTTCGTTAATTCTGACTTCTTGATTCAATTCATTGGTTGTTTTGTAGATTGAAAAGTTGAACTTAGTTATAAGGAGCTCATTAAGGAAAATGATGAAGAAAAAGAAAGATTAAATTGGATTATTGCGGGGCTGTTGGCTGGAAAAGAAAAAGATAAGGTGGATAAAGATACTATGCTCGATAGGATGTCACAAATTGAAGCTATGTTAACAAGTACAATTCGAAGATAGGCTACAAACACTTGGTTTTAAATGTTTTGATGTTTATCATATTAGGATAATTTTAGTTATCTGAAGTTTTAGCTGGTATTTCTATTAGAATGTTTTATATGCTTTTGGTACAGAGATGTTTTATATAATTTTGGGTTTTGGTGATCTTATTAGACTTTAATATAATTTTGTAATTTTATTGATATGTAATTTTTATAAAAAAAGTAGGGAAAAATGGAAAATCAATCTGAATAAAAAACCAATATTCAAGCAATCACAAAATGGTAGCAAATAATGGTAGCAAATAATTCAACACGTTCGTTAATTGCTACCGATTTTCAATGAAAATGGTGGTTAAATGGTGGCAAATGGTTGGTGGCTAAATGGTGGCAATATCAAACGGTGGCAATAAAGTGGCAAAAAATCCGTCACAACTCGGTAGCAAACAAGGCGGACCGTAGCAAATAAGAAGCGGTGGCAAATAATTTTGACCAATTTTGTGGTGGCAAAAATAAGGTGGCAAAATATAAAAATGGTCGCTATTTGGTGGCATTAGGGCAATTGACACGGGTGTTTTTGTCACCACATTTTTGGTGGCAAAATGGTGACAACAGGGAAATTGCTACTGTTTTGTGACCAAAAGTTTCATGACAAAAACCCTCTTTTCTAGTAGTGAGAGGAAACCCTAATTAGTTAATAAGGGTAATTTCGCCCATCAACAATTACCAAATAATTATTTAATAGGTTGTTATATATTTTGATCTATTATTATATAAATGATTAAAATGGCCATATATAAATAAATATATTATTTATTTATTATTACATTAAATTTCATTGTTTTTTCGGAAATGAGTCGAGTCAAATATAATACGTTTTATTGCTTATTTTTATGTATGTTTTTAATTGGTCTACGCTTTCACGTATGTTTTCTCGGAACACCGCGATAACGTACGGGGCAATTTGCTAGTTAGTGATTCAATATTTAAATAATTTAATAAAATAGTCCATCACTGTAATTAATTAAGACATGAAATCTACATCATCGATGATCGATCATAAACTAAAATCTCACCTGAACTTGTTCTCCAGTTTTTAGCTGTATTATTATAAATTTCCATTTTGAGACTGAACTTTTGACATGAACCAATTAAAATATCACACTTTAAAAACAGTGTTTCAACATAGAGTTTTTTCCCAAAGTGATGTTAGGAGAAAAAATATTTACCATTTTAATGTTTCTTCAAAATTATTTATCAAAATAGTGTTTTCTCTTCTTTTTTTATTTACTTTTTTTATTAATTCATTCTTTTATTAGATAAAAAATCGGAAAAATGGCAAATTTACTCTAGTTCACAATTCAACATTTCGGTGGTCATTTTTTGTTCTTTTATGATATTTTTTTATCTTCTTTTTTGATTTACCATTTATTTGTTTTTTAATTGTAGTTTATTTTTTAATTATGAGTTTTATTTTTCTTAATTTATTATTACCAGTTTTACCATATTTCATTTTTTAACAACAACCATGGATAATCTAAAATAAATCTAAACAATAAAATAAAAAACATGACAAAGCTAATCAAATATTGAACTTAACGCATTACTGGTTCAATATCAAATACAAACAAAACTAAAAATGTCAATCAAAGTCGAGTCACCACTGATCTCAATTTTAAACAGATTAAAAGAAAAAATGTCAAAAAATCCAACCAACTTAGTGATTGTTAGTCGTTCTTCTAGGCTTAGCGGGACATCTTGCCCGGTTATGGCCAGGTCGTCTACAAATACCACAAAGCACAGTCCTTTTCTTCTCTTTAATATCCATTCCATTTTGTAGCCATGTTGAGCAAGGACGACCCCTTTTATCTCGTTTTAGATCTGAATTGGGAAGTAATTCTCTAATAGATGATGGTTGTGGCCAATATGCTTCGTGAGGGAGTGGCGAAAACTCATACGACCAAGTAGCACAATAATCAACAATTGAGTAGCATTTATGAACATATTGCCAAGTGTTTAAAGAAAGATTGGCACATGCACTCAAAACATGAGAACACGGATACTTGAATATCTCCCACTTACCACTTACCACATGTGCAAGTTTTTTGTTCCAAATTAACTACTTGAACATTTTTTCCCTTTTGAGTTATCACCTCAAATATTCCTTTTTGTCGGTTAAATGATCTTAAAGAATGTGCACTAGCTTTTGACATCAAAGCTGCCTTTTTTGCAGCAACATGAGGAGTATACACATCTCCGTTAGCTTGAGCACTAGATCCCATAGGACGCCTTACATCAAAATAGTTAACCAATCTATAAAATGTAAGTTGAACACATGCTGTGATTGGTAAAAAAACGAGCACCTTTAATAGTTTAAGTACACTGTTGAATATCTCTGACAAGTTTGTAGTAAGCAGCCCATATCGCTTACCACCATCATGTGCAAGTGTCCATTTATCAAGTGCATGACTCTCAAGCCATTGACGAGCTTGTCGATTTATTTTCCCAATTTCTTCCATAATGGAGTTAAACTTTTGAATTTGATTTTGACTCCCATCACGGTAAGCTAAAGTTTTCAGTTGTGAGTTGCGAAACTTATCATTAAAGTTGTTGATAAAATGCCTTAAGCAATACTTGTAGACAAGCTTTAAAGTGTGAGTTGTAAAATTAATACGATGAAGGATACAAAAAAAAAATATATGTGAAAACCACGTGGCTCCAACCAAGGAGATCCTTGAGCAATCAAGCTTGCATCTAGATTTGGATGGTCTTGGGTAATCTTATAATGTAAACAAGTATGCGGGCCGGTATACTTTACAATTTCAAAAGTTCCGTTTGATTGTTTACTTGCATGAAGTTTCCATTTATAACCAGATTTGGAATGCAACGTACATCTTATGCACTAAGTACCTGGGCGTGAGTCCACCACCATAAAATGCTTATGTGCCTTGATACAATAGAGCTTGATAGCTCTAATAAGTTCTTCCTTGTCGCTGAAAGAATCTTTTCCCAATTCACGAGTCAAATCAGTTTTATTCTCCGAGCCTGATACCATCCAATTTTCATCCGCACTCACATTTATTTCATCTAAATTGGTGTAAGTTGAAGGGACTTGAATGTTATCGTCTAATGTTTCATCTTTATTCTCATCCTCTTCTAACAAATCATCCACATCGGTTTCAGTTTCATGCATATCGGCATTGTTCACAACCGCAATTTGAGAAATTGTGTTAAAATCCTCATTTTGAATCATATGTGATACAGCATTAACTTGGTTCATTCTGGAAAAAAAAACAATTATAAAAATTAACTATGAAACAAAGGATTCAAGAAGTTTTAATATCTTTCAAACTGATACAGCATTAACTAGCATTTTGTACAACATAAGATGATCTCAACATATAATAAATAATGGGTGGTATATTCACAAACAAACAAACTTTTCACATGTACAGATCAATCGATGGAGTTATTATTACTAAAAAATAATCAAACTTGGTGGTATATTCACAAACAAACAAACTTTTCACATATACAGATCAATGGATGGCAATATTTATACAATATAAATTAGCAACTATTTTGTGCATTAGGAGGTGTACTCCTAGCTTAGGATGTGTTTCAAATTTTTTTTTTTTTTTTTTTTTTTGATTTTTCACTTTTAACCCAAGTATTTTCATATTTTGTACTTTAATCCCTTTTAATTTTTTTTACTTTTAACACAAACTTTTTCATCTTTTATAATTTAACCCAACACTTTATTATATACAACTTTGGTCCATCATACTTTTTATCTTTCGCACGTTTTTTGTTTTTCGTTTTACGTTTCGTTCTAAATTTTGCGAGTTAACACGTCGTAGCGTGCATGTGAGGTTCAATGTTTTTAGCTCCATTTTTTCGAATTTGATAGACCCGTCGCAACATGTCCATTTTTCCCCTTTTGACAAGTTCGCCACAACGGGCGGGTCCTTGATCGACTGAGTTATTATTTTCTACGTTTTACGTTTCTGTTTAATTTCTTCGCATTAACACACTGTAACGAGTGTGCGTGGTTCAGCGATTTTAAGTCTACTTTTCGTTCGGTGTAATTTTTTCCATTTTATCTATTTTATTTTTACGAGTTTTTCCAATGTTGGGAGTCGATGCCGGTGTGGCATTGGTGCTACTTGGCATGGTTTTACGAACGTTTTTAACCTATTTGATTTTTTACTAATGTTTTGTTTCGGTTTACCCTTATACTTTCTTTACTTAAAAACTATTTTTACGTGCATATTTTATGTACGGGTAGGTATAAATATGATTTGTTATACATTTCGACGTAAACTTTTTTTATAAACAACTCTAGGTCAAATATAATACGTTTTCGTTTAAAGAAACCATTTTAACGTGCATATTTTTATGTACGTTTCGGTATAAATTTAAGTTGTTCTACGTTTTAACGTAAACTTTTTTGGGAAATGATTCAGGCCAAATATATTATGTTTATGTGTTTTTTTATGTATGTTTCGTAAAGTTTGTTTCGAACCAAGTGGAGTCAAATTACGGTTTCTTTTTTTCCCTTTTATTCGAAAGCTCTAATTAATCCTTTTCGATTACATGTGTCAGATTTTCCTTTATACCTGTTACGTTTTTTATGTATGAGTTGAGTCACACATAATACGTTATGATTGTTCGATATGAATTTGCGTTACTTTACGTTTGATTCAATCACAATGCTTATACAAGTTACATTGAGTTCAACTGGATACGTCGAAATACGTGATTTCATATGGTTAATGCATCATATAACATTTGGACTAATCCATTCAATGTTTTCGATGAACCCGCGCCGCAACACGGGCGGGTCTTAATTCCTAGTTGTTATTAATAAACAATCAAACTTTGTGGTATATTCACAAACAAACAAACTTTTCAATGGTAAAAAAATAATAGACAGAGAATCCTATCAATATAAACGATCAAAAATTGTGGTTTCAACTAAACCCTAATGTAATATTGTTTCAGATGAGATGATTATGGAGATACCTGTTTCGCGATCGATCTATGTTCTCGTCAGGTCGATTTAGTTGGCTTTGATGGAGTTCAGCGATGGGGGAGAGAAGATGGAGGGAGTTCAGCGATGGAGTTGGAATTGATAACTGAAACGTCAAGGGAGTTTCCCCCTTTTTCTATTTTTTTATTCTAATAAATAAATGAGTTATAATTAAAAAATAGATGGAAACACTATTTTGGTAAATACTTTTGAAGAAACACTAAAATGGTAAATATTTTTCCCCTAACACCACTTTGCGAAAAAACTCTTTCTACATGTTTACCCATTGACTTGTATTATGTGGATGTAAATTTCCAACATATACATTCCCAACTTAGGGGAATAGTGGCAGACAGCTTGCCTGACACTTCTCTATTAGACCAACTTATTTTTAATTTAATTTTATTTCTTGATTAAAATTACGCTTTCGTCCTTTGTTTAAAATTACGTTTTTGCCCCCAACTTAAAATAAAATTATAATTTTGCCCCTAGCTCAAAATTACGCTTTTGCCCTCGGTTCAAAAAGTCACTTTTAATTTTGTTCCCAGTTTCAATTTACGGTTTCGCCCTCCGTTTAAAATTACGTTTTTGCATCCAGTTTAAAATAAAATGTTGCTTTTTCCTCTAACTCAAAACTACGATTCTACCCTCGCATCAAAATTACGTTTTTACCTACAGTTCAAAATAAAATTATATTTTCCCCCTAGCTCAAATTATGATTTTGCTCTCAGTTTAAAATTATGATTTCGCCTCCAGTTCAAAATATAATTTACGATTTTGCCCTCTGTACAGAAATACATGTTATGAAAGAAAAATATTCGGCTTACTGTCCCGCAACTCGGGCGGGAAAAAAACTAGTATATTACATCATGTTTTATCCTTTCTTTCTCATCATTACACTTCACCTGCCACCTTACTAAATTTCGCCAACTCAATTAGTTGCCGACGTTGACCATTTGGTATGAAACAGACATAAAAATTTTAACGTTTTCTAACTAAAATATTATTAATTAGATTCTTGAACTAGTTCATCTGAAACCTTTTAGTGATGATGTATACTTAGAACAAAGAATCGATTAAAGAATAGGATAAAGCATTAACGTGTAATGTTACGCCACGCTTATGGTGTGTGCATATAATGTATATATGTGTAGGCTCTCAGTGGGCAAAAGTGAAGTGAAATTGTACTAATTTTAACATTATTTTACTAATTTTGTGAAAATAACGTTAAAAACAGCAAACGTTTAATCATGCATCATGTGTTGGCGTTGATAACAGAAAGACAAGGGGTACATACACTAATCGTCCTTTGTCCCGATTGTTGCTTAGTGTTATGTGTCTATGTCCAAGACTTGATGCAAAACTACCATCGAGTCGGAGGTCTCACTAGAAGCAGTCTCTCTATTCCTACGGGGTATGGGTAAGATTATTTACATCGTACCCTCCTCAGACCCTATCTTAACTTTGCTATCGTTGAGATTTACTTAGTATCATGATCATTATATACATTAAAATTCGGTGACTAAAGTATATACCTGTCATTATCTAGTTGCGGGTGATCGAGATTCGAGAAACCCTTCTAAAAACATGTTCACTTCTACCATACAATTTACATATAGGACTTGCATGAAACAACATTGATAGCCTAAAATTACCAGACATGGTACTAGCTTTGTAACATGTGAGATGTATGGTGACTAAGGATTGCTATCACCTTTTACCATCTTCTTGCTAATTCCTTTAACTGTGCCTTGACTTTTATGATGGGACCTATGTTGTTTATGACTCGTTCGGCCTGCAAGCCAACAAACGAAGTTATAAACAACACAAGTATACTCTTAAAGCATTGATATATAAACTATTTGCTTCCCATATTTATGATGTTAATCTCAACGTCATTGAAAGATGAGTCAAGTCCAAAGTCATGAACACCAAAATCTTGACAATCTAATAGCCACGTAGTGCAATCATCCCATGAGACAAAGCTATTAGCACACCTGTTGAAGCTTGTCCCATTGTTTGCTAACTCCCACGTCGTTGTGTCAACGAGTGGAGCTTCATTCTCACCTAAGAGGTAGCTTAATAACTTCTCATCTTCACTATAGCCATCCAAGAAAGTTTCTATTTTATGATCTTGAAAGTTTTCAGAAGGTTTGGAGCTTGAGTTCTCCTCAGAACTTTCGAGGGTATAGACAGTTCTAGAAGGCAATGAAGGGTTGTATTCTTCAGTTTGTGGTAATAGGTTTACCACTGAAGAAGACGATGTCTTCTCTACTTCAGTTTCCTTTTGAAGTGGTTTATGAGTGACGGGATCAATTCCCATTTTCAGAAGCTTCTTTTTAATATGGGTGTTCCAGTGATTCTTAATCTCATTGTCTGTTCTTCCTGGCATCCGTGCTGCTATTTTTGACCATCTAACACATAAGATAGTGATGTAATGAATTAATAAAGGTCTTTTGCTTAAAGCTATGTTCAAAATTAGGCTAATGATATGAGTTAAACAACTTAATCACCATATCATCTTAAGCTGATTATATTTGAAGTACAGTAATTTGTAATGTTTAACTCACTAATATATTATAACGTTTAAAATAGAGAAGGTTATTTAATCTCTCATAGTTTTTTTTAGAATAGTTTCTAATCAGGGTCGGTTCAACCATTTTAGAAGTACTCGACGAAAACAAAATTTTTAGGCCCATTTTTCACATGCCATTGTAATAAACCTATTACTTGATCCATGATCACAACTTTCTTCATTCGTTTCATTTATGTCACGTCCCTTTTTGCTATTCGTTTAACGCTTCTAGTTTACCTTTCTTTTCCTTTTTGAGCCACCCGTTTCATACTTTCTATTTTACAATGAACTTAATCAAATTAACACTTAATTACAATATGTGTTATCCAAATTACATATTAGCACCTAACCTTTAAACAAGTCTCACCCAAATCAACACAATGACACAACTAAATAATTCTTTCTTTAATAGCACCTAACAAAAATTAACTAACATGAAACCAATTAATAACTACAATTCGGGAAAAAAAACGTAGTGATGGGGCACTACACATAGTGTGGCCCTAGGTAAGAGCCTAGTATTTATAAACCACCTTCTAATCCTTAACTACTCATGCTAAATATTGATGTGTATCCTTAAAGAATTTGAACCTTGCGTCTTTTAAATAGGATATAGATGTGACACACCTTACTACAAGCATGTCGTTTTTCGACTAATCCCTCATAGTTCTGATACAAATAATGCATTTATTAAAACTACTAAAAATATGTGCATACTCTAATCTAATTCTAATAAAAGACTCTCAATAATGTCATATGTCATTTTCTCTATCAGTTCATTAATATTAATGATATTATTAGTTAATTAATTAATATCTAATTCTAATTTATAATTAAAAAATATATAAATTATCTATAATTTTAAAACCTTTGATTTTATTACTTCTTAAAATGAATAAGCATAATTCCACATGACATTTTCTCCATCATTTCATTAATATTAATGATATTATTAATTAATATTTAATTCTAATTCATGATTAAAAAATATATAAATTATCTATAATTTTAAAACCTATGATTTTATTATTTCTTAAAATGGATAAGCATATGGATTAGTTTACGCTATCTGTTTTTCGTAAATCAAGTTTGAGGAAAAATAATTGCTATTATCTAAGAAACATGGTTTTACGCTATTAAAATGTTATTTTTTTAGAGTGTTACGTTATAAAAAATGTTATTTTTTTAATTATATGCATCAATATTTCATATCAACGCCACTAAAAAATATGTAAAATAATAACACTAGGATTTGAGTTTATATATTAGAAATAATGTAGTGAAGTGATTATTTCAACTAAGTATTTTGTGATAAATTTATCTATTATTTAAAACAAAAAATTAATTAATAATATTATTAATGAATTGAAAGAGAGAATATATTGACTGAATTTTTTATTAGAATTAGATATACCATTACCCATCATAATCCATCTCCATCGCCACCATTTTCAGCCACCAACTCTATCTCAATTAATGTTTAAGAGCTTTCTTATTATCATCCCAAAATTTTAAAGAAACATTTATGTGTTCATCGGTTTTTTTCTACTTCGTCTTATTCCCCAAGATAAGGATGAGATTTAAGAATTTTCTTCACATTCTTTACGTATCGTATCATAATATAATATGGAAATTTAATTACTATATATATTTTATGTATATCTAATTATTATTACTAAAGTAACAAATAAATATAAAGTATTTGCTTAAACGCGTCATTTATAGTGAGTAATTTTATATTGTCTTTAACTTAGTATGGATAGTTCATGTTATAATATGTGTTTATATCAAAACCTATTTTTAACATTTGCAATATCAATAATTCAAATTTTATAATTATTCTGTTCTTTGAATACAACCAATCTTATCATTTAACCTGTGTAAGACACGGGACTATAAACTAGTATCCATAATATAGCATTTTATTACGAATAGAAAATAATAACGACTTTACAGACTAATTATTTAATTTCAATGATAATTATTAGTATCTTCTAAAAACTGAAGTTCCAATTGTATCTATCTCTCTTCTCAGGCGCTATCCAACATAGAGTATGAAGTTTCATATACTAAAATTATTTTTGGTCGATGCTTAAACTTTGGAAGTTAGACTAATTAATTCTATTTATTTTTTCATATATTGGAAGTTGTTTCAAGTCAAAGCTTCATATCAAACAAACTGACACCCGTTGATCATACCATATATACGTAGGCAAAAGATCAAATACAAATAATCTTAACATACTAAACATACAAATTGAAGGAAAACCCAAAAAGACAAGGTGACATTTTTGTAATTACCACCAACTATCAAAGTTACAACTAAAAATACCTAAAAAAACACAAATTTTTTTTTAACATTTTTTATTAAAAAATCGCTACATTTCGTTAGCAAAAAAAAAAAAAAAATTTTTTGTCTGCTACTAAAAGTAGCGATTTTTTAATAAAAAATGTTAAAAAAATAAAATAAAATAATTTGTGTGTTTTTTTTATTTTTTTAGATTTTTTTAGGTTTTTTGGGGGGTTTAGTTTTTAGCTTGGGTGTGGGGGGGGGGGGGGGTTAGGTTTTTTTTAGGTTTTTGGAGGTGGGGGTGGGGGGGGGTTAGGTTTTTTTAGGTTTTTGGGGGTGGGGGGGGTTACGTTTTTTTTAGGTTTTTGGGGGGTGGGAGGGGGGTAGGTTTTTTTTAGGTTTTTGGGGGGTGGGGGGGTGGGGGGTTTAGGTTTTTCTTTGGGGTGGGGGGAGTGGTTAGGTTTTTTTAGGTATATTTGTAGAGTAACTTTGATAGTTATTGATAATTACAAAAATGTCAACTTGTCTTTTTGAGTTTTTCTCAATTTGTATGTTTAGTATGTTAAGATTATTTGTACAAGAACTTTACCCTATATACGTAATACGTATAGCACTTACATCCGTCAAACTGATTGTGTATTTAAAAATATATGAAACTTAGACAATGGATTATTTGTTTTGTTGCTTATTTAAGTTTTTTTTCCTTTTATAATCGAAAACACAAAATCATTATTATTATGTGTCTAATATTTCTTCTTGAAAACATAAAACCATTATTATGTGTCTTATATTTCTTTGTTGAGAAAAAGAAAACACATATAACATATTAGGCCCTAAAGGTGTAAACGTAAAACTTGTAGATGAAAGTATAACATTAACATCTCTTATGGGCATGAAACTTTTTGGTATATAAAATTTATCCATAACCGTTCATGGATGCATTCATGTAAATATCTTTTTTATCGAATCACTTTTATATACAACAGATTGAAGTGAATTCAAGCTACAATATCCATGTGCTCAATTATATACAACAGATTGAAATGAATTCAAGCTACAATATCCATGTGTTCAAAAATAAATATCATGTATCCTTCGTCTAAATTGCTCAGTGTTATGTGCCTTATGTCCAAGTCTTTATTCAAAACTACTATCGAGCCCATTATTAATCTTTAGGTGGTGTAAATTAGCGAGTGTTGGTCGCCATTTAAAAAACTATGGAGTGAAGGAGAAACCAAGTAAAGAATTAATTACCGGTTGCCTAGGTGAGCATGAAGATCGATAACGAGTTGTTCCTCGGATTCATTGAGTAGGCCACGCTTCAAGTCTGGTCGGAGGTAGTTGGTCCATCGGAGACGGCAACTCTTGCCACAACGGTGGAGTCCGGCAAGCTTAGGGACGGCACGCCAACAACATTGACCGTTTGATAGGATAAAACTGATGAGTTTTTTGTCTTCCTCCACTGTCCACGGCCCTTTCTTCACTCCTAACTTGTCACAACAAGGTTGTCTTCCCATCTTTGTACCTTAATCTACCCGCTACGTACCAACCACCAGTAAAATGTTATAAAGGTGTGATCTTTAAGATGCTAATGCTAATAGACGATCCCTCAAAGACACTTGCCTAACGTGGGATACGCCACCACCAACCTTTAAATATAGAGAGGGAGATTCCATTGGGGTCCACACATGATCCATGAAAGCTACTCGTGAACCACAATCCGGTTCAAGCGGTAAAGTTGGAAGTGAAAACGAATGTTGATTGGTGACAAAACCCTAAAGAAAGCTAACTTTCATCTAACACCCTCTAATTTTTTAATGGGTTTACGTCATCTCATAGCATCCTATAAAATATTGCACAATCATGTAACGTGTTGGAAATTTTAATGAAAATGAGTTTTTCACTAAATATTTTGTACATCAATAATATTTATATATATGTTGTATAAATAATTATTTATGGGTTTGTGTACAAACTGTCTAAAATGGAGCTAAGATGAATGAGATATCGAAGAATCTTGAAGTTGTATGTTTGAAACAAATATGATGAGAAAATTGGATAGAGATTTGTCAACTCATCCCACATAGGTGGGATGATAAAATTTAAAATGGTATATCAGGAGGAGCACTCCTTATCCTTATCAATTGTTTCCTTAAAGACAATGGGCCCAATGTTTGAAACAAATTCATCGCACATGTGCACGTGGGGCGTGGGCTATGAGCCCAATGTTGTGCACTTTGAACTTCGCATACTGTCTTTTTTTTTTGTCCATGAGCGCGTGGTGTCAGATACATGGCGGGTGGCTGGTATGCCTATGGCGCACCCTTGGGTGGCGCAGGCGGATGTCATGGAATAGCGCAAGCTCCTTAGGCGCGCGGCTAAGACGGAAGTACAGATGGCGCGTGGGCCAGGAAGGCGCATGACCAGCTGACATCCTGGTATGCGTAGCGACTTCCAATTAGCCCGTGGCGCACTGTGTGTCTCCGCAGAAACGTGGTGCCTTTTTATTATTGTCCATGAGCGCGTTGTCAGATACATGGCGGGTGGTTGGTATGCCTATGGCGCACCCTTGGGTGGCTTAGGTGGATGTCATGGCATAACGCAAGCTCCTTAGGCGTGCGGCTATGACGGAAGGGCAGATGGCGCGTGGGCCAAGATGGCGCATGACCAGCTGGTGTCCTGGTATGCGTAGCGACTTCCAATTAGCCCGTGGCGCAAGAAGGTGTGTCTCCGCAGAAGCAGCGCAGGTTCAGCTAATGCGCGCTCGACCGGTCAAACCAGTCTACTTACTAGAGAGCTAATGTTAGACGGTTTCCACTAGTGCCATAAGTTGAATGGCACTTTTCTTTTTTACTACTACTTAATATCCATTAATTTAGAGTTTAAACCCTTTTTATTACAAAATTAATTATCTTGTTAATTACAAGATTAATGATCTTGTTTATGACAAACATTAAGAGTGTTGAATGAGTCTTGATGTATCCTATTATAAAATGAATATGGTTTATTCATTTGAAGAAAAGAAAAAACATATACTCAAGAATAATCTCTACATTTCATAAAACTTTAGAGAAGAGAATTCTCTAAATTACTCACAACTTCATCCTTTTCACCAACATTTCTAAATACCATTATACCCAGTGTTATCTCGATGCGAGAGCCATCTCCAGCAGTATACATATTGTTTCGGTTGTTGTACCTTGGGAGACAGACTATCTGAGAGGAGACGCGGAATCTGTTTTAAAGGCCCCGTGTCAAACATGATCTTCAACCAAACCCATCATTGTTTTAGTGTGCTGTTTGTTGCAGTCAAGGAGTATCGTTCAAGACTCAAGATGATGAATACTCAAATCTAGGATGCTATCAAATGTGCGTGAAGAACCCACCAGAGATGCGGCTTGAATCAAGATTGATATATAAAAATTTGTTTTATATTCTTTTGTTTAGTTATTGTAACCGGTATTGTACTATGATATTTCCTACAAGTAATGAGAGTCTCTTTATTATATATTTTGTAGTTATATTTTATAAAAAAAAAAAGTGAACCTAGTTCCTACAATGTGCATTGATGATTAACTAGTAGTGAAGAGAGCTTTTGCCACTCATGAGCAGTTATAACTTAACGTGTCTTGATGTAACCTAAAGAAACCCAAATAACACATGTTAAGGCTCAAAAGTGTTAGCCACACACACATAGATGACTTGTAATAAGTTAATATGTTTTTATGTAACCTAAAGTAACCCACTATGTCACATCCTAGATTTTGACACTTCGGGCGTGCAACCAATTAGTTGGTACCGCTTTTGAGTAAATCGCAGGGCAAAGCATTTCTCTTTCTTTTCGTGAGTTGAATAAAATATTCTTTATAAATGGGGAGGCGTCAATTTTCTTATTAGATTGTTCATCGTTGCCTAAAATTCCCTGTTTGAGACTGAGTACCAAACCTATATTCCAATACACTAGATCTTTCAGGACCAAATATCCTATAAGAAAAAACAGAAAGTGAGACTCCTATTTAGGTGGAGGCCCAAAGCAAAGGCTTCATTAGGTTCACCCTTGCACTGCTGGCCCTACAGATGAGGAAGTGTCTTAGCCTAAATTTAAACCTATTTTAAAAGAAACCTCAAAACAGAAAGTTGGTTACATTTCAAATATCAAACAAAAAACTATGTGAAGCATGATATGTGAACCAAAGTTTGGACCAGTGTCACTTTTTCCATTCTCCTAGAACCTGTAGATTTGCCAAACAATTTCATTCTTTCCGTTTTCCTCAAGCTATCTTATATATAAAAACCAAAATATCTACTTTTTTAACCCAAAAAAAATCCATTTTAGGAAATTTTCAAGTAACATGATTTAAGATTTGAGATGAAATGTGGTGAGCTATCTTGTTCAAACAACTGATCAATCAATATAAGAAGTAAACAAGGAACTTCAATAAGATGCCGAATAGCCGAGCTCAGGCATCATGCTTTAAGTCTATGCGTTTTTTTTTGCACACAAATTAATGTTTTGTTTCCGCCATAATATGTCCCTTCCCAAAGGACATGTCCGTAAGTGAAAGAATGATGCTTTTCTTGCCTATTAAAAATTTAAAATTATTTTTGCAATAATATTTGTATATAACTAGTATTAAGCACCCCCGCGTTGCGGCGGGGGCGTAAAACCATGCCAAATAATATCAATTTGCGTCGTGTTAATACGGAGCAATTAGACCGAAACGTAAAATATAGAAAATAATGACTAAGTCGATTGAGGACCCGCACGTTATAACAAACTTGTCAAACGGGAAAAAATAGACGACGTAAAAATATTGAACCACACACGTACGTTGTGTCGTGTTAACTCAGAAAACTTAGAACGGAACGTAAAAACGTTGAACCACACACGCACTTTACCCCATGTTGACTGACGAAATTTAGAATGAAGCATAAAACGAAAAATTTGCGAAAGATGAAAAATATAAAAGATGAAAAATATAGATGACCAAAGTTGAATGTAAAAAGGTTGTAAGATTAAATTGTAAAAGATGAAAAGTTTTGGGTTAAAAGTAAAAAATTCAATTAGTTTTTAGTTAAAAGTAATTAATCATGAACTTTAGGACTAAAGGTAAAATACTCAAATAATTTTGAAAAACTCCCAAAACTCTAGATACAACCCTTATATATGCACAAACATGTTAGTAATTTATAGTATTGAAATGAAATGTATAGGAAGTTTTTTAACGAAGTGATCCAAACATATCGGAGTTCTTTAGAATCACAAGGTCAATAAATGTTTTTTATTGGTTCAACTACTCATGCGAGTGGTGTTATCCAATGTTGTTAACTTATCATAAGATGAGAACACAAACACGACATGATTGTACTCATGACACTTGTAGGGGAGAGACTACGCCTAACTTAATACTCGTGTTAGGAGGGTCGTATCATATGAACTTAGTTAATGACTTAAAAATTTTCATCAACATATGATGACAAGAAAAATAAGGGTATTTTTGGAGACACGTTTGATTCGTGTTTGGTTCGACACACACGATAGCACGACTGGATGTGTAGCGTATCCACAAGGAGCATGTGTTTAGTATTACACCGATCGTTTGACTATAAAAGAAAATGCAAAAGTTCGATTGATGTGTTTTAAACTAAAACTAACATAATTTCCAAAGAAACGAAGAAGCAAGCAACAAACCACATTAGAGAATTCAAAGGTTATGTAGATGAGAGCACGCAATCAGTTTCAGTTTGAGTTTCAGGTTTTGTTACTTAGTTGGAAGACTTAATGAGTAATAAAAATGTTTAATCAGCAATATAAACACAACTTCTATTTATCTTTCCACTAACCTAGAGCACGGTCCATCTAGTTACATACCAACCATCTGATCCTTAACTAAACTAACTGTATTGGGCACGATCATGTGGCGTACTATAAACCTTCTGTCAAATCAAACCAAAACAATCACACCAAAATGAATATGAATCACATGCTTATAATTAACACCGATTTAAAGGCTTAAACATAATTATCATTCTAGTTTGTGGAATTTCCATTTGTTAATTCTATGCTCAATATAAATATTTGAAGGTATATTAGTTTAGACATGAATCATATTAAAGGGCACCAACGTGACATCTACTACACATCCAAAGTCTTTTTAGGGTGAAATGACAATCGGTAAATTCAACAATTCACACAAGCGAACAATACCACAAAAATAAATACGAATCCAATTGTCACAATTCATAAACATTAGTGTGTCATATACAATTACCAAACAAAAAATTATATATTCTTATGTTCCCATTAAAGTCAATGGGAACAACAAGAAATATGAGCCATTAGATCATTCTAAGATTAAATCTTAGCCCTTTAAAATCAGAAATTCAAGGAGCAGTTACTAAGGTGGAAAATTGACTTTTTAAAAACCCATTTTGCTTTTGAACTGAAAATCAGGCCACGTTCTATTTACAAAAATTACAAACTAAAAAAAACTACAAGTTGCAGTTATAGAGATATTTAAAAAAAACTCCTCCGTTGCTGTTGCAAAATCCAAGTATGCTGTTTTACATTAAAAAAAAATTAGTTGCTTTTCATTTTCAAAACAAAACAAAACAAAATTCAATTCAAAATTAAAACCCAGGTGTATACCTATGGGCCATTCGAGCAGTGTGTAGGTCTCCCGTCAACATTCTTTATATTTAAGCAATTTGCTCTAAAATAATTACAAAACCTGGGAAAAAAAATTATATGTTCAGATTTTTAAATAAGTAGATGATACCAAAAAGTGTGTATTTTTATATTGTTGGTTGGTGACAACTTTATTTTGAAAAAAAGTTTATTAGATACAAAAAAAAATATCTAAGGACAATTTTAATATATATTTAAAATTTTTAAGACAATTCTAATATATTTCAAACGCATAAATAATAACTGTAAAATTTAAAAAAATTAATTTAGTTTTCATTTTAAATCGACTTGACATCAGTATTTTTCAAATATTTTGTTTCCTCCAAATAAATTTAAAATAGTCCAAAAAACATGGAACGTGGGTAATAAGAAGTTATTTGGAGAGACATGTGGCAACATTTTACTGCCACCACCTGCCCCTAGAAGCATGTATATGAAGCTGCAAACATGTTAAAAAAACATACCTACAAGAGTTTCTCTCTGCTCTGAAAATGAAGCTTAATAAGTTATTATGAAGAAAGAACTGCAGCCAAACGTAAGTTTTATCACTTTTGCGCATGTAGCTAACTTTTATATTTTATAATGTTTTTAATTTTTGTCTTTAAGACAGAACCAACTTACCGGATTGAAGAATATGATCCCAAAACTAAAGAAGAGGAAGTGCAGCAACAAATTAAACCACCTGTAAGTAAATATATTTAAAGTTTATGTTCTTTTCAAAAAGTATCACCTGTAAGTAAACATATTTATGTATATATCTTATACTTTTATATGCTAAAGAAATAAACGGATATGTATATATATATATGTGTGTGTGTGTGTTTTATTAATTTTTAATGTAAAAAAAATAACCAACTAGAAGTGCCGTTTCACTCTTCTGTCCATTAATTATCCTTAAAGATTGTACTTGCTTGAAGTAAAAATATAGGGCATGTTGGTAGTAAAAAAATAGGGAAAATAATGGTTGATCATCGCTAACTAATGTCTATAAGATTTTTTTTCTGGCGGAAAGCTTTTAAACACTACCATTTAGTGTTTTTTTTCTAAAATGCCTATTACTTAAAACTAACTGACAAAATAATAATAATAATAATAATAATAATAATAATAATAATAATCAACTTTTTTAACTGTTTTATTTCAGTCGCTCACTTTAGGCTGATAAGAAGAAGCTTATAATAACAAAATATGCTTAAAATTTTAAAAAAAAAATTCAGTAAAAAAATATGTTTTAACAAAACAGCAATATACTTGATCACTTTAATGACCGTTTTATTTCAGTCGCTCACTTTAATTCTTTTTCGTCTTTTAAAAAGGTCGCAACATCATATTTTTTATTAATAAAAAATAACTAACTACAAATAGCTATGTAATAACTTAAAACGTCAAAACATTACATCACATGATAATAAATTAGCATCAACAAGCTTGATACTTTAATAATGGAGTAATGGACCAGTAAATAAACTTCTACTTCAAAGTAACAAAGATCAATTAGGGGCTGTTTGTTTAGGTCTGAATGAAGCCATTCAGAGGCATGCCTCTGAATCGGTCAGATGTGCTCGGTGTTTGGTTCATTTAGACCTTACCTCTGAATGGATTCATTCAGATCTGAATGGTTCAGACAAATTTGAGATCTGAATGGAATTTTGACAAGCTTGCCCTCATCCACACTGCCCCTTCATCTCCACACCTACAGCCGTCGCCGCCGGATTCTTCACCATCATCAACGTCAACGGCCTATCCTCATCGTTATCATCGACACCTCTATTAACGTCATTCATCACCGGCAAACCAAACGAACCTGAGTCAAAATCTAGATATAAGAAATAGCACACGAGTTGCCTGAAACGATAACTTACCGAGTTACCGGATTCGAAACACCGCCGCCGCTCAAGGCGTCGCTGCCGCCGTCGCTACTCCTTCTCCGGTATCTCTTTCTCTCCGACTCTTCTCCTTCTCCGGTCTCTCTTTCCCGCCGTCGCTACTCCTTCGCCGTCGCTACTCTTTCTCCGCTCTGTGTTTTTAGAGAGAGAAGTGATGGGGAAGTGAGAATGTTGATGTCTGTGTTGATGGGGATGTGAGAGAGACAGAGAAAACTTTGGTTTGTTGGGTATTGAAGTATTTTGTTTTGTTTAGGGGTAAAAATGTCCTTTTACACATCATTCAGATGTGGAACCAAACAGCGTTTTATTTGGTTCAGCACTTACTGGTTCAGACACTCTTACCCATTCAGACCTCTTATTCATTCAGCACTTATTGGTTCAGATGTTGCCAAACAGCCCCTTAGAGTATATTACCCACAAATATAAACTTCAAATTGAGCGAGATCAACAAATTAAAAGAAAAAACAACTGAATTACAAATTGAAATCAATATATACCAGAGTGAGACAATGAAATCGTTCTGACTAATAGAATAACTAATCATAACTTTCCAACTACTAGATTGCAGCATTTCCTAAAGCTGAAGAAAAACATTAACTCTTTAGTGAAAGTCAATAAGTTATGTACATCTCTTTCAATTACATACCATGTTGTCTGATAAAATCATATATTAATCTCCATATAGAAGTTAAAAATCATCAAGGGGACAACTTTAATCAACAGATAAAAACGAAGGAACATAAGCATTACTCCATTGCATCTTTTAACTAAGATACAAGTCTTAAAACACGCTTACTTGACGAGAAACTCTTAAATATATGATATAAATCTACTCAACCCTGCTTAATAAGATTCATGGCCTCTTACACATTCTTCAAATCAATATGATTATCATCAAACAGACGGTAAGTAATACAAACAAATAATCATGTTGCAACTACCAAAATCACATCATTAAACCAGTTCAAAGTGCATTCTATTTCATCAATCAGCCTAAAAATCTCTGAACCGAGACCATATTCTCAAAACAGTAATTCGATAACCTAAACACAACTAAAATACAAGTTCTAACAAACAATTTCAATCCTTTGTAGTTATCTAATACTGCATGTCTTACAAGTAATAAGAATTCATGGCAAACTAATAACATGGCTCCTTTAGCAATAAATCGAGATTAAAATCTCCACATAAACCTAGATTTATATGTTAAAAATAATACTACTTTTAACTAATTTGATCCCTACCAATCTAATCAAAGAAATCAGATTAAAAATAATCAATAATACTGTCAAGAAACGTGATTAATACGCTTTGGTAAATTATCGTAAATTAGACTCTAAATCGGATGAAATAAACGAACTATAGTAGAAAAAAAAAACTTAACTTGAAATTGAAATCAATAAATACCAGAGTGGAACAGATCCATGGCAGAAGAATTAGCGGAGGTGGTGGAATTAGATGAGCTTTTCCTGGAGGGAGCACGACGCATCTTAAATTAGGGTAAAATTGATGAGCTCCGATTGTTAATGAAGAAGATGATAAGAACAACGTCGGATAACAGGCATAGGTGGATAAGTAGCTCATGACTGCTTAGATACAATGAAGAATCGATTGCTCAATCTGAACCGATGGGAGCGAGTGTAGACAAAAAAGGGGAGCAAATATCTTGGATAGGGTTTCTAACTGCACGCCCGATTAGGAGTCAAATAACCCAAAATAAAAAAAAAACTTTGGAATTCCCAAGGCCCAAAGCCATAACACTGTTGAACAAATTCCAAAGCCCAAACATTGTTGAAATTCATTTCATTATTATTTACGGTTTTAATTTAAATTTTAGTTTTAATATTATTTATGGTTTTAATTTTAATATGTTAAACGTGTGTATAAATTATGATGTATTTTTTTCATTAAATGTTTTTTAAATAAAAGTTAATATAATGAGATGTAAAGTTGTTATCACATCATATGATATTGTTATATTTTGAAAATTAATGTTTTGTTTATAATACAATAAATAATATACTTCAATCATTATTTATACCACTATTATGTCCGTCCACCGGACGGGTATAGAACTAGTTTAAACTAATAACCAAACCATAGTCCTGGTTGCGATTACTGGAACCAATTAACTGTTCATGAAGATGAAAAATAAATAAATAATAGTCATTTTATTCCGTTTCTCGAACTTCACGCTACAGCAGTGATGACTGTCGTAAGGGTCAATCAAAAACCTAATTAAACTACGTAGATAGCGTAAGTAGGGTATCGTATCCACGGGGAATTTGTGGTTAGCGTAAAAGAAAATTAATTAAAACTAAACTATCTAAATTGGGGGTTTGTTTGTCGTTTTAAAAGAAAACACGATTTGTCACGAAAAGTGTTATCAAGATGAGAAGAAGTAACCTCCACCCAGAATCCCGAATACTCGTTTTAATATAAAAATCCGTTTTCTGATTCAAAACACCACATAGACATGGCCTCGGAATTAATGAATTTGATTAGTTAATAGGGATAGTTTTTAAGATTCACTATGCAACCTAATAACCCGTTTGATTGTATCAATTACCCACCGATTTACCAACCCGCTAACAACGCAAGAAAGTTGCCAATACGCTTAATAAACGAGAAGTAATTCAAACACAAGAAACATTTACCAATAATTCAACACAAGTGGTCAAGCTGTACCAGTTTACAAGAATCAGAAAAACAGAAAATTATATCAAACCGTGTAAACCTTCATCCAGGCAGAAGTCACGAGAGGCTTAGCCGCGCATAATGATCTTCACAACTTCGTTTGTCATCCCGATTTGATCAGATTTCATAGAATGGCTTGAGAGTACGGCTGATGACCTCCCCATGTATGACATCGATTTATATATAAGATCAACTAGGGTTTTATTTCATGAACATAATAATGCATTCCTAATTGTCAAAAAGGCCCACAATCCTAAATCCACGCAATAGCTGAACCTTTAATTCTTTCAAATAAGCTATTCCAATTCGTCCAGAAGTGTTGTACATTATCTCCAATAGGATGGACTATAATATATTTATTTGTTCAAAGCCCTTGCATCTCACTAATTCACTTTTCATGTTTGGCGGCCCATATGCATTCTGTAGTCAACTTCCTTTTTTTTCTTTTTGTTGGAGGCTGTGATGATTAAATTATAATAAGTGATAACTTTCATCACAAGTTCAGGCCAAACTAAATATTCCCTTCATTGAACTGGGCCGCGCGTCGCGGAATGTTCAACCACACCGCCAGGTGTCGCGGTGGTCATCAACTTGACCGACACATCTTTTATTTGACTGACTTAACTCGGATAGCTCTGGCGTGTCGCGGAGGTGGATCAAATTCTGGCGCGTTTCGCCTACAGTGCCGGGTTTAATTTCTTTCATTACGTATCCCGTATTAAAGCTCGTTTCTCTCGTTTAAACTTGTTTAATACCTGTTAAGCCACAAATAACAACACATAATAAATATATAAACCATAACGACTTAACGTATTTAACACACTAAAAACGACGCTAACTATTATTAAACACAACTTATTTTAACCCGGCATCAAGCAGCAAGCAACTATGGGTTGCTTCCGTCTAAAACCGCTACCCAACAAGTAGTATACATGTCCGGTAGACAGGTTTTTCAATGTCGTGATGACAAGTTTTTATACATCTTTGTTTCCTTTCTTGCTTCTATAGTTCTACTGTTGTGTTCTTTATCAAGGACCTTTCCTATTGTACATATAATTTATAAAGTTGAGCCAAATAATTTATTTCCAAAGTCTGATCATAAAGTATCAATTCACTTGCCTTCTCGTTCTGCATCTTGTCTTCTCTTTCTCTTACTCTTACTCGAAGTGCAGAGTACTAATATCACAGCCAACCCTGCTGATGTTGAGATTTTGATTATAACAATTACTCGTTTCTTTCTTGGAAATCTCGAACGAAATCGACCATTAACTGACTTTTTTTGGACATCTCGAACAAAATTGACATTAACTGATGTTGATGAATTAACTATAACAATTTACAGAATGAATTAAAGAAAAAAAAATAATGTCAAATTGAGAGAATGGCATCTATGAGTACGGAAATAAATAGCGTGTCTTAGCTACACACACACATATATATATATGAAGAAGACCACTAGACTTTAAAAACTTGAATAACAACATGAACACGAAGGCACTATTTTTGTAATGTATTAGTTTACTTAATAATTCAGAGGCTACCAGTCTAACATGAGTATCCTCGTAGGTCAATCAAATCTCGGAACCATAGCAAGCATGCGCCTTCAGTCATGCTTAGATTTGCGTAGGCGGTGCATGAGCAATTAATCTTGCAAGCTACCTCACATTCTTGCAGGTTCATGTGACTATCTTACACAACATTCTGAGTGTCTAGCAATAGTTGAGCTCAGTGGCGAAGCTTGAAAATTTCCACCGGGAGGTCGGAAGTCACCTGACCTAAAAATTCTATATAAATAAATTTATAAAACCGGGGGGTCGAAAACCTATATATTTAAAAAAATTCTATACGGACATACATACATAACACTACTGAGCGAAAAGTTCGGGGGTCGGAACCCCCCCCCCCCCCCCCCCCCCCCGCCCCTTGAAAGCTAGCCCCTGGTTGAGCTTAAGCAGGTTACTTTTGGGTTCAAATGGGTCACTTTCTATCATAAGTCAAAATTTTCAAATATTATTGAAGATATTACAGTTTTATAAGGATAAATAATAAAGGTAGTAAACAATCACCACAACATACCTGAAGAGAGACAATCACTTGACTAATGAATCCCGACCTTTTACCTACAACGCCAAAACCAAAACCAAAACCAAAACCAAAATCATCATCTCCTCACAGAAATGATCTATGAATTAACCCAAAACCATTTTTATACAATGATTAACGATCGAAGGAGCTTTTGAACGCTTCCCTCTAATTACACGATTAATTTTGACTTAAGTCAACATTTCAATTAGATTGTTTTTAGTTTTACCGTCACAAATGATTTTTTTGTATCATGGTTCTACAAGTGGTGCATAAACGCGTACATATATTGATATATAATCGACCTCAGTCCCACCCTTTCTCTTCCATGATACCCGGGTTCGACTCCAGTGATGGTCACAAGCCACACACCTCTTCCAGAGGAAACGGAATCAACTCAGGGCCAAGGGTGTTCACCGCCAGGCAGTATTGGGACGGTACTAGCTTGTGGAGTGGGATCACTCCAGCGGCCGGGAGGTCCGTGCAATAACCCCCCCCCCCCCCCCCATGATACAAAAAATTCAAAAAAAATATTAAAAACAATAATCCTAAAAGAGTATGTGGCTGAAAACACAGTAAATGATTATTTTAACCTTTGAAGGGCAGAGACAACATTCTCGATCTCTTAATGCCGGGCGTTTCACACGCCCTAGAAACCCAATATGTGAAATCATTCATACCTCTAACTGTGTAGCATTGTTGATGGACAACTGTTTACATCTGATAAGAACAAATTTATATTACTCTCTCTGATTAAGTAAACTATTTAGATTTTGTTGCAATATATATTGATAAGAATTATCAAACCGTGTAATAAATTTATTAAAAATCCGGAGTGTAAATGAAAATATACACAAATATGTTAGTTTAGCTAAGAGTTAGTTTTTAACATATTTTGTATCGGTTGAGGATAAATTCACTCATTTGTTTCATTAGTCTATTAACATACAAAAACAATAAAAGTAATATACATTGTATATGCATTTATCATATAAGTATATAACTAATATTTATAAAATGCACTGATTAACATGTTTTGTAATAAAAGAATAATATTCAACAACGAATCCTCACTTAAAATGTAATAATGTGATAATAGCATTTATTCAGCAACAAAATATTCAAGACGAGCAATTACTTTCCTTGACCATTTCTAATATAACGCCAGCTAGCAATTCTTAAAATTATGTCGGCAATGTGGTTTACTGCCATCTAAATCATAGTTGAGTCATGGGTGATTTAGGGAATAATAAAAAAAATATTGAAGAAGACTGTTGGACTTAATATTAGTTTTATCTTTTAAGCATGAACTTGGACTATTATTATATCTCCCACTTGTATATGAGCTAGCTGTTTGAACTAGTGTTTACAATGCATTGTCACATACATCACATTTTAAATGGTCTTATTTGGTGAGGCGGACGAGTCATCAGACCACATGTTCTCAGCATGCATGGTGGCTACAGTTGTTTGGCATAAAATTTCGGTGTTATGCGGGTTAATTACCTACGCCGTTCCTTTTCTCGACAAAGGATAGATAGGATATGCACAAGGTAATATCGGATGCCCAGGTGAGATGCAAACTGGTCCAATGTATCATTAAAATCCGGTGCTGTCTTATATGGAAACATAGGAACGATGTGGTGTTGAAATCGATCAGAGTTGATATCGGAAGCATCTTGGATGAATTGACCACCATGGATTTTTTTTATGGATAAAGAACAGGTCCAAATTGAAGATAGATTGAGATCAATGGTGTAGTTACAATTTTTGTAATTAGTTTGTAATACGACTGTAATTTGTCTGAATTTTTTGTTTTTTGGGTTGTAGCCTTTGTGCTGTTGGTTTGCTGTGAATAAAGAATAACTTCAAAAGAAAATTAGTTTTTTTTACTAATCTTATTTATTATTTGGCTTGTTGACTGGTATTGAACACTTGCCTCACTTCATGGTGGTTTCCTTCTTCTTGTCATCATAAGATAGATATTAAAAATATAGCATGTGGCTACAACCTGATGTAAGTTCATGAATATTTTATACATCTCCAAACTTTAATTGAATTGCACTCTACAAGGGTTTAAAGTAACAACCTTTCTACCAACTATATAAGCCCCTAAAGCCCTCTCATTTTCTTCATCCAAATCTAAATCCACTTCCATTTTTTCATATTGTTTTCTAAAATCTTCCTTAATAATTCTTAAGCATGGATAAACTTATGTTTTGGTTGCTAATTCTTCTGATCAACTTCCAATACACCACTTGTGCCATTACCAATCCTACATCTCTAGATTTTATCAAAACCTCATGCAAAACCACCCGACACCCTGCTCTCTGCGTCAACTCGCTCTCAAATTATGCCGGTTCTATCCAAGGAAACGATCAGCAGCTAGCCAAAGCCGCCATTGCGGTCAGCCTGAACACTGCTAAGTCAGCAGCGGCATACGTTTCCAAACTGGCTGGAACAACCTCGAATATTAAACCAAGGGAGTCCGAAGCCTTGAAAGACTGTGTCAACAGCATGACCAGCTGTGTGGCTAGTCTAACCCAATCAATTCAGGAGCTTGGGAAAATGGCTCAGTTTAAGGGACAAAATTTTGTTTGGCACATGAACAATGTCCAAACGTGGGTCAGTTCCGCCCTTACTAACCAAAACACTTGTATTGGAGGATTCTCAGATAGTTCAATGAATGGACAATTAAAGGATGCTGTTAATAAAAAGATGAGTTCAGTTTCACAAGTCACCAGCAATGCACTTGCTTTGGTGAACAGGTTTTCTATGAGACATAAAGATGTTACACATAATCCTTGACGGTTCACACTTCATAGCTATTGTTTTTTACATGTTCCTAATCCAACAAAGGTTATACATATATAGTAGTATTATGGTGTGCCATATATAGGTTTTTGTATCCTTAATTTATAAGGATTGTTTTTTGACTAGTCTATTGTACTAGTTTCTCTGTAAAAGCTTTATGTTTCTGTGGCTAAGGTTATCCTTTGTTTAGGTTTTGTTGGCCTTGTAGTTAATGTTGTATATCTAATGAAATAAGATGGCACCTTTATCTTGTCTTCTTTGTAACTTTAGGATGGTTTTTGTATTGTTTCATGCCTGAATGCCTCAAGGTCCAGTTTTCTGCAGGTTGTAATGTCCAAGATTGATACTCGACATTATGTTAGTAATACTTCAACTTATTTCCGTTTGCGATGTCGAATATCATATCCATATTGACGAGTTCAAGAATCGATAGTGCATTAACAAATTTAACCTTGGAACTCAAGGACCATACAATGTAAATCATATATAACATCATCAAAAGATACTCATTATGGTTGTGATTCTATGGATCATCCAAAGCATTTTTGTGTTGGCAAATAGTGAGACCTTCTAAGGTAGGGATTGATGAGGGCCAATAATTTAAATGATTGACTCATATGTGGCTCGGTAAAAATGCGAAAAAAGAGTAAAGAAACGGATCCATAACTCCTAAAAAAATCATCACTAAAGCTATATAATAGTTTTCTTTTTGTTCTAAACTGACAATTTTTATCGTCATTTAAATTAAGTCTACAATGCTACTTATTTGAAATAAATGAAGACTTGGTATATGTTTTATATTTCACTAAGGTAACAGTTAATGTGTGGGTTACTGTGGCCGAACTTCATATTTCAGTTAGCAAAATCGTAGACTCTTTCGTAATTGTTAATTAATTAGGTTACTAATTTATATAGGTTAACACATATTCTCCCATTCAAGTTTTTAGAAAGTTTGTTATATCCAACTCTTTTTCTCTTTCGTATTGTGTGGTACATGTGACGCTTTGCAATCGTGTTGTGCCAGTTGGTATAAAAACTTTGTTGTTGACATATTGTGTTGGAAGAAACCAACCTCGATCCTGGTTAGGTTGATCGCTTGTGTTGTGCATTTGATAGTCTCACTTCGATCTAGGGCGGAAACCCTCATAAAATCAGTACAAATCTTAAAAAGGATGTGTCACCATTGTAGGTGGCGGAAACCCTCATAAAACTCAACGGGATAGAAACTATGGTATTATTTCTTCTGAGTAAAGGAGGTGTTGGTAGAACTAGTCGTGGCCATTGACCTCTTGTCAAAGATGAAGATGTCAGTCATTGTATATGATTAATTTGACAAGGTCATTAATGTTGATTTTTAGATGGAGTGACTTAATATGGTTAATCTTATACTTTAGTTAGCTATCATTTTCTAAAGTAAATATGATCGAGGCTATGCAGTCATATTCATTTACGTCAAAATTACATAAAAATTAAGCTAGAAGTGTCATTTTGTTTCATTTCTAATTATATATTTCAAAAAATGAAATGACCTCAAAGATATGATTTACCAAACCTTAGTTCTTTTTGTAGTGTACCGTGTGGGCTGTGGAGATTATGTGCATGTTATATGTAGTTTCCATCCTTCCATCACATGAATTCGATTTTGAAGTTATTGAAAGCGCAAAATTCTTAAGCTAGCACCACAAGTATTTGTTATAAATAGAACAGCAAAAGAAATTATAAAGAAACCAATCCGATGCTGAGGTCATTTATGAAAGTAGAGAAACTAAATAATACTTCAAAACTGGAGGATTAGCTCATTTTAGGATCATGGGTCGTGGTGAGTCATGTTAAATATCATTTTACGTCATCAGTCATCCACCTTATCATAGTCATTTGGTTTGCCCTTCTTTATTAATGTAATTACTATGCCAACCAATACTCACTTTGCATACACACTCACTCACTCACTCTCTCATCAAAACCAACCAATCTCTCTCTTTCACACGTGACCAGAACCACGACCTCAACCCCAAAAAGCTCATTAATGAGATGAGGTGCTAGTGTTTTGCTTGTGGTGGCTCTTGGTCCACCCAACTGCGAGACCATTACGGGTGATCTAAGGCTGGAGAGTATCGAATAAAGTTAGCCATTTCAGCGCCACATCAACAAGGGGGTTTTATTCTCCCATTCCAATAACACCCACGGTATGAAATAAAACCCCCTTAATCATTAATTAATCATTTATTTATTTTTGTTTTTTTATATCAATAACATACAAATAAATAAAAAAAATAAAAAAATAACATTTAAACTAAAATGAAAAAAAAACTCAATTAAAAAAATTCAAAACATTAATAATTAAAAAAAAAAAACATAACATTTAAACTAAATAAAAAAATTACATTAAAACGTAACATCTAAATATTAAAACTAGAGGGTTGCAAACATATATAAACTACTAATATTTTTATTATTAAAACTAGAAGTACAAAATTTAAAGTTATCCAAGCCGGTTTCTTAAATCCCTCAAAACCGCAACTTATCAAACGACCTTTGGTACAGTGCTTGGATCAAACTCGGTATGTGTCGCGGCAAGCACTTCATCCTCGAGTATACCCTCATCGTGGTTCAACGCAGTGAAGCAGCAACTCTCAAAATTTGTGCACTTTATTCGTAGATGCATAAACCTTCCTAAAGTTTGATTTCTTCAACGAGCATTTTCACCCACATGTTCATAAACTGTGGACCTAACCCTACTCCAACATTGTGAAGGCAATCCTAAGTCAACTGCAACTTGTGAGCAAAGCGATATCCTCAGCCTCGCTTTAACGACGGGCCATTTGAGAGTATAGGAGTTTGAGAGTATAGAGCGACTGAGAGTGACGTAAAATAAGTATGTGTGTTTATATTTATATAGATGTAAAATAAAATAATGAAATGATTTTTTTAAGTTATTGTTGCAAACGGTAAAAAAAAAAAAAAGAAGGGCCCCACCAAAATATGCATGTTATCGATCGTCATTGTATTCACCCAGAATCAATAGCGCCTCCAATAACGCTCAGGAAAATAATAGAGGGTGAGGGGCTACTGGGGAAAGAAAGGCTCGCGTGAAAGGGCAATGGCACCTATTATGTGGAGCATAAGTAAGGCTATGCGGTATGGTGATGGTCCTCCTTTGGAGGATGACCCGCCACGTAGGCGCCACATCATAGTCCCTTAGAGGATGATCCGTCATGGTAAAACACTGGAAATGGGAGGATGATCCTACCCCCACCATCTTAATTTTTTTTTAATTTATCTACTTTTTAATTTATCCTACACCACAAATCAACAACAAGATTAGTGCTTTGCATCTGATCAACCATCACAAAAAGCCCCAATTTTAGTTCTTAAACAAACATCAAACAACAAAACAAATTAACTTCCAAAACCAACATCAAACATTAACACAAACACAAACGTACTTAAATCACACATCAACCGATCAATCAAACCACCCAATTCAACAAATTTAACAGAAAGGAAGAATCAAAACCTGCAAGAACTGTGCTTCTCTGCTTCAGACAAAAACCCACCACCCTCCATCTCGATTAATGTTGAAGAATGAAGAAACGAGTGTAGATCAGTGGGTATAGTTGAAACTGTGATGACCCAGATGGGATTTGGGAGAAGGGTTTGATATTGGATTTGGGAGAAGGGTTTGATTTTGAATTTGAGGGTTTGTTGGTGTGTGAGAGAGGGGGAGGACCGTCCTAAACGTCGAGACCCCGACGTTGACGACGAAGCTGGACCGGCGACGGAGGGCATAAAATGGAGAGGGGACGGCGGCGTACCAGGACGCAGCGGGGACAAACCCCGTACCGCATAGCCTAATAATAGTGATGGACTTATAACTTGAGTTGTTGACTCATATGTGAATTAGGATCGCTAGAAAAGACTAAAGAAGTAGGTCTATAATTTGATTATTTTGGTAGAAAGAAACATTTCATTTTTATTTTAGTTTGTTAGTTTCTCGCTATTTCATTAGATTTAAGTTTTTTTTTTCTTCTCCTTCACTCACAGTCACTTGTAACCACTCTATATAATTAATATAGAGGACCCACTCACATAAATTTGAAGGTGCCAATATGAATGCTTTAGCTAATGTAATATGTTAGGTCTAAATGAAACATGAAATAAATATTAGTGTTAATCAGTAAATTTGGAAAAAAAAAAAAAGAAACTGTTCACCCTCTATATTTTTTAATATTTTTGAAACTGGTTGTGAGAGGATAAGAGAGAAAAGATAATAATAAAAAGTAGAAAAATTATTATTTAATTGAAAACAAGAAAGAAAAAATAATGATTTTTAGTATAATTATAAAGATAGAGATGAAGGACCAATTAGAGCATTCACATCCAACCCCCCATTTTTTCTCTCTTTTCTTCAATTAAATAATATTTTTAATACTTTTATTATTATATTTTCTCTCTCTTCCACTCACAACCACTTTCAAAATATATTAAAAATATAGATAGTAAACAGTATTCCCTCAAATTTAAAGATGAATAGTAATATTTTTTTTCTCTCCTCTACTCACAACCACCTACAACAAGTTTTCATAAAATAAAAACCTTCCTGACATAATTTGAGGGTTGGATGTGAATGTTATACATGTACCTATAAATAAATAATCCTTTATAATATTTGGAAGGTTTATTAGATTTAAATAATCTCAACTATGACATATCAAAAACAGTCACAATTAAAGAATTGTTGAGGATAGTCACAACTTTCAAACTATTTTTTTAAGTCGAGCTATTTTTAACTGATGTCTAACTTCATTAGTTTTTTACTGACGTGTCTGCTTATATGGTACAAAACTTAGTTGATTGCTCATGTAGTTGCTTATGTGCCACAAGAAAATTAAAACCCATACCCTTTCACTGTTTTCGTCTATAATCACCAGTACTGTGACAACCCTAGATTTCAAAACCTTTCCTTCACGTGTCACCTGTTTTACGAATCTGGTTTTACATTTCGTTGAGCGTTGTATCGTTAATATCATTGTAGAATGATTTAATGCTAGTTGTGTGGTGGGTTTAATGTTTGGGCATGAAGGACTTTCGTCACTCATGGGTCTCGACGAAACACCAGGGGAGTTTCACTAGAGGAGTTTCACCAGGGGAGTTTCACCAGAGGAGTTTCATCAGGGGAGTTTCACCAGAGGAGTTTCATCAGGGGAGTTTCACCAGAGGAGTTTCACCAGAGGAGGTTCATCAGGGGAGTTTCACAAGGGGAGTTTCACCAGGGGAGTTTCACCATGAGGAGTTTCACCATGAGGAGTTTCACCAGGAGAGTGTTTCGACGAAACATTAGGAGTTTCGCCACCAGGAGAATTTCGCCAAGAAGGGCTTTCGGCCCAGCTCTTTCCCCAGGCCCAAATCCACTCCTTTTGTAATATAGGTGAGCGCATGTGCACAACCCTAGACCCCTTTCTAAACAACGACGGCAGCAGCACATCGAAGCATCATCCGTCTTGATCAAACTTCTTTAGGCACTTGTCTGGCATCACCTTACCATACGACTTCATCACCCTTCGGTCAGTAGATTCGTATTTGCGTATATCTTGATTATTGTTCTTGTTTATGTATGCAATTGTTTAACAGATTTGTATGCAAAAAGTATGATGATTGTTGTTGCTAAATAATCTCGTTAACAACTAATAGCACACATCTAGTAGTAACATCAGAAGTAACCGATGATCTAGGAGACTATACATGGTTAGATTGTTATGGTGATTATGTAGATCGAGATCTAAACAGTGAACTAGAATGACATTTGTAAATCAATGATGCTTAAAGGTGGTGTTTAAATTGATTCAAGTGATGTTCGTTGTAATGATAGTTTCTATTAATGATTAATCATTTATAAAGCTGTGATTGATTCCTCGTTTCGGTATTGATATGTGTTGAAACTGTTAGAGTTATTGGATAACTAGGGTTACTGTGTGCAAGATAAATTGGTATGCGACGAAACTGCATGATGACGAAACATGTGGAGTTTCGCCACCCTCATGATGATGAAACATGTAGAGTTTCGCCACCCTCATGATGACGATACATGGGAAGTTTCGTCACCTTGAAGTTTCGCTATTAGGAACTGGAGCTCGTGAACAGACTGTAGTTTGGTACAAGTATAATAAGGTATGATTATATGCTGACCTTTGTATGTTGAAGATATCAGTTATGCATGAGGAAACATGATTCAGTGTTGATTAGCATACTTGACTATTAAGTACTGTTACGAAACATGTGAACTTTGAATTCGTATGTGTTGATTAACTGTTTATGTGTTACTTGGTGATTATTGCTTAAGCACACATTATGATTGTAGATTATGTGAACATAAACTGATTGTGTATACATGAATACCATAGGCGGTGACTTATTAATTGTGAACAAGAAACTTAACAAACTGAGCAAACCAAGGTGAGTTCACACTTTCTACAAGGCATGGGATTCCCGGTGGTTGGGAATGGGTAAAGGACTTAATTGGAACCTGCGTGATCTCCTGGTTTGGGGACACGTACCACATCCTCTTTATTGATGGGTGATAACATTGATACTAGACCAAAATCTCTATCATGAAGTCCCTCATTTTTATATCGACTTAATCGTCGGGCCAATGGCGAGCGGGTCATTAGTTAGATAGCGCTATTTAGGTTTGACAAGCCTCACACCGTGCCGCAGAGTACGGGCGTGAACTAATGGATCTGGGCACGTCAATGATGAGAGACATTGACGCTAGGGCACCAACTTACTTCAGTCAGTAGTCGATATGGTAACAGGTCTAGTGGTTAACATGGGGTAGCCCCCACTGGTTATGGTTATGGTTTGGGAAACAAGGAATTGGTTAACTCATGGTTTACGAATGAACTTATGGTTTTTGGAACAACTTTAAAATGAACACCAACTGTGAACTCGCTCAACTTTGTTGTTGACTCGTTGTTACATGCCTTGCAGGCCTTTAGGTACATGTTGTTGGAACTTGCTGTCTGGGATGCTGTAGTGGTCATGGGTCAAGTTACAAGGAATCACAAGACAAGTCTGATGGTTTTTATACACCTGTTTTATGAAACTCATAACAAATTGTAATATGCTTCCGCTGGATAATAACTCGTGTATTGTAACACTTATATTAAATAAATGAAAGTTTTATTTTATCTTTATAAGTTCAATGTGATTGGTGGCTAGATCCTGGTACGTCACACGCCTCGCGGGGGTTTCCGCATGTGGTATTTTGGGGGTGTGACAGTTTGGTATCAGAGCCGCTGGTTATAGTGAACTTGGTTTTAGAAACGTTTTTATAAATCCAGACTATAACCGAACAGTTCAGAAAACATGAATACGACCATGACACTCAGCTCCAGATTGCAAGGTTCGTCTCTCGTATACTCATTGTACTGCATAACTAGTGAACACTTACATATGATATTGCATGTGATTGCACGTTTAGCACAACAGTATGAATTCATATATTACTTGCATGTGTTATGTGACTCATAGGGTGGTATTTCCCTAAACATTCATGACTTATGTTTTGTGATGCTCTTTGTTTGCTACTCGAGTTTGAGGAACCATTTAACATGAGTTAGGAGGAGCTGAGATAAGCATGCAAATCACAATATTATTGTAGGTGCACACATAATTATAATGTGGGGTGCATGCGAGTCCCAGTGAGGCTTAACGAGTGAAAAAAGGGTTCCATTCTGTTATTAAATCGATGTGAAACACAACAGTCTATAAGAGTCATAGCAGTGATTGTCTCTTACTTGAACGTGATCTTTTCACTCCACTCTGAATCCTTACGAATCTCGATGCTATCGAGTATTACCTGAACACCCATCTGAACGCCTAGTGAACTGTGTAGAATGTTGGGTGCTTGTACGAACGTCCTTGAGATGGATGTCTCTGTGTCAAATGATTGGTCTATACTTTCCTCACCTATCTTTGTTTGTTAGAACCTAGCGCGTTAGCGTCTTAGACCCTGAAGTGCGATCACTTCTGCAACGCTCGGGAAACATATCGCGTAATACTCAATCAACTTGCAAGAACGATGGATAAGAGGATGAGCGTAGTGCCGTACCAACCTTAGTATTAGAACGACCTTGACTACCGGCAACGGACACCAGCAGGCTGACTTCAACCGAATCCTTAACCTTTGTCAGTGACTTATGGGAGTCAGCTCCTACGGAATAATCGGGATATAAACGATGACAACTGACCATGGTGTGGAATGTGTAACTGCCAACACAAGGAGTAGCGCCTTAGGACGTGGCACGGAAATGTGACAAGATGGACCCTGTCTCCGTTTCAAGCAATGACATGAGAGGCAACAGTCACGGTGACATCAAGGTACTCGTAATTGTAGCCTACCGTATGGAAACAAGGGTGACTTCGACAAGGATCGACTGTCGTTAAGTCAAAATGTCAACAACCAAGGGAACGATAATAGTATTGGGAAATCCACGTGATCGTAACAACACTGGTAGTGGTGCTTGTGGAAGGGCATTTAGGATTGGCGTAGGCCACGCCAGGCATAATAACAACATGATAGCTAGCATGGGTAGCTAACCGTTTCGTCTCGATTCCGTTTAACCCTGAAGCTTCTCGAAACCAAACCTGTTATGGAACCGGCTGATGGCAAGCCAATTGAAGCCTTGTATGTTCATTGGGAGGCAAACTCGACCTTGTGGGACAAGTGTTCGATATCGACCTTCCTTTTTGCTATCCTTGATGGTCTCGATGCAATAGTAGTGTAGATTGGTTATCTGGATATCGCGTAAATATACCTTGAGGAAGGAAAATTTTGCGTCACTTATACTTTGAAGTGTTAGAGTGGTGCAAGGGTTAGCGCCATTCCAGCTATGAAGGCCCAGAAATGTCTACGGAAGGATTATTCCGCTATGTTAGCACTCGTTACTGATGTTAAGGCTAAGGAAAAGAGGATCGAGGATCCACCAATTGTTCGTGATTTCTTCCTAGTGCTACCAGAAGAACTATCAGGTTTACCTTCACATCGTCAGGTGGAATATCAGATCGGTATCATGTTAGAAGCAGCCCTTGTTACTAGTATTCCTTATTGTCTTACACCAGGAAGGTTGCAGGAACTGCCTAATTAACTTCAGGAACTATTGGACATGAGTTTTATCAGATCTAGTTTTTCGCTTTGGGGAGCTCCAGTTATACCAGTGAAGATAAGCCTTTTTCGTATGTGTACCGATTACCGAGAACGTAACAAGGTGACAGTTAGGAACCGCTTGTCTCGACCATGTATTGGCCACCTGTCGACCAGTTGCGAGGGACAAACTTCCATTCGAGGATTGGCTAGCGAACGAACTATCATCAGAAGGAAGTCCAAGAGGAGAATGCTCTTAGAACAGCATGTCGAAGGCAATGCAGCCATTTCAACTTTGTACACCATGATCATTGAGTTGATCGACACAGCAGTAGCTTCAGGGATCACATGAATCGACCGTATTTGTTGATGATGTTCTGAATCATGACCAGGAGAAAGGAACACCGTGGGTGGCATATGTATCCTATTTTAGCGCTTCTGTGGGAGGAGCCATTACGTGCGAAGTTTTGTTAAATGTCACATCTAGATTCGAGAGATGCATTTTGATCATGTGACCAACGGAGTGGGAATACACGTGGACCTCGCTAGGATGCATCTTGTTAGAAACTCATCGACACCAAAGATTCCTTCGGGGGATGCAGCAATTCCTTGGTTTCGCTAGATACTATCGTAGCTTACTCACAGGATTTTCGAAGGTCGCACAGCTTAAATCTCTTTAGCACAGCAGGGTGCTGTGTTCGTGAAAGATGAAACAGGAGGACGTCTTTTCAGCTTTCGAATTCCAACTCTGCAATGCACTGAGCATCGTCTTTACCCGAGGGTGCGGGTGATTCAGTGGTATACCATGATGGTCCGAATCAGAGTCCCAGTTACACACCGACGCAACGCGAGAGAGTGATGACTTACGTAATGGAGTTACAAAGAGGAACCGCACGACACACAACTGGCGGTGAAAACCGTGGTCTTGGGGTTTTAGATGGAGGCATTACTTGGACGGTACCAGATGCATTATTTAGACCGATCACAAAGGGCCTCCCGTGTACCTTGGCTTCGACAGAGCTAAATCAGTTAATGGCATCGCTGGAGGGAACTTTTGGATGATTACAACTATTAAACCTGAACATGCACGAGCTTTGCAGCTCACTATCGACACTAACTTACCTGATCCGACTCGCCCTGTTCAAACTGGAGAACTGAAGGAAGAGGATTTTCAAGTTGAACTCATGCGGGGCATGGAGAAGCAACCTTGGCAGGTCAGGCGATATTCGCTACCTCGTGGAACGAGTGTGGATCTCATTATGCAGTAACTGTAGGAAATTTATGTTGAGCAAACCACACCGACCTCGATATTCTAGTCGTCTGGGTTTTGATGAGAGACATTAGGATTTATAAATCTTGTACTGGTGATTGGGCATGAAGGCCCACCTAGGTAGGTATGGGAATGATGTTTGACTTGTGGGAAAGTCAAGGTGAAGTATTAGCAACCAGAACACCCATATGGAAACGAGAACAAACTGCCATGGATTTTGTCACTAGGCTACCTAGAACTCGAACCGGAAACAATATCACTTGGGTGATCGTTGATTGTCTCACATTACCAGCAGACCTTCTTGCAATCAAGGAAACTGACGAGTCTTGACAGCTGTGAATGTACCTCTGAGAGAGGCGGCTTTTAGGCACGAGGTGCCAATTCCTGTTACCTCCAATTTCGAACTATATATGATTCATGACAGGCAATACACAACACCCTTGGCTCACGCCTAGACATGAGCATTAGTTATCACTAAAGGACAACCGGACAGAGTAATGGACCATCCTGATGCACGAAGGCATGCTGCGAGCATGAGCGTGGTTGACTTTAGTAAACCTTTGGAAGAATACACATCTTTGGGTGAGATCTGTTGTGGCCGTTACCATATTAGTATGCATGCAGCTCTGTATGAGGAATGGCAGGGATGATAATACCAATCTTCTTGTTGGACTAAGGTGGGTGACAACCTAATCACCGAACCAGGATTTGTACTCGAAACTCTTGGGAAGAGTACTTAGATCGGAAATTGTTGACAGCAACACGTGACTGTCAGGAGAGCTGATAAGCTTAGGAAACACTGGGAGTTCGCTGTAGGCGAACGTGGCCTAATGGAAAGTCTCACCCTGGGAGGGTGCGGTACGCTATCAAAAACGTGTCAAGCTTAGCTTACGATGCATTGGGACATTCGGATTCCTGGAACGAATTGGTGACATGGCTCACAAACTCGAGTTACCTGGTGAATTGGGTAACGTTCACGATGACTGTATGACTCGAACCTATGGAAGCGTTTGACAAAGAAAACATTTGTGATACCTACTACCCTTGAGTTATCCCGTGGGAGTTCGTTGGAACTCAAAATGTGGACCGGAGTTCATGAGGGAACGCAATGATCGGAGCAAGCCCTACTACCCTCAGTAGTTCTAACGGTTGTATCAACTTCTGGTATCATTGGCGAATTTCGGGCCAAAATTCCCTTTCAAGTTGGGGATGATGTGGTACCCGAGGAAAAATCCACAGTCATCCTAATCTAGCACTTTGCCGCCTTGTGTTACTTTTGAGTTACCGTGTCACTTTTGGTTTGCTTATCAAATTTCAGGATGAAATTCCTTTCAAGTTGGGGATGATGTGACAACCCTAGATTTCAAAACCTTTCCTTCACGCGTCACCTATTTTACGAATCCGGATTTACATTTCGTTGAGCGTTGTATCATTAATATCATTGTAGAATGATTTAATGCTAGTTGTGTGGTGGGTTTAATGTTTAGGAATGAAGGACTTTCGTCACTCATGGGTCTCGACGAAACACCACGGGAGTTTCATCAGGGGAGTTTCACCAGAGGAGTTTCACCAGGGGAGTTTCACTAGAGGAGTTTCATCAGGAAAGTTTCACCAGAGGAGTTTCACCAGGGGAGTTTCACCAGAGGAGTTTCATCAGGGGAGTTTCACCAGAGGAGTTTCGCCAGAGAAGTTTCATCAGGGGAGTTTCACCAAGGGAGTTTCACCAGGGGAGTTTCACCATGAGGAGTTTCACCAGGAGAGTGTTTCGACGAAACACTAGGAGTTTCGCCACCAGGAGAGTTTTGCCACCAGGAGAGTTTCGCCAAGAAGGGCTTTCGGCCCAACTCTTTCCCAAGGCCCAAACGCACTCCTTTTGTAATATAGGTGAGCGCATGTGCACAACCCTAGACCCCATTCTAAACAACGACAGCAGCAGCACATCGAAGCATCATTCGCCTTGATCGAACTTCTTTAGGCACTTGTCTGGCATCACCTTAGCACACGACTTCATCACCCTTCGGTCAGTAGATTCGTATTTGCGTATATCTTGATTATTGTTCTTGTTTATGTATGCAAGTGTTTAACAGATTTGTATGCAAAATGTGTGATGATTGTTGTTGCTAAATAATCTCGTTAACAACTAATAGCACACATCTAGTAGTAACATCAGTAGTAACCGATGATCTAGGAGACTATACATGGTTAGATTGTTATGGTGATTATGTAGATCGAGATTTAAACAGTGGACTGGAATGATATTTGTAAATCAATGATGCTTAAAGGTGGTGTTTAAATTGATTCAAGTGATGTTCGTTGTAATGATAGTTTATGTTAATGATTAATCATTTATAAAGCTATGGTTGATTCCTCGTTTCGGTATTGATATGTGTTGAAACTGTTAGAGTTATTAGATAACTAGGGTTTCTGTGTGCAAGATGAATTGGTATGCGACGAAACTGCATGATGCCGAAACATGTGGAGTTTCGCCACCCTCATGATGACGAAACATGGGAAGTTTCGTCACCTTGAAGTTTCGCCATTAGGAACAGGAGCTCGTGAACAAACTGTTGTTTGGTACAAGTATAATAATGTATGATTATATGCTGACCTTTGTCTGTTGAAGACATCTGTTATGCATGAGGAAATATGATTCAGTGTTGATTAGCATACTTGACTATTAAGTACTGTTACGAAACATGTGAACTTTGAATTCGTATGTGTTGATTAACTGTTTATGTGTTACTTGGTGATTATTGCTTAAGCACACATTATGATTGTAGATTATGTGAACATAAACTGATTGTATTTACATGAATACCAAAGGCGGTAACTTATTAATTGTGAACAAGAAACTTAACAAACCGAGCAAACCAAGGTGAGTTCACACTTTCTACAAGGCATGGGATTCCCGGTGGTTGGGAATGGGTAAAGGACTTAATTGGAACCTGCGTGATCTCCTGGTTTGGGGACACGTACCACATCCTCTTTATTGAAGGGTGATAACATTGATACTAGACCAAAATCTCTATCATGAAGTCCCTCATTTTTATATCGACTTAATCGTCGGGCCAATGGCGAGCGGGTCATTAGTTAGATAGCGCTATTTAGGTTTGACAAGCCTCCCACCGTGCCGCAGAGGACGGGCGTGAACTAATGGATCTGGGCACGTCAATGATGATAGACATTGACGCTAGGGCACCAACTTACTTTAGTCAGTAGTGGATATGGTAACGGGTCTAGTGGTTAACATGGGGTAGCCCCCACTGGTTATGGTTATGGTTGGGGAAACAAGGAATTGGCTAACTCATGGTTTACGAATGAACTTATGGTTTTTGGAACAACTTTAAAATGAACACCAACTGTGAACTCGCTCAACTTTATTGTTGACTCGTTGTTACATGCCTTGCAGGCCTTTAGGTACATGTTGTTGGAACTTGCTGGAGTGGTCATGGGTCAAGTTACAAGGAATCACAAGACAAGTCTGATAGTTTTTATACACCTGTTTTATGAAACCTATAACAAATTGTAATATGCTTCCGCTGGATAATAACTCTTGTATTGTAACACTTATGTTAAATAAATGAAAGTTTTATTTTATCTTTACAAGTTCAATGTGATTGGTGGCTAGATTCTGGTACGTCACACGTCTCGCGAGGGTTTCCGCATGTGGTATTTTGGGGGTGTGACAAGTACCCGTCGGAATCAACGTTGTCATCGTCATCGGGTTCACTCCAAATCCTTATCGCTGTCGATTTCACCGTGAAGCAAACACTACCTCTGCTCCTAGCTCCAAAAATCACAAAAACCATAAACCACCACCTCCGCTATCTCTATCGTCGTGTTAATGGTGACTGGTCGGCTCCCCTTTACCTTCGTCCTTTCTATCTCTCTCTCTCTCTCTCTCTCTCTCTCTCTCTCTCTCTCTCTCTCTCTCTATCTATCTTTATCTGATTTCATGGTTCTCTCTCTATCTCTCTAAATCTGGGTTGCGGTGCTGGTATTGTTGCCTAATGGGGTTGGGGGGGGGGGTATTAATGGTTTGTGTCACATAAGCAAATAAATAAGTTTTTGTACAACATAAGTACCCATATCAGGAAAAAGAGAAAAAAACTAATTGAGTTAGACCTTTGTTAAACAAAAGCGGATGAAAGAAAATATGTTGAAAATTGAGACTGGTCTCAACAATTTCTTTCGTTGAGACTGGTCTCAACAATTTCTTTCGTTGAGACTGATGCTCGCAAAATCCAAACAACTTATGATGCATGATAATAAACTTCCTCTCATTTGGGTTTTATAAACGTCTACTAGCACGTATTTAGATTTTTTATGTTTCTTTATTGTAATTGTGGTATACAAGGATTTGCAATTGTTAGACTGCATGTTGTGGACCGCGAGCAGGGTAGCGTGAGCCACGTCGTTGTCTATGTGGCTTGCAAGCACCTAAATGGGTGTTGCGAGCGCTAAAGGGTGAGCATGGTCGCTTGGGCGAGCGGCTGTTTTGGGGGTGTTTGGGGTGTGGTAGCTTGCGCGAGCAGAGGTTAACCACAACAGGCCATGTGAGGAGAGGCGCGAGTGGGCAAGGTGATGAGTAGGCGTCTAGTCAGCATCGTATATTACAATATTAGAGGGTGAATTCGGGTTCTCAAGTGAGCTATAACAGGTAGTCTTACATGCAATACTGATAAATTCAAGTCCCAAGTAATTATAGTTAAGTCTCAAGGTCATTAATGCTGTAATATTGAAGGAGTGACTTAATATGGTTATTGGTTAATTGTGGAAGTGGTGGATCCTGCCAAGAGTTATGTGGTTATCCATATCCTACTAGTAATATTATCATCTCAACTCACATCATGTTTCCATGAGGGTGCACCTTTTTTCGTGTAAACTTTCAAGTTAATGTTGGGAAAATTTTGAAATGATATATAAAAGTTGGTCATATTGATCATATTCCTTGGATATTACCCATGGAAACCATGATCATTGTCTTTGTTAATTAAAATTTCTTACTGGTAATAGATTTATTACAAAGATCATGAGGTGTAAATTCACTCAGTTTGATTTTTAAGATCCAAGAATAGTGAGCCAAGTTCAAAACTGGTGTGTGGAAGCCTCTTTCCACCGACCAAGTGGTAAGTAGTATTATTTTGATTTCAAACATTAATTGTTTAGTAATTTTCATGGAAGTATGGAGCCAACTTGGATCTGGAGCTTATGGGAAACTAACTAATAATGAACTGGAGTCTTTAAGTATGTTTGGTAATTTATTCTTTTGAACAGCTCATGTGCCTCAGTTTATGTCTAATGAAAGTTTCCCACACATATCCTTTTAAACGCTTATCTGTTACCATGTTTCTTTTATTAGGGAAAATGATAAATGGAAGGTAAAACCTATTTCAAAGTTGGTATGAAACTAAAAAACATAAAATGAGGTCACTCAACTATGCACTCGTAGTATATATACGTCGAAATTACATTAGATATAAGCTAGAAAATGATCAAACATAACAGTCATTTTGTTGTATTTTTAAATTCTATTATATATTTGAAAAATGAAATACGTACTTTCTATAATATGATTTTCCATAACTTAAGTCTTTTTGTAGTGTACCCTGTGGGCTGTGTAGATCTTGAAGTTACTGAAAGTACACAATTCCTAAACTTGCACCACAAGTACATGTTAGCTTCACCTAATTGACATCCTTCCTCGTATAGCACATATATCATGCTTTTATATAAAGTTAGGTTGTTAGGAAAGGGAAGAAAATATTTTATTTTATTTTATTTTATTTTAAATTTTGATGTATAGAAACTAAGCGTAGACTTTGAAAATAATAATAGTAGTATTTAAGTCCCACATGGAGTATTTATTTCAGTATATGTCAACGGTTGTCTCCCCTCTATGCCTTTGGATTCAATACCGACCAATTCTTGTCAATCTAGTATTGCTATTGCTTAGTTTAAACTTCTGATAGCTGTTTACAGTCTTAATATTTAATATATGTTATTTGGTGATCCACTTTATATGTAGATCTTTGACTACCTCACTTGCCTCGTGATTTCTTTCGCATTTTGTCGTCTTTGTATGATGTTTTTATATTTGTTGACACGGTTGAGTAGAACTCCTTGTTGAACCTTAAGACTTGTACTTGAAGCTCTAATAAAAAACAAGAAAACTAAGTAAATTCATTTGGTTGTAGTAGAGGTAGTAACATTTGGTGGGGCGATCGAGTCTAGTGTTAACATGACCATTTCCATTCTATTGCATTCATAGATAATCAATCTATTCTATATCTACCAAGAGTTATTATGTGACCGGTTAATAACTACCAGTTTTGTGGCTGGTTTGCGACCCTGCTTCTTTTGCGACTCCGAGCGGATACTTTTGTTGTTGTTTCTACTTCCAATTTGCTTTAATGTTGATAAACCTTTTAATTAAAATGACCCATGTACATACAAATGTGTCAAAATTGTCATCAATTATAGGTTTTAGGTAGACTTTGTCACAAAAATAAGGCTAAATCTTGATAAGCAGGGGCGGACCTAGCATATAAGAAGGGGCAACTTCCGCTACGGCTTGGCGCTCCGGCGGTAGTGTAAAATTAGTGTAAATTTTGGAAAAATTGACGTTTTTACAATTTCGCTAAGGCTTTTTATAAAACGTTATGGCTTGGCGGATTTTCTAGATCCGTCACTGTTGATAAGTATCACAAAGTCAACTTGACATGAATAATAAAGAAGTGCACGTGTACACGTGACTACTGTACACCTGATTTAATCTCAATTGATGGTTTTATATTTGAGTAAAGAAGTAGGTGACTACCACTTGATTAAAGCCTATGGATGGTTTATTTAATTACTAGTCAACCTTACCGATGACTACAACGGTTTAAGGCTCTTGAAAGCAGTATATAACTCCTTAACCCCATCTCATTTTCTTCATTCAAACCCATTTCATATCTTCTATGTTAATCTTCCTACATAACTCACAACCTTCCAAAAACTTATTACACTCTTAGTTATGGTCAAACTAGAGTTTTACTTGCTAGTTCTTCTAATCTCCTACCACTACACCACCAGCAATGCCGCCACCAATGCCACCGCCATGAACTACGTCAACGCCTCATGTAGAAACACCCGCTATCCAGCTCTCTGTGTTCGTTGTCTCCAACGTTACGCAAATTCTATTCAAGGAAACGATCAAAAGCTTGCAAAAGCAGCCATTTCAGTCAGTCTTAACAATGCCAAGTCAACAGCTGCATATATTTCCAAGCTGTCCGAGTCATCAGGAATAAAACCGAGTGTGTATCAAGCCGTGAACGACTGTCTCAACAACATGAACAACTGTGTGCCGAGCCTGAACCAGTCGGTTCAGGAGCTAGGGAAAATGGCTCAGTTTAGGGGTCAGAATTTTGAATGGCACATGAGTAACGTCGAAACGTGGGTCAGTTCTGCACTAACAAATCAAAACACTTGTGCTAGGGGATTCTCTGATGGCTCCATGGATGGACCTGTGAAGGATGCTGTGATTAGGAGGATGAATTATTTATCACAACTAACTAGCAATGCACTTGCTTTAATCAATAGGTTTGCTTTGAAACATAAAGCTGGTACTCATATGCCTTGAGGACTAATGGTTTCTAACACGAAAAATGTTCTAGAAATCTGAGTTTTGTGTTAGATACTAGATAGATCAGGTTATTATTCAGTTTGTCTAGATTAATAATTTGTACTCGTGCAACAAAACTATAGATTGTTACAGATTTGCTTGTTTTAATATGGGAATAATGTCCTCATGTCTAGAAATTTCTTTTCATTTTTTTTCTCAAAACGTTTACGATTTATAAGTTTTGTTAGCCTTGCTCCTCTTAATAATTGTCCACTTCTAACAAATATAATTAATTAATTTCTAACAGTATGTTCGAATGTTGGTGATGACTAACGGTAGGGACGAATGTTAGGGATGACTAACGGTATGAACATGATGCAGTATAGTCAGGGGCGGACTTAGAATGTTAGTAGGGGTAGCCCGTAGTGTAAAAATACCCCTTAACTCCGTTTCCATAGTGTAAAAATACCCCTCAACTTCGTCTCCGTTATACAAAGGATACCCCTGGTAAAAAATAAAAAAAAAATGGGATACCCTTAAATTTTTAGGCTAGTTCCAGCACTGTATAGTGCCTTCATGGCTTGTTGATGGTTCCACAATTATGTGATAGGTTAAAGGACGTTAGCAATGTCTAACGATGTAGAAGGGTATTATGTTATGTTACGTCATGTTATACTTATGCTATGATGGATGTTAGTTTACATATGTTTACGTAACTAGAACTCAGTTAGCATAGTTGACTTTTTGAAGTGTATTGAAGACATGGATCTGAAGTCTACCCAACTCATAGACTGGCATCCCATTTTGTTTATGCTTTGCTTATGAACACTTTTGTTATTTTGAAAGAGTATGTAATCGACTAGATAGCTATGTTTGAACGTTTTACATTGCGTATGATGAATGAATTTTCCAATCTAAAAACAATGACTAGATGTCTCGGACATGCTTCAAAATAAAAACGATAGCGGCTCTAGAAATTGAATCGAAAACAATACTGAGTTAAATTTCGAAATTGAAATTTGATTGAGCAACTCATTTTTCAATCTCCAAATACTCCAAATGGTAATAAGCGTGGCATGAAAAGCTTTTTTCGTTCTCTTTGAGCCTTGATAAAATTTGTACATATCCAAGAGATCTCTAAATCCTAACGCATAGAAAAAGGAATATTACACCACTATGCAATTATTTGCCATATAGTTAGTGCATAATGACAGGAAACGAAAATGTGTTAACTGGTTTCTTTATAATTACCACAAAACACACATCTATCTTCCAAATCTATATGGATGTTTCTAGAAGCCAATGCTTAGTAAGGAGCCTTTCTTTCTTGGCTCTCCAAGCAAGAATTCCAACTTTTTTAGGGACCCAATTATTCTATACGAAAACTTACTGAGCGAAAATTATATTAAAAACTCTGATACATTGTTTAATCATTAATGTTACTAACCAAAAATACACCGGAGGCATGTGGCTCCCATAACCACCGATGATCATTCACCGACACACAAGAGGAAAGCGGCAGAGACGAAAATTGTTGCAGCTCTGAAATCTCAGCAGCATGCTTCACAGGCCGAGCCCATTCCCAAACCAAAATCGTCCCATATGAGCCAACAGTTACCCGGTCAACAACAAGGCGTAGTTTATTTTTCACAAGGACAAAAAGAGCGGTTAAAATAGAACATAGTGGGGAGCTACCAATCCAAACTAAGGAGACATGTTAGATAGTTCAAGATAGGGGTGTTCATCGAATCGAATATTGAATTTTCGAATTATTCAAATAATTTTTATTTTCTCTTGAATTCGTATTCGATTCGAATTCGATTAAAACTTACCGAATTCGATTTGAATTCGGATTCGATTAAAAATTCGAATTCGAATAAATTCGATTTGATTCAGATTCTTTAAAAACATGTAAATAACTAAACATAAATTTTAAAGCAGCATAAAGTACGATATCATATTAAAAAGTTCCAAATAAAATACTATAAGTCTAAAATTCAAAACGAGAAGTCGGGAATAACCACTTTACATTACAAGTTAATATTTTTAGGGTTAGAAATCTATAGATAGATTTGTTACTTAGGTTTTAGTTATGGGCCATGTAGTGGATTTGGTAATGGGTAATTCTAATACTTGGAATAAATTTTGAAAATAATTTATAGTATAGCCTAATAAAAGTTATATATGTATTATATATAAAAATAATAAATAAAAATGTATAAATTTTATTGGAATTTCGAATCGAATCGAATTTGAAATTATAAATTCGTATTCGATTTACTTAACTCGAATTGAATCGAATTCGAATTCTTATAATCGAAACGAATTCTTGATAATCGAATCGAATTTAAACGAATTTCTAATTTTTTGAATTCGAAACGAATTCTGAACACCCCTAGTTCAAGATCAGCAGAGATGTGGATTTGCTTCTAAGGACCGGGTTTGATAGTTTTACGGGGATAGAGGACTAAGTTTTTGAATTATGGTGAATAGCCCATATCACTTTCTACCATATGCTTTTTTTCTCTACTTTGAAATGCCTCCACCACTTAGAAATCATTGGCAAGTTTGCACCCCACAAAGACCCCAAACCAAACCCTCCATACTCAACCAATGCCAGGACTTTATTCCAAGCAATCCAACTCATTTTTTATCTATCTTGTGAAACCCCCCCCCCCCCCCCCTCAGGAATTTCTTCTAAGGTGCTCTAGTGCGTCAAGGGCCGGCCCAAAGGCTATTATACTAAAGCAATGACTTTGGGCCTCCATTTGGATAGGGCCTCCAATTCAAGATACAAATGTTTTATATATATAAATAGTGCCGTGCAGTCCTGCACATCAACATTCAAGAGTGTCTGCTGGTCAACAGATGATCTAGAGTTCGATCCTTGTTGTAGGACTTTCTTGTTTTTATTCCTTATGTAAGCCCACAAAACTCCTTGATACTCCGATGTTTCTTTAGTTTGTTTTTTCATGGTCAAAATCACAAAGAAGCACACTTCAGCTCTAAATTCATAAATGATGAAGTTCCCCATCTTTGATTTCACAAACAAAAGAGTTAATATTTTTTGTTTATCATATACATTGTTAAATGCGAGTGTTCTATATTTAAATGGGTTACAAAATCATGAAATTATTGATTTATAGCATGATCTTTAGAGAGCTTGTATGGGCCTCGAAATTTTATTTCGCTTTGGGCCTCCAAAACGGTTAAGCCGGCCCTACAATCAATTTATCACTGCTTGTAGGTTTGGTTTAAGTTTTGACACCGTCTACATTGATTATTGTTTGGTTTTTCGGTTGGTTGTTGCTTTCAATTTTCGGTTGGTAGACTTCAATATATTCAAATCATAACAAGCGATTTGATTTGCACACTTTACCAAAAGCTGACCATATAAAATTAGACCGTGATATAGGATCGAGACATGTTTTAAAACTACACACATATATACATCCTATATATATGATTAGAAACATCGAAGAATCAATGAAACAATTGAGAACCATAAGAACTAATCTAGACCTTTAATTTCGTTGATTTTGTTTTATTCGAAAGAGCATTATAGGAATAGGAAGATGAAATAGCCATGAAATTTGGTCCTTATAGATTAAAACACAATATTAAAAAAAAGAATTTACTATTTAAATAATTTATTGTTCTCTCAAAAGCACTCTTAATAAATTTTTTATACATGTGTAAATACAACAAAATTTACACATGTGTAAATGACAAATTTACACATGTATAAATTTTCTTTACTTACGGATACATGTAAATTTAATTTTTAATAGTGTACTCGAATAATAATGATAAGTGTAATTCTTTTTAATTGTTTTTATCAAGTTTTTATGGTTTTTTCATTCGTTTTCACATTTTCACAATATTTACCATTCTTAAAATAATCATCCCTTTTATATATATATATATATATATATATATATATATATATATATATATATATATATAGGGTTAGGTTCATTTGTGAACACCCCCTTCCTTGTGAACCTTGTGAACTTATCCTAGCCATTCATTTAGTTTAAGATGAAAAGGTGTAGGATTGTAATAATACTTATAAATTAATATTAGTTTTTAATTATATTCCATCATTAGTGGTAGTTATCCAAAAACAGTTACTTAATCCTATATTTTTGTGATTTCAAAATATCATTTAAATATTATCAAGATTCTAAATCAATTTTCATCCAAATATATTAGAGATCCACGGGTTTTTTTTTTCGGACTATCTTCCAATATTTTTCGGATCGCATCCCATACGTGTTCTTTCTTTCCTGTATATTAATATGTTTCATACTCACATAATAGATCATTATACTAATGGTTTATATTCAACTATATGCTTGTACTTATGAACTGAATTATGTGTAACACGTAGGTACATCAATTCAAATGCACATTTCGCTCAATACACAAATGTATTTTTTAAATACACTTATCTATATGATGTAATACATAGGTGTATAAGAGCTCAATACACCGATGTACTATCATTAAATACACCTACATATACGTCGTAATGTACAATTTTATTGTAAGTTAATACATAGATCTCAAATTCACTAATCACATTCATAAATTTTATTATACAGATCATCAATTTATATTTAATGCATACACTTCACAACCTAAAAAATGATTTCTTCATTAAAAACAATTTGTTCAGTTACACAAAGCACCAACAAGATAACCAAACATATAACGACTACTAAACAATCCTCTTTGGATTTTGTTTCTTGAATTTGATTAATTCTTTGATTGCATTCATCTTAAAATCTCCTTCAAAATCTGAAAAAATATACATCCCTTTAAAAAGGTAGTCTATTTTATACATTTTTATAATACGCAACATTAATCTGTATATGCTAACATACATAACAGATTATATAGTTATCGGTACCTCCTTTTTTCATCTTCTTATGGACTTCTATTGGGTTGAACTTTACTAGCTGACACGCATATATACATCCTATATATATGATTAAAAACACTGTAGAAGTAAATGTACATATACGTATTATATATATTCACAATTTAAAAACGTATGTACATATATGTACATTAACAAATATTATTCCATCTGATCATCTTCTTTAAGTGTACATATCTGATTTGTAATGTACACATATGTACATTCATAATATACTTCTAAAAAAGAAGTTAATGATACGGTTGTTCAACATGGTACATATATGTATAGCAAGTATCTGAGATGATTGTTTGGCATAGTATATATGTGTACATAACAGTCTCAACACATATATACATATATGTACATTAACAAGTCATATTCTTAACACGTATGTACAAATATGTACATTATCACACTTATATTCAGAATAAGTTTACATTATCACACAAGATTCAATGAATAATTATGAATATGCAATTGTAAAAAAAATTGAATATTTAATTCAAAAATAAAAAAATATGCAATCAAATATTCTAGAAATAATTCATTCTTGCATTACAAACATGAAATCTTTTAACCCTCTTTGATATCCCACCACTTCATCCTCTTTGAAACCTCATCGAACATGGAGTTTTACATGTTTTAAAGCTACTATACAAAATTCCAAGCGACAATAACTAGCAAACACACAACATGATCGAGTTATCCAGTAACTACTATTCAAATCGGAAGGGTCATTTTGAATAAATCAGTTTTTAATTCACTGCCTACCTATTTCTTTTCGTTATATAAGGCCCCGGTTCAAGTTTTAGACGCACATTATTTCTAGTGGATTAATATACAATTATCCTTGGTGTCTTTTCATTACTTTACACCGTATTAGAAGTTTATTTTGCCCTTATGTTATCTAAGGCTCTTGAGTTGTCATCATTGTCCCCTCCTTTAGCTTGTTGTCCTACATTAGACGTCATTTCTTTTCTACTTTTATTGTTGACATTGCCACCATTACCATCATTTGCCTACATCTACCATGCCTAATTGTTGTCAAAAACCACCACTGCCTATCGTGATTTTTTTTTAATTTTTCATAAAGTTTCCCTATCTTTTTTTCTAGTTATGTGATAGTTCAACAACTTTTACATTCATAAGACTAAACATCCCTCTTGGTTGTAGTATTGTTTAGCAAGATTACTAACACATGTGACACAGGGAAATTACTATTACTATTACTAGGTAGAGGATCCTGTAAAAAGTGCTCAAAGTGTGAGAAGTGTATTATAACACTATATATAATACTATATAACACCATATAAACACCGTATAACAATATGTAACACCATATAATACCATATAACACTATGTAACACTATATATCATTATATAACAAATATAACACTATAGGTTGTCTGATAGCATGTCTATGATAGATGTATAGTGTTATATTTGTTATATAATGATATATAGTGTTACATAGTGTTATATGATATTATATGGTGTTACATATTGTTATACGGTGTTTATATGGTGTTATCTAGTATTATATATAGTGTTATAATACACTTCTCACACTTTGAGCACTTTTTACACTATCATTACCCTATATATTATTATTATTATTATTATTATTATTATTATTATTATTATTATTATTATTATTATTATTATTATTATTATTATTATTATTATTATTATTATTATTATTTATTTTTTATTATGTATTGAAAGTTAGGATGAATAGTAAATGTGTTATTATATTGTTTTTTTTTATTTTAATTATATTTTAAAAAATATACACTTTTAATCAATTTAGTTATTATTAAATTTGATTACTTTACGATAACTCATGTTTATTGTTTTTTAAAGCTAAACTAGTACTACGTCCCCATGTTGCAGCGGGGACATAAAACCGTGCCAAGTTGCAACAATGCTATACCATTGCTAACGACCACCAACATCGGAAAAACTCGTAAAACAAAATAAATAAAAAATGAAAAAAGTAACATTGGGCGAAACATAGACGTAAAATCATTGAACCACACACGCCCGTTGTGGCGTGTTAATACGAAGAAATTAGATCGAAACGTAAAACATAGAAAAGAATAACTAAGTTGATATAGGACTTTCGAGTTGCGACGAACCTATCATATGGGAAAAATAGGCGTAAAACATTGAACCACATACACACCTTACGACGTGTATGGACACGAATAAAATTTAAAAAACAAATTAATGTGCATTACAAAAGTAAATACATGATTTAAATAAGTAATAAAACTAAAACAAAGAAATCATAATAAAAATAAAGATAACCCATGTACCTACAATCAAACTTTTTTGAAAAACTCATAAAACATAATATACAATACATTTAAGCCCACAAAACATGCTAATTGATAGTATGGAAATATGTGACTGCGTTTAGTATTTTTATTTATCGACATCCTTGAATAAACTTTGTTGAAAAAAGAGTTGTAATCAAAATAATAGAGTGACGAACCTATATTAGCATTGGTACCGATATTGCTTTTTTATTATCAGAACCGGTACCGGTATTGTTATTATCAGAACCGATACCGCTATTCATTTTTATGTTTTTTTATCAACATCGGTACCAGTATTATTATTATTAACGGAACTAGTACCATACCGATATTGTCACGAACCGATACCGTCTGAATTCCCGTCGTATCGCGTGTTGAAATCTTGCTAGTTATATATAGTTAACGAAGAACGATGAATAGTAACTTTATTTTTAAAATAATATATAGCTTTTTATTATTTTTTATTTAATATATTAAAATAATTTATTATTTATTATATTTACTTTTAATAACATATTTTTAATTTTTTTTTCCTTTTTCAAAACCATATATTTTCTTTACCATTTTTTAATAATTTTTTTTCTATTTTTAGTACATATTAACGAAGGATGATAAATATTAACTTTATTTTTAAAATAATATATAGCTTTTTTATTATTTTTTATTTAATATATTATAATAGTTTTTTATTATATTTACTTTTAATAACATATTTTAATTTTTTTTTCTTTTTTAAAACCATATATTTCCTTTACCATTTTTTTAATCATTCTTTTTTCTTTTTTTAGAACATATAATAATTTTTCAAATAATTTGATACTTCTTTAATAATTTGCTTTTATAACTTTTTTTCTAAAAACTTAAGTACGTGATTGTGGCCTATTTTTTCCCTCGAGATTCCATTATAAGTTTTGTTAAAAACGAGGTTGTACTCAAAATAAAGTATTTATTTTGTATAATAAAACGGTACAATGATATATTAAATCAATCTAATGGTTTGGCTTCTAAACAACATGCTTTATATTCAAATCACCTTTATTTTACATTATCATTTATTTCCTTTACCATTTTTTTAATCATTCTTTTTTCTTTTTTTTAGAACATATAATAATTTATCAAATAATTTGATACTTGTTTAATCATTTACGTTTATAACTTTTTTCTAAAAACTTAAGTACGTAATTGTGCCCTATTTTTTCCCTCGACATTCCGTTATAAGTTTTGTTAAAAACGAAGTTGTACTCAAAATAAAGTATTTATTTTGTATAATAAAACGGTACAATAATAAACTAAACCATTCTAATGATTTGGCTTTTAAACAACATGCTTTATATTCAAATCACTTTTATTTTACATTATCATTTGTTTGGTTTCGCCGCAACGCGCGACGTAAAAAAACTAGTATTTATAAAAGAGTAATTAGTAATTTTGTAACTAGACAACTAGTCATACAAGAGTAATGATTAATGCGTGCAAAGGAACTAAGACCGTGGGGTACGGTGGGGTTTGGGTTGGGGGCATGAGTTGACACGTGGAGTTGGAGCCTCCCCACCGGTGAGTGACGTGTCTGTGGGGTATGGCGGGGCTTGGGTTAGGGGCGTGGCTTGGCAGTTTATTAAAAAAATTACAAAAAATTAAAAAAAATACATACAACATTAAAAAAAACCTAAACTTTTATTAATTACAAAAAAAAAACCTAAAAACGATTACAAAATTAAAAAAAAACCTAAAAATTACAAAAAAAACCTAAAAACGATTACAAAATAAAAAAAAACCTAGAGCGTTAGGTAAATTTCAAAAAGCGCGAGCTTGTCGAACGGCCTTCGCTCCTTGCCCCGAAACTCAATGTTCGCCACCGTCACCCGGTCCTTGTGGTTTAACTCGCCGCTCGGAACGGCTTCGTAGTAGGCCTTGAAACGATCGAGCTTGGGCCGTAGCTCGCGCCATTTATGTTGGCACGCGTTGAGGTTGTGCCAGTCGTGTCCGACGTTATGTCAGTAGCTTGCGAATGCTTCCGGCCAATATCGTGTTTGGCCGGGTTGTCGCCCCTTCATAGCGTCAACGACGCTTGTGACGAGAGCCAATTCTTCTTCGTGGGTCCAAGAGGCCATCTTCTTCGGGTTGGGGTAGCGTGTCCGTGGGATCAAGTGGGTTGTGGTTGGGGTAGCCGGTGGGGTAGCGGTGGACAACGATGGTTTGTGATGGGGTAGCCGGTGGGGTTTGGGGTTACATTTATAGGGGATGTTGGGGGTTGAGGTGACCGCTTGGCTTGGCCAAACGGTTGGAATTTAAAATTCAAACACCCGCTATGACATGGCGGTGGACAGCGAATAGGAGGCCGCCACATCGGATCTCAAGCCCACCCCACGCCCGGCTTCAAACCCAAGCACCAAGGGTCACGCCCCAACCCAAGCCCACCCGGAGTGGTGGCTTGAGCGTTTTCCCCCAACCCACGCCCTAACCCAAGCCCATACCCCATATTCTAAAGAAAACAAAGTAGGAAAATTGGTGAACCTGAAATCGTTGGAAAACCCATGGATCGTTTTTAAACAATTTTTAACTATCATGGTTCGGTTCAAGTTACACTATAAAAAATTTACTGAAAACCCTGAACCAAACTGGATCGTATATAGTACATATGCGTTGAAACCACGTCGCAATACACTTGTTAACAACGTATCACTATTTCATTAAGATAATCACTATTTATTTAATTTTCTTAACATAACATTACTTCTTTGTTATTAGCGCAAAAACAAGAATATATGGTATACGTGCCTATGATTAAAAATAAATAATCAATGGATATTGATATTAACAATTCAGCAGACTATACGGGTCTGTTTGGTATGGGGTAATGGAATAGACGAAGGAATGGAATGGACGAGGGAATGCAATGGATCATTACCATTCCATGTCTTGTTTGGTTACCATGTGTGAATGGAATGAGTTATTATTGTGTATTGTTCGGTAGGCAAAAAAACGGAGTAATAAAATTAGCGGTGAGTGGTGGTGGTGGTCGGTGGTAGTGATTGTGGATGGTTATAGGTGGCGGTGGTGGGTGTCGGCGGCAACGATGGGTGGTGGTGGTGGCGGCGAGTGGCAGTGCGGCGACGACGACGAGGGGTTGTGGTGGCAAGGTGGCCGTTGGTGGTGGGTGGCAGCAGAGGTGGCGGTTGGTGGCGGTGGCGGCAATTGGTGGTGGCGGTGGGGGTGGTGGCGTGACGATGGTGGTGGGCGGCGGTGGCGAGTGTCGTTGGCGGTGGTCGCAGCTGTGGGTGATAATGGTGGCGAGTGGGTGGCGGCGGCGGTGACTGTCGGGGTGTGGTGGTGGTGGGTGGCGGCGATGGCGTCGGTGGTGGTGGGTGGCGGCGATGGCGTCGGTGGTGGGTGGTGGTGGGTTTGTGGCAAAGGTGGTGGGTTGTGGTGTTGTTGAAGAATGGTGCAGGAGGGGATGGAATTGAAAAAAAACATGGGAGGTGGAAGGAATGATTTTGAGGGAATGAAATGCATTTTGGAATGGGTGATTCCATTCCATTGACCAACCAAACACCCTTTTCTTCATTCCCTCGTAATCATCCGTTCCATTCCACCTCTCATTCCTGCATACCAAACACTATCTACGTATTTTATTCTAAAAGTGTTTTTCTTTTCTTTGAATCACTGATTTTACGGTTGTTTTATGTTTAACATGGTTTGGGGTTTAGGTCAAAATTTAAACTTTGTAGCATATTAATGATTTAACAAACACAATACTATTTGTAAAATGATTTAACAAACACAATACTCTTTGTAAATGATGTGTATATACTGATTTTATGGATGTATTTATTACAAATCTATTGTAACCAATACATAAGAAAAATATAATTATTATTCATGGGCCCATTGGCAAAGCTTAGTGAGGGTCCCCGGGTTCCAGCCACCTTTTTTTTTCGCTTCCTAGGGTTACTTTTACCAAAAGTTTTCGGGGAAAAAAAAGAATCTGTAGTATAAAATATTGGATATTAGATATTGAGAGTCCCCTGATTTTTGTTCAAGATCCGTAAATGCTTAGGCCTATAGCTTTATATCGTTAGTAATAAGTAGCCAACTAGGTACGTATATGGATCATATTGTATTCATGGCACAAGCATCTTTCTGCACCATCCATTCTGATCATATGATATACATATAATTATTAAATACAGTATGGTAGTCGACATGATCTTTTAAATGCAGTATATAAATTATTTAGGAATATATATATATATAGTATATTTATAATATAACAAATATATAATACTGAAAAAGAATAATTATTATAAAAACTATTCCTGATAATTGGATAACTACTACAAATAGTAAACGGAAGAAGACTTGATGTCTATGATAATACATGTCACCTTAAAAACGTATTTAATTTGATTTTTGGGTCTAGAATAAATAGGAGATGAATTACGAACCTAAAGTTATATACATTTCATACCGATAAATCAAAAGTGTGTTTGCGTGTTGCTAAAATTTTTATTAAGGATTCTTTCTTGTCATGTGATTTTCTATTTGTTTTTGTATCTGGTGTAGTTAGACTTAGTGACGGAGGCTTGAATGGAAATTTGATGGAGGGACGGATCCAGGGTTGTTTTAGGGGTTTCGAAGAATCCTTTTGGTTTGGAAAAAATAGATAGAATTAGTGAGAATCTATCAAAAACAACCGGGTGGAAAACATTCCTGTATCCGCCACTGACTCACTTAGGGTTGGACTCTAAAAAGCCAAATTGGTGATGGTCAAACTCTTAAAAATTCAATAATTTACACTAAAAAAATATTCGGTAAAATTAACACTACGCGTGAAAAATTGTTAAGGGCGGGCACCGCCAAGCCCGGGCCTCCATTCAGGGGCGGACTTAGAGTGTTCGTAGGGGTAGCACAGGCTACCCTCAACCCCGTCTCCGCAGTGTAAAAATACTCCTTAACTCCATTTTCGTAGTGTAAAAATACCCCTCAACTCCGTTTCCGTTATATAAAGGATACCCCTAATTCTAAAAAAAATTAGGATACCTCTAACTTTTTGGGCTAGTTCCGCCACTACCTCCGTTATCCTTCACCCATAATTAGACTACCACACAAAGTTTACTTTTTCATGCATGTTAGGGAGGAGGCTATCCGTCAAATTTTTTATAGCTTTTCAAAAGTTACATCAATGTCGCGTTAGTTTCTTTGCAACTCCCAAATCGGACGACATCACTAAATGCTTCATCATATTTTATTAATTAGATATTAGAATATTTAACAAACATTTAATTACAAATAATAAACTAATGAGTTAATTACATAGATGAACCCTGTGATTTATAGTCAGTTTCACCTTTGAGTACTAACTTTTTTTAACATGATTAGATTTTATGGTTTCAATTTTGTAACATCTTTGGGTACTAACACCAAAATTATCAATATAATAACTAAAATACTCTTCTATTTTTTTAATTTTATCAATGTAACACATTTGGGTACTTAGACCTAATTTTATTTAAGTTTAAATCAATTTTACAAAATCTATTTTTTTATTTTCATCTATTTATTATATCTCTTAATTTACATAAAATCTATTTATTTTTTTATTTTTTTATTTTTGTATAAGTAAATATATACATATATTTTTTTAAGAAATGATAAATAATTTAGCACGATAGAAGTTGCTCAAAATCTTAAATAATTAAAAATTCAATAGGTATAATAATTGTTGGTGATGTGCAAATAAATTATTATTAAGATATTAGGTTAAAATTCCGTGTATTACACGTGTTTAATGTATAAAACTTAGTTTTAATTTTTGTAATTTTAAATATATGGGATTAAATAATATAAAACCAATAACAATAATAATAAAAGATTGTATCTCATCAGAACTAAAGTGTTTCCTAAGCACATAGATACACAAATAAAATAGAGACGTCATGGTTTAATCACACCGTCTCAAAATGTGCCAAGTAATTGATCGTAACAAACAAATCAGATTAGATTATACATTTTTACGATTTTAGTACAAAATATATTAAATTAGTTGTAGTTATTTTAAATAGTTTTTCTCGATTATGCTACATATCTTAATATATTAATTTAACTAATTTTCAGATATTATATTCGTGTGTTTTCAAGATTGCTATGGATTTTAATAGATACTTATTATATCATTTGTTTTATTATTTAATTTATATTTTAAAGAGTTTTTATATATTCATAATATTAGTCAGATATTTATCTAGTATTATTTAGTAATATTATTAATAAATAAAAAATTGAGCAGACGTTTTCTGACTTTTTTAATTTATATTTATAAATAAATAGATTTTATGTTAATAAAGAGATATAATAAAAAGATGAAAATTAAAAAAGTTGATTTTGTGAAATTGATTTAAACTTAAATAAAATTAGGTGTCAGTACCCAAATGTGTTATATTGATAAAATTAAAAAGAATGGAAGGGTATTTTAATCATTATCTTGATAATTTTGGTGTTAGTACCCAAAGGTGTTACAAAATTGAAACCATAAAACCTAAACCTGTTAAAAAAAAGTTAATACCCAAAGGTGAAACTAGCTATAAACCACAGGGTCCATCTGTGTAATTAACCCTAAACTAATTTAAAAACATAGAAATAAATAAAACTCACATTTTATTAATTTAAAAAATTAGATTACAAGAAAACACACAAAATAAATAAAAACAGCTACGCATCTAATTGAGAAACATGAGTTCGTGAGATATGCTCCATAAGATCCTTGAAAGTTGTTGTGAGTTTCTTGGGATCGTGTCACTAGAATAATGACTTCATTTTTTGGTGGATTGGTTTCGTAATCGGGACATATACTACTAAAAAACTGTCCATTTCCGACCAAGGTTTTTGTCGGAAAACTGTCGGAAAACGGCGTTTCCGACCAGTTTCCGACAAAAATAGGTTTATAGGAAAAAGCCTTGTAGGAAAAGATTTCCGACAAGTATCCGACTAAATTGGCGACAAATTTCCGACAAAAAAAAGAAGTTACTATTTCCGACAAAAAAAAGAAGTTACTATTTCCGACAAAGTTCCGACCAGAATTTTCCTACAACTTTCCGACCACCGTTTTCCTACAATTTTCCGACAACCATTTTCCTACTATTTTCCGACCAAAAGGTTCCTGCAGCTTTCCGACCGCTGTTTTCCTACTATTTTCCGACAACCATTTTCCAACTATTTTCCGATCAAAAGGTTCCTACAGCTTTCCGACCATTGTGTACCTACTATTTTCCGACCACAATTTTCCTACAGCTTTCCGACCACAGTTTTCCGACCAATTTCCGACTAAAAAACTTTTTAATAAAAAAAATATAAAAAAACTAAAAAAATCCAGATTTTTCTACTAAAAATGCAGGAAAAAAATCCAATAAAAATCCTAAATACGACACGATTATAGAACTGAAAGTTCATCCACAAAATACAAATCGGTTGTCAAATTGTAGGTTCAACAACAAAATATGCCACGGTTGTTAAATTACAAGTTCAACCGCAAAAGACAACAAACAAAACTAAACTATGGTGGAGGATTGCTAGGATTACCAAACTGCTTCATCAACTCGGTTATTTGTTGTTGCATATCTCTCTCATTTGTGTTGCATCTCTTCGACTCGGTTTTGCAACACTTCCGTGTGGGATTGTTGCGCCTCTTCGAATCATTTATTTAACTTTTCCACTTGTGATTGCAAGTTCCACACCTAAACAGCATACATAATATTAGTAAAAAGCTATATATATAGACACTTTTATTATTTATATTAAAACAATAAAATCAATAGCTTCAGTTCTATGTCAAATCCACCAAATGTTCCATAATCCATACAAATTATCATACACCAACGAATAACACACTAAAATAGCCCAATTCAACACCTCTAAACATATTAAATAATTTCGTCACTTGACGCACTCTTGAAACAACTAAAATTATAGAACAAATATTGAAACGATGTAACATTGAATAAAATAAGCAACATAATATTGAAGAACAATAAGCTGTTGTATCCTTTGGAAAAATTCTGCATTTTGCTGTAATTTTTCTAAAGATATGAATACCTTATATTTATGCACTTTCTTCTTTCTATCTATAAACAATCTTCTTCAAACAACAATTGTTTAAAAAAATTTGTTACATAAAATTTTTTTAAAAAAATCCTCAGATTGATACTTATTTTGAACATGCTATTTTGAGGGTCGCTTAAAAAATGGTTGTTTTGGTTCGTGTTCGGGTCAAATCGGGTGCGGGTCGGAATGGGTCGGTTTAAAAAAAATTCAAATAAGAAAGATGGTAACAACAACAGATCCATTTCCACTTTTATATATAAACTCGAAATACCACTTTAATATCAAAGTCAAGATCTTTATTAGGGTTTAATAATCTAATACTTTATATCAATTTGGAGCTCTCAAATACACATATAACCTCACAGTCCAATCAAAGCGTATCAAACCAACTAAAAATGCAGGAATAGTGTTACTGCAACAGTTAATTGAGCTTCAAAGATGCAAAATCAAATAACCAAAACCCACATTTTATCTCACATTGCAAAATTAAATAATTGCAACAATCAAGTGTGCTTCAAACTCATATCGTAACTAGTAATTAGATTAATAAAAACACTTTTAATTTCATTTAGCCAATTCAACAACAGTTGACGAGCAAGGATGATGGGGCATAACATATGTAATAAAACAATCTGCTACAAATATTATTGAAGAGTTCCAGAGTTATAAATTAACAAATTGAGGGAAAATGAGAAAAACTAGAGATGTAGAGCACATTTTCAGAGTTGAGATTGAAATTCACAAGGAAATCAAGATGAATAATCAGCTAAAGGAAGCATCGGATTTGTGGTAACAAACATGTCAAACATTGCATATATATATATAGTTATTCAATTTATAGTGAATATTCTAAAGCATCTTTTTCAATCCTATGCACATCAAAATAGTAAACAACTATATTTATCCAAGATCCTAAAATTTCATCAACACGCCTTTCATGTATATATATGGCTAACAACAACCTTCATATATGTACAGCAACTTTATTTCATGACAATTGCCCTTCAACACCCAAAACAGTTTACAAATATCTCATAAAAAGCCTAACTATTACTACTATCATACATAACTCTACAAATATAAGCAAGTCAAAAATCACTGTGTAAAGCCATTACTGACCGACAGATTGGTAAGACAGAAAGGGGTGTATGTACGCTGCTGTCACCGCCGGCGCGGTTGTTTCCGTCGATGTCGTGTCATCGACCAAGCACCACCACCCCGTCTGTCGACCTTGAAATCAGCACCCACTGTTAACAACCACAACCCTTTCCACTCGACAACATCAACGCCACTACCAAATCTGCCTCACAAACACACAAATTATCAACGGATTTCAAAGGAAAGTGAAGAGTGAACGGAAAGATGAAGCCGAAACATCAAATCTGACCTTAATCACTTGAAAAACACAGTGTGTACTCGTGGATCTGGAGTCATTTATTCACCTCAGTCATCATCACCATCGATGGTGCCGCCAGCAGGCCGCACCGCCGCCGCCGGCGGTTCTGTTTCCGTCACCAACCGCTGCTCTCTCTCTCTCTCTCTCTCCACTGTTTCTCCTTCTCTCTGATCTCTCTCCTGTTCGAGTCATCGGTTCCGAGGTGTGTGGGTGTTCTGACACAAGGAAGATGGAGGTGTGTGGGTGTGGGCGGTTGTCGGCGAACGAGCGGCCGGAGATCACTCCGGTGATCGGAGCTGCGAGAGGGAGAGAAGAACCCAGGGTGTCGGTTGTAGTGTTTGAGATTAGGGTTTGCAGAAATGAGATGTGGACTTGTGGTGTGCGCAGGTTTTGTGCAGGAAATGAGAAAATAGGGTTTTGATATCCTATTTATACATAGGTTTTAAGTGGTGGGTTGGGCCCTAGGCCCATTATCTCGTTCGATTCATTAACGCGACCCAATAGCACTCCCGAGTCCTGATTTTGAACCCGATTGTCGTGTAATGTCGTAAAATAAAGTTTTAGGGTCGGAAGTTTCGTGAAATTATGTCGTACGTCATTAATAAATGTGTACGTTTTTCAGTCGCGTTAAATCGCGTATAACACTTTAGTCGTTGTTTCTAACCCGTTTTTCAATCCGTTCTTGACTACGGATAATAAAATTTAAAAACGAAGCTAAACATATCCTAATATATCAGTTTTGAAGGAAATTCACGCGTCTGATGCTTCTGTTTCGTTGTCGGTGCGTTCCTGTAGTGGCGTTTTTTGTTCAAATTTGCGTTTTGTGCCGTTCGAAAGGATAATATTTCGCAAAACCACATTTATAACTATAAGTTATACGTATAAATTTCGTATATGTCGGTGTTGTCAGTATTTTTTACGGTGTCAGTTCGTTGTTGCAGATTCCACGCGAATCTTCATACGCGTACTGTAAAGTCGGATAGACGTCCCTGGGCACTCCAAAGGCCTAATTAAGTTAATTTGCGTCTGAAACACTATTTATTATCGCGTTAATCACGTTATTAAGAGCCGTAAATCACCGGTTGTCACAAAATGAGAGGTTGGAAACTTTACCGGAACAACTCGTCGGACCGAGTTATCGAGCCGCCGCGGCCGCCGCGTGCGGCGGTTCTATCCTTTTACTTTTTCCTCGTCTCTCGATTCTCTCGATCTCCTTATCGTTCCCGTCCTTTCTCTCTTCTCGTTCTTAGGTGAGTGTGGTTGTGATGGTATGACAGAGGGGGAGGGGGTGTTGTCGGATCGTTTTGGGGACGGCAGGAGGTTCAGTGGGTGTGGGTGTGTATGTAGTGGAGGGGAGCTAGGGGGTGTGACGTAGCCGGAGATCCGATCGGAACCTGGCCGGACATTTACTCCGGTCACCGGAGTTTAGAGGGAGGAGGTAGTGAAGTTTTGTGGTGAGCGGCTGTGAAGAGGGAAGAACAAAATGAGAGTTTGAGAAATGGAGAACTTTATATAGGCTAGGGTTTAGGGGTTTTAGGAGAGTTGGGTTGGGCTTGGCCCAAAGGTATGAACCCGTATAGTCTCACGTGTTTTGCTAAGCCCGTTGTTTGATCTAAAACATGAGCAATTATTGTACATCTGGTTCAGGTTATCCGCTAAACAACTGGTATTTCTGGTCATGGGTTAATAATAATAATAATAATAATAATAATAATAATAATAATAATGGTAAAAATAATGATAACAAAATTTGCGGGTTTAGGTTTAGTCTAAACGGGTTCGGGTCAGTTTCAGGTTGAACCCGCGAACCCATTTAGGGTAACAGGTCGGGTTCGGGTCAACCTGGTCGGGTTGGCGGATTGACCCGTTTAACATGTTTATATTATATACTACACACCGATACAACTACATAGTTATACACACATCCACATTCATATAGACACAAGAAGTACGTTTATATATATAGATAAACACCTTCGCATAGTTATACACATTTCCGACCATTTTCCGACACCAATATCCGTTTTTTCGGTTTTTCAAGCTTCAAACATGGTTTTTTTCGTTACATATTTTGTACACTTTAATTATACATGAAATGCTTTTACTTTATCAACTTATACGTATAATTATACCTAGCCATACGTGTGTGAACACTTTCGGGACCTATTACTTAAACTAGGCTTTTACTATTGTATAAGTGTTTATATATGTATATGTATGCGTGTGTATACGCCGAGAAACTACATACATACAAAGACAAGAAATACATTTATATATATAGATATACACCTTCGAATAAGTAAATATGAAAAGAATACATGTTTTAGTCGGAAAATGGTCGGAAATTTCCGACAACTTTCCGACCAATAAGTGTTTTAGTCGGAAAATGGTCGGAAATTTCCGACAACTTTCCGACCAATGTTGTGTATCGTCCGAAAGTGGTCGGAAATTTCCGACCATTTTCCGATACCAAGTTTTGTTTTTTCATTTTTTTCAACCTTTAAACATCGTTTTTTCATTCCATCTCTTTTGTACACATTAATTATACATGAAATACTTTTACTTTGCCAACTTATACGCATTGTACACGTTTATACGTGTATGTACACTATCAGGACCCATTAATTAAAATAGGCTAAGTACGTGTATATATATGTATGTGTGTATGTATGCGTGTGTGTACACTTGGACAAACACATACTTATACATATATATATATATATACTTACATACATACAGACACAAGCAAATACATTTACGTACATACATATACCCCCAAATGATTATATAACAAAAGAATAATGGTTTTAGTCGGAAATTTCCGACAACTTTCCGACCAATAAGTGTTTTAGTCGGAAAATGGTCGGAAATTTCCGACCATTTTTCGACACCAAATTTTGTTTTTTTTTTCATTTTTTCAACCATTAAACTTCGTTTTTCCATTCCATCTTTTGTACACATTAATTATACATGAAATACTTTTACTTTGCTAACTTATACGTATTGTACACGTTTATACGTGTATGTACACTATCGGGACCAATTAATTAAAACAGGCTAAGTATGTGTATATATATGTATGTGTGTTTGTATGCGTGTGTGTACACTTGGACAAACACATACTTATACATATATATATACTTACATACATATAGACACAAGCAAATACATTTACGTACACACATATACCCCCAAATGATTATATAACAAAAGAATAATGGTTTTAGTCGGAAAATGGTTGGAAATTTCCGACAACTTTCCGACCAAAGTGTGTTATTTTTGTTTTTAGGAATTTTAAATGTCTTTTTTTCGTTCCTTCTTTTGTACACCTTAATCATATATGAAATACTTTTTTTACCAACTTTTACATATTATACATATATATACATACGTGTATACTATCAGGACGATTACTTAAAACTAGCTTATAATACTTTTACAAGTATACATGTGTGTGTTTGTGTATACAATGAGACTCCTTTTAATGACAAAAGTTGTATCAACTAAGACTCATAAATATTATTTTAAAATATACAGTAATTAGAATTTGGTTTTATGTTTTCCGACTAGTTTCCGACAAAGATTTATTTTTATTTTTTGTAACTTTTTTTCTTCTTTTATTCTGTTTTTTTTTTTTTGTCGGAAGTTTCCTTCAAATTTCCAATTTTTTTTGGTCGGTAAATTGTAGGAAAATAGTCGGTAAAACCAGATTATTTTTTTAGTTGGTATTTTGTCGGAAAATGGTCGGAATTTTCCGACAAAATTGGCTTTGTCGAAAATTTTGGTAGGAAATCCCCCTGTTTTCTAGTAGTGATATAGTTGCACCTTATTTTAGAATCATATAGTGTAAAATAATACAAGGTGTAGATTATTTTTCTGATTCTTGAAGGATATGTTTGTCGTACCGGTTGTTCAACTATGTGCTACTGGCCTTAACACTCTAAAAGCTATTTCAACATCCTTTCATGCATCTTCTTGTGCTACCTTAAACCACTTATGTTCATTGTTAGTGGGAAACGAAAAAAATTCAATGATAGCCTCTCAAGGTGTATTCCATATCAAGATAATAACCAGATTTATATTCAACTTCGTTTACCTAAAATGGACACTTTGGCATTTAACCATGCATAATTTCGTTAATAATGGGGACTGCTTCAGTACGTTGATGTCGTTGTTGCAACGAGCGACTCCAAAAAATGCCAAATCCATAAGTTATGTGAGGCAACCGCTTCTAGCATAGTGGTCGAATGTTTGTGATCACCCCAGGCATGTATTGTACTCTTTCATTTTGTTGGGTAATTTCTCCAAACCCAGTGCATGGAATCTATGATGCCTAGCATCCTTGGAAAACCATATTTCTCTTCATGTGTGGCAATGAAAGTTGTATATCGTTGTACATAGGTCTGTGGAAGAATTTCCTTCCATATAACCTAACGACACCATAATAAAAGGTTTGCAAACTTTCACGTTAAGTTCTCTCGCTCATATTTAAGTACTTAGCAAATGCGTTGAGTGAAGTTATGTATGCTAGTAGATGTATAGTCGACGTGCACTTTTGTAACTCTGTGAAACTCTTCTTTTATCTTGCAAAATAATGTGTTTGAAAAAAAATTCAAAGTTACTCTCCATACCACCAACAATTTGTAGAAATATATAGATTTTGTTTTTTTTTTTAATTTAGATAATAATATTAACGGATGTATAGCTGTTGGAATTGGGAAACAATCGAGGAAACCTCCAAATTATTCTCACCAAAATTACGGGGCCACAAATGAGTAGTGATGTTCCTTAATAGGGTCGCACACCGCCAACCCACCATCCTCCCTTATATTAAATATGTTTTAAATTTAACTAAACACTTTAACATTAAATATGTTTTAAATATAACTAAACAGTTTTACGAACATTTACAATCTCGTTAAAACATACCTCTCATAAGTGACAACTCACTTGTTACAGTTTGTACTACAATGGCTCATACTTGCTACAATGCAACACAATTGATCAATGTAACATTAATTCATGTTAGGGTAACTTTCCACGTTTAAGATAAGAGGTTAGCCCCCTTATTGGAGGCATATGATTCTTAGAGAAGAGATTTTAAGTTTAAACTTGGGCAAATGAAGTTATTTAAAATAACTGGTGTAAACTGTAAAGTAGGGTATGAATATCGTTTGTCGTTAAAAAAAGATAAGATAAATTAGATTAGAAACAAATATGGTTAAGAGCAAAGACAAGAGTTTTCGCCCGTTCAGACCAAAATTTACATCGCCACTTGATGCACGTAAGAGTCGAGCATAACACATATAAGCAGTTTTATCAAGTAAAATGGTGATTTACTTATAAGACCGTCCTACTTGGGACAACTATTCACTCAATTTCTCAATACACTTTTATTCCAAAAAACAACACTTTAAATATCAATATTCCATTCGTATTATCTTCATTTTAAATTGCTCTATCACCTTGAAAAGCTCTCTATAATGGCATCACAACCTTTCTAATTAAGCCTTCTTTTAAACATATGTATTACTCACAACGCCCACTCTCAAACAGGGGCGACCAACCAACACAACAACCGATTACATCAAAACGAAATTACACCAATCCTTCCAAGAAATAGATCTATTTCTAGACCTATTCTTGTACCACAAAAACCCAACCGATTTAATATTGTGAAGAACCCTCTCTATATTCACCGCTATGTTAGAAAATCTTTTTTCGTTTCTCGCCTTCCAGAGACACAGATCACGTCAAAACGTAAATTTTTTTTAATTAAGTATGTATCATAATAAATAAGTTTATATTTTCACTAAGTTTGTCATCAGTTTGCTTTGTCTATCAATTCTAATCAAGTACTTATTTGGTAGTAAAATATCAAAATATATATACCATTCACTTATATCACATTTATTCATTCGTACATAAACGTTGTTTTCTCTCTTTTTATGCGATAAGCTTTAGTTTTCAATTAGAAAGTGGCAAATTATAAATCTTTTCTTATCATCATGTATGTGGGGACAAAGACGTAGTCATTCATCGATCGTTCCAAAAGCAGACGGTGGCAATAAGGGAGGAAAACCGGTGGGGGTGGTTACATAAAAAAAACAGTCAACAAAATTCTAAAACAAAAAAGAGAATAATTATATAATTAACAATCAAATGATCTATTTTTTTTATTCTTTAAGTTATATTCTAATGAACCCTACTTTTTGTCTGCTTCATAAACAAAAAAAAAAAAAAAAGAGTTGTTTAAGTATATTCTCCTTTGAAATTCACAAGATATTTAGGGATGAAAACCGGTATATATTTTTGTACACTTAGTCACATAGTCAATTATATAATTATACCTTATGTATAGCCTTATACCCGTCTAATATTTGGTCACTCCAGAGTTACGTCTCGCTTGCGGTATATCCATATAATGTATATATGTGTAGGCACATGCACTAATCGGTCTTTATCTCAATTACTGAATGTTATGCGCCTTATGTCTAAGGTTTGATGCAAAACTACTATCGAGCCGGGGGACTCACTAAAAGCAACCTCTCGATCTACAGGGTAGAAGTAAGGTTGTCTACATTTTACCCTCCTCAGACCCTATATTAGTTTTGTTATTAGTGGGATTTACTGAGTATGATGATGATTCATTCATATTCACCGCCCAGTCTATCACAAGTGAAAAGTCCTGCTACTTACCTTTTTATCGGTTCTACGCCCTCAGAGTATATGAATGGTTGCTTGTAACATTTGTATGTGTTATTGTATAGGTCTATCCAGTGGCGGAGGCAATGTATAAAAAGGGGTATCCAGTGGCGGAGGCAACGTATAAGGAGGGGTAGCCCAGGCTCCCCCCTCAACTTTGTATTCGTAGTGTAAAAATACCCTTCAATTCTGTCTATGTAGTGTAAAATTTTTATCTTTTTATACAAATAATACCTCTAATCTAAAAAAAATTGAAATAGCCCTAAATTTTTAGGCTAGCTCCGGATCTATCCGTGTCTATTGTGTCGTTGGAGAGTGAGTGGTGTAACTATACTCAAGTTTCTTGCTGGTTTCTTTTTTTAATTAATTTTTTTCTCTAGAAAATACTAATACCCTTGAATGAATTGGCGTATTTATAAAACAAGATATAGAGAAAAGTCGTAATAACTATTTTCCTATACAGTAAGTACATGGGCCCATCTACTGAATTTAATTGGAATACAAGGACAATGAGTTACTGTCGTGATTGTCTAGATGACTAGCCCTACCCGGATATTATTGGGCCTTCTTTTATTATCTCAAAAGGAGTATACTAGACTTTTTTTAAAGGGTATTAGATTAATTCGTATAAAGTACCGACACAATCAATTACCTTTTTATAAGTATAAAACTTAGGAAAAAGATCAAATAGGAAGTTAATTTTCGCTAGAAATGATATAAAGTCATAGGATTATGACATGTGGCAAATTTTAAAATAAAGAGAAAGGGTATTTTAGTCAATCCAACTCCTTCTTCTTCCTTTTTTTCAAAACCCAGTAAATTCAAAAACCCACCATTTTCAAAACCCACCATCTTTAACTATTTCTTCACTTTCTATCTCAATAATCACTACATTATAGTGCGATTTTCATCACCAATCAATGATTCAGAACCCGATCAACGTGTTCTTCAGCTTTTTTTTGAAGAAAACCCAGTTTAATTTCATAAAAAAATCTCGTTTTTTCCGGTGATTTTGGAGATAATCACTCGATTCGTTCGATTCGAGCGTTGATAAGTGTTTCTATCATTCAAATTTTGTCAATTGATGAAGAAATCGGCTTCGATCCATGTAAGAAATTCTTTAATTTCATTTTCATGATCTGGGTTTTTGATTTAGTCATTGCGTTTCACGATCTTTGCGGGGGTCCGGGGGCGGCAGCCCCCTGTAGCAGGGTCCCAGGGGCGGCAGCCCCAGGCGGGGTCCAAGGGGCAATTTTTTTCGATTAAATTGCTGTACTAAAAACGCATCAGAAAAATTAATTTTCCATAAATTGGCTCATTTAGGTAAAACACATTTTTTAGGTGTTTTTAGTCCATTGCGTTTTAGAATGAGTCATTTTTAAGTGTTTTCTGGCCATTGCGTTTTACATATAAGACATTTCTTTGTGTTTTTGGTGCATTGCGTTTTAGGTAAAACACTTTTTTATGTGTTTTCAGTCCATTGCGTTTTAGAAAACAGACATTTTAAGTGTATTCTGGCCATTGCGTTTTACAATAAGTCATTTCTTTGTGTTTTTGGTGCATTGCGTTTTAGGTAAAACATTTTTTTATGTGTTTTCTGGCCATTGCGTTTTACAAATAAGACATTTCTGTGTGTTTTCTAGCCATTGCGTTTTACAAATAAGTCATTTCTTTGTGTTTTTGGTGCATTGCGTTTTAGAAAAATGTCATTTTTTAGGTTTTTTTTTTCATTGCGTTTTACGTAACTGGTGGTTTTCTATTGCCTTTTACGCAACTGGGTTTTAAATTTTTTTTTTTTAAATATAGCAATAGTATACTCGTTTTAAAGATAAAAAAACGCTCGTTTTTTTGGTGCAATTTTTATAAAAAAATAATGTCGTATGAAAGAGTTATTAACGTTTAAAAAATGGGGGGGAATTGGAGGAGAGAGAAACTATTGGCTTGGATTGACTAGAATGCCATTGAACAAACTCACACACCTCTTTTCTTCCTTTCAATTTCCCTGATTTAATCTTAGCCCTTGATTAACTTAATGGATGGTCAAGATCACTTCCTATCCTTCCTAACCAAATAAACTTCCTATTGTATCTCCACCCATAAAACTTATTCATTTCAATGATATCAGAGCCTAGCCTCTTTGTAGAGGTGTCAGATTCTATCCTGAGTTCATCTGGGTATTTGTCCCACCGAGTGTTATGTCAGAGAGTGTTCAGCTCTTGTGGTGGCATAACGTCTGCTAAGTGGCAGTCGGTGGTATGGTTTTCCGGAGGAACGCCCAAACCAAACTCTGAAACCAACGTGGGCCTAGTTAAGACAACATAGCCTGGCCGGAGTGGGGCAACGGGGCTCTCCAATTTTGTAGATACGGTAACCTAATACAAGAAAGTCATCGTTCTAAAAAACATGGAACTTTTAACCAACTGGATAATAAATAAATACTTTTCAGGTGGGACATACATGGGTTTTACCACAGCGGACCTTTAGACGGTGAGTTTCCCCTGGAATGATGGGCGGGGCTCTTCACAACGTTATCTGTGTTCGCAGTCGCAAGGAATGGGTGGCTCTTCACGAATAGGTTTACCCGGGTGACTATGCTTGTATATAGGGATAGGCCGGGTATGGGTCGGGTATGGCTAATCTCATACCCTACCCGATTGTAGAATCTTGTCACATACTCGGCTCATTACCCGTCGGGTATTTGACGGGTATTTACCCGTCAGGTATCGTCGTATCGGACATACCCGCAGGTATAAGGTATTCCCGTTTGGATTTTCATGTATATGTATCTTTTACTTTCCTATAGAATTTTATGTTTTAAAAATATATATATAATATATTAAATTATGATAAATAACGTATATATCATCATCGTAATAATATTTGATATATTTAAAAATATAAAAATATTAATAATATTATTAAAAAATAATTTTGTATTTCATAGCATATAAATGTGAATAATAAAGGTACAAAAACGAAACATTGCTAAACAATAGTTAAAGGAATAGAAATATAAAATTTAAAAGTTTTCGGGTATATATTTCAGATAAATATGGGTATATAGTTTTCGGGTAATCGGTTCGGGTATCATCTAATCCCATACCCAACCCATTACCGCAAATATTTTTTTCCATACCCATACCCAGCCCAATACCCATCAGATATCGGGTATATCCTTCCCAAATATTTCAGATTTCGAATATGCGAGCTCAGGTATTTTTGCCATCCTACTTGTACAGTATTAGTTGCCCATTAAAAGAATAAACAAATACTTCACAATTATATATTCCCATATCTCAAAAACCAACTTTCACATATAAGCCTTTTCACCCCTTGACTTCTTAATTTACCCGTATAGCCCACTTTACAATCAAGATTAACACATGGATTAGCCCCGCTTCCGATATTCACATATAATGTATGTATGTGTGGACGTTCGGGAGGGGCAAAAGTAAAAGTGCATTAATTTTAACGTTATTTTACTAATTTCGTGAAAATAACGTTAAAAAGGGGGATAGTTAATCATGCATCATGTGGTGACGTTGATAGCCGAAAGATAAAATGGTGCATGCACTAATCGGCCTTTGTCCCGATTGTTAAGTGTTATGTGTCTTGTGTCTAAGACTTAATGCAAAACTACTATCGAGTCGGGGGTCTTACTGGAAGCGGGCTCTTTATTCCTACGGGATAGAGGTAAGACTATCTACATCTTACTCTCCTCAGACACTACCTTAACTTTGTTATTGATAGGATTTACTGAGTATGATGATGATGATTAACACCTTCATGGAGTACATAACTATGAAAATCAAATACATTTTTTTTAAATATGATATGTAAACTTTTTAACTACCTCTTTTTCTTTATTTTAATATACGTGATTATTTTTAATGCAAACGTATAAATATTTATATGATTCTTATGGTTTTTAGTTGTATCTTGTTATGTATTCAACGCGTCTTTATGTATATTATTTATATATGCTTGGCCTGTAAAAGTAAACTAAAGACCTGTACCCGGATGCTCAGTTGAAGATTGAGTGGTGCAATTTCAATATGCAACGGCGAATAATTTACTTTTCAAGTGCTCACTCTTTAAGGTCCTCTTCACTCTTTAAGCTCCTCCTTTCTTGCCATTTCTTTAATACAATTTCATATTATTATTATCATCGTATATCACTGTTATTATTTGTAGTATTATAACTATTTGATTACTTTTATTAGTATAAGGTTAGTTTGTGTTAACTAGTGGTGGAGATCCGCGGCGATGCCACGGATGCTTAGATTACACTAACATATAGGTTGATGAAATCGAATTATATTGATTGTTTACAACAGTTAAACAAAACTTACAATCAATTATCCTAAATATGTACACATATAACTTTATGTTTTTCGTTAATATGGGTAGACCGTGCGAAACGTACGACAAACGCGTCTAACTGAAGTTGAAGTGCGGCCTGTTTTTGTCGTATGTCGCTTATTCATTCAGTTAGATGGTTTAGTTTCTCCTTAATCATTGGATCCGACTCGACAAACTCCTCAAGTACGTCAGCAAGTCTTTCGAACACATCCATATCATCGTTTGAGGTTGACATGCTAACAAAGCAGATGACAAACAATTATCTAATAGTATAAGTAAATAAAAATATTATACGAACACAAGTTAAGTAAAACCAATTTAGCTAGAACAAATTAACAGACCTTTGATGCTTACAAGCACCTACTGAACTCATTGTTCGCCATCCCCAACTATGTTTTATGCCTGTTGCTTTTATCAAACCATCACAGATTTACAACAACAACAATTGTACCCAGTATATCTCACCAATAGCAACGCTAGTGGTAGGGTCATGTGAGGGTGAGATGTAGGCAAACCTTACCTCTATCCATGAGGGTCAAGAGATTGTTCCCGAAAAAATACCGGCTCAAAAACAAAAGCATATGAAAAAACAAAAGCATACGAACAGACATACATAATACAAGCAGAAAAGACGGGTACCATAGCGAATTAAAGCTACCAAATAACAACATGAGTGAGCATATAGTACATAAACATTTGTAACATCATAAAACAACCAATGTACATGTTTACCTAAAGACAATCATATGCCAACTCCACCTTTAACCAAAACTAGGCTACCTATACGTCATCCCTAAAAGTCTTTTACCTTAATCCTATGTTTCCACGAACCTCTATCCTGGATCATGTCCTCAGAGAGGTGCAACTCTATCAAATCATGTCTAATCCGCTCATCCCAAGTTAATTTAGGCCTGCCTCTACTCCTTCTCCCCTCCACAATGAAGTTTTCCACTGCTCTAACTGGCGTTGTAGTCTACCTGCTCTTCACATGCTCAAACCATCTCAATCTCCCTTCTTTAATTTTCTCTGATATACTAGCTACTTCTATCCTTTCCCTGAAAACCTCATTCCTTATCCGATCTAGCCTTGTGTGTCCCCACATCTACCTCAGCATCCTCATCTCTTTTACCTCCATCTTGTGCGCATGTGCTTTTTTGATGGCCCAACACTTTGTCACATACAATATAGCAGGAGTAACCGCAACCCTATAAAATTTCCCTTTTTATTTTTTTAGGAACCGCTTGTCGCACAACACCCCAGAGGCTGCTATCTACTTACACCAGCCAGCCTAGATGCGATGGGCTACGTCACTATCTATTATTCTATTTCCCCATCCCTTTGAACAAACGATCCAAAGTATATAAACTTAGTTAACTGTGGGACTGCTTGATCTTCAATAGTGATCTAAGTGTCCTCGTCGTCACTAGCACCACTAAACAATAAAGATACCCCATCTTTGAGAGATTAATCCTTAAACCTCTACCCTCTAAGGTTGTTCACCACCCCTGCAACCTTGCATTCAGGCTTTGTTTCAACTAACACTATGTCATCTGCAAAAAACACACACCTTAGAACTGGCTCTTGAATGGACTTGATAACTCATCCAGGACAACCGCAAAAAGAAACGGGCTTACCGCCGACCCTTGGTGGAGACCCACCTCCATCGGGAAGAAGTTGGTATCTCTTATAGGAGCACGTACACTCGTTTTAGTCCTACTATACATATCCTTAACTATATCTATATAGTTCCCAGGGACCACTCTACCCTCTAAACTATCCCAAATCAATCAACGAGGCACGGTGTCATATGCCTTTTCAAGGTCAATGGTCAATGAAAACCATATGTAGATCCCGCCTTTTCACCCTATTCTTTTCCATTAATCTCCTGATAATATGTATCGCTTCCGTAGTTGACTGCCTTGGCATGAAACCGAATTGGTTTACCGAACCTGAGTTTCTCTTTTGATTCTAGTCTCAGTTACTCTCTCCCATAATTTCATAATATGACATAACAACCTAATTCATTTATAATTTCCACAATGTTGGGCATCTCCTTTTTTCTTATATATGGACACTACTACGCAACTCCTCCACTAATTTGTAAAACCATACTGCAAACATCATAGCTAACTTAAATACTACTAATTAGCAACACAACTTGGCATAAGTAAACTTGCCAGCCCAAATGGACTCCAATAAACCAATTCGACAACTTAAAGGTTAGAATAACAACGGGTAAATATACATTGTTAGGTAACCTAAGGAAATGTAGTTGTTGATGCTCAGAAGCTTAAAGTGGCTACATTAAATCATGACATGCCAAATGATAAGCAGCATCATCTCACTCACAATTCTCAGATTAGCCCTAGCCATCTTCCCCTATTCATATGTAGACAAAACAACAACACAACATTCACTTAAAGTCATACGATGAGACCATGTCACCATTAAGATTAATAAAACAGGTTTATTTCACAATGAAACACAACCAACAATGTCAATCATTCTACTGATCAAATAGGTATACGGACAACCCTTTCATGTCGGTAAGCATCACAAAAAAGGCACGGTCTAAAGAAGGCGGTAGTGGTTAGTTGTGGAACAAGTGTAGAGGCTCCCACTAAATAAAACCTTATATAGCAACATAGTGTACAACAAAAAAAAATGACAACTTACAAATACCCAATGCACATAGAAGCTATAATGCAAAAAGTGCAAACAACATATGCCTTTATGGGTTACTAATTAGTAGTATTTTAATCAGCTTTGAAATCTCAAATGATTCATATTCATCGTCATCAACTTAGCAACCGTATCCATAATCAAAAGAACACCAACAGTGGGCCTAGATCAATTAGTTTGGGATGAGGCACCCCATAGCCTTCCAATGTAGAGGTCATGGGTTAGAGTCCCACTTGGTGCAATATTTTACAGGTGGGCCAGGGGTTACAGTGATCCTCTGGGTGGTGAGTTTCCCGTAGAATGTGGGGGGGGGGGGGCTTAGTCATCAACGTTGTCTATGTTCGCAGGGCGTGGGTAACCTTTCCTCCAATGGGTTTGCCCAGGTGACCGGGCCTGTATAGTATTCGTTGCCCGTTCAAAAAAAAGAACACCAACATCTTGCATAAAGTAACTTGTGTTTGATGAAATGAACTGTTCAACTTCACAAACAAAAACAATACAACTCCCAAAAAAGCACACCCATCATAACATCATCCTCAATAACATTTAACAGAAGAATAAACAGCCACAAAGGACAGGTAACATCACATCCTTTTTACCATACAACGTCAAACAAATAAATAATCTGCAAAAAAAACACGGTTGTCTCTGATGCTACACAAAGTTCATCGTCATGGACACTAAGATTAAACGAAGGCCAACCAAAAAGGTTTAGACCCTTTGTATATATATCCAAACAAAATCCACAAAACATAAGTTCACAAAAAATACAAAAAATACAAAGAATATCAACGAAAATCAAAAGCCATTGAGGTGAGTCGAATACAATAGAACACCGAAAAGGAGGTCGTGCCGGTGTAAATAAATGACATACAACCGCATATCCGTTACAGAAACTGTTGTAAACGGCAAAAACTAGAACACTGGAACGACCAAAACAGTTCAAATCTCTTTGAGATTACCTTATGTGGATAATAACGAAGCTTCAACAATCCAAGCACAACAAACAAACGGTCGACTGAAAAAGAACCGCTAAACGACGGTGTGAAACGCCAGAAACCGTCGCAAAAAAAACACGGTCCAAAGAAGGCGATGATTGTGAACTTGGAAGCAAATGAAGAAGCCTCCACTAAATAAAACCCTTATACAGCAAGAGAATATAAAACAATATCATAACAACCTACGAATACCCAATACCTATAACGCAAAAAGTGCAAACAATGTCGAGATAAATTTAATTAGTAGTATCGAGATTCGTCCAATACGAGTCAATCTGAGTCTCTAGAAAGGCGGAAACAGACTAGAAACCGTCAATCAGTGTTAGAATAGGAGTAGAAGAGTAGAAAGTCACTTTAAACATGTTTTTCATTGATATTAGACGTTCAGGTACAGAGAGAATTGGACAGCACTTCGTGGCAAGATTCTCTGGAATGTTACAAATGAAAAACCCAACTAGCCTATTTATAGGCTCTCCAGTCCGCACGAGATTACAAGCCCACTTCGCACGAACTGGCAACTTCCAGTTCGTGCGACCTGACCTATCACATATCAGTTCGTGCGAACTGGCCTAAATACATACAAAACTTAACTTTTAAACCTATTACATTATCATGACATGACATAGACTGATGATGCAGACGATAAAAATTATGCATCAACAAAATATTATTGTTCAAAATTTAAGTTAGAATTCTTTCTAAATGTCTGTCAGAACTAACATACCCAAAATTTTATGATTTAATATTTGATAATGAATTTTTATTTCCGGTATTTAAAGGACTTCAAAAATCCAATATGAAATTTTCTTTGGTTCCAAATAAAACAGTAGCATCGGAGTAGGTGGCTTGTTTTTATTGATTGATTCTTAAAAAACATATAGGTATACTACCTATAGGGAAGGTTCATTTGAAAAGAAAAAAAATAATTGAGAAGAAAAAGAACAAAGGGTAATTTTGTAAAACATTAAATAGTTTTTCAGTTATCTCATTTATTATCATTTTTGACTAATTAATTAGTCATAAAGACTATTATCCTCCACACTAACTTTTTTTGCCTACACACATCAAAAAGTTGTCCTACATATTTTGAAATTCATCCTACACGTTGAAATTTATCTTACACAACTCGTAATTTATCCTACACAACTTCTAATTTATCCTACACTTTAAATTATTTTATTTTATTTTTTTTTTAAAATATATATTTTGAAGATAAGTTACAAAAAATTTAATGTATTAGCTATTAAAGAGGAAGACTACAAATTAATGACCTATGTAGATTTACCAATGTACCCTTATAGTAACATTAAATAGTTATATTAAATGAAGTAAAAATAAAGCATTCTTATTGGTTGAAATTTGTTCTTTTTTCTCCTTACAAAAAAGTTCTTCTCATTTGAACTCTCCACTGCTACCTATATACGTTTAACTATATAAGGTAAGTCCATTTAAAACATTAAAATATTTATAAAAAACAACCATACATAAAACAGATGTTTAACAAAATTAAAAATTCAACAAACAAATAAAAATTCCACGCCGACAGAACAAACACTTATTAAACCTTATTTGGATCAAATCATGCATCCAATCAGAAGTTTAAAATTGTATCACAAGTATACTACATTGGATGGCGACATAAACTACCGTGCCCACAAACACAATAAATATGCAATCTTTGCCCATACATTGGAACCAATTCCTCTCTTATTTTCATCTTTCTAGAGAGAGAATCAAGAGAGAGAGAGAGAGAGAGAGAGAGTAGAGATGTTGAAAGCAATTTTAACATTTCTCATATTCAACCTAGCCATAAGCCCAACAAGATCCAACACTCACTTCATCCACAAATCATGCAACACCACATTGTACCCTGAGCTTTGCTACTTGTACCTCTCGCCGTTCTCAACCAGGATCGGAACCAGCCCAAGACTCTTGGCCCAAACCGCTCTAGCCGCAACCCTCAGCAACACACGGAAGACCTTGAAAACACTAAGAACTTACACGAAAACCCACAAAATGACGAAAAGAGAACTCGGCGCTATGAAGGATTGCCTTGAGGAGATTGATGATTCGGCTTACGAGCTCCACTTATCTATGGTGGAAATGGGTAAAGTCCGATCCGGACCCAACTTTTTGTATAATATGAATAGTATAGAAACATGGGTCAGCGCTGCGCTGACGGATGATGATACATGTATAGATGGTTTTTCCGAACGCGGTATGAATGGAGAGGTCAAGACCATGGTTCGTAAACATGTTTCGACCATTTCGCACCTGGCTAGCATCGCCCTCGCTTTTGTTAACAAATATGCAAACGGGTAACTCGTTGTTTCAAGGGTCGAGGGATTTATAGTTAAGTTTATATAGTTTTCCTCGATGTTAATTATCAAATAATGTTAATACCATTTGAGCATAGATCTTATCGAAACCCCACACGTTTTTTTTACATTTGTTACAAGCACATGATAAAAACATATGTATATTTTTATATACATAGCGTTTCTTTTTATCTGGTAACTTTAATTCTTGAAATAAAAGAGTTATTGATTGTTAAGTTTCTATACTTTTATCCATAAAGTTATGGGGCATGAACAAAAGTCACCATCGATTTATTATGTTATTCTTTTATAAGTAATTTCTTATGAAGCACGTTGTATATTTTAAAGTGAAATTACCATACATAAAATACAATGTTAAGAGTATTATATAACTTTTAATACATGATATTTTAAAAAAGAAACATTAAATAAATTGGTTGGTTATGTTCCTTATACCATACAATTTTGTCGGTTTGGAAACAATAATGTCGTGGGGCATGGGCTATTGGCTTTGCCATGCATTTGTACGAAACAAAAAAATATATATTACTTTTGATGTACCTTAACTTGTTTGATCTAATTAATGTACCTCCATCTACTATATAATAAATATAAATATAAATAATTGTATACTTGGCGTGTTTTAAAATACTCAATTAATTTTAGTCAAATTAAGGTGGACTAATAATTCAAGCCGTGTCCTGCTTTAATTTAACTTTCTCTACCTTAATTTAAACAAGAGATCTTAATATTATACTAGTTTTTTTTGGTCGCGCGTTGCGGCGAAAACGAACAAATGATAATGTAAAACAAACGTTATTTTGAAAATAAAGCATGTTGTTTAAAAAGTCAAACCATTAGAACGGTTTAGTTTATCATCGTACTGTTTTATGATACCAAATAAATACTTTATTATAAGTACAATTTCGTTTTTAACAAAACGTATAATGGAATGTCTGGGAAAAATTAAGCATAACAACGTACTTATGTTTTTAGAAAAAGTTATAAACGTAAATTATTAAAGAAACATCAAATTAATCGATAATATATGTTCTAAAAAAAGAAAAGAGAATTATTAAAAAAATGGTATAGGAAATATGTGGTTTTAAAAAAGGAAAAAAATCAAAAATATGTTATTAAAAATAAAAAATAATAAAAACTATGTATTATTATAAAATTAAAATTACTATTCATCGTCCTTTACTAACAATATATATATATATATATAATTGTTTTTATTTCGGTTATGTTATTTAAGACTAAAATAATTTATTTTTATTTATTTCATGTTATAGGTAATTTTATTCATACCATTTATTTATAAATTTGTTAGTTATATATTTTATAATGTATGACCCATGTATTAGATAGAGATGGTAGCGTGACAAATAAGATAACAAATGTTGTATACAACGAAATATTTAGAGATTTATGAATTATTTTCGCATGGTTAGATTTATAAGTATTAATTCTAACAGATTAATTAGTATTGATTGTAATTACATTTTTTTATCTTTTTATTTAATTTTCTATATGGTTTCACTTAAAACCTATATTTACAAAAGATATTTGTTCAGTCTGTGTTTTACAAGAGTAACTAACCTAGTCCTACAATTATAAATAATTGGGGAAAACACTTTATAAAGATAATAGACATTGTAGACGATTTCTCAGTGTGAGTTAATTATTCAGATGGTTTTTGTGCTTTGTGGAGATTTCACTAATTCCTCAAGTTACATTAATACTCATGGTGGTATCAATTTTATAACTATGGTGATCCTTATCAACTAACGCCGTTAAATTTTTCGGTTAAGTCAGTGTAAGATGACCATTGCCTAGTAACCACCAACCCCAACCCCTTATTCCTCCTCTTACTTATGGTCGGCCTCACATGAACTCAATGGAAATCGTCTCCCATTTATGGCTTAATCAAACTCAATCTGTGTCGTTGGTGAGATGTAGTGGGAGATTAGTTGTAGTGCATTTTGATCAATGATAACACATCTACTATCACTTGTGGCGGTTTTGATTATATTAGAACCCAAGTTCCAAAATCAATAGCAACATGGTTTAAAATCATGGTGCGTGATATTGGAAACCCACAACATTCCAGATCAGATGGTTCAATATCAGTGTTTTTCATTACGTGGTAGTGGTATGTCAAGAATTTGGTCAAGTGGTTGTGGACTACGTAAAAGAGGACATGATCGAGTGAAGAATGGTGGGGCTAGCTCCAGTGGCAGCCAATTTGTTAACGATGGCAGGTTAGAGCTAATTTAAAGTTTTGGGTTTTTTGGGCCAGGTTCATCGAGTTTTTGTCTGGGAAAAAGTGACCCGATAATTGACCCATTTAAAGTTCGGGTTGGGCGGCTTCGGTTAATTCCGGTTCACGTTAGTTCGGGACAGGTTGTTCCATTTTCGAGTTTAGATTTAAAATAAAAAATATTACAAAATATCATCAAAATTTATATTGCCACTAAAAATATTTTCAAAATTCAAACATCATTTGACAGTATTATATAAATATAATTTTCAAAAGTTTTTGGCTGGGAAAAGTGACCGAATAACCGACTTGTTTAAAGTTTGGGTTCGTTGGGTTCAGGTTGTTCAGGTGTTCATTGAAGATTAAGTCTCGGATTGAATCATCAAAGCCTAATGTGGGGAATCAACGCAAAATTGATGTATAGTACATTGATCAAACAACAATTGAGAGTTAACATGAAGATTGAAAATGATTTGATGAGAACCCGACATGAGAAATCAAGACAATGGAGGAGAAGGTTATAATTGAGGTCAAACATATATACCTTTTGGAAGTTTACAAATATTAGACTTCAAGAAATCATTCAAGATTCGAATTCAAGCTTACAAAGAATAAATGTAAGGATACAAGAAAATCAAATAAGGATCAAAGCTTAATCATCAAAGGTAGACCAAAGCCTAACCAGCAAGTTTGAATCAATAAGCCAAACCATCAAGTAAATAGATTTACGATTAGAGAGGTAAGTAAACAAGGAGTAATTACAAGGTGACTAATAAAAATCTTCTAATCACAACAAGTAAAGTTTGAGCGTGGGAAAAGTATTGAGGGACAAGACAAGACAACATATAACGTTCACATCACAAAAAACAAGTTTGAAAACATGTTGTCCCAATAGGCGATGCAAACAACCATGGCATCAATCGTGATACAAGCAGATGTTAGTTTCTTGTTTTTTGTGTTGTGGTTATAAATAAAAGTCACCCCGTCCATTTCAAACCAACCCTTTTGCTCTAAACAATTTCAAGTACCTATCGAATAGATCACCCACTCATTGTTTTATAATTATCATATCATTTGAGAATATCAAAGATCAAGAGCAAGCAAAATAAGATAAAAGTTAGAAGAGTGTATGCTTTAATATTTATCATGTACCACTCTTGTATTTCATAATCTTCACAACTGCTAGGAGACTTGTACTTGGTAATTATCAAGTTATAAAAGTGAGAAGAGAGCTTTATGATCACTATCGTACTTAGAGAGAGTTATGTTAAGGAGATCACGTCCTTGTAAAAATATGAAACGAGTGTATATTGTATAAGTCAAGGGAGATCACACTATCTTGATATAGTGTTGATGTGTGTGAGATATTACTATCTTGATATAGTGTTGATATGTGTGAGATAATACTATTTTGATATAGTGAGAAATGTAAGACCACTATCTTGACACAATGAGCCGAAAAAGGTGAGCACTACCCTTATCTAGTGAGACGTTGGTGTATATGTAATCCTTACTGTTTAGGGAGATGATTAGTGGAACAAACTCTCGATCAAAGGATCGAGAAGAGGATATAGGGGGTTAGTTAACATCCCTTAAACTCTTTACGTGTTTACTCATTTATTATCTGCATACTACTTTGTCTTTGAACATTAAAATTAAATAATAAACTTAAAAAAAAAACTACTCACCCCCTCTAGTTTTCTACCATCAACTCTCAATTTTTTTTTTTTTTTTTTTTGCACAAAGTACAATATTTTATTAAAAATTAATCACAAATAAAATGAGTATATTAAGTGCATAAAAATATATAAATAACTTTGTTAAAATTTTAAAATCACTTGACATGTTTTATTTATTTATTTATTTATTTGTGAATAAGTAAACAAATCTAGGGAATTTAAATTCTAATAATGATTTTTATTGCCATGTTAAATAAAGAGAACATTCATAAATCACATTATCAAAATTGTTTTCCCACTTGTGGCCTAGTGGTATGAGACTTGAGTTTTCCAATGGAGATTAAGTTTAATTCTCACTTGTGTCATATTGGGGTGGATATTTGGCAATGATGGTGACAAACCCACCGAGAAAGGTTCGATTCGGCTGTTACCTCAGCGAGGCATCTCGTGTGGAGGCAGTACGGTTTCCGGGGAATGTCGTAACCAAATCTGACCAACCCAGCGCGGGCCCGATTAAAGCAACGTAGTCTGGACAGATCTTGGCTAGGACCGCCGTTTAGGCGGTGTGACATTGAGTCACTCAAAAAGAAAGTCACCGTTCAAAAAAAATTGTTTTCTTGCGTTATAATTTTGCATTCTATTCATAATACACATTATGAAAATTGTTTTCTTGCGTTCTAATTTTGCATTCTAGATTTATCTTTACGATTAAGCATTACTAATTATGATACTACTAATAATAAAGAAAAAGGCACACACCATATAGTGCCCGACCCCTTACTATGGTGACCACCATGGTCCTCTCACACCTTTAAAGTTTCAAACACACCAATAAACACTCAAATACTAACTAAAACCCAAAATAACTCATCAAAGTTTGTAATATTTTCTCTCAGAAAAGTGATAATAACAGGTTCACCCGACAGTGATCTATTACGCATATTATATGTACGTGTAATAGAAAATTTTCGAATGAACATGTCCTCGTTTTATTCAACTCTAATTTAAACAAAGAATTTACATCGAGATGGTAAACGGGCAACAAGCTGCGCCGTTACCCCTTTTAGAATAGCAAAACGAAGTCTTTTAAAAACTACGTTCATAGATCTCGAGGTCATAATATTACTATGCATGACCCTTTGAACTCGACTAAGTAGGTCCACGGCCTCTGGCGCCAGAAAACCAAAAGTATTAAAAGCAAATGGGATAAACAAATGCTGGTTGTCAAGACACGCTTTCACGTGTTTGGTCACTTTACCCAAAACAGCCTTTAAAGCAGCCTGACCCACAAGCGGGGAAACCCCTGTTAGATCCACACATTCATGTTTTCCTCCTACCCATCCAAAGACCAGAATGTCGGCTGGTCGAAGGGTAGATCTCCCTTCCAACGGGTCAGTTAAGAAATTAACTGGTGCCTCTTTCTTCACAGAAATACCAGCGCGCCTGAATATGTCAAAAAGGACATCACTAACCAAATCATGTCGTTATTTGAACCCCGGGAGCTCTCTACACATGCTCCCCAAAAGAATCCAAACACGTCTTATGACAAACAGGGCATACCTCATCAACTGGTCCTCGTTTACGATTTTTTTTTTTACCCAGAATCAACTTTATTAAAAAACCTCAACTAAAGGCAACAAACATACAGAAAAGGGAAATAAAGGGACAGCACAAACAAACTGATAGACCAAAACTTTATCTAGTAACATCATTCAAAGCAAAAGAGCCATGACAAATTCGTGAAGTTGATCTGATCGTCACCATAGAAACGCCATCTCTTTGATTTTCTCCGCAATGATTTTATGAAAAAGAATTGACTTTATTGGCATAAAAAAAAACTATGTATATTATTTAATAAATTAAAAAAGTTAGATAAACGTTTTACACTTTTACGTAATATATTATACCAATTGAAGAGTTCTTTGCAAAAGTTACGATTGAAGACGTTATGAATTGTTTTCAAAACATGAAAAACCCGTAGGAAGCAACTAGAAAATATTTTTTTTTTGTATATTTTAAATTACTTTGTATTTATATTATGTGTTTTTTCTAAGGACATTATACCTTTATTATGATATTGGCTTTTATTGTGTGATTCGACTTGACCCGAAAATTTTGACTCCTAGTTATAAATCCGAGTATAAAAAAAACGATACGGTGGGAAAAAAAATACTAAATCCGCCACTGGTCAGAGGATAATAATGACTGGAACGAAATTGAGTTGTGGCAAAACCCAACCTAAGCACCTTGTATATTTCGCAGTCGTACGGACCTTTGATTCTTTGAATGTAAACACACGCAGTTGTACGGACCTTTGATTCTTTGAATGTAAACACACGTACAAACAGCTCTGTTAGGACTGCAACATCGACCGAGATCCTTGAACATACAGACACAATCGTGGTTGGATTATGTTTGGTGTTTCGTCATGTGGTGATTCATTATGGTCACTGATTATGTTTGTTATTTATTTTCATGTGGTGGTCATATGGCGATCATGCTAGATTCACATTCACCTATATATGCACAAATTAATTAATGGGTTTAATTTCAACTAAAAAAAGTATATTGACAAATTATATTTTTTATTTATTTATTTATTTAATTTATTTATTTAATATACATACAAAAAGAAGTTGGGGAATAGTGTCAGGCAGCTGCCTAATACTTCCCCATTGGTCCTTTTAACTTACGATTTTATCTTCAGTTTTTAAAATTACGATTTCACCCCTCTAGTTTAAAATTACGTCTTTTCTCTCCGTTCAGAATAAAATTATATTTTTGCCCTTGGCTTAAAATTACGAATTTGCCCTTAGTTCAAAAATATGATTTTGCCCCCATTTCAAAAATTACGCTTTTACCTCGAGTTCAAAATAAAATTATGCTTTTGTCCCCAACTCAAAATTATGATTTTATTTAATGGTTTTTAATTTTCTAATTACTTTTTTAACGTCCAACAAAACACGGTCACTCTAGTACGCCTATAGGTAAAAGACCGTTCACATCCACAATCACAAACACGCTGGTGACGGCGTTACTTTGATAGATGTGAAAACCGTTATGGATTTGTTATTGTTCTACCCCATGGCATTATAGCCTAGTGGCATTTTGGAGGTGAGATAAAACTTAGGAACCATTAGGTCTTGCGTTCGATTCCTACAAAAGGGTTTTTCCTAGATTTATTGGGTTTTCTCCTGAATTGGTGTATAGGCATTATGGCCTGGTGGAGATGGATATGATCGAGTAGTTCCGCTGGTGGCACGATGATACTCTAGTGATCCGCTAGTGATCCAAATTTACCATTCAAATTTACCATTCAAATAACCTTTGAATTAACTCACAGGATCACATCTTTAAAGAATGAGTAAATTACAAAAATCGTCCTTTATGTATGTCACTTATTGCAAACCGTGTCGTTTGTCTTCAAGAATTACAGAAAACGTACTCGATGTTTGCAAACCCTTGCAAGTTATGTCCTTTAGCCCAAACTTAGTTAATTTTTGTGGTTAAATCTGATCAAATGAACCCCATATGAGGGTATTTTTGTGGTTATATTTGACCAAATGGACCCCACATGAGAGTAAAATGACCAAAATACCCTCATGTGGGGTCCATTTGGTCAAATTTAACCACAAAAATTAACTGAGTTAGGGCTAAAGGACATAACTTGCAAGGGTTTGCAAATATCGAGTACATTTTCTATAATTATTGAAGACAAAGAACATAATTTACAATAAATGACATATATAAAAGACGATTTTTGTAATTTACTCTTAAAGAAATTTTGTACTAAAGTTTTAAGTTATTTCTAGAGATCCAATTTCAGCCCGGCCCACATCAGTGGATATTGAAAGACAGGGCTCAGGCCACGTAAACATGGTCCATGAAGGTTCTACGCACCACTCAATTTGTTTATTGGCTCGCAACTGCTTCTCGTGGACTTCCTTAAACCCACGAATAATCGATGTCCTATTCATACCATATTTTGAAAAAACAAAGATAATGATAAAGAAGTTTATAAACAAGTTTAAATAAGGATAATAAAACAAGTTAATGAACTTGTGTGTTTGAAAAGGACTTTTTAAATGGATAACTGTCACACCCCCAAAATATCACCTGCGGAAACACTGCGGGATGTGTGACGTATCAGGATTCGAGCCACCAATCACATTGAACCACGCATTGTATTTAAATAAAACATATCTTAATTGCCAATTGTAAATACCAATCATAAGATTAAACCAAAAGAGTTGCGTAGCGGAAGCATAATGTAAATCGTTAAACAACTGTTTCATAATAAGTGTTCAAAACCAATGTATCAAATATATGTTTATCCAAGAGCCTCGATCCATGACCAGTCCAGCACTCCCAGATAGCAAGTCCATGTCAAGAAATCTAACGACCTGCAAGCATGCAGACAAGTGTGTCAGACGACGCTGGTGAGTTCAAAGTTTTGTTAACGCGTTTAGTTACCAGATGTGTGTTACAACAGTTCAACGTTTAGTTTTGATGTTATTATTAACTCGATTACCGTATGTGGCGACTAGTTGTGTTTGCCCAAACCCCAATGCCTCTATCAGAGCATTGGTCAAGTGGTCAAGGTAAATAGTTCACTCCCGTCAATTCCGGCCCGGTGTGAGGGTGCCAATCCTAATAGCGCTATCAACTAAATACCTCGTTGCATTCTCAGCAACACGGTAGTTGTAAGGGGTCTTATAAGATAGATTATGAGTTCAATAACCAACATCCCAGTTTAACAGTTTACCCAGCATTCCTTCCCGGAACGTTTACCAGATGTCCCAAACCACCGGGACGCATGCTTAGAAAAGTGCAGTGAACTCACCTTGGTTTGCTCGGTTTGTTAATGTGCTTCTAGTGTTAATTAATGGTTAGGTCCGTTACACGCGACCTAAGGTACATTGCACATAAACTCAATGTAAGTGTTTACGTTCAAATAAGGTTTACAATTCCTTGATGTCCGAACAACTGTGTTCCGTGTGATAATTGTTTACAGATTGACATGACATAGACTGCACATACATACAGTAACACACAGTGGCATGCAAGGTGTTCTTCATACAACACTAAAAGGGTTTTGAACTTAGCATTATAAGTAAACTCGGATCCCCAGTGTTAACATTAAGCTCTAACACTGGTGTTTACAATAAACTCGGGCACTTATATTTACATCATACCTGGACTACGCACACACATATCAAACTCGGACCACACTCACACATCAAACTCGGACATTTAGTCCTTGGGTGAAACTCGGACCAAACAACAACAAGAACTCGGACCAAACAATCAAACAAAACTCGGACCAAACATCCTCTAGGTGAAACTCGGACCAAACAACCAAACAAAACTCGGACCAAACGTCCTCTAGGTGAAACTCGGACCTCATAAGCAAATAACAAAACTCGGACCATGTTTCATTTACAAAAACTCGGACCATGTGTTTCTTTAATAAAACTCGGACTTGTGTTTCTTTAATAAAACTCGGACTTGTGTTTCTTTAATAAAACTCGGACTTGTGACTTCACAAAACCCTGACACTTAACTCCGAGTTAACAACATGCGTGATTTCCAAAACCAATTTACAGTTTTCAATGGAACAGTTACATTGCAGGTTACGATCAAAAACCCTAATTTTCATACATTGGCAATGCTGTAATCTAATCAACAATCAAACACCTCTAACATATCAGGCATCTTAATGTCAGGCAAGTGATTACACAACTATTCACAAACCATTTCACAATAATCAGGATGATCAATAAACACAGAACCATTGTTTGGAGAACTAGGGTTTGCATGAATCAAATAACCAATGATTAACAACAAATAATCATTAAACGTTTACCTTAGATTGATTCTAGATGGATTGGGAAATCAAGATTGATGCGAGAGAACTTGTGCAGCCAAGAATGATGAGAGAAATGGTTGTAGAGAGGATGATTTGAACTGCCGTAGAATGATTTGTGAGGAAGGTTTTAGGGTTAGGAGTTATTAAGGTTTCACTAACTACTCTACTCACCCCTAAGTATCATCTTTTACATAAAACACACACACCACATATAATTTACAGTTAAGGCACAAAGTTCTCGTGTTAGTCAAATAATGCATAAAGTAATGCATAGTTCCATGAAATGTTAAAGATTGTGCGACCAACTAAATAACCTTCTGGGGTAGCCCAGTTGGCCAGCCTCACCCAGACCCTTCTTGAGGTCACCGGTTCGATTCCTGGCAATGCCCTTATGGGGTGTTGGGGCTCTTCACCGTGGGTAATCACCGCCAGGCAGCTATGGGGCTAAGCTAGCTTGCGGAGTTGCAATACTCCGGCGGATGGGAGGTCCGTGCAACTACCCCCCCCCCCCCACCAACTAAATTGCGTTAAGTTAAAGCATTAACCTGAAGTTACGGGTTGTCACATCATCCCCAACTTGAAAGAAATTTCGTCCCGAAATTTGTTAAGCAACCCAAAACAGTAAGACAGTAACTCAGGATGACTGTGGATTTTCCGCGGGTACCACATCATCCCCAACTTGAATGGGAATTTCGTCTCGAAATTCACTAGTTGCATTAGATCTAGACTTGACAGGCTTGGACTTATCCTCTGGGAATAAATGTGGATACTTAAGCTTCATCTGATCCTTGCGTTCCCACATGAACTCCGGTCCACGCCTTGAGTTCCAACGAACTCTCACAATTGGAATACGACTGTGCTTACGGACTTTGACCTCCCGGTCCATAATTTCAATAGGTTCCTCGACAAATTGTAACTTCTCGTCGATTTTCAGCTCCTGAAATGGTACTACCAGTGTTTCGTCCGATAAACACTTCTTTAACTGTGACACATGAAAAACATCATGGACGTTACCCAACTCAGCAGGTAACTCCAACCTGTAGGCCACCTTACCAATTCGCTCCAGAATTCTGAATGGCCCTACATAACAAGGGTTTAACTTGCCACGTTTCCCAAAACGTACCACACCCTACCAGGGTGAGACTTTCAACATGACGCGGTCGTTAACTTCAAATTCCAAAGGTTTCCTACGCTTATCAGCGTAACTTTTCTGTCGGTCGCGCGCTGCGGCCATACGGTTTCGGATCTGAGCAATATTCTCTGATGTTTCAAGCACAAGCTCAGGGCCTACAGAATTCTGAATGGCCCTACATAATGAGGGTTTAACTTGTAAGAGAACTATGAACATAAATAATAGAAGGGTTTAGTTTAAATATGTTGTAATTTGATACTATAGGGATTTTTGTATTTCTCTCAATTAGGGATGACACTGGTACAGGTAATGGACTGAACTGGAACCGTACTGCAAAGTATCAATGCCAAAATTTAGCTAAAATCAAAACCAAATATCGTAAAATATATGTTAAGTTGATAACGGTGTGGTATAGTACGGTTAAAAGTCTTGAACCAGTACCATACCGCATAGTATCGATACCGAAAATTGAGCTAAGTTCAAAACCGAATATTGTAGTACATATATGTTCATTTGGTACTTGTATGATATTGTACCAATACGATATGATACTGGTACGGTACTGACATGGCATCTGTATTCGGTTTGAATTTTTTTATCCCAACTCCCAGTTAAGTTATATAAACGGGATTATAGTTGTATATATTTACACACATTGAGCTTATATACCATGTACATTTCTAACACATATGTACTTATCTTCAACATTAGAAAGAGAGACAACATGATGTCATTTGGAGGACAAACATGAAAAAACGTCTCTAGAAAAATTGCATAGTCGACACAAGCGTAGGAAACCAGATGGTTACCTAAGGATGAACGTAGATGGAGCCCATGAGTCATAGTGACGGATCTAATAAATTTTTTCATTGGGTTCCTTTTGGTAGATTCTTACTAATTCTCACTATTTTTTTCCAAACCGTAGAAGGTTCTCACTATTTTTTTTTTATTTTTTTCCAAACCGAATAAGTTCTTGGTACCCACAAAAGTGGTCTAGATCCGCCCCCGATGAGTCAGGGTACCTCTTAAACAGTGAATAATGTTTTAATGCATATTTAATTTGGATTCATGTAAATCATGGCATGTACAAGAGCAATTATGTTCAATTGCATAGGTATTACCCAAATGCAGTGAAGGGTAGATAGTGCAATGCTTTAAAAATGCTACGATGCATCGTAGGATCTAATATCGGAGTTCCATAGGAAGGGAGTTCAGAATTTATGTCAGCAAGCATGGCACATGAATTGCGTGTAACCATATCAGCCCGAGCAAGTGTCTATCGAGATAATGTCGATTTTGACAAGAATAGGCACAACAAGGTCAAGCATTCTATCACAATACCTATGAAATAAAGATTAAAGTATGAGATTGACTTATGGCAAACTTAGTAACAAGACGAGCAATTACATGAGTAACGAGTTGGGTGTAAGGAGTAAGAATATAAACATATAATATAAGATGAATAATATACGTACCAAAGTGATAACAATCAAATTTGTTATTAATGGGTACCATGAACTTGGGGTTTTAGTTTCATAAAGAGTCTTCTCATGTTGGCATACATATAGAAAATTCTAAAGGGTTTAAGATCCAAATTCTCAAAACTTTCACATTATTATCACATCCTACACCCTAAAACTAACACTAAACCATAAACCCTAAGATACATGAAGCCTGTACTTAAAAGGATATACGTACCAAAGTGATAACAATCAAATTTGTTATTAATGGGTACCATGAACTTGGGGTTTTAGTTTCATAAAGAGTCTTCTCATGTTGGCATACATATAGAAAATTCTAAAGGGTTATAGAAAACTACAAAAACTAATAAGTTATCAAATAGTTAAGTTTATAACATTTTCTTCCATGAGATAAATGAAAACTCATACTATTATAAATTTAATAGACTTACATCGCCTTTTAAGTACGGGCTTCATGTTGGCATACATATTTATGTTCATAGTTCTCTTACAAGTTAAACCCACGTCTGTGATACTATAGGGATTTTTGTATTTCTCTCAATTAGGGATGATACTGGTACAGGTAATAGACTGAACTGGAACCGTACTGCAAAGTATCAATGCCAAAATTTAGCTAAAATCAAAACCGAATATCGTAAAATATATGTTAAGTTGATAATGGTGTGGTATAGTACGGTTAAAAGTCTTGAACCAGTACCATACCGCATAGTATCGATACCGAAAATTGAGCTAAGTTCAAAACCGAATATTGTAGTACATATATGTTCATTTGGTACTTGTATGATATTGTACCAATACGATATGATACTGGTACGGTACTGACATGGCATCCGTATTCGGTTTGAATTTTTTTATCCCAACTCCCAGTTAAGTTATATAAACAGGATTATAGTTGTATATATTTACACACATTGAGCTTATATACCATGTACATTTCTAACACATATGCACTTATCTTCAACATTAGAAAGAGAGACAACATGATGTCATTTGGAGGACAAACATGAAAAAACGTCTCTAGAAAAATTGCATAGTCGACACAAGCGTAGGAAACCAGATGGTTACCTAAGGATGGACGTAGATGGAGCCCATGAGTCATAGTGACGGATCTAATAACTTTTTTCATTGGGTTCCTTTTGGTAGATCCTTACTAATTCTCACTATTTTTTTCCAAACCGTACAAGGTTCTCACTATTTTTTTTTTCATTTTTTTCCAAACCGAATAAGTTCTTGGTACCCACAAAAGTGGTCTAGATCCGCCCCCGATGAGTCAGGGTACCTTTTAAACAGTGAATAATGTTTTAATGCATATTTAATTTGGATTCATGTAAATGTAAATCCTGGCATGTACAAGAGCAATTATGTTCAATTGCATAGGTATTACCCAAATGCAGTGAAGGGTAGATAGTGCAATGCTTTAAAAATGCTACGATGCATCGTAGGATCTAATATCGGAGTTCCATAGGAAGGGAGTTCAGAATTTATGTCAGCAAGCATGGCACATGAATTGCGTGTAACCATATCAGCCCGAGCAAGTGTTTATCGAGATAATGTCGATTTTGACAAGAATAGGCACAACAAGGTCAAGCGTTCTATCGCAATACCTATGAAATAAAGATTAAAGTATGAGATTGACTTATGGCAAACTTAGTAACAAGACGAGCGATTACATGAGTAACGAGTTAGGTGTAAGGAGTAAGAATATAAACATATAATATAAGATGAATAATATACGTACCAAAGTGATAACAATCAAATTTGTTATTAATGGGTACCATAAACTTGGGGTTTTAGTTTCATAAATAGTCTTCTCATGTTGGCATACATATAGAAAATTCTAAAGGGTTTAAGATCCAAATTTTCAAAACTTTCACATTATTATCACATCCTACACCCTAAAACTAACACTAAACCATAAACCCTAAGATACATGAAGCCCGTACTTAAAAGGATATACGTACCAAAGTGATAACAATCAAATTTGTTATTAATGGGTACCATGAACTTGGGGTTTTAGTTTCATAAAGAGTCTTCTCATGTTGGCATACATATAGAAAATTCTAAGGGGTTTAAGATCCAAATTTTCAAAACTTTCACATTATTATCACATCCTACACCCTAAAACTAACACTAAACCATAAACCCTAAGATACATGAAGCCCGTACTTAAAAGGCGATGTAAGTCTATTATATTTATAATAGTATGAGTTTTCATTTATCTCATGGAAGAAAATGTTATAAACTTAACTATTTGATAACTTATTAGTTTTTGTAGTTTTCTATAACTGATCAGACCATAACCCTAATACCAAAAGGCTAAATTGCACTTTTGATCCTTTATGTTTAAACGTTCTTTTGGACGATGTCCTTTAACTACCAATATCACACTGGTTATCTTTTAAGTTAACATATTTCAACAGACGGTGTCCTTGCCTCCTAACCCGGTTAGATATTCTAGTTAACTTCCCTTACGCACAAATCACGTGAAGGTATTATTGTCAATTCATTTATAACTGAAAGACTAAATTGCACTTTACGTCCTTTAAGTTTGAACGTTCTTTCAGGGAGTGTTCTTTAACTACCAAAATTACATTGCTTGTACTTTAAGTTAACACATAGGCGGTGTCTTTTAACTTCCAAATTTTCACATTTCAGTAAAATATCGATGACAATGGGACGGGTTTAGGTAATCCCGTTAATTTAAAAAATTACCCGATCGGTATATTTGGCCTAAAATCTGTCAGGTATCTATCTGGTAAACTACTTGTCAATTACATTTAGCATTATCATTTAAAAAAAATATTCAAATAAACTACATAAATAAAATACCAAACTGTATATAAAAATATTCAAAGGCATAGATAACAAAAATACTATATGCCAACAATTGATATATATATATATATATATATATATATAGAGAGAGAGAGAGAGAGAGTAGGAGATGGGTGAAAAGTCTATTTTTCTTAGAAAGTCTAAGAAAGAATAAGAATTGGACATGTGTCATTGAGGGATTTTAAGTAGAAGGGCTATCATGTAATTTCTCATTTTAATTTTATTTTTGGAATGTATCTTCATTAACTAAAATTCCATGATTTTCGGAATTTTTATTGTTTTCGAATTCAAATCTGGAAGTCAATGTGTTTATCTGAAAACTATCAGCATGTTCTTAGTGATGTGTTTTACCAGTCAGAGAGGTTGAAGTCAGTGTGTTTTAACACTCTGAAGTCAATATATAATCATATTGTGTTTTAACAGTTCTTTTGCATTTTAAAAATCTGAATGTGTTTTATGTTATTGTCTATGTCACATTACATCGCATATTCCATTGTTCAGAAGATTACTGGAATTTATCAGCATGTTCTTGGTGCTGTGTTTTAACAGTTTACAGGGCTAAAGTCAATTTTTTTATAGATCCCACAATATAAAGATGGTAAAATACAGGGTATGAATCTGATTGCTGTTAAAACACAACTGTATGAATCTGAATGCTAAAACACAATTGTATGAATCTGATTGCTGTTAAAACACAACTGTATGAATCTGAATGCTAAAACACAACTGTATGAATCTGCTTGCTGTTAAAACACAACTGTATGAATCTGTTTGCTGTTAAAACACAACTGTATGAATCTGAATGCTAAAACACAACTGTATGAATCTGCTTCCTAAAACACAACTGTATGAATCTGCTTGCTGTTAAAACACATCTGTATGAATCTCCTTGCTGTTAAAACACAACTGTATGAATCTGTTTGCTGTTAAAACACATCTGTATGAATCTGAATGCTAAAACACAACTGTATGAATCTGCTTGCTGTTAAAACACATCTATATGAATCTGGATGCTAAACCACAACTGTATGAATCTGCTTGCTGCTAAAACACAGCTGTATTAATTTGCTTGCTGTTAAAACACATCGTCAAGAAAATGGAGATGATAAGAACAGTATTTGAATGGTGATGATGAACTCGAAGATGGTGGAGATGGAGAAGTGTTTTAATTTGATCCGGTGCTCTCAATCGTTTCTAAAGTTATCTTCTTCCATGATTGTAGTTATTTTTTGTAGGGATTGGGGTTTCCAAGATGGGTTTGGAGAGAGAGAGAGAGGGAAAATCGCTTGAAATTAGGAACTGGGCGGTTATCTAATTGATTTAAAACACGACCATTGACAAAATTGCCCCTACTCATTTAAAACAATCAATTAATTAAACTCAAATATTACAAGATTGCCATTGATTTAATCTCAACCCTTAAACACACCAATCGGATGGACCAGGTCGCTTCCTAGACTTTCTAGGAAAAACACACTTTCCGTGCGAACCCTACTCTATATATATATATATATATATATATATATATATATATATATATATATATATATATATATATATATATATATACATATACATACATATATATATAGGAGATAATGTCTCAAAGTATGAGAACGATTCTCAGCCACAAGATCTTAGTGGTTTGTGGCTTAGATTGATGCGGTGGCATTTTTGGAAATATTAGGGGCCTTGGAACTACCAGGAGGGGTAAAATAGGAAGATCCAAGCAAATGTGCACATGCTAATCACATGTCATTTTCCCCCATCATATTTAAACGACAATAACTTTTTTATATGTGATTATTTTTCGATAAAAAATACACCATAAAACTCAGCGTTTTTTTTATCTTTCCAACGAGTATACTATTGATATACTTTTTGAAAAAAAAAATTAACTGGGTTTTATGGCGTTTTTCTGAACTGAGTGTTTTATGGTGTTTTGACTATGTATTTTCATGGCGTTTTTCTGAACTTGCTCCATAATAGCGCATCCCACATAATAACGCATGCCACATATTAGAGCATTTGTTAGAGCATCTAGTACTAGAGCATCTAGTACTAGAGCATCTATTAGAGCATCTGATTAGAGCATCTAGTACTAGAGCATCTCCTAGAGCATCTGAACTAGGTGTTTTTATAGCGTTTTAACTAGGTATTTTCATGGCGTTTTTCTGAACTGGGTGTTTTATGGTTTTTATAGCGTTTTAACTAGGTATTTTCATGGCGTTTTCTGAACTGAGTGTTTTATGGCGTTTTCAACTGAGTTTTTTCATGGCGTTTTTCTGAACTGAGTGTTTTATGGCGTTTTTAACTGGGTATTTTTCATGGCGTTTTTCTGAATTGGGGGTTTTATGGCATTATATTTGAACACCCAGTTCATGTGAGTGGGTTTTTTTTAACAATATTACCCCTTAGTGTAATTTAACATCATGCCACATGTCACCACCAAAATCGTTCTCACCGTTCTAACATTTTTCACCGTTCTCCCTGAATCCTGACCATATATATATAGGGTTAGGATTATGGAAAACGGTGAAAATGTGAGAACGGTGAGAACAACTTTGGTGGCATTGATGCTAAATTAAACTAAGGGGTAATATTGTAAAAAACCCACTCACATGAACTGGGTGTCCAAATAAAACGCCATAAAAACACACATTTCAGAAAAACGCCATGAAAATACCTAGTTAAAAACGCCATAAAACACTCAGTTCATAAAAACGCCATGAAAATACCTAGTTAAAACGCCATAAAAACACCTAGTTCAAAAAAACGCCATGAAAATACCTAGTTAAAACGCCATGAAAACACCTAGTTCAAAAAAACGCCATGAAAATACCTAGTTAAAACACCATAAAAATACCTAGTTAAGAAAAACGCCACAAAAATACCTAGTCTAAAACGCCATAAAAACACCTGGTTCAGAAAAACGCCATGAAAATACCTAGTCTAAAATGGCATAAAACATCCGGTTCAGAAAAACGCCATAAAAACTCAGTTCATTTTTTCGAAAAGTATATCAATAGTATACTCGTTGGAAAGATAAAAAACGCTGAGTTTTATGGTGTAATTTTTTTCGAAAAATAATCACGTATAAAAAAGTTATTGTCGTTTAAATATGATGGGGGAAAATGGCATGTGATTAGCATGTGCACATTTGTTTGGATCTTTCTATTTTACCTCTCCTGGTAGTTCCAAGGCCCCTGTTATTTACAAAAATGTCACCGCATCAATCTTAGCCACAAAGCACTAAGATCTTGTGGCTGAGAATCATTCTCACCGTTCTCACACTTGAGACGTTTTCTGCTGATCCTGTTCTTATATATATATATATATATATATATATATATATATATATATATATATATATATATATATATATATATATATATATATATATATATATATATATATAGGGATCGGTTCAAATGAAAACACCACGAGTTGTGAGAACCGTGAGAATTTTTTGATCCCGTGCGAGTTGGGCCAAATTTTTTTTGCACAAACGTAGATGAAAACATTATAAACACATATGTAAAAAAAGTAAAAAAAACTGTCGAGTTGGTAGTTTTGACTGATGCAAGTTTTTTTTACGCGTTGGTGTAAATATTGTATGAAGATAAATATTTTTTTTACGCCTCATGTAAATGTGGGTATGCGGCATTTTTTTTTTTGCTGAAACAAGTTATAATTTTTATAACTTTTCAGAAAAAAATTCAGAAAACCTTTTGGATGGCATAGTTCTCACGGTTCTCACAACTCAGGTGGTTCTCATTTTAACCCATCCCTATATGTGTGTATATATATATATATATACACGGTCAAGTTATTCTACAAAGTCTCCTAATTGTAAGAAGTGTAACAAGGCTTTATAGAGTGACAAGTTTTCAATAACCTAAACCCACTACACCACCACACAAAACCTAAACACCCACCCCCACCCCACCACCCAAAAACCTACCCCCTCCCCCCCCCCCCTGAAAAAAAAAACTATATCTTCCCAAAAAACCCCCAAAAAACCTAAACCCCCCACCACCCCCACCCCCTAAAAACCTAACCCCCACCCACAAACCTAAACCCCCACCCCACCCTTTTTTTGGGGTGGGTGGGTGGTTTAGGTTTTTGGGTGGTGGTGGGTGTTTAGGGTTTTTTTTGTAGTGGGTTTATTTTTAGGAGCCTTTGTACACTTCTTATTTTAAGGAGCCTTTCTATTTGATACTAATCCTATATATATCATGCATATGCATATTTAAAACTAAAAGAAACTATATCGGGTGTATAATCGGATAAATGGATACACTTTATTGGTTAATTGGGTCGGGTAAATGGATACATTTTTTTTGCAGTGGGTTTATTTTTAGGAGCCTTTGTACACTTCTTATTTTAAGGAGCCTTTGTATTTGATCCTAATCCTATATATATATATATATATATATATATATATATATATATATATATATATATATATATATATATATATATATATCATGCATATGCATATTTAAAACTAAAAGAAATTATATCAGGTGTATAATTGGATAAATGGATACACTTTATTGGTTAATTGGGTCGGGTAAATGAGTATATCACCAAATCCCAAACCTATCCCTAACCCGCAAAAAAAAAAAAAAAAAAAAAAACTAATCCCAAACCCGATTACGACCTCAAACCTGGCCCATTGCCATTCCTAGTTGTGGGTTGTGTTCCAACTTTTGTAATGATGTTTAACTGAAAATATAAAATTTTGGTAGTTAGAGGACACTGCCTGATAACATGTGTAACTTAAAGGACAACCAGTGTAATTTTGATAGTTAAAGAACACCCTCTGAAAGAACGTTCAAACATAAAGGACATAAAGTGCGATTTAGTCGTTGAGTTATAAACGAATGAGTAAATTGCACAAAACATCCTTTATGTTTCCTCAAACTTTCAAGTTCCAGCCTTAATGTTTAAAACTTGCTGAAAATAGCCTTTACGTTTATTTTTGTTGTTGGTTCAATCTTTTACAGCTAACTACGTTATTTTCTTTAGTTAAGTTCCCTCACATGCATAACATGTGAGGGTATATTCGTCATTTTGGTTGATAAAACAAACAATATTTAAGTTTCAACCTATTTTAAACAAATTTTAACCGCAGGGACTAATGTTTAATAAAACCAAACTTTTAAAAACCAAAAACCCGCTTTTTCAGCCTTTTTCTCCGGCGACTTTGTCGGATTTTGGCGAACCCGGAAGTCCATAATTTGTTCGTTTAACCTCCTTCCTCCTACGCAATAAGCCATCTTCACTTCGTATCAATCTATTACCAAGATTCTATCCCATAAAATGCTGAGATTTTGGTGTATCCGATAACTCATATAACATACGAAAATCCTAAATCTCATACCGATCAGTAAAAGAATCTCAGAACCATTTTCCTCTCCACCTACTTCAATTGAAAAGCTCGGATAGAATACAGATGGTGTAATCGGAGTATAACTTCCGACGATTGTAGAGAGACGGAGAACAGAGAAATTTGAAGTAAGTTGAGTTGTGGTAGGTTGGAATTGTAACAACCCGACTTTCTGGGTCATTACTTGTCACTGTCATTTCTCGCTTAATTGCTTGTACTCTCGAGATCTCGATTATCGCTATGGGTTTCAACTATATTTTTGCAAAACGTATTTTAAATGCATGATTACAACGCTTATTCAAAACGTAGTTATCACATTTAACGCTACTTATAAACGCTTACTACTTAAACGCATGTTACCTCACTTGTTTAGACTAAACGCTATCGCAACGCAAACGCAACGCAAACTCGAAGCACGGATTTACTTTTATTCGTCTTAGTGATTATGTGTGTTAATCGTGTGATTACTTGTTTAATGTTATGTGGTTATCTCAACGCAACGCTTATACGCTCAACGCAACACGCTTAAACGCAACGCAACGCTTAACACACGAAACAAAAGTTGGAAAACTAACTCGCATAACTCAGCTAATCGAATGGACAATCGATCGAATGGACATCCGCTCGGATGACCATCCGACCGGATGACCATTCGACCGAAAGGCCATCCGACCACTACCAATTCGCGCACCGACTTAACTCCCCCTTCACCCTATAAATAGTACCCGTACACCTCCTTTTCGCTGATTTGACACTCCCATCCGGCCACACGCACTCAAGTCGCTCTCAGTCACTTTTCATCAAGATTCAAGGCTTTTTGGTAAGCTTTTCTCTTCAAATCTTGTACAATCATCATCACTAATCACTTCTACATCATCTTCTCCATCAAAATCACATACAGACACTCACTTTTTCTTAGAAATCACTGATTTGGACCTCCTGAAGGTGGTTTCCACCATTTTGCTCCGGTAAATGGTTAAGGATCATCTTATTCATCAAGATTGATTCATATCTAAAGGATTTCCACACTTTTCAACTCAAACTCAACAAGATCTCAACACTTTTCAACTGTTTTCAACTTTTCTTCAACTTTCACACAAAACCGATGGAATCTAGACTCATTCAGGCTCTCTAGTCATTCTTTAGTTGAGAACCGGCTTGAAGATTGATTTCCACCGGGGAGATGACTGATTAACGGGTTGAACAAGGATCTTCATCAAGAACAGTTAGTTCGGCCGAATGGGCTGAGACCATTCGATCGAATGAGCTAGACTTGGTGTATTCCCGTTGTTTGACACGTCACGCCGTCTCCATTAAAAATCAAAACCTTTACTTAGAAAATTGTACAAATTTTCAATAATCAGATCGCCCACTCGAGTGGCCATCCGATCGGATGACCATCCGATCGAATGACCATTCGACCAAGTGACCTGTCCCTTGTGATTTTCAATGTTTAAACAAGTCAACGAAACTTCGAAATGATTTTACAAACAAACACATCTCATTCGAATGGCCATCCGTTCAAATGGTCATCCGCTTGGATGACCATCCGTTCGGATCACCATCCGAACACTCAACCAATCGATATTCTGTTTACGCACCGTTACGCTCTGTTCAACGCTTACGCTACTGTTCTTTGCTCAGGCTAATTCCAACGCGCTCCCTTCAATCCAACCAAGTCTGTGTTTACTTGTTTAAACACGCACTGTGAGTATACTCGAACCCATTTTCATTTAACGCACTTTTGGGTGTTACATACATTCTATATCAAAACACAACAACACACAGCGCAAACACTTTATAACGCTAACCGCTCCCGCATGCTATACGTGATCAATGAATGCTTGTACTATGCTTATACAGTGTTATACTATACCGCCTCTAGCAACGATAATACTATAGTTTGGACTCAGCACCTGTCGTGGACAGGGGTTGTTAGGGATCACATCACTTTACTTCACGTGTTCGCTGAACATGTGTCGCGCATACTCTACAACGCAGTCTCATGGTTAAGTTGTAATCATTGTGTGATAGTTACTTGCTTTCGCCCGTTACGTGACACATGCTGGTTATGCGTAAAACGCTTTCTCTATTAGATGCTATTCAAACTTGTGTACTCACCTTTACATTTTATGTATTAACTTTATTTTAACGTACGTGACAGGTTGATAGGATGCTATGTTGTGATGAAACAAGCTAGGAAGTCTAGAAACCCGTTAAATAAAATTTGAGTTGTCGGAATAGTATTCGTTTATGAGACTCGATATCTGTAATGACTGTTATTGCTTTATATGTTAGTAGTATGGGATATTAACGTTAAATATATTATCATTTAATAGTTGTTATGGATTCTCTTGAACAGTCTGTTTCGCTCAGTGCTACGCCCCGATGATTCCGCCATCGGTTGGGGTATGACAGGAATGAAGTCGTACAACCTATATTTATACTCGTTTGAGGCGGTTGCTGATCGGTATGAGATTTAGGATTTTCGGATGTTATATGGGTAATCGGATACACCAAAATCTCAGCATTTTACGGGATAGAATCTTCGTAATAGATTGATACGGAGTCAAGATGGCTAATCGCGTAGGAGGAAGAAGGTTAAACGCACAGATTATGGACTTTCGGGTTCACCGGAATCCGGTGAAGTCACCGGAGAAGAAGGCTGGAAAAGCGGTGTTTGGTTTTTAAAAGTTTGCTTTTATTGCACATTAGTCCCTGCGGTTAGAATTTGTTTAAAATAGGTTGAAACTTAAATATTCTTTGTTTTATCAACCAAAATGACGAATATAACCTCACATGTTATGCATGTGAGGGAACTTGACAGAAGAAAATGACGTGGTTAGCTGTAAAGGATTGAACCCGCAACAAAAATAAACGTAAAAACTATTTTCAACAAGTTTTAAACATAAAGGCTGGAACTGCAAGTCTGAGGAAACATAAAGGATGTTTTGTGCAATTTACTCTAAACAAATTGACAATAATAATCTCACATGATTTGCACGTGAGGAAAGTTAACCAGAATATCTAATAAGGTTAGGAGACAAGAACGCCGCCTTATGGTATATATCAGCTTAAAAAACAATCAGTGTAATTTTGGTAGCTAAAGGACAACACTTGAAAGAACTTTTAAACATAAAGGTACGTGAAGTGAAATTTAGCCGCAATAAAATTATTATTATTCTATGATAAAAACAAAGATACAAAAACAATGTTACTGTTGGACCGTGTTCCGACCCTAAACAGTCAGTTAAGAACGTTCATCTTCACATACGAAGGCGGAATCAACGTAAATGAAGTTACACAACTTTTCCTTTTCAATTTCCTCTCTATTGATGCTTTCTGATTACAATTTGACAGAGTTTTGCTACCACGAGCATGAAACAGTTCCGCTCCAACATACATGAATGAATGATCAGGTTTCGCTTCAACTACCTATATATAGTCCCAGTGCTTTCGCTTATACGCATGCCGTATAAGCGAAACTACCTACTAAACCACACGAGCGAAACCATATTGACACATAAGCGGAACTACTTCAACACATGTACATAAAAGCGAAACTACAACATAAACTTCTAATTTTGACTTTCAAGAACCTATGTTGACCTATCTTGACCTAAGACTTAATGCAGACGTAGTCAACAGACATTCCATGCATCAACAGACTCCCCCTTGGATGTTGACGTAGTCTTCAGCTCCGAGTCTGCAGTCTTGGTCTTTTCTCCAACTCTCTGTCTTCACATCATAAACACTTTATCTTCACAGGTTTAGGATCACAACCTAACTCTATCTTCAAACTCCTCTTCGACTGTTGATCCAGACTCCCCCTTTCATAGACTCCCCCTCTCAATATGCTAGAATCTGAGGTCTTTATCTGGTTCAAGCTTTGACATTTAGCTTCCGTTGGGAATAATGAAGTCCAAAAACCTGTTACTCAACCAATAACATTACAATTCTATCTTTTCAATAATAAATCATAAACTCAATCAGCTTTAGAAATCCACTTAAGTATTCAGGTCCAAGTTAATGACCCTGATTACTCAATTAATCTACCAAGTCCAACTTAATGACCCTGGTTGATCTTTTGACGAATCAAACTGATTTTGTAAAAACATTTTCACATTTTTTCAAAACAATGTAACAAGCATCAACTTAATGAACTTGTTTTAACTTTGAAAACATCTCAATCTCTGACAAAGTAAGCTCTCCTCATTCTTCAGCTCAGAACTTTCCTGCATCTGCTTCAATCTTCGAGAATCCAACTATTAACTCTCTACTTTAGTTTGTCAAAAATAAAGCAGAAATAAAATCTTTTTGGATTTTATAAAGTGTTCTTAAACTAAGAAATGAAATATAGAAAACTTAAATTGCAGAAAGTAAACAAAGTAAACTATATACAAACTTATTTTTGGCGAGCGTGTCAGGGAATCATATCAGCTTTTCAGACAAATTACTAGTACCGTTAAGCTTCATTTCATATTCAGACTTAAACAATTCACCTCGATTGTCGATATACTGATCCATCTTAAATTCTCACACAGATTTCAATCTATTCAGGATATGATTTAGATGACTTATGAACTTAGCTCATTCATGTGTCCCACCTCTTGAATATACTCCCGTATCCAGAATCCCAGATATTCAGTCTTACAGGTGAGTATACCACAAATGATATCTGTAAGGGGTTAAATGCGAGGGCCGTGAGAGCTCAGGTCGATACTTCCGTATACGCAGAGAGATGACGGCTTCGACTTTCTGGTGTGTCCCCTTTAGAGGATCTTTTAATTACAACAGCAGCGACTATCAATTTTATTGTTGCATCAGCTTGCTGAGGGCGATGCTATGTTTCAAGCATTTGCAGAAAGTATTATTCGGGGACTAGGTCAGTACTTCCATACAGCAGAAGTCCCGGAATAATACCCCAGATATCACTGAGTATAAAGACCTAGTATCTCAGAATATGGGACCTTTCAAACGAGATTTCAGGGGTTACCTATATATCCAAGTAGTGTTCCCCACGAATTTCACAAGTTTGAAATTTTAGGTTTATATCCCGAATAAATCTACTAAATGTGCGAAAACCTATCGACACATCATTAGTGAGACTGTTTAACTCATTTAGACTTTACAATTCTTTAGCATACTGTAATTGTCTAGCCGATGTACTATCATTTTCCCTATATACACAAGCTCTTTTTCAGATTTTATCATGTTTTTGTATTTTTGCATTTTTTACTGTTTTTTGTATTTTCTGAAAGATAAACTATATACATCTACTCCCCCTAAATACCAAAACAAGTAAAAAATCGACAAACCATTGCAGATTGCTTCTCGTCTTCATCCGCAACAGTACTCTCATCAACGCCAATTAAGCCATCCGACACCGACAAAAGCTTCATACCGTTCAATTTTAACAAATATTTAAACCGATTTTTATCAAAAGCTTTGGTATGCAAATCAGCTTTCTGTTCGTCAGTGTGGATTTTCTCAATTCGTATCAACTTTTTCTCGAAACAATCTCGAATAAAGTGATGACGAATTTCTATGTGTTTAGTTTTAGCGTGATGTACTGGATTCTTTGTTATGTTTATAGCGGCCTCATTATCAACAAAAAGAGGTGTGTTAAGAAACTGCAAACCGTAGTCGCGCATCTGTTGCTGTATCCACAGGATCCGAGAGCAGCAACTGCTAGCAGATACGTACTCCGCTTCACATGTAGATAGCGCCACAGACGTTTGTTTCTTACACTGCCAGGTAATCAATCTAGGTCCAAAGAACTGGCTTCCTGCAGTTGTTGATTTTGCATTGACTTTGCAGCATCCGAAATCCGAATCGGAATACCCTTCGAGCGTAAACTCGCCTTTTCTAGGATACCACAACCCCAATGAAGGAGTTTCTTTCAGGTAGCGTAATATCCTCTTTACAATAATCATGTGCGAAGCTCTCGGGTTAGATTGATATCTTGCTGCGAGGCACGTTGGGTACATGATATCAGGACGTGAAGCAGTTAGATACATCAAAGAACCTATCATGGAACGGTAAAATGTTTCATCAGCCCTATCTCCGGTGAGATCTGGGTGAATCCCATGATTTGTTGCAAGTGGGATAGCAGCTGGAGTAGAACTTGACATTCCAAATTTCTCTAGAATATCATGCACGTACTTCATCTGGTGAATGAAAATTCCCTCAGGTAGTTGTTCAACTTGTAGACCCAGAAAGAATTTCATCTCCCCCATTGATGACATTTCGAATTTTTGCTTCATCACCTGTTTGAAATCTTTGCACAATTTCTCATTTGTTGACCCAAAAATTATATCGTCTACATAAATATGAACTATCAGAAGATGTCCATCGACCTCTTTAGTGAAGAGAGTGGCATCCACTTTTCCACGTATGAACTTGTTGGCTAGTAGGTGTTGAGACAAAGTCTCGTACCAAGCTCTCGGGGCCTGGTGTAAACCATACAGCGCTTTGTCCAATAAGTAGACCTTGTTTTTGTGGATTGGGTCAGTAAAGCCCGGCGGCTGACCGACATAAACCTCCTCTTTGACCTTCCCATAAAGAAACGCCGATTTTGCATCCAACTGATAAACTTTGAAGTTCTTCCAAGACGCAAATGCTAGGAAAATTCTGATTGCCTCTAGTCGTGCCACAGGAGCATAGACTTCGGTAAAATCAATCCCTTCCTGTTGACTAAAGCCCTGAACAACGAGTCGAGCTTTGTTCCTTACAACCACTCCTCTGTCGTCTCTCTTACACTTGAATACCCATTTCGTATTGATTTTCCTTTTGACTAAAGCTCTGATACCACTTGTTGGACCGTGTTCCGACCCTAAACAGTCAGTTGAGAACGTTCATCTTCACATACGAAGGCGGAATCAACGTAAATGAAGTTACACAGCTTTTCCTTTTCAATTTCCTCTCTATTGATGCTTTCTGATTACAATTTGACAGAGTTTTGCTACCACAAGCATGAAACAGTTCCGCTCCAACATACATGAATGAATGATCAGGTTTCGCTTCAACTACCTATATATAGTCCCAGTGCTTTCGCTTATACGACATGCCGTATAAGCGAAACTACCTACTAAACCACATGAGCGAAACCATATTGACACATAAGCGGAACTACTTCAACACATGTACATAAAAGCGAAACTACATCATAAACTTCTAATTTTGACTTTCAAGAACCTATGTTGACCTATCTTGACCTAAGACTTAATGCAGACGTAGTCAACAGACATTCCATGCATCAACAGTTACAACCATATTTTCCAAGGTTGGAGAACTCGCTAGCTGCTAGTCGGTCGGTGAGGTGGGGACTAGCGACTATTCGGGATTACTCGTGATTAATCGGGATTAATCGAATCGGGTTTTTTTATATGTAATTTTTAGTTTTATGTATATATATACACATTTTTATCGGTAAATTAAGTAGTTAGGTTTGAACAATTTTTACTCAACTCATTTTTTTAAGTATACAATATTAATTGTTAAAATTCACATGGTTTGGTTGGAAATTGGCCGGAGTTTAGAGGTTTTGGCCGGAATATACAGGTTTTTTGCCGGAATTTGGCCGGAATCGTCGATTTTTGGCTGGCCGACGAGGCCCGACTAGGTCCGACTAACGATTAATAGACTGATTAACGAAAAATTACACAATTACTAGCCGACTAGCGATTAATCGCCGACTAGTCGCTGCCTAATCGCGATTTTTACAATAATTTATTTTCACAAACATGTATTTTATATTTTTCAATTTTTCTCTACCACATAAAAACCATCCCAATTTAGAGTATTTTCTAGTTTCTATCCAAAACACACAACTCCCCCAATCCATATATCTATCATTCACAGTTATCTCATACACACCACCAGATAATCAATCTAGTGGCGCCACTCTTCCTTCCTATGGCGGCCGAAGCTTCACTCTGCAACTTCTCCGGCACCAATGTCTCCTCGCCGCCCCTCCGCCGCTACCTCCTCTCCCCCTCCACCTCCTTCCGCTGTCGCCATCTCCGCCAACAACGTACTCTTACGTCATCTTTCTTCGGAACCCAACGCCTCAATTCCACCAAATTGAACTCAAATTCTCACTTCCAGAAGCGAAATCTCTCCGTTTTTGCCATGGCTGCTTCTGAAGGTTTGTTAATTTTGAATAGTTTGGTTGTGTATTTACTGTTTATTCGTATAATTTCGTGAAAAGGGATTTAATTGTTTCTAATTTCTGTGTTATTTTTAATTAAAATCAATAAATTGTAGCAAAACCCTAAACTTATATAACCCAGAAATTGAATGATTAATATATGATTATGCTCTTTAAATCCTGTTATCTTGAATTCATATTAGTTTGTTAACTGGAATAATTTGATTGTTTGTGACTATTTTAAGTATAGATAACGATTGATTATTCGATATTCAATTATGTATATGTGAATTAATTCAGATGTGAAGCGTGAGGTTCCGTTGAAGGACTACCGGAACATCGGTATCATGGCACACATAGACGCCGGAAAAACGACGACAACAGAGCGTGTGCTTTACTACACGGGTAGAAACTACAAAATCGGTGAGGTGCACGAGGGTACGGCTACAATGGACTGGATGGAACAAGAGCAGGAGAGGGGGATTACGATAACTTCGGCTGCTACGACCACGTTCTGGAACAAACACCGAATCAACATTATCGATACACCTGGCCACGTGGACTTCACGCTTGAGGTGGAGCGAGCGCTTAGAGTTCTTGATGGTGCCATTTGTTTGTTTGATAGTGTTGCTGGGGTTGAACCGCAGTCAGAAACGGTGTGGAGACAAGCGGATAAGTACGGGGTGCCGAGGATTTGTTTTGTGAACAAGATGGACCGGCTTGGTGCTAACTTTTTTAGAACGCGTGATATGATTGTTACGAATTTGGGTGCTAAACCGCTTGTGCTCCAACTCCCGATCGGTGCAGAAGATGTGTTCAAAGGGGTTATAGATCTTGTTAGGATGAAAGCCATAGTTTGGTCCGGTGAAGAATTAGGTGCTAAATTCGCTTATGAAGATATTCCCGCTGATCTTCAAGAGTTAGCGGAAGAATATCGCGCGTTAATGCTCGAGACGATTGTCGAATTAGATGACGAGGTTATGGAAGGGTATCTTGAAGGGGTTGAGCCCGATGAAGCAACCGTTAAGAGGTTGATAAGGAAGGGAACCATCGGGGGTAGTTTCGTACCGGTTTTATGCGGGTCAGCTTTCAAGAACAAGGGGGTTCAACCGTTGCTCGATGCCGTTGTTGACTATTTACCGTCTCCGCTTGACTTGCCGCCCATGAAGGGTACCGACCCAGAGAACCCAGAGATCGAAATCGAACGGCTTGCAAGTGATGACGAAGCGTTTTCCGGGTTAGCTTTCAAGATCATGAACGACCCTTTTGTTGGGTCACTTACATTCGTACGGATATATTCCGGGAAGCTTGCTGCTGGATCCTACGTGATAAACGCAAATAAGGGAAAGAAAGAAAGAATCGGGAGATTACTTGAAATGCACGCGAATAGCCGAGAAGACGTTAAGGTAGCGTTAGCTGGTGATATTGTTGCTCTTGCAGGGTTGAAAGATACCATTACCGGAGAAACACTATCAGATCCCGAGAAGCCTATTGTTCTTGAAAGAATGGATTTCCCTGATCCCGTTATTAAAGTTGCTATCGAGCCTAAGACCAAAGCCGATGTCGATAAAATGGCAAATGGGTTAATCAAGCTTGCGCAAGAAGATCCGTCTTTCCACTTCTCGCGTGATGAAGAAATAAACCAAACGGTTATCGAAGGAATGGGAGAATTGCATCTTGAAATTATTGTTGATAGGCTCAAGAGGGAATTCAAGGTTTGTTTCCTTACTTTTGTTTACATTATATTAAGGTTAAATTGCATTTTACGTCCTTTAAGTTTCAACAAAATTTCAGGCGCTGTTCTTTAACTAACGAAATTACAACATATGTCCTTTATGTTTTAATTTCTTTACAGCAAATGTCCTTTATGTTTCAATTTCTTTACAACAGATGTCCATTATTTTTAGAGTGAATTTCAAAGATTGTCCTTTATCTTTATACATATTTTCAGGCGTTGTCCTTTATGTTCAAAATTGACGAGTTTTGTCCTTTATGTTTTCATATCATACACGTTTTGTCCTTTAGGCCTAACCCAGTTAGTTTTTTCAGTTAAATTTGGTCATGTGCTTTGCACATGAGAGCATTTTTGTCAATTCAAAGGTTGCAGAAGCTTTGAGTTGTAAATCTGTCGTTGAACTTACATTTGAATTGACAAAAATGCCCTCATGTGCAAAGCATATGACCAAATTTAACTGAAAAAACTAACTGGGTTAGGCCTAAAGGACAAAACGTGTATGATATGAAAACATAAAGGACAAAACTCGTCAATTTTGAACATAAAGGACAGCGCCTGAAAATGGGTATAAAGATAAAGGACAATCCTTGAAATTCACTCTTATTTTTATAATCTTTTTAGAGAGAAAGGACACCGCTTGTAAAGAAATTAGAACATAAAGGACATCCGCTGTAAGTTCGTTAGTTAAAGGACAACGCCTGAAATTTTTGCTGAAACTTAAAGGACGTAAAATGCAATTTACCCTTATATTAATTCTAAACATCAAAAAATCATAACCCTTTTCAAACATTGAAACGCCTTGATTCTTGCAAATTATCAGGTGGAAGCGAATGTAGGTGCCCCACAAGTAAACTACCGTGAAAGCATTTCCAGGACGGCAGAGGTGAAGTACGTTCACAAGAAACAATCAGGTGGTCAAGGACAGTTTGCAGATATAACCGTACGGTTCGAGCCATTAGAGGCAGGTAGCGGATACGAGTTCAAGAGTGAGATCAAGGGTGGTGCGGTCCCAAGAGAATACATCCCTGGTGTAATGAAAGGGTTAGAAGAGTCGATGTCTAACGGAGTACTCGCAGGCTTCCCTGTTGTTGACCTTCGTGCAGTGTTGACTGATGGGTCCTACCACGACGTTGACTCTAGTGTACTCGCCTTCCAGCTGGCTGCTAGAGGAGCTTTCCGTGATGGAGTTAGGAAAGCGGCACCTAAGATTTTGGAACCGATAATGAGCGTTGAAGTTGTGACACCTGAAGAACATTTGGGAGATGTTATCGGTGATCTTAATTCGAGAAGAGGACAGATTAATAGCTTCGGTGACAAGCCTGGTGGCCTCAAGGTATATGTTAAACGCGTTTTTTGTTACACTTTTAGTATAGAGTAAACTGCCATTTTGGTCCCTGTGGTTTGGTCACTTTTGCCACTTTAGTCCAAAACTCAAACTTTTTGCATCTGGGTCCCTGTGGTTTCAGTTTTATTGCCATTTTGGTCCAAAAATAAAATCAGGTCATATTTGTCTTATAAAATCCTGCTATTTTGTCATTTTCCGCAGGTGCAAAATGATCATTTCTTTTTTATAAATAAATACCATATTTTATAAGACAAATATGACCTGATTTGCCCCTGAGGAAAATGACAGAATTGCAGGATTTTATAAGATAAATATGACCTAGTTTCATTTTTGGACCAAAATGGCAATAAAACTGAAACCACAGGGACCCAGATGCAAAAAGTTTGAGTTTTGGACTAAAGTGACCAAACCACAGGGACCAAAATGGCAGTTTACTCTTTAGTATATTTTGTTTTGTTTATTAATAGTTTGTTTGTTGGAGTGTAGGTGGTGGATGCGCTTGTGCCGCTTGCGGAAATGTTCCAGTATGTGAGTACATTAAGAGGAATGACGAAAGGTCGAGCGTCTTACACTATGCAACTAGCGAAATTCGATGTGGTACCTCAACACATTCAGAACCAGCTTTCTGCTGCCAAAGAAGAAGCAGTTACAGCTTGATCTTTCTTCCTGTAATTCTATTTAAAAATGTTTGTAATTTTTTTGGCTTCTCATGTTTTATAGGACCATATGAAAATCATCCAATTTTCCACAAGAAGATATACGAAGCAACATGTTTATTTATTTATTCATAATTTTGTGCTTATTTTGCTCAATGAGTTCTTAGGGAGCTAAATTGTTCCGGTATGGTATGAGATGAGAGGTGAGTGTTACCTAAATGGTATCAGAGCTGGGGGGGGGGGGGGGGGGTTAGGATGAGTCTCCAAATAGGTTGTTTAGATCGCACACCCGTGTCTCATTTAGAATGGTTGGGCAAAGCTCATTGACGATGATGAGTCGTAACGGGGAGTGAATGTTATTTTTGTAACATACTTGTGCTGTTGTTGGTTCTACCTCGCACAATATTTGTTTAATGTGCATGTTATTTTTGTACATTTGGCTTTGCAAGTTGTTTTCATTTGTGGCTTTATGGGTTTTGGCTTCACTTTGATGCATCGCCTGGAATTCCATCCCCGTCCACGATGGCTGGAATTGCTTCCATCGTTTTCTCTTCATTGTTTCTAGGTAGATTCTTGCTGTTATTGTGTTGGCTTTGATCTTTTTTTGGGATTTTGCCGCCGTTAAAGACGAGGGCTTACGCTTCAGTGGTTCTTTTCGACTTGTATGTTGGGGTTTTGTGTTGCTATGAAGGATTTGTTGTGCATTCAACAACAACTTACGTGTCGGTGTTTCTGTTTCGACTTTTTTGTTGGGATTTTGTGTTTGTACGAAGGATTTGTTGGTGCATGTCTTTTTTATGTTAATCGGGGTCTCATTCTCGAACATCTGATGTTGTTTATCTTGGATTTTGGTTCACATCTCATTTGGATGTTTGCAAGAGACCTTCTGAGGATTTTTGTTTGGTTTCATTTTTACGGTTTGTTTGGTTGTTCAATTTAAGAGTATGTGAAGGTGTAATAATAATGTTCATCAGAGATCTTTTGTGAAGAAAATTGAAAAAAGTTAATATGACGCTAACGTGTCACACGAGGAAAAATTGAGACCACACCCTCACCCTTTGTAGCACCATTTATAAAGATATAAATATGATATATTGCTCTTAAAAAATTTCATAACACTTAAGGAAAAAGTCTATCAACTCTAATTATTATTTTTTTAATTTTTGTCGTCTATGAGACTTAAACACAAGTAGGGTTGTTCACGAGCCGGGCCGAACGGAGCGGACCTTTGCTCATGCTTGGCTCATTTACAAACCTAACCGAGCAGAGCGGCTCATTTAAAACTGAGCCTCAAATCAAGCGAGCATTTTCTACCGGTGAATATCCCGAACGAGCGTTGAGCGAACTTCGAGCGAGATTTTGACAACTGTGTCACGCGATTTAAATTTGCGGAGAGAGATAGTGGCAATGTTGGGTCTCGATTTTTATGTCTTTATAAACACACACATTTCATGGCATAATATTTTTCTTATAAATAACAATGTCGTGGCCGATGAGGTGATGTTCATATTGCACGAACAATGACATTGAGAGGAGGAGACAATCGACTTAGGGTAAAAACATGAGACATTAAGGCGATGAACAGACTGACGTTTAACGGTTTAGGGTTTGGTTTTAACGTTTAGATTTGGTGATAAGTTTTTTATTGGCGTGATTAGGCTGGTACGTATATATATATAGCTATAAATTTGTATACAATGGACCAAAATCTAATTGAGTGGTATATATAAAACTACAAATTTAATTTATATTTTTGTATATATGTATGTGTATGTGTGTTTATATATGTATGTCACAGTATGTGTATACGTATATGTATATGTATATACTAATTAAAAATAATAATTCGAGCCGAAACGAGCCGAACGGACTTTTGCTCATGCTTGGCTTGTTTACAAACCGAACCCGGCAGAGCGGCTCATTTACAACCGAGCCTCAAATTGAACGAGCATTTTCCGAACAATTTTCGAGTGAGCGTTGAGCGGTTTGAACGACCCTAAACACAAGACATCTCATCTTTCAAACTCCAGTTATTTACAGTGCTTGTGGAAAGACTTGGTGTTCCTTGTGACCCAGGTTTGACTTCCACTCTCCCCATTATTTTCTGCTGCATCAAGGTGAAGGGCGAATACGAGTGACGTCGGTTCGTCTTGGATGGGAGGCGAGAATTTACCGATTATTCCGCAGTCGTGCCTTCGGGTGGGTGGAGGTCGGGTTTCCGCGTATCTGGGAGAGCCAAGGGGCTGACGGCGGTCGAGTAGTCGACCTTGATCACAACGTCCGATGTCAGGGTGGTTGGCACGCCATTTTTTCCGATAAAAAAAAATTTAGATTAATCTTAGAAATAGGCAAATTCTAGATAGATCAAATCGAAAAGATTGTATTTTCCTCTATTTAACCACTTTCCTAATGATAGCACCAGAACTATCCAGAAGGTCTCCACAACCAACTTTCTCACTACCTTATAAAACCCTAATTTCACCCCAATCGCCACCAATTCTCCGACGATCCACCACCAACCACCACCACCACACACCATGGCCGACGAAGCCAAAGCCAAAGGCAACGCTGCCTTCTCCGCCGGAAACTTCACGGAAGCCATCCGCCACTTCACTGACGCCATCAACCTCGCCCCAAACAACCACGTCTTATACTCCAACCGCTCCGCCGCATACGCCTCGTTAAACCAGTACTCTGAAGCCCTAACCGACGCCAAAAAAACCGTCGATCTGAAACCGGACTGGTCCAAAGGCTACTCTCGGCTCGGCGCGGCTCACCACGGCTTGCGCCAGTACGACGACGCCGTATCGGCGTATAAGAAAGGTCTAGAAGTTGATCCGAATAATGAAACGTTGAAATCCGGACTTGCTGATGCTGAGTCAGCTCAGGCGGCTGCGTTGGCGAGTTCTAGGTCACGTGAGTCACGTGCGGGTGCGGGTGCGGGTAACTTGTTTGGTGATGCGTTTGGGCCGGATATGTGGGCCAAGCTTACGGCGGATCCGGCTACGAGATTGTATATGCAGCAACCGGATTTTGTTAACATGATGAAGGATCTGCAACGAAACCCTAGCAATTTGAATTTGTATTTGCAGGATCAGAGGGTTATGCAGGCGTTAAGTGTGTTGTTGAATGTGAAGATGCAGGCTCATGCTCCTGGAGATGATGTGGAGATGCCGGATTCTCCACCGAAAGAGAGGAAACGGCCTGCCGATGAAGCGGAACCGGTTAAGGAGAAGAAACGGGAGCCAGAGCCTGAACCGGAGCCAGAACCAATGGAGGTGTCTGAGGAGGAGAGGGATGTTAAGGAGAGGAAAGTGCAGGCTCAGAAGGAGAAGGAGGCTGGGAATGCTGCTTATAAGAAGAAGGATTTTGAAACGGCTATTGGACATTATACAAAGGCGATTGAATTGGATGATGGGGATGTTTCGTTTTTGACGAATAGAGCTGCTGTGTATTTGGAGATGGGGAAGGTATGGAACTGTTTTAATTGCATTGTTTTGTAGGTTGAAACTTTGCTTGCTTGGCATGTTTATGTAGTGTTCTTAATTTTAGCTTAATTCTAAATTTGATTGAACTAGTAGATTTTTTAGTTTATAAAGTGGTGATATGGTAGCTTGCATATTAGTTCAAATGTAGGCAATTAAGAGACTATCTTTTCAGTTGTCCCATTAGCCCCGTTTTTTCAAATGTTTCAAATTATATTGGAGGTAAGCCCTGGGTTTCTTTATTGTTTTCAGTATGATGAATGCATTAAAGATTGTGAGAAGGCTGTGGAGAGAGGAAGAGAGCTTCGTTCGGATTACAAGATGGTTGCAAGAGCTTTGACAAGAAAAGGAACTGCTTTGGTGAAAATGGCAAAAACCTCCAAAGACTATGAACCTGCAATTGAGACTTTCCAAAAAGCTCTTACAGAGCATCGTAATCCAGACACATTGAAGAAGCTTAATGATGCAGAGAGAGCAAAGAAGGAACTGGAACAACAAGAATATTATAGCCCTGAACTTGCTGAAAAGGAACGTGAAAAAGGTTCGATTTTTTGTTTTCCATTGCTTCATTTGGTTCGTCCTTTAATCTCTAACTACTTTATTTTCTAATCAAATTACAAACGAATATCAGGAAATGAATTCTTCAAAGAGCAGAAATACCCGGATGCTATTAAGCATTACACGGAAGCTATACGAAGAAACCCCAAAGATGCGAAGGTATTTTTCTGGTCTTGATATGGTGCTTGGTTTAGGGGTTCACTAAAGAATGAACATGTTCACGAACGCTTACCGAACGAGATTTCTTGTTCGTGTTCGTTCATGACGGAAATGAACATGTTAATGAACCCTTGCCAAACGTAGACGAATGCAAACGGACACAAACAAATGTATATGGACATACATGAACAAAAATGAATGTGTTATATATTTATTTAAAAATACAATCTGCATGTTTTCATCAGATGAAGAATTCACCAAAAATTAATAAATTCTTAACATAATTAACACAAAAACTAAGAAGTTCGACATGCTTTAACACAAATTGAAATTGAAATGATCAAATGACCGATGTTGGCCTAGCCGTATGGTATAACTACGGTTTAAATTACAAAAACTAAAACCAATAAAATAAAATAAAAGTATAACATAAATATACCTTTTAATGAAGGAACACAAATGAACATAAATGAGCGAACAAAAATGAACAAATTATCGAACGTTCACGAACATACCCGAACAAACACAACCTCGGTTCATGATCATTTGTTTAACTCATCGAACATAATTTCTTGTTCGTGTTGATGGAACATAAACGAACTTCCCGCCGAACGGCTAACGAACTATTCGCTGAATGTTCCGTTCGTATACAACGCTAGCATGGTTTACGTGTTTTTGCAATGTACGAAACACAGTTAGGGTTTGAAATATAACTCAATAATGACCAAAAGTTGAGATTCTTGTGTGATCAAATCTAACATTTTTTTAAAAAATAGTAGAGTAAGCACATTTTCTTTGTTTATAGGCATACAGTAATAGAGCTGCTTGCTACACTAAACTTGGGGCGATGCCCGAAGGTTTAAAGGATGCAGAGAAGTGCATAGAAATTGATCCTAAATTCTCAAAAGGGTACACTAGAAAAGGTGCAATTCAGTTTTTCATGAAAGAATTTGACAAAGCTTTAGAGACATACCAGGAGGGGTTGAAACATGATCCTCAAAACCCTGAGTTACTAGAGGGAATACGAAGGTATAATCTCAAATCTGTATCCCTTTACTAATCTTTATAGGAGACAATTAATACGAAACATGTTGTATTGTTGGTGCTTGCTAGTCAATCGGTAGATTCATAAAATTAAGCTAAAAGGGAAATGTGCCAATGCATGGGGTTTCTTTTTTCAAAAAAAATGATTTTTCACTTTTAACCCAAAAGCTTTCATCTTTTGCATTTTAACCTCTTTGATTTTTTTGCTTTAACCCAAAGCTTTTCATTTTTCCAATTTAACCCCAATACTTTTTAATTTCAAATTAGTTTCCCATGCTTTTCATCTTTCACAAGTTTTTCGTTTTAAATTTTGCGAGTTAACACACCGCAACGTGCGTGTGGGGTTCATTGCTTTTTCGTCTATTTTTCCCGTTTGACAAGCCCGTTGCAACACGTCTATTTTTCCCCTTTTGTCAGGTTCGTCGCAATGTGCGGGTCCTAGATCGACTTCGTTACTCTTTTCTGTGTTTTACGTTTCGGTCTAATTTATTCGCATTAACACGCTGCGTCGGGCATGCATGGTTCCAACGATTTTACGTTTGCTTTTCGTTTTGTGTAATTTTTTCTTTTTTTATTTCCGCAACGTGTGGGGCTTAATACTAGTAGTTGTAAAATATTGCAACACACTATTCATCTAAAACTGGACAACACGGTGTTTATGGGTCAACATGTTCTATTTTCACCAGTTACCCAACCCTCATGACCCACCTGATCAAAAGTTAGATTGTTATTGTGATAGCATATTTTTGTAATCATATTGAACACAATTATCGATAGAACTGTCTTAAAAGTTGGACGGTACTTTGTTTGTCGGTATCCCTGGTCTGTCTTGGCCAGCACAAAAGTTGCATGATCCACCCGACCGACCCATGTTGCCACCCTTAGTAGTTTTGCGTGGCTTTTAGTTTGACTTATGACTGCCTTTAATTTGCAGCTGCGTTCAACAAATTAACCGAGCCAGCCGTGGGGATTTGACGCCTGATGAGCTAAAAGAGAGACAGGTTTGAATTCTATATAATAGTTCATGTAGTGGTGGAAAAGGAATACTGCTGTTATTAATCATCTCCTGTAATTGTTACTTATTATCTGCAGGCTAAGGGTATGCAAGATCCGGAAATTCAGAATATTCTAACAGATCCTGTTATGGCACAAGTACATTCCCTTTTCTTGGTTATCACTGTGTGTAAGATGTTGTGGGTTTATAGTAAAGTTTTTAATGTTTTGGTGAACGAATAGGTTTTGAAAGATCTTCAAGAAAACCCGAAGGCTGCGCAGGATCACATGAAGAATCCTTCTGTGATGAACAAGATTCAGAAGCTGATCAGTGCTGGCATTGTGCAGATGAGATAAACTGTTTCTTGATTATTTATTTGGGCGTAGATTTAAACTGATAAAGTTTTGTTTTGTTTAATTGAGGGATAATGATTTTTGTTTTCAACTGTTGGGTATTTGTTTTTCATGTGTTGCGTTCTCTCTATTATAACACCACGTCAAAATGTATGTGTCTTGTCTTTTATCTCTCATATCGTTTTATTATTAAGTTGTCCTCCTCTCACACACACATCTACTATTCCTATTCCTAAATCTAATCACCATGCGACTTAATCTTGACCTTTTACGCACCCACAAATTTATTGGAACAATCTTTTTCGCCGTTTAAAGAATGTAGAGTAAACTTTCGTTTTGCTCTCCGTGGTTTGGGCACTTGAACAGTTTTGCTTCAAACTTTTAAAAATAGCCATTTTACTCCCTGATGTTTTGGTTTTTTTGTCAGTTTGCTCTCCGTCTCAAACTCCATCCAAATTGTTTGTTTTTTCCATTTTGCTCCCCGCAGGGAGCAAACTGGCAACAAAACCAAAACATCAGGGAGTAAAATGGCTATTTTTAAAGGTTTGGGCAAAACCGTTAAAGTGACCAAACCACAGGGAGCAAAACGGAAGTTTACTCAAGAATGTATTATGTGAGCTAGCTTCTCACTAGAAGCAGCCTCATCTTTGCCATCTTTAAGAAGCCTGCTCTCTCATTAAGGTAGCAACAATCTGACGCTTCTATTGAATCAACAAGGTACGCCATCAAGAACCATTGAGTTACCTTAAGCGGTTTTGAGCGTATATCAATTTAGTTAGATATATGAAGAAGGTTGGGGACGGCGGAGGTAGCTGGTTAGTTCCATCAGTTTGATCAAATCCATCGTAAAGAACATTGCTACAGTCACATAATTATGAATTTAGGGGTGTGCAATAACCGAAACCGAACCGAAAACCGACAAAACCGAACCGAAATTAACCGAAACCGAAATAACTGAAAGTCGGTTAACGGATATTTTTTTACCATCGGTTAACCGAAATTAACCGAACCGAATCATTTATTTCTTTATATATTTCTAGCTTTTATAACTTTATTTCATGTATTTCATGTTTTATACTTTTATTTCATGTAATAATACCTCTATTTTATTTATTTATACCTTCATTTCATTTATTTATACCTCCATTTTATGTATTTAAACATCTATTCATGCATTTGTACCTCCATTTTATTTATTTATACATCCATTTCATGTATTTATACCTCAATTACATGTATTTCTAAGCAAAAAAAAAAAAAAAAATTAGCCCTTGTTTGAATTGGTTATTAACCGAAAATTAACCGAACCGAACCGAAAACCGACAAATTAACCGAATTAACCGAACCGATTAACCGATGACTTCGGTTACGGATAATGCTAATAACCGAACCGAACCGTGCACACCCCTAATATGATATGCACGGGAAGGTAAAAGATGAAATGCGAAGATAAGCAGTTACAAAGTCTTAACCAGGAATAGTTTTTGCAAATATATAATCTGTAATGGGAATTATAGGAGCATGAATAGGCTTGATAATGCCTCCAACACAGTCCCTTTGGGCGTAGATTGTGCGGTGTGTATCGGGAAAACGGATCAGGAGGGTGATGTGGCTGGCGACCCCTTTCAAAATCATACCGTTATTCAATGGCTATATTCATTAAAAGAAATCATTTTTTTATTTTATTTTAAACACTATATAATCATTTTATTCCTAAAAAATCACCACACTCTTCATCTATATATATTCTTCTCTCAGATTCATTTATATCACAAAAATTTTTGGGTGCTACGCAGTGAGCACGTGCATGGAAACCAATGTGCGGATTTAATCTAATATATTTGGAATAACTTCCGTGTCGATTACGTTGATGACGAGTAATGGTGTTCGTAGCTTTAGGCAAAATTTATTTTATGATTTTAGTATGTAATTTGTGTTTTTTAGTTGTAATCTACTAGAATTTTTATGCAATTTGAATTTTCTTAAAAAGTATTTGTATTTATTAAAAATAAAATACATTAGACAAATAAAAAAAATGTGTTTAAAAATAAAATATATTAAGTAAAAAAATATTAAAAACTGGAAGGGCGAACCACAACCCATGTTCGGAGAGGATGATAAGGTGGAAGGAAAGGGTGATGTGGCACTGATGTGGACATGGGGAAGGGGAACCACAACCCATAGTTTTATAGGGGCTTGAAAAGGGAGGGGCGTTTCTACTATAACGAAAAATGTGGATAAAAAATAGAAAGTAATGACTGAAAGGACATTAACCATTACACATGTTTTGAAGAATCATTTATGATGTTGACATGGTGGAAAATGTCCCTTAAGAAACATGTTCTAAATCTCAAATGCTTCTAACATGCTTAAGGTCCTCCGTCCTTATTACCCCTTAAATCCAGAATAATATACTCCTTAATGAGCATTCCTATTTTTTTTTTTTTTTAAATTGTCTGTGTATTTTAAAAGATAAAATGAATTTATTAGCTATTATAATTAATGTTATAATTATTTTTCTCCACAGTTGAAAACGCCTAACTTGGGTTTAAAAAGTCGTTGGAACTTGATTAAAATGAAGTTTCTCTTGCAATGAAGCATAACAGATAATATGGACATTGATAACTTCGTACCAAAATAAACACTAGTTTTTGTAATCTTATTATTGACCATTGTTCGTCGTAGAATCTTGTTGTCTGTAATCTTAGCCAGCTATTTCTTGTTCGGGGAAACCTAAACAAAGCCTTACACTATATATATGTCTACATGAATCCATTTAACCTCAACCTTCTTATTCAATATGGCAAATTGGAACATAGTTTTCCAACTCAAACTATTACTACTAATTGTGTTTGTGGTACAATACTCGAAAGCTACCCGACTAAGCTTGTTCCACCCATTTGGTTCTACTAATGAACCACAAGGCAATGGCATCACGTGGGCGGTTCTTGTAGCTGGTTCCAGTGGGTACGAAAACTATGGTCATCAGGTGAGTATTTCCTCAAACTATCATATAGTAAATGGAGTTTGAACTTTGAACATTCCTGATGGGTAAACATAACATACGTGTTATATGTGTTATTGATACAGGCAGACGTTTGTCACGCATATCAAATACTGAAACGTGGGGGGTTGAAGGATGAAAACATAATTGTGTTTATGTACGATGATATTGCTAGTGATCCAAACAATCCATATCCGGGTGTCATAATCAACCGTCCCAACGGCTCAGATGTCTACGCGGGTGTGCCAAAGGTATGCTAAACTATCAATTTTAGGCTCTATCTATTTCTTTTTTTAGGGAATATTCTGTAGATTTTTTTTTTATTTCTAGTTGGTACGTCTAGCATTTCTATATGCGATTCTAGGAAGGTTGTAGAATTGATTAGGTTTCTACGGAGTTCACTACCATAAAACAATCTAACACCCAATGTAGTCGTACGTGGCAAGCGAATTCCATAGATCCGCTGACATGGCAAGCAAAATTGTTGAATCAGCAGATTTGTGGAGTTTGCTTGCCACGAAAAACTTGGGTGTAAGATTTTTATAGGGTTCCCTACCCTTGGTAGCGAACTGCCTAGAAAGCTAAACAATCCCAAAAATTTATAGTTTATAGAAATGCTAAACCACCTACAAATAACAAAAAATCAATCATGTCACAAATACTTTTACATAGGTTGTTAATATTGTTCAATACAATGAATAAACTTCTAGTGAAAAAAATGATGCATAACTCTCTATAAATCATGTTAGGATTATACTGGTGAAAGCGTGACCGCGGACAATTTCTACGCTGTGCTTCTTGGCAATGCAACAGCAGTGAAGGGTGGAAGTGGGAAAGTTGTAGCGAGCCAACCTGATGATAAGATATTCGTGTATTTCACCGATCATGGAGGCCCTGGAGTCCTTTGTAATCAAGTTTTCATTATTTGTTTATCTTGACTAAGATGAAGATATAAAATATATATTCTTTACTGACCAAATTCTTGTGTTAAATACCAAAGGTATGCCGAACGATCCTTTCATTTACGCCAATGACTTTATCAAAGTTTTGGAGACAAAACATGAAATGGGAACCTATGATGAGATGGTAAGATACATTTTGCTCTTGATTTATTGCTGATCATTGATCACCACAAAGAGAATAATAATTTGAATGTTAAATGTAGGTTATATATGTTGAAGCATGTGAAAGTGGAAGTATTTTCGAAGGTCTGCTGCCAGCAGATCTGAACATTTATGTGACAACAGCATCTAATGCAAATGAGAGTAGTTACGCCGCATATTGTGATGGTATGCATACGATTAAGTGCTCACGGAAATAGGATCATGAAGCTGTATATTATTGATTGCATACAAAATGAAATGAACAAACAATGCTTTATGATAAAGGAAATACTCTGAAGTACTACATAACAAAAAATAAAACAAGAATCATGAGCAACTATTTTGACTACAGGATATATCCTAAGAATCATGGAAAAGCGGGTTTCCGACAAAAATATTTTGTGGGTAAAACATTCCTAGGAATTATGATTCACCGCGATTTTTCAACGCGTTTCTGACAAAATCAAGACAAAACAACTTCGTCACAAACAATTTTCCGACAAACATACTTTATTTATTTGTTTATATATTTTCTAATTTGAGACAAATCTCCAACAAAAACATATTTTTAGTTAATAATGTTGTTATTAATTTTGTTTTTTTATTTCAACAATATTCCAGGGTTCAACACTTGCTTAGGTGATTTATACAGTATCTCATGGATGGAAGATAGGTAACATTTTCATATAGAGTACTTAGTGTAGCGACATTATTTTTCAAATCAACACGGACGTTAACTAGAATGACTATTTCTATGTGGTTCCTTATTAAGCTGTTGATTTGTTCTCTTATTTGTGACATTTGGTTCTTAGTGACTCGGAAGACTTAAGGGTTGAAACTTTGGAACAACAATACTTGAAGGTTTTAGGATTTCTCTTCTAGTTTTCTTCATTTAATTTACATAATTACAAGTATCTAAACAAAACTATACAAAATTATTAATAATATGTAGGTGAAGATAAGGACTTACGATAACCATTCTTCTGAGGGATCTCATGTGATGCAATATGGTACTCTAGGAATAAGCAAAGAGACTGTTTCGGTTTATCAAGGTTCTACTCCTAAGAAGTCCTCCGCACACACATTGCAATCTTCTGACTCCATGGATGTTGTTAACCAAAGAGATGCAGATCTTTATTCAATGTGGCAAATGGTATGTATCCTTAAAAAGCACTCTATATATACTTGGATATGATTGGTGACTGTCTATTTTTAAGTATATAAAATCTGATTTTAAAGAAATACATGAGTTGGACCCTCTAGTTTTAAGTACCCGTAGAAAAGAGAAATTTATGATAACCTTCCAACTACTGATCGGATTGATGTCATTTCATATTCTATGTATACAGCACAAGAAATTAACAGAAGGATCACAACAAAAGGAAGAACTATTCAAGAAGATCAAGGAAATAACTGCACATAGGACACATTTGGATAGCAGCGTCGATATGATCAAGGGTTATTTGTTAGGTAACGAACAAGCATTAGTGAGAGACAAAGGATCGGCCCTTGTGGATGATTGGGGATGTCTAAAACTTATGGTGAAACTACGAAATCTCTCTTTTTATTTTATCATAATTTTGATGTCGCTGCTTGTTAAATTATTGTGTTTTGACTCATTAAGGTTCGGACATTTGAGAAATATTGCGGATCATTGACTCAATATGGCATGAAACATACACGAACATTCGCAGACTTATGTAACAATGGAGTTACCAATATTGCCATGGATACAGCTACAAAGCACACATGTAGCTCATACAAAATGGGGCGATGGAATCCTGCTCTTGTCGGTTACAGTGCTTGATCATTACATGATGAAACCAGTGGTAGATCGAAGGAACGATGAACTGTTTTTTTTATTAATAAAGTTACATTTGTAATAATGGTTATACAAGTTGGAACCATAGCTTTCAAACTGCATGATTTCTTCTTTAACTACCAATCTATTTTTGTAATTTTAATTTTCTTGTTTTCCTGGTTTTAATGAAAAATACAAATTAACTAAGATAATATAAAGGGAAAATTCCCAAAATATATAAGTTGACCCAAAAGTTAACAAAACAGACACTGAATTTTGCCTAAAAAAATAGATGTATCTAAAAAGCTAATCCCGAAAGGACAGCTAAGCGCGTCGGCTAAGATGGTAAAGCGTTGGCTCATTTTTAGCCAACATAAAAACCTTTAGAAATACAATGAGGTCCGTGAAAAAGACCAAGGAACATAATACACGTGTAAAGTGTGAGCTCATTCATGCTGGCGGCACTCAACCATCACGAATGGGGCCAGTGGCGGAGCTTGACCAAAAGTTCTGAGGGGGCGTAAACTGATGGGACCAAAAAAAAATTTCCTATCGTTATGTTATGTTATGGGTCGGGTCGGGTCGGATATTCGATTCAGGTCAGGTCAAATAATAATAGTTTCAAATAAAACTAAAAAGAAAATCATTCATTCAAAGGATCTGTTCTTGCACATAGAAAAACTAAATATTGTATAAAAAACAAAAGACCTATATATATAATGATACGAGATAAATGGAACATGGACGAAAAATTACAACTCAGCCCGGCGACCTTTAATATGTCTCCCGAATCAAACTTATCAGCAATTTCTTTTTCTATGTAAATCATGAAGCTATTTGTAAGATATTAATTTTATTGTGTGGTCGGTAATCAAGGGTTAAACAAATAAAATAAGAGTTAAAATATATTTACCAAATATCCATTATTTAGGAAAAATAATCGGAGGGCGATCCTATATAATTTTTAAAATTTTCGGACGAAAAATCGGACCATATACACTTCTAACTGAAACATTGGGGTGGACGGGTGCACCCCCGGGCACCCATTATCCTTCGCCACTGAATGGGGCGGCATGGTATTTGTGTGATCGTGAGGTATGGCGTCTTCTCACACACTCACCGAGTATAACCCACACCCTTTATGTTATATGATAATATATCAAGGAAAAGGTAATCGCCACCAGCCACTTTATTGGGAAAATATATGGGGGAAAGTATGTACAAAGCGTACAAAGTAATTACACGCACGAAGGAAATAACAATTGAAAAATACGCATGAAGAAAAATCAAAATTACACACCATGTAAAATCTTTTTTACACTTTATACCTTAACAACTCTTTGTGTTTAAACCTTTATCAAATATATATACAGTACTACTCCTACCTACGTCTCTCTGTGTATTTTGTATATAAGCATTAAATGGCCATCCATGTACTAATGCTATTATTGGAACAATTTTGCGTATACAAGTAACTAATTGGAGTGTAGCCATAATGAATTTAGTAGAAAAGAAAACAAGAAATCTAATTTCAGAAGATTGCCTACCTTGTAAAATCTGTTATATTCTACAACTAGAAATTTGGGTCTAAGACTCCAAGAAGAATTCACAAAAGAGGAATGGGTAACGTGTGGAGTAACATATTTTAGAAGTTGCTGATTTATTTCGATAGATCATACAATTTTTATAACTACATGTCATTTCGAAAGCTTTCTAAATTTTAAATGATTCACTTAAAGTTAAAGTGATTGTAAATAATTTTAACTTTTAATATCTTCATTTTTCTATATTTTGTGATTGTAAATTATGATTTTTTTTTAATTATGTTAGTAGCGTATTTCATTAATGTATGCCTTAATTATTTAATTTCACTTATAGTTTATCAGTTCTAGTTTTTTAAGATTTGATACTATTTGAACAATCTAGATCCACAAGAGGTTAATGCATATTGTAATGTTTTTTGATTCAGATATAATACTTTTTTCCCACTCGAAATGTGTTTTAAATCCTGAGTATATGCTTTCGTCGTGTCATTTTTGCCTCGTGATGAGGAAGGTATACCATGTAAATGCAAAGGCTAGCTATGCTTACGAATTTGATACTTCGTATCTACTAACCAATAACACAATAATATTTTATAATAAAATCGCAAACTTACAAATGGTTTAAGTATAATGAAAAACTTAACTAGGTATATATGCAAAGGAAGAACATACCTCAATGGACACTAGCTTGATTTACTTGCAGTTTACATACGACGCCTTTTAACCGGTATATCACTAATGGTCTATCATTGACGATCTTGTCACTGACATATTATAAATAGTTTGTCATTGACGAGTGACGATCTTGTCACTGACATATTATAAATAGTTTGTCATTGACGGCTTCAGTTCCACCCGTAGTAGTTTATAAAAAAAATATTTACTATTTCGTGTGAACATGGGACTACATATTCACACACCCTCCGCCTATTTGGACACCTCTTTATACGACACGTATAGGTCTATACACGTCGTATATATAGACTTTTTCAATTTCTTAGAGAATGTCTGATTGTGCCATATCATGTATGTCTGTCTGATACCATTGATTGTGGCGTACAACCCTGCCTCGTATAGGATTCGTACAGGCCTATATGCGGCGAATAGAAACATAATTACATCTCCATCGTATGGGGTCTCATACAGCTTAGCCCCGTATATGCCTCGTATATGTCTATATGGGATGTATAGAAAAAAAAAAGACGATATACCCTGGTTTGGGGGTCATAAGCAACCCAAACCAGGCTAACAAATAAGAGTTTGACCAAATACCATTGATTGTATATAGGGCGTACAACCACGGTTTGACCACACATGCCCCCTGTGTATACCTCGTATAGGTCTATACAAATAAGGGTTTTTATTACAAACATTTTTATACGATATTTATCGCTTTAGAAAAGTTTTATAATAAGTATTTAAAAAAAATAAAAAAGTAAAAAAATAAAACATTACAAAGTATCGTATCGTATAGTATAAGTCTCGTATAGGCCTATAGGTGTAGTATCGTATCGTATAGTGTAGTATAGGTCTCGTATAGGCTTATAAGTTATGTTAAGATTTTCAAATACATTTCTTTACTATTATAATTATTATATAATTTTGTTTATACAACAACAACAACAACAAAAAATGTACATTACATAATACTGTATAAATTTTATCATAAATTAATAATAATTTATAATACATATACACTTATATGTATATACTCCTCAACATACAAAATATAATACTATTATTAAATACATATACTAAAAGAAAATTTATTTTTTGAGTAAACTGCCATTTTGGTCCCTATGGTTTGGGCACTTTTGCCATTTTAGTCCAAATCTCAAACTTTTTACATCTGAGTCCCTGTGGTTTGCATTTTGTTGCCATTTTAGTCCAAAATCCAAAAACCCTCTATTTTGACTTTTGAAACCTTATTATTTTGTCCTTTAGTGCAGGGGCATTTTGGTCATTTTTTAAATTTCATTTATTATAAATTCATTTATATTTCATTTGCTGTAAATTTCATTTAAATTTCATTTATTGAGATGCACTCTCTCTCTTCTCTCTCAAAACCCAGATCAACTCTCTCTCTCTCTCTTCTCTCTCTCTATAGCACCACCACCGCCCCCATCTGCCACCACCGCCCCCATCTGCCACCACCCAACCTGCAACACACACGAAAAGAATTCCAATTCAAGAACACACCCACTTTCAAAACATCACTCAAAACAACAAGAGCTTGATCCAACCGATTCTTACCAATAAGCCCACTCACCACAATCTCATATGTCCGGCTATTCGCACAGCACCCCTTTTTCTCCATCCGTTGATACTGATCCAATGCCGAATCAACCCAATCAACATCAAACAAAGCCTGCATTACCCAATTCAACGTCTCCGTATTTGGACAAATACCCGCTTTCACCATCTCCTTATACACAAACAAAACATCCTTAATCCCCTTCTTTTCCTCCACAAGCACACCTAACACGCGATTAACTAACGAAACCGAGGGCTTATAACCATTCAAACTAAGTACAGAAAACACCCTCAAAGCTTCATCTAACTTATGATTTATAACAAACCCATAAATTAATCTTAACAGAGCCTGTATTGAAGCTGAAAATCCAGCTTTAACCATCTCATTACAAAAACTCAAAATCCCCAAATATTCACTAGACACTTCATAAAACACCCAAAATCCCCAAATACTCACATTATCACTTACCCGTCCGTCCACCACCGCTGTGTAGAGAGAGAGAGAACAGGTCTTCGCCGTCAGTCCACCACCGCTATCACCTGCGGTGGTTCCCGCTAACCTGGATTGAGGGTCGTATCATAGTAGATCGAAGCGGTGTTCCGAGTACCGGAGACGCACGCGACCTGCCGTTAAGTGAACGGAGTGGGGATGAGGTCGCCGGAGACTCGTTCGGAAAGATGAGGTCGCTGGTGAGTTGCAGGGTCTTGGAGAGAAGGGTTAGGGTTATATGATGAGAGAGAGAGAGTGTGTTATATATATATATATAATATATAATTAATTTTGTTTTAATTTATTAGAGAGTAAATCAGAATGACCAAAATGCCCCTACACTAAAGGACAAAATAATTAGTTTTCAACAATTAAAATAGAGGGTTTTTGGATTTTGGACTAAAATGGCAACAAAATGCAAACCACAGGGACCCAGATGTAAAAAGTTTGAGATTTAGACTAGAATTGCAAAAGTGCCCAAACCACAGGGACCAAAATGGCAGTTTACTCTTATTTTTTCACATTTTGAATATAAAAATATAAATTTAAAACTTCGGATATATGATCGGGTATATAATTCGGGTAAACGAGTATGTGCTTTCGGGTAATCGGGTCGGGTATCACTTAATATATTGGATGGAACAAGAGCAGGAGAGGTCATCGTACAAGGCTTCTCAAAAGTTGTGTCTGACACTGGTCAGGCACTGAGTTTAATGTAACCTTATACGTTGTGCATATCCCTATACACGGCAAAAGCGTGCAAATAGCTTGGCTAGGTGTGTGGATAGTGTTTCCCTAGTTTCCCAAAAAAATATTCATAAAATCTATAACAACTTCTAACATGTAATATATATAGTACAAGCTTTCTTTTCTCTAGAAACCACAGGATATTGTATTTTGTTCTTTGTTAACATCCCCTAAAAACTAGGCTTTATTTCTTTATTCGTCGGCTCATTAACGAGGAGCTGATTGAAAAGCTGACAGATTCTTATATAAACCAACTAGATAAGAGGGAAGACGGTAGTCGGCCCAAACTTTAAAAGAACATATACAACTTGAGTTATGATATGAGTTATAGGGCTCACGGGCAAGAGACGGAAAGGTCTTGGCAAGCTAGATTACATGGCGTAGGTGGTTTAACCTAGTTGCTAGGCATAAATTCATTGATTTAAGGCTCCAATTTCATCGTTGGTTTTGTCAATCTTCCGTACTAGCTTTTTATTTTTAATAACGCGTATATCAATGATTAGCAAAATATACTATTTTTTCTATGGTTTTAATTTGCATTTATTCCGGTCATTTTGTAATTTCCAAAAATTGGCAAAGCTGCCATATTTAGAAAATACCTATAAATTGACCCCTCTTATATTTTTTCAGCATTTAGGAATTTATAAACTTTCTTCAGAATCATTCTTATCATTTTATTTGCTTCTTCTCTACGTCACTCATTATCATTATTTGTGGGGCAAATAAATTTCCATTCTTACCACGAAAACCGACTTACATTAGATTTCCCGTATTGGTACTCTTACGAGGTTTAGTATTATGAATACGGAGAATACTTTTTATGTGAAATTTAATTTAAATTATCATCATGTATAATACTATTTATAGTATAATCTATTATGAACATTATATATTCATAAATACATACATACATACACAATATGCGTATATATATGTGTGTGTATACCAATCTTTTTGTTCAATATGGCCACTCCTATCATGGTTTTCCAACTCAAATTGTTACTACTCATTGTGTTTGTTGTACAGTTCTCTGCAGCTAAGCCGCCAAGCTTGGTCGATACCTTCAGATCAATCATCAAACCAAAAGCCGATAGCACAACATGGGCCGTTCTGGTAGCTGGTTCAAAAGAATACTTTAACTATCGTCATCAGGTGATCATCATATCTTTAATTTTACATTTTACTTGTTTAGGCCTCATGGTTGTATAATTGAAGAAGTTAATTAGTACTTGTTATGAATTCAGGCGGATATTTGCCATGCATATCAAATCTTGAAAAAAGGTGGGTTAAAGGATGAAAACATAATTGTGTTCATGTATGATGACATCGCACATGATCCAGAAAATCCACGGCCCGGTGTTATAATAAATAGCCCCAACGGATCAGATGTGTACGCCGGTGTGCCAAAGGTACGTATGAAAACATTGTCACAAGTAATACTAGCTATGGTTGGTTACTTGATTTGAGGAGATCAGGATTGTGTTCAAAGTTTTAAGGGGTAAATCATCTTTTATGAATTTGGCTACATTAATTATTTTTTATACACACACTTATGAATTTGGCTACATTAATTATTTTATATACACACCAATTATGTGATTAAATACAAAATAAAATAATAGCATAGATTAAATACATTAGACAACAATTTCAATCGTGTAGTTATTTACTATTGACAAAGAAATTACTTCAGAAATCTAATTATCTAAACAATAAATTTCATAGTTAACTAAATTCTACAAAATATGTTTTTATTTTATATGATTTCATATTTACTTTATTTTATAAACTTTTATTACTTTTTCAGATCTGATAATTCACCTATTAATTGTTCAAGTGCTTTATAAATGTTTGGGTTAGTGTGTTGTGTACCCTGTCGCATCACGCAAGCAACCCTAACCCTAATATATAATAACGAATATTGACCTTATATCGAGCTAATAAACCATATAGTTTCTAAAATGAAAATTTTAAAAATTCATGATTAAAATTTATATTTCTTAATCAATGTATGTATAAAGTTATTAAGAATTCATCATTAGCAAGTCAATAAAATCTCAATTTTTGTTAACTTTCATTTAATAATACATGTCCTCTTTTTTTCTCTTTCTTTTTTTTTTTGATATGTTGACAAAGAAAGTAATGGGAATTCTCAATCTCCCCCTCTCATGTCTTTTGCTAGGATTATACTGGCGAAAGTGTGACCTCCGCAAACTTCTATGCTGTGCTTCTTGGCAATAAAACCGCGGTGAAAGGCGGAAGTGGGAAAGTTGTAGCGAGCAAGCCTAAAGATAGGATCTTTGTGTATTATGCAGATCACGGAGGCCCTGGATTACTAGGTATTGTATTTCCATGTTTTGTTATATTAACACAAGATCAACCAAGCCAACTAGTTCAGTTATGTATTTACTAAGGCAATTCTTATGTTACTTGCATTAGGCATGCCTAACATGAACACGTCGGACTACATCTACGCTAATGATTTCATCCAAGTTTTGAAAACAAAGCATGCGGGTGGAACATATGATAAGATGGTAAGATACATTTTACTCTTGATTAATTAATTTCTAGCTAATTATCAATTGTGAGAATAGACAAATACAATCATTTGGATGCTGAATGTAGGTGATATATGTGGAAGCATGTGAAAGTGGAAGTATTTTCCAAGGTTTATTACCAAAAAATCTGAACATTTATGTGACCACTGCATCAAATGCAGACGAAAGTAGTTGGGGCACATATTGTCCGGGTTTGACCCCTCCGCCGCCTCCAGAGTTTAACACTTGCTTAGGCGACTTATACAGCATTTCATGGATGGAAGATAGGTATTTATTCAATATGTTTAATTTGTTTGTGACGATCTTTATCATTTGGCATCATATATTTTCTTGTAGTTCTGAATCAAGTTATTGATATGTTACACCATTTTCTGTCTTTTTGGTTCTTAGTGACTCAAAAGATTTGACACATGAAACCTTGCAACAACAATACTTGAGGGTTGGTATTATGTTTGTTTTTCCTTTGAGTTTTCTTGATTTAAATTATGTGAATTTACTAGTATTAATGAAAAAAAAAAAAAAAAAACTCTTAAAACATTTTTAGGTGAAGAAGAGGACTTTGAATAACAATTCATCAGAAGGATCTCATGTAATGCACTACGGTACCCTAAGCATAAGAAAAGAGACTGTTTCAAATTATCAAGGTTCCGCTACTAGGAAAATATCCGCGGATCCATTCCATACATTTGACACCATGGGTGTTATCAATCAAAGAGATGTAGATCTTTATTTGATGAGGCAAAAGGTATGCATCATTTCTAGTTTAGGATCATGCTTGAAACTTGGATATGATCGCAAATTGATGTTATCGATCTTATATTATCTATAGTACGAGAGATTAACAGACGGAACACAACAGAAGAATGATCTTCTCAAGAAAATCAAGGAAATAACGGCATATAGGGCACATTTGGATAGCAGTGTCAATATGATCAAACGATATTTATTAGGTAGCGGAGATGGACCCGTGAGAGATGAAGGATCAGCCCTTGTGGATGATTGGGACTGTCTGAAATTTATGGTGAAAGAAGCTTTTACAGTTTCTCATTTATTTATTGTAACATAATTTTATTTGCTGAGCTTTTTAGTGGGTTGTTAATGTATTGAAGCTGTTAATTGATGCAGGTTCGAACATTTGAGACGCACTGTGGATCCTTGACTCAGTATGGTATGAAACATACTCGAACATTTGCGAACATATGCAACAGTGGTATTACAAAGAAGGCTATGGATGAAGCTACAAAGAAGTCGTGTAGCTCGTTTAAAAAGGGGCAGTGGGATCCTGCAACCTTCGGTTAGATCGAACTCTTGATCGGGAAGTGACAAGACCATTAGACTAATGGTAGATTAAAGGAAGGAATAAGTGGTCTGCTTTGTTAATAGTTAATGGATTTTCATTTGCAATAATAATGACCGAAAAATTTCTACAAATCCTATAATAAATATGATGATAACCAGGATAGTTTTCAAGGGAGTTCGGTATTTGAATATTTTTCAAGCCCAGTATAATAGTGTTGCTAATTACTTTAAATAATAAATATGAAAGAAAAGCTCACAGAGAAATATGAAGTTCAAAATGATTTTAAGGATGAAGTTTTAAAGGAATTATATTGGGTAATTAATATTAATATGTTTTTAATAAAAAAAAGTTTCTATTAAAATTAAATTTGTACTAAATAAGGATGGGAAAAAACAACCCGAGGCCAGGTCGTGCGGCCTAAACCGGACGCACAGCAGATTCGACTTCGCATGTAAACGGGCCTAATATTGAAACCAAATGGGATAAAGAAAAGGGTTTTAGAAATAGAAAATTGAATTAATTTGAATAAAGAACATAATTGAATAAATAGAAACGACCGTTGAACATAAACGAACGTAATAAACATGAATAAATGAGTGTTCACGGACAAGGCACGTATTCATATTCTTATGTTTAATTAAGTGAATTTGTTGTTCAAAAGAAGTGAATAAATATTTTTATTCATGTTCGTTATTTTATTAAATGAATGAATGTAAATCAACTTCTCATTGGATTTCAGTTTACTTTTTTTTTTTTTTTTTGAAAAGAGAACTTCATTGCACCACCGAACCCGAAAACCGGGACGGGAAAACAAAAACAAAACCTTACATATTCACAAATTTACACCAATCTTCCCACTCAAAATTCCCTTTCTTCGCTCTATTTAAACCAAAAAAAACTAACAACTCTAACCTCACTAAATATCTCCTCAACACTGCTTCTAATACCATTGAATCTCAACTTATTTCTAGCCTTCCATAACACCCAACACGTCGTAATCACAATGCCGTGCAACGCCTCACGAACCGCCTTATCTCTATCCCCCACACTATGCAGCTCAACTAAATCTCTGAACGAAAAAATGAAAAACCTCGGATTTCAGTTTACTAAACACTCAGTTTATTTACAGACCTTGATTTGACCCACTTTATGGAATGAGACTCTTGATTTCTGGGCCTTAATCCAATTTTCCCTTTGACTATCCAATCTTATTGGTTTTTCTTTAATTTGAAACAAATTGACAAAGTTACTAGGATTTAGATCCTCAGGCACCGATCAAGTGACAATGTGGGAGTGGGGTGGAGTGGTTGGAGAGAGAAAGAAAATTTTGTCTACTCGTCTTGACTAAAATTTTGGTTTATACACATCAAAATTTATCCTAAACATTTTGAAATTTTTCTTAAACATATTGAAAATTTTCCTACATAGCTCGTAATTCATCCTACACACCTCGGAATTTATCCTACACTTTAAATTACTTTTTTTTTCTTCTTTGAAAAATATATATTTTTTGAAAATAAGTTACAAATTTAATGTAGTTAGCTATTAAAAATGAAGACTACAAATTAATGGTCTATCTAAGTTTACCAGCATACCCTTACACAAATATTAAATACAAAAATTAAATAAAGTAAAATGAAACATTCTTATTGGTTTAAATTTTTCTTTTTTATTTTTATAAAAATTTTCTTCTCATTTGAACTCTACTATATATATATATATATATATATATATATATATATATATATATATATATAGAGTAAGGTTAACATACAAAAAGCCTTATCATACATCACGTAGGAGACAATGGTAACCGTTGGATCATGGGTATAATCACGCATGAGATCACATAATCACGCATGGGACCACATAATCACGCATGAGACTATAATCACGCACGTTCTATGATAATAACGCACGTTATATTTTTTGTCATGTATGTTAATGTAGGTTAAGCCTTGAAGTACATTATACTTTCTATATATATATATATATATATATATATATATATATATATATATATATATATATATAGGGGGCTGCTAGAATGAGAACCACCCCGAGTTGTAAGAACCGCGAGAACTACACCCTACGGAGCGTCGTTTGCCATGATTTTTTTTTACAAGTAGATGTGTGTATTATAAACACAGCCGTAAAAAATCATGGCGAACGGCGCTCCGTGGGGTGTAGTTTTTTACACCACAAGTTTGGTGTTTTTTAATTTTTTTCTTTTTTCTTTTTTTTTTCACCAAACTTGTGGTGTAAAAAACTACACCCCACGGAGCGCCGTTCGCCATGATTTTTTACGGCTGTGTTTATAATATACACATCTACTTGTAAAAAAAAATCATGGCGAACGGCGCTCCGTGGGGTGTAGTTCTCGCGGTTCTTACAACTCGAGGTGGTTCTCATTCTAGCGGCTCCCTATATATATATATATATATATATATATATATATATATATATATATATATATATATATATAGGGGACCGCTAAAATGAAAACCACTTCCAGTTGTAAGAACCATGAGAACCACTCTAAACCAATCAGGTTGTGCCAACATAAAGGGTATGTTAGTCATTTAGCCCAAATGTCAAATCTTTTCATATCTCCTCAATTAAAGATACTGACTTTTTATATACTCTCTCCTCTCTCCTCTCTCATAATTCACCATTTTCATCTCCTTCAAATCCTCTGCACTAAGAAACCCAAAATCATAATCCACTCTCTACCCACCTTCTTCTCCACCTCTGATTCACCATATCCACCACCGTACCTCCATCACGACAACCACCTACCCATCTGCAGCTGAGGTCCCGATATCGCCACTGCTGTAAAATGTCCGGCAGACCACTGTAAAATGTTCGGCAGACCACTGATAACCAACCACCTACCAATCCACATTATCCGGCTACCACCAGCCAAACACCCCTTCCCGCATCCGATTTCCGGCGCCCCCCAGTTGTAAGCTTCGATTTGATGTTGTGGTGGTGGTGGTGGTTCGACGGCTGGGTGGTGGTCAGCGGTGGTTGGTCGGCGACGGTGGTTATACGGTTACGGTGGTGGTTGGTCGGCAGCGGTGGTTCTAACAGTGGGTAGTGGCTGGTATTTTTGATATGTGTTCTTGAATGAAAGATGATGACACCGATTGTATTTTTGGTAAGTGATTTTTTGAAGGGTGTTTCTCTCTAGTAAGATATGTGGGTTTGTTCTTGTTTGATTTTTGATCAGTGATTTTTTGCCTGATGAACTCTGTGGGGTTGTTCTTGTTTGATTTTCGATCTGTGATTTTTGTTTTGAATCAGTGAACTATGATTATGTGTTGTTGATGTTTCTTGTTTGATGGGGGTTCTTGATTTTTTTGCCTGATGAACTATGTGGGTTTGTTCTTGTTTGATTTTTGATCAGTGATTTTTGTTTGAAATCAGTGAACTATGATTATGTGTTCTTGATGTTTCTGGTGATTTTTGATGTTTGCGGGGTTGATCTGGGTTGATTTCGATTTTTGATGTTTGGGGGGGGGGGTGGTTGATCTCAGTTGATACAGGTTTGAATCTGGTTTGAATATGTTTAAATGATGGACTGGGTGGCGATGATGCAAAAAAAAAAAAAAAAACTAGATTTTTGATGACGATGGCGCGGCAACGATGGTGGATGGTATGTTTTTGAACCCGCAACCCCACATTTGCAGCCTTTTAATTATCGGAAAAAATCTGAGCCAAACCCCGTTTTTTTTCGAGATACACTTTTGTTTTATTGTTGTTGGTTTTTTATATTCTTTTCTCTAGTCGATGACGATAAAAATCTATCCGAGACACCTACCGACTTTGCGATTTATGGGTGCGTTCGTCTTGCGTAAACAAGTTTTTGTGTAAAAAAGCTTTTTGCGATTTATGGGTGCGTTCGTTTTTACGTAAAACGTAAAAAGTTTTTACGTAAAAATTTCATGTAAAACGTAAAACATAAAAATTTTACGTAAAACGTAAATTTTTTAACATAAAAAGTAAAACGTAAAAAGTTTTACGTAAAATATTTTGTTTGTTGGGTTTTTTTAGGCGTCGATGATGAAAACAATATATCCGAGACGCTTCACCGACTTTGCGATTTCTGGGTGCGTTCGTTTCCTAAAAAAGTTTTGTAAAAAAAAAAATAAACCGTAAACTTTTTGACGTAAACCGTAAACTTTTTAACGTAAAAAGTTTTAGGTAAAACGTAATTTTTTTTATTAAAACGTGAAAAACGTTAATGTAAAAACGTAAAACGAAAAAACGTAAAACGTAACGTAAACCGAAAAACGTAAAAAGTTTAACGTAAAAAAACGCCGCTTGAAAAAATCGAGCGTAAAACGTAAAATGTAAAATTTTTAACGTAAAACGGAAAACGTGAAGCGTAAAAAGTGTTACGTAAATTTTTTCGTAAGTTTTACGTAAAATGTAAACTTAAAAAGTTTTACGTAAAATGTAAATTTTTTTTCGTAAAACGTAAAAAGTTTTACGTAAAACGTAAAAAGTTTTACGTAAAACGTAAAAAGTTTTACGTAAACCGTAAAAAGTTTTACGTAAAACGTAAAACGTAATTTTTTTAGTAAAACGTAAAACATAAAGTTTTTTTAGTAAAACGTAAAAAGTTTTACGTTAAAAAACGTCGGAAAAACGGCGCGTTAAAAAAACGTCGATTGAGAAAAAACGGCGCCTTTAAAAAACGGCGCCTTTAAAAAACGGCGTGGAAAAACGGCGCGTAAAAACCGCGCGCAAAAAAACGGGGCTAAATGGGGCGTAAAAAAATTGGGGCAAAACGGGGTGAAAAAAATTTCGGCGGAGACGGAGCATAAAAAACGGCGCGCAAAAAACGGGACGTAAAAAACGTCACGGTAAAACGGGACGCCAAAAACCAGCGCGCAAAAAAATTCGGTTTGTTAAAAAAATGTTAATTTAAAAAAAGATCTTAATAAAAATATTTTTTTAATAAAAAAATATCACAAAATCTGAATTAAAAAAAATGATTTTAATAAAAAATTATTATACAAATCTGAATTTAAAAATATTGTTTAACATAAAATTCTGTTTTTTTTAATATAAAGTAATTAATGAATAAGACAAATAGACAATTAAATATAATATATATATAAAGACAAAATAGTGTAATTTTACTATACTACCCTTTTGAATTAAAATATTAAAGACATAATAAGACAAAATCTATTTAATATTAATTTTAGTTACTTTAAATCTCATCCATCCATCTCCTTAATCTAAAGGCTAGAAAGTGGTTCTCTCAGTTCTTACAACTGGAGGTGGTTTTCATTTTAGCGATCCCCTATATATATATATATATATATATATATATATATAGGGAGCCGCTAAAATGAAAACTACTTTCAGTTGTAAGAACCATGAGAACTACTCTCCACCAATCAGATTATGCCAACTTAAAGGGTATTTTGGTCATTTACCCCCAATGTCAAATCTCTCCTCTCTCTTCATTTAAATCACCTGACTTTTTAAATACCTCCCCTCTCTCCCCTCTCCTCTCTCCTCTCTCATCTCCTTTTCTATATTCAAAGTTCCATTTAAAGATCCAGACCACAAGAAACACCTCCTCTCTCATCTCCTTTTCTATATTCAAAGTTCCATTCAAAGATCCAGACCACAACAAACACCCCATGAAACGCTCGACGAGGACAGAGAGACAGAGAGAGACGGCAGAGGTAGGTGGACGACGGCGATCGAAGGGGTTTTCCGGCGACCCGCCTGAGAAGATGACGATGGTGAGCGACGGTTAGTTGACAAGATCGAGGGGGTTTTCCGGCGCTTCGTTTTTCCGGTGAAGCACAACCCTTTACCTGTTTTACTACACTTTACCGGAACCGGTTTGGGAATTGAGCCTGGTTTTAGGATACAGAAAATGTTTTCCACAAAAAAACCCTCTTTTGTTTGTTTTTGTATGATCTGCTTCTGCATTTTAGTTTTTGTTTTTGGCTTCAGGTTCGGACTATTTCTGCTAGGAACAAGCTATGGCTTCTGTTGCTCACCTTCATCACTCCCCTCTCTCCGGAAACAATCTTCACCATTCGCGTATTCCTGACCTTCAGTTACCAACCTTTACCTGCAAAAACCTTGTCGGTTTTACCGCTTTGCCTCTCCGATTTAAGCCAATTGATATACTATCTATTCGACAACCGATTCCCTGTACCGGCGGTGGAGGTGGTAGTGCTGGTGTTGGCAATGGAAGCTGTGGCAGAAGGGGAGGTAATATGGATCAACAACCCTCCGTTTCATATTCGCCAATTCGCCAAACAAGCAACATGTTTGAGCCCGTTGCATACAGTGCGGTGAACCGGCTAGGGACATTTGTGTACAAAGGAATATTGTTTGCAGCAGTGGGGTTTGCTGCTGGTTTAGTTTGGACCGCGTTGTCCAATGGGTTGATCAAAATAAGGAAGAAAATGGACCCCGGGTTCGAGTCACCTAACAAGGCTCCACCTACTGTATTGAATGCGGTCACATGGGCGATTCATATGGGTTTAAGTGCTAATTTAAGGTACCAAAGCCTGAATGGGATCGAGTTTTTGTTGGCGAAGGGGTTGCCGTCGTTGTTGTTTAAAAGCTCTGTGTTCGGGTTGAGACTGGCGAACAACGTTCTTGGTGGAATGACTTTTGTGATGTTGGCAAGGGTGACCGGATCGCAAAGCGTTGCTTAGTGGTGAACACAAGGTTGCAGACGAATAGGTTTCGAACGAGCTAGAGCTGAGCTTAAACCTAAACTCAAACTCAAGGAAAGTGGTAGCTTCTTTTAGTTATAGAGGGTGTAAATTAATTGGAATTGATATGTTTCAAACAATTTAATACAGAATTCTATCTGGTCCTCTCCAACCAAATGAAACGTTAAATATCATGAAAAAGCATGAGAACGAATAAAAACAACAACTAAAACCATTTTTTTATAATATAAACCTCGTTATGATTATAACTATAATACATATTAAAATACGTTATCGTGTTAGAGTACCCACCATCCCTTTTATTTTCCTTTTAATTACAACAATGTCATCCACTCAAACCTTTTCTTTTTATGGCATTTTTGTAATTTACTAATCTTCGGGTCAACCCTAGTCACGGCTTGGTTTCGGGTAAACGTAAAACGTAAAACGGAAACGGAAACGTGAAACGTAAAAACGTAAAAACATAAAAACGTAAAAACGTAAAACGTAAAACGTAAAACCATAAACCGTAAAACGTAAAACGTAAAAACGTAAAATGTAAAACTTAAAACGTAAAACGGAAATGTGAAACGTAAAAACGTAAAACGTAAAAACGTAAAACTTAAAACTTAAAACTTAAAACGTAAAATTTAAAACTTAAAACGTAAAACGGGATTGTTTGAATTTTCAATGGGATTGTTCTGTATGGTATTTAGATGGTTAATGTGCAGTTTTTTTTGAAGATATGGAAAGTGTTAATTGGGGATTTGGGGATTGGTTGTGTAAAGTGTTAAAAAAAAACAGCTCCATCCCTTGTTACAGCTGAGCATGTATAAATATGACCCGTAAATTTTTTAACGTAAAACTGTATCGCTGACCCGTAAATTTTTTAACGTAAAACGTAAACTTTTTAACGTAAAACGTAAATTTTTTAACGTAAAACGTAAACTTTTTAACGTAAAACGTAAACTTTTTAACGTAAAACGTAAACTTTTTAACGTAAAACGTAAACTTTTTAACCTAAAACGTAACCTTTTTAACGTAAAACGTAAAACTTTTTTTTATGTAAATCGTAAAACATAAAAACGGGGCGTTAAAAAGACGACGCATGAAAGAGCTGGGCGTAAAAGGGGCACGTTATAAAGCGACGCGTGAAAAAGCCGGACGTAAAAACGTAAAAAGTTTAACGTAAAACGTAAAAAACGACACGTAAAACGTAAAAAACCGACACGTAAAACGTAAATTACCAACGGGTAAAACGTAAAAAACCGACGCGTAAAACGTAAAAAACCGGGGCGTAAAACGTAAAAAACCGACACGTAAAACGTAAAAAACCTACACGTAAAACGTAAAAAACCGGGGCGTAAAACATAAAAAACCGACGTGTAAAACGTAAAATAACGTTAACGTAAAAATTGGCGCGTAAAATGTAAAAAAAAAAGTTAACGTAAAAAACCCGGGGCGTAAAACGTAAAAAACCGACACGTAAAACGTAAAAAACCGACGCGTAAAACGTAAAAAACCGACGCGTAAAACGTAAAAAACCGACGCGTAAAACGTAAAAAACCGGGGCGTAAAACGCAAAAAACCGACATGTAAAACGTAAAAAACCGACGCGTAAAACGTAAAAAACGGGGGCGTAAAACGTAAAAAACCTACACGTAAAACGTAAAAACCGACACGTAAAACGTAAAAAACCGACATGTAAAACGTAAAAAACCGACGCGTAAAACGTAAAAAACCGGGGCGTAAAACGTAAAAAACCGACGTGTAAAACGTAAAATAACGTTAACGTAAAAATTGGCGCCTAAAATGTAAAAAAAAACGTTAACGTAAAAAACGGCGCGTAAAACGGGCCGTATGAACGGCGCGTAAAAACGGGATATGAAAACGGGACGCTAAAACGGCGTGTTAAAAAACGGCACGTAAAAAACGGCGTTAAAAAAACGGCGCGTAAAAAACGGCGTTAAAAAAACGGCGCGTAAAAAATGGCGTTAAAAAAACGGCGCGTTAAAAAAACGGCGGTAAAAAACGGCGCGTAAAAACGACGGTTGAAAAACCCCGGCATGTAAAAACCGGCCCGCAAAAAAAATTGTCTTTTGTTAAAAAAATTTGAATTTAAAAATGTTTTTACTAAAAAAATCTTTTAAAATAATAAAAAGTAATATAATAAAACTAAAAAGTAATATAATAAAACAAAAAAATAATAAAAAAATAATATAGGCAAAAAGACAGAAAAGAGTTATTTTACTTAAATACCCTTTTGGATTAAAATAATAAAGACATAATAAGACAAAATCTATTTAATATTAATTTTTTTTTACTTTTAATCTCATCCATTCATCTTGTTGATCCAAAGGCTAGAAAGTGGTTCCCATGGTTTTTACAACTAGAGGTGGTTTTCATTTTAGCGATCCTCTATATATATATATATATATATATATATATATATATATATATATATATATATATATATATATATATATAGGATAATGCTTAGCAAGAAACCCCATTTTCTTAGAAAACTTAGCAAACTCTACTTGTGGCCTATATTTAGCCACGTTGCCCATAGTCACTTCCTGTTACTTTTGCTTTCAAGGTTATATTAGTAATTTAAGCAACCCAAGATATTTTCTCAATTTGATTTGACATGATCATTTAATGCACATCAATTCATTTGTACAATTCACCCACCCTCATATTTCTTTTACAATTTTTCATTTTATGTTATTGGTGTTATAGAGAGAGAAAGCTAATGTTTTGGAGAGAGAAACAACAATTTTCATCTTGTTCATCTCGGGTGTGTTCATGCTTATTTCGAAGCTGATTTTCGGGTGTGTTCATGCTTCATCTCACGTCGTCATCTTCATCTAGGTTGTGCTCATGCTTGTTGAAAGCTGATTTCTAGAGTGAGAAACAACAATCTTCATCATGTTTATCAAGAACACCAAGAACACACAGAGAGAAGCAAGTTTGAAGATCTTCATCGTGTTTATCGTATGGTTCTAGATCCGGTAAATGTTTTAGAGAGAAAAACTTGTTGTTTTAGAGAGAGAAACAACAATCTCTTGAGTATTTTATTTTAAAAAATCATTTCACACTTGATGTTTTTGTTAAAATGGTTGTTAATAAGTTTTTGTGTAATGGCTGTTTTAGAGATGAAACATGATTTTTTTTTTGTTAAAATGGTTCTTAAAAGGTTTAAATGTTTATGTCATTTGCAGGTTTTTTATTTTTGTGTTAAAAAGTTGTGCTTGGTTTGGTTGCTTGTTTTGGGTTTTTGATCTGAATAATAACTATTTTTTATTGGTTTGGTTGCTTTGTTTAGGGCTTTTGATCTGAATAGTAACTGTTTTTTATGTTATTTGAGAAAAAAGATTTTCTGGCTACGAATGTGTTAATATTTATGTCTGGTTAACGACTTAACGGCTATCTTATCTTTTTGTTATTAGGACGTGTTATAGCCGCTAAAAAGCTAAGGCAGACTGTCAAAGGAAGCTCCACCATTTTTTTAGTGCTATGTATTTTCGTTTACTAGTAATATGTAATGTGTGACTCTTATTGTTTTGTCTAGTACATGATGTTAAAACGGTATGGACTTAAAACATTTTGTGTTGGAGTCGCCCGTGTTTGTACTTCTGCTGTTACTAAGTTACTATTGGAGTTTATGTATCCATTCTGAAGTCTTAACACACGTTATAATAGAGGCTTAACACACGTTATAGCAGGTATACTTTGCTGTTATTATGTTACTATTGGAGTTTATGCATCCATTCTGAAAGTCTTAACACACGTTATAATAGAGGCTTGACACAAGTTATATCAGTTATACGGTTATGGGTATAGTAAACGGCCCCCCATTTTTCTTAGTGCTACGTATTTTTCGTTTATTAGTAATATGTAATGTGAGACTCTTATTTTTTTGTCTAAGACATGATGTTAAAACGGTATGGACTTAACACATTCTGGAAACACACATTATACACACATCATGGTGTTTTGTAAACCACTAACTTATACATCAATACATGTCAGGTTACAAAAAGATTATAACAGAGGCTTAACACATGTTACACATTCCAAAATGTGCAAAACAAATGACTCGTTTCGTATTATATATTCCAAAATTACCGGTACAATGTTACCATAAATGGCTCGTTTCATATTACACGTTACATACTAACTTGTACATTTATTACTTGTACAAGTTTTACGCTCAGTATCCACATTATCATATATTTTAAACATCAACAAAAATAAAATAGATATTACTTTTTATTTTAATTAACAAAAGGTTAACACACGTTATATATCATTCTAACAGGGGCTTAACACATGTTATACATGAACACATGTCAGGTTACATCATGGTGTTCTGTTACAGCATGAACCACCAACACATGTTATAAATGAACGAAGACTTCTTTTCCAAAGGATGTGACTTATTCAATGTCCTCGCATTAACGTTGCCTACATCCATCCAACTTAGCATTTGAATATCTGTTATGGATCTGTTTCTTTAAATCAACACACGTTATATATCATTCTAACATGTGCTTAACACATGTTATGGGTCTGTCTCTGTAAATCAAGCAACCCAACAAAAAAACAATTATTGTTAAGATCAAAAGCCCAAACAAGCAACCAAACCAACAAAAAAACCCGTTCAAAATCTCATCCTAAAGTATTGGATTTATACAAGTTAATAGTCTTTTGGAAACCACTAGCTTATACATGACACCATGTTGGGTTAAACCAAGATTATAACAGAGGCTTAACACATGTTATCCCAGGTATATGGTGTTACAATATTAACGTGTATGTTCCATATTAAGTTGTACACATGTTACGATCAATGTATGCACATCATAGTGTTTTGCAAACCACTTTTGATATACATGAATACAAGTCGGGTTATTATGCTTACATGTTATCATATGTATACAAGTGGGGTTACAACAAGATTACGATGTTAACTAAGCTCACCATTAAACTCATCGCCCCCGTCGACTGTTTTCACCCTTGTCACATGTTAATTAATTACATGTTCCAAACAGACACATTGTAACACTAGCTTATACATGAATACATGTCAGGTTACACATCATGGTGTTTTGTAAACCACTAGCTTATACATGAATACATGTCAGGTTACAAAAAGATTATAACAGAGGCTTAACACATGTTATACATTCCAAAATGTGCAAAACATGTTAGAAACGAACGAAAACTTGTTACAGCATGAAAACTTCTTTATGGATCTGTTACAGCATGAACCACTAACACATGTTATAAACGAACGAAAACTTCTTTCCCAAAAGAAGTTACTTATTCAATGTCCCCGCATTAACGTCGCCTACGTCCACCCAGCTTGTCAATTGAATATCTTTATGGAAGTGTTTCTGTAAATCAACACACATTATATATCATTCTAACAGGTGCTTAACACATGTTATGGGTCTGTTTCTGTAAATCAAACAACCCAACAAAAAAAAACACTTACTGTTTAGATTAAAAGCCCAAACCAGCAACCAAACCAACAAAAAAAAAAACAATTATTGTTAAGATCAAAATCCCCGAACAAGCAACCAAACCAACAAAAAATCTCGTTCAAAATCTCATCCTAAAGTTTTCGATTAATTTAAAATACATGAACATTAACCATTACTAGATATTGATTGAAGACAGAGGAGAGGAGAGAGAGAGAGAGGACATTAACCATTACTAGATCTTGACTCCGACGACGTTCCGAACTCCGGCGCCACCAACCACCCACCCTCCACCACCTTCTACAACCACCCATTGTCGCCGCTATCAACCACCAACACCCCAGAATGAACCAGTCACCACCTTCCACCAACCACCAGATCTGCAACCACCATCGTCTTCTGCAACTGAATCATGCTTTGATCTGCAACCACCATCTTCTTCTGCAACGGAATCTGGGATTAATATTTCTTGAAATCTTGAAGGTAGATATTTTAATTCTGAAGTGGGAACATCTTCTTCTTGTTCTTCTTCACGTTTGTGGGGTGGGGGAGGAAAGAGATGTGATAATTGTAAGTAGAGAGTGGGAGAGAGAAAGAGTGATATGATTTTGAAATCTCTTATTTGATTAGATAGTACAACATGGCAGATGGGTTTTGATTTCCAATGCTCAAAAAGTCTTTTTTACTACCCAAAATGCCCTTTATGCATTAATTTAAATCTAATATATATACCAAAAAAGGAGAGCCATTGATCTACTAAAGTGAAACCAAATCAAGGGTGAATTTAGAGTTTCCAAGGTTTCTTAAAAAAGATGGGGTTTCTTATAGAGCCCACCCCTATATATATATATATATATATATATATATATATATATATATATATATATATATATATATATAGGGGATCGCTAAAATGAAAACCACCTCCAGTTGTAAGAACTGGGCGAACCACTTTCTAGCCATTAGATCAAGATAATTGATGGATGAGATTAAAAGTATTTAAAAATAATATTAAGTCTTTTTTATCTTATTATGTCTTTAATATTTTAATTGAAAAGGGTATTTAAGTAAAATTACTTTTTTTGTCTTTTTATATATATTATATTTAATTGCCCTTTTCTCTTATTCATTAATTACTTTTTATTACTTTTATTTTTTGAACATAATTTCTTTATTAAAAACATTTTTAAATTCAGATTTTTTAAGAGATTTTTATACTTTTTACAATTTAAGTTTTACGTTAAACTTTTTACGTTTTACGTTTTTTTTGACGCGCCGTTTTTAATGCCGTTTTTTACCGCGCCGTTTTTTACGCGCTGTTTTTTTATGTTTACGCGTCGGTTTTTTTACGTTTTACGCCCCGGTTTTTTGCGTTAACGTTTTTTTACGTTTTACGCGCCGGTTTTTTTACGTTCACGTTATTTATGTTTTACGCGCCGGTTTTTTTACATTTTCTGCCCCGGTTTTTTACGTTAACGTTTTTTTATGTTTTACGCGCCGGTTTTTTACGTTAACATTTTTTACGTTAACATTTTTAAATTCAGGTTTTTTACGTTAACGTTTTTTATGTTTTAGTAAAAAAAATTTATGTTTTTACGTTAACATTTTTAAATTCAGGTTTTTTACGTTAACGTTTTTTATGTTTTAGTAAAAAAAATTTACGTTTTACGTAAAACTTTTTACGTTTTACCTAAAACTTTTTACGTTATACGTAAAACTTTTTACGTTTTACGTTTCACATTTTTACGTTAAAAAGTTTACGGTTTACGTTAAAAATTTTACGGTTTATTTTTTTTTTTACAAAACACTTTTTTACGCAAAAACGAACGCACCCAGAAAATCGCAAACTCGGTTAAGCGTCTCAGATATATTGTTATCATCCTCGACTAGGGGGGGGGAATAAAAAACCAACAACATCAACACAAAGTGTATCTCGAAAAAAAACGGGGTTTGGCTCAGATTATCCGATAATCAAAAGGATGCAAAATTGGGGTTGCAGGTTTAAAAAACCTACCATCCGCCGTCCTTGCCGCGCCATCGTCATCAAAATCTGCGCTTTTTTTTGCATCATCGCCGCCCCCAAAATCGACTATATCAAAACAGATCAAACCCGCATATCAAAAATTTTCAAAGTTCATCAAAATAGAGTCAAACTATCAACAGTTCATTACTAGAGAAAGCAAAATCACGGGAAGTTCATCAAAACCCACATATCAAAAATCAAAAGTTCAACAAAAAGGCACCATATTCAAGAACACAAATCAACCCCTCAAAAAAGCACCAGATTCAAGAACACAAATCATCCCCTATCAAACATAATCAACAGATCAAAACTTTCAAAAGCACCAGCAAAACAGAATCAACCTATCAACAGTTGATTCCTAAACCTATCAACAGAATCAACGATCAAAACAGATCAAAACCCACAAAAATCAAGAAACCCCCAATAAACTCAAAAAATTGTTTCCAGATTCAAAACTTTGAAAAGCACCATCAAAAAATTTACTAAATAAACACAGCAACATCATCAGCCGTTAAACAAAACCAACGAGGAATTATGCCACACCCAACCCCCCTGTGTGGCAGCGACGTCCAACGGTTCATCCGTCGCCGCTCACACAGCCACCGCCTCCAAACACCAAAAACACCGCCACCCTGTTTTTCTCTGGTCCCCACTACACCGCCAACAAGACCCACTTTCCCTTGCTATATAAACAGAAAATCAAAGGAGATGAAGGTGGTGCGGAGAACGAGGTGCCGTCGGAGAAATGAGGGGGCCGCCAGAGTGGGTCTGGTCTTTGGGAGTCGCCGGTGTGGAGGTGTGGTGGCGGTGGTGCAGGTAAGTTATGGAGGAGGGATGAGGGTTTTGGGGTTTCTTTTATGAAGATGAGAGAGATGATGGATTTTTGAAAGTTGAAACAATTTGAAGAGAGAGAGAGATGTGAAGTCAGGCATTTGTAGGTAGAGGAGAAGAGAGAGGAGAGATGAGAGATGAGACAAGACACACATGATGGACATGACATATAAACAAAATGACCTAAATACCCCTTTGGTTGGCATGATCTTATTGGTGGAAAGTGGTTCTCGCGGTTATTACAACTGGGGGTGGTTTTCATTTTAGCGGCTCCCTATATATATATATATATATATATATATATATATATATATATATATACATATATATATAGGGTTAGGATCATGAGTGAACAACCCTCTTGCTTGTGAACTTAGTGAACTAATCCTAGCCCTTCATTTGTTTTTTAGTTGTAAAGGACAGGATTGTAATTTAACATTTAAATTAATATTAACTCATTTTTCTTTATTAATTCATAATCAGTTACATCTCCTATTTTGTTGTGAATTTGAAATATCTTTTATTTCTTTCATAATTCTAATCGTAATCCATACAACTAACAAGTTTTTCTTCCCAGATCCCAGATCATCGTTCCTCAACCATATCTCATAGCTTACTTCTTTCTTTTTCCCTGGAATGTAGTATAGTTCAGGTTCACATACATCTATGGATGACTCAAAATAACAACAAATATATCGATCTGGAACACCAATTACCTGCACACCAATTTTCCCCAATTTCACACGCAAATCCCCTGTTCAGAAACTCCATATTTTCCCTCTCAATCTTTCTGGTAAGCTTCTGAATCGATATATTTGTACGATTTTGTTTTTATATTAATTTATTTTATGTAATTAATCCCTTTATATGTCTCAATCTGAAACATCCATGATATTTTCGTTGTTCTTGGTCGTTTTTGGATTATGGGTATGTGTTTGGATGCAATTCGTGTTGAATCTGTTAATTTATTGATAACCCATAGCGATCAGAAGTTTTGAGTGGATTTTTAGATGATAATTTGTTGAAATGATGTTAATTTACTTGCATTTGTAGTTTCTTGTGTGTACTCTGGTGATTTAATTATTGTTGAAGTTGGGTTTTGGTATTTCTTTTTTAATGTGTGTGTTTATTAACTTCCTGTTAGAAGATAACTGGTGTTAAGTTAGAAGTTGGTAGATCCTTTTAGTCAAGAGTCAAATGTGGTTTATGTGTAGGACAGATATGTGTATAACAACTATAGAAGCATATGGATTACCACAGTTTGAGTTATAAATTTTGTTTGATGTTATATGTTAATTTGTTATAACGAGTTTCAAACCGACTAAAATTGTTTATGACTTTTACATTGTTTCATTCGTTGGGGATTTTCTGGAAAAATGCTTGCATGATTTATCATATCATTTAAAGTGAATAATGCTTGCATGATTTATCATTCATATCGTGTTGGTATAACATACAAGTATACATATGTAAATTCTAATGTGAAAATGGTTTTTAAATATTTTCAGATACATATTGGAAGGAAAAGAGCTAGAATTCTACATGAAGAAGCTGCAGAAGAAGAAAGGAAAGGGTGCTACTGCTTAAGAGCATCTTTCTTTATTATAGATTTGTATTTCTTATTTATTATTTAGGAATGGCATCATGACTAAGAGATTTGACTTTTTTTAATGTTGACTATATTTTCGCATTTAGTGTAATGACCTTCAAATGACCCATGACCCATGTTTGATCCAATTAAAAGTGTTTCAAGTTTTTAGATAGGACCTAATTCGGTTTAAAGTTCAAACCAAACAACATCCTTTTTATTGGAAAAATACAAAACCTGTGTACCTAATATGAAAAATCCGTTCAGTAGTGTATTACGCTGAAGAATATGGGCCGAAAATACACATCTTTAACAATTATAATTAATACTAACTTAATGTACAATTGAGAAGCCATTCATTATTAACAGTTAAGCAATTACATAACCACAACTGAATTTTGTATTATTTCAAATTTGTACATTCGTATAAACACAATTAACTCTTTACATACACTGTTCAAGTACAATAAAAAGCTGAAACTACATCTGTGTACATATATATATATATATATATATATATACATCTGCGTCACTTGCAGCCACATCAACATCAAGATTGATAATACTTTTCCTCTTTTGAGTCTTGTATTCTTCCACATCCACAATTGGTTTCTCCTGGTGAAGAAGCAGCCTGACCTTCTTCCACTATAGATGCATCCACTTCAGCAACATACAAGATCTTCTTTATGGCATCTACTACCTGCGCAAGAGAAATAATACCAATTACATACATAAAGTCACATAAACAAAAAATCACATTACAAATAACTTGAAATATATCAAGGAGAAAACCGTACGGGGGCAAGTTTGAGATTCATAACAATCGAAGTTAATTCTTTAATCAAAGATACCTGTGTATCGACTCCTTAAACACATGTGTACATAGTGTAAAACCCAGGTTTGCAGACAAATAAAAAAATACCCTATACATATGTGTAAGACCAGTGTATTAACAAATCTTCATAACAATATACACATGTGTATATCGCCGTGTACACATGTGTACACCGCATAAAAACAGAGTAAAATCCAATATCTTGTAAAACCAACCCTCTCCTTCAAAAAAAAAAAAACATCGCATTCTGACGAATCACAACCCTACATCTTATAAAAACCCTCTCGAGTTCAATCCCTGTTCTGATGAATTGAACACCGACGGTGTCTAATCAAACAAAAACGAGGGATTACATTGGTGTACCTTGGTTACTCGTCGTTCCGATGAAGATGATGACGGTAAAGAGTGTTCTTCGACGTCGCCCATTAATCTTCTGTCTTCTGTCTTCTGTTGTTGTCTTCTTTTCACCGTCAGGACTATCACACACATTCGCTCCATCGGTACCCGACCCTTTCTTATGTATTTTAACATCCGCCATCTCAATATCTGTTTCAATAAAAAAACCTTAAAACAAAATAACATAGGGGCATACAAACAAGGTGCTATTATATACACAAACGTGTCTAACATACTAAACCCTTGTATCTTAAAATCATTATTTCCTTTATGTGTAGAGTAAATACTGTTTTTTATCTAAATCTACCATACACTACACTGATGTACATATTTTTCAACTTTTACAATAATCATGTACATATGTGTAACAACATTGTTCGCCATTAAAGTTGTAACTGATGTACACACCAATCATATTTACACACATTCACACTACAAATATACATACCCGCAATCACAAAATAGCTTTTCCACAACAACTAGCAACTATAGTACAACCCATACAAATGAATAGAAACTTGAAAGACACATTTACATAGAAATTAAATTGGTGTACACATTAACAACACGAACATACACATGTGTACTTTCTGTACCCACACACAATTCAGGCACACACTTACTTCGGTTTTTTTACTCATGTGTAAATCAAGATGACTACTACTGTACAGACAATACACAAGTGTACAAGTATAACATTACACCAAATTATGCAGAAAACAAGTAACCTACAACCCATGGCTATACTTGGGATTTTCGGCAACACATAGCACCGTCGGACATCTTTAACACAAACCAAAGTCCGATAAAACAAGGTGCTCATGTTATCGAATGAAACTCAACAAAACACATAATCATACCATCATACTTTGATTAAACATCTAACAGACCTGCAGATTGATTCCATACGCTCCGATTGAACAAACCCTAACTTTTTCATCCTCTAAAAATAACAAAATTAACACTGATATACATCAATAATCAATGTAGTGAACATATACTTACCGTCGTTAAGCTTCACTTCTCCACCGTCGCCGGAATGTTTCTCCGTCGCCATTGGTTGAATTACAGGTTAGGGATGTGTATACGAGTGAGATGATTCTGGTTACTATCTTCAAGGGGAGTTTGTTTTGAAAACAATAGATAGCAATTATTATGGAGAAAAAGATTTCAAACAATCCAATCACACAAATACGTTTCCTCCTGTTTCCCATAAATAAAAAGGTGTAATTTGACAATACTATCCCTACTCATTAATTATACCTATTATATTTTAATAAATAATTACTAAATTGGAATTAACATTAAATCTCAAGATCTAACAAATCAACGAACAGGATTTGTTCACTTTGTTCACAACTTACCCCTTGTTCACTCTAGAACCCTACCCTATATATATATATATATATATATATATAGAGAGAGAGAGAGAGAGAGAGAGTATGAGTTGGGTGGAAAGTCTATTTTTCCTAGAAAGTCTAGGAAGGAATAAGAATTGGACATGTGTCATTAAGGGATTTTAAGTAGAAAGGCTATCATGTAATTTCACATTTTAATTTTATTTTTGGAATGTATCTTCATTAACTAAAATTCCATGATTTTCGGAATTTTATTATTTTCGAATTCAAATCTGGAAGTCAATGTGTTTATCTGAAAACTATCAGCATGTTCTTAGTGATGTGTGTTACCAGTCAGAGAGGTTGAAGTCAGTGTGTTTTAACACTCTGAAGTCAATATATAATCAGGTTGTGTTTTAACAGTTCTTTTGCATTTTAACAATCTGAATGTGTTTTATGTTATTGTCTATGTCACATTACATCGCATATTCCATTGTTCAGAAGATTACTGGAATTTATCAGCATGTTCTTGGTGCTGTGTTTTAACAGTTTACAGGGCTAAAGTCAATTTTTTATAGATCCCACAATATAAAGATGGTAAAACACAGGGTATAAATCTGATTGTTGTTAAAACACAACTGTATGAATCTGAATGCTAAAACACAAGTGTATGAATCTGATTGCTGTTAAAACACAACTGTATGAATCTGAATACTAAAACACAAGTGTATGAATCTGCTTGCTGTTAAAACACAACTGTATGAATCTGTTTGCTGTTAAAACATAACTGTATGAATCTGAATGCTAAAACACAACTGTATGAATCTGCTTGCTGTTAAAACACATCTGTATGAATCTGGATGCTAAAACACAACTGTATGAATCTGAATGCTAAAACACAACTGTATGAATCTGCTTGCTGTTAAAACACATATGTATGAATCTGCTTGCTGTTAAAACACAACTGTATGAATCTGTTTGCTGTTAAAACACATCTGTATGAATCTGAATGCTAAAACACAACTGTATGAATCTGCTTGCTGTTAAAACACATCTGTATGAATCTGGATGCTAAACCACAACTGTATGAATCTGCTTGCTCCTAAAACACAACTGTATTAATTTGTTTGCTGTTAAAACACATCGTCAAGAAAACGAAGATGATAAGAACAATATTTGAATGGTGATGATGAACTCGGAGATGGTGGAGATGGAGAAGTGTTTTAATTTGATCTGGTGCTCTCCATCGTTTCTAAAGTTATATTCTTCCATGATTGTAGTTATTTTTTGTAGGGATTGGGGTTTCCAAGATGGGTTTGGAGAGAGAGAGAGAGGGAAAATCGCTTGAAATTAGGAATTGGGCGGTTATCTAATTGATTTAAAACACGGTCATTGACAAAATTACCCCTACTCATTTAAAAAATCAATTAATTAAACTCAAATATTACAAGATTGCCATTGATTTAATCTCAACCCTTAAACACACCAATCGGATGGACCAGATCGCTTCCTAGACTTTCTACGAAAAACACACTTTCCGTGCGAACCCTACTATATATATATATATATATATATATTAACGGTAAAATTCAATGATTAATAGAACAGGGCCAACATATGCTGTAAAAACCCAAAGTACAAAAACAAAACAAGCTCATAAAAAGGTAAAATTTGCCTGCTGATCTTTAGCTCATAAAAATGGCATAACATAAATGAGTCAGCGGGCAGGGCCGGCTAAGCACAGGTGCAGAATGGGCTTGCGTACAGGGCCCAAACTAGTATAGGGCCTAAAAACCGAAAATTTTATATATATATTTAAAAAAAGTCTGTATGTTTTTATAAAAAATAAATTCTGTAAGTTTTTATAAAAAAAATTATTAGGCCTGTGTTTAAATGTCACAGGGCCTGATTATTAAATAAACCCAATTGAAATAAGCCCAGGTATAAAAATTCTTTATAGTGGATTTTAAATATGCCCAGGTCAATAAAACTCTCTTATGTTTTGGAATAATTAAATAGGCTCGGTTATTAAAAAAAAAAACTTTTAGGTTATAAACATCCATTCCCTTTGTTCCCAAACCAATGTGGGACAAAGTGTTTTACCATTTTGAGACTTTCATTCACACACATTATTGTTCGCTTCGTAAGTAGGTTCCATACATCGATCATTTTTGCTACGCTATTTTTGTTAATTTGTTTATCTATTTCATGACAATTAACGTTGCATTATTGGTTTTTAGTTTTTATATATTATATGAAGATTTGCATATAGGCCCAAAATTTTTTTCTCGCACATGGCCAAATTTTTTTTTCCAATTCCGGAGACGGCCCTGTCAGCGGGTGAGGTAACATTGGCTCGACCTCAGCTCCCTCACAAACCAAGCTATCGCTGTTTGGCTTGTTTACAAATCAAACCAATTTTGTATAAGCTTCGAGTCATAAAATATTTGAACTAAGCCCAGATACATTTTCACCTCTTTTAAATGATTAGCTTTAGTTTTATCCTATATGTTTATTATAGATTGATTCAATTATATAACTGTAAAGTGTTAAATAGACACGTAAAAAATAATCAATACTCAATTCACTATTTACATCTCCAAAATATAAAATGTCTCAAACATTTTGAATTGTAACTCAAACAACATGATAGAAAATAAAAAGAAATAGTAAGAAAAGAATATAAAGATAAATATGAGATATGATGAGATGTGAAAATTCAAACAAAATTCATAGTAAAATTATTTTTTAGAGATGAAGATAGAGATTTTAATGAACATACACGTTAACTACCTAAAATCAGGTATTAAACAACATATGTGATTTTTCTATGAAATTCACACAAACTCACCTTGAGTAAACAAGTGCATAAACCCTTTTTTGTCTCTTTCTAGAATTATGTTGTTAATTCATCATGGTCGGCTCAATCTTTCTTTATAGGGCTTAAATATCATGTATGCATGTATGTATTATTTGAAGCATGGTGTGGTTATTGTACTAGGAAACTTCTGCTTTCGTAAATCAGTACTTATGGATATCGAGTAAAGAGACTAGGGGTGGGGGTTTAAGTTGTTAATATCCCACATCGAGCCTGAATAAAAAAACTACTCCAATCGGGTGAGAATGAGAAACCCAAATTAGGATGGAGAGAAGGACTGTTGATGTGTAGGAAGAGGAAGAGTAGAGAAAAAAATAGAATTAACAAAGGGAATGCTTGTTTAAAGAAAATCATTTTAAGGATTTTTATAAAGAGTAGTTATTTTATTATGTAGTTTTTTTATTTGTTGTATGTTTATATTTGTAGGTTTTAAATATATTTTTTTTCTATTGTTGTAAGGTGTTTTTTTTTTTATTTAATGGATTATCTTTTTAGAGTTAAGTGTCATTTACGTCTCTGTGGTTTGTCCAATTTTGCTATTTCAGGGCAAATAAATGGTACCATTTTCCTCCCTAACATTCTCTCTCTCTCTCTCTCCAACACTGCATCATCACCCCAACACATACCTCCGACAACCACCCCTTATTGCTTACCCTTGCGTCATCGCCTCCGCTCGCCACTCGAACCATTTATCAGATCTGTTGCAGGCTCTATAGGTATTGGAAAACATAAATCTCTACGATCTATTGGGATTTCAGCATAGATTCATCTGTTTCTATAGTGGTGGTGGTTGTTTAGACGGCTATTAAAGGTTTTACACAGTGAATACACATGGACAACCCTAATGTTTTGATGTTTCTAAACATATTTAACAGGTGGTGGGTGTTGGTTGTTTGGCGGTGGGTGACGGCGACGACTGTGGTGATGGTGGTGTATAGATGGGGGTCAAAGAATCTCTGTGTGTGTAATAATAATAATAATAATAATAATAATAATAATAATAATAATAATAAAAATAAATGATGTAGAGTAAAATGCCATTTTCTTCCCTTAGCTAACTAAGTTATGAGTTTTTTTTAATAGGGTTAGTTTTTGGGCTGGAATAACACATTTTGAGAATGTCAGGAAGGAAAATAAAATGATACAATTTTGAAATTTGACCTGAAATGATAATGTGGACAAACCACAGGGACGTAAATGACACTTAACTCATCTTTTTAATAAGTTTTTATTTTATTTTTTTCCGCAATTTTAATTATTTTAATATATTTTATGTATAAAGAAATATAACTTATAAATTAGTAATAGGTTACATAAAAATAAACGTAGGTAATAAGGTGGATAATGAGATGGATGATTGTAATGATTTATTGTGGCAGAGAAAAGTAAGTTTAAAATTGTTGGGGTTTAAAATGATGTGGCAGATCTGGATTTTTTTTGAACGGCCAACAAACTCAATCCCGAGCACTTTCGGGGCACCCACTGGACAAACGGAGTACTCCGAGAGTAACCCGAGTCCACCACCAATTTCGGGAAAAACCCGGTAACCCACCCGCCCGTAGGCACGACGGTGAAATTACCGGTAAAACCCGTTTGGCTTAAGGATCCAACCCAGGTTTCCCTGGATCTCCTATCATTGCCCACCAATGCCTCACTCTACACCAAGTGGGAGTCGAACCTACATCTCTCAAGAGAAATGCAAGCCCTCCACCACTTGATCTGGATTTTAGACGTGGTTTATTGTTATGGATGCTCTAAATGAATGCATTTAATTTGTAATCTGATCATATCATATTACATAGATAATATATGGGTTTATATCTTATATATGAGTATATATAATATGTATATAATGTTTTCAATATAGAGAATATATATGTAGGGTGGAGATACAATAGGAAGTTTATTTGGCTAAGAAGGCTAGAAAGTGATCTTGACCATTCATTTACTTAATCAAGTGCTAAGATTAAATGAATGAAATTGAAGTAAAAAAAGGAGGCGCGTGGGTTTGTTAGGGGCATTCTAGTCAATCCAGCGCAATAGTTTCTCTCTCCTCCAATTCCCCTTATTTTTTAAACGTTAATAACTTTTTCATACGACATTATTTTTTTATAAAAATTGCACCAAAAAAACGAGCGTTTTTTATCTTTAAAACGAGTATACTATTGCTATATTTTCGAAAAAAATTTTGAAAACCCAGTTGCGTAAAACGCAATGACAAAAAAACGTAAAAAAATGACTTTTTCTAAAACGCAACGCACCAAAAACACAAAGAAATGTCTTATTTCTAAAACGCAATGACCAGAAAACACAAATAAATGTCTTATTTCTAAAACGCAATAGCCTAAAAACACAAAAGAAAGTGTACTTTCTAAAACGCAATGGACTAATGTGTTTCACCTAAAACGCAATGCACCCAAAACACTTAAAAATGTCTTATTTGTAAAACGCAATGGCCAGAAAACACTTAAAAATGTCTTATTTCTAAAACGCAATGGCCAGAAAACACTTAAAAATGTCTTATTTCTAAAACGCAATGCCTAGAAAACACATATAATGTCTTACTTCTAAAACGCAATGGCCTAAAAACACAAAAGAAACTGTTCTCTCTAAAACGCAATGAACTGAATACACATAAAAATGTGTTTACCTAAAACGCAATGAGTTAAAACACTTCAAAAATGTTTTATTTCTAAAACGCAATGACCAGAAACTGTTGTTCACAGAACATAAACTGTCTAAAACGCAATGACCAGAAACTGTTGTTCACAGAACCAGACACTGTTGTTCACAGAACCAGAATCTGTCTAAAACGCAATGACCAGAACCTGTTGTTCACAGAACCAGAAACACTGTCTACGAATGCAGTTTTGTATGTGAATTGTCTGAACCAGGAAGCAGGAGATAAAAAAACTGTCTGCGAATGCAGTTTTCCAGAGGCAATTTACAGGAAATCAAATTTTCTGATGCATTTTTATTAAAGCCAGGGGCTCTGCCCCTTGGACCCCGCCAGGGGCTGCCGCCCCTTGGACCCTTCTACCAGGGGCGCTGCCCCCGGACCCCCGCCAAGATCGTAAAACGTAACGACTAAATCAAAAACCCAGATCATAAAACTGAAAATTAAAGAATTTCTTACATGGATCGAAGCCGATTTCTTCAACGATTGACGAAATTTGAATAATAGAAACACTTATCAGCGATCGAACCGAACGGATCGAGTGATTATCTTCAAAATCATGAGAAAAAACGAGATTTTGTATGAAATTAAACTGGGTTTTCTTAAAAAAAAAAGCCGAAGAACACGTTGATCGGGTGTTTGAATCATTGATTGTTGACGAAAATCGCACTATAATGTAGTGATTATTGAGATAGAAAGTGAAGAAAAGGTTGAAGATGGTGGGTTTTGAAAATGGTGGGTTTTGAAAATGGTGGGGAGAAGAAGGAAGAAGAGAGGATACGATTGACTAAAATACCCTTGCTCTTTATTTTAAATGTTGTCACATGTCACAATCGTATTGCTTCCTATCCTTCATAGGTAAAAACTTCCTATTTGATATTTTCCCTGTAACCATATTGTATCATATAATATTAATTACATATCATATATAATACTATGCATGTATGTGTGTATATAAATATATGTATGAAACTGTTAGAAACTCATAAAACCTATCAGTCTTTTTGTATAATATGGCTAGTCATATCATGGGTTTCCAACTCACATTGTTACTATTCATTGTGTTTGTTGTAGGATTCTCAAACGCTAACCATCTAAACTTGTTCAACACCTTTAAATCAGTTTTCAAACCAAAAGCCAATAGCACGACATGGGCCGTTCTGGTTGCCGGTTCAAATGGATACGAAAACTATCGTCATCAGGTAAACATTTACTCGTATTTTCTTTTGGCATTTCACGCTGTATTTGTATACATGTGGTAAAAGTTCAAGTAAATAGATGCTAACGTCTTGTGTTTGTAATGAATATTTCAGGCAGACGTTTGTCATGCGTATCAAATCCTTAAAAAAGGCGGGTTAAAGGATGAAAACATAATTGTGTTTATGTATGATGATATTGCAAACGATCCAGAAAATCCAAGGTCTGGTACGATAATTAACAGCCCCCAAGGGTCAGATGTGTACGCTGGTGTGCCAAAGGTACAAGAACACTCTCACAAGTATTATTGTTAAAGCTCGCCCAAAAACAATTTATTATTAAAAACGGACCTGGAGTGAGAATAATTAATCAATTAATTAATTAAAAACGGGCCTGGAGTGAGAATAATTAATTAATCAATTAATTAATTAATCAATTAATTAATTAATTTTAGTTGATTTATCTAATAGTGAATATTGACATTATACTAGAGTCATTAATAATGAAATTATTTAATTTATAAAACTATGATGCTTTAAATAAATAAATAAAAATGGAAGAAGGAAGATGTAACTAATATGTGAGCAAACGACAATGTGGATTGTGGATTTCCCCAAATTGGTATCCTTTAATTATACCGTTTCATAATGTATCAAACAACAATGTTTAATATAAAAACTCTATATTGTGTTAGGATTATACCGGAGACAGTGTGACGGCCTCGAATTTCTATGCTGTGCTTCTTGGCAATAAAACCGCGGTGAAAGGTGGAAGCGGTAAAGTTGTAGCGAGCAAACCTACAGACAGGATCTTTGTGTTTTACTCTGATCATGGCGGCCCAGGCTTACTTGGTATTGCGTTACTTCTTAAACAATGATATGAAGTGTTACTTTGTTTAACTGGTTACTAACTTAATTCTTATGCTAATATACTACATTAGGGATGCCAAATCCGCCTTACATTTACGCTAGTGATTTCAACCATGTATTGAAAACAAAGCACGCGAGTGGAACTTATGATGAGATGGTAAGATATGTTTTGCTCATAATTAATTTAAGACTAATTATGAATTGTGAGATGGGAAACAATCATTTGGATGCTTATTAATGTAGGTGATATACTTGGAGTCATGTGAAAGTGGAAGTATTTTCGAAGGTTTGTTACCGAAAGATCTTAACATTTATGTGACAACTGCCTCGAATGCGATCGAGAATAGTTGGGCAACATATTGTCCAGGCACGAAAACTCCTCCGCCTGAAGAGTTTGACACTTGCTTAGGTGACTTATATAGTGTTTCATGGATGGAAGACAGGTATTTTGCGACCATCCCTTTTCATCGGCGATGGATGTTAGCATCTTATTATTATTTTTTTTCTTGTAGTTCTTATTTAAGCTATTGATTTGGTCCCATTTTTTGAATTTTGGTTCTTAGTGACTCAGAAGATTTGACGCTGGAAACCTTGCAACAACAATACTTGAAGGTTGGTATCATGATGTATTTTTTTATGTAATTCATTTAGGCAAATTGGATTTAAATAATCCCAACTCACTGTTATTGGCCAATAATAATCCCAACTCATTTAATCACCAATAATAATCCGAACTATTCACTTTTGTTTGTAAAATACTCTCAGTTAAAAAAAAACACTAACTAGGTTAAAAAATTGCTGATGTGGCTTGCCACGTCACCTGCCACATCAATTGCCACGTATTCGAAAAATGCCACATCAGCTGCCACGTCATCGAAAAATGCCACGTAGACTGCCACATCAGCTGCCACGTCATCAAAAATGCCACATCAACTGCCACGTCATATGACACATCAGCAAGGGCCACATCAGATGCCACATCAGCAATTTTTTAACCTAGTTAGTGTTTTTTTAACTGGGAGTATTTTACAAACAAAAGTGAATAGTTCGGATTATTATTGGTGATTAAATGAGTTGGGATTATTATTGGCCAATAACAGTGAGTTGGGATTATTTAAATCCAATTTGCCATTCATTTATGTTTATTTATTACTAGTGTATGTTAATTGAGAAAATAATCAACCAATATATTGTTTAGGTGAAGAAGAGGACTTTGAATCATTATTCAACAGAGGGATCTCATGTAATGCAATACGGCACCTTAAGCATAAGTGAAGAGATTGTTTCAAACTATCAAGGTTCTACTACCAGGACAATCTCTACGGATCGATTTCAAACACCTGTCTCCATGGGTGTTATCGACCAAAGAGATGCGGATCTTTATCTGATGTGGCAAAGGGTATGTATTCTCATATATATGAAACAGTGGCAGATCTAGCCCAAAAAGTTAGGGGTATCCTAATTTTTTTTATCATACATTTATAATATAATGAAAAAAAACACGATATTATATTAAGTTAAACAAATACCTAATATATTTGTCCTGATAATGAAAATACATGACACTTGAATATGATAGTGGATTAATGTTATATCTTATTATCAACAGTACAAGAAATTAACCGAAGACACACAAAAGAAGGGAGATCTACGAAAGAAAATCAATGAAATAACGGCATATAGGGCACATTTGGATAACAGTGTCGGTATGATCAAACGCTATTTATTAGGCAGTGGAGATGGACCCGTGAGAGATATAGGATCGGCCCTTGTGGATGATTGGGACTGTCTGAAATTTATGGTGAAAGAAGCTTACAGTTTCTCATTTTATTATTGTGACATAATTTTATTTGCTGACCTTTTAGCGGGTTGTTAATTTATTGAAGTTGTTAATTGATTCAGGTTCGAACATTTGAGACACACTGTGGATCCTTGACTCAGTATGGTATGAAACATACTCGAACATTTGCGAACATATGCAACAATGGTGCTACAAAGAAGGCCATGGATGAAGCTGCAAGGAAGTCGTGTAGCTCGTTTAAATTAGGGCAATGGGATCCTACGATCGTCGGTTTTAGCTCTTGATCAGAAAATGACAAAACCATCGGTAGATTAGAGAAGGAACAAGCTGTGGTCTGCTTTGTTAAACTTAATAAATTCTCATTTGCAATAATAATGGTAGTGTTATGAAATTAAATGACCAGAAATTTTAAAAATCTAAATAATACATACAATAAGAATCACTGATGAACTCGATATTTAAATATATGTATCAGCACAACAAAATGTTGTTGGTAATATCTTTATAAAAAGAAGATTTTATAAAAATAAACGGTAATAAGTTTATATTTTTAAATAAATTTAGAAACTCTAAGAAAACATTCGGTTTGTGAAGGGGTATGGTCCCAAAACGACCATTACCCGCATCAAACAAACCCCTACCAGTAAGCAAACCGCACCCATGCGGTCACATCCTTCGAACCCATTCGGTTCGAAGATGAATAGCTTGACCCAAGTACGAAAGAAGATGAACATATCGATGCGGCTGGCACCGCATCATATGGCCATTTTCGTCACGACAAGGGAAGCGAGCAAATAGTCTCCACATACGATGATGCGGCCAACACCGCATCTCGCGTATTTCTTGATCACAAGTAGGAGACGCGGTAACTTCAGACGTTACCACATGCAGCGATGCGGCTCGCACCGCACCCTGCATATCCAGCAAGTGGACTGACACGCCAGGCAAGTGGCTGACACCACGAGGCAAGTGGCGCCGGCGACAGTCCCCTGTCAGAGCTATTAAAGCAATGGGCTGACGTGGCGTAACCCCCACGGCCGGCGAGACTGACACACCTGCAACGGTGCAGCTCGTCGTCAGCCCATCCATCAATCTCCTCCTTCACTCCTCGGCTATAAATACCGACCCCAAACCAGGTTTGAGGTATCTCTTCACAACTCTCTAACTACTACTATAATCTTGCTTTGCTTCCCAAGCAAACTACTGATTCTCACGCCGGAGAGTGGTAACAAGGATGCTATAAAGGGATATATTACCTTTTCCGCATCACTCACGAGCACACGTGAAATATGCGGAACTGACACACATGAACCCATTCAGATGTGTCAGATGCTCAGAACCAGTGTTGTTCTTTGGACTGAACCGCATCTCAGGAACAGGCAAAGCGCATTGCCTTCCTTTTCTTCAAGCTTCAAATCCCTCCTGTCCGGTTCACAACCACAGAGGGTGCATGAACAACTTCTTCAGAAGAAAGAAGGAACGGAACCTACGCGCCCGCACATCAGCAGCCCTGACTCCTGAACCTTCAAGAGTTACATCCGTGCAACAAGCACACTTTGAGCAAATATGGGACTGCAACATCGCAGACACCCATAAAGAGCTACAGACATAACCATAGCTTCCGCAGAGTGGTTGCTACGGAAGAGCAAAACTCACTCCACATCACCGAACGAGGCTACCTCGTTGTAAACTCGGTATTGGAGCGTGAAGGTAAGTGGCTCCAGAAAGAACGCAGATACGTGCTCTAAACAAGCACTTATCAAGCAGCAAGTGTCCGAACAGCGGTAACAAGTCTGCCTATGACTTTGTTTACCTGCCAACGGACCGCGGTAACAAGTCTGCTTAGGACTTTGTTTACCTACCAATGGATCGCATGGAATAAACAACGAGGGGCATCCCCTTGCCTATGACCATGTTTATTTACCCATAGTCTAGATCCACATTGTTCGACCAAACACGGCCAACAATGACGCAACGAAGTAACCGCAAAGAACGTACGGTTACTTGAGAGCTATCAAGATGAACACGAACACCCAACAAAAAAGGGATGGTCATCTCATCATAGGATGCTGAACATAGAACTTGAGCAAAGTTCTAACACAACATCCAAAACCTTCAAACCTGACCGCAAAGGTTGGTTTACAAGTTTTTCTTTTCTTCTTCGTGCACCATTCTGGCAAATGGTTCGAAGAAGAAACCACCTCCAAGAGGTTCGAAACATGTGCAAACCTTCGAACCACCATCCAAGAGGTTGGTTCGAAGTTTGTGCAGCATTACTATGAAGGTCCCTAGCAGGCCTTCAACACAACAACAGGTGGCAACCCACCTGACGACATGCAACGGCTGAGAATTTCGCATCAAGCGAAACCTCTTCACCGGTACGGAAGAGGCATAGCCGGATTTTTTACCAGATCACCAGGTTGATCTGGCCTAAAATTTTCTCCAGACTGCCACACTACCTTCCTACACCATAAGTCCAGTACTCCTCCCACGTGCAACTTGCACAAGGGAGCAACACTAGACTGGGGGGACTTGAAGGGGTATGGTCCCAAAACGACCATTACCCGCATCAAACAAACCCCTACCAGTAAGCAAACCGCACCCATGCGGTCACATCCTTCGAACCCATTCGGTTCGAAGATGAATAGCTTGACCCAAGTACGAAAGAAGATGAACATATCGATGCGGCTGGCACCGCATCATATGGCCATTTTCGTCACGACAAGGGAAGCGAGCAAATAGTCTCCACATACGATGATGCGGCCAACACCGCATCTCGCGTATTTCTTGATCACAAGTAGGAGACGCGGTAACTTCAGACGTTACCACATGCAGCGATGCGGCTCGCACCGCACCCTGCATATCCAGCAAGTGGACTGACACGCCAGGCAAGTGGCTGACACCACGAGGCAAGTGGCGCCGGCGACAGTCCCCTGTCAGAGCTATTAAAGCAATGGGCTGACGTGGCGTAACCCCCACGGCCGGCGAGACTGACACACCTGCAACGGTGCAGCTCGTCGTCAGCCCATCCATCAATCTCCTCCTTCACTCCTCGGCTATAAATACCGACCCCAAACCAGGTTTGAGGTATCTCTTCACAACTCTCTAACTACTACTATAATCTTGCTTTGCTTCCCAAGCAAACTACTGATTCTCACGCCGGAGAGTGGTAACAAGGAGCACCCCCCACCCCATCCTCCTTGTTACGAGTCACGGCTTGTTTCCTTGTGCAGGAGATCATCCACCGGTGACCCAGCCAGCGATCTCCGAGAGGAAGGGATTAACCCTTCTTGACGAGACCAGTGTGTTAACCCTGCCCGGTTAACCATTGTTTCATCAGTTTGGTTTTGGACTAAAAGCGAATTTATAACATATATTTCAATTTTCAGTTTTTACATTTTCATAACTAATCAATTTCAATTATAAACATCGATTAACATGCGTCTTTGAACATTGGTAGATTTAAGATACTTTCAATTAATAAATCCAACTATACATTGGGATAAATTAAATATTATTTAAGATAGGCAAATTGGATTTAAATAATCCAACTTGCTCAATTTGGCCGATAATAATCCCAACTCAGTTATTGGCCGATAATAATCCCAACTCAGTTAAATATTACTTAAGATACTTTCAATCAATAAATCCAACCATACCTTGGCGTAAATTAAATGTTAACATTTATTTCAATTTGTAAATGGGAATTAATGATAACAGACATGTTATTTATATAACTTTCAAAAAAAAAAGATATGTTATTTATATAAAAAGTTATAACAATATTATTCTGATATATATTTGTAAAAACTTAATTCTCGTTTGGTATTACTTTAGTTATATATACACGTATATAACCATATGGATACTACTAAATGCACCCCTTTTTACTGAACGTACATCCTTTCCTTAGATTTTACATTAATACAAGTTAAACCTGTTTGGTTTTTTTATTTTTTATTTTTTTTGTTATTTTTATCCTTTATTTTATGTATTGTAATTTCACCATACTTTTGTGTAGATGAGACTGTGATTTCATTACAACATATTGTCTTTAATTGGGACAAAATCAGTTTACATCCAAATAAAATAAGTTTGTAAGCTTAAGCTTTTTTTAATATTGATTGAGGTTATGTATTGTGCGTTTTGAAGGAGTGCCACATTTTTTTCTAATAAAACAGGAGTCTTGTTAAAAAAACTTAAGATTCTAACTTTAAGGGTGAGCATCGAGATGCCTTTATGTTGCCAATCGATATGCCTCTATACGACATATTATATTTAGTTATTTCTGTAAAACGGGTACATAAATGTTTAAAAATGAAGTATCAGTCTTAAACACAATAAACTTACGTTAGGATGTGGTTGAGTTTGTTTGTTTGTTTTTTCATTTTCTTGTCCCTTTCTATCATTTTCCTGTATTTTTTTTAATGGCTAATGTTACTCTTCAAAACTTCTATATTTACAAATAAATCACCTTTGCTTGGATTTGAATCCAAGACCTCCCACTAAAAGGTAAGACCCTCTACCAAGTGAGCTAGTCCCACTATTTTCCTTGTATTTGTTTCCGGCATCCGGCATCTAGCATCTAGCTGGTGGGCTTTTGCCCTTTTAATACCATTGTTCTTCTAAAAAAAACTTACGTTAGTTGTGACTTCACCTTTTACATGAATTTTTATTTTTCTTATTTAATGGTCTTGATATTATAGCATGATACATCCTATATGAGGTGTATTTAACCAACCCCTTAACCGACTGACATAGTGACATAATTGTTGAATGGAAAAGGGTAGATCTAGAGTTGAAAAAAAAAACCGGTTTTACAAAACCAATTATTCATGTTTAGGCAGTGTTGTAGAAATCGGCTTAGGCGGCCGATTAATCGGCGCCTAGGCGCTAGGCGGCCACTTACTGCCTAATTTTGAGCTAGTCGGTCAATTAATCGGCCATGGTCAAAGTCGGTCAAATGCGGTACCTAGGCGGTCAAAAATCGGATTAATCGGACTATATTAATCGGTCAAAATCGGTCCTAGGCGGTCAAAATTGGTCAAAATCGAACCATACTATCTGAAACTTGAAGTATTTATGTGAATTTTGAAGTATTATTTTTATATTATTGGGTATATATATATATATAATTTTGAAAAAATACATATAAAAATCCCATTCCGATTAATCCTGATTAATCCCTATGCAGTACCTCACCACCCGACTAGCGCCTAACGCCTTCTACAACATTGTGTTTAGGTTAGAAAAAAACTGTAGGTTCGGTAAACCGGTTATCACATTTTTTTAAGTTTTTCAAACCACTTTTACACAATTTTTTAGTGTTTTTACCATTTTGCCCTCATACACACATGTTTTGAGTGATTTTTATTGTTTTTTTTAACAAAACTGAGGTATTATTAATTCTAAAAATTTAAAAATAAATAAAAATGAAGTTTATTGAGCACATATCATATATTTTAGCATACTTTTAATTTTTTACATATTAGAAATAAAAATTATTATAGGTTAACCGGTTCTTTTTAACCTAACCGGTTTATATAGGTTATAGAGTTATAGGTTTGGAACATGTAAAACCAGTTAAAAACCTAAACTGTTAATTTTTTACATCGATTTTTGCACCTTGGGTTACCGAAGGTTATGAAGAGCAGCGGCCGTATAGAAGGAAGGAAGAGAAGAAGCATCAGCCGCAGCTTGGCTGCTTAAGTTGTTGTGCATCTGCCATTTTAGCCGGTCATTATCAGTACGGTACGGTATCGGTATTATACCGATACCGACCCTCAAAATACGGTATAATACCGATACCGTACCGTACCGATACCTAACCGACATGTTTCGGTATCGGTATCGGTATCTAGTTTGGGTGAAATTCGGGATCGGTATTAGGCGGTATCGGTATCGGTTCGGTATCGGATACCGATATGCTCATCCCTAATTATCACTATCGATTAACCATTTGGCCTAGTAGGCCACTTTTGTCTTGAATGAGTTATCTTGTTTGGGCTGTAACAAGATGAATAAACAACATAATAGATTATTGAAAGTTACTATAAATTATCTAAAACTTTCTCCCCAAGTTTAAGAAAACTAATTTCATTGAACGCTTTATGAGTTCGGTACCGTATTCGTACAAAAATACCGAAACCAAAACTTGGAAAAACCAATAACCGAAATTGTCATTTCGGTATCTAGGATAGGTTACTGCTTTAATGTTTTTTTTTTTTTTTGGGTTGACCTAAGGTGAATAGCAGAAGTTTAATCCAAACTTCAGGTTTATTCACCTTTATACTCTTAGTGCATGACGTTTCAAGAGTTAACACTTTTGATCCAATTCACCAATTTTTTTTAATTTTTTTCTTTAAGTTTTTTCAAATGACCAAAATATTTTTTTCTTTAAGTTTTTTCAAATGATCAAAATACCCTTATTATGGAAAAGAATAAATAATTATGGTGGTCCTTGAAACACCCACAACCATTCTCACTCTCGTCATCTTCTTCCTTACTCCATCACCTGCGACACCACCACTGATGATCCCACCCTGCAAACCGTGATGATTTCTTCCAAAAAGTCATGAACGACAATGACAATCATTTCGCTAAAAGTATAAATGTATAATCAACCACTACATGAACATTTGTCATAGTTCTCTTACCAAAATCAACAAACCATACATGTTTCACAAACATTTAGGAATTAGGGTCCGTTTGGTTCATGGTGTTCAAGAGAATAAGAACAGGAATTGAAAACATTCCCACCAAAATTGTGTTTGGTCGGTAAGAGAAAAAAAATTGGAACCGGAAAAGATTCACCCACTTAATGGAATTCAACTTTCCTTCCTACGACACATGGAATTAAGTACATTCCATAGGGATGTTCAAAGATTACCAAAAATCCCCTGAAAGCTTCATTTGTATAATTGTAAATGAAAAGAGATGACACTAGAATAATATTTCTTTTGGGGTTTCCCATTGATAACCCCAAGACCCATGAAGTTCAACTCTCTTAGTGTTTAGTTCTTCTATGGCTGCTTTGTTCAATAAAAGAGACGAGAATCAACTTTTTTTTAAGTTCTTCTTTCAGAAACATAAACATGACTTGTGTTTAGAATTCAACTTTTTTAGTTTAGTTAGTTACTGCGTAATCAGTGGCAAAACTTGAGATTTCCGACCTGGGGCAGAAGTCACAGGACCTAAAAATTTCTATAAAACCGGGGGTCGAAAACGTATATACCCAAAAATTTCTGTACGAAAATTACATACTCTTCACTACTGATCGAAAAGTTCGGAGGATCGGCCGTCCCCTCACGCCTCTCAAAAGCTTCGCCCATGTGTGTAATCATGAACGAAGACAAAACCAAACGATGGTGTAATTAAGAGATTTATTTCGTGAACGAAGACAATTTAAGTTTGTATCTTTAATACCCTATATAAGTAGGCTGTTTCTGTTACATTCCCTCCTGTTTTTGTTTCTGTCGGATTTAAATCTTGAACCAAAATTTAAAAACCCTCTTTCCCACACCTCAACTCACACACGCACACACACGCACACACACACACTCCACGTATAAAAAATTGAAATTCTATTTCGTAATCACTCTGTTTTTTGTGTGTACTTTGTGTTGCCCATTGTTTGTTACCTTGTGGTTAGTTGTTAGTTGAAACATAGACAATAGAAGCCATGACTTTTACTTGAGATCATGTCCAAGGACGAGAGGGGCAAGTAAGGGTAAAGTTAGAGGGTGTAGTTTACGTGTGGCATCTTGGAACGTAGGAACTCTTAGTAGTAAATTGTTGGAAGTGATAGACGCACTTAAAAGACGTAGGGTACAAATAGCGTGCCTTCAGGAGACTAGGTGGAAAGGACATAGAGCAGAAGAGCGCAATGGGTATAAGTTGTTGTACTCAGGGTCTGATGGGGCCAAGAACGGAGTAGGATATTTGGTGTCTATAGAATTGCATAAGAATGTAATTGAAGTGATACGACACAACGACAGAATTATGGTGTTAAGGTTAGTATTAGGTGAGCAAGTAATGACAGTGGTATGCGCCTATGCACCGCAAGTGGGACTAGGAGATCAAGAGAAAAGAGAGTTTTGGGATTGTCTAGATGTAGTAGTAAGGGCCATACCTAGGGAGGAGGAAATTTTTATAGGAGGAGATTTTAATGGCCACATTGGTAAGGATAGCGATGGCTTTGAGTTGGTACATGGCGGTTTTGGTTTTGGCGATAGGAATGATCCTGGTAGAGACCTTTTAGACTTTGCGGCAGCTCACGGCCTAGGTATTATAAACTCGTTCTTTAGGAAGAGGGAATCTCATTTGATCACTTTTAGTAGCGGAGGACGTAAAACACAAATCGACTATCTTTTGATGAGGCAGAAAGATCGACGGATGTGGATGGACTGCAAGGTTATACCAATGGAGACGACAGCAACTCAACACCTTTTGTTGGTAGCAGATATAGACCTAAAAGTAAGGCTAACTGGGGGGGGAGAGGAAAACCCGACCTAGGATCCGTTGGGGAAACTTGAAGGGAGAAAAAATTATGATGTTTAGAGATAAAGTTAGCTCGATGATATCGATGCAACTAGGAGACGACGCAAACCGGATGTGGGAGGATATGGCGACTACGATCACTACAGTGGCGAATGAGACGCTAGGGGTCACAACAGGAAAAACTAGTGGGCATAAGGAGTCCTGGTGGTCGAATGAAGACGTGCATACCAAAATAAAGGATAAGCAATAGAGTTTTAGAGATATTTGAGGTGCACAAATGAGGAGGAGCGGCTGAGGATGAGGGAGATATACAAGAAGGCAAAAAGGGAAGCGAAAAAGGCTGTGACCGAGGCAAAAAACACAGCCTATAAACAAATATATGAACGTTTGGAAACTAAAGAGGGGGAGCATGATATGTTCAAGATCGCCAAAGCTAGGGAGCGAAGAAGACAAGATCTAGGAGTAGTAAAGTTTATCAAAGGAGAGGATGGACGTGTTTTAGTCAAGGCACTTGACATTAAGTTGAGATGGCAAACCTACTTCCATAATCTTTTCAACGACGGTAGGGCATACCAACAAGATAACAGCAATCCCAGGACTCAAAGGCGACAACAGAATAATTGCTACTGCAAGAGGATCACACATGAAGATGTGAGGATGGCACTTAGGAAGATGGGAAGAGGCAAGGCAGTGGGTTTGGACAACATACCGATTGAGGTGTGGAAGTGTTTGGGGGAAGAAGGAGTCCAATGGTTAACACTTTTGTTTAATCGTATTTTCAAGACTGGAAAAATGCCAGATCAGTGGAGGAGTAGTGTCGTGGTGCCTTTATACAAGAATAAAGGAGACGCGCAATGTTGCGGGAACTACAGAGGAATCAAACTGCTAAGTCACACTATGAAGCTCTTGGAGAGGGTAATTGAAACTAGAATTAGAAGTGAAACTCAGGTTTCAGTAAACCAATTTGGATTCATGAAAGGGAGGTCATGTAACACCCTAAAAACGTTTAACTTTAAAACGACGCAGCGGAAAAACGAGTCTTAAAATTTCTTACTTTATAACTATTCTAACATACTTGAAAACCGATTTAAACGACTTCTTTAATATGTACATCGTTCATCCTTAGTTAAAGTAACATTTATAACATATGAATACAACCCACGTGACAACTTTTCCGTACAATCCATGATCTTCAACTCGATTCTCGCCCACTTGTTCCTCATGATGATAATAATGATCCGAATAACCTGCGGTCACCATATATAACTAACACATTAGTAAATGGTGACATCATACAAAATTAATGAATATATAAACAATCATAGCATTCTATCTGTGTATTCTACTCCATTAAGATGCTCTTCCGAGTTCGTTCTTTACACCGGGCCTCCAATCGCTGAGAGCCCAACACTTACATACCTGCACTTTCATTTCATTCTCATAGATAACTCAGTTAGTATCATCAATACTCGTATGTATTAAAACCATACATACCTTCATACGAATCTCACTCATTCGGAAACATTTGGTTTATTAACACGCATGCGTCTTATCTAACCCAACTCCTTAAAAGATAAAAATCCTACTTAATACATGCATACCTCCCTACCCAAACTCTTTCATACAACTTACATGCTTACATATTCATTCTAACAATCTTAACCACAAACATTTATACACATATATAAGTCTCGTGCACACTAGTCTACGTACATACTTATTTCTATTCATGTTTACCCATGATTTCCATTTACTAACATGCAACTAAATCCATGCATACAAGGCATACATACTTATTTTATTCTCACACGTACTTGCCTACACGTTCCCTCTCTACTCGCATCGCATAAACACTCTTTAATGAGTTTGGTGTGCATTTCAGAAACTTTTAAAAATGAGTTCTATACTCACCCGCACCTCACAAAAACTATTTGGTAAGGTTGGGGTATGTTATGGAAGTTTAATGGGGCTTAGGAATGAGATTACGGGGTTCGGGATTGAAGAAAACGAAGAAACGGGGCTGCTGGTGTCGGCTGTCGCGTAGACAGCAACTTAAGGCGTCGGCCAACTGCAGACCAGCGTCGGCGACGCTGCTACCAGCGTCTGGGACGCCGCCCCTGCAGCACCGGCGCCCGGATTTCGTTCTTTTTTTTGACGTTTCGGCCCCCGTTTGCGCATCCCGAGCTTCCCAAATCATAAAATAACATTATTACAAGCCCCCAAATCATTCTAACACTTTACCCCATGTCCCCATAATCAAATCTATACTTTTATCATGCTTTCTTGATTTTGACCCGTTTGATTGACTTAGAGGAAACCTTCACTTCTACATACTCAAACCTTCCTAAACTCCAAACCCATACTTAAATAACCAGCACATAACCTTACTTTAATAAACTAAGAAGTGATTCCGGAAATCACTCACTTAATGCTAATACTTGATATCATCATCAATTTCACGTTTCAACACAACTTCTAACATTTATCATGCAACTAATCTCTTTACTACTAAAGAGGGAGTCCGGGAAATTACTTACCTCGCGCGTCCGAATTTGCACTTAGCTTCCGTGTTTACCTTCTACCCGTGGCACTTCCTTATTTGTGCTCATGTTGACATGACTCCTATCCGTACAAGTCATCACATTCATAACACGGTTAGCTTACATACATTCATTCGTTCGCTTTCAAATCATGCAATATTTGACTTTCTTTAGCTTATTAGCGCAAATATGGGATATGTATCATCATACTTCATTACTACCATATACGACACATAAATTAGTTAGTTCATAACACATAAGTTCTTGCATACGAACTTTTACCTTCTAATTACAATCCTATACATAATCCGCTCTCATTTTAGATTACGCCATTAATTTATATATCAATTACATTCACGCATCATTCGCTTTCCATAACACATTTCACAATTTATTAACTTTACATTTTCCAAATACAATACAAGACTTCCTAATTCATTCAAAATTTATAAAATTAACCATTCAAGCATTTAAGCGAACACTTGGTGTGCATACAATATTTTAAGCACTATGTACATGTGCTTTATGCATAACCTACTCATTCACACCACACTTGATCAATTCAACCGATTTCACTTAGCTTCTTAGCCTACATCAAGAACATCTACCAAAACTCTAATACTTATACATTCATCCTTCAATTTCTCATAAGTTTTAGCATCTAAGAATTGCTAAAATCTTATCATATCACTAACACAAGTGGGTTTTACTTCAATCCTTTGCTATAACCAAAATCAAAGATAATTCACATTCTACATAATGATATTAACCCACATACAAACTCAAATTCATACAATCTTCACGGATTAATCAAAACCCAATTAACAAAAAGCATCAAACCATGAAATTGAACTCACCTTATGATCAATATACTTAGATTAAAGAGTATCTAAACCCATGCATTCGATTTGCCCTTGATCTCCTTTTCAATTTGATGATTTTTGGTCATTAGGGTTTTGGCTCTTCCCTTGGTTCCTGCTCTCGATCGCACGCCCAGAACCCCAAACACTGACTTTTTTTTTGTCAAGTGTTTTATTTAACACTTTTCCCTTTTAACCCCTAAATCTTTTAAAACTTGTCATTTATTTCATTTCACATATTAACTTGTATTTAAAACCAAGTTCACTAACTTAGTTACCTCAATATCACACCATGTGAAATAAATCATTCTTGAAATTTTAACATTTGGGTTTTTGGGGCGTTACAGGTCAACTATAGAAGCGATACATATTCTAAGGAGATTGATGGAAAAATATATAGCGAAAAAGCAAGATTTACATATGGTGTTTATCGACCTTGAAAAAGCATATGCCGCTGTACCACGACAACTGATTTGGGATAGTTTGGAGGGTCGAGGGATACATGGGAAGTATATAGACATTATTAAGGACACATACGATAGAACGGAAACCAGTGTCCGCACGCCTATAGGGGATACAAACTTCTTTCCTGTGGAGGTAGGACTTCACCAAGGGTCTGCATTGAGCCCTTTTCTTTTTGCGGTTGTCTTGGATGAGTTGTCCAAGGTGATTCAAGAGACAGTTCCATGGTGCATGCTTTTTGCAGACGATATTGTGTTGATTGCAGAGACTAAACAGTGCCTGAACGCGAGGGTAGAGGAGTGGCGAGTAGCTCTAGAGAGCAAGGGCCTAAGGATTAGTCGATCTAAGACTGAGTACCTACACTGTGATTTTAGTGGTGTAGCCGATGACGATGATACCCAAATCACCATTGAAGATCAATTGGTCCCGCAGGCAACTAAATTTAAGTATTTAGGGTCGTTTGTACAAAGAGATGGTGGCATAGATAGTGATGTTACCCATCGCATTCAGGCTGGCTGGTGTAGATGGAGGGCAGCCAGTGGGGTTTTGTTCGATAGGAGGTTCCCAACTAAACTAAAGGGGAAATTTTACAGGGTAGCAGTTAGGCCCGCTATGCTTTATGGAAAAGACTGTTGGGCTATCAAGAAGACACAAGCGCGCAAGATGGAGGTAGCAGAGATGAGGATGCTGAGGTGGATGTGTGGACACACGAGGTTAGATCGGATAAGAAATGAGGTCTTTAGGGGAAGATTAGGAGTGGCTAGTATATCGGATAAGATTAGGGAGGGGAGATTAAAATGGTTTGGGCATGTGAAGCGGAGACAGACAACGACACCAGTTAGAGTAGTGGAAACTCTTACTGTGGAGGGGAGGAGAGGAAGAGGCAGACCCAAACTGACATGGGATGAGCAGATTAGGCATGATTTACTAGAGTTACATCTTTCTGAGGACATGGTCCAAGATAGGACTTCGTGGAGGCGTAGAGACGACGGACAAGATTGTCCAGATTCGAGACCGTCTCAAAGCTGCCCGAGATAGGCAGAAGAGTTACGCGGATCCAAAGCGTAAGGATTTTCACTTCGAAGTAGGTGAAAAAGTGTTACTTAAAGTATCACCCTGGAAGGGGGTGATGCGTTTCGGTAAGAAAGGCAAACTAAGCCCGAGATACATAGGACCTTTCGAGGTTATCGAACGTGTCGGGTCAGTTGCCTATAAGTTAAACTTACCGGAGGAGCTCAATGGAATTCACAATGTGTTCCACATCTGTGATGTGTGCTAAACAGACTATAAAAATTAACTATATTAGACTCTCTAGACTAGACACTAAAAAGCTTTAATTCTAGACTCGACCTAAAACCACATAATCGGCAAGTGTACCGATCAATGTAGTATAACCTAGGAAGTCCGGATATCGAACCACAGGACTCTATGTATCACGTAGATTAGACTCTGACTAGACACTGACAAACACGACACAAACTTGTTTAACTGTTTGGGGGGGGGGGGTTACGGAAACTCTAGAAAATCTATATTAAACTACTAAATTAAACTATAATTAACTAATACGAATAAAGACTGAGGGCCTTTCTTATATGAGAACGAGAGCACCTAGACAAGAATCCTGGATTGTTTTTAAGAGATTACCGATTAAGTTAAGTGCACGAGTTATGGAACCGGGATCTTAAAATACTAAACCTACTAAGAACCATCGAGGCCCCTCGACCCTTCTCAAGGAGAAACCTGTGGAACTACCTAGGCCGTTAATCCTACCGGTTATTAGACGCCTTTCCAGTTGTCTAATTATTGTGTAAGTACCCTAATGTTGACCTATTCTTTTCCAATCCTAGGTCTAGGGTAGTTTGAAGTAATTAATTTGATTTGATAGACTAATAAGACCGACAGGTAAACCAAGACATGACCTTTTCCAAGGACTATCTAAAGCAATTCGTCGGGTAAGACCTACCAATAGCCCCTCACTTTCCAGGTATTAGGACTAGTAGAACACTAAGACTTAGTAAATAATTACTAGTTACTTCTAGGGTTTATTGGCCAATTCTCCCTAAAGAGTTAAGGTTTTCTTATGTGATATAGACACTCACCGAAATCCTAAACCCTAATATGACTCTATGTTGTGATATAGACCGTCACTAAGAATCATATGAAGCAAATAATAACGATAAACCAATTCAAAGTACGCATACACATCAAACCATTAAATCAAACCGCTTAAAAAACACAATTAATCCATAATAATCATGCAAATAACATAAACGGTAAAAACTTTAAATTAATCCATTCATCAAGTCTAGGCGGTTAATAAATCTAGCCGAGCATGTTCATAAACGAAAATAATTCAAAGATGTTCAACAAAGAATTCATTGTAACAAGTTTCGTAAGAAAAGTCAAGAACAAAGAACTAGAAAACCCGATTAGATCTTCAAGTCTTCTTCTCCGAACTTGTACCAATGATTCCTAGGCTTCGAAATCTCCAAAAACGCTCCAAGAATGCTCTAGAAGTCGCCCAAGATGTCCCACAATCGAAAATTAGGGTTTTTTCACGTTTTAAGATGATTATATATATCTTTTTATAAAAAACCCTTTTAATTTTCGTAATAATTGCCAGCCAGAACGTTCTGGCTGGGCGCCACAAAATCAGGGACTGGGTGGTGGGGTGCCACCTTGTTTTTCAGCTCATGTACTAACTTCAGACTCTCGCCAGGTGCCAGAAACTTGTTTAGTGGGTGATGGGGTGCCAGAAAGTGATTTTTCAGCTTTTAAACTCTATTTCAACTCCTCGACCTTTCCAACATGCTTCAAGACTTGACACTTCAATATTTTAACTCGGTTTCTCGCATATTTGAGCATCAAGACCTGCGAAACACGATTTGATCAATAGGATACATATTCTAACGGAAATCAAAACTAAATATAACGAAAACTATACAAACTTTACACGAATAAAAGATGTATTTTTCAATACATCAAACATCCCCACACTTACTCTTTTTTCGTCCTCGAAAAAGAATTATGCAACGGAATCATAGACAAATCTTCACTCGGGTTAAAAGCATAGGTATATTTAATTAAAAACAAGGCTTGCGTTAGCAACGATTGCGAATATATTTGTCCCCTTAAACCCGAATCCAATCCTAAGCCCTTATCATGTGAATTTAATTTAAGTGCGGTCAGTTTACCTAGGGTCTCACGCTAGAATTTACAGTCCACCTACTCCCGCCTCAAGCTTATAGGACTAAAGGAACGATCACTGGACCAATTCCCAACCGTCTTATATCAAAACCAGAAGAGTTTACAATCATATTTTTCTTTTTCCAATTTTTTTCGCTTTTCTTTTTTTTTCATTCAATCGTGAGTCTAGACGATGCTTTCCCTAACTAAGAGGCAATCCGGCTGTAGAGTCGCTATCCCCAACCACAGATTACTTAAGTTTTGGTACTTTTTTCTCTTTTTGCACAGTCGATTTCACACACCCTAGCGGTAATCTTGCTGTAGAGTCGCTATCCCCAGCTCAGACTACATAGGAATGCATTACTTTCATTTAGTTTCTAGCTCACTTTTTATTCTTTTTTTTTTTCATGATCACAAACTCTAACGGTTTTAACTTATAACGGTGCCCCTTATACTATTATCGGCAGTTTTAATTTCCCATATCTCCCATGCGAAAACCCACTAGCAAACCGACAATTAAGGTATATTAACTCAAAGGGACTTAAAACCAAACCCGGGCCTATCCACATATCCCTAACTAGACGCAAGCTCGATTTATTTTAACTCATTATTATTATTATTCGAACCCGAGCAAAAATTTGTCTTTTCTATCATTTTCCGTTTAAAAGTGCAAACTTCTTTTATTTCGAAGGATATTTTCTGGTTTTTCAATTTTTTTGGATTTTTCAATTTTTTTTAATTTTTTTGTGTTTTTTCATATTTATGACTCAAATATTTACAAGTATCCCATCCTCACACTTAGAGATTGCATTGTCCCTAATGCAAGAACGAAAATACGACTCAACAACTACCTAAAAAATAAACACTGCAAACGAAATAAATAAAAATATACAACAACAACAACAAAAAGGGAAACGACTTAGCTGAGAAACCTTTGTCGATTGAAGATCGACAGGTAAAGAAGCTTCGAAGGAAGCATGTACCTATTGTTAAGGTCAAACGGGATGCCCGTAGAGGTCCCGAATTCACGTGGGAGGTTGAATCCACGATGAAAGAGAAATACCCTTATTTATTTCAGTAAATCTCGGGTCGAGATTTATGTTAAGGGGGTGAGGATGTAACACCTCGAAATTTTGTGTCCAATGATGTATAGACACGTGTCTTGAGTTTACACGTGGCATTTAAATACTAAATAAAGGACTAAAGTTGACAAACCTTGAAAGTATGTAAATTCGAGGGTTAAAAATGTCAACGAAGGGTAAATATACTGTATAGTAACCCTGAATGATGCTCGTACCTTCAAACGAATAAATCATGGATCGTACGGAGCGAAACGCGGAAGAAAGTGAGAGATTACAAGCTACAGGGGTTAATTGTGTCAACATGTTTAATTTATACCTCTGAGTGACCCTTTGACGAACCCGAGGCTTTGTAACAGTAAAATACGCTCACTAGAATATACGATATAAATTTCGCGAAGTTCCGTTTTAAAACGAGAAAGTTATGATCAAATTCGTATGAGAAGGGTTAAAAGCGTCAACAATAAAAGTTAAGGCTTTTCGGATAGTAATTAAACTAACCGGGGACTTAACAATGCGGAAAAAGGCACGAGGCCCTTAGTGGTAAATAATCGAGGGCCAAATCGCAAAGTTACCCCTTCGAAACCAAAAGGTCAGGTTAATCATTACAAAAGATTTGAAAATCTTGGAAATCAGGTCTAATGCGGGCCGCGAGCCACCTGCTGATTCGTTTTCTGACATTAGGATTCAGGCGGCCCGCGTAAAGGTTGCCTGATCCTAATGCGGGCCGCGTGAAGGTCCCAGATGCAGAATTCTTGGACAGATTCATTGTTTGAGCTTGTAAACGATCATTGAGGCATTAATTGAAGCATGGGCGCCCTCTACATGTCCCCTAGCACCTTAGGACACCTGCTGATCATCCATGAGCAATCCTAGAGTGAGTTGTAATGATCTTGAGCATGGAAATTCACTATAAAAGGCATGGTAGTGTTCCATTGTGAAACACACCTCAAACCTGCCTTCTGATCATTTCTGGAGCTCTCAAGCCTTCTCCTAACATTCTTAGTCGTGCACCAAGCTTCTGTAAGTGTGTCTACCCTTTTGTGGCTTAGTTTATGCATAGTTTAGCTTAAAAGTCAATCCGCCGTAATTACTGATTGACTTTGCGATAAATCACAAATGGTCCAGTGGTTTGTCGAATCAAAGATAGTTATATGTTGGTAATCATGTGGGCTTTAAACCTCTAAAAGGGCACCCACTGATTCCCACTCTAACTAGTCCGAATATCGAGTCAAACGTGCTTAGAAAAAGTCAACAGAAATGCTATTTTGCGATTTCTTGCATAATCGGTAATGTAGATGATATGTAACCTGTTTAAACACTCATAAAACATGATAATAAGTATATTAACTAGTCTAAGCTTGTTTGATCCGACCATTTACTGTTTTGACCCGGTTCGGAGCCGAAAGTCGCAAAAGCTTTGACTTTTGCTTTGACTTCAGTTCTGACCCGATAAAATTTGATTTAGATATACCTTAGGACTCTCTTAGGACCAGGTTACATGATGGTATAACCCTCTGTGACCGGTTCGTTGTTTGTCCGAGTCTTTTACACATTTCCGTTAAATGCTTAAAAGTTGACCGTAACGCCCTTTTTTAATTTAAAACGAGAATTTTGGACATGTGAAAGAACCATAACCTTACTTACTGATTTCTAAGCATGTCCCTAAAATTTCACGTCAATCCGAGGTCCAGAATAGGAGTTATGCTAAATAGCGCAAATTACGGAAACTTTAGTAATTTAATAGCGCAATTAGCATAACGCCTATCTAAACCCGGATTTCGACACCAAACCTTTTACTCACTGATGTAAAATAATATTTTGGGATTTTTAAAGATTTTTAATTATTTTTAACCTGCTCATAACCTGCGGTTATGGCAACGGTTCGGTGAATACCGAATATACCCTTTTCGGCCATAGCTTGAGTTCTACAAGGTCTTTTGACCCGATTCCAGTTGCTACTGATTTTAAATAATAAATAAAGTATTTTAGACTTTATAAACTGTTCGGGAAACTCAGATTTCCTGTAGAACTCAGAAACCTCTTTTATAATCTTTAAAAAGACCGAAATACCCCTACGGGGCATAATATGAACTTAAACTCGTTTCGGGCATTATGGAAGGTATCCTACTAATACCACAACCTCTTTAAAGCATATTGACTTAGGAAACCAGTGTAGGACTCTTACGGTTACCCGTTACGCCTTTTGCGCGCACGGTTCGGCTTATGTAACTAGTTTACATAAAATAGCCGAAACGGGTCAAACCATATTGTTTTGACTCCAAAACCCAGAGTGTGATTATTACACCCATATAAAACAAGTCTTCAAACTTGTTGGGTCAAAATCACATTCCATTCCCGGTTTTCGCCTTTCACGCGATTAAACCGTAACTATCCGTTGAAACTGACCGGTCTAAGCTACGACTAAATTAAAGACCCGTTACGATTCTAATAGGTTAATTTAAACTTTCGTTCCAGATTAGGAGACCAGTAAAAGCTATCTGCAATTTATTTCGATTAAGGATTTATACTTGCAAAGGTAATACTTTTAACTTATTTTCCATTATACGGGCTTGGGTTACGGTACATAGTATACCGCTTGATCGGGCATCAAATTCTCCACCGATTGAGTGGGTAATTGAATAAATTTGATCGGCTCGTTTAAACAGTCTTGTTACTTAAAAGCCTTTGGGGGGTTAATGACCATGTCCCGGATATCCCTGACATCATTTTACGAAATGGCCACGACCTAAGCGCGGAGTGTAGGCGTACACTCGTCAGTGCATAAATAGTCGCTGTGGTGTGTCTATTGATCTTTAACCCGGACTTGATCCGGGCTACTGAACGCATAAGGAACATGTAATTCGTTCACAAGATTATATATTTAAATAATTCTCCTAAGTTATAAAAGAGTTTGTGCCTTGTGCATTCAAATCAATTTTAATAAACATTTTACAAAAGTGTCGGTTGAATGTATTTACCAGTGTAAACTGACGTATTTTCCCAAAAAGACTAAATGCAGGTACTATGCGTAATTGGCTGGATATTCTCCTTAGCATCATAAAGAGTCTCGCAAGCTTAAGATGCCTTCGTCTGTTGAATAAAACTTATATTTTTATTTGATCCCATGTGGATACATTTTCGACTATTCGTAATACTTTGATATTGCAAACAATGGTTGAAATATAATTATCTTTATGCTTCCGCTGTGCATTCATATATTGTGTGGTTTGACTATATTGTTGCCAACTACGTCACGATAATCCCCCACCGGGCCCACCGGTGAGACACGTGGAAATCGGGGTGTGACACTATTATACATGATTTACATTATATTGTGTCACTCTGATCACTTTCTTGGTGTTGGTGACTTCTTTTTTTTTTTTTCTATATTCTTTGACTTGGTATGTTGGTATGCTATTCGTTTTGTTTTGGAGTCGAGGGTCTCCCAAGAAGTAGTCTCTCTATTCCTAGGGATAGAGGCAAGGTCTGTCTACATCCCACCCTCCCCAGACCCTATAAGTAGCTTTGCTATTTGTGGGATTCACTGGGTATGGTTGTTGTTGTACTTTTTGTATGTTTATTTGACTCTTATATCTAGTTTTGGTTTTGGTTTACGAGTCGGGGGTCTCACTAGAAGCGGTCTCTCTATCCCCTGGGATAGAGGTAAGGCTTGTCTACATCTCACCCTCCCCAACCCTCCCCAGACCCTACCTATAGCTTGGCTATAGGTGGGATTATACTGGGTACGGTGGTTGATTGGTATTTCGTGAACGAAGACGAGGATAAAGACCAACATGTTGATTATCGGTACCTTTTTGTAGTAGTGTTTAAATTTTCTTAGTCGCTCTTAGGGTATAAGGGGTGCATGCCTAATGAGATGAGGGGAAATTTCCACCCACCCAATCATATTGTGTCATGTCATTTCTTCCCTCATTCTCCTCTTTTGCCCAAAAACACAAGGGACGGTTTCCCCCAAACTATTAAAAAAAGCCAAAACATGATTGGTTGATAAGATAATGGGCCCCACCACTTACCCCTCTCCCTCAAGTCCCCGCAAGCGGCAACAGTTCACCGCAATTCTCTTCCCGCGTGGCAATCTTGGTGATGGTGGTGATTCTTCCGTGCGGCAAGTCTTCCCCGCAGGCTTTGCCGTGACCACCCCATACACCCTTATGAATACGAAGGAGGAGCAAAAGAGGGTTTGGATGTAGATGGGACAAGATGAATGGTTGAAGGAAGATTTACTAAGGGTGGTTGTGTAATTTTAACTTTTTACGTACCAATTCCCTTTTACAAATTTACCAACCAAACATCATAAAAATTTTCAAAGGAATCAATTGAATTTCCCACAAATTCCAATTCTTTTGAAACATTTCATTTCCTTGTTAAAATTTTGTGAACCAAAAGGACCCTTAGTTTTATGAAAAAAAATAAGGAAAAATGTATATGAATTTACAAGTATTATGCCATTAATTACATATTAATAGCAACAGAACTCAATGTGGGATAGCTCAGTCAGTAGAGACACTTGCCTTATAGTTGAGAGTATTTTGTATTATTTGGTGTAAATTAGAGTAGTGTATTATTAGCCGTTAAAAAAAGAGCAATAGAAAAGTGTTGACTGGTCCTTTGTATATAATCAATATAGTTATATCGTTGAGTGGTCATCTGTATATGATCATATCATATTATAAATGATGACATTCTATGTGATATTACATTACATTACATATGTATTAATTACCAACTTCTTTATGCATTAATTATTGTACCTTGTAGTTTGTTACTATTTTTTTATGTTTTTTATTTGTTTTACTTTTAACTTCTATACTTTTTATCTTTTAAAATTTTATTACAAATTATATTTACATGGTATTAATTTGTAAGGGTTGTCCATTATGGTGTTGTACCTCATGCTTTATTACTATGTTGAGCTTTAATTAGTTTTACCATATTCTTGATGGGTATTATATTTGGTAATGGGCTTTGTCACCGTTTTAAAACACATGGGCTTGTTGTTTTCTACACACCGGTGCTTCTTTGGGGTTTTTGGTTAAAGCTTTGTGACGTTTTGCTTTAGACAGTTGTTGATTTGGTTTTTTTTTTTTTTTTTTTTTTTTTTTTTGGTCTGTTGCTTTTACAGTTTTACCTCTAGTTTGGTTTCTAATGTAACGGCCGACCATTGGCATTTAGATGTTGTCGTAGTGGTGTATCGTTTCCCAGCACGCATTTGTTTTCTGTTTTTGGTTTTAAAAGGTCGATGGCGATGATATTAGTCTTATCCGAGATGTTAACCTCTTTATTTAACGCTTTTGATTTCCGGTGTTTGATGGCTTGATGTTGTGTATGTCATGTATGTTAAGCCAACACATCTCTATTGTCAATTTTTTGTTTTGAAAAGTCGATTGGGTCATCCAAGATGTTATTATGTTTATTTGGTGATTTTCATTTTCGCTAAGAATATATGACACGGTATCTAATGTGTTTTTGGTAATGACTTATGGTTTTGAAATATTATATTTGACATTTTTCTGAGACTCTTCACTAGGTTTAATAGTTTGGACTTGCTTTATAGTTGATGAGGATGAATACAAGTTCGATGAGGATGAATACAAGTTCATCTGAGACCTCATTGGGTGGTTGAAATTTGACCTGAAATGACAATGTGGACAAACACAGGGACGTAAATAGCACTTAATTCATCTTTTTAATAAGTTTTTATTTTATTTTTTCCCTTATTTTTAATTATTTTAATATATTTTATGTATAAAGAAATAAAACTTATTAAATAAAAAGAAATAATAATATTATTTAAATAAATCATAGATTAGATAAATAAATTATTAATAGGTTAAATAAAAGTAAACATAGGTAATAAGGTAGATAATGAGACGGATATTTTGAATGATTTTTTGTTGGAGAGAAAAGTAGGTTTAAAATTGTTGGGGTTTAAAATGATGTGGCAAGCTGATGTGACAGATCTGGATTTTAGACGTGGTTTATTGTTGTGAATGCTCGAAATGAATGTATTTGATTATATCAATGACTGGTAATCTGATCATATCATATTACATAGATAATGTATGGGTTTATATCTTATGTATGGGTATATATAATATGTATATAACTAGTTGATGCCCCCGTCTGCGTTGCGGGGCGATGGCCGAATAATTCTCAATCAATTAAAAAAACACTATTATAGTTTTGTAACGATGATAAGACCGTAGGTCTGAGCTCAGGGCAAAACTGTAGTTTGTAAGGATTAATGAGCGAGTGTTAGGCAACTCTTTGACATGAAAAAAAATTAAATCCAGTCAACCAATTAAAAAAACATTTTTATAGTTTTGCTAAAAAAAAACTAAAAGAATAGCAATACTGTAATTTGAACTGAGGGCAAAGTTGTATTTCTTGACTTGGCTAAAATCGTAATTTGGCAAAAGTTAAAGTGATGGCAATACTATAAATTTGAACCAGAGACAAAATCGTAATTTTAAGCTGGGGACAAAACTATATTTTTAATTTGAACCGGAGCAAATCAAAATTTTGAACTAAGAGCAAAATCGTAATTTTGAATTAGGGGGGCAAAAGAATACTTTTATTTTGAACCGGGCAAAAACAAAATTTTAAACTGAAGGCGAAATCATAATTTTTAAAACGGGGTGGAAATGCAAAATCGTCATTTTTAGTTTGGGACAAAAGCAAAAATTTATTTTGAACTGGGGTCAATATTGTAATTGTAATCTAAGGATAAAATCATAATTTTGAACCGAGGACAAAGTTGTAATTTTGAGCGAGGGACTAAAAAATAAATTTATTTTGAACTGGAGGCAAAAACGTAATTTTATTTTAAATTAAGGACGAAACCGTAATTTTAAAACGAATATAAAATAATAAAACGGTTGGTCTAATAGGGAAGTGCCACGCAGCTGCGTGGCACTATTCCCCTAAGTTGCTTTTGTATATGTAGGACTGAGAGCAAAATCGTAATTTTGAATTAGGGGGTAAAAGCATACTTTTATTTTAAACCGGGCAAAAACATAAGTTTAAACTAAAGGCGAAATCATAATTTTTAAAACGAGGTGGAAATGCAAAATCATCATTTTTAGTTTGGGGCAAAAGCAAAAAAATTATTTTGAACTGGGGCCAATATTGTAATTGTAATCTGGGGATAAAATCATAATTTTGAACCGAGGACAAAGTCGTAATTTTGAGCGAAGGCGAAATCATAATTTTTAAAGCGGGGTGGAAATGCAAAATCGTCATTTTTAGTTTGTGGCAAAAGCAAAAATTCATTTTGAACTGGGGCCAATATTGTAATTGTAATTTGGGGATAAAATCGTAATTTTGAACCGAGGACAAAGTCGTAATTTTGAGCGAGGGACTAAAAAATAAATTTATTTTGAACCGGGCAAAAACGTAATTTTATTTTAAATTAAGGACGAAACCATAATTTTAAAACAAATATAAAATAATAAAACGGCCCCTAAGTTGCTTTTGTATATGTAGGAAATATTTTGAACATAGAGAACATATATGTAACCATATTGTATCATATAATATTAATTACATATCATATATAATACTATGTATGTATGTGTGTATATAAATATATGTATAAAACTGTTAGAAACTCATGAAACCTATCAATCTTTATGTATAATACCGTGAGTCATATCATGGGTTTCCAACTCACATTGTTACTATTCATTGTGTTTGTTATAGGATTCTCAAATGCTAACCATCTAAACTTGTTCAACACCTTTAAATCAGTTTTCAAACCAAAAGCCAATAACACGACATGGGCCGTTCTGGTTGCCGGTTCAAATGGATACGAAAACTATCGTCATCAGGTGAACATTTACTCATATTTTCGTTTGTCATTTCACGGTGTATTTGTATAAAATATTCAAGTAAATAGAAGCTAACGTCTTGTGTTTGTTATGAATATTTCAGGCAGACGTTTGTCATGCGTATCAAATCCTTAAAAAAGGCGGGTTAAAGGATGAAAACATAATTGTGTTTATGTATGATGATATTGCAAACCATCCAGAAAATCCTAGGCATGGTACCATAATTAACAGCCCCCAAGGGTCAGATGTGTACGCTGGTGTGCCAAAGGTACAAGAACACTGTCACAAGTATTATTAGTTATAGTTGAATGAGAATTGCTAATTAATTAGGTAGGCTGCGTTTGATACGAAGGAAAAGAACACGAAATGGAATGGATCATTCTAATGGAATAAAAAAACATGTTTGGTTATCATGTGGTAATGGAATACAGCATTCCACAACGAATGTAACTACTTCCAAATATAACAATTTTCATTCTTTGGTAAGGGAGTGATTTTTTTCATTCATTTAATAAATAGAAAGAAATATATTATTATTAGTATTATATTATATATGTATTGTTTTCGAGGGATGATGAATAGTAACTTTATTTTTATAATAATATATATTTTTTATTATTTTATTGTTTAATATATTATAATATAATAGTTTATTATTATATTTACTTTTAGTAACATATTTTTATTTTTTTAAAACATATATTTCCTTTACATTTTTTTAATAATTGTTTTTCTTTTCTTTTTTTGAACATATAATAATTTATCGATCAATTTGATACTTCTTTAATAAGCTACGTTTATAACTTTTTTCTAAGAAAACTTAAGTACATAGTTGTGCTTGATTTTTTCCCTGACATTCCGTTATAAGTTTTATTAAAAACGAGGTTATACTCATAATAAAGTATTTATTTGGTATTAAAAAACGGTGCAATAATAAACTAAATCGTTTTAATGGTTTGACTTTCTAAACAACATGCTTTATTTTAAAATCACGTTTGTTTTACATTATCATTTGCTCGGTTTCGCTGCAACGCGCGATATAAAAAACTAGTTATTATTGTTAGTGATATTAATTATTAATATTAATATCAATATTTTTATTATTAATTTTTTACCATTAATATATTATGATTATGATTATTGTTATTATTAGACAATTATATTTTGTGGATTTTAATAAATTATGTTACTTTATGTCGTCTTTTTTTGTTTATCAAACTGTATAAAGTAATTATTCATTCTATTCATTCTATTGACATACATAAGTAACCAAACATCACAATGCAATGAAATGATTCATTTCATTCCGTTCTCCATTACGTTTCTTTATTCGTTGCATTCTCTCGTTCATTCTATTAGCAATGAATATTGACCTTATATTGGACATGATGTGTCAAATAAGCGTGTTATACTATCTTTTTTAAGGAATTTTGAAAAAAAGTTATATTATTATCTAATATTTAGATGCCCGTTATTGTATAAATTGTCTTAATGTATGCTGTGTACGAGATGCAGTATCAACATGCGATTTTTTTAACATGCGATTTTGGTTTTTTTCAGCAACATGCGATTTTTTTTTAACATGCGATATTTTTTTTAACATGCGAGATTTCCTTTCTGGGGTTATAACATGTGAACTTGCCATAGCATACGCTTCCTACGTTAAGGCATTTTGTGCGATACACTTTGTTCAAAGTAAAAGAGAAAGTTATTTACAAACCATTCAGATTTAATAAATTAATTAATAGTTACTTTTATGATTAATTTGATTCAAAATTTTAACAAATAGACATCTGTCTATGGCTTTATAGCCTAGTGACATTTTAAGGGTGAGATAAGGCTTTGAGACCAATAGGTATTGAGTTCGATTCACACAAGGGGGTTTTCCCATATTGGGTTTCCTCCTGAATTGGTGTATAGACATTATGCCTAGTGGAGATGGATATGATCGAGTGGTTCCACTAATGGCATGATAATACTCCAGTGGTCCGTCAGTGATCAAAATTTATAGTTAAAAAAAAACAGAAACAAATAGACACCCAGATATTGATGGGCATAAATAATTTAGAGTGGTAGTTTAGATATTCTAGGCTCAAACATGTCAGTCGTTACTTATGCGAATCTTCTCTGTATCATTTCAATTGAATTGGATTTCCCAAATTAAAGTGTATTCTTTAGGGTAGAGGGTATAGTTAATCATTCTAAAATGATTAAGTGAAATCCTACCCAATAATATTATGTCATGTCAACTTCCCATTCCATTCCTCATTTTGTACTCAATCAGGGGTATGGTTAATCACCTAGGGTGTTTGAGTTATATATTTTTTGATTGGCTCTTCTCTCCTCTCTCCTCTCTCTCTCTCTCTCCTCCATCACTCTTCAATCCATTCGGTGACTATACACCGATTTTGGTATACTCTCACCCACTCACCGATCAAGTTAATCAAGTGGGTATGGTCACCGATCGGTGACTCCCATTCCCCGCTTAACTCACCGAACATTATACCCCCCACCCTTACAAGTTTACATCAATTTCAAGCGATCTAGTATGGCTGGCAAACTTTTTTTTGACGGTCTCACTTTGTACTTCTAGCCTCTTGTTAGGAATAATGTTTAATATAAAAAAACTTTATATATATTGTGTTAGGATTATACAGGAAAAAGTGTGACCACCTCGAATTTCTATGCTGTGCTTCTTGGCAACAAAACCGCGGTGAAAGGTGGAAGCGGGAAAGTGCTGGCTAGCAAACCTAAAGACAGGATCTTTGTGTTTTACGCCGATCATGGCGGCCCTGGAGTACTTGGTATTGTGTTTCCATGCTTTGTTATTTTCGAGCAAGATCAACACTTTGAATTTAATTTGTTCATTTCCTTGATGACATTATGTTAATTTCATTAGGGATGCCGAACATGCCTAATCTCTACGCTAATGATTTCATCAATGTTTTAAAAACAAAGCATGCGAGCGGAACATATGATGAGATGGTGAGTGAGACACATTTGCTCTTGCTTATCTTATAGTTAATTATCAGTTGTGGGAATCGATACAATCATTTGGATGGTGATCGTAGGTGATATATGTGGAAGCATGTGAAAGTGGAAGTATTTTCCAAGGTTTGTTACCAAAAAATCTGAACATTTATGTGACAACTGCCGCGAATCCGTACGAGAATAGTTGGGCCACATATTGTCCTGATATAGGAGAACCTACAGTACCTCCAGAGTTTTACACTTGCTTAGGTGACTTATACAGTGTTTCATGGATGGAAGACAGGTATATTGTCTAGCAGTTTGTTTAGCAACCTTCTCTTGTGTTAACAACTTAACATCATTTCCTTGTACTTCTTATTAAAGTTATTGATTTGGCCATATTTTTTACTTTTGGTTCTTAGTGACTTGGAAGATTTGAGGCTTGAAACCTTGGAACAACAATACTTGAATGTTGGTATTGTAGTTTAGTTTTGTTGATTTAAATTTAGTAGTATTGATTGAAAAAAAAATCACACAAATTTTTTAGGTAAAGAAGAGGATTGCGATTGACAAGGTGACAGGCTTCGGATCTCATGCAATGCAATACGGTACCCTAAGCATAAGCAAAGAGACTATATCAAATTATCAAGGTTCCGCTCCTAGGACAATCTCTACGGATCGATTTCAAACACGTGACTCCATGGGTGTTATCGACCAAAGAGATGCGGATCTTTATTCGATGTGGCAAAGGGTATGTATTCTCAATATATAGGAAAATACATGACATTTGAATATGATAGTGGATAATGTTATCTCTTATTATCTACAGTACAAGAAATCAGCTGAAGAAACACAACAGAAGGAAAACCTACTCCAGAAAATCAAGGAAATAACGGCATATAGGGCACATTTGGATAGCAGTGTCGATATGATCAAACGGTATTTATTAGGCAGTGGAGATGGACCAGTGAGAGGTGACAGATCGGCCCTTGTGGATGATTGGGACTGTCTGAAATTTATGGTGAAGAAAACTTGCAATTTCTCATTTAATTATTGTACAATAATCTTATTTGTTGAGTCTTTTGGTGGGTTGTTAATTTCTTGAAGTTGTTAATTGATTCAGGTTCGAACATTTGAGACACACTGTGGATCCTTGACTCAGTATGGCTTGAAACATACTCGAACATTTGCAAACATATGCAACAATGGTGTTACGAAGAAGGCCATGGATGAAGCTTCAAAGAAATCGTGTAGCTCGATTAAAATGGGACAATGGGATCCTTTGATCGTCGGCTATAGTTCTTGATCCAAAAATGAGAAAACCAGTGGTAGATTTGAGGAATAAAGAAATGGTTGTTTAATTAAACTTATGACCTTTACATTTGCAATAACAATGGTAACATTATATAAAACCCAGAAATTTAAAATCTTAATAACAAATTTGAGGTCATGGATAATATATTTTCTCGTATTAAAATATTTTGCAAGCCCGAAAAACAATGTGGGTATAAATAATATAAATTTTTAAGTTTATTTTTTTAATATTATTTCATATTTCATTTATTTTATTTTTTTAACAGCTTTTCTTCTTTAACTATTTATTTTTTTTAAATACATAGTTATGTTTAACCTTTTTTTCTTAACATTTCAATATAAATTTGATTGAAATAGAGTTGTATATAAAATAAAGCTTTTCTTGGTACCGTAAACGAGTTTGGTACTTTGGTAGATCTAATTGTAGATACACATATATAAAATTCCCAATGTATCGCGCGAGACAACTTTAACTATGTTTTTTTGGTATTTCACCATAAATTTTATTGAAAATAGAGTTGTATTCAAAATAAAGCATTTTTAAGTATTGTAAACGGTTTTTACACGTGTTTTGAAAGTTTCGATTGTAGATATATATATATATATATATATATATATATATATATATATATATATATATATATATATATATATATATATACAAAATTCTCGCACATACCAACTAGTTTAATATACAATTACAAGTAGATAACTAACTAAAAGCCTAAACTAACAAAATCGATGTGTGTGTTTTTACAATTACAGATTGCAAACAAATCACAAAAATAGAGGAATTAATTTGAACCAGAGGTAACCCACCTCTATTTGTCCAAACGTGTGCCCCCTTAAGACATTTTTGTCCATATATGTGTTATGAGCCCATAACTTCAACTGTAGTGAAAACTATGGCGAATTTACTTGTGCCATTTCATAGACCACTTGCTTCTATCTAATTTGTTCAGTAATCTCAATTTTTGGTGCATCTTGTGCCACTCTTGAATACAAGGGGGTTGATTGTAGATATTGTTTTTTTTAACGGCCAACAGAATCAATGCCGAGCACTCTCAGGGCACCCACTAGACCAAACGGAGTACTCTAAGTGTAACCCGGGTCCACCACCAATTCCGGGGAAAACCCATTTGGCTCAAGGATCCAACTCAGGTTTCCCTGGGTCTCCTATCATTGTCCACCAAGGCACCAATGTCTCACTCTGCACCAAGTGGGAATTGACTTTGTCAATTCCTCATGTAAGTTATTGTTAAGAGTTTGGCTGATTCAACTGATTCAGATCGCTACCAGTCCTAATCCAATATAGACTGGGTGATTCATATAGAAATTTGCTGTGTTTAGGAAGGTGAAATACTCTGATAGTCAATTGATGGTGAATTTGGGCTGGTGGGAATGAATGGGTTTGTAATTAACCCAGATATTTCATGCAATCATCAATTGTAGCTTTACTGGTTTGTCTTTAGATTCTAGGCGCCCATCTTTAATAAAATCTTTGTTAAAAAATCTTATAAAATAAGTAACACTTTTTCAAGGTGTGAAGTATAATCAATTTCAAATACATTATTAAACAGATGTCATATATAGCTGATTATTGAAAGAATTAGTGCCGGGTCCTAAAAATCATATGAATAATAAAAATGCCGTTGAAATTCAGGATTGGTTTGTTATATGTGAATAGATTGATACCCTTTTTAAAATAAATCAATGTGAATGGAATTTCATTATGGGGCAAATACATAATTAGAAGTAATACTCATGACCACACCTTAATAAGATCTCTTTGTGGGACAGTATATAAAGTCATTGCAAATCATGTATAGACCTTTCAGACAATCTTTCATGTTTGAACTTTTTTTTTTTGAACGGTCAACAAATCTTTCAAATTGGCTAGTGGTGAAATTCACCACATCGGGATACACTCGCCTCTGAACCGGGGAAAACCCTCACCTAGGGCCGAAGCCCGTGAAACCCGCTCAGTTAAAAGGTTCCATTTGGAAGAGCTTAAAGAGCTTAGGTGCATGTAAACCCCACCCCCAACCCAAAGGAACTCTTGAGAGAAAGCAACAATTAAAACATGGCACAGTTGGCTAGTTCTCCACATGTATGTGCTTGCTATTAATTGGACAAACTAAAGCGCTACTCAATTTTTTGCTTTCTAGAGCTAAAACAGTGAGTAGAATACATACTTCACTAAGTGGACTTTTTAACTAACTAAAGTTAAAGTGCATGTAGATGTCAAGTTAGTTTACAGGTTAACTTAATTATTATACGTTCTAGAAACACAATAATGAAGATGATTATATATCATATTTTACCAAATTTCCATTGTTTAAAAAACTGGCTCGATATTTGTATAAACTTTTCTTGGTAATCATCACCGATTTCATTGTGAAGTCGAGTATTTGTAGGTTTTATAGTTTGTTATAAATACATGAATATCTTTTAGAATTGTGTATGTATACACTGTTAGCTTAATACATATTTGTGGTTCTCTGTACTCCAAATCTTTGATCGGAAAATTCTTATAGAAAGCAAGAACGAGTATCATAAAACATGTTTTTTTAATTACCAAAGACCTTCCTTATATAGATAGAGAATCATCACAACATTTTGTTGAACCGTCATAGCTTTACATGAATGTGTATGTCAGTTCGCGGTTAAACTATAATCAGCTATATATTCGTTTACATCATCAAGAAATTGCTAGTATAAAGTTGGTTACTTTTGATCACCAAAGTTATTGTTAATAACCATTTACCACTGATCACAATTGTTATTGCTCATAGAAACTTGGTTACTTTTAAAGATATTTGTTTGAGCCTACAAATCGAGCATGGGGTCTCACTGGAAGCACAGTCTCTCTATTCCTACGGGGTAGAGGTAAGGCTGTCTACATCTTACCCTCCTCATACCCTATCTTTGCTTTGCTATTGGTGGGATTTACTGAGTATGATGATGATGTTTGAGCCTGCAGGCGCTAACTCAAACAAAAGGCTATTGTTAAGAATTTTCAGGTCCTCTTCTTGTGTGTAACTGTGTACGGCGACCACGTAATGATAAATATTCAACACAAAACATCATCAACGAATAAGGTGACAAAGGAGATAATAACTCATTCTTTATTTGGATAAAGAATAGGACTAAATCCTTTTCCCTGGTAGCGATAAAAGTCAGACGAGATTTGAATGGGCATATATCCAGGTCCCATATTGTGTTGTAAAACCAGCCCAAATTCCGGTTCATTCCTAGGTTTTCTGAGGCCCTAAGCGAACTAAAAAGTGAAAGCCCTTTTGCAAAATTATCATTTTCAACATATTTAGTAAAAAATTCCACCTTCTTTACCCGGACTTGGGACAAGCAATTAAAAACAAAAAAAAAATTATAATTGGTGTAGTTAAATTTTTTTTAAGTTACATGTTTTATAGATATAATAATTGGCGTAGTATATGTTCAAATAAAAAATATTTTTCTAACTTTCATTCAGGCAAATTGTTTGATGAAATTATCGTAATCAAGCTATTCTAAAAATAGTTTTTCGATTGATATAATAGCTAGCTAATGAGTAGGTCTTTCAATTTGGGTAATGGACTAATGGGTTGTTTCAGTTGTAAGCATTTTTAGTGGGTTGTTTAATGTATCATCTCTGTAATAACTGAGTCTAGTATAAAGAAAGCACACCAAATTTAACAGATCTTTTAATTTGGGTGGCCTAGACCTGGGCCTAGGGTCTAAAGCCCTTTGGGCCGGCACCCGATACTTGTTGGGTATATGTAGGAGTTACTCGTCAAGTAACATGCATACCTGTAGAGATTAGGTATATACCGGTTAGTTTGTTAAAATCTACCCGTGAGAATTTCTAGATTCATTGTTTATTCTTAACATTATAGTTTTCATATAACTAGTTTTTTTACTATCGTTGCGTTCCGACGAACGTATTTTGTTGTTTAGTATGTGTTTACATGTGTTTTGAAATCACTACGAGCGCGTTGCGCACGGAAACCGCTGACAAGAATAAAAAGAAAATATAGAAAAAAACACTAAAAGAAAATCAACCAAAAAAGTTGTATGGTAATAATGTTGTTCGTATGAAACCTGTGGTCAGAAATGAGCAAATGATACTGGGTACCGGTACCAAATTTCCCGAACCGAAAGATCTTAAGTACCAATTCGGTACGACTTTTGGCATTCCTGGTACTGATTCGCTGCCGTTCTTTACCTTCATATATAGGTACCGTAATTGGTATTTTCGGTACCAGTACCGATTCGGTATTGGTTGTCACCAAGCTCATCCCTACCCCCTGAAACTAAAAAAAGAAATCATTAAAAGTTGAAGAAAATAAAAAAAAAAAGTTGCACGATACCGTTGTTATTCATACGACACTCGTGATCAGGGATACGTAAATGGTATCGGGTAGTAGTACCGAATTTCCCGAACTAAAGAATTCTCAAAATCAATTCGATACCGACTTTTGGTATTTTTTGTACCAGGCTGGTGTAGGTTTTTACCTTTATGTACTGATAACCATACTGATATCTTTTATACCAGTACCGGTTGACAAAAACTTATCTAACTTAAAAAGTAAAGAAGATAATAAAACTATTAAACAACATATATATTGTTATAACTTTAATGTTCAAATGATTGTATTATTCAATTCATTCAAACATATACAAAAAGGGGTGGCCAGGAATAGTGTTTTTGTGGGACTGGCTGAGTTGGGCGGCCACTGTCACCCACAATTTTTTTATTTTTTTTCTAAATTATGATTTTGCCCCGTTTATATTTATAAGGCAAATTATATTTAAATAATCTCAACTCACTGTTATTGGCCAATAATAATCTCAAGTCATTTAATCACCAATAATAATTCGAACTATTCATTTTTCTTTGTAAAATACTCCCAGTTAAAAAAACACTAACTAGGTTAAAAATTTGCTGATCTGGCATCTGATATGGCCCTTTTAGCTGATGTGTCATATGACGTGGCAGTTGATGTGGTATTTTTTGATGACGTGGCAGCTGATGTGGCAGTCTACGTGGCATTTTTGATGACGTGACAGCTGATGTGCAGTTGATGTGACATTTTTTGATGACGTGGCAACTGATGTGGCAGGTGACGTGGCAAGCCATATCAGCTAATTTTTAACCTAATTAGTGTTTTTTTAACTGGGAGTATTTTACAAACAAAAGTGAATAGTTCGGATTATTATTGGTGATTAAATGAGTTGGGATTATTATTGGCCAATAACAGTGAGTTGGGATTATTTAAATCCAATTTGCCTATTTATAATCATGCATTACACTCTCCTATTGGCTCAACAAATTTACGATTTTATCCCATTTTAAAATTACGATTTTACCATTAATTCAAAATTATGCTTTTACCCCCACTTAAAAATAAATTTACGCTTTTCCTCCCAGCTAAAAATTTTCAATTTTGCCCTCGGTTCAAAATTTCGATTTGGTCCCGTTTAAATTTACATTTTTGCCATTAGTTATTCCCTCTCGCAGCCAAGTTACAATTTTGCCTTCAATTTCCTTATAATAATGATCTTGCCATCTGTTCAAAATTATGTTTTCCCCATTTAAAAATAAATTTACGCTTTCGCTCTCAGCTAAAAATTTTAAGTTTGCCCTCGGTTTAAATTTACGATTTTGCCCCGTTTAAATTTACAGTTTTGCCGTTAGTTTTTTTCTCTCACAGCTAAGTTACAATTTCGCCCTCAACTTAAATTTACATTTTCTCCATCGTTTTTGTTTGTTTTTCTGGTTAAATTACAATTTTGCCCCCATTGTAAAATTATAGTCATGCTGGCAGCTGCCTGACATTCCCCCATCGGTCCATTTAATTTACGATTTTATCCCTTAAACAAAATTATGATTTCCCCTCTGTTCAAAGTTACGTTTTCCCCCATCATTTTAGTTTTTCTAGCAAAATGATAAAAGTTTTTTGTTTTAATTGGTTGACTCAGTTTAATTTTTTTTTCGTCTGAATGTGCTGCCTAACACTCACTCATTAGTCCTGAAAAATTACAGTTTTGCCCTGAGCCCAAAATTATGGTCTTATTATCGTTTTAGTTTTTTTCCTAGCAAAATTATCGCAATGTTTTTTAATTGATTGAGAATTATTCGGTCATCGCCCCGCAATGCAAGCGGGGCATCAACTAGTTATTAATACATAGGGCAATTTGAAGTTTTGTAAGAATTACAAAATCTGAAATAAGATAAATTACTTATGTGTCATCATCACTATAAATATCTAAAAATATATAAAATGCATTATGATATTAATTCAAAAAGATGAGTTTACTTCAATACAAATAATATTACTAAATACATATTTTTAAAGAGAAGTTTTTTATTTTTATTTTTCACAAAACTAAACTACGTAAATATACTATTACTATACCATGGTTAAAGGAAAATTAAACATAATTTAAAACTAAAAAGTTTCTAAGTGTATGTTTCGGGTTATGATGTATTTGTTTTCGGATAATTGGGTCAGTTATCATCTAATCTTATACCTGCAGCAATTTAAAACTAGTCATACCTGAATACATGTTCCAAATGTTTTGGGGTTTCGGGTTTGTGCTTTTGTTCAGGTTTGATTACAATCTCTCTTTCCGGAATTTGACGGGTTGGTGTTAATTTCCGTTTGTAAGGGTCTGGCTTGGCCATGCCAATGTATTATTTGTATATTCTGGCTTCTTCTTAATTCATAAATAAATTCTCATTCCCCGTCAGGGAAAAAAAGCCATGCAATGAAAGATTACATCCAAATTTTCATCATTTTCTATACGTAATGTGCACACAAACTTTTGTTTTACTTTTTTTAACCACCTAATTCACCAAATTAATCATGATTAGAATTTCAAAGGTTGACTTGACCAGCCACATGTAGATAATTAAGCTCGCTTTTGGTTGGGTTGGATTTTTAATTTTTGTTCAAGACCAAATCTAATATGCAGGCTGTTGGTAATATTAAATTGCAGAAAATTTGAATTATGTATAAATATAGAGTAAATTACAAGTTTTGTCATTTATGTTTACATCAAATTGCAGGCGCTGTCCTTTAGCACAAAAGTTTACGAGTTTTGTTCTTAACATTTCAAAATATTGCACGTTATGTCCTTTAAGCCAATCCCAATTAGATTTTTTGGTTAAATATGGTCATGTGCAAGGCACATGAGGGTATTCTTGTCATTTTATATTCCCAGGGACTATTGAGTAAATTAAATATAACAAGGGACTTTTGTGTAAAATATAAAAAAATAAAAACCTTTAATCTCTCTCTAAACTCATCTCTCTCTGTTCTCTAAACTCATCATCAGGAGATCCCTAATATGTCGTTTTCCTTTCAAATTCGTCCAATGAAGCCATCAGTTGGTGGAATTCTCCCACCATCTAAATCTCCAGATCCTCCACACCTCACTAATTCGTCTCAATTTGCCCCCTTGGTCATCCCCAGCCGCCATGTTACCTCTGCGAACCCTAATCCCCCACCTTCCTCGTATGGAAATGGAGTGCTATTGATAATGCGCCTTCCTCATCTATAACCGGGAACAGGGAGGTGATGGTGGTTCAGTCCTGCAGTGGGTGGGGTGGGTGGTGATAGTGAAGGTTGTGGGGAGGTGGGAGGTGATGGTGGTTCAGTTCATGTTTACAAAGACTGATGATCGAATTTTCGTCGATTTCAGTTCGTCTTTGTAGGTTGTTTGAAGGTCGTCCATGGCAGTTTTTTTGGGAAATTTTGATCTTTGTTTTGATGTTTGGGTGTTTGAGAAAGTGATAAAGTTTTGATCTTTGTTTTGTTGTTTTCTTTGATCTTTAAAAATCTTGATTCTTTTTAATTTTTTTTTTGTGGGAAATTTTTTTAATGTTTGGGTGTTAAGACAAAATTTGTTGAATTCTTGATAATCTTTTTGTTGTTTTCTTTGATCTTTAAGAATCTTTATTTTTCTGGTGAGAAATGTTTAGTTGATATTTGGGTGTTAATGTTCTTGATGGAAGCTGCAAGATTTTCTTGAAACAGCTAGCCCAATGATTCAGATTCTGTTATACCTTTTTTGGGATCTCTTTTTTAATATAAAAATTATCTTGTGAGGGAAATTACCATTTTACCCTCATGTGCATTGCACATGACAATTTTTAACTGAGATTTCTAACCAGGTTTGGCCTAAAGGACAAAACGTGCAAGATTTTGAAAGGTTAAGGACACCGCCTGTAAACTTTTGGTCAAAAGGACAACGCCTGCAATTTGATGTAAATATAAAGGACAAAACTTGTAATTTGGATTTTAAATAAAATATCAAGAGACAATATGCAGTTGTGCAGAAAACGAATTTTAAATACGTAATCTATGCCTATATTTAATGATCTATATGTATTGAATCTTATATGTCTTAGTATAACAAATTTGTAATTAACTAGTTTTTGCCTCGCCCCCGTTGCGAGGCACTAAGCATGGCCGGCCCTGGGGTGGGCGATGAGGACCACCGGCCAGGGTCCGATATTTCGGAAGGCACGTTTTTTATGAAAAAAACCCGATATGTATATGTAAAATATTTTTTTAATCGTGTACATCCATACAAACACCAACAAAGGCCCCCTTACAAAACTATTCTTATGGTTTAGATTCGTTATTAACCCCTTTAACATTAGGTTTATATCTTTGATGAGCCAAATACCCAATATCATTAAGGCCTAAAGGCACATTTTTTCGAGCTCGAATAGGGTACATGAATTCTGAGGACCGGTCCTGACACTAAGCCAAATATTTCTCTCCCATAACGGGTTAGGATATAATAGGAAGTTTTTTTTGCTAGGAAGGCTAGGAAGTAATCTTGACCATTAATTGATTTAATCAAGGGCTAAGATTAAATGAGAGAAATTGAAGAGAATAAAAGAGGCGTGTGCATTGTGTAAGGAAATTGTAGTCAATCCATGTAACACCTCGAAATTTTGTGTCCAATAATGCGTTGACACGTGTCATAAGTTTACACGGGGTATTAAACATTAAATAAAGGACTAAAGTTGACAAACCTTGAAAGTATGTAAATTCGAGGGTTAAAAATGTCAAAGAGGGGTAAATATACTGTATAGTAACCCTAAATGATGCTCGTACCTTCAAACGAATAAATCATGGATCGTACGGAGCGAAACGCGAGAGAAAGTGAGAGATTACAAGCTACAGGGGTTAATTGTGTCAACATGTTTAATGTATACCTCTGAGTGACCCTTTGACGAACCCAAGGCTTTGTAACAGTAAAATAAGCTCACTAGAATATACGATATAAATTTCGCGAAGTTCCGTTTTAAAACAAGAAAGTTATGATCAAATTCGTATGCGAGGGGTTAAGAGCGTCAACAATAAAAGTTAAGGCTTTTCGGATAGTAATTAAACTAACCGGGGACTTAACAATACGGGTAAAAGTCACGAGGTCCTTAATTGTAAATAATCGAGGGCCAAATCGCAAAGTTACCCCTTCGAAACCGAAAGGCCAGGTTAATGATTACAAAAGATTTGAAAATCTTGGAAATCAGACCTCAGGCGGGCCGCGTGAGTGAAACCATCAAGCTGATGCGGGCCGCGAGCCACCTGCAGATTCGTTTGCTGACATTAAGATTGTGAAATCAGATATCATCCCGGCAAGGCGAATGTAGTCGCTGATGCCCTGAGTAGAAAGGAAAGGGTGAAACCCATCCGAATCAATGCCAAGAGCATTGAAGTGAAGAATAATTTGATTGAAAGGTTGTTAGCTGCACAGAGAGAAGCTGTGTTGGAAGCTAACTATCCTAAAGAAAAGCTAGGAGTAACTGAGGAGCAGTTGACTCTTAGCAAGGACGGAATTTTACGATTAAATGGACGAATATGGGTTCCAATTTATGGAGGACTACGAGATGTTATCCTCCAGGAAGCCCATAGTTCCAAATATTCTGTTCACCCGGGAGCTGATAAGATGTATCAGGATCTAAAGGCAAATTATTGGTGGATAGGCTTGAAAAAGTCTGTAGCCGCTTATGTAGCCAAATGCTTGACTTGTGCGCAAGTCAAAGCTGAGCATCAAAAGCCGTCGGGCTTGCTACAACAGCCTGAACTTCCCGAATGGAAGTGGGAATGTGTAACTATGGATTTTATTACCAAGTTACCCAAGACGAGGAAAGGAAATGATACAATATGGGTTATAGTCGATAGACTGACTAAATCAGCGCATTTCTTACCCATCAAGGAGTCGTATAGCTCCGACATGTTAGCCCAGTTATACGTCGATAAGATTGTAGCCTTACATGGCATACCTGTGTCTATTATCTCTGTCAGAGATACTAGATACACGTCACATTTCTGGAAAAGTTTCTAGCAATCTTTGGCACACGTTTGAATTTTAGTACGGCTTACCATCCTCAGACGGACGGTCAGAGTGAGCATACTATTCAAACGTTGGAAGACATGCTACGTGCATGTGCTATCGATTTGGGTGGGAGTTGGGATAAGAACCTACCATTAATCGAATTCTCCTACAACAATAGCTACCATACCAGCATAAAGGCTGCGCCTTTCGAGGCATTATACGGTAGAAAGTGTAGATCACCTGTCTGTTGGGCGGAAGTTGGAGATGTCCAATTATCAGGACCAGAGATAGTCTTCGAGACGACGGACAAGATTGTCCAAATTCGAGACCGTCTCAAAGCTACCCGAGATAGGCAGAAGAGTTACGCGGATCCAAAGCGTAAGGATTTTCACTTCGAAGTAGGTGAAAAAGTGTTACTTAAAGTATCACCCTGGAAGGGGGTGATGCGTTTCAGTAAGAAAGGCAAACTAAGCCCGAGATACATAGGACCTTTCGAGGTTATCGAACGTGTCGGGTTAGTTGCCTATAAGTTAAACTTACCGGAGGAGCTCAATGGAATTCACAATGTGTTCCACATCTGCAATCTGAAAAAGTGCTTTGCTGACGAATCACTGGTAATACCCCGTACAGATGTGCATATAGATGAGAGCTTGAAATTTGTGGAGAAACCTTTGTCGATTGAAGATCGACAGGTAAAGAAGCTTCGAAGGAAGCATGTACCTATTGTTAAGGTCAAATGGGATGCCCGTAGAAGTCCCCAATTCACGTGGGAGGTTGAATCCACGATGAAATAGAAATACCCTTATTTATTTCAGTAAATCTCGGGTCGAGATTTATTTTAAGGGGGTGAGGATGTAACACCTCGAAATTTTGTGTCCAATGATGTATAGACACGTGTCTTGAGTTTACACGTGGTATTTAAATACTAAATAAAGGACTAAAGTTGACAAACCTTGAAAGTATGTAAATTCGATGGTTAAAAATGTCAACGAAGGGTAAATATACTGTATAGTAACCCTGAATGATGCTCGTACCTTCAAACGAATAAATCATGGATCGTACGGAGCGAAACGCGGAAGAAAGTGAGAGATTACAAGCTACAGGGATTAATTGTGTCAACATGTTTAATTTATACCTCTGAGTGACCCTTTGACGAACCCGAGGCTTTGTAACAGTAAAATACGCTCACTAGAATATACGATATAAATTTCGCGAAGTTCCGTTTTAATACGAGAAAGTTATGATCAAATTCGTATGAGAAGGGTTAAAAGCGTCAACAATAAAAGTTAAGGCTTTTCGGATAGTTATTAAACTAACCAGGGACTTAACAATGCGGGAAAAAGGCACGAGGCCCTTAGTGGTAAATAATCGAGGGCCAAATCGCAAAGTTACCCCTTCGAAACCGAAAGGTCAGGTTAATCATTACAAAAGATTTGAAAATCTTGGAAATCAGGTCTAATGCGGGCCGCGAGCCACCTGCTGATTCGTTTTCTGACATTAGGATTCAGGCGGCCCGCGTAAAGGTTGCCTGATCCTAATGCGGGCCGCGTGAAGGTCCCAGATGCAGAATTTTGTTTGAGCTTGTAAACGAGCATTGAGGCATTAATTGAAGCATGGGCGCCCTCTACATGTCCCCTAGCACCTTAGGACACCTGCTGATCATCCATGAGCAATCCTAGAGTGAGTTGTAATGATCTTGAGCATGGAAATTCACTATAAAAGGCATGGTAGTGTTCCATTGTGAAACACACCTCAAACCTGCCTTCTGATCATTCCTGGAGCTCTCAAGCCTTCTCCTAACATTCTTTGTCGTGCACCAAGCTTCTGTAAGTGTGTCTACCCTTTTGTGGCTTAGTTTATGCATAGTTTAGCTTAAAAGTCAATCCGTCGTAATTAACGATTGACTTTGCGATAAATCACAAATGGTCCAGTGGTTTGTCGAATCAAAGATAGTTATATGTTGGTAATCATGTGGGCTTTAAACCTCTAAAAGGGCACCCACTGATTCCCACTCTAACTAGTCCGAATATCGAGTCAAACGTGCTTAGAAAAAGTCAACAGAAATGCTATTTTGCGATTTCTTGCATAATCGGTAATGTAGATGATATGTAACCTGTTTAAACACTCATAAAACATGATAATAAGTATATTAACTAGTCTAAGCTTGTTTGATCTGACCATTTACTGTTTTGACCCGGTTCGGAGCCGAAAGTCGCAAAAGCTTTGACTTCTGCTTTGACTTCAGTTCTGACCCGATAAAGTTTGATTTAGATATACCCTAGGACTCTCTTAGGACCAGGTTACATGATGGTATAACCCTCTGTGACCGGTTCGTTGTTTGTCCGAGTCTTTTACACATTTCCGTTAAATGCTTAAAAGTTGACCGTAACGCCCTTTTTAATTTAAAACGAGAATTTTGGACATGTGAAAGAACCATAACCTTACTTACTGATTTCTAAGCATGTCCCTAAAATTTCAATCAATCCGAGGTCCAGAATAGGAGTTATGCTAAATAGCGCAAATTACGGAAACTTTAGTAATTTAATAGCGCAATTAGCATAACGCCTATCTAAACCCGGATTTCGACACCAAACCTTTTACTCAATGATGTAAAATAATATTTTGGGATTTTTAAAGATTTTTAATTATTTTTAACCTGCTCATAACCTGCGGTTATGGCAACGGTTCGGTAAATACCGAATATACCCTTTTCGGCCATAGCTTGAGTTCTACAAGGTCTTTTGACCCGATTCCAGTTGCTACTGATTTTAAATAATAAATAAAGTATTTTAGACTTTATAAACTGTTCGGGAAACTCAGATTTCCTGTAGAACTCAGAAACCTCTTTTATAATCTTTAAAAAGACCGAAATACCCCTACGGGGCATAATATGAACTTAAACTCGTTTCGGGCATTATGGAAGGTATCCTACTAATACCACAACCTCTTTAAAGCATATTGACTTAGGAAACCAGTGTAGGACTCTTACGGTTACCCGTTACGCCTTTTGCGCGCACGGTTCGGCTTATGTAACTAGTTTACATAAAATAGCCGAAACGGGTCAAACCATATTGTTTTGACCCCAAAACCCAGAGTGTGATTATTACACCCATATAAAACAAGTCTTCAAACTTGTTGGGTCAAAATCACATTCCATTCCCGGTTTTCGCCTTTCACGCGATTAAACCGTAACTATCCGCTGAAACTGACCGGTCTAAGCTACGGCTAAATTAAAGACCCGTTAGGATTCTAATAGGTTAATTTAAACCTTCGTTCCAGATTAGGAGACCAGTAAAAGCTATCTGCAATTTATTTCGATTAAGGATTTATACTTGCAAAGGTAAATACTTTTAACTTATTTTCCGTTATACGGGCTTGGGTTACGGTACATAGTATACCGCTTTATCGGGCATCAAATTCTCCACCGATTGAGTGGGTAATTGAATAAATTTGATCGGCTCGTTTAAACAGTCTTGTTACTTAAAAGCCTTTAGGGGGTTAATGACCATGTCCCGGATATCCCTGACATCATTTTACGAAATGGCCACGACCTAGGCGCGGAGTGTAGGCGTACACTCGTCAGTGCATAAATAGTCGCTGTGGTGTGTCTATTGATCTTTAACCCGGACTTGATCCGGGCTACTGAATGCATAAGGAACATGTAATTCGTTCACAAGATTATATATTTAAATAGTTCTCCCAAGTTATAAAAGAGTTTGTGCCTTGTGCATTCAAATCAATTTTAATAAACATTTTACAAAAGTGTCGGTTGAATGTATTTACCAGTGTAAACTGACGTATTTTCCCAAAAAGACTAAATGCAGGTACTATGCGTAATTGGCTGGATATTCTCCTTAGCATCATAAAGAGTCTCGCAAGCTTAAGATGCCTTCGTCTGTTGAATAAAACTTATATTTTTATTTGATCCCCTGTGGATACATTTTCGACTATTCGTAATACTTTGATATTGAAAACAATGGTTGAAATATAATTATCTTTATGCTTCCGCTGTGCATTCATATATTGTGTGGTTTGACTATATTGTTGCCAACTACGTCACGATAATCCCCCACCGGGCCCACCGGTGAGACACGTGGAAATCGGGGTGTGACACTATTATACATGATTTACATTATATTGTGTCACTCCGATCACTTTCTTGGTGTTGGTGACTTCTTTTTTTTTTCTATATTCTTTGACTTGGTATGTTGGTATGCTATTCGTTTTGGAGTCGAGGGTCTCCCGAGAAGTAGTCTCTCTATTCCTAGGGATAGAGGCAAGGTCTGTCTACATCCCACCCTCCCCAGACCCTATAAGTAGCTTTGCTATTTGTGGGATTCACTGGGTATGGTTGTTGTTGTACTTTTTGTATGTTTATTTGACTCTTATATCTGGTTTTGGTTTACGAGTCGGGGGTCTCACTAGAAGCGGTCTCTATCTCCTAGGATAGAGGTAAGGCTTGTCTACATCTCACCCTCCCCAGACCCTACCTATAGCTTGGCTATAGGTGGGATTATACTGGGTACGGTGGTTGATTGGTATTTCGTGAACGAAGACGAGGATAAAGACCAACATGTTGATTATCGGTACCTTTTTGTAGTAGTGTTTAAATTTTCTTAGTCGCTCTTAGGGTATAAGGGGTGCATGCCTAATGAGATGAGGGGAAATTTCCACCCACCCAATCATATTGTGTCATGTCATTTCTTCCCTCATTCTCCTCTTTTGCCCAAAAACACAAGGGACGGTTTCCCCCAAACTATTAAAAAAAGCCAAAACATGATTGGTTGATAAGATAATGGGCCCCACCACTTACCCCTCTCCCTCAAGTCCCCGCAAGCGGCAACAGTTCACCGCAATTCTCTTCCCGCGCGGCAATCTTGGTGATGGTGGTGATTCTTCCGTGCGGCAAGTCTTCCCCGCAGGCTTTGCCGTGACCACCCCATACACCCTTATGAATACGTAGGAGGAGCAAAAGACGGTTTGGATGTAGATGGGACAAGATGAATGGTTGAAGGAAGATTTATTAAGGGTGGTTGTGTAATTTTAACTTTTTACGTACCAATTCCCTTTTACAAATTTACCAACCAAACATCATAAAAATTTTCAAAGGAATCAATTGAATTTCCCACAAATTCCAATTCTTTTGAAACATTTCATTTCCTTGTTAAAATTTTGTGAACCAAAAGGACCCTTAGTTTTATGAAAAAAATAAGGGAAAATGTATATGAATTTACAAGTATTATGCCATTAATTTATAGCAACAGAACTCAATGTGGGATAGCTCATTCAGTAGAGACACTTGCCTTATAGTTGAGAGTATTTTGTATTATTTGGTGTAAATTAGAGTAGTGTATTATTAGCCGTTAAAAAAAGAGCAATAGAAAAGTGTCGACTGGTCCTTTGTATATAATCAATATAGTTATATCGTTGAGTGGTCATCTGTATATGATCATATCATATTATAAATGATGACATTCTATGTGATATTACATTACATATGTATTAACTAGTGGGATTCCATCGAGCTTTGCTGCGGGTTTTCGGTCAGTATCGATTCGGTTCATTACAATATTAGTACGATACTGGCACTCTGTATAACAACTGACATGTGATTTACATCGAATTGATCGAAATGTACCGGTACCTGGCACTCGGTATAGCAATCAACATGTGATTTACATCGAATTGATCGAAATGTACCGGTACCGGCGTCATGGTGAATAGAAACTTAATCGATTTCGATGCACCCGCTACAAGAAAGGAAATAGATAACCCAAAAATATTGTTAAGTTAGTCGAATCATAAAACTATCAGGTCGTGTATATTTACTTTTCTTTTAGTGTTTACATGTGTAGGGTAAAGTTCTTGTACAAATAATCTTAACATACTAAACATACAAATTGAAGGAAAACTCAAAAAGACAAGGTGACATTTTTGTAATTATCAATAACTACCAAAGTTACACTCTACAAATATACCTAAAAAAACCTAACCACTCCCCCCACCCCCAAAAAAAACCTAAACCCCCCCCCCCAAAAAAAAAACCTAACCCCCCCCCCAAAAAAAAAAAAAAAAAAACCTAAAAAAACCTAACCCCCCCCCCCACCCAAGCTAAAATTCTAAAAACTAAACCCCAAAAAACCTAAAAAAATCTAAAAAAATAAAAAAAAACACACAAATTATTTTATTTTATTTTTTTAACATTTTTTATTAAAAAATCGCTACTTTTAGTAGCAGCCAAAAAAAAATATTTTTTTTTTGCTAACGAAATGTAGCGATTTTTTAATAAAAAATGTTAAAAAAAAATTTGTGTTTTTTTAGGTATTTTTGGTTGTAACCTTAATAGTTGGTGGTAATTACAAAAATGCCACCTTGTCTTTTTGGGTTTTCCTTCAATTTGTATGTTTAGTATGTTAAGATTATTTGTATTTGATCTTTTGTCTACATGTGTATACTAATGTATTTTCTTTGTCATAATTGATATAGTTATTTTTCATGTTAATAATACTTTTAAAGTTCAAAAAAGTTTTAAAAGAAAGTTGTAAGAAAACAAAAGGTTTGTAAATCTCTTTTGAGTGTTCTAAATTAAACAATACGAAATTGGCTTCTTCATTAAGTATGGATTTTTTTAGCGGATTACAAATGATGTTGATCAACCAAGAGATTTATCACCAAAATGGAACATCATAATCCACAATCAAGGTTTAGTCTTCAGCCAAGGTGCTATCCTTTCCCTATCAACAACTTTTCCCGTTAATCTGTCACAAAACCACCATGTCCACCGTCACAAAACTGCCACCACAACAAAACCACGTAGCCACCACCACAAGACAACACCGCCACCGCCATCGCCACCGCCACCACAGCACCACCGCCTAATTACCGTCATCATGTCGGTTATTTTTTTCTCTCTGCGTTTATCTTCTCTTGCCAGCGTCTTCAGCACCGTCTTCCTCCATCGAAAACCGTCAACAACTCGCCTCTTCAAACGGACACTCTCTTTGTATTATACTATTATATCTCTACATTCCTCCAATCATAGGGAATCCCTATTCCCGCCGGTGGTGGAAAGGTCGCCAAAAAAAGGCGGAGATGGTCTGACTTGGTATCTCCGGTCCTCTTTCTCCTGCACATTCCATGTTGTCCTTTGTGCCATGTTACTTGATGTTGCAACTTGTGCTGTTTAAATTGTACACCAATGATAAAAATACACGCAAGTGATATACTGTAGATAACATCATACGCAAAATGTTATATATAGTAATAGTAATTACCAACTTCTTTATGCATTAATTATTGTACCTTGTAGTTTGTTACTATTTTTTTATGTTTTTATTTGTTTTACTTTTAACTTCTATACTTTTTATCTTTTAAAATTTTATTACAAATTATATTTACATGGTATTAATTTGTAAGGGTTGTCCATTATGGTGTTGTACCTCATGCTTTATTACTATGTTGAGCTTTAATTAGTTTTACCATATTCTTGATGGATATTATATTTGGTAATGGGCTTTGTCACCGTTTTAAAACACATGGGCTTGTTGTTTTCTACACACCGGTGCTTCTTTGGGGTTTTTGGTTAAAGCTTTGTGACGTTTTGCTTTAGACAGTTGTTGATTTGGTTTTTTTTTTTTTTTTGGTCTGTTGCTTTTACAGTTTTACCTCTAGTTTGGTTTCTAATGTAACGGCCGACCATTGGCATTTAGATGTTGTCGTAGTGGTGTATCGTTTCCCAGCACGCATTTGTTTTCTGTTTTTGGTTTTAAAAGGTCGATGGCGATGATATTGGTCTTATCCGAGATGTTAACCTCTTTATTTAACGCTTTTGATTTCCGGTGTTTGATGGCTTGATGTTGTGTATGTCATGTATGTTAAGCCAACACATCTCTATTGTCAATTTTTTGTTTTGAAAAGTCGATTGGGTCATCCAAGATGTTATTATGTTTATTTGGTGATTTTCATTTTCGCTAAGAATATATGACACGGTATCTAATGTGTTTTTGGTAATGACTTATGGTTTTGAAATCTTATATTTGACATTTTTCTGAGACTCTTCACTAGGTTTAATAGTTTGGACTTGCTTTATAGTTGATGAGGATGAATACAAGTTCGATGAGGATGAATACAAGTTCATCTGAGACCTCATTGGGTGGTTGAAATTTGACCGGAAATGACAATGTGGACAAACACAGGGACGTAAATAGCACTTAATTCATCTTTTTAATAAGTTTTTATTTTATTTTTTCCCTTATTTTTAATTATTTTAATATATTTTATGTATAAAGAAATAAAACTTATTAAATAAAAAAGAAATAATAATATTATTTAAATAAATCATAGATTAGATAAATAAATTATTAATAGGTTAAATAAAAGTAAACATAGGTAATAAGGTAGATAATGAGACGGATATTTTGAATGATTTTTTGTTGGAGAGAAAAGTAGGTTTAAAATGATGTGGCAAGCTGATGTGACAGATCTGGATTTTAGACGTGGTTTATTGTTGTGGATGCTCGAAATGAATGTATTTGATTATATCAATGACTGGTAATCTGATCATATCATATTACATAGATAATGTATGGGTTTATATCTTATGTATGGGTATATATATAATATGTATATAACTAGTTGATGCCCCCGTCTGCGTTGCGGGGCGATGGCCGAATAATTCTCAATCAATTAAAAAAACACTATTATAGTTTTGTAACGATGATAAGACCGTAGGTCTGAGCTCAGGACAAAACTGTAGTTTGTAAGGAACTAAGGATTAATGAGCGAGTGTTAGGCAACTCTTTGACATGAAAAAAAATTAAATCCAGTCAACCAATTAAAAAAACATTTTTATAGTTTTGCTAAAAAAACTAAAAGGATAGCAATACTGTAATTTGAACTGAGGGCAAAGTTGTATTTCTTGACTTGGCTAAAATCGTAATTTGGCAAAAGTTAAAGTGATGGCAATACTATAAATTTGAACCAGAGACAAAATCGTAATTTTAAGCTGGGGACAAAACTATATTTTTAATTTGAACCGGAGCAAATCAAAATTTTGAACTAAGAGCAAAATCGTAATTTTGAATTAGGGGGGTAAAAGAATACTTTTATTTTGAACCGGGCAAAAACAAAATTTTAAACTGAAGGCGAAATCATAATTTTTAAAACGGGGTGGAAATGCAAAATCGTCATTTTTAGTTTGGGACAAAAGCAAAAATTTATTTTGAACTGGGTCAATATTGTAATTGTAATCTGAGGATAAAATCATAATTTTGAACCGAGGACAAAGTTGTAATTTTGAGCGAGGGACTAAAAAATAAATTTATTTTGAACTGGAGGCAAAAACGTAATTTTATTTTAAATTAAGGACGAAACCGTAATTTTAAAACGAATATAAAATAATAAAACGGTTGGTCTAATAGGGAAGTGCCACGCAGCTGCGTGGCACTATTCCCCTAAGTTGCTTTTGTATATGTAGGACTGAGAGCAAAATCGTAATTTTGAATTAGGGGGTAAAAGCATACTTTTATTTTAAACCGGGCAAAAACATAATTTTAAACTGAAGGCGAAATCATAATTTTTAAAACGAGGTGGAAATGCAAAATCGTCATTTTTAGTTTGGGGCAAAAGCAAAAAAATTATTTTGAACTGGGGCCAATATTGTAATTGTAATCTGGGGATAAAATCATAATTTTGAACCGAGGACAAAGTCGTAATTTTGAGCGAAGGCGAAATCATAATTTTTAAAGCGGGGTGGAAATGCAAAATCGTCATTTTTAGTTTGTGGCAAAAGCAAAAATTCATTTTGAACTGGGGCCAATATTGTAATTGTAATCTGGGGATAAAATCGTAATTTTGAACCGAGGACAAAATCGTAGTTTTGAGCGAGGGACTAAAAAATAAATTTATTTTGAACCGGGCAAAAACGTAATTTTATTTTAAATTAAGGACGAAACCATAATTTTAAAACAAATATAAAATAATAAAACGGCCCCTAAGTTGCTTTTGTATATGTAGGAAATATTTTGAACATAGAGAATATATATGTAACCATATTGTATCGTATAATATTAATTACATATCATATATAATACTATGTATGTATGTGTGTATATAAATATATGTATAAAACTGTTAGAAACTCATGAAACCTATCAATCTTTATGTATAATACCGTGAGTCATATCATGGGTTTCCAACTCACATTGTTACTATTCATTGTGTTTGTTATAGGATGCTCAAATGCTAACCATCTAAACTTGTTCAACACCTTTAAATCAGTTTTCAAACCAAAAGCCAATAGCACGACATGGGCCGTTCTGGTTGCCGGTTCAAATGGATACGAAAACTATCGTCATCAGGTGAACATTTACTCATATTTTCGTTTGTCATTTCACGGTGTATTTGTATAAAATATTCAAGTAAATAGAAGCTAACGTCTTGTGTTTGTTATGAATATTTCAGGCAGACGTTTGTCATGCGTATCAAATCCTTAGAAAAGGCGGGTTAAAGGATGAAAACATAATTGTGTTTATGTATGATGATATTGCAAACCATCCAGAAAATCCTAGGCATGGTACCATAATTAACAGCCCCCAAGGGTCAGATGTGTACGCTGGTGTGCCAAAGGTACAAGAACACTGTCACAAGTATTATTAGTTATAGTTGAATGAGAATTGCTAATTAATTAGGTAGGCTGCGTTTGATACGAAGGAAAAGAACACGAAATGGAATGGATCATTCTAATGGAATAAAAAACATGTTTGGTTATCATGTGGTAATGGAATACAGCATTCCACAACGAATGTAACTACTTCCAAATATAACAATTTTCATTCTTTGGTAAGGGAGTGATTTTTTTCATTCATTTAATAAATAGAAAGAAATATATTATTATTAGTATTATATTATATATGTATTGTTTTCGAGGGATGATGAATAGTAACTTTATTTTTATAATAATATATATTTTTTATTATTTTATTGTTTAATATATTATAATATAATAGTTTATTATTATATTTACTTTTAATAACATATTTTTATTTTTTTAAAACATATATTTCCTTTACATTTTTTAATAATTGTTTTTTTTCTTTTTTTGAACATATAATAATTTATCGATTAATTTGATACTTCTTTAATAAGCTACGTTTATAACTTTTTTCTAAGAAAACTTAAGTACATAGTTGTGCTTGATTTTTTCCCTGACATTCCGTTATAAGTTTTATTAAAAACGAGGTTATACTCATAATAAAGTATTTATTTGGTATTAAAAAACGGTGCAATAATAAACTAAATCGTTTTAATGGTTTGACTTTCTAAACGACATGCTTTATTTTAAAATCACGTTTGTTTTACATTATCATTTGCTCGGTTTCGCTGCAACGCGCGATATAAAAAACTAGTTATTATTGTTAGTGATATTAATTATTAATATTAATATCAATATTTTTATTATTAATTTTTTACCATTAATATATTATGATTATGATTATTGTTATTATTAGACAATTATATTTTGTGGATTTTAATAAATTATGTTACTTTATATCGTCTTTTTTTGTTTATCAAACTGTATAAAGTAATTATTCATTCTATTCATTCTATTGACATACATAAGTAACCAAACATCACAATGCAATGAAATGATTCATTTCATTCCGTTCTCCATTACGTTTCTTTATTCGTTGCATTCTCTCGTTCATTCTATTAGCAATGAATATTGACCTTATATTGGACATGATGTGTCAAATAAGCGTGTTATACTATCTTTTTTAAGGACTTTTAAAAAAAAGTTATATTATTATCTAATATTTAGATGCCGGTTATTGTATAAATTGTCTTAATGTATGCTGTGTACGAGATGCAGTATCAACATGCGATTTTTTTAACATGCGATTTTGGTTTTTTTCAGCAACATGCGATTTTTTTTAACATGCGATTTTTTTTTAACATGCGAGATTTCCTTTCTGGGGTTATAACATGTGAACTTGCCATAGCATACGCTTCCTACGTTAAGGCATTTTGTGCGATACACTTTGTTCAAAGTAAAAGAGAAAGTTATTTACAAACCATTCAGATTTAATAAATTAATTAATAGTTACTTTTATGATTAATTTGATTCAAAATTTTAACAAATAGACATTTGTCTATGGCTTTATAGCCTAGTGACATTTTAGGGGTGAGATAAGGATTTAAGACCAATAGGTGTTGAGTTCGATTCACACAAGGGGGTTTTCCCATATTGGGTTTCCTCCTGAATTGGTGTATAGGCATTATGCCTAGTGGAGATGGATATGATCGAGTGGTTCCACTAATGACATGATAATACTCCAGTGGTCCGTCAGTGATCAAAATTTATAGTTAAAAAAAAACAGAAACAAATCGACACCCAGATATTGATGGGCATAAATAATTTAGAGTGGTAGTTTAGATATTCTAGGCTCAAACATGTCAGTCGTTACTTATGCGAATCTTCTCTGTATCATTTCAATTGAATTGGATTTCCCAAATTAAAGTGTATCCTTTAGGGTGGAGGGTATAGTTAATCACTTTAAAATGATTGAGTGAAATCCTACCCAATAATATTATGCTATGTCAACTTCCCATTCCACTCCTCATTTTGCACTCAATCAGGGGTATGGTTAATCACCCTAGGGTGTTTGAGTTATATATTTTTTGATTGGTTTTTCTCTCCTCTCTCCTCTCTCTCTCTCTCTCTCTCCTCCATCACTCTTCAATCCATTCGGTGACTATACACCGATGTTGGTATACTCTCACCCACTCACCGATCAAGTTAATCAAGTGGGTATGGTCACCGATCGGTGACTCCCATTCCCCGCTTAACTCACCGAACATTATACCCCCCACCCTTACAAGTTTACATCAATTTCAAGTTTAATAAATGTTTCAAAGGTCACTAAGTTAATTGAAATAGTTTTCTAGCGATCTAGTATGGCTGGCAAACTTTTTTTGACGGTCTCACTTTGTACTTCTAGCCTCTTGTTAGGAATAATGTTTAATATAAAAAAACTTTATATATATATATATTGTGTTAGGATTATACAGGAAAAAGTGTGACCACCTCGAATTTCTATGCTGTGCTTCTTGGCAACAAAACCGCGGTGAAAGGTGGAAGCGGGAAAGTGCTGGCTAGCGAACCTAAAGACAGGATCTTTGTGTTTTACGCCGATCATGGCGGCCCTGGAGTACTTGGTATTGTGTTTCCATGCTTTGTTATTTTCAAGCAAGATCAACACTTTGAATTTAATTTGTTCATTTCCTTGATGACATTATGTTAATTTCATTAGGGATGCCGAACATGCCTAATCTCTACGCTAATGATTTCATCAATGTTTTGAAAACAAAGCATGCGAGCGGAACATATGATGAGATGGTGAGTGAGACACATTTGCTCTTGCTTATCTTATAGTTAATTATCAGTTGTGGGAATCGATACAATCATTTGGATGGTGATCGTAGGTGATATATGTGGAAGCATGTGAAAGTGGAAGTATTTTCCAAGGTTTGTTACCAAAAAGTCTGAACATTTATGTGACAACTGCCGCGAATCCGTACGAGAATAGTTGGGCCACATATTGTCCTGATATAGGAGAACCTACAGTACCTCCAGAGTTTTACACTTGCTTAGGTGACTTATACAGTGTTTCATGGATGGAAGACAGGTATATTGTCTAGCAGTTTGTTTAGCAACCTTCTCTTGTGTTAACAACTTAATATCATTTCCTTGTACTTCTTATTCAAGTTATTGATTTGGCCATATTTTTTGACTTTTGGTTCTTAGTGACTTGGAAGATTTGAGGCTTGAAACCTTGGAACAACAATACTTGAATGTTGGTATTGTAGTTTAGTTTTGTTGATTTAAATTTAGTAGTATTGATTGAAAAAAAAATCACACAAATTTTTTAGGTAAAGAAGAGGATTGCGATTGACAAGGTGACAGGCTTCGGATCTCATGCAATGCAATACGGTACCCTAAGCATAAGCAAAGAGACTATATCAAATTATCAAGGTTCCGCTCCTAGGACAATCTCTACGGATCGATTTCAAACACGTGACTCCATGGGTGTTATCGACCAAAGAGATGCGGATCTTTATTCGATGTGGCAAAGGGTATGTATTCTCATATATAGGAAAATACATGACATTTGAATATGATAGTGGATAATGTTATCTCTTATTATCTACAGTACAAGAAATCAGCTGAAGAAACACAACAGAAGGAAAACCTACTCCAGAAAATCAAGGAAATAACCGCATATAGGGCACATTTGGATAGCAGTGTCGATATGATCAAACGGTATTTATTAGGCAGTGGAGATGGACCAGTGAGAGGTGACAGATCGGCCCTTGTGGATGATTGGGACTGTCTGAAATTTATGGTGAAGAAAACTTACAATTTCTCATTTATTTATTGTACAATAATCTTATTTGTTGAGTCTTTTAGTGGGTTGCTAATTTCTTGAAGTGAATTGTTACAATCTTCAGGTTCGAACATTTGAGACACACTGTGGATCCTTGACTCAGTATGGCTTGAAACATACTCGAACATTTGCAAACATATGCAACAGTGGTGTTACAAAGAAGGCCATGAATGAAGCTTCAAAGAAGTCGTGTAGCTCGATTAAAATGGGGCAATGGGATCCTCTGATCGTCGGCTATAGTTCTTGATCCAAAAATGAGAAAACCAGTGGTAGATTTGAGGAATAAAGAAATGGTTGTTTAATTAAACTTATGACCTTTACATTTGCAATAACAATGGTAACATTATATAAAACCCAGAAATTTAAAATCTTAATAACAAATTTGAGGTCATGGATAATATATTTTCTCGTATTAAAATATTTTGCAAGCCCGAAAAACAATGTGGGTATAAATAATATAAATTTTTAACCCATTTATTTTTTTAATATTATTTCATATTTCATTTATTTTATTTTTTTAACAGCTTTTCTTCTTTAACTATTTATTTTTTTTAAATACATACATATGTTTAACCTTTTTTTCTTAACATTTCAATATAAATTTGATTGAAATAGAGTTGTATATAAAATAAAGCTTTTCTTGGTACCGTAAACGAGTTTGGTACTTTGGTAGATCTAATTGTAGATACACATATATAAAATTCCCAATGTATTGCGCGAGACAACTTTAACTATGTTTTTTTGGTATTTCACCATAAATTTTATTGAAAATAGAGTTGTAAAAAATAAAGCATTTTTAAGTATTGTAAACGGTTTTTACACGTGTTTTGAAAGTTTCGATTGTAGATATATATATATATATATATATATATATATACAAAATTCTCGCACATACCAACTAGTTTAATATACAATTACAAGTAGATAACTAACTAAAAGCCTAAACTAACAAAATCGATGTGTGTGTTTTTACAATTACAGATTGCAAACAAATCACAAAAATAGAGGAATTAATTTGAACCAGAGGTAACCCACCTCTATTTGTCCAAACGTGTGCCCCCTTAAGACATTTTTGTCCATATATGTGTTATGAGCCCATAACTTCAACTGTAGTGAAAACTATGGCGAATTTACTTGTGCCATTTCATAGACCACTTGCTTCTATCTAATTTGTTCAGTAATGTCAATTTTTGGTGCATCTTGTGCCACTCTTGAATACAAGGGGGTTGATTGTAGATATTGTTTTTTTTAACGGCCAACAGAATCAATGCCGAGCACTCTCGGGGCACCCACTAGACCAAACGGAGTACTCTAAGTGTAACCCGGGTCCACCACCAATTCGGGGGAAAACCCATTTGGCTCAAGGATCCAACTCAGGTTTCCCTGGGTCTCCTATCATTGTCCACCAAGGCACCAATGTCTCACTCTACACCAAGTGGGAATTGACTTTGTCAATTCCTCATGTAAGTTATTGTTAAGAGTTTGGCTGATTCAACTGATTCAGATCGCTACCAGTCCTAATCCAATATAGACTGGGTGATTCATATAGAAATTTGCTGTGTTTAGGAAGGTGAAATACTCTGATAGTCAATTGATGGTGAATTTGGGCTGGTGGGAATGAATGGGTTTGTAATTAACCCAGATATTTCATGCAATCATCAATTGTAGCTTTACTGGTTTGTCTTTAGATTCTAGGCGCCCATCTTTAATAAAATCTTTGTTAAAAAATCTTATAAAATAAGTAACACTTTTTCAAGGTGTGAAGTATAATCAATTTCAAATACATTATTAAACAGATGTCATATATAGCTGATTATTGAAAGAATTAGTGCCGGGTCCTAAAAATCATATGAATAATAAAAATGCCGTTGAAATTCAGGATTGGTTTGTTATATGTGAATAGATTGATACCCTTTTTAAAATAAATCAATGTGAATGGAATTTCATTATGGGGCAAATACATAATTAGAAGTAATACTCATGACCACACCTTAATAAGATCTCTTTGTGGGACAGTATATAAAGTCATTGCAAATCATGTATAGACCTTTCAGACAATCTTTCATGTTTGAACTTTTTTTTTTTGAACGGTCAACAAATCTTTCAAATTGGCTAGTGGTGAAATTCACCACATCGGGATACACTCGCCTCTGAACCGGGGAAAACCCTCACCTAGGGCCGAAGCCCGTGAAACCCGCTCAGTTAAAAGGTTCCATTTGGAAGAGCTTAAAGAGCTTAGGTGCATGTAAACCCCACCCCCAACCCAAAGGAACTCTTGAGAGAAAGCAACAATTAAAACATGGCACAGTTGGCTAGTTCTCCACATGTATGTGCTTGCTATTAATTGGACAAACTAAAGCGCTACTCAATTTTTTGCTTTCTAGAGCTAAAACAGTGAGTAGAATACATACTTCACTAAGTGGACTTTTTAACTAACTAAAGTTAAAGTGCATGTAGATGTCAAGTTAGTTTACAGGTTAACTTAATTATTATACGTTCTAGAAACACAATAATGAAGATGATTATATATCATATTTTACCAAATTTCCATTGTTTAAAAAACTGGCTCGATATTTGTATAAACTTTTCTTGGTAATCATCACCGATTTCATTGTGAAGTCGAGTATTTGTAGGTTTTATAGTTTGTTATAAATACATGAATATCTTTTAGAATTGTGTATGTATACACTGTTAGCTTAATACATATTTGTGGTTCTCTGTACTCCAAATCTTTGATCGGAAAATTCTTATAGAAAGCAAGAACGAGTATCATAAAACATGTTTTTTTAATTACCAAAGACCTTCCTTATATAGATAGAGAATCATCACAACATTTTGTTGAACCGTCATAGCTTTACATGAATGTGTATGTCAGTTCGCGGTTAAACTATAATCAGCTATATATTCGTTTACATCATCAAGAAATTGCTAGTATAAAGTTGGTTACTTTTGATCACCAAAGTTATTGTTAATAACCATTTACCACTGATCACAATTGTTATTGCTCATAGAAACTTGGTTACTTTTAAAGATATTTGTTTGAGCCTACAAATCGAGCATGGGGTCTCACTGGAAGCACAGTCTCTCTATTCCTACGGGGTAGAGGTAAGGCTGTCTACATCTTACCCTCCTCATACCCTATCTTTGCTTTGCTATTGGTGGGATTTACTGAGTATGATGATGATGTTTGAGCCTGCAGGCGCTAACTCAAACAAAAGGCTATTGTTAAGAATTTTCAGGTCCTCTTCTTGTGTGTAACTGTGTACGGCGACCACGTAATGATAAATATTCAACACAAAACATCATCAACGAATAAGGTGACAAAGGAGATAATAACTCATTCTTTATTTGGATAAAGAATAGGACTAAATCCTTTTCCCTGGTAGCGATAAAAGTCAGACGAGATTTGAATGGGCATATATCCAGGTCCCATATTGTGTTGTAAAACCAGCCCAAATTCCGGTTCATTCCTAGGTTTTCTGAGGCCCTAAGCGAACTAAAAAGTGAAAGCCCTTTTGCAAAATTATCATTTTCAACATATTTAGTAAAAAATTCCACCTTCTTTACCCGGACTTGGGACAAGCAATTAAAAACAAAAAAAAAATTATAATTGGTGTAGTTAAATTTTTTTTAAGTTACATGTTTTATAGATATAATAATTGGCGTAGTATATGTTCAAATAAAAAATATTTTTCTAACTTTCATTCAGGCAAATTGTTTGATGAAATTATCGTAATCAAGCTATTCTAAAAATAGTTTTTCGATTGATATAATAGCTAGCTAATGAGTAGGTCTTTCAATTTGGGTAATGGACTAATGGGTTGTTTCAGTTGTAAGCATTTTTAGTGGGTTGTTTAATGTATCATCTCTGTAATAACTGAGTCTAGTATAAAGAAAGCACACCAAATTTAACAGATCTTTTAATTTGGGTGGCCTAGACCTGGGCCTAGGGTCTAAAGCCCTTTGGGCCGGCACCCGATACTTGTTGGGTATATGTAGGAGTTACTCGTCAAGTAACATGCATACCTGTAGAGATTAGGTATATACCGGTTAGTTTGTTAAAATCTACCCGTGAGAATTTCTAGATTCATTGTTTATTCTTAACATTATAGTTTTCATATAACTAGTTTTTTTACTATCGTTGCGTTCCGACGAACGTATTTTGTTGTTTAGTATGTGTTTACATGTGTTTTGAAATCACTACGAGCGCGTTGCGCACGGAAACCGCTGACAAGAATAAAAAGAAAATATAGAAAAAAACACTAAAAGAAAATCAACCAAAAAAGTTGTATGGTAATAATGTTGTTCGTATGAAACCTGTGGTCAGAAATGAGCAAATGATACTGGGTACCGGTACCAAATTTCCCGAACCGAAAGATCTTAAGTACCAATTCGGTACGACTTTTGGCATTCCTGGTACTGATTCGCTGCCGTTCTTTACCTTCATATATAGGTACCGTAATTGGTATTTTCGGTACCAGTACCGATTCGGTATTGGTTGTCACCAAGCTCATCCCTACCCCCTGAAACTAAAAAAAGAAATCATTAAAAGTTGAAGAAAATAAAAAAAAAAAGTTGCACGATACCGTTGTTATTCATACGACACTCGTGATCAGGGATACGTAAATGGTATCGGGTAGTAGTACCGAATTTCCCGAACTAAAGAATTCTCAAAATCAATTCGATACCGACTTTTGGTATTTTTTGTACCAGGCTGGTGTAGGTTTTTACCTTTATGTACTGATAACCATACTGATATCTTTTATACCAGTACCGGTTGACAAAAACTTATCTAACTTAAAAAGTAAAGAAGATAATAAAACTATTAAACAACATATATATTGTTATAACTTTAATGTTCAAATGATTGTATTATTCAATTCATTCAAACATATACAAAAAGGGGTGGCCAGGAATAGTGTTTTTGTGGGACTGGCTGAGTTGGGCGGCCACTGTCACCCACAATTTTTTTATTTTTTTTCTAAATTATGATTTTGCCCCGTTTATATTTATAAGGCAAATTATATTTAAATAATCTCAACTCACTGTTATTGGCCAATAATAATCTCAAGTCATTTAATCACCAATAATAATTCGAACTATTCATTTTTCTTTGTAAAATACTCCCAGTTAAAAAAACACTAACTAGGTTAAAAATTTGCTGATCTGGCATCTGATATGGCCCTTTTAGCTGATGTGTCATATGACGTGGCAGTTGATGTGGTATTTTTTGATGACGTGGCAGCTGATGTGGCAGTCTACGTGGCATTTTTGATGACGTGACAGCTGATGTGCAGTTGATGTGACATTTTTTGATGACGTGGCAACTGATGTGGCAGGTGACGTGGCAAGCCATATCAGCTAATTTTTAACCTAATTAGTGTTTTTTTAACTGGGAGTATTTTACAAACAAAAGTGAATAGTTCGGATTATTATTGGTGATTAAATGAGTTGGGATTATTATTGGCCAATAACAGTGAGTTGGGATTATTTAAATCCAATTTGCCTATTTATAATCATGCATTACACTCTCCTATTGGCTCAACAAATTTACGATTTTATCCCATTTTAAAATTACGATTTTACCATTAATTCAAAATTATGCTTTTACCCCCACTTAAAAATAAATTTACGCTTTTCCTCCCAGCTAAAAATTTTCAATTTTGCCCTCGGTTCAAAATTTCGATTTGGTCCCGTTTAAATTTACATTTTTGCCATTAGTTATTCCCTCTCGCAGCCAAGTTACAATTTTGCCTTCAATTTCCTTATAATAATGATCTTGCCATCTGTTCAAAATTATGTTTTCCCCATTTAAAAATAAATTTACGCTTTCGCTCTCAGCTAAAAATTTTAAGTTTGCCCTCGGTTTAAATTTACGATTTTGCCCCGTTTAAATTTACAGTTTTGCCGTTAGTTTTTTTCTCTCACAGCTAAGTTACAATTTCGCCCTCAACTTAAATTTACATTTTCTCCATCGTTTTTGTTTGTTTTTCTGGTTAAATTACAATTTTGCCCCCATTGTAAAATTATAGTCATGCTGGCAGCTGCCTGACATTCCCCCATCGGTCCATTTAATTTACGATTTTATCCCTTAAACAAAATTATGATTTCCCCTCTGTTCAAAGTTACGTTTTCCCCCATCATTTTAGTTTTTCTAGCAAAATGATAAAAGTTTTTTGTTTTAATTGGTTGACTCAGTTTAATTTTTTTTTCGTCTGAATGTGCTGCCTAACACTCACTCATTAGTCCTGAAAAATTACAGTTTTGCCCTGAGCCCAAAATTATGGTCTTATTATCGTTTTAGTTTTTTTCCTAGCAAAATTATCGCAATGTTTTTTAATTGATTGAGAATTATTCGGTCATCGCCCCGCAATGCAAGCGGGGCATCAACTAGTTATTAATACATAGGGCAATTTGAAGTTTTGTAAGAATTACAAAATCTGAAATAAGATAAATTACTTATGTGTCATCATCACTATAAATATCTAAAAATATATAAAATGCATTATGATATTAATTCAAAAAGATGAGTTTACTTCAATACAAATAATATTACTAAATACATATTTTTAAAGAGAAGTTTTTTATTTTTATTTTTCACAAAACTAAACTACGTAAATATACTATTACTATACCATGGTTAAAGGAAAATTAAACATAATTTAAAACTAAAAAGTTTCTAAGTGTATGTTTCGGGTTATGATGTATTTGTTTTCGGATAATTGGGTCAGTTATCATCTAATCTTATACCTGCAGCAATTTAAAACTAGTCATACCTGAATACATGTTCCAAATGTTTTGGGGTTTCGGGTTTGTGCTTTTGTTCAGGTTTGATTACAATCTCTCTTTCCGGAATTTGACGGGTTGGTGTTAATTTCCGTTTGTAAGGGTCTGGCTTGGCCATGCCAATGTATTATTTGTATATTCTGGCTTCTTCTTAATTCATAAATAAATTCTCATTCCCCGTCAGGGAAAAAAAGCCATGCAATGAAAGATTACATCCAAATTTTCATCATTTTCTATACGTAATGTGCACACAAACTTTTGTTTTACTTTTTTTAACCACCTAATTCACCAAATTAATCATGATTAGAATTTCAAAGGTTGACTTGACCAGCCACATGTAGATAATTAAGCTCGCTTTTGGTTGGGTTGGATTTTTAATTTTTGTTCAAGACCAAATCTAATATGCAGGCTGTTGGTAATATTAAATTGCAGAAAATTTGAATTATGTATAAATATAGAGTAAATTACAAGTTTTGTCATTTATGTTTACATCAAATTGCAGGCGCTGTCCTTTAGCACAAAAGTTTACGAGTTTTGTTCTTAACATTTCAAAATATTGCACGTTATGTCCTTTAAGCCAATCCCAATTAGATTTTTTGGTTAAATATGGTCATGTGCAAGGCACATGAGGGTATTCTTGTCATTTTATATTCCCAGGGACTATTGAGTAAATTAAATATAACAAGGGACTTTTGTGTAAAATATAAAAAAATAAAAACCTTTAATCTCTCTCTAAACTCATCTCTCTCTGTTCTCTAAACTCATCATCAGGAGATCCCTAATATGTCGTTTTCCTTTCAAATTC